>NC_059128.1:44113027-45363027 GCF_020740605.2 Lemur catta | reverse complement strand
CACATGGGACAGCCCTAGAGCTGGGCCACAGTCAAAAAATTACAATGTTTAGTAGTAAAAATAGTTCTAAAGAGATTTCCTCCACACTTCTCAATTAATGCTGAAGAGGGTTGCTATGGTCTGAATTGTGCACCCCCCAATCCATATGTTAAAGCTCTAGCCCCCAGTATTTGGAGATACGCCCTTTAAAAAGGTGATTAAGGTTCAATAAGGTCATAAGGATGGGGCCCTAATCCAATAGGACCTGTGTCCTTATAAAAAGAGGAAGAGACACCAGGAGGACATGCACACACTGAGGAAAGGCCATCTGAGGACATAGCAAGAAGGCAGCCATCTGCAAGCCAGGAAGGGAAACCTCACCAGAAACCAAATCTGCCGGCACACTGATCTTGGCCTTGTAGCCTCCAGAACTGTGAAAAAATAAATTTCTATTGTTTAAGCTACCCTGTCTGTGGCATTCTGTTATGGCAGCCTGAGCAGACCAATAGAGGGGTCTCATTTATAACCGTCCAAGAAACACACACACACACACACACACACACACAAACACCTCCCAGTAGAGAGGGTGATAGAGAACTTGGGCTGGACCTTGCAGAATTCTCCTGATAGGCTCAAGGATGGGGAATGCGATGTCCATGAATACTCTCACATTAGTAATTTTTATTCCAACACAACACAGTCATTATAATGGAAAGAAGGTTTCTTCTTAGGGTATTAGTACACACAAACACTTAATCGACACCTACCATGCCAAGCACTAGGACATGGGGTACAAAGATGAAGATGTCTGCCTTCAAGGACCTCACATCAGACTCACCAGGCCCCTGAACTGAGGACACCAGAACTGGCTGCTCCATCCCTCATTGCCCTCTGCCCACCCCATCAGGGCAATGTAGACTGTGCCCTGAACTTTGGGTGTGCCATAATCCAGAGACCCTCAGCTCTCTGGATGGTTTGGGAGTGGGCAACTTTTCCTATCCTGTCTGACCTTAAGATGTTTTACCTCTAGAAGTGTTTAGAATTGCCTACATTTTGAAAAGATCCCAAAGTTCCTCATTTGTAGTTGTTCTTATTTTTGGAAAGCAGCTTGGTGACTGGGAAGAGCCCTGAACGTGGAGTTGGGTCTGGATCAGCTCCAAACTCCCACTTTCAATCGATGACCCTGTCTGACCCAGTCACCATAGGTAAATGAGACAATAATTCCTACCTGACAGAATGTTGTGAGGATTTTTTAAAATGTGTAAGTGCAAAGCTACATAAACAAAAGGCAAGAATGATAACTGAAATGTAAGAACTTTGCTGCACACTGAGGACTATAATTCTTAGAGACACAGGAAAAAACAAAAGTGCTTCTCCTGCTCTCACACACTCAACACAACACTTCGGACACTAGATGTGTCAGAATTGCTCCCTACACACCAAACAATCCGTTCTCCAGCGGGCACCAACCAAGTGTCCTATAATTTAACTCAATCTGACACTATCAACTTGGAGATAGTGTCAGATCCCACAGGTTAAGGGCTCAGTCCCACAAGACTGTGCCCCCGCCCCCCCACCGCCCCCCACAGATGCTAATTGCAAGCCCTGAGTTGTGACCTGTGCTTCTGACTGAAAGGCTGAAATCGGGGATCCACAACCTCCTCCCTGGGTTCGATTAATTTGCTAGAGCAGCTCACAGAACTCAGGGAAACAGTTCACTTACATTTCTTATTCATTATAAAGGATATTACAAAGGATACAAGTGGGATGGAAGAGATGCCTGGGGCAAGGTATGGGGGTGCAGAGCTTTCATGCCCCTCTTGGGGTGCACCACCCTTCAGGCATCTCCACCTGTTCAGCTATCCAGAAGTTCTCCAAATCCCATCATTTTGGGATTTTTTGCAGGTTTTATTACCTAGGCAGGGTTAATTGAATCATTGGCCATTGATGATCAGCTTAACCTTCAGCTCCACTCCCCACCTGGAGGTATTATATCACGGTATCACAGTGGCCAATCTTCACAATAACCATACCAACTCTTTGACACGGGCACTATTATTACACTCATTTTTACTGATAAGAAAAGCAAGGCTTTAAGAAGTTATAGGACTTGGCCAAGGTCACAGGACTGAGAATTTGAAGCTTGGCAGTCTGACTCCAGAACTCTAGGCACCTATTACCCTATTATAGTCTCCCATGGTTGCATAACCTGTTATTCAATTACCTTAGGTACTTGGAATCACTTGCATTTGTTACTTACCATCACAGTGTAAAGGATTGATGCACACTTTACAGATGAGAGCCATGAGGAAGAAAAAGAAATATAATGGATAGAAACTTAAGTAACAGGCTAATCATTAGAAAGGCTTGAAAGAGCCATCCAGGCTGCTGCCAAGTACACGCCTCTAAATACACCCCATCACTCTTTTAAAGAACTCTAATGCGTGACATTGGTTATGATTACCAAATCTCTGGCACAAGGGAAATTTTCCTGACTTTTATAGCCTTAAAAATTGTTCCTTTTAAGCCATCATGTTATAATACCTCTTTTCTACCATTCAGACAAGTAAGCAGAAATATCATTCTTTTTAATTGAAGAAAGGCTTATCTTCTATCTGCAACTTCATATAAAGCCTTTTAACTGTGTGGTTAGTCTGCCATCTAGCTTTCTAAGCCTATATAGCTGTTCATGAGATTCTCCTGGGGCATATTAGGGCTAACTAAGCACAGCTTTGGTTTAAAATGTATTGTTTTAAATCACTTAACAAATATTCAGTGATGCTACACACACACACACACACACACACACACACACACACATTGCGCGCATGGCAATAACAGGAAGCATCATGTGTCTTCTTCAACAGGAAATAGTCCTTATTTGAAAGGTCAATCTACAATATTGTAAGGGACCCCTGAGCCAGTCGAGATTTCTTCTTGTTAAATAAAGGTCAATCGAACAGCATTCTTTCTTTTCAAGAATCTGGAATGAAGATTTGGGACTTAAACCAAGGGAGGCTACCATGAAAGGCCAACAGATAAATCACTGAACATCCACCCACTGTTTGACTAAATCTTAAAAATTTAGTTGAAATGGGAATGATTTTTCTAGTGGTCTGTGTATGTCCCATGACAGTGGTTTCTTTACCTTGCTACTTACCTTTACATTAACAAGAATAGTATTTATTATAAAAATATTCTTATTCCTAGACAATGGTAACGTGCCCCTTGGGAAATGAGGAGAAATCTCTATTTTGACCTGCCCCTGGGTTAGAGGTCATATTAAAACACTGTCCTTGAGTAGAGTCACCAATATCAGGAAACAAATGTCCTCCTCTCGCCTCAGGCTAGACGACCCTGTTGCCAGCAGGGTTTGAACACATGAGTGGCACATAGAGTGGCTATGCTCACACAGCTTGGGAACCAAATCCATTCCTATGAAATTGCTCCTGTGTTATTAGAGGATGTGTACTCTGTTGCCCCGAAGGAAGGTCCTGGTGTTCTACTGTGTTTTTCCAGTGTGCCCCCACCACCCACCCACCCACCCACACACACTCTTAAACATATTTCTTCCTTTCGTTGAGACATCTAGTTCTAAAATGTTTTCAGTTTAAAATGAGTAGGGGAAAAAAAGTATGCTTTCCATTCCATCATCAGCTTCCAATGCTCAATTATAATGAAAGAAATAACTATAAAGTCATCAGATACACTATATGATCTGTCAGGAAAAATTGTGAAAGACTTAGAAATAGACCAAAAAGATGGCTGGGTGTTTTCAATGGAAAATATGTTATTTATAGCACTCTTTCCTGGTTTATCTAATCTTATGGGATTTTATTGTCTTTGAGATATTCATAACCTGTAAATAATAACAAGGCAAAAAACTCTTGTCTACAGATATGCAAGTAGATTCTGCCTGCTAGAAGGACCACTGATTTCCCTCCACCCATAGTGTTAAAGAAAAAGTTATTCAGTGATACTTGTTAAAGCACGGTAAGGCGGACTTTTATTCAAGACCATCAAGATAAGTGTAGGGACTGCTACAATAGGATTTTGTAGTGGAAGAGAGATTGGGCTCAACTGCAAATACAGCATGAGCAAGTGGAACTTTATAGCCAAGGAGCAAGGTGGGGGCAGTAGCTGGAAAGCTACTAAGAGGAAGCATCAAGGGTAAGGAGGAACTCAGTGTACAAGAGAAGGAGCAACACAGAAATCCAGCCGGGATTTCAACCCCAGAACTGAGCCACATTGCCTGTGTGATTGAAGAGTCACTTCTAGGCCCAGCTTCCTGATTAAACCAGCTTGGATGAATTGTTCGTTTTCCTAGCAGGGTCAGGAACCTAAGACAACACATTATAGACAATTTGATAAGCACAATGATTACTTCACTTTACCTTAAATAAGAATATTCCAAAAGTATACTCCTTCATTTAGCATAGACATGGACATTTATACAACAATACAGTAGCCAGAGTTTCCCTAAAACTAAGACAACATTGGGGGGAAAAAAACTCAATTTATTTAATATCACTTTGTGCTTTTTTTCAGGACAGTGTAATTAAGACCTTCAATTTTGAAGTGAGACAGTCTGAATTCAAATTCCGACTCTACGTAGGCAATTGACCTCAAATATCCTTATGTGTAAAGTGGAACTAATAATAACTCCCTCTCAGAGCTTTTACAAGAATTTTAAAGTGTTTGGCAGGGACAGATGCATACTAAATCCACGACAAATGGTGGCTATCATTATTATTATTATTATATTCTATACTTTTGTATAAAATATATACTATAATATCTTACAATAATAAATAGGGCAGGAATTGAGTCTGAAGACTTTGTGATCAAAGGTACAAAAAATCTTTTACTACATTTTGAGACCCACTGCTCCCTGCCCCATTCCAAAGCTCTCCTCCAAGGCCTAAGCATCATTTCTATTTTGGGATATTTTCAAGGGCAGCACAACCTTATTGTTACCGTAGAAAAATAAAGAATAAAAAGGTTCCAGTTCCATTTCCCACCAAGATGCTCCACTCAGGAGGACTACTGGCTCCCTGATCAATTCTGGGGGAACCATAAAGGGAAAACATCAAAATACAGATAAAATCTTGAGAGACCCCTGGAGAAATGCTTTGAACTAAGGGTGGGGAGGTAGGTGGAGACAGCTTACACTGAGGCAGGAAGTAAGTCCATTCAGCTACAGAGAGAGCTGTCAGAGTTCTATTCTTGCTTCTCCCTCCCCATTGCCTTGGGACATTCCATGCCTGCTTCCATATCAGCATTGACTCAGACATGATGCAGGTACTCCCAGAATAGAATCAGGTGGCACAAAAGTCCTGCATGGATTAGGAGCTGAGAAAAATAGGTGATGACTCATCGCCTTGGGAAAATATTGAAAACCATAAAACAACTTTGTGAGAAATTTGAGACCTATACAAATGGAGGGATTTACCAGTGTGCGGTAAAGAATTTAGCCTTGTCCAAAGAGAGGTCTAGATTTTGTTCTAGGCTTCT
The DNA here is from genome assembly GCF_020740605.2 of Lemur catta. Lineage (NCBI taxonomy): Eukaryota > Metazoa > Chordata > Mammalia > Primates > Lemuridae > Lemur > Lemur catta. The sequence goes on along the minus strand of NC_059128.1, from coordinate 45,357,534 downwards.
GGGTGGTGATCTCTAAGCCCTTGGAATATCACACCTGACAGGAGTGTCTTTGTTACTGCTGGGCCTTGGGCCAGCCAGATAGTAACAATATGATTTAGCATGGGGGCTTTGAGCCACACCAATCATGTGAGGGAGGATGGGGGCTTTGTGTCGTGGGATCTCAACTGACCTTCCTGCGGGGCTGGAGACTAAGACCAGCCATGTGGCCAGTCAACCGTGCCTACCTGATGGTGCCCCAATAAAAACTCTGAACACCAAGGCTTGGATGAACTTCCTTGGCTGGCAATATTCATACCTGTTGTCACACATTGATGCTAGGAAAGTAATGATCTCCGTGATTCCATGGGGAGAGAACAATGGAAGCTCTGCATTAGGTACTTTCCTGGACTATGCCTTTCCTTGCTTGGTTGATTTTAACCTGTATCCTTCCCCTGTGATAAACTTAAACTGTATATATAATAGTTTTTTCAGTGGGGTCTGCTAGTCCTTCTAGTGAATTATTGAAACTGAGAGTGGTTTGGGGAACCTCTGAACTTATAGTTGGTATCAGAAGTAAAAGTGGTCCTATGGACTGTACCCCTAACTTGTTACCCACGTTCATGGATTGGGAGATTCAATATTATAAAGATGTCAGTTCTGCCCAAATGTATATATAGATTCAATGCAATCCAAACCAAAATTCTAACTTGGTGTGTGAGTGTGTGTGTGTGTGTGTGTGTGTGTGTGTATGTGTGTAATTTTACAACATGATTCTAAAATTTATAAAGAAATTCAAAGGACTAATAATATTCAAAACAATCTTGAGTTAAAAACAAAGTGGAAGAATTAATTCTACTGGATATTAAAACCTATGATAAAGCTGCAGTAATATGGTAGTGTGGTACTGGTGAAAGATATACCAAAAAAACAAATGGAAAAGGATAGAGTCAGGTGACACATATTTTGACTATTTATTATAAAGGTTACACTGTAGAGATATGGGGAAATGATTTTTTTTCAATAAATGATGGCAGGTTAATTGGATAGTCATATGGAAAAAATAAAACCCTACATATAATTCTCACCAAAACAAAAACAATTCTAGGTTAACTATAGATGTAAACATGAAAGGTAAAACAATTGTCTCAGAACATTCAGACTGTTATAATGAAACAGCCATTAACTGAGTGACTTATAAACAAGAAGCATTTCTTTCCCACAGTTCTGGAGACTGGGCAGTCCAAGATCAACGTGCTGGTAGATTTGGTGCCTGATGAAGGCCTGTTCTTCACAGACTGTGCCTTCTCGCTGTGTCCTCATGTGATGGAAGGGGCAGGGCAGCCTTCTGGGGCCTCTTGTACAAGGGCACTGCTATCCTTTGAATGTGTTACCCAAGCCAACTGTTGGAAACTTAATCCCCAATGCAGTAAGTGTTGGAAGGTGGAGCCTAATAAGAGGTGATTAGGTTCATAAGGGTTCTGACCTCATGAATGGATTAATGTTGTTACAGAGAGACTGGGTTTGTTATAAAAGTGAGTTCAGCCCTCTCTTGCCTTCTCACTCTCACCATCTCTTGCCCATCTGCCTTTTGCCATGGGATGATGCAGTGTGAAGGCTCTAGCTAGATGCTGGCACCATGCTCTCAGACTTCCCAACCTCCAGAACTGCAAGCCGAATAAATTTCTGTTCATTATAAGTTACCCAGACTGTGGTATTCTCTTATTGCAACACAAAATGGATGAAGACAGGCACTATTCCTACTTATGAGGGCTCTGCCCGTGTGATCTAATCATCTCTCGAAGGCCTCCCCTCTTAATACTATCACACTGGAGATTAGGTTTCAACCTATGGATGAGGGAGGAGGCACAAATATTCAGAACACAGAACAACAAGACATCTGGAAGATAATACAGGAAAAGATTATCATGATCTTGGATTAGGAAAAAAAAATTTTTTTTTTTTTGAGACAGAGTCTGTCTCTGTCACCCCAGGTAGAGTGCAATGGTATCATTATAGCTCACTGCAACCTCAAACTTCTGGGCTCAAGGAATTCTGTCTTAGCCTCCCAAGTAGCTGGGACTACAAGCACATGCCACCATGCCAGGCTAATTTTTCTACTTTTTTTAATAGAGATGGGGTCTTGTTCTTGCTCAGGTTGGTCTTGAACTCCTGAGCTCAAGCAATCCTCTAGCCTCAGCCTCCCAGAGTGCTAGGATTACTGGTGCGAGCCAGGAAAATATTTTTTAAATAAGTTTTTTAAAACCCATAAATATTGATAAATCATACTACATTAAAATAAGCAATAACAGGAGGGTTTAGAAGGTGACTACACATAAGATTATTATGCAAAAATGTATTTATTTTCTATATCCAGCAACAAACAACTAGAAAATATAATTTAAAGAAAAACATGATTCAAAATAGAATTAGAGAAAATCAAGTACCTAAGATTCATTCTAATGAAAGATACACAAGAACACCACAGGGAAAAACAAAACCTTATTAAGAGACATGAAAAAAGATCCAAATAAGTACAGAAATATACTATGTCTATGGATAGGAAAATTATCATAAAGATATCAATTTTTCCAAAACTGATCCATATCTTCAACACCATTCAAAAAAAACCAAAAAATCCCAACAGGATTTTTCATGGAACTGTAACCAGCTGATTTAAAAATGTATATGGAAGAATAAAACTTATAGAATAGCCAGAATACTTCAGAATAAGAAGGGGCAGGGGGAGACTTGCCCTAACAAATGTCAGGACTTATTATGAAGCTATAGCAATTATGACAGTATGAGTAGAGATGGACAAATTGACCAATAGAATAGAAAACAGAGCTCTGAAACAGACCCAGTCACTTTTGCAACTTTGGTATATAAGAGAGGTTGCATATCAGACTTGTTAAAGAATAATTTTCAAAAGGATTAAAAACATTATGCAAAGATGAAACCAACACATACCAAGGATTTTATTCAATTTATTGATTCATGATGAAACCAGTAAGATGCTAAAACTAGCCCAAAGAGCATTTGACAAGTTAAGTATACATATAAGCAATTTCACAAAGAAATGTTAAGGTAGTGTTGGATTAATGGAAAACTAGTTCATATTTCTCTAAGATTATTTGTTCTGTTGTACAGAAATTATTTACGTCTCTCCTGGAAAAAAATATCTTTAAGTTAACGTCTGTTCCCACAGAGTTGTAAATTGCCCCATCATTAGAAAGTCAAGCCCAGAACTGCACTTAAAGGGTATCCAATAATCTCTTTCAGCTATTTCCACATTTTAAATAATTATTCTGACAGATCAATGAATTAAAAAGGAGGCTAATTTTTTAAAAAACTAGAAAAAAAGTAGTTATTCATATGAAAAGAGATGAAATGGAATCTCTACCTCACATTCCATATAAAAATCGACTCCAGATGAAATAAGGATTTAAATGTCAAAAACAAACTTGAACACTCTAAGTATAAAATATAGGTAAGTATCTTTTAGATTTTGGGAAATGAAAGAATTTCTTAAACAAACTATAAAAGTTCAAACTACAAAAGACTGGTAAAATTTAGTATATTAAAATCATCACTTTTATTCATTGAAACACACCTTCAAGAAAGTGAGACGTGTTACAAACTGGGAGAATTCCTTTCAAATAGACACAATTAAAAAATAATTAGTATCAAAAATATATAAAGAACTCCTCTAATCAATAAGAAAAGGACAAATAACCCAATAAAAAAACTGGGTTAACAACATGAACAGGCATTTCACGGAATAGGACATATATATGGCCAATAAAAATATGAAGAGATGTTCAATTTTATTGGTGATGAGTAAAATGCAAATCAAGACTGATGTAATATCACTTTATGCCCATTTTATTGGCAAAAATTCAAACAATACACTGACAATACCAAGTGTGGATGAAGATGTAGATCTCCAGAATGTCTTTAACGTTAATGGTGGGCATGTAAATTGATACAACCACTTTGGAAAACCATTTGGCAATATCTATTAAAGCTAAATATATGTCCTAAAACCCATTTGATCTACATTAGGTTTAGACTAAAACAAAAAAAGTTTTCTACATGTACACCAAAAAACATGTTCAAGAACATGTACATAGCAGTACTCTCCACAATAGCAAAGACATGCTAAGGAACCAAATGCCCTTCAAGAAATACTGGATGGGGCAGGCGCGGTGGCTCACGCCTGTAATCCCAGCACTATGGGAGGCCGAGGCGGGCAGATCGTTTGAGCTCAGGAGTTCGAGACCAGCCTGAGCAAGAGCAAGACCCCGTCTGTACTAAAAATAGAAAGAAATGACTTGGACAGCTAAAGATATATATAGAAAAAATTAGCCGGGCATGGTGGCTCATGACTGTAGTCAGAGCTACTTGGGAGGCTGAGGCAGGAGGATCGCTTGAGCCCAGGAGTTTGAGGTTGCTGTGAGCTAAGCTGATGCCACGGCACTCACTCTAGCCCGGGCAACAGAGTGAGACTCTGTCTCAAAAAAAAAAAAAAAAGAAATACTGGATGAATAAACACAATGGAACATTATACAACAGTCACAAATGATAAAATATAGCAATATCTGACAATGGCTCAATCATAGCAATATAAAAAAGTGAAAATAGTTGCCAAAATTGTTTAAGGCAAAGGCACATCAAATATTTCTAATTCCTGATGTCTTCAATTACAGTGTAAGAAATCTAGACATCTAAGCTGAGATGTTGCTGAAGAGCAGTTATGCCAGGTCAGAACATTTAGATACACAAATTCATCTATTTTTTAAAACACAGGAGTACAAATATGGTGATCATGTGTTGGAAACTCAGCTTCTCCACTTCATTTGGTTTATGCCCTTGAACAAATCATTTTACCATTTATCCTTAGTATTTTCATCTATAAATTAGCATTTATCCATGCATTCATTCAATAAAATGTATTAAGTGCCCACTGTGTGCTAGTTGATTAGAACATAGACCCTATACCTAGCATTGTACTAGGCTGTAGATATCCATTTATAGTCCCTGCCTTCATGGAGTATAACATCGAGAAGGGAAGTAGACAATACACCAGAAGACAAATACATAAACATATAGTTACAAGTTGTAATAATTCTCTGGAGTAAACAGCACAGTACAACAATAGAGAATAATGGGTCAATCAGGGAAGGTCTCTAAGGGAAATAAGAGGGACCTAGCAATGGGAAGAATGAATAAAAGAAAGAAAAGCCAGGGAAAAGTGTGATGGGTGGCAGCAATAATATGTGCAAAAACTCTAAGGTGAAAAAGAACTTTGGCATGTTTTAGGAAATGAAAGAAAGCCAACGTGGCTGGAGCATAGTGAGCATGGGAGAGAACAGCCCAGATGAGGAGACATTTCAAAGGGCAGAAGGATCCAGGACACACAGGACCTTGTTGGTCATGGTAAGGAGTTTGGGTATACTCACAATGTAATGAGATGCCTAGGAATAATTCAGGAAAGATAGAGGGAGCCAACACGGCAAACTAGAAGCAGCCTGCACACACTGCTCTCAGTGGAGAGGACTGAAGGTGGCCCATGGATATCCACCTTCAGACTGATTGTCTAACAGAGAGTATTGTGAATGAAAAGAGGTGACAAGAGGCACCCAAAGTATAGGAGAAGGAAAAGAGGTGGCCCGCTTTAGCATTCGGAGGTACACAGGGAAGACAAGTGCATACGTGAGGAAGGCACAGAGGGGAGAACCCCAGGGCTCTACAGTCCCCCCACAATCATTGCTATCTGAGCTGTGGGAGGGACCCTCCACTGCAGAAAGCTATAGGACTGACATGGGGAGCTATCTGGAGACTGAGCAGCAGTATTGCTCCAGAGAGAGAGCACAGCGGTGACCCACTGGCTCATGAACCCTGGACACTGCAGCTGGTGCCCTTTTAAAAACCTGGACTCAGAGCACTGCCTCTATTCAGCGTTCAGATACATTGCTGCTGCCTCCCTCATTGCCCCTGCCAGTCTGGGGGTGGGGAAGAGAAGGAGCGGGGAGGCTGGGAACTCTTGTGAGTTCCGTGTGCCCCCACTGCCATTGGGGGACCTGGGTGGGCTGACAATTGTGGCTGCCTGTCGATATGGACATGGCTGCACTCAGGCTTGCACCTGGACAACAAACACCATGGCCCCAGGGTCTGAACAGGGCAGTTCTCAAGCCAGTGAGGGCTGACAGTCACGGCCACTGAGGGCATGGGTGGAGGGCAGAGTTGCACTCAAGCTGGCACCCAGGAGACAAATGCTGCCATCTGAAGATCTGAATGGGGCAGTTCTCAAGTCAGCATGGGCTGACAGTCCCCACTGCCCCCAGGGCTATGTTCAAGCCACAACAGCTGACAAATGCCGCTGCCCACAGATCTAACCCAGACAGCTCTCAAACCAGGGCAAGCTGACAATCATGGCCACCTGCAGGTGTGGGCATCCGGCCAACAAACACTGTCATCTGTGGATCTGAGCAAGCGGCCCTTAAGCCATTACATGCCGTCGATTGCCATTGCTGGAGAGCATGAGTGGGACTATGTTCAAGCCACATGGGACAACAAACCCATGGATCTGAGTGGGGTAGCTCCCAAGCCAGCTCAAGCAGACAATCGCTGCCACCCACAAGTGTGGGCAGGGCTGCACTCAAGCTGGCACAGGCCAACAAATGCCACTGCCTACAGATCTGAGTGGAGCAGCTCTCAAGCTGGCTTGGGCTGACAATCACTGGTGCTGACAGAAATAGCTGGGGCATTCACCCACTTTGCAATATGGGACCACCAGTGATGACCACAGGGAAGCAGTGAGGCAGGAGACACAGGAGCACAGCAGCGTTAAATGCTCACAGTACATCTGTCCATCTCATGCCAGGTCAATCCTCCAGAGTAAGATGTAAGTGCGCCATCCAGGGACCCCTCCTTCTTTGCACTAAGTAGGAGAGTTCTCAGCAGAAGAGAATAGGTACCCTGAAAGCTTATCTGTCTTGAGCTGAGAGAAGAAATTTCAGATGAGAAAGAACCAGAAAAAGAACTCTGGCAACATCAAAAAACAAGCAGTTTTGACACCCCAAAAGTATCATACCCTGTTGGTGAAAATGTAAACTAGTACAACTACTGTGGAGAAAACAGTATGGAGATTTCTCAAACAACTAAAAATAGAATTGCCATTCAACCCCACTACTGGGTATCTACACAAAGGAAAATAAATCAATATATTAAAGGGATTCCTGCATTCTCATGTTTATTACAGCACTATTCACAGTAGCAAAGATATGGAATCAACCTAAGTACCCATCAATGAATGAATGGATAAAGAAAATGTGGTATATACACACAATAGACTACTATTCAGCCATATAAAAATAATGAAATCATGGCATTTGCAGCAACATGGAACTGGAGGTCATTATCTTAAGTGAAATAAGCCAGGCACAAAAAAGACAAATATTGTATGGTTTCACTTATATGTGGGAGCTAAAATAATAGATCACATGGAGGTAGAGAGTACAAAGATAGATAACAGAGCCTGGGAAGAGTGAATGGGAGCAAGGGGGAGGATGAAGAGAACTGGGTTAAACACACATAAAATAGAAGGAATAAATTCAGTGTTTAATAGCACAGTAGGGTGACTATACTTAACAAAAATGTTTTGTACTTGGGTGATGGACACCTTAATACCCTCACTTGATCACTACATATTACATATGTGTAACAAAATTTCACATATATCTCATAAATTTGTATAAACAAAAAAATAAATAAAAACAAAGATACTACTGCAAATCAGTGGGAAAGTGATCTTTTTAATAAATGGTGCTAGAATAATCAGATAATTACATGGGATAAAAAATGACATTGATCCTTACCATACAACATACACAAAAACAAGTTTGAGACAGACCACAGATCTAAATGTTGAAAGAGAAAACAAGGAAAGTTCAAGAAGAAAATAGAAGAATACCTTCATAGTCTTGGGGTAAGCAAAGATTTCTTAAACAAAATACAAAAAGAAGTAACTACAAAAGAAAAACTTTGACAAATTTGACTCATCTTATAAATTAAGAACATATATGCATTAAAAAACATCATTAAGAGAGAAAACTGGCAAACCACAGCCTGGGAGAAGATATTCATATTCATAATATATAGATATGACAAGAATATATATATTTTTTAAATTCCTACAAATCAATGAGAAAAAAGAGGAGAACCCAATTACTGTTAATGGACAAAAAATCTGGACAGAAACTTCACAGAAGAGGATATCCAAATACCCAATAATCATATAAAAATATGTTCAACATCATTGCTTATCAGGAAAATGCAAATTAAAATCACAATGAGATATCACTACACACCCACCAATATAACTATAATTAAATTTAAAAGACTAAAAATACCGACCATTGATGAGTACACCTCCCAAACAATGGCCCTAATACAGGCCATGGCCGACATGAAAAAAAGAAATCAGGCCACTAACAGAGCTCCTAAGGAGGCCGCTGGAGGTGATCTGTTCCTCAGGGCCTTGATACCCCAGCTAGATTTAGATCCCCTTTAAAACTGAAGACTGGGGCTCTGACATTTGAGATGGCAAAGCTAATGGAGACAGAATTCTCACAGACTTGTCTCCTATCCAAAGCTTTGGTTCGTCCTCTTATGAGGCACCTGCATGAATACACACATTGGGAGTGTGATGCCTGGATGGATTTGGTGGTACCTCATTTGAGAGGACCCTGTTTACAACTAACTGCTATGTGCTTGGGGCCATCCAAGAACAGAAAGGTGATCTGCCACACAGATAGCCCAATGTGTGGGGGTCCACCCTTTTGATGATTGGCAGTTTCACTCACATGCCTAGGCTTGTATTGGTGGATACCTTTTCAGGCTGGGTAAAGGTTTGTCCTACCCGAATGGAGAGAACCTCTGAGGTTCCAAGATAGGCTCCTATCAGGAGCTGCCAGCTTGAAACAGGGCCTTCACTGAGTTCCTGCACAGGTACACCAGCACAGAACAGGAAACAGACCTCAGAGGGTGATGAGATAACAGGCATCAGCAGTCCAAGAAAAGAGGCTGAGCAGATAGAGAATGGCATGCTGGTGACAGATGCCGTGGGCAGACGGCTGCGGAGACAGCTCAGCAGCTCCTCCTCCTATAGCGAGGACGTCAACAGGCACCCCATTGCCAATAGGACCCAGGAGCACACTCCATGGAGCCCTGGACATTTCACAAGAGTGACAATAGACCATTTTTTGTAGCAGAGGTAACCTAGCAAGTAAACAAAGCCCTATAACCTAGAATAGAATTGCACGCATCCTGGCATCGATACAGGAAACCCATCTAAAGTGGGATAAGATATTGCTGCTTGCTCCCCTCTGGATAACCGTAGCCCTTTAGAAGTAGGCTTAAGTTAAGCCCCTAAGGCTGGGCGCAGTGGCTCACGCCTGTAACTAGCACTCTGGGAGGCCGAAGCGGGTGGATTGTTTGAGCTCTGTCTGGAGTTCGAGACCAGCCTGAGCAAGAGCAAGACCCCTGTCTCTACTAAAAATAGAAAGAAATTATGTGGACACCTAAAAATATATGTAGAAGAAATTAGCCGGACATGGTGGCACACGCCTATAGTCCCAGCTACTTGGGAGGCTGAGGCAGTAGGATCACTTGAGCCCAGGAGTTTGAGATTGCTGTGAGCTAGGCTGACGCCATGGCACTCTAGCCCTGTCTCAAAAAAAAAAAAAAAAAAGTTAAGCCCCTAAGAAATAGTTTATAAGAGACCCTTCCTAGCACCCCGAGGTCAGTATGGTAATATAACCATGAGTAAAAGAAAATAGAGCAAAACAATCAGGTGCTAACCACTATACATGAGTTTGCCTCTTTCAGGTCCCTGAACCAGTTGGAGGCAGAGAAGTGGAAGGGACCCTATGAAGTGCCTCTAACAACTCACACCTTGTTAAAATTGTCGGAAGTGAAAACTTGGGTCTATGATACCAAAGTAAAAAGGTGTAGCCCCCAGTGGAGGGGCCAGCCTTAGGTGATCTAAAGTATCTGAGAAAAAGAAAAAAAATGAATGAAAATGTTGATATTTTCCACTAATCCTTTTTGGTTCTGTCTATGGGATTGAGGAACTACTCCTTAGTGAGGATTTCCCCTGGCTATGGCCTCTTCTGTTGCTCTCTCTTGCTGGTGGGTGTGTTATCCTAAACATCATTAGGTGCAAGTATTTCTGTACATGATTTCTGAATTTGCAGAAGCCAATCTCTCAGATCACCTACAGGGTGCAACTAATAGCTCTTGGTTCACAGGTCCCATGTTTCTTTCTCACCCAGTCCTGTATTAGACATTATGTGCAAGGCAACAGGAAGGACCCACAGTCCTACTGGTGTCTTAGATACCAAATGGGGTAAAATCTCTCTTATCAAGTATCTTTCATCTCACCTTGTTAATCCTCACGGTTGTAGATGTTGCTTATAAACCTTCCATCTAAAACATCACCCCAATTCAGCAGGAAGTAGCTTGATGACTACGTTGCCCCTCTCCCCATAGACATAGAAGGGCAAAAATTGACAGTGGGGGCCTTCTCTTCCTCGTTGTTCCTGGAGTCGGGAAAAGCTGGGTTGAGAAGGAAAAAATTAAAAATAAATAAATAAATGTTTTTAAAAAATTGACAGTGGGGAATATGTAACAGAGAAAATGGCCTGGAAAAGGGTAAAATGTTTTCTGTCTTTTCAAAGCCCCCTCACCCTTTTTGAGAACTAAAACCTACATCCCTGCCTCGGGCCAGTGGTCAGGAGAGGCAGGAGAGTGTCCTTTGTTCTTTGCGCCACAGGAGATGGCTTGAGGGAATTGCCCGGGTGGAGATCATGAGATTGTCTTAGCCAAAGATGGGATTATGGGATTAATTAGAACCTTTAAAAATTCTGTACTTCTGCTCAGAAACAGGACATTGGTACTTTGAGATGGCAGTCTGCCAACCTCTTCAGTTGCCAGCAAATTTAAAAACTCTTCTTTCCTTCTCCTGGAAAAAAAAAAAAAAGAATCTGCAATGTTATCCAGCATGCTGTTGGCATAGTTGTAAACAAACAAGGGCAAGATTCTTGCCAACAGAGTTAATGTACATATTGAGCATATTAAGCACTCTAAGAGCTGAGATAGATTCCTGAAACATGTGAAGGAAAATTATTAGAAAAAGAAGGAAGCCAAAGAGAAATGTACCTGGGTTCACCTAAAGTGCCAACCTGCTCTACCCTGAGAAATACACTTTGTAAGAACCAGTGGGAAGGAGCCTGAGCTGTTGGAACCTATTCCCTATGAATTCATGGCATAATACGTGTAAAAAATAAATATATAAAAAGAAGTTTGGGCTGAAAAATAATCACACAACAAAAAAGAGACTATGCTATAGAAGAAATATGAATTGTGCTCCAAGTTTGGATGAATCCAAATGTGTTGTTTTGGGCACAGGCATCAAGCAAGTAGGATGAAGAAGAATCATCCTGAGCCACTTTAGTCTGTGTATATGAGTGTAATTTCCATGAGTTTAGCCTTTATTATGCCCTAATGAAGTTTTCCTGCACTGTAACTTTATTTTTAAGAGAAGTTCGGATACAAAATAATAATAGTCCTCAGAGAGGTTGAAAATTTGATGAAGAAAATGGTACAGAAAAAGAATACACATTCGAAAGAAATGACCTCTCCTACCAACCAACACTCCACCATCGGCAAGTTCAATAAACTTGTGTTCTTTGTGTTACATAGCATGTGCAGTATGTTTTCATATACTTTCTGTTGCATAATAAAGAATTCGACTGGCTTTTGTCCCTGGTTCCTGAGAGAAAGACTCAAAATCCTCAGAATTTCCTAAGTAATGAGAATGTCTTTATTACTCATGAGCCCCTTGATCACACCTGAGTTTATGCTAAAAGATGAGACGACTCAGGATGGGGGCCAATTACTAGAAAGACCAACCATGTGATTAGAGGGTGAAGCTTTGAGCCAGCCTGACCTCCAGAGTGGGGAGACGGGGTGGAGATTCAGTTCAACACTTGGCCAATCATTCAATCAACCACGCCGAGGTAATGAGACCCCCAATAAAAACTCTGATGGTGAAGCATCCTGGTTGGTGAACACATCAATATGCTGGGAGGGTAACACACCCTAATTCCATGGGAAGAAGACACAAAAGCTTTGCATTTCAAGCCCTCCCAGACCCCACCTCTCTGTTACTTCATTGATTGGTCCTGATTTGCATACTTTATAATAAAATTATAATCATAAATACAGCACTTTCCTGAGTTCTGTGAGTCATTGTAGCAAAGTGGCACACATGAAGGGGGTCTTGGGAAACCCTGGATTTGTAGCCAGTTGGTCAGAAATGCAGGTGGCCCAGGAACTCCCAAATGTGGCTGGCATCTAAAGTTAGGGCAGCCTCATTTTGGACCATGCCCTTTAACTTGTGAGGTCTGCTCTAACTCCAGTAGTTAGTGCAAGAATTGAGTTTCAGTATGCCAGTTGGAGTCAGAATACTTTCAAATTATTGTATATTACTTTTATAAGCTTTTCTTTTACTGCTTAATTGGTATATTTTTCTGTTTGTGAAAATTCCTTGAGTATCCTATGGTAGGATAGAACAAATAATTTGTTTCCAATAAAATTAATGGAATATTTTTACTTAATAACTTTTAACTTAGTGGTAGAGTTGTCGGAAACAAATTACAGCTCCTTAGCAAGGAGTAAGTGTATTTAGAAAACTGATCATGAAGGACCCAAATGAGAAACAGTCATTGTCATCATGCTTTGCTCCCTTGGTAGTAAGGAAGTTAATACTCAGGAATCAGGTAATAAAGTCTCCTGACCATGTAGAAAACTTTAAAGAAAATATTTTTTAAAACACCCCTGAAAAAGTAGGGTGAATAGCAACAATACCGTGGCATAGTATAAGAAAGCCTTGGCCTTGCAGTCAAGCAATTAAATTACGGTTTCACAACTTATTAACTGTGTGTCTTTGAATAAGTCACAACCCCTCCAAACTTCAGTTTTATGATCTATAAAACATGTATAACAACCCTTGATCTTCACATCAGGCAAAGCTGCTGTGAAGATCAATGGAAACAACGTATATGAAACCGCTCTATAAAAACTAAACAAATACAAAATCCTGATATGATAAAATTTCAGATCTGAAAACATCTTTCAAATGCAAGATCAAAAAAATAACAATTCAGATATACAACAACAGTGTTTTTTCCAAGGGCTGTGAATGCTTTCTGCCCTGACAACAGATGGTTAAGACAAAAAGATAGAAGAATGTGATGGCTGAAAAGTAACATACCAAAAAAAAAAAGCCTAAAGAGGAGGATTGTTCAGTGTCAGTGATATGAAAGATACATCTCCCTATGAGTCCTGATAATACCAACAACTAAGCCACCCCAGAAAAAGTGCTATTCAGAATTTCAGAAGTTATAATATTTGACAGAACTGCCCCAAGATAAAACTGTACAACGGTAAAGTTTGGCTTCTGTATCATTTTTACACTGGGTCAACATCCCTTGGATCTCTCAAGCAGAGTGGACCATCTTTATCTTTTGGTTGTGGTTTCGAATATGCACTAGTTTTTACAAACCCTATCCTTTTGTGGTTGACTGAATACATCATCTGGGCTGGGCGTGGTGGCTCACGCCTGTAATCCTAGCACTCTGGGAGGCCGAGGTGGGCGGATCGCTCGAGGTCAGGAGTTCAAGACCACCCTGAGCAGGAGCAAGACCCCATCTCTACTAAAAATAGAAACAAATTATCTGGCCAACTAACAATATATATAGGAAAAAAAATTAGCCGGGCATGGTGGCACATGCCTGTAGTCCCAGCTACTCAGGAGGCTGAGGCAGGAGGATCATTTAAGCCCAGGAGTTTGAGGTTGCTGTGAGCTAGGCTGATGCCACAGCACTCACTCTAGCCCGGACAACAGAATGAGACTCTGTCTCAAAAAAAAAAAAAAAAAATGAATACATCATCTGTGCTATATGTCCACACTTAATCTTCATGAATGTTAATGAGTTAATTATCACCAAAGGAGAACAGATGTGCAAGTGTCATCATGAAATGGGATTTGTGGGTTGTGAAGAGAGAACACAAGGTGAATCAGACTCAGTCTAAATAGTCTGCCAAGAAATGGGTTTCATTTCTTTTTATCATTTTATTGATTTGTCTGTGCGGCCATGAATGTTTATCACTCTGTCAGCTAGCCTTTTAATATGTAATCTTGTTATTATTTAGGAAATAAAATAAAAATCTCCTTTGCCATTCATAAAATGAGATATTACTCTTTGTGGGCAACTGTTAGAAGTTTTAGTAACCCACATATCTTTGGTTCCCTGGGTAAAAGGTTTATTGATTTTTCTGGCACTTGTTAATGCTTGATGTTTGGCAATGGAGTCTCAGCTAGTCTACACAGAGGAGCTGTTTACATGATCAGCATAATTATTACTGGGTTGTACAATTGCATGAGGCTACTGGTACTTACACTCTTACAACATTATTAAACTAAGCCATTCTTTTCTTTCACTGTCACGGCAGCTAAGATCATAAACACACCTACAGTGATCCTATTCTGAACTTAGATTATATACTATAAATATGTATTTGTTACAAAGTCAGCTCCTGAATATATGCTTGTCCTAAAACATGTTCAGAGAGATCAGTGGGATCCTGCATTACTGGTGACAGAATCATTGTAATATACAAGCAGAGAGAAGTCATGATTTTTCTCTTAACACTAGGCTCTCTCTCTCCACTTCTTCAGATACTTCTTCACTCTCTTCCCTTTCTTCCTGACCTCAGTAACTCTAACCACAATCTCAAACAATGGAAATGCACTCCCTTTCCTATTTGTTAACGATGTTATGTAAGTATTTCACAGTTATCTGAATTAATAAGGGTTTTACAATAAACTTTTACTGGCAGCCTGCTGGGTCTGGTGTGCTGACCCAGGACATTAGAAGCAGTGATCAGGAAGAGTCATTCACAAAGAAATGGGAGGGCCTGAAGAAAAAAGAGGAATCCAGGAAGGTGACCAGATGGTGTATGTCCAAAGGTTAAGACAATGTTGGTCATTTTGGCCCAAAGCATGCTTCCTGAAAAGTATCCTTTGGACCCTTAGAACAGAGTCCACTTAAGGTGCACACCAGCCAATTCCAGAGTCAGAAACTTTTAGTTCTTGCCCTAATATCAGTGGTCCTCAAACTATACAGGCAGTCAGGGATCTCCTTCTAACAGGAGAGATGGAGTAGGTGAGTGATGATGCGAAGGGGAGGGCATTATGGTTCTACAGGCCTTCAATACATCTGTCAGAGAATACAGCATTTGTTTGTAGCAGTCAGAAGGTCAAGTCTGGAATCAGCTCAAGGAGTGGTCACTATTGACATACATAATAGGCTGAATTTAACAAAAGGATTTCCAGTAAACAAAGAAAGCCAGTTCTGGCTTCTTTAAATTATCTTCTAATTAACCAAATGACTTTAAGTTCAAGACAGTAAATGATAATTAGCCCATCTAGATTAAGCTTGTCACTTCCTATCTCAATTATTTTAAAACTCCAAAAGAGGATACCTGGAACTAGCACAAATAATAATCTAATCTTTGGCCCCTATATAGTTTTGATTCCTACACACACATATACTCAGTATATCTACAAACTAAGCTTTCTATGTTTTAGATTAATCTTTGGAAAATATCTAATAGCTCAGCCTTCTCTTGCTTTTTCCTTTTTTCAATTTTTGTGGATATTGAGGAAATTCAAACACCTTGTTATACTGTTCTTAATCATACCACTGGAAGAGCATTGCTCTGCCCACCTAAAAGCCCAAATCCCTAAGGCATCAATTACCATTAAAGATAGTTTTCAACAAGAACTATGTCCTAGGCAGAGGTTATGCAAAGCAGGCTGCTTTAAACTGTTGGAGACATTAGCCATGCAAACAGCTGTCTGAAGGCCAGGGTCTCTGGTCTTTCTGTAATGGTAAGAGGAACCATAAAAAGTGAAGAAGCAATGATGCCCAACTAAATTAAAGTCATTATCAAATCTGCTCATTCATTCATTCATTCAATAAATTTTTACTGCATGCCTGCCCCGCTATGTCAGACACTGTCTAGATCTAGATAGAGTGGCATTAATTCAAAGAACACCAAAGATCACTCTAAACCATGTTTTAGAGGAACAGTTGAAATAATCAGGGAAGGCTAATCTGGAAATAAGAAGATTCTAGGAAAACATGAGAGCCTTCCTGCCTAAATATTTAACTCTTCTTGCAGAAAAGAGATTAGACTTGTTTTATACAGAATCACATAGAAGTAACATCAATGGGTGGCAATCAAAATCAGTAGAAGGAAGTCACAGCAATAGTGAGAAAGAACTTGCTGTCCAGAGTAATCTAAAAATGGAATGATCAGGCCAGGTGCAGTGGCTCACACCTGTAATCCCAGCGCTTTGGGAGGCTGAGGTGGGAGGATTGCTTGAGGTCATGAGTTCAAGGATGCAGAGAGCTATGATGAAATGACTGCACCCCAACCTGGGCAATAACAAAGTGAGAATATCTCAAAAACCGAAAAAAAAAAAAAAAAAGAATGATCAAAGCATGACGAAAGAAAGGAAGGGAAGGAAGGGAAGGAAGGAAGGAAGGAAGGAAGAAAGCTGTTTTAGGAGGGGCAGAAGCCTAACTAGCAATCTTGGTACCAGGGACACTACATACTGCACCATATACTTCTGTCCCTAGATACCCCATTCCTAAATGAGTCTTAACCTGACACTTCTTCAAATCAAATCACTTATAATTCTATTACCCAAAGGCAAACACTGCTAATGTGCTGACATGTTTCTTTCTTTCAGTATTTTTTTTCTGTGCACTTGTTTTTTACCATAGTGAAATTGTACCACATATATAATTTTTCACTTTTTATTAAAAATTATTTCACTAGGCTATTTTGTAGTCTACCAATATTCACCAAATCTTTCCCTTATTGTTGAACATTTAGAGTTTAGTGGTAAAAGCAGGAGTTTTCAAGATATGCTACCTGGTTTGAATCTCACTGGCTATGCAATCTTGAGAAAGTTACTTATTTTTTTGTGCCACGGTCACCTCATTTGTAAAATGGGATTATACCTCAAAGTTGTTGTATAAAAGGAGATGCTATACCCTAAATGTTTGTGTCCCCCCAAAATTCACATGTTGAAATCCTAACATGTTGGTTTTAGGAGGTAAGGTCTTTTGAGAAGAGATTAGGTAATGAGGGCTGAGCCCTCATGGGATTAGTGCCTTTATAAAATAGGCCCAAGGAAGCTCATTTGCTCCATCCACCATACTAGGACACATTGAGAAGCCAGCATCTATAAATCACCAAACAGCTTTCACCAGACACAGAATCTGCCAGCACCTTGATCTCGGACTTCCCAACCTCCAGAACTGTGAGAAATGTCTGTTATTTAAGCCACCCAGTCTACTATAATCCATTATATACAGAAACCTGAAAAGACTAAGATAGGACCCACATCTAAGAATATATTTGATGGTTGTTTGGATCTCTCTATAGCATCTATCAAATTTTGCCATCAACATTTATTGAGGTTTTACTAGGTAATTTAATTCAATTCCCCAACAATTGAGGACCTAGTATTAATATACAAGTCGTCTTGCTATATGCTTGCTATGTGTTGTAAGTATGAAAGGAAACATAGCTCCTGTCTTTGAGTCACTAATTGATCTTTGGGGACACAAGGTGCAGTTCTTTAACCTTACAATAAGTGTGTTGTGAATGTTAAGAGCATAAGCATTGATATCAGACAGACCCAAGTTCCGGACCATTTTTGCCTCTTTCTTTGGGAGACCTTAGGAAAATTACTTCATCTCTAAGCCTCAGTTTCCTCATCTATGTAATGAGGACATCATCTACTGAAAAGTACTATAAGACTTAAAAAAGGTAATTCACATAAAACACTTAGCATAATGTCTGGCACATCACAAATTTTAAAAGGGAATCTTTATTAAGTAAGCATTATTCAACTCCTAGCTGACAGGCCAAACCACCTATCCACACCAGCCTTTTCACCACACACACACAGGGCCAGGACTAGCTAGGGAGTGTTTCCCTTCTATACGTTCCCTAAAGCACTGCACATCTTACAGAATTTACACAGGACCATCACACTAGACCAGACCAACTCCAGCTCATCCAAGAGACTCTCATGACCAAATCAAACACATCTCACATCCTTGTTCACCTAAACCACCACTAAGTGTATAAGCTTCTCTCATCTTCCTCCCCATTTTTTCACATTTGCTCAGCTGACACAGCTTCTCATCCACCCTCACTATCTGCAACACAGCTCATCCCATTACCAGAAATCTTTCCTACACTCTCAGTCTCATCTCCCAACATTTCTACCTACCTCCTTACCCTGACTGAAACCTGGCTCTTTCCTTGATACTTCTGCAACAAAGCTCCTTCCTTAGAAAAAGGTACAATGTGTTCAGTAATCTTTCAAAAAATTTGCAAAAATAGTTTAGCTGCAATCAGTTAAGACACTTTTTCCACTCCAGCTTCCCTTCTGTCACTTTCCCTTGTCAGATGAAATTGTAGTGATTGATTCTATATTCATCAGAGGCACACAGTACAGTTGATCATTCGCTCACTGCTTAAAACAGATTCCCCGCTTGGCATCTAGGTACACCACTTTCTTGGTTTTCCTCCTTCCTCAGAGTCTGCTTTGCTGAATCTTCATCTCCCCACCTGTGAACACTGGAGTAACCCAGAAACAGTCCTCTTTGTGTTTATTTGCTCCCCAGACTGTAGAACATAGATCATTGTCACAGGATGTGATCTACATGAGACCATTCATATGCTAAGGACAACCAAAATTCTATCTCCGTTCCTAAGGTCCCCTAGTTTCCAAATGAATTCATATAAATGTTTACTTGGAGAGTTCCACTTGGACATCTAATAGGTATCTCAAACTTAACACATCCAAAACCTAACTTGCTATTCTTCCCAAACCCAGTTTTCCAGTCCTACCTCAATAGCAATTCTAGCCTTCCAGTTGCTCAGGCCAAAACCCTTGCAGTTATTTTTATTTCAGAATATTACAGGGGTACAAACGTTTTGGTTACATGAATTGCTTTTGTACAGTCAGAGTCAAGGTTCTAAGTGCGCCTGTCACCCAGATAGCATGCATTGTACCACTTAGGTGTGAATTTACCCATCCCCTCCTACTCCCTCCCACCTGCTTGGTTTCCAGTGTTTTACTACTTTATGCGTTCTTTACTCCTATCTCCCACATTCAACCCTTCAACAGATCCTGTCATCTCACCCTTCAGAAACCAGTCACTAACTCAACCACTTCCATCTACCCTAGTCCAATCCAAGGTAACTTGCCTAGACTACTGCAAACTCTTATTTCCACCCTTGCCTCACTAAAATCCATTATTTGGTTTACACATGCCAATCAACTTTTAAGGCCAGACATGGTGGCTCACACCTGTAATTCCAAAACTTTGGAAGGCTGCAGTGGGAGGGTCCCTTGAGACCAGCCTGAACATTGAGGCTCTGTCTCTACAAAAATAATTAGCTGGGTGTGGTGAAGCATACCTGTGATCTTAGCTACTTGTGAAGGTGAGCCAGGAGGATCCCTTGACCTAGGATTTAGTTTACAGTGAGCCGATTGTGCCACTGAAGAGAGCATCTCTAAGCTAGTCAACTTTTGATAACCCAGTCATGGCATTCCTCTATCCACTCTCCAACTAGAGGCTCATCTCACAGTATCTAAGGCCTATAATACAGAACTCAACTTTCTCACTGGGCTCTAGCCATGACATTGCTGGCCCAAAAGGCTCTATCCAGGAATTCACTTACCCCCAGTCTCATGTTAGTCACTTGCACTACCACTATACTTACACTTCACCTTTTACTGAGCCCCTCAGTAAATGTCTTTCAACATCATGATTTCGTCTTACACAACCTGCATCCCCACTCCTCCAAAGACTCCAAAATGACTGTTTTTCTCTGAAAGTATACATTTGCACACATTGACACATCTGTATAGTTAATCACTGCTCCCTTCCACGTGATTTTTCAAGCTTTCACCTGTGAAATGTCCCCAAAGCAAGGACTACTATATAACCTCTGAGCAGTTTCCTCTAGCCAGCGCAGGTTTTAGTAATAGTCTTCTTTCACAAAATCCTTTCTCAACAATTTTTAACCCAGCTCATCACTGTTATGAGTCAATTACTCATCAGACTATGTGTCTCAGGTTATACACTGGATGCTCCTGTATATGGCTGCCATTTTCCATAACAAAACACGTTTTTCAAAGCATAAAAATAAAACTGGCGGGGCACGGTGGCTCACACCAGTAATGCTAGCACTCTGGGAGGCCGAAGCAGGAGGATCACTCAAGGTCACAAGTTTGAGACCAGTCTGAGCATGAGTGAGACCCTGTCTCTACTAAAAATACAAAGAAATTATCTGGACAACTAAAAATATATATAGAAAAAACTAGCCGGGCATGGTGGCGCATGCCTGTAGTCCCAGCTACTTGGGAAGCTGAAGCAGGAGGATCGCTTAAGCCCAGGAGTTTGAGGTTGCTGTGAGCTAGGCTGACGCCACGGCACTCTAGCCAGGGCAACAGAGCGAGACTCCATCTCAAAAAAAATAAATAAATAAAATAAATAAAACTGACATTTATCAGAGTTCAACATGAACACTTTTATGTAACTGAGGGGGAACGCCACATATTTTAAAGACAAATTCATTAAGAAATAAAAAATAAATTTTAAAAGATTTCCATAAACAATTACCTATTCTAGTCACATTAAAACACTGAACAAACAAACTGAAGTTTCTTTTAAATTTTATTTTATATACAAAGAGCTAGCATAGTCTCTGTCACTTGGTGGGTGCCGTGGAAAATCCGTTCAAAGAAGATCACTTAGTCCAACTGGAAAAAAAAACAGATAGGAAATGAATTATTTCAAAAAGCTTTAAAATCTCAGCTTGATTCTCACAAAAATGGGTTCAACATAGAACGCTGTTTAATCTTAGCCTCTGAGAAACTAGGGACACAGAACCAGTAAGTCCATTCTCTCATCTGTGATATTCTATCTTCCACTGAGTTATGTGAATATCCACATTATAACATCAAGCTCCCAATGATGAAGTATTTGGCCAGCACTGAGCTTAAAAATACTGTCTCTGCCACACCAGAGATCTCTTATTAACAATTTACATCACTGTAATAAACCAACACAAAAACACCTATTTTTAACAAGTAGGTTCTCCTCAATATCCTATACAAAATAATTAGGAATCAGCTGGTGATTTTCTTAAAGAGCCAACATTAAATTAGTTTTCACCTTCTAGAAAACTATTTAAATGCTTTTTAGCGGCCAAGAAAGCTTCACATAAATATTAACTTGATCAAGGTCATAAACTGTTAAACGGCAGACCCTTCTTTGCTGATTCCTAACAAAGCCTATCCCCAATCCTCAAGCTCATTCCAGTATATGACACTATCAAACATTTAGGATCAGTGGTTCACACATACATTTAGTTAGAAAATGTCTAGATAAATGAGATGTGAAATTCAACTTAGTGGCTTCTGTAAAGTGAATAATTTTATCCAACATAATACATGGGACCTAAAACTGGCAGAGCTGAGTAAGTAAAACGGGGCTAGGCTGGGAAGGCCAAGTTTCAAGTCCTTCACCCTACCCATTCCATTAATCTGAATGCCCAAACCCTCAACAGTGTCACCCGCTACCAACAGCCCTACCAACTAAAACAGAGGAAAAGGTCTCGCTCGAAAGCTCACACTAAGAACCATCACCGCATTCCCTGCCCACAGGAACATGCGAGTATGGCGTCTAGAGACGTACCTTAATGAAACCGATGTCCTTCGCGTACTGACGGAAACACTGGCGGCACATATTGAGGCCGTATTTCCGGATCAGACCGTGCCGGTTTGAGCAGACACGACTGTAAGAGAAAAGACAGCGTTTTTGCAGGTCGCAGAAATTACATGATTCCACACTCAGAGGGGCACCCCCCCCCCCGCACCCCCGACCTTCCCGGACCCAGCAGAGGTCTGTAATGGCGGCACTAACAGCTCGGATTCGGTCTCCCCACACGCGCCGCCCGCGAGCTCCTCTAATTGAGATTTTAAGCGGCCGCACACTCCAAAGAAACTCTTTCCTAAAACCGCAATCTATTTCTCACCAAGAGCGAGAACCCTGGCCGAACTTTCGCGGGTGGCTCCAATAGAGCTGCTGGTGACCCATCTTGCTCTCAGGAGGGCAACGAGGCAAAAGGAAGGATCGGGCGCGCGCATGCGCTCTTCAAATTTTCAGGACACAGTTTACCCAGAATGCCGTGCTAAAAGGTGACGCGTGCGCAATGTGCCAATGTTGCTCCACAGGGTGAATACAACAAACTATTGGAAACGTTCTAGGCCGGCACAGTTGATGACGTCACCACACCGCAGCTTCTAGTGGTGTCTCGCACTGTCATTTCAGCGCCGGACGCGGTGGCGCGCGCCTGTAGTCCCAGCTACTCGGGAGGCTGAGGCAGGAGGATCGCTTGAGTCCAGGAGTTCTGGGCTGTAGTGCGCTATGCCGATCGGGTGTCCGCACTAAGTTCGGCATCAATATGGTGACCTCCCGGGAGCGGGGGACCACCAGGTTGCCTAAGGAGGGGTGAACCGGCCCAGGTCGGAAACGGAGCAGGTCAAAACTCCCGTGCTGATCAGTAGTGGGATCGCGCCTGTGAATAGCCACTGCACTCCAGCCTGGGCAACATAGCGAGACCCCGTCTCTTTTGAAAAATAAGAAAGTGAAGTTTGAAACTCCAAGAAAGTAATGATCTTATAGACTCCTGTCAACTGAATCTTTTATGTTCTTTTAATTAAAATTTGACACTTGGAAAAGGATTCTGCCTCAACTCACAGTGACACCTACTGGAATAAACTTACAAAACAACCTAAATCAGCTGCAGTAATTACAACTCAACGGTAGGAGTTTCCTTCTATTTTTGTTAAACAGAATGCGTTTTCAAATTGGTTTTTTAAATTGACACACTTCAAGAAATACACCTACGCCATTCCAGAAAGAAAAGAAAAAAAACAATTGGAGGTTCCTTTGCCCTTAGTGTATTTGATACTAAAATGTAGTTCGCTGAATTTAAAATGATAAAAATAAAACGGTGAGAAACAAGTAATGTGTAGGATGTGTTGCTTTGACCAGAAAATTTGGTGACAGAATAACTAATGAAAACCGAATGCCAAAAACCAAATCTCTGCTGAAAAATGTCCAAATGCCAGATGGTCATTTATAATGCTTCTAGATAAACCTAAAATTGTACATGGCTCTTATACTTTAACTAGATTTATGAAATATTAGCACAAGATGCAATAATTCAGGAAAATTTTACACATAAATTCTTCTATTATAACTGAAAGACAACACTTTTAGGTATGTTATTTCAGGTTTCTGGTGAAGTCCCCCTACCCAATCCTTAAGTTAGGTACTGTGTGATATGATTAAAGAAGAAGGGGAGTCAGAGATTGAAAAACCAGATATGACTTAATCTCTGCCCTCAAAATTTGGTTATCTAGTGTGGAGAACAGGATTATTTCCCAGAGCTCTTTCTTCCTGTTTCAACTTTCATGCCCAGGCAATATGTATACAACTAAGTGAGCAAAATATTCTGCATTCAATGATGGAAGTGCTTACAAAGTATAAGAGTAAATAGAAATTAATTTTAAATTGAGGTACAGTTGAGGGAACTTTGAGTATAAATCTTATTTTTGAATTTAAGTACATTGGAATAATTTTCATGTTAAGACTATTATTCAAAATGCCTCCCATTTTCTTCCTCAGATTATTGTTAGACTGATCTGTGATCATATATCCAGAATTTAGTCATTTAAAAACCTGCATCTCTCTTGAGTTACCTTCAAGTTCACAACCTTTAGGAATACAATCATACTTTTTCTCTAAACTTTAA
Organism: Lemur catta; assembly: GCF_020740605.2. Classification (NCBI taxonomy): domain Eukaryota; kingdom Metazoa; phylum Chordata; class Mammalia; order Primates; family Lemuridae; genus Lemur; species Lemur catta. Next base: position 45,333,507 of record NC_059128.1, on the reverse strand, counting down.
AAAATCTATTGCACCATAAACAAAATCTAAGATATATGTTTTGCATGTTTGGCTATTACAATAATATGTAAACTTCAATATTATCCCCCAGTTCTTTCCAGCAGGTCACAATTAGGTCTTTAATTATTTAATTAATCCTTCAAAGCCCAGTGTTTAACAGTGTGTATGTGTATGTATCCATTTCCATTCCAGCAAATATTAATATTTCAATTAACTATATATTTTAAAGTAAAACATAGATACATATACATACACACATACAATATATTTTTAGAAGGAAGTCTTTCTCCAACCCCAGACTCCTATTTATTTCCCCAGTCTCCCTGCCCAAACCAACAAGTTATTTATTTTTTAGTTATTCAGTTTTTAGAAGGATGCTGAAGAAATATTCTGTCTTTGCATCCACTAAAGTAGAAGTAAAAAGGGGGAAAAAGAATTATTATTCTTTCTATCTATATATACACACACGTGTGCACATATATACACATGTATATGTATATATGTATATGTGTACATATACATATACCAGTATTTATATTTTTATATACTATTAACTTTATCTCTTTTCATTTATACAACAGAAGCATACCATACTCAATGTTTCCCACAAATAAATAGCTTATCTTAAAAGGTATAAAAGTTATGATGATATAGATATATATAATAAAGTATGTCTATAAAATAGCATTCTCAGACCAGGCACAGTACCTCATGCCTGTAATCCCAGCACTTTGGGAGGCGGAGGCAGGAAGATTGCTTGAGCCCATGAGTTCAATGTTACAGTGAGCTATGATTCTGCCACTCCAGTGTGGGTGACAGAGCAAGACCCTGTCTCCATGAAAACAAACAAACAAACAAACATACAAAATAAAATAGCATTCTGGAAATGGAGCTACTAGTCCAAAGAATATGAGCTTCTATAGACATTTATAACTTTCCTTGGAGAAATTGTATTAATAACAATTCAGACTCATACCCATAGAGAGTACCTGTTTCCCGCAAGCTCTCAACAGTATGAATTAGCAAACTTTTTTAAATTTGTCATTCAGATAGCCCAAAAACGGTAAGTGTTGTTTTAGTTTGATTTTTGATGAGGCTGAGTATATTTCCCTATGTTTATAAGCCAGACATATACTTTTATCTGGGAACTTCTTTGAGTCCACAGCCCACTTTCTTAATCTGTAGTTTATCTATTTGTGCTTAACATGCAAGGAAATACACCTTTGACCTCCATAATAGTTGCAAAGTTATTTTATTCATCACCATCTCAGATTCTTATTTATTTCTCTAATTTGTTTTTGACATACTTTTCCATACAAAAAGTTTTAACATCTATGTATTAAAATTTATGAACTTGTTACATTACTGGTTTTAGATTTTGCATCAAAATTCTTAAAAACTTATGTGTTTTTCCTGTGATATTTTGACATTCTCAGTTTTTATTTTAAATCTTGAATCCACCTAAATGTATTTTACTGTCCCCTGCAGGAAAAAGGGAGAAGTCCAGCTTTTTTTCCTCCCAAATGACTTGCTAATTACCCCAACACAAGCAGTATTAATTAAATATATGATCGCTCTATTCTAAGACAATGCAGGCTTTCATAAATATTTGTTAAATGAATAAGTTAAAAGCAATATTTGTTTATTCTTTCTACAAATATACATTGAGTACCCACTGTATATAAACACTATGCTAGGCCTTGTATATAGTAGTGACTCAGACTCCAGGAAGCTTGCCATCTAGAGGTGAAGATAGGCATATAAATAAGTAATCATACAGCAATATTTTGGACAGGATAACCTAAAATTCCTCTTGCTGTGAAGACCCAAGTGTGATGGATGAAATATCACATGTTTTAAAATGCAGAGTTTAGGTCTGAGAAAGGGGAATCCCAAGGCCCAGGTACTAAGTAGGAACTGAAAAACCACTGAGGCTGCCCTGGAGCAATTTGTCTTGCTAGGTAAAGGACCTGGATTCCAAAGGAAGCAACAGACAAGCCTTTGGGCAACTATATTTAATTAAATTGTCAAGGGTGGAAATCCATGAAGGCTTTTGGGAGAAATTAAATGCAGCGTCTGAGACCCAAGTTCTAGCCCTGTTTGTTCTAACACTATGAGGTCATGGGCAGATACTATAACTTTACTCTTTTAATTCCATTCGCTTTGTGTAAAAGGAGAGAATTGAAGAATATCTGTAAACTGTGTTTCAGCTCCAAAACTTTAGGATTCTATAGTAGGAGATCCCTCTAGAAATTTTATTGGACTGCAGTGTGAATGGTGGATTATTACATTAGGTGCCTAACTGATATCCCTGCCTCCGGGCTTGCTCTACCTCCAATGTAATCTCCTTACTGACCATAGGAACCTTCCTGAACATGTGTGAATTTATTCCTTGCTTAAAATTTTTTAAAGATTTTCCAGAACTTTCATATTAAAGTCTAAAGGCCTTGTTTAGCAAACAGGTTGTTTCATCATCTGGCTACTTTATACTCCTCTAAGACTTCATCCAACATTTATCCCATTATACTGCAATTATTGGTTTACTTGTCTCTTCTAAGCACTGTAAACTCATCTTTGCCTTCTAAGCATTTAACATAGATGCTAGCATACAACAAGAACACCATAAATATTAAATGAATGAATAATGTATTGAAGCAAGAAGACCTGCTAAGTTTAGCAAGAGAGAAGTAACCCAGCTCTGAATTGCCATAGTAGTTCTAAGAATGACAAGGTGAGTATCAATTAGGAAATCATAGTGGAAACACAAGCTGATCAGAGTGTCATCGAAGAAAGGCAGCCCACTACAGAGATTTGAAAGTTGCAGATACCAGGATGAAATAACTTTTGTCAGACAAAATAGAGCCAGAAAGGAGGGGGGCTTACATTTGTATGTTTGGGATAAGAACTGTTTCCAAGGACTTCTTAAAAACCCCACAAGAAATCCCTTCATGTCTTTCACACATCTCTAGCTTTGCACAGCTTGCACATTTCAGACACATACATATATTTCTATGACAAGGTTTACCATTATCATTCTTTAGGACTGCAGAAATTCAGATAAGATGCTCTTAAAAGAACACTTGCCCAGTAACAGCATATCCACCAATGCACTGATGACAATTCTGGCTTTGAGCCTCTGGAACCAATGAACTCTGTTTCCAGGAAATTTATGTGAACTTCTCGTTTTTGCCAATAAAAGCTTACCTTTACACTTCCCTCACTGGAAGCACTTGTGGCTTGCCATTCTGTGCATGCTGAATTATAATTGTTTTCAATTTCCAAATAAATTCAACATATTTGGAGATATTTTTCTTTCTTGTTTTTTCTTTTTTGTTTTGTTTTTGGTTGACAGAGGTCTAATGTGTAGGATATGTGTTTGTTAACTATTTAGATTTATTGATGATATTTATCATAAAAAAAAACTACCTCCAAGATCTGGATCCAATGTGCTAAGGCATACAAGACTACATTGTCTATAGATTGTGACCTCCTTCTGTAAGAATCTGATATGACTATGATCTTACTAGCTCAAGCCTAAGTGAGCTACAAAGTGAGTAAAGTTCACTACGGGCACAAATGAAGGGAAAAGCCAAGGAAATCCAGTTAATTATCTGTTGAATGCTTAGTACGTGTTGGAAAGCCAGGGAAATAAAAGAAATGAAAAGTAATTTTAAGTGCAAAATTTAAAAAGTGCAAAACTTTTTGGAGTTTGCAAAAAGAAAGATCAAGATGTTAAAGAAGGCTTAGTGCAAAGTGAACTGGGTTTTGAAAATTAATAGGATTAATTAATGAACAAAACAGAGAGGAGGAAATGAGTGTAGTGTGTAGGCCAGGAAGAAAAGGAACTAATTTTACAGAAGGAAAACAAATCTACGTTATTTCTTTGATTCCTTTTGTCAAAAACCTGTATCCCAATTTTAAACTCCTTATGTAGTCCCATTTTCAGTCAGTCTACAATGGAAACTAGCTTGAAGAAATTGAGAGTAGATGAGGTCAAAGGACAGATTTTATTTCTATGGTGGTAAAGAGAAAAGTGTGGATTCACAAACAGTCCACTGAGACCGAAAACTTTGGGTATACTCTGGAACATCAGATCCAAGTATTTCAATCATTAAAACAGAGTGGACCAAGGAGAGGATGTGGAAAAGGGCAATGAGATCTCAAAAACTGATATATGTTTATTTTACTTTCATTCAAACATTATCTTATTTAACCTTATTTAATAAGATAATCTTATTTAAAATATTTTGGGAACTACATGTCTTGTTTGAGAATCTGACAATTAGGAAGATAAGTTTTTGGCAGTACATACCATTGTTCCACTCTAAAATCACCACTGAACTGTTACGTAACTTTCATGTATTTAGATTATTTAACATTCAATTACTGAATCCCTGCTTCAACAACCCAAATAATGGTAAATATAGGATTGAGAGCTTTTTTTGTATTCTTGATTTTTGAGCATTTCTACTCTATTTAATTAAAATTGTAATGGTTTTATAAGATATTTAGATTTTCCTAGCTCCCAACTGTACCTGGAAGTTCAGAGGACATTGAATGTACTTGTAATACTTAGACTGGACTCTTAATTGCAGCAATTCTAGGTATAATTGCTGTCACAGCAGCCACTGCTACGGCAGGAGCAATTCTTCATCAAAACAGTACAAAATACAGAGTTGGTGCAAAAGTGGCACCAAAACTCAGAAACCTTATGGTCAACACAAAACGAAATAGACTACAAGTTGGCGTTTGAGATAGCAGACCTAGAAGAAACGGTAGTGCTACTAGGCGACCAGCTTGTGAGTTTACAAAAACAACTAAAATTAAAATGTGATTGAACATCACTCAGTTCTGTGTAACCCCCCTTGTTTATAATAATACCCAATTTCCATGGAAAAATATAAGAAGACATTTGTTAAATCAAGGAAGGAAATCTTACAGAGGAAATTGGAAACTTACATTAACAAATTCTAAATACTTTCAACTGGGAGCTGGAAATGCTCCCTGGCACAGATATCTTAAGTAGCATTAATGAAGGAATTAATTCTCTTTATCCTGTAACTCATATCACAAAATTTGGTGGTTCAATCATTACATTGGTTGGTGGGATATTAATTACTTGCTTTTGTTCTTTCATAGTCTGGAGGTGCCTCCATCGAAAGCAAAGGAAACAAGACCAGCGGATAGCTGCTCTGGTGATACTCCTCCAAAAGATGTCAGCAAAATAAAAAGGCAAAGATGTTGGCAGTGGTCGAGAATAGTTGAGACCATCATTGAACATAGCTAGTGTAAGAAAGCAGAGATGAGAACTTGAGCACAAAACCAGCTGCCTTTCTAAAGGTCAGAATATGTCATGAGGCAGGAGATGTTGAAAGCAATAGCTCACTCCAGAGCAGAAAGCCGCCCTGCCCTGGGACTGCTTAATGAAATGTGTCCAGCTGGATGAAAGGCAGGCGTGGCTTGTGGCTCACGGTTAATGAGTTTGTTTAATTGAAGGCTGGAAATAGCTTAGGCCAGATCAACAGCTCTCTTAAGAAGAATGTGTAACTGGAAAATATAAATCTTTAGTGTTTTTTCTTAAGATCCTATGCATGATGTATTGATGGGAATAAGACCACCAGGGCTTAGAGACCCAATTTCTGAGGCTATGGGAAAGAGGAGGTAAAGGAATGCTGCCTAGGCAGGACCCAGAGATAAGGGCAGAAATTAACTGCCTAGTTGGGGGACATTCTAATCGAACTGGGAGTACAGCAAAACAGACTTCCACCTTAAAGCCTAAGGGGCCTCATGCTTAAAAAGCCGTGGAGCGGCTTGACATGAAAGCCACCCACGGCTGTAAAGGAAGATTGCAAAATGTCAGTGCAGAAGGGACCCAGGCTTCAATTCTTAAAAACACCACGTTGAGCTTCTTCCCTCCCCTTTCTCAGTAGAACGCCTCAGTTAATGGGAAGGTAACCTCCCAGTAAGAAGTACTAATCTCTTTGTTCCTCAATCCAATGGGCCACAGCTGCTGAGTTCAGAGATACTATCTATACATACCTTAAGGTGTAGTTGTGCTTAGTAATGAGTTATGTGTTCCTGCTTCTATAGATAAAAGAGTAATTAGCTAAGGCATCTTGTGACTTTTAGGGGAGCCTTGAAATTTCTACACATTGTGACCCATGACCTTTTCACGTGAAATCATTGTTATCTATAGCATGAAAAAGAGAATGAAAGTGGGTGCTGGACTTCAGTTCAATACCACCTTGGCACCTGAGTGCTGGTGGTCCCCTGACTTCCTCACACCCTTACACCTTATTTCTCATGTCCATATCTTTGTCTCTCTCATCTCTTGCAGCTCACACTGCCCGGGGACCCGGTTATATTGGGGCGTCGAGAACCCCTGATATCGCCCAGATCAACAGCTTTGTTAAGAAGAATGTGTAACTGGAAAATATAAATATTTACTGTATTTTCTTAAGATCACATGCATGATGTATGTCCTTCTTTATGGTTTAATGATTTCTTGCTTTTGATTGATAGCAGAATAGAAACTAACAGCACCTGCTTTTGTATGAGAAAAATTTCTTAAAATTAAACTTCAGCTTGATTGATGAGATTGTTTTGTTAAGAGAAATAAATACGAGTGAGGAATTCAGCTTGGGGCTCTTGGTCTGGAGAAGCCTTTAGTCCCCTGACCCCACTCTTTCTCTTCTACTGTCTCTTTTCTTATTCCTGCAAAACGCCCTGTTTTAGACCCTGCCGGCCAGGAAAGCCCCAGCAGTAGTCCTCCTCCTGCTTAACATAAAATTAAATACAAGGTTGGCTGGGCACGATGGCCCATGCCTGTAATCCTAGAACTCTGGGAGGCTGAGGCCGGGGGAATCACTCGAGGTCAGGAGTTTGAGACCAGCCTAAGCAACAGAGAGACCCATCTCTACTAAAAATAGAAAGAAATTAGCTGGACAACTAAAATATATAGAAAAAAATTAGCCAGGCATGGTGGCGTATGCCTGTAGTCCCAGCGATTTGGGAGGCTGAGGCAGAAGGATTGCGTAAGCCCAGGAGTTTGAGGTTGCTGTGAGTCAGCCACAGCACTCTGGCAGGGGCAGACTCTCCTCTCCACAAAAAAAAAAAAAAAAAAGGTATAAAATAAGACCCCAGAAACTCACAAAGTGCTACTTACTCTCCATTGCTCTGAGAGATAACCGCTGTTCTATGGGCAGCCTCCTTTTTTTATTTTCTTACTTCAAATAAACTAGCTTTTGCCATACTCTGTGGGCTTACTCTTTGTTTCCTGCACAAAGCCAAGTACCCACTTGGCCTTCAACTAGGCTAGACCCCAGTTTTGGGGTCCACTTTCCTGTGTCAAGATTAACTCTTGCTAAATGCTGAATAGCGCTTTAATGTTCTAGTAGATGTATATGCAAGAATACTAAGTGGTGGGAGTAACTTTTATTATCTTAATCATTATATTTCACAAACCAATTACGTTTTTAAGAATGAGGCAGCAACGTATAACGCTTTAGGCTTAACATGTAAACGTGGACGCTCATTTAAGTCATTTTGTCACAGTTGAATTGAATATCGATATTTCTAAAAGCAATTTTACAATTACAAAAGTACAACTGAGACTAAATAAAATGCTTAAAATGTTTAATAAAATGCCGGGATCAGCATAAGGTGAGGGAGGCTCTATACCGCAAATTTTGAGCTAAGACTCTAACCCTGAGAATGAGCTCCTCCTTGATATTAGTATTTGCGCCCCAGGCACCTCCCGCGCCCCCTAAGCCCCGCCCTGGTACAATAAATGGAAGGAATCCCAAGGCCACGTGGGGTGTGGACCGTTTCTCCAAGTCTCAGAAGCAGTTAAGCCAGTTACTCCATCTAATCCACCCGCCATTGCAAAGCACAGATTTGTTCAACAGGAATTGCCAAGTTAAACGTAGTCATTTAAAGCGCCTCTCTGGGGTGACAGGTATTGCCTGTTGGGAGTCACCAAAAACAAAACAAAACACCAGTCATTGCCACGAAATATCACGCCCTCGCTGGCTGATGCGGCAACTCACACAGTTCTAAGTGCCGTTCACTGTAACACAGACGCACACCAGGCTTCCCTCCGAGGCCCAACGAGGGCTGAAAGCACGTTAAGCGTCAGCCCGGGAAACCTTAGGAACCCGCCGCCGCCAGCCGAGAAAGGATGGTGCCCCCGCCGACTGCCGGTCTTGGGGGGCACGAGCCCGGTCTTCAGGCGGTGGGTGTCCGCGTCCCGCCGATCCACAGCCGCAGCGAAGACCCGGCCCCGCAAGGGAAAGGGAATGCGGTCTCCCGCGGGACTCGTAGAGCCACTGCACTAAGAAAGGCCGAGTCGCTGGCCCGTCGAGCAGGCAGGCGGATCCGCGGACAGCCTGCGTGCTCGAGGACCCCGGTGGCGGGAAGGAGGAAGTTTCAAAGCCGAGGGTTTGGCTGCCGCTCGGCGAGATGAAGCTGCACTGCGAGGTGGAAGTGGTCAGCCGGCACTTGCCGGCCTTGGGGCTGAGGAACCGGGGCAAGGGCACCCGAGCCGTGTTGAGCCTCTGTCAGCAGACGCCCAGGAGTCACCCGCGCCCCGCCTGCCTGCTCATCTCTACGCTGAAGGACAAGCGCGGGACCCGCTATGAGGTGCGTGCAGTGGGCAGGCCCCGCTAGGGGACTCGGCCCCGCGGTCTTTCCCGGAGCCGAGAGGCGGGCCGCGCCCGAGGCGGGAGTCCGCCTGAGGGGTTCCTGAGCTCCCGGTCCCTGAGTCCTGCTTATGGCCTGACCCCAGGGCCGGGTGAGTCTCCCTGCAGACCCAAAGGGGGCAAGAGTTTGAGAGTACACCTTTTCGCTATTTTTCTTGCCCATTTCTGTGCCTCTGAATTCCCAGTGTTGTTATTTAGTAGTGGATAGCAACCCCGCCCGTTTCAAGCCTCTGAAATTTCCGCCTGTGTGAAACAACTGCAAATAAAGCAGCTGTCCGCTATGGGGGAACAGTAAAATAGCTTCACTTTCGTTCAATAACTTCTTTCTCCCACATTATTTCCCCTAGCTTTTTTTTTTTTTTTTTTTTGGAGACAGAGTCTTGCTCTGTTGGCGTCAGCCCAGCTCACAGCAACCTCAAACTCCTGGGCTCAAGCGATCCTCCTGCCTCAGCCTCCCGAGCAGCTGGGACTACAGGCATGCACCACCATACCCGGCTAATTTTTCTATATATGTTTTTAGTTGTCCAGATCATTTCTTTCTATTTTTAGTAGAGACGGGGTCTCGCTCTTGCTCAGGCTGGTCTCGAACTCCTGACATCGAGCGATCCTCCCACCTCGGCCTCCCAGAGCTAGGATTACAGGCGTGAGCCACAGGCGCCCTCACCTAGCTTTTTTTAAAAACAGGTCATAGCAGTCTGCACTTCTCTTATCTTGGTATGTCATGCTTGTAATTACTTTTTAAATAACTGTCTCTCTTACCAGATTGTCAACTCGATAAGTGTAGTTACCGGGCCAGACTTATTCACTGATGTGTCCTGTGCCCCGTCACAGTACCTGGTGCGTAGTGGCTTCTCCATAAATAGTTGTTGAATTGAAGTCTAAGGCAGAGGCAACATCACTTGTTAAACATTTTTGGCAAACTATTAGGTCTGGGGATAGAGAACTAAACAAAGGAGACAAAATTCCTGCTCTCATGGGAGGCGTGCCTACTCTAGACTAATGGACTGAGGTTATGAAGGCAGGTAACTATTTTGGGCAACTATTACTACAGTTACATAGTTGGAATGGGAGAATACCTAGTTTTGTCCTTTTTTCTCTTTGGTTTTGAGCAGCTAAAGGAAAACATTGAGCAACTCTTCACCAAATTTGTGGATGAGGGGAAGGCCACTGTTCGTTTAAAGGAGCCTCCTGTGGATATCTGTCTAAGTAAGGTATGATATTAGAAACATTAATGGTTAGGTTGCTTGGCTGTATTTTCTTTAAAGAAGGCTGAGCATCCTGATATCCCATGTAGCTGAATAGGGACAGACCCTTGCAGGTATGTTTGAACAGGCAGAGGCATAAGAGACAGCTTCCCAGATATGCTTGTGTCCCTTCTAAAAGGGCAGAATCAGCCTTAGTAAGGATCCTATGATGGGGAGGAAAACGGTTTGTTTCGGTGCCGGAGATGGAACATTAGGGTATTCTTAGACTGGAAATCTATAAGGCAAGTAGCATAGGTCTACCATTTTGCCAGCAAAACCACAAGTTACAAACCTAAATTTGGTGTAAAAAAAGGGGGTATAAAATGTGATTACAACTGTATTTTTTTGTATTTCATTTGCTATAATAATTTTTAAAAATACATCAACCATTAGAATTTTTTTAAAACTTTTTGCTCTATCTCCCCTTTTTCTCTTCCCTCTTCCCAGACTAGTAACAGCATCTTGTTCATTCTTGCATTATCCTTAACCCCAAGCAAAATACTTTGTGAATATTAAAAATTGAAGAACAATTTAAGGAATTTGGATTGAATGGAATCATTTTGTCCTACCTCTTCCATGTTCTTGTCCTTCAGCCTATCCTTCCACTAACTTCTTTCTATCTAAAAACAAGCTAAGGTCTCACTGACTTAAAAAATAACATAAAACAGACAAATTTCTAGAAAGACAAGACTGAATCCATTGCCTCTGCTTTCTTACTATATTTTTGACCTTTACTTTTACTGGTTTTTTCAAAGCACTGCCTCAAAGATCAGTAATCTCCTTCCTATTTGCCTATCCCATTGTAAGTATTTGTCATCCTTTTTCAACTCTAGAATTTGACACCACTAACCACCCTTTTGTTAATACTCTTTCCTGGCATCTATGATAGGGCACTAATCTGGTTTACCTTTAGTTTTCTCAGCCATTCCTTTGTCTCCCATCTCTAGCAATCTTTTTTCTATCCCCAAATTGAAGGCTTTATTTCAATCTTCTGCCTGTTTTCTATCATACCTGCCTTCCATTCCCATAGCTCAGCTGTTATTGTGGGTGACTCTCAAGTCTGTAAGCCACGACCCTCTACTGTAGGTACTGGACCCAAGTCTTCCCCAGACTTTTCCTACTCTAGTTCTTTGTGTACAGTGCTGCCAAAATAATATTTAGCTCTTGTCATGTAATTCTCAATGCTCAAAATTCTTCAGTGGTTTCCCACAGCCTGATCATTCGCTCTGCCTTACCATGATGCCTGAGCTCATTTACAGTCTATCCTCATATTATATTTCCAACCTTTACATTGCTCCCACATTCCAACAAAACACCATCACATACTTAGTTTCCCAGACTTGCTGAAGATATATGTGTCCTTCACATGTAAACTTTAGGAAACTTCCAAAGTATTCTATAAGTATTTAATACTAGCTACATTTATTGATGACTTAGTTCTTTTGCCACTTTATCAGTGATTTCTCTGTCTCACCAGCTGGGAGCAATCTCTCTTGCTTTTCATGTTTCCTAGCACCTGGTTGCTTTTGAGAGAGCCATCACTATGCACAACTCTTAGTCTTTGTGAATGGCACCTTGGGCATTTTGTAGTACATACCATACATGTCTTATCTCAGAGGCACTGGAAATTTGGGTCAGTTCATCTTATACCCAATCTTAAGTGGAATCTTTAAGGTTTTCCTGTCTTATCATATACTCTTATCATTTCCCTTTGAACTGTTTTACTTAGAATGTGTCTCTCAACGTAATTTTTCAAACGCCTTTAAAGTTGAAATTTAGTAAAGATAATATATTTAAAAAATATGTTTGTATTTATTTATTGAGATAATGTCTCTATTGCCTGGGGTAGAGTGCAGTGTTGTCCTCATAGCTCACTGCAACTTCAGACACCTGGGTTCAAGCAATCCTCCTGCCTCAGCCTCCCAAGTAGCTGGGACTACAGGCACAAGCAAGCTGCCACACCCAGCAAATTTTCTATTTTTTATAGAGACGAAGTCTCACTATATTGCTCAGGCTGGTAAAAAATTTATTTTTTACAGCCAATTTCAATAAATGATTGTATCACATTCATATATAACTACAGAGTTTGTTAGGGGAAGAACTAGCATGTGTACATTATCTATTGAAATGGAATTTATAATGCTACAACTTACTTTTGTTTATTCAGGCCAATTCCAGCAGTTTAAAGGGTTTCCTTTCAGCTGTGAGACTAGTTCATAGAGGCTGTGATGTTGACGCACCACTTTCAACGCTCACACCAGCGAAGACTTCAGAATTTGAAAAGTTTAAAACTAAAATGGTTATCACATCCAAAAAGGACTATCCTCTAGGCAAGAACTTTCCTTATTCTCTGGAACATCTTCAGACTTCTTACTGTGGGCTTATCCGAGTTGATATGCGCATGCTTTGCTTAAAAAACCTTAGGAAATTAGATTTGAGTCACAACCATATAAAAAAGCTTCCAGCTACAATTGGAGACCTCATACACCTTCAAGAACTTAACCTGAACGACAATCACTTGGAGTCATTTAGTGTAGCCTTGTGTCACTCTACACTCCAAAAGTCACTTCAGCATTTGGATCTCAGCAAGAACAAAATCAAGGCACTCCCTGTGCAGTTCTGTCAGCTCCGAGAGCTTACAGATATAAAACTTGACGATAATGAATTGATTCGACTTCCTTTTAAGATAGGACAACTAAGAAACCTTCGTTTTTTGTCAGCAGCCCGAAATAAGCTTCCATTTTTGCCTAGTGAGTTTAAAAATTTATCCCTTGAATACTTGGATCTTTTTGGAAATCATTTTGAACAACTAGAAGTCCTTCCAGTTATAATGCTGCAAGTGCCATTAACTTTACTGGAATATTCTGCACAAACTGTATTAAATAATAGGTAAGATTTTAATAGTCATAAAAGGTACCTTTGATCCTAGTATTCTCATCAAACTCAGAGTAATAAAGTCTGATGTAGCTTACAATGTTGTGCATAATCTGACCCCATGCTATAATGGCCTTCTTGCTGTTTTTGCCTTTGCTTAGAATGATTTTCCTTTAGGAGGTCTCATAGCTCACTCCTTGACTTTATTCAGTTCCCTGCCCAAGTGTCATCGCAGAGAGGTCTTACCTGTTCATCTTATCAAAAGTTTTATTATTCCTCATCTCCTTACATTGCTTGATTTTTTTGTCATAGGACTCATTACTCTTGATTGCCTAGGACTACAGGCACACACCACCACACCTGGCTAATTTTTAAAATTTTTTTGTAGAGAATGGGGTCTTGCTATGTTGCCCAGGCTAGTCTTGAAGTCCTGGCCTCAAGGGGTCCTTCTGCCTCTGCCTCCCAAAGTGCTGGGATTACAGGCGTGAGCCACCATGCCTGGCCTATTTTTTTTTTTTAATTTTTTTTTTGTTTGTTTGCTGTCAGTTTTCCCCCACTAGAATGTTAAGATTCATGAATGCATGGATGTGGTTTTATTCTGCATTTCCTTAGGCTCTAAAATGTGGTATCCTCTGGCATATATGCCACACTGAGTAAGTAGTTGAATGAATGAATAGCATTGATTCTCAAAGTGTGTCCCTTTACCAGCAGCATCAGCATCACCTGGGAATTTGTTAGAGATGTAAGTTCTGGCTGGATGTGGTGGTTCATGCCTGTATTCTCAGCACTTTGGGGTGTTGAGGTAGATCACTTGAGCCCAGGAGTTTAAGACCAGCCTGGGCAACATAGAACCCATCTCTACAAAATAAATTTTAAAAATTAGGTAGGTGTGGTAGTTTGCACGGGTAGTCCCAGCTATGTGGGAGGCTGAGGCAGGAGGGTCGTTTGAGCCCAGGAGTTCAAGGCTGCCGTGAGCTGTGATCTCACCACTGTACTCCAGCCTAAGGTGACAGAGAGACTCTGTCTCAGGGAAAAAAAAAAGCATGTTCTTGGGCTACACCGCAAACCTCCTGAATCAGAAACTGAGAGTGGGGTCCAGCTATCTGTGTTTTAATAAGTCCGCCAGGCAATCAGTTGTGTTAAGAATTTTACGAAGTTTCCTGGCCATGCGCAGTGGCTCACGCCTGTAATCCTAGCACTCTGGGAGGCCGAGGCGGGAGGATCTCTCAAGGTCAGGAGCTCGAGACCAGCCTGAGCAAGAGCGAGACCCCGTCTCTACTAAAAATAGAAAGAAATTAGCTGGACAACTAAAAACATATAGAAAAAATTAGCCGGGCATGGTGGTGCATACCTGTAGTTCCAGCTACTTGGGAGACTGAGGCAGAAGGATCACCTGAGCCCAGGAGTTTGAGGTTGCTGTGAGCTAGGCTGATGCCATGGCACTCTAGCCTGGGCAGTAGAGTGAGACTCTGTCTCAAAATAAATAAATAAATAAATAACATAGATGAGAAATATACATGCCTAGATTCCATCTGACACCAACTAGTTCAGAATTTCTGGAGATGGGCCTCTGTTTTATGTTATGTATATATTTTTGAATCTTCAGAAGTAATATTGATGATTCAAGTTTAAACACCCAATTTGGCAATGAGTTTCTCCTGAGGCTCTTGTTTCTCTAAGACATTAATAAAAGAAATTACATATTTATTTGAATTTGAAAATTATGTCCAAATGAAGAAATGTTATGAACAATTTTTAAGGATTTGAAAAGACCATAACAAATTGGCTAAATGATCAGGTAAACACTGACTGAAGTCCAACTTAGAAAAGTACAGCGTTGGAAGGAAAAAAATAGATGATCAAAATGTGGTATAATTGGCTAGGTACAATTCTGCAGCAAAATAATTTGTTAGTGCTGAATGAACATTACAGTATTTGTATTTTTTTAAACTTGCCCTCTCTATCAATATAGCTTCTTGCAAAGTGACCCTAACCTTTACTGAAGTTTAATTTTGCATGTTTTCAGCCCCCTTGTTTTAAAAAGGATATAGATCCAAAGTTATGACAGCAATACCTGTTGATAAATGGCTTTAACTAGTGGTTAGAAACATAAAGTTATGATTTAGGAAAATATGTGGAAATTTAAGTTATGTTAGATAGAAAATGCAGTGTTTAATTGTTATCTGTTTCCTCAGTCTGTAACTATCCTGAAAGAGATTAATGTAAACATGTGATAGGTATTTCTAGCAGTTTTTAAAAAATGATTAGTTACACAAGTGACAAATTAATACATTCTTTTTATGAAAAATAAAAAATTGCAAGTAGAGCCAATTCTAGATCCCCTACTAAAGGTTACTATTTCTGATTTGATGTATATCTTTTCAGACTTTTCTGATAGGTTTTTAACTGTAGTTTAACTTGTAAGAGTAGGCTTATTTATTTGTTGAAAAATATCTGAGCACCTTTTGTGTGCTAACCTAGAGTGGGGACAAAGAACAAGACGGTGTGTGGGAGACAAAGTAACAGGCATGGCTGTGTTTAGCTGAGGGGAGTTGGGCAGTGGGCAGGCAATCTCAGGACTTTCTTAGTGTCTTGTAGATGATCACACAAAAAAAGTTTGATTTGATTTTAATTGCATTGGTTACCATTGAAGGGTTTTAAGTACGAGGGCAAAATGATTTAAGCAAGGTGAGGTTAAATGATTTAAGTAAGGTTAGCCTTACTGATTCAGCCAGTCAAGTAAAACTAATGTCCCAAACAACATGTGTTTTAAATTTGTTTTGAAAAGTTTAAATTTCCCTTTTGAACAATTGATGCCTAGGAGAGTATATATAAAGGACAGATGACTTTTTCATTCTATTTAGTAAATTATGCTATTAAGTGACCATGCTGAAAGATATTTTATGGAGTAGTATCTTAGGTTCCCAATATATCTTACGCTGTTTTTTAGTGTATTTTTCCCATTCTTACCAATTAGGAAGAGAAATACTGAATCACTTAAGTAATAATGTAATTTTATTTTTCCATTGTTATAATTCAGTGTCCTAATAATTTTGTCCTAATACATGAAGTTCTGAATGTAGTAACATGTTTTTAAACATTTTTTCCAATAGGATTCCATATGGCCCTCATATCATTCCATTCCATCTTTGCGAAGATTTGGATACTGCAAAAACCTGTGTTTGTGGAAAATTCTGTCTAAGCTCTTTTATTCAAGGAACTACTACTATGAATCTACACTCTGTTGCTCACACTGTGGTCTTAGTAGATAATATGGGTAGTACTGAAGTGCCTATTATCTCTTACTTCTGTTCCCTAGGTTGTTATGTAAATTCCTCTGATATGTTAAAGTAATAGACAATGCCACAGAAAGAAATTTCATTTAATTACATAACAGTTAGGGATTCATTTATGATTTAACAGTGTCACATCAGAGAAAGGGAAGCTTTTTGTATACTTGCTTGAGAGGAGGAATGTGTGTTAGTCTAACAATTTAAGTCATTTGACTCCAAAACTTTAATTTCATTAAAACCAAATTTAATTTTACTATAGGGTTAACTTTTTATCAGTTCATTGCACTTATGTTAATTTAAGCCTGAAGTTTCCAGGGTGGGTTGTGGAGTTATCTTTTAATGTTAAATAGTTATTGATCCTAATTTCTCTGTTTATATGAATTTTATCAACTTTCTTCTTGCATTTCAACTAAAGAAATTTGAGTTTTTGTATGCAGAAAATATACCTTGGAGGACTAATATGTTCTAAATTATAGTGAAAACTTGTTTAGTATGAAACTGTAAGTTTTTAAGCATATAACTTTTTAGGTTTTTTAGGTATATTCTACATATACAATTTTTAAATATAAATTTGTGTTGTAAATACTAGGCATAAAGTAGAAATTGCTTTGAGACAGACTTCAGCTTTTATAAATTTTATAATGTTCACATAATCTTTGTTGTGATTTCTGAGTTTTTTATGTTGTGGGGTGGGTGGGAGACGGAGCAGAAATTTTAAGTTTTTAACTTAAAAAGTGTGGCAATATACCAATTAAATGTTGATTTGAACTTGGGCAGAGGGCAGAGGGAATGGAAAAGTAACTGACTTGAAAGAATCATGGAAAATAGAATCAGTATTAACTGTTACATTCTATTCATTCCTACTGCCCTAACAAATCAGCCTTTCCACTAGACGATTGGAATAACCTCAAAACAGGTTTTTGTGAACAAAGAAGAAAATCAAAGTTACAAGAGAAAACCTTCTCCAGTGTTTGCATGATATTATTGCAGCTGTGGGCTTGGAAATAGGGTCTCCATATGAAAAATGACTGCCTCCTCCCTTTGTCTTCCCAAAACATGTATTTGGGGCTTTTTTTTTTATTTTGTGAAAATTCAAATACTCCTAGTAGATGCTGTTTTGCTTTTTTATCATTGTCTTAAAGACGGGTCTTGCTATGTTGCCCAGGCTGGCCTCAAACTCCTGCCCTCAAAAGATCCTGCTGCCTTGGCCTCCCAAAATGCTGGGATTAGACATGAGACACTGTGCCTGGATTAGATGCTGTTTTAAATGTTAGAACATTTTTATTAAAACTATTCATATATGATCGTTAAAAGTTTCTATGCAGAGCTGATTCTCTGAGAGACTAGACATTGGTCCAGAGCAGGGGTGGGGAAGCTTTTCATGTTGGAAGGCTGCATTAATGTAGCTATAATCAAATAAGGCCACATTCAATAAACTTCACTTAGATACTCTTAAAAATGTACATTATTTTGTGAAAATCTAAAAAATACTATGTACTTACTAATTTCAAAAAATGAAAACTGTTTGTTAGTTAACCTTTTAATGACTTTGTTGTGTCTGCTTTTTGTTGGAAAGCATTTGCATATTTGGTTGCAACATGGAGGTCTGCAGTTTCAGTTGATCCTCTAGATGGGTATCAGTCGTTTGTGACCTTGAGGGTGTCTTGATTTGGGGTAGGTAGGAGAATGTAGATTAAAACAATAAGTGGTTGAAAAGCAAGAAAGCATTTTTCAGGCATGTTGCTGAAGGCATGAGTATTCTGCATTTTTCCATATTTCTATTGGACCTTTCTTAGCATCAAGCAATGACTTTAAAATGTCATTTACTGAGAGCTCAATCAGTTCTATCTAGTTTTTAGGTGCCTTGGTGATAACAACTAGGTGAGGCTGAAATGCTAATTTGAGTGTGATGTCATAGTTCTCAAAGTCAGTGAAACTTTCATTGTATTCTCCAATTAATAGGTCTATAACAGCTGCGTATTCTTCAAATGATTCACATATATTGTCCTGCTCATCAATGACCTTTGCTAACTAGGGAAAATGTTCATCTGAAATTTCCTTTTGAAGAAGTATTTTGAAAAAAGATAGTTTTTTAATGCTTGCATTTTTGGCCACATATCGTATACAGACTTAGTTTTACCTTGCAAAGAAATATTCAAGTTATTGTGACTTGACATGATATCACACAGTAATGCTGCATTTCTATAGAAATCTTCTTTCAATAATTCACATTTCTGATTCTTTTCTTCATAAAATTTAACTATTTGTTCTCACAGAGATAAATTTTGGCTAACACCTGTCCGTGCCATGGCCACCGCACTTTATGATATGGCAAATCCATACTGAATACCTCATCATTCAACTTTAGCATGTTACTAAACTGACAATGCCATGTTGCATTTGCACAAATATTGTTAACAATACTTATAACTTGTTGCAAAGTGTCACTTAAAAATAGTAGCTTTAGCGCAGAGATTTTACTGATGGAAGATACAATGAAAAGAAATGAGAGCATCTGAATGTGTTAATACCTTTTTTTTTTTCTGTCCAACAAACCCTTCATGTTTTCCTGTCATAGAAGGTGTACCATCTGTACACACACTCACTAAATTTACCAAATTCAGTCCAACTTCACATTTATCTTGAAAGTTGTTGAAGATAACTATTACCCATGTTCTGGTCACAAGAGTGCCCAAAGCAAGTAACTCTTTTGTAACAAACAAAATCTTCTGCTATGACCCGAATGAGATATAAAACCTGCACGGACTCAGTAGTATCATTTGGTTCATCCAAAGTGATTGAATAATATATATTATTTCCTTTTGAAGTATTGCATGAGTCGCTCTGTTAAGTTGAAGGCTAATGGCATGCTGCCGATCCGTTATGGTTCTCCTTGAAAGAGACAGTTGTTTGTACTTTGAAACGTTATCAGGGTCTAAGCATCCTACAACTTTAACAATGCAGTCTTTCACAATTCCACATCACTGAATGGCTTCTCTTTTTTCCCGAGTATATAAGCTACTTTATAAGTTGCTTCAGTGGCATTATTTCCAGGTCTTATTGCTGCTTGAAAGAATCGTCTTTGCTTTTGCTTTTGCTTTTCATCTTTTAATTTCTGCAATACAACCTTTTGTGCCTCTCCCTCTAATTTAAAATATTTGTGGTCTTTATGAGTGTTATAATGATGATGGGCACTGAATTTCTTTTTTTATAGTTGTTTTGGTTTTTCATTAATTTTTTAATAGTTTTTCTTTTGGTCTTTTGTAATTTTTTTTTTTTTGCTAGTGGATGAATTTCTCTAATGTTGATATTGCAGTATCACAAAACAAGCAAACCATTTTATCTTTAGCAAAAATAAGATAATCTTGTAATTCCCAATCCTCATTTAAAAATCTGTTTGCTTCCCTCAGCGTTCTCTTGGTCTTTTTTGACTTGATGGGCTGTTAAGCAGACAGAATTAAAAACTACTGTCAAACTGTGCAACTATTCACACAAATTCCACTTTAGACAGAAACACAGTGCACCACTGTCAAAAGCTGATAACAGACCAGCATACTCGACCCCCATAAACTCTGAACAACCAGCCTGTGTGATAGTGGCACCAGTCAGACGGGGGAAGTTAGAATCAAATCATGAGCGTAGCAGCAGTCAGTTTAGCCCTTATGTTCTAATTGTGCTAGTATTTCTGGGAGGATTTTTTTTTTGTTGAATATTTTATTCTTTGGTATTTTAAATACTTTTTTTTTTAATGAGGTGAGGTTTATTAAGGGGGAGCAAGATAGGATTATAGAGCTAGAGCAAGATAGAGGTTTACAGAACAAGATACATACACCACAGAAGATGACCGGACCCCTTGTCATAGCAGAAAAAAGAGTTTGGTTACGGGCTGAGTCTTGTTTTATGGTGTCCAGATAGGGATCTCCCTGTGATTCAGACATCACCATGAAACCACTTTGATTGGATAGTTGGGAGTTGCATGACCTGAGTCTTACTATGCATTTAAATACATTCATTTTAAAAATAAAAAAAGGAGGCCGGGCGCGGTGGCTCATGCCTGTAATCCTAGCACTCTGGGAGGCCGAGGCGGGTGGATCGCTCGAGGTCAGGAGTTCGAGACCAGCCTGAGCAAGAGTGAGACCCCCGTCTCTACTGAAAAATAGAAAGAAATTATCTGGCCAGCTAAAATATGTATAGAAAAAAAAAATTAGCCGGGCATGGAGGCGCATGGTTGTAGTCCCAGCTACTCGGGAGGCTGAGGCAGGAGTATTGCTTCAGCCCAGAAGTTTGAGATTGCTGTGAGCTAGGCTGACGCCATGGCACTCTAGCCCAGGTGACAGAGCCAGACTGTCTCAAACAAAAAAGATTCTTTGAAAAGTAACAGGGTGTATTTAAAAATTGTGCACGTCTGATTTTTATGTTATTGTAGAAAACAATTTTTTCATCAACAAATGCATGTCTATATTGGGGTTAAGTGCTAACCATGTTACTCCCTACACCCTAGCCCTTTTCATTCTTCTAATTCTACTCATTTAGTCATTCCCATGTATCTTTCAGGCCATTTAAAATTCATTTACAAAAAGCAGAAATTGTCTTCTTATAACCTATACACTTTCCCAGTTTATTTAATCCTTTCACTTGATACTCAACTTATTCTTTCTTGCCTTACACAGGCAATTACCAGGCTCAATTCTTTTCATTCTGAGTTTCGACCTTCCATTCTGTTTTCATTCATAACTGCTTACCTCCTCAACCCTCTCAACTGTCAAGAAGTTCTAATATTTGAATACCTCCAAGAGGGCATTCTACGAGGTTCAAAAAACAAGGTTTATGTTGTCATGGCCTCATGATTTTTCACTTTCACTAGATGCAGACAGAACTTTTTGTAGTTTCAAGTCAATTTTGAGCTCCTGGCATATTCAAGACCATGATATAAAAGTGATGTCCTGGTTAGCACAGTGGCTCACAATTGTAATCACAGTGCTTTGGGAGGCTGAGGCAAAAGGATTGTTTGAGGCCAGGAGTTCAAGGTTATAGTGAGCTATCATGCCACTGTACTTCAGCCTGGGCAACAGAGTGAGACCCTGTATCTAAAAAATAAGTAAAAAACACTTTAATATTGTCCAAAATAACTTTCTGTAGTGGAAATGTTTTATATCTGTGTTGTCTGATAAACTAGCCATATGTGGCTGTTAAGTACTAAATATGGCTAGTATAACTGAGGACTTGCATTTTTAATTTAAATAGCTATGTAGCTAATGGCCCCTACTAGACAGAACGTATGCAGAAAGTCAGCTCTTGCTATCCCTCAACTTGGATGCTCTGCTCCTAGTTTACGTTTTTTTTCTCAACTCTGATTGAGACCCTTCCTAGATGCTCTTTATTTTCCCCTATTCTAGCTCTATAACTTGGTTGTAAAGTATTGAGGCAGGATTTGTCTTTATATGTAAATACAAAATTCCAATTTTGGGGAATTGAATTTTAAATAGAATTTGAGAAGAGGATAAACCTTTGTTCACTTCCAAAAAATTTACTGTTAGTTCCTAAATCTAGAACCACATTAAACATGGAATTCTACTTAAAAGACAAAAAACACAAAAGATTTTAACATCATTGTATTTATTTCCCTACAGGTAATTTTTCTATAGCTTCAACATTTTCTCCTCAAAATTAAAGGGCAAAAAGAGTCCCAAACTTTAGAACTGGATCACTTGGCCTTTTCTTTTCTTATCTCCTCCCAGTTCAAAATGCTTGCACCTCTTAATGGCCAGCATCCTCTTGGATCTGCAGTTAGGCTCAACACATTCCAGCCTTAGCACAATCTTCTTTGTGGTTTTAGCCTTCTTCCGGAAAATTGGCTTTGTCTGCCCACCATAGCCACTCTGCTTCCGATCATAGCGCCTCTTTCCCTGGGCATACAGGGAATCCTTGCCCTTCTTATACTGGGTCACTTTGTGAGGTTGATGCTTGCCACACTTCTTACAGAAAGTTCTTCGGGTTTTAGGTACATTGACCATCTTTACTGTGGAGCTGTCTGTCTATACGATGAAATCTGTAGTAAAATATTTAAGGTAGCAGACATTAAACATTCTGAAAAGTGAAAAGTGCTATACACTTAGATATTCCTAGATATTTATAAGAAAACAGTATTGGATCAGCAATGTATAAATCCACCAAGTACTCACTGCCCTATGAATAAATGCCCATACAAAAGTATACCTTTTGGGAACACTTAATTAATTATTGGAACATTGGTATGTTGACCGAAAGGAAAAAACTTAAGTGAAATTAATGTAAGTATAGAGTTTCTTTGGGCCAAGGTTGGGGACAGCAACTGGGGAGCAGATTCAAGTTGTCCTGAAACAAGTGGGTTTTTAAAGGGAAAAAAAGCAGTTCCTAAGTTGTTTCCAGAGAATTTACATTAAAATAACAAGCTATTGATTAGGTACACATTGTTCTTTGTACCACAAATTCCAGAAACCGTAAGATAATGGAAGAGGCAGGTAGTTAGAACAAAATGACTTAATTGCTACCAGGGCACGCGGCTGGGGTGAGGGGAGGGCTGCAACTAAAGTCCTATATTCTCAGGGCCGGATAAATTTTGCATACCTCGTGTAGCTCAGGATGATCTGAGCTCTTCTTTTCCCAAATAAAATGAGACTCACTAAAAAGAACAGCACTGGAAGGCCCAATACTGTCAGTTTTCTGTACTAAGTGGCTGCCCAAAAAGAAAAGCGTAGTGGTGTTCATCTAATTTTCCTCCGGAGAAAGAGAAGGTAAATAGAGTTTCTTTTCCACTCCCTTCCCCACACCCACTTCCTCTATTGTCCAGCTCTTGGGTATGGCTGGTGCAGCGCGCGATGTGGTAGCTACTGTGCCGACCCGCCCCGTCCCTTCCTCCATAACCACATCAGTGTGGTTCTCCCCTCCGAAGCACGGTCCCCCGTCTGCAGCCCTAACGGCTGACGTGTCCCTAACAAGCCGTCGTGCCTAGCGGCCCTGTAGCCGCCATGCGTGAGCCCCTTTCCGGAAGGAAGACAGTTATCGAACTCAACCAAGCCAAGGCACCGGGTCTCAGCTTCCGTTCCTACAAGGGCCTAGTCCAGCCCCGGATTCTGAGCAATAGGGGCGCCTGTTGGAACCACGCTAGTCCCCTTCTTAGCTTACCGGGAAACTTGGCGTCCGCACCCCTTGCCTCCCGCCGCTCGCGCTAACAGGAAAGAGAGGAATGAAGCGGAAGTAGGAACTGAACCTGAGCGACAGTACTGCGAGCCAATAGGCAGCCAGCTACGGCGGCCGGGAGCCTTTGGATGCGTCTGGGAAGCACCAACCAGCGGCCCACGGGGCGGGCCGGAGGGGTGTGGCCGGAGGGCCGCGGTGTTCCGCCGGCCAGTCGCGGGTTGTCAGAACGGTCGCCGCCGAAGTGGGGAGAGTCTGCGTTGCTCTGCCCTGGCCGCCCGGGGCCCGCGTAAGGATGAGAGGGCAGAGGACGCGGGGCCGCTGGAGGCGCAGGTAACGAAGCTGGGGTGCGGTGGGGCAGCCGCTGGGCTTCTTCCGGGACCCGTGGTGCTGAATGGAGAGGACCGAGGCGAAGCCGAGCCGCGGCTCCTAGCGGTGGGGCCGCTGCTGGAGCTGCAGCTGCGGGGCGAGGATGTGTGGAGCCCAGGCGGCGTGGGGCAGCTGAGAGGCTTCGGGCCCCAGGACCCTCGGGGCCCGGGATGAGTTAGTGAGGGCAGCCGCGGGGGCCAGTTCCGAGCGCTGCAGGCCAAGGCGACGGCCTCCGCCCGCCCGCCCTTCGCGTGCAAAATCCGTTATCGCCTTTCCGCGCCCGCCCGCCCGCCCGTCAGCGCTCCCGGCCCTGGAGACCATGAGGTTCCGCATCTACAAACGGAAGGTGCTAATCCTGACGCTCGTCGTGGCCGCCTGTGGCTTCGTCCTCTGGAGCAGCAATGGGCGACAAAGGAAGAACGAGGCCCTTGCCCCTCCGTTGCTGGACGCTGAGCCCGCGCGGGGTGCGGGCGGCCGGGGCGGGGACCACCCCTCTGTGTCTGTGGGCATCCGCAGAGTCTCCAACGAGTCGGCGGCTCCACTGGTACCGGCGGCACCCCAACCTGAGGCGGACAACCTGACGTTGCGGTACCGGTCCCTGGTGTACCAGCTGAACTTTGATCAGACGCTGAGAAATGTAGATAAGCCTGGCACCTGGGCCCCCCGGGAACTGGTGCTGGTGGTTCAGGTGCATAACCGGCCGGAATACCTCAGACTGCTGCTGGACTCCCTTCGAAAAGCCCAGGGCATCGACAACGTCCTCGTCATCTTTAGCCATGACTTCTGGTCGACAGAGATCAATCACCTGATCGCTGGGGTGGATTTCTGTCCGGTTCTGCAGGTTTTCTTTCCTTTCAGCATTCAGTTGTACCCCAGTGAGTTTCCGGGCAGTGACCCCAGAGATTGCCCCAGAGACCTGCAGAAGAACGCAGCTTTGAAACTGGGATGCATCAATGCTGAGTATCCCGACTCCTTTGGCCATTATAGAGAGGCTAAGTTCTCCCAAACCAAACATCATTGGTGGTGGAAGCTGCATTTTGTTTGGGAAAGAGTCAAAATTCTTCGAGATTATGCTGGCCTTATACTTTTCCTAGAAGAGGATCACTACTTGGCCCCAGACTTTTACCATGTCTTCAAAAAGATGTGGAAATTGAAGCAGCAAGAGTGTCCTGAGTGTGATGTTCTCTCCCTGGGGACCTATACTGCCAGTCGCAGTTTCTATGGCATTGCTGACAAGGTAGAAGTGAAAACTTGGAAATCCACAGAGCACAATATGGGTCTAGCCTTGACCCGGAATGCCTATCAGGAGCTGATCAAGTGCACAGACACTTTCTGTACTTACGATGATTATAACTGGGACTGGACTCTTCAATATTTGACTGTATCTTGTCTTCCAAAATTCTGGAAAGTGCTGGTTCCTCAAGTTCCTAGGATTTTTCATGCTGGAGACTGTGGTATGCATCACAAGAAAACCTGTAGACCATCCACCCAGAGTGCCCAAATTGAGTCACTCTTAAATAGTAACAAACAGCATATGTTTCCAGAAACTCTAATTATCAGTGAGAAATTTCCTGTGGCAGCCATTTCCCCACCTAGGAAAAATGGAGGGTGGGGAGATATTAGGGACCATGAACTTTGTAAAAGTTATAGAAGACTGCAGTGAAAAATCACAATTATAAAAGCTACAGTGACAGTCTTCTATTTTTGATATTTGTCTAAACAGGATATACAATTGAATAAAAGTTTAGGAACTGGTTTCTGCTTTAATACAAAAATTCTTGTAAAAGATGTTCAAATACATAGTAATCTTTTCCAATTATGTCTGATTAAGATTTAAAACTAAAGTTTTCATTTTGGGAGTAGGGTTTTAAAGCTCAATCTGTATCTGCTAAAAATAATAATTGTTAATTGATATGAGAAGAGGGGAAATTTTATTTAAATTGCATCTGTTAATCTTTTTATCTGAAACTTTGTACACTTTTCCACTTTCAAAACTTATTTTAAGTACAGCAAAATTTATTTAAAACTGTCATAGCAGTAAAAAGTATTACAATGAAATTGTTAGAGTATTAACGGAATAAGCCCAGTTTCACTCTTGACACAGTTATTAGGAACGAATTGCTTCACTGGTTTAGTAACTCAAAAGTTATGTTTGTTAAACATGCTGTCAGAACAGTCATTTTCAGTATTGCAGATTCCTGTACTGTTGTGCTAAGATTTGCCTGTGCTTTGGAACCTTCATACAACACACTTTCTTTTGGAATGTATTTGATTGGTAAAGAAAGTTTAAACGTTTTCACCTCAATGTAGAAATACAGTGGTTTTGTTTTTGTTTTTTTATTTTAGTGCTGCCAAAATAAAATACTCATTTTTGCATATAAAGGTTCTTAATCCTTTTGCAGAATAAGTTTTGTTTACTCTTTCCACCAAAATTCAGTAAAGGCATTCTCAAAGTTTTGAAAGTTAATGTTACATCCTAATGTTTACTATCTATATATTGGATAATTGAGTTTGAAGTAAAACCTAGCTCATGACAATGCATTCCTTTTGGAAGAAACTGTTTGGCTTTCAAATTAGCCAGGCATAGATAATGAACAATAAAAAGCTGCTGTGTAAGGGAAATACAGCCTAAATTGTTTTTGAAAGCCAGAAATGATACAAAGTTCAGTCATGCCAAAGTGAAACACTTTCTAGTGCCAGCTTTAACTGAAATCATACTTTTCAAATGGATATACAGTAAATAATAGGAAACAGGGTTAAAATTTACTCAATGTTTAATGTAGTTTATAGAAGTTTTCCTTACCATATAATTGCATTCAACCAAAAATTACTTACAACAAACTGATTTCTGTGTAAAGATTCTACAATTAGTCATTTACTTAAACCTAAGAAAACTATTAAATGTATACTATCAAAGTTATGGCGTCAATTTAAGATTCATAGTGGTTGAAAAGCACATATGCTCATCTAAGGTGAGGCAAATAGTTCTATTGCTTTATGAGCTACCTTTATACTACCCTCACAGCCTAATCTGGTGCCAGATTTTATCTGGGAGTTACAAATGTAAATCAGAATGAATCAGCAGCCTTTGTACCAGTTTTTCATACTCTGACCGTTCAAAGGACTAAAGAAATTAGGTGATTTCCAGGACTGAGCTAAGATCAGAGTCTGAATTAGTAGCTGTTTTTTGGAACGAAAATAGATCAGCTATGCATGGCCTTGGAGTTGGTGACTAGATCAACAAATATTTTCCTTTCTACATTTTCTTTCATGCTGTCCTAAGTAAGAATTTTTGTGAGAAAAAAACCTGTTAGGATTTTCTCTTTGCCTCACATTTGAGGTGTTATAACAGAATTATTTAGGAAGCGGAAGTGGGAGGATCACTTGAGTCCAGGAGTTTGAATCCAGCCTGGGCAGTATAGCAAGCCCTCATCTCTTGAAAAAATTTTTTAAAAGGAATTGATTATTAAACACTGGCTTTTGTTTTCATGTAATAATATAATGAAGACAATTTCATATCAAATTGCCAGATTTTAAAAATTCCTGCTTTAAAATTCTTAAATGTATTCTATAAAACCAAGATGTTTTAATATTCCAATAGTAACTTATAAGAAACTCTTTTTAAAGATTGAATTGTCTAAGTCATGAAATAATTTAACCTTTACTATATATAATATAGGTTGGTGTGACAAGAGTAAATTAGAGTTGATACAAAAATATTGTTTCATTTGGTATATCTGTATTGTAATTGTTTAGAGTGCTAATATTGGTTAGTAAAGTTCTTTCCCCTCTAAGAAGCTCTATTTTAAGCATCAATACATCCTAGTTAGTGAGAACTAAGTTTCAAGATTTTACCCCCTCAAACATACACACTCCTATTTCCTGTTACTTGAATTCCTGAGAATTACTTTGTGTGACAAATGCAACTTAGTGAATAATCATTTTGAAACTTTATTAAAGTAATAGTAAACAAAGGAAGCAAAAATTAACACATAAGTAAATATATACAGATTGTATTAAAACTAAATATTTAACTCTCCATTAGAAAAAATACACATCTATCAGAAGAATCACAAACCTTATCTCCTTAATTAAGAAAACTTTAAATTCTAGAGGCAAAAAATAATCTCTAGTTCCCCATTAGAATCAAAATTGCAAATTTTTGATTAATTCTATGTAATTTTATATATTTACTATATAATTACTCTATATAATTAATCCAAATCATATAGCAAGGAATTCTGAAAACGGAATGCACAATGAGTCACATGATCTTTGATAATCTGCACACTACCATCCTCCATATTGGTTTCTTTTATGCTGTCAAAATCAGGTACGTTGTGAACTGTAGTTTTGTTCACTAACGAAGGTAAGTGATCTCCATCTAATTCTTTCTCTTCAGTTATTACTGGTTCTTTTACATTATCTTCTGCATTTGCATAAGTAGCACTTTTTTCTTTTATAAATTTAGGTTCCGTTTTTGATTCAGGTTGCTGAGATTTTCCAAATAGCATTTGAGAATCATCAAGAGACTTTTGCTGAAAACATGCAACTGAACCACAATCAGAATCAGTTGTAGAGGTGGTAAAATGTTCTATATTTTCTTTTTCAGTTAGATGACTTCCGTCACTGACTCTTTCTTCCTTTCCTTGAGGCTGATCAGAGTTACTACATTCTTGCAACTGTGTCAAGAGAAACAACAGATTAATTATGCTTTGAAACAATAGAAAACAATTATAATACCTTCTGGAAATAAAATTTTTAAAAAAGTTATGAGGTAATCCTTGCAGACCTGCAGATATGCTTCCAGGCTTCCCCCTCAAAGTCATCCTCCAAATGCTGTCAGTCATATTTTTTAACAATGCAAACCTGGCATTAATTTTCTGATTAAATCCTTTCAATGACTTCTCACCTCCACAATAACACAATCCAAGCTTTTCAACATGGCCTACAAAACCCTTTGACAATTATTATAAGGGCATTCTTGAATTTCTATGATTATTCAGAGCGACCCTTCCTCCAATTCACGTATCAGTCAATTGTGCTAGTTACTACATTATTTTCATGTCCAATATTGAAGACTATAAAAATGACCAAACCTTAGGTTGAAGTAGAAAGAATGAGCAAACTGTATGACATAGTTCCCATGGTTTGAGAATCAAAAAAGACTTACGTTTGTCCCTGCACGAGTACTCAGACTTCTAAATGTTAGTTTTTCTTTGTTCTCATTGGAGGGTTATTTTGGGATTAAATGACGTAATGTGAAAATGAATAGCAGAGTGTTTAGCACATAGTAAATACACCAACAAAATTCTGTTCTTTTTTTTCACATCACTCTGCCCAGCCATTATGTATTTTATTTAAAGTTATGACATTAAGAAATCAAGAATTTAAGTTTGTTAGGCTTTAATCTTGGCCTTAGTCACTCCTCTATAAAGTGTACCACATTTCTTACCTTTGCAGTAATTTGAATCTTATTATCTGTAACCTGAAGAACTTCAATTAATGGTGGACTTAGGGACATAGTCTGTTTGAATGGAGAGCTCAGTACCTCTTCAAGAAACTCATTAACATTTTCTTCATTGACAAACAACCTTTCCTAAAATAAAAAGGAAAAAAAATATTCTGCCTTATACATCACACTTAATACAGTCATAACTAAAACCAGCTCATAATAATTTTCACACTGATCAGGGTTACACTTTTAAAAATGTTTATTACAATAATTATTCCTATGGGCTGTCTTGGAAAATAAAAATTTGGTCTTGTATGGAGCAGTAAGGATTGCACCAAGATTGTGTTTGTGTGTGTGTGTGTGTGTGTGTGTGTGTGTATATATATATTTTTTTTTTTAAAGAACCTAAAATTAAAAAAGTCTTGTTACTTTTTCTAGGTCTATTTAGTCTGAGGTACATCTTCACTTCCAGATAATATAAATGACACTTCTGTTCATTTTTCTTTTTCTTTTTTTTCTCTTAGTATTTCATAAGAACAACATCACCTCTAGGGCTATAAATTCAATCCCAGCTGTAAAATGTAATTCTGCTTTACAATACTTCCTAACGAGGTAGCTAAGAAATATACATAGCAGGATCTATTCAATTTTGTGTGACCAGTGTGCCTTTTAGTTCTTGGCCAAGTAAGACCCAATTATAATATTTTACTTAAAAGAAGTGTATCCTATTTTTAAGCATTGAGATACCGAATCCTCCAGTGTGATAACAGTATCCTGTGTAGTAAATAATAAGAATGAGGTAATTTCAAGATGCTGATGTGGAAAGATTTCCAAACAATTATTAGGAAATGCAAAAATCATTCTTTTACCTGAATCCCAAACACAAAGCAATTTGTTCATATTCATGTCAAGTGAACACAGGTATATAGTTAGGGTATGGAAGGAATGGCCATACTGTTATTAAAAATTAATTTATAAAATCAGTTCATTGTTGTCCAAAATAATTTTCCTCTATACTTTCATATAAACAGATTTTATAATTACAAAATTAACACAGCTCATATTTGGACCAAATAGGGGAAACCACAGAGAGACAAGTTTCAAGTTCTCTTCTATTAGACAGTATTTAAAATTGTAAACACATGCCAGGTGCAGTTGCTCATCCCTGTAATCCTAGCACTCTGGGAGGCTGAACCAGGAGGACTGCTTGAGGCCAGGAGTTTGAGACCAGCCTGTGAAAGAGCGAGACCCATCCCTACAAAAAAATAGAAAATTTTAGCTGGGCATGGTGGTGTGTGCCTGTTGTCCCACCTACTAGCAAGGCTGAGGGAGGTCTGTTTGAGCCCAGGAGTTTGAAGATGCAGTGAACTATGATGACACCACTGCACTCTAGCCTGAGCAACAGAGTGAGCCTCTATGTCAAAAAAAAAAAAAAAAAAAAAATTGTGAACACCTACCAAACAAAAGCAAACCTTGGGAACAGAAAAATTTTACATTTACAGTAATTTGCCTTGCTATTGTTTGAAGATCCAGAATAACATCATATTATAGAAACATCCTTATCAAAAGCATTTCTAAGGTTCCTGCCTCTGGGAAAAGACATTCATCTTTGCCTCATTGCAAATACACCAAATATTTTAATTTTTAGTTAACCCAAGGAAAATATAATGGAAATGTTTATGATTACAATATAAGAAGTTTTGCATAAACTTGCCTTCTCATTCTAATGACTGATTTTACTGTAAAAGTTACTGAACTTAGTGGCTCTGAAGCTCTAGGAAAATTCCCAGTGAATATTTAAGGCTTAAATATATATGCAGTATTTGTTTTACTTGTAAAGTAACAATTCTGACCTTGAGAGACATAAAACAGCCTTCTTTATATTATGATTATTTTCCTATAATGCTGCAGTCCCCAGTCCCGGAGCCAAAGATCAGTACAGGGCCATGGCCTGTTAGCAGCTGGCCGCACAGCAGCTTCATCTGTATTCGCAGCAGCTCGCCATCACTCACATCACCGCGTAAGCTCTGCCTCCTGTGAGATCAGCAGAGGCATTAGATTCTCATAGGAGCACAACCCACTGCGCTGGCGGGGATCTAGGTTGCGCACTCCACATGAGACTGTAATGTCTGATGATCTGAGGTGGAGCTGAGGCAGTGATGCTAGCACTGGGGAGCAGCTACAAATACAGATTATCTTTAGCAGAGAGATTTGACTTCACAGTAATGTGCTTGAATCATCCTGAAACCATCCCCCACACCCCCAGTCCATGGAAAAATTGTCTTCCATAAAACTGGTCCCTGGTGTCAAAAAGGTTGGGGACTGCTGCTATAATGCATATAATATGATCATTATATATCATATACCCCACCACTCATAGTTTTTCTTAAAAATTTACTTTAATAGTTAGAGCCTGGGGCTGGGCACGGTGGCTCACACCTGTAATCCTAGCACTTGGGAGGCCTGAGGCAGGCGGATCGTTTGAGCTCAGGAGTTTAAGACCAGCCTGAGCAAGAGTGAGACCCCATCTCTACTAATAAACAGAAAGAAATTAGCTAGACAACTAAAAATATATAGAAACAATTAGTCGCGCATGGTGGCGCATGCCTGTAGTCCCAGCTACTTGGGAGGCTGAGGCAGAAGGATCGCTTGAGCCCAGGAGTTTGAGGTTGCTGTGAGCTAGGCTGACGTCACGGCACTCTAGCCAGGATGACAGAGTGGGACTCTGCCTCAAAAAAAAAAAAAAAATAGTTAGAGCCTGGTCCAGTACAACGTAAAGCAAAAGAATTGGACACTATAGTTCCATCAGCCTTATCAAATGTAATGATTAATGAAGTAATTATAAATCAGTTTCAGGTTTCAAAGACATAAAACACATTTGCCCTAATTCCATTTTGGTCTAGTTTCTTTGCTTAAATGTTAGCATACTAGAAAAATCAGATTCAAATGTATTCTTGAATATTATCTTAACTGCTGGTCCATAAAGTTTTCTTCCCACACGGTAAGTTGTTTTCATATTTATTAAAACAATTACAGGAAAACAAATGTCCTTTCCTAAATTTCCCCTTTCTGATGTAAACAGATATCCAATTTCCTATTTTATATTCTAACAATCTTACCTAGTTTGGCTGTTTGTTTTACCCTTTTTGGATGGTTTCAAATTAACCACTTCTCAGACACCCAAATCATAAAATACCAATAGAAAATAATTTGTAGAAAAACAACAAGGGGAAGTTTAAATTTCTGGCAGGTTAAAGCCCCAGGTCAAATAGTTATTTTTTAATATACCATCTGTGCAACTAGTGTTGTTTCTCAGAACTTGACTCTTGACTGTGTTTAAAGAGCTAAACAAAAAATTACATGTAACATTAACACAAACTTCAATCAAAACTAACTGTTCATTTATAAATTTAAGGAGTTTTTAGAACTTCAAATGTTAAATAGTTTTTTCAACATTTGCCAATAATAGTGGAGTGTTAATCTGAAATTCAAGAACCTCAAAAACCTAGAGTACAGCACAACTACAACAGGACATACTAAATTATTTATCAAATTATATCCTAAGTAAAATAGATAATGCTCAGCCCAGTTCTAAAGTAATCACCCAGAAAAGGCACAGCTAAAGTAGGTGCTGTTCAGTTCAACAAATATTTATTACACTTTGTTAAATGCCAGCCATTATGCCAAATACTAGCAGAGACCCAAACATGATTAAAACAGACATAAAAAGATATAATTTCAATACAGTGCCCACCAGAGGACAATCCCACCAAAATCAGCAACTAAAATTAAGCTGCACCATATGGTGGAAAGGGCATGGGATTTAGATTCACTGGGCTTGAGTTTGTTTTCCCATATAAGAACTGTGTGGCACTGGCTGAGTTACTTTGCCTCTCCCGAAGTAAATCTACTAATATTCTAAGCTTGGAAAAAGTGATTTAAACTGCAGAGATGGTCATTACGGAGTACTCCTTAAACTTATTTGTGTCACAAACCTCTTTGAGAATATGACTTAAGTTATAGCCCTTCTCCCCAGAAGTCGTCACCCTCAATTTTTTGCATACAATTCTACAAGTCTACGGATCCCTGAGAATCCATTCATGGTCTCCTTCCAAGTCAGTGGACCCAGGAAAACAACTGCATTAGGGGGAACTCTGAAGATTTGAAACCCATCCACCAGGGAGGATGAGAGTAAGTTTTAAGTCTCTTTTTTAAAAAATACGTTTAACACGTACTGACATCTTTCATCACGTACGCCAATTTCAAGTCATTACCAGAAAAGTTGTAATGGAAAATGTTTTAAGAAAAACTGAGAGGGTGCCTGTAATAGCAAATTTTGAAACTGATATGAAATATTTCAAATATTAAGACTCTAGAAAGAACTGTTACCTCTAAAGAATCGCTGTTTAAACCATAATACCACTCTCTCCAAAGTCCATGGCTCTCTGGAGATTTGGCCAGTTCTATCACTGCATTGTTTGAAGAAATGCAAATCACGGGTTCTTTGGTACTCAATTTATTCTCTGGAGTAAACTGCAAAAAGAAGGAATAAACTACGTCTTGTGTGGAGAAGCGCAATTTGTACCGGAGGGGGCTCAAATCCCCTTGAAGACTTTGCGGCTGGATCCCAGGCACTTGAATTAGCAGAGTCAAGGATTCTGTCTTCTGATTACACAGCAGAGGAGGACACAAAGGTTGCCCGCTCTCTGTCCCCGGACCACACATGGCTCGGTCAGAGGACTCGCCTCCCGTGCCCTCCCGGTCCACGCGCGTCTCCACACTGAGATCTGCGGAAGACTCCCAACCAAGGCCCCGGGATGAAGTAAAAGGGGAGCCTCTGCCAACAGGTAAACTCTCTGCTCCAGAAGACGGCTTCTCCCCCCCGCGAGACACCGCGTGCCCGCCGAAGTCCTGCTCCTCCGACTCGGGGACAAGCTGCTCTCCAGTACCAGCCGGCAGCAGCGCCAGCTCGGGGGCGCTCGGGGTAGCGGTCCCGGCGTCGGAAGTCCCCTCTCGGCTGGGACCCCGGCTTCCGGCCCCGGAGCAACTCCCCGCGGGTCCCGCCTCCCCCTCGCGAGCGGAAGCGCAGGCCGCGCCGTCAGTTCCGGGCCGACCGGCCGGCTCTTCCGGCGTCGCGGGGAGCTGCCGGCGCGCGGCCGGTGGCGCCACGGGCAGCGTGACTACCAGCTGCCGCCGAGCCTTGTTGAACTGCGCTTTGCCGCGGCTGTCGTCCACCGGGTACGGGAGCGAGAGCCGCAGCCGGTAGTCGGGTTTCCTTGAGTCGAGGCACAGCAGCTTTCCCGTCACCTCCAGCGCCGCCTGCTCGGCAGAGCGCAGCAGCGGCAGTTGGATGGTGACCACCAGCTCGTGGGGCACGGGACTTGGGGCAGAGTCCCGGGAGCAGCGGTAATCCTGGAGGTCCACGTGGTGGCGCTGCACCACGCTGTAGCGAGGCTCGGTGGGGGCGGGCTGCAAGAGCGCCTCCGGAGGTGAGGGCGCCTGGGGCCGGGGGACTGCGGAGTCCCCGGCGGGTGCTGGGTACCTGTAGGGGTAGGGGAAATCTGGGAGAGGGCTCTGCGGCTCCCCCTCGGGCCGGGCTGGGACGCCCCCGGGCAGGGGCGTGCGCAGCACGGCGGCCTCCGGGGTCCCCTTGTACTTGACCTTTAGGGTTTTGGCATTCCTGCGGTCCAGCTTCACGCTAAACTGGGTCTCCACTGCCTCCAGGGCCGTGGCGTCCAGCATCTGGCGGAAGCGCTCATAACGCCGGGCCAGCGCAAGCGCTTCAGGGTGGAAGACCACGTCGTAGACCATGTAGCGGGTGCCGCCGCGCCCCGCGTACTCGCGCCGTGGCGCCAGGCTGTAGGGCAGGGACCAATGGCTGCCAGGCCCTGCCCCATCTGCCCCGGAGCCGGGCCGGCTGCTCGGCGCGCCCACCAGTGCGTTGCTGCACACGTTCACGAAGCAGCGCCGCGCCCCGTCCAGGCTGGTGCGCAGTACGTGGCCCGGCTCCGGATGCACGAAGCGCACCTCCACTCCGCGCTCACGCTCCAGCGCCGTGATCTCTGCCTCGTAGCGCCGCCGATTCTCCGGGTCATTGAGCTCCTCGGCGTACTTGGAGAACAGTCGCCGGAACTCCGGGTCTTGGAAGGCGGAGGTGAGCCGCTCGACCTCCTCTCCGCTCAGGTCCAAGTCCTCCAGCGGCGAGGAGCCTGCTGCTTTGGCCATTCTGCCCCGTGGCTCTTCGCCCTAGAGCCAAGGGACGCCAATCCGAGACCGGGTGGGTGGGGTGCGCCCGCAGAGTCTCTGGGCCGCCTAGAGTGAGGAGTTCGAGGTCGTTAACGGCTGGAAGATTGAGCCTCGGGCAGCGTGTGCTCGTTGCCATAGTGACACCACCAACACCCGGGAGGAGGGATAGAAATGAGAATGGGATGGTGGAAATGCCAGAAATAGCCTTTTGGTTTCTTCAAACCAACCAGCCACCCGACTTTCTACATTTTTTAGATTCCTGTGCCACAGTGCAGTTACTTCTGCAGATTGACTATTGTATCAATTGTCATAATTTCCAGCGTTATGTATGTTATCCCATTCATTGCTCACACCACTTTACGATAAACTTCATTCCCATTTTGCAAACAAGATGGGACCTGAGGATACCTGATCAGAGTCACATAGCGAGTTTATTCAAAAGCTGTGATTCAAACCTAAGGGTGTGTGCCTTTTTTCACTTTGTTAACTATTAATAGCATTTCAATCTTAATTTTTCTCTTTTCCATTTTCTGAATAGTCCACCATAAATTTTGCCCAATAAAAACTCATTTGAGACAAGAGATATGGCAGGCTATTCATAAACAAATACCAATGGCCAATAAACATAAAACTAATATGCAGCAACAGTATGGTTGAATATCACTAACATAATGTTGGTGTGCAAGAAACCAGCTGCAAAATAATACATATGGTATGACTCCATTATACAATAGACAAAACTTGGCAAAATAAGTCTTAAAACTGTTAGAAGTCAGGCTAGTGATTGCCCTTTTGAGGGAGAGTGGGATGTTGTGATTGGAACAGAGCAAGGGGAAGTTTCTGGGATAGGGGTCTGTTTCTCAATCTTGGTATTGATTTCATTGAGTTTGCAGTTTGTGAAATTCATTAAGTTGTACAATAGGGGACTTAATGTATCTTATACTTTAAAAAGTTTAAAAATGTACTTATAAAATAAAAAACAACTTTGCCTTCATGGATCTTATGTGGGGTGAGACTAGTGACTCCAAATTGTATATCTTCAGTCCTAGCTGACCACTGAGCTCTAAGAGACTCGCATGCCACTGTCTGCTAGATTTTCCACCTGGACGTTTGATAGGCATCTCAAATTAACATATTAAAAATAGAAATCTTAATTTTCACATCTCAAACCTTATGTTTCCCTAGTCTCAGTAAATACTACCACCTGCACAACTACTTAAACCTAAAACCTAAGGGTAATCCTTGATTCCTCTTTGCCTCACCCTGCCCTGCCTTGAGCTACCAAGTCCTATTGTCTCTTCCTACACACCCCAACTATATCTTACTTTCCATTTCTGCTCTGAGCCACCAAGATCTTCATCACATACTTATGCAATAGTTTCCTTATTGGTCTCCTCAGCTCTCCCTTCTGATGAGATCTTCGCCACACAATTGACTTAGTTATCTTTAAAACCAAATCAATTTATATCACTCCCTGCTGAAAACCTTCAAGTAGCTTCACATCCAGATTCCTTACGTGTGTCTACTACATTTGCTCCCTAACCGTCTCCACGCTCACCCTCTAATTTTCTCCCACTGGATCAGCCTAATGTCAGAATACCCTTGGTTCCTGTACAGCCTGGGCACAGGCCCTTGAATTTCAAGAGCATAAAGTCACCTTAATGACTCCCTGTGACATGCTTCTCCTACTTCCAACACCCCATATAAAATTGCCCACATCAGTTTTATTTTCACCACGGATCATATTTGGTGTTTTCTTGTTTGTTTTAGGGCACGGCTTTCCCCATTTGAAAGTGCATCATGAGATCTAGGACCTTTCCTTTCTGGTTTAACACTGGATTCTCCAGTGCCTAGAACATATTAGGCACTCAGGTATGTAATGAATGAATATAGTAAAGAAAAAAGTTTAGTATGTAAGTATGAAACCAAAATATTTTTATAGGAAAAAATTTAGGCATAGAGAAAAGTCTGGCTATATACCAAAATATTAACATAATATCTGATAGTGGAATTGTAGGTCATTAAAACTTTTTTCTTTATGCTTGCTTATTTTTTCTACTATGAATTTATTTAATAAAAAGTTTCAAAATACCCTATCATATAGGTGTTTTTGTTTTTGAGACAGGGTCTCACTATGTGACAGAAAATATTTTTCTTAGAAAACTTTCTAAAGTGTACTATCATATTTGTTATAACTTAACATCAAAATTTCCTAAAATACAAATTTAAGCAGAACATTCTAAAGTTTACCATAATTTTATTGTAACTTAATGTCAAAATTACATAAAATGTAGAATTAAGAAAATTGATGAATTTTGTTTCTTCAGATTGTCTTTAAGAATCTCAAAAGCCTTGAAGTTTGCTGGAAATAGAAAAAAAATCATAAAATTAAACATTTTGGAAATCTAAGTTATTGTACATTTCTTAATATTTAGCTATAGTTAATCAGTCTTGAAAATAGGTCAATATGTGTACATTGTTCCAACTTCAAAAGGGGACACTAAAAAATAAGTCAGTCTCATACCCCATTTTGGCTCCCCAAAAGCAACTGTACATCCTTGTAAAAGTAGTCTAGTCAAAAAGACAGTCTAATCATAGATAAGCATGTGTATATGTGGGTTTATGCTTTAAAAGCACATAACACAAGTGATAGAATATTATGTGTATTTTATACACCTTTTTCAATTAGTAGTAAATACATTATAAGTTAACTAAGTCCTTCCTTTAAGGCTTTGAAATTTAAATAAATTAGAAAGTTCTGAGTAAGTACAAATAGATGTAAAACTGCAATAAAAACAACTGTACCTATTTTTATGCATAAGCTCAAGTATATCTGTAGGATAGATTCCTGGAAATGGAATTGCTGGTATATGCATTTAGGTGTTAATAAATCTTGTCAAATTGTCCTTCATAAACGTTTTTACCATTTTTCATTCTGATCAACTATGTGTGGGAATGTATATTTCCCCTACTTCATCACCAATAATAGTGTTTTTAATAAAATTATTTGAAAGTACATATTGAAACAGAGTTATCTCCTTTGACTACATTTCTGTGATTAATTCCACAATATTATTTCACAAATATTCTAAAAGGTTTCTTAAGAGACACTAAGCAGCAGGAAGACCAGATTATTTCGGTATATCTTGAAATTATTTTCTGTTCTCTCAAAAAATAAACATACATTAGTTTGTTTGATCCAGCACTGAAAAGATTCCCAAGTTACC
This sequence comes from Lemur catta, assembly GCF_020740605.2. Classification (NCBI taxonomy): domain Eukaryota; kingdom Metazoa; phylum Chordata; class Mammalia; order Primates; family Lemuridae; genus Lemur; species Lemur catta. The sequence goes on along the minus strand of NC_059128.1, from coordinate 45,294,924 downwards.
AATACTAAACTATAGTTTGGAAATTATGTCAAGGTTCTTCAGCATCTAAGACCACATAAAAGAAAAGAACCAACTATTTCAGTTCGACAAACAGCATCAACTACAAGTCAAATACTATGCTAGACACTATGCTAAAAACTTTTAGAAAGGACAGGTACATAATGACCCCCCCCCCCCCGCCTTTTTTTTAGCTGCAGGTAGACCAGTACATAGTGACTTCTAACACAGTGCATTAAAGACTATAATGGAAATCTGTATAAAGTGCACAGAACACAAAACAATTCTGCATGGCAATCTGGGAACATTATAAGAAATGCAAATTTGGATGTGCTTCCTAACAGTTAAAGCAAAGGAAGTCTTAAGAATTTACAGTCTTCCTGAGATTAAACAGTTGCCTAGGGCAGACAAATTTCTCTTATCCTGAGACATACCGAAAGCTCCCAGTACCGGTTTTCATAGCAGACTTAAGTTTTATACCAAATCTTAGTTCTGTTAAAGTCAGTCTAAAGGTGAACAAGACAATATGCTCTAGGCTGACAGCCCTCACAGCTGGTTTAATCCTGGGGTCACAAATCAAATGCCCTTGGGGCATCCAGATGTAGACAACAGGAGTGGTGGAACTGGAGCACAGCATGTGTTCTTACCTAAAGGCACTATCAATTTTTTTCTTTAGTATTTGGTATAGGCTAGGTAAAGTCAAACACATGTTAGGCTTTTGGAATTAGAGGCTAGGATGTCTGTGACCTTTATGAGAGTACCTGCCTGTACCCCAAGAGCTAAGCAATGCCTGGAATACAGTAAGAATCAACTGTATGTCAAACAGGTGAATCCAACAATAAAATGTTGAAAATCTCATAACATCCTCCATGAGTATTGAACAGGAAGAATATATGATAAACTTTTTTTCAAGAAATATATATAAGAGACTGTTAATCATGGTTTCAGGTTGGGAAGCAGAGGTATTTTCCTTTTCTTTTTTTGCCCGGGCTACAGTGCCAGGGCATCAGCCTAGCTCACAGCAACCTCAAACTCCTGTGCTCAAGTGATCCCCCTGCCTCAGCCTCCCAAGTAGCTGGGACTACAGGCACACGCCACCACACCCAGATAATTTTTTCTATTTTTAGTAGAGATGGGGTCTCACTCTTGCTCAGGCTGGTCTCAAACTCCCAACCTCAAGTGATCCTCCAGCCTCGGCCTCCCAGAGTGCTAGGATTACAGGCGTAAGCCACCGTGCCTAGCCTCTTTTTTAATTTTAATACTTTTAAGCATGGTTTGAAATTTTTGTTATTCATGTTATATTCTATATTCATTTTTATTTAAATAAATATGTTAATGATAAAAAAGAAAGGCAATTGGGCTGGCTGTGTGTTCAAGATTATATTCTCTGACAAGAACCTGGAGGGTAGTTATTTGATTTGGTCACTTGTTCTTAGTCAGGGCTGGGAGCTTTTTCAAAATATTAGTTATCTGAGAAATTGCATATTAGAATGACTGAATCCAAGGCAAACAGTGTTAAAAATGCATATTCTCTACATCTCTAGAGGGCCATTTGATGAGTCTGGGGTAAGATCCTGGACCTTAACATTTTTAAGAAGAACCCCAGAGAATTCTGATACAGGTGATCTATTGATCACCCTATGAAAACCACTACCCACCAGGTGATTATTTTTCCTTCTTTCTTAAGACCATCATAACCTCAGCCCCTCATCACCACCAAACTCACATGCAGCTCCCCACTACTTCTTTGCTGTCAATTTAAGACAAATTGCCTGGGTTTGAGAATCCACCATATGGAGGGCAGGACTGACCTCTGGGAAGAATAAGCTCATCATCAGGAGCCAGCCTGCAAGAGAACTAGCCACCTCCATAGCTGGTCTGAGGTTTCCCACAGGAAGCAGTTCTTATCTATTTTAACACAAATGTACCATCAAGCACGTACAAGTCTATGTCACATAGCATAATCACAATAAGCTCAGCCTGGAACACTTCCAGTGAGCCACTGCAGACATTTTGAAAGATCTCAACACACTGACAGAACATCTGATTTTTAGCAATATAATACCAAGAGAAAGCTCCTTCTTGCTGTTTCTGTGGACACACTTACCTATCTTCTACTGTCTTATTGGAAGGATAAAAAACTTTGAATGAAAATCCACTTCTTGGAAAAGAACCCTTTGGGGAGAAAAATGCCTGTAAGTGAATACTCAACTTTTATAAAATAAAATAATCCCTATTTTTTAAATCAAATTCCTTGGTCATGACTTAAAGTTACAAGTTGTGACTATAAAGTAATATGACAGATTTTTACATGATCTTTATAGAGAGATGTTGTTACTTTCAAATATCTCCACTTGAAGCAAAAGTCTTGCAAGTTGGCTAGACAGTCTTATGCTAACAGATGTGGTTGGAAATGTTCAGGAGTGGCTCTACTTAGTATAAGAAATAAACAGAACTGTGTAATGCTAAATATGCATGTGAGACACTCAGACATCATATTCAAGATGTCTTTCCTGCTCTTCCCTCCAGTGAAAACCTGGGTTTGATGTCCTTCCAATGTGCCTCTAAAGTTAATGAGCAGAGGCCTGTCTTTTCAGTATTTGTGTGTCCAGCACCTAACCCAATGCCTGGCCTATAGCAGGCATTTGTTAATGTGTATGTTATCAAGAAAGGATGAAGTAACGTCAAAAGCAAGTTTTGAGGCCAGGTGTGGTGGTTCACACCTGTAATCTCAGCATCCTGGGAGGCCAAGGCAAGAGGATGGCTTGAGGCCAGGAGTTTGAGAACAGCCTGAGCAAGAGCGAGACCCCATCTTTATTTAAATTTAAAAATAAAAATGAAATTAATAATTTAAAAAATCAAGTTTTGAGCTTGCCCAAAAGATACAAATAAGGTAAAAGAAGATATAACGATGGTGTAGGAGGTGGTTGTTTACTTACTTACAGGATGAAAAAATAAAAGAATTCAGAAATAAGGTATATTCAAATAGAGTAATAACTATGAGAATGCCCAAAGTTAAATTTAAATAAGGAAACCGCCAAATTTTGAGAGAATATTTGAATGTAAATAAAGATTATATAAAAATCAGGTCATAAACTTCAAGCAATGAAACCAAATCAGTTAACTGTATTCATCCTTAGAGCAGTAGTTCTCAACCAGCATGACTTTGTCTCTTAGGCGACATTTGGTAAATATCTGGTGACATTGCTGATGGTTACAACTAAGGGATGCTGCTGGCCTCTAGTGGGCAGAGGCCAGGGATGCTGCTAAACATTTTAAAATTTGCAGGACAACCCCAAGAATTACTTGGTCCAAAATTTCAAAAGTACTGAGGTTGATAAGCCCTGTCTTAGAGGAAGCAGGATAAAATGTGTTTAAGGAAAGTAGTAACCAAAAATAAGGATTACAGATTAAACAAAAAAGTATTAAAGTCTAAAATTCACAAGAATCAAGGAAGCATGCAGATTAAAAATCACTAGTAAAGATAATATTTTGCTTGATATAAACAAGCATGTGTATGTCATTGTTTATGCAGTATTTACTCCCCATGGTCAAAAAGTCAACCATACTTCTGTAGAAATTCTGAAGCAACCTCAAGATTCTGAAGAAATTTCAAGGTTCTACATAAAAAGTAAATAATAAAATGTGTCCCAATGAAGTTTTTGCATTCATCAGACTTAGATTTTTAGGACTTGGGCAATTTCCAAAAATCAAAATCATTTTCAAAGAACAAGTACCATCGATATGTTACAAGAGAATGGGACACAGGATATGAAAGCAATTCTCAGAAAGGAATCCCAAGATAAGTTACTTTGAAGAGGAAAATGCTCATTTGGATTTATATGTTTTGATATGCTTGCTTTTTTAAAACAAATCACATTACTTTATAGTCACATACTATCCTGAAAGTTTAAGAACTTTCTGTGTATACCAAATTAAGCCAATGTTTCGTTAATAGTATATTTTTACTCCAATAATAATTTTATCATATATTTTATAATTTTATTATATATTTTAAATCTAAAGAAATGCACTCTAATCTTGACAGATAATGACTATGTATGGTTAACTACATTCTTACAGGGTTTATGCAGAGGCATTCAGTATTAGTCACAGTGAAAGGATCGTATTTATCTGCAATGACAAGTAGATCGGGCACAGGATACACTCTCAAAGCATAGTCATATGCCCAATACACTGGGCAGACATAAAGAGGTAAAGGAGTCAGATGTCCTTGGGATAAGATAGTCTTTACAAACTACAAAAGAACACAAAACAAAGCAAACTTCAGTACATTTGTAAAAGTAAAAATATAGTTAAATAATCTCAAATTAAATGTTAATTAGCAAAAGGACCTAGAATATTTGAGAAACAATTAGGAAAGCTTTGAATCGCAGAACTTTGGAAAACACTGATATAAAATGGAATTAATTCTGTGTTTTAGGAAAAAATATCTATAAGTTTTCATTTAATACCATATGCCATAAAAGTGACTCCCCTAAATAGTCATATTGGATCAATGGTACTTACAGCTGTATAGTAAACTCATTTACTAATTCTATTCATCTAAAAATAGTTTCATAGCTTGAGTGAAGCCAGGAATCAAGATTCAGCCTACATAAACTTTATAATCTTATAAAATCAGTAATAAAAATGCTCTATAGGATCTATTTCCATACTTCTTAGATGGAGGTACACATAACCAAGGATCGACAACTGGGTATCAGGGAACCTTGAAGCTACAAGATAAACAGTGCACATCCTTTGGATGTGGACATACCATATAAAATATGTAATAAACTGTAAATATGAATATTTTTTAAAACATATACATATATTTTGAAGTACAATTTAAGAGTTTTAAAGCCAAAACAGGAAGCTTCAGAGAACTTTCCTGCTTGTTCTGGGGTTTCTTCTGTCCATCAGAGCTGCAGTCCCCAGCCCCTGGGCCATGGCCCAGTACCGGTTTGTGGGCTGTTAGGAAATGGGCCGTGTATTGCAGCCCAAGCTCTGCACCAACTGCCCCTGACCCCACCACGACAGCCCACACCCCCACCCTTGGTCCGTGGAAAAATTGCCTTCCATGAAACCAGTTCCTGGTGCCAAAAAGGTTGGGGACTGCTGCATTAGGGGATACTTTGGTAGAAAGCTGAGAAACGCTGACTTAATAACAAAAATTAACTAACTGACAAAAGGATGTTCAATTTATTTTGAACCACAAATAAACATCATAATATAAGCAAAAATTATTAAGTGACTCAATAAAATTGCATATAATGTAACATGTAAGATAGTTTAATAAAGAAGACTCTTTACTTACATGATTAGGAATAGCCAAATTGCTACTAGGAAAACGGACACAGTTCCTGCACATTTTATTCACTAAGTCTTCACGAAAGACAATAATTTCTTGTGTACAATACTGAATTCTGAAATGAAAACAGTAGTTGACTTTGACTTACTCAGGAAAAAAAATGAGGTAATTTTAAAGGCAAAAAGTCTTTAAATGTCAAAAAGCCATCCCCACTTCCCACTGTTCACCGTAGCAGAAATTCGACCAGTCTTTCTGGTCATCCATTCATTCGACAGTTATTTAGTGAGCTCTAAATATGTGCCTGCACTATTCTAACGATTAGCAAACAGAACAGAAAGATCTTGGCCTTCAGGCAGTTTACATTCTAGTGGGAGGGAGGCACAGAAAATAAACAATAAATACGATAATTACATAGTTATATTGGAAGATACTTAAGTGTAGGGGAAAAAGAAAAAGGCTAAGAGGGATCATCCGTGGGAAGGGAGGGTCTAGAAGATTGGAGTATTAAATAGTTTGATGGGAATGAGCAGGGCTCATAATGAAGTGTGACCTGAGCACAGGTTTAAAGTGGGGGAGGAAGTCAGTCAAACAGATATCCAGAGGAAGAACACTGCAGGCAGAGGGAACAGCAGAGGCCCTCAAACTGGAGCATGCTTGGCATGCTTGAGAAATAGCAGGGAGGCTGGTGCAGCTGGAGCAGATGAGGAGAGGAAATGAGAGAGGGAAGAGGGGGCCAGACCATGCAGGGCCTGGATCATCATTGCAAGGATATGGCTGTTACTGAATGACGAAGGCTCCATCTTTCAGGATCATGAAGGGGGACACGATATGCCTAACATTTTAGAGGATCACTCTGACACTGTGTCAAGAATAAACTATACAGGGGAAGCAGTAGAAACTAGAGACTGATTAGGAGGCCATTACAGGTATCCAGGATAGAGAAGACGGAACCAGGGTCACAGAGGTAGAGGTATAGAGAGGTGACCAGATTCTGGATATATTTTGAAATCAATAGAACTTCCTGAAAAACTATTAATACATGTGAGAGAAACCCAAAAGTTTTTGACCTGAGCAACTGGAAGGACAAAGGTGCCATGAACTGAGATGGGGAAGGCTACAGAACAGGTTGCAGGTGGTGACAGGGGAGGAAGGTCTGTTCACTTGGATCCAAGAGGAGATGGTAAGTAGGCAACTAGATACAGGAGTCTGGAGTTTGGAAGAAAGGTCTGAGGTGGAGATATAAATGTGGGAGGTGTCAATACACAGATGATATCTAAAACCAAGGGACCCTGGATAACGTCACCAAAGGAGTGCATGTAGGCAGAAAAGAGAAGAACCAAGGCTCACTCTTAGGTTATTCTCACATTATGAACCTATGATAACAGTGAGCAGCACCAACAGTGAATTATTTAAATATAGTTAAAATATTTCCAAAGTTTGAGAAACGTAAAACAGAAAGTTTTCTTTTTATATTTATTCTATAACAGTCAAAATTTAATAAATTTTAAGAATTGACTTAATTTTTAAATGAAAGGGGAAAAAGTGTAACATAAAATACTAGTATTTACCTGCAAGGATTAGTGGTAAAAACTGAAAATGGTACCCTTTGTCTGAATTCATTAGTGATGCTTTCAGCAAGTGGTGGCCTATAAAAACAGTATGTGATATGGTACATATTTTAAAATTTTACAAAATTTTCTTTACCGTTGTAAAAATTTGAATAAAACTTACCTTGGTAAGATAGAACCAAATCCAGGATCCTCTGGACCAGGTACAAACACAAAACGACTACTGTAGCAAAATTCAACATAATTTATTTAAAAATATATTATAACACTATCCAGTAGCAAAACAAGTTATTCCCTTTAATTGAATCATGAATTTTTAAAAATGTTTAAATGTCATGTATTTCAATAAATGAACTACTAAAACTCTCCAGACCAATACTGTCTAATAGTGTAATGATAGAAATGTTCTATATCTGCACTGTCCAACTAAATGCTTGAACTGTGGCTAGTGTGGCCGATAGACTGAATTTTAAATTTAATTTAGAGATACATGTGGCCAGTGACTATTATACTGAAAGGTGATACTCTACACCCTTAAGAGTAATGTCACCAAGAAATTCAAAATATGGTTGAAATTATCACTCTCCCTCTTAAGACTTTTTGTTATAAATCTCTAGTACAGTATAATATATATTATCCTAATGTGAGGACAATTTTATCTCTTAGCTCTTTTAATTTTCTCAACTTTCTTTTTCTTCTATTAGTTTAATAGTAGCTGATATAAAACTTTGGGTTCACCCAGGCCTGGTGGCATGCGCCTATAATCCCAGCTATTTGGGAGGCCAGCGGGAGGATCCTTTGACTCAGGAGTTTAAGACCAGCCTGGGCAACATAGCAAGACCCCATCTCAAAATAAATAAATAAAATTAAAACTTAAAAAAAAAAAGTAGGATTAATTTTTGGTTATTTTTTTTTAAACAAAACCATTTGAATAAAAAATATAGCAGTAGAGATCATTACCTTTGATGAATATCTGGGTATTGACATATTATGTCTGCCAAAGTTTTTAGGGAATCTAAAATTTTAAAGGGACATTAGGTTTAATTTGTACATATACACATAAAAACCAAATTATATTTGATTAGATATAAACTACATATTAGTTTATATAAATATAGAAACACTTCTTATTAAATAGCCCCTCAATACCTTTCAAAGCTTGAACTTGATTTTTTCCATATGGTGCAGATGAAAAATTACCACACAGAATAAAGCAGGTGGGGGGTGCTGGCGAATAGCCTAAAGAATAAAAGAGTAAATGAACTTAATTTTTCTAGTCTAGAAATCAAGTTAAAAACCCTTTAACCATGTAGAAGACTGAAACAGGACCCACAGATTTCACCTCTCACAAAAATCAAATCACGGTGGATAACAGATTTAAACCTTAAATGGGAAACGATTAGAATTCTAGAAGAAAATGTAGGAAAGACTCTCACAGACATTGGTCTAGGCAAAGAATTTATGAAGAAAACCCCTAAGGCAATCGCAGCAACAACAAAAATAAACGACTGGGACCTGATTAAATTAAAAAGCTTCTGCACAGCCAAAGAAACAGTCACGAAAATAAACAGACAGCCTACAGAATGGGAAAAAATTTTCACATACTACACATCAGATAAAAGACTGATAACAAGAATCTATTTAGAACTCAGGAAAACCAGCAAGAAAAAAATCAAACAATCCTATCAAAAAATGGGCAAAGGACATGAATAGAAATTTTTCAAAAGAAGACATAAGAATGGCCAAAAAACGTATCAAAAAATGCTCAACATCCCTAATCATCAGGGAAATGCAAATCAAAACCACAATGAGATACCACTTAACTCCGGTGAGAATGGCCTTTATCAAAAAATCCCAAAACAACACATGTTGGCGTGGATGCGGAGAGACAGGAACACTCATACACTGCTGGTGGGAATGCAAACTAGTGCAACCCCTGTGGAAAGCAATATGGAGATACCTTAAACAGATTCAAGTAGACCTACCATTTGATCCAGCAATCCCATTATTGGGCATATACCCAGAAGAACAAAAGTCATTCTTTAACAAAGACACCTGTACCCGAATGTTTATAGCAGCACAATTCACAATTGCAAAGATGTGGAAACAACCCAAGTGCCCATCAATCCACGAATGGATTAGTAAACTGTGGTATATGTATACCATGGAGTACTACTCAGCTATAAGAAATAACGATGATACGACATCTCTTTGGTTCTCCTGGAGAGAGCTGGAACCCATTATACTAAGTGAAGTATCCAAAGAATGGAAAAACAAGCATCACATGTACTCACCAGAAAACTGGTTTCCCTGATCATCACCTAAATGCACATCGGGGAAGGATACCAATTGGATATCAGACTGGGATGGGGGGTGGGGGGAGGGGATGGGTGTATGCCTACATGACGAGTGCGTTGCACACCCTCTGGGGAATGGTCATGCTTGAAGGTGCAGACCCGGGGAGGTTGGGGGGGGGGAGGGGATGGAGGTATGACTACATGATGAGTGCCAGGCGCACTGTCTGGAGAATGAGAACGGACACGCTTGGGACTCTGACTCGGGGGGATGGGCGGGACATGGACAATGTATATGACCTAAACTTATGTATCCCCATGATGAGCTGAAATAAAAAAAAAAAAAAACCCTTTAACCATGAGTTTTTAATAATAAGTTATTATTAAAATGATAGTAATAATAATGCCCATTTATTGAGCACTTACTGTGCGCCAGGTAGGCTGAATTAACTCTCAGTACATCTGTATAAGTCGAGATTTAGGTTAAGTCACCTGCCCAAGATACTAGGCTGGCACTTAAACCCAGTTCTGTTAGATGCCAAAGCCCAAGCTCTTATCCATTCTCTTATACTATACTTAGGACTAACTCCTTTTTTTCTTTAAGAGACAGGGTCTCACTCTGCCGCCCAGGCTGGGGTGCAGTGGTGCAATCACAGCTCACTGCAGCCTGGAACTCCTGGGCTCAAGCAATCCCCCTGCTTCAGCCTTCCAAGTAGCTGGGACTACAGGCATGCACCACCACAGCAGGCTAATTTTTAAATTTTTTGTAGAGACTGGGTCTTGCCATGTTACCCAGGCTGGTCTCAAACTCCTGGGCTCAAGTGATCCTCCCACCTCAGCCTCCCAAAGTGCTGAAATGACAAGTGTGAGCCACCGGGCACTGCAGGACTAATTTATCATGAATGCACGGTTTTTTAAAAATATAAAAACATAAGTCTTTAAAATGAAATCTTATTTAAAACATCTCATTGCTAACTCAATCTTTTTTTAAAAAACCAGAATATTCAAAAAGATACATTTTACAAAAAGAATTTAGTTTTAAGACATGAACCATCATAAGAGTTAAAGAAAGAGTAGGAAAAAAAAAATACCTACCAGAAAACATTGTGTGAAGTTTTTCTAATACTTCTACCTGGTCCAACCAAACATCAGATATAAATACAAACATGGCATCTTTATTCTCCTCTTCTAGTTGTTTTAGTTTTGCAGAAGTCTTCACAGATGTATTAGAAGGCCCTCCAAAAAAATTAGTATTTCCATAGTATGCCCTAGGTAATTATAACAATTATCATCATCTATTCTATATTCTATTGGAGATCTTTTTCTAATAATTTTACAAATTTAGCGTCTTAGTATCTAATGAAGTTATTTTCCAGTGTAAATAGATGAAAATGTACTATTTGTAACACTTAAAAAACAAACACACTAGGGAGGTGAAGCTCAGGGTGATGCAAGTGATGGGAGGCAGAGCAGCTGTAAATACAGATGAAACGCCACTTGCTCACCCTCCACTTACCTCCTCTTGCTCTGCGGCTCCTGGTTCCTAAGTTTCATGGAAAACAATTTTTCCACAGATGGGGGACAGGTGGGGGTGGTAGGGGGTGGTAGGTGGAGCTCAGGTGGTGACATGTGGCCCGGTTCCTAACAGGACACTAACCAGTACTGGGCTGCAGCCCCAGGGTTGGGGACTGAAGAACTAGAGCATTACAGGAAGAGATGCCTATTAAGCTAAATCTTGAGCAATTAAAGCTCAGAAAAGTCTTACTAACATAGTCCATCTTCAGTTCATGGAATATAAGAGGAAGGACTGATGGTACCTATTTTACTAAGCTGTCAAATTTGAAAAAAGAAGTATTCTAGGAATTCTATAAACTCTATCACCTTGGGCTCAGAAAACACAAGTCACATGCCTTGTACTAGTAAAAGACTTAGAAAGATGCTAGTGAAGCCCCAGTAAGTGTGTATCCTAAAAAAAAGTGTTTGTATTAACTATGCAATGGTGGGAAAGGCATTAATTCAGTGTAAATCCCTTTAGGATGAGACCACAGTGTAGACCTATTTGTATAATACTTGTTTGTCTCCCTAAACCAATATTTTACACATTAAAAAGTACTTAGTGAAATATTTGTTACTGAATCCACCAACTACCCTCAGAATGTGACCCTCTGAATTTTATATTTTGAAGGCATTATAAGAGAAAAGTAATTTGAAATCCTAACAGGAATAAAGTAATTATTTTATTTTAATGTACTTTATGACACCTCATGCCAGTCCTTTGGTGTATTAAGCACACACTAACAGTTGGATTTAGAGAAAAATGGCATAATTTAAATGGAAAATTATTTGGAACAGTACAGTGATGAACTCTATTGGCTAAAGAGAAATGAGTATTAATACTCATGGCCACCCACCTCAATTATACCTGTAGTAATGTTGAAGCTTGTACAAAATGAAAACAGCAAGACCACAGCAATTTTGCTCTAAATATATTTCACAGAAAGCCTGCTATATTGTAAAAAGCCACAAACTACACCAGAAGCACTCAATTACAGGTAAGCTGGCTTGATAAGGGCTTGTGTTTTCCTTAACATGATCAGCACCTTTCCCTTGATTACTTCAACAGGAAGAGGAAATGCTCTGCAAAGGCTGCCCTGCCACTGACGCCCAGCCAGAAAAAAATGTTGCCTTTGTACCTTGAATTTATACAGGCATATGAGGACTAAAATCCTTACTCTCTTTGAAATCACCATCATCACAGAATCTCATGGTTAGACGGCAACTACTTTAATTCTCCCAGAGGTAGCAAACTCAAGTGCTTACAGTGTCCAGTAAGATAAATTATCAAAGCAGCAGTCAGCTGACATAAACCAGGGCACACTACATGCCCTGCCCAAGGTGGGCAATTGCTGCAGTATGGTTGTTACCAGATGAAAATTCAGGTTGCCGTGCCGCCAGGTCGGATCGTTCAAGAGAACTCAGAAATCCAGACCTTTATGAGAAATCTCTTAAATTTTTTTTTTTTTTTTTTTTTGAGACAGAGTCTCACTCTGTTGCCTGGCTAGAATGTAGTGGTGTCATCATAGCTCACAGCAATCTCAAACTCCTGGGCTCAAGCAATCCTGCCTCAGCTCCAGAGTAGCTGTGACTACAGGTGCACATCACCATGCCCAGCTAATTTTTCTATTTTTTCATAGAGATGGCATCTCACTCTTGCTCAGGCTGGTCTTGAACTCCTGACCTCAAGCGATCCTCCCACATCGGCCTCCCAAAGTGCTAGGATTCAGGCTTGAGCCACCATACCTGGCCAGAAATCTAATTTGTATACATTGAAAACGAATTAAAAATATTTTTTAATGCCTCAAAGGGAGAAGAAGGGAAAAAAAGGTCTACAGGCTACTTTCAACCCACAGGCCACCAGCCACAACTTTTACATCATTCAGCCTCTGCCCAAATACCTCAAGAGACAGAGAGCTCGACTCCTCTCAGAGAAGGCCCTTTTGGAATAGCTCTAATATTACGATGCTTTTACTTATATCGAGGAGCTATAAGCTGCTTGTTGTAACTTTCGTTCATTAGTGGACTATGAAAATGAGAACTTTATATTAACATGTGAATTATATTCTTCTAAGTGTTTTCCTGTCTCTCTTATCTCACCTGAACTTCTCATCAACCCCATAGATAAACAAAACAGGTAGACTGGAAATCCTACCCAGTTGAAGCCAAAGTACAAAGATGGTACTGCAACTAAGCTAGGGCTGATCTACTAGTTTTCACATTACATATAAAACCCAGTCTTCTAATTCTCATTTTCCATCGTTCTGTCCATTTTGACATGAAGCCTGAGACCTTAATAATTGAGATATGATGTACTATCTTACATTCACTTCTGCCAGTGTTATAAAATTCCTATGGAGTTTAAATCAAATATTTTAATACCTAGTAGTACTGGAGGGCTCAGTGGGTGGAAATCCAAAGGCATTGACGTGAAACACTTGATCTTCAAACCAGCCTGAAAAAAAAATAAGTAGCGAATCACTTTCATTTGTCCAATCCTCCCCCTTGTTTGAAAGGACAAAAACTGTTACACAAATCAATAATGCTAAGCTATATTCTCATGCCCTGTGAACCAACTACAGAAGTTGCCCACGCACTGAGCCACATAACTTTAGATCTATAGATAGTCTAAATGCTATAAATAAAAGTTCATTAACTAGAAATAGATTCAAAAGTAAAACCTTTCATTTTTTAATTCCATAGTACATGTTAGAGTATAGAAAGGATACATATTAGGAAATGTTTCATTTTATGGCCCCATATAAATCTAAGGTTTTATTCAACTTTATTGAGATATAATTCACATACTATGCAATTCACCCATCCAGTGGTTTTTAGTATATTCACAGGTTGTATAGCCATCACCATGATCTAATTTCAGAACATTTTCATCAACCTAAAAAGGCTTCTGTTAGCCTATTTGCAGTCTAAGAGTTATTTTATGTCATTATCAAAAATATGTTCTCATAGTCAATGTTATCCCAAATTCTATCATGTTAACATATTTTATCCAATGTAAAAATGGTTTTAGTGTAGAACAATAAAGAGGACAGGAAAAAGTGTACTGACTTACCTTCTGCTAAGACAAAGCATGCCTCTGTGTATAACCCACTATGGAACTGGTAAACAGCAGTTACGGAAAATAATTCTGTTTCTATGCTTGAGGCAATGATCAAGTCAACAGACATTTTGAGCCCAACAGAACTTCCAAATAATAATTCAAAGACTTCCCATTTGAAACATAGCTTAGATTATAGCTTTAAAAATTTTGGGTTTAAATGTCCCTATGTTTAATTCTAAGATGTAGCTTGGTAATACTGACAGTTTGGATCATTCTTACCATGTTATAAACATCCTCAGTGGTTTCTCTGGATTCTCCAAAATAAGGGGGAATTAAAACTGTTATGTCTCTGTTTTGGATTATGTCTTTATATTCCTACTCCACCAACATATGGAAGTTACACTGGGAACCCAAACAGGTAAATTTGAGAATAATATATAATCAATTTCTCCAATTCATGTAACACAGATTTTAAAAAATAAATTAAGTGAAGGATATAGCTTTACTAAGATCTAGTTGTACCGTTCCAGTAGGATCTTCCAGAAAAAATTTTCCCTAAAAAAAAAAAATATACTCACATTTATATAAAAATAAATACTATGACATAATAATTAAACTACCAACACGTTTGATAATAGAACACAGTAGAGAGAATAGTGGATTTCAAAAATCAGCTATTATTTCTAGTCCAGGCTCTTTCATTTACTAGCCTGGTCACCTCAGACTAATGACTTAATTGAGACTCAGACTCCTCAGAGGTAGCCTAGGGAATGACTGCTGCAGAACAAGGGACAGCAAGAGGGATACCAGTAGGCTCTCATAAGGAAGGCCTCACCAGGTCCTTCTAAGAAAGCCAACAGTGTCTCTAAGGGACCAGGATGTAGTCTGCAGCTTGCTTGTTCAGAAACCCAGTGCGCTCAGTTCAACCAGAGGTCACCGTGGGCCTAATTTAAGGCTATACAAACTGGACTCCCAGACAAGTCACTCCTTCCTGATGTCTACGCAGGAAACCAAACACAGACGAAAAGTATTGGTGACTGAGATGTGTCTTTAATGAAGAATACATTCCTGTACCCTCCGTAGAAATACTCTGTGTAACCAACAGTTCATCAACCCAGGGCTGAAAATAAAAGTTTGATGCTTATTAAATTTAACTTACCTCTTTTAACTGGGTTATCATTCCAAGAACAATCACGTCTCCAATTTTGGTTGTACTTCCCAATAAGGTTTCTATTGTTTTAAGCTAAAATAAAACAAAATAAATTCTTATATATTTATTTATTTTAGAGACGTGGTCTTGCTATGTTGCTGTGTTGCCCAGGCTGGTCTCCAACTCCTGGACTCAAGCAATCCTCCTGCCTCAGCCCCCCACGTCACTGGGATTATAGGTGCAAGCTACCACACCCAGCTCAAAACAAAATAAAATTCTTAAAGATTGAAAATATATTCTTTTAAGAAACTAATATTTTACAAATAAGTAAATTTGGAGTGCACATTTCAGCATACAGCTACTTTACAGTAAAAAAAAATCAAATAAAACTTAGGAAGTTTAATTTTATCTTACAAAAAAACTGTAATATCAAATGTATGGTGGCCTGGAAGAATTATGCCTAAAGAAATACCATATCAACTCAGGCTCTTACCAATGACTGAAGTCTCATACCATATCATTCTGAATAATAAGTACATTAATTTTTAAAATACAGAAAAGAATATCAATTTTATTTGATCCATACCTCTTGAAAATTAGTGAGCTATTTAAAAGGTTATATTCTAATTTTACTTAGTATTTTGAAAGGCTGTCATTATTATGTACATTCTTAATCTATATTTTTATCAGAAAGTTACAATAAGAATCAGGACACTATTTTTAAAAATCCTTTTATTGTTCTTCTATAATCCTAAATATATGTAAATACATACATATATAATTTATAAAACACATCTATACAGTTTTTATTTATAAAGATGAAATCATATTATTTATATTCTGCAATTTAACTTTTTGAAATTAATATTTTCTTAGACACCTTTCCATTTAACTGCATATAAATAAACTCATTCTTTTTAATGGGTAGAGATATCTATAATATATATGAGACAATTCATTTCACCAAACTCTAATTAAAAGACATTTAAGTTGTTCCCAGTTTTCTACTAATAAAAACAATACTTAATATTTGTGTGTAGCTTTCTTGGCCCACTGCATGGATATAACTGTTGGATAACTTCTACAAATTCTAGAAACAGAATTTCTGGATATAAGGATATATAATTTTCATCTTTTTAGAAATTACCACATGGAGCTTCTTTTATCTTTACCATATTTTTTTATTACAAATAATAAACTAGGATAACATTCTAACCTGGAATTTGCTTCCGCTTTCATCAGGGTGAGAGCCTATCACTGGAGGAGTAAATAATTCATGCCTGTGAGTCCGCTATAAAAAAGAAAGATTCACATGAATTACTGAAACAGACATTTAAAACTAAGATTCATTAAAATAGTACCCTGATGAAACGCTGTCCTTAAACTAATGTTACTATTACCTTGTCTTGACAAATTTGAAAACCCATATAATTTAACAACATAGAAATATCTAGTAATGTAATTTTAAAAATTAAAAAATGTTTTTCTTAGAAAGGTCTATTGTGTGCCTGGCAGCAGCACACCCTGGGCTGAGGATATGAAGACAACAAAGCAAGTGTCACCCTCAGAGCACTGTGGCTAGTGAAAGAGAAGTGCCACCATACAACAAAGTACTGTGAGCACAGACTATGCCCCAGGCCAAAGGGGCCATTGAACAAGATCTTAGATGATAAATAAGACTTGGCTAGTAAGAAACAAAGGGGGCTGGGACAAGAAATTTCAGGCAGAGCAATTATAAGGATAAAAGAGTATTTCAGAAGTCATGCAAAGTTTAGTACCGTTGGATCATGGCGTGCACAAGGCAGAGTGTCAGATAAGGCAAGAGATTAGTAAAACCATCTCTTTGGGGAACCATCCTTCCCCAATCTCAGTCCATGGAGTTCAGCTAGAGCTGATGTCCTCTCCCTGCTTCTATAGACAGGGAACCAAGGCTTAGAAAATGAAAGTACTCCATCCTCTTGGCCAGTGATTGGTTTAAGGATGACCAAATGCTTCAAGTCAGGCTAATAAGAGACATATTCAAGAATTTTGCTGGAACTATTGGAAAAGAGGAACTCTCTTTCCAAGAGTTGGTAAGGCTACTATTGGCCATCTTTGTCACCCCATAGGGAGAACCTGTTTGAAAGTAAAATCACTTTAAAAAAAGAGCTGGGACAAAGAAAGAGGCAGATGCCTCAAGACATTGTGTGAGCACCAGGACCCAGCCATGCTTGACGCCAGCCAACAATAATACAAGCGAAGCCTATATAATCCTTTCTCAGTTTTAGTCAGTTCAAGTTTCTGTAACCTCCAAGTCAAACAGCTCTGAGAATACAGACTTTGGTATGCCACACCAAGAAGTTCATCTTATGGACAATGGAAGACAAAGATTTTGAAGTAATAATAATGATAAAATCAGATTCGTTTTCAGGAAGATAATGGCAATGAAAATGTGAATGGGGCCAAGCCCAGTGGCTCATGCCTATAATCCCAGCACTTTGGGAGGCTGAGGCAGGAGGATTGCTTGAGGCCAGGAATTCAAGACCAGCCTGGGCAACATCCATCTCTACAAAAAATAAAATAAAATAAAAATTAGCCAGGTGCAGTGGCATGCACCTGTAGTCCTAGCTACTTGGGAGGCTGAGGCCGGAAGATCGCTTGAGCTCAGGAGTTCAAGGCTGCAGTAAGCTATGATCACACCATTGCACTCCAGCTTGGGCAACAAAGCAAGACCCTGTCTCAAACAAAAACAAAAAGGAAAATATGAATGAACTGAAATTCAACTCTTTTATTTCACAGGTGAAAAAAATGAGGCTCAGAAAGGCTAAGCAGCACACCCACAATAATAGAGTAGATGTCAAAGCATATTTAAAAAAAAAGAAATGTGGTGTTTACTGAGCATCTTCTCTGTAAAAAGCACAGTGCTAAATGTGGCAGAGGAGAAAAACAAGGAGTCTATATTCTCAACACAGGAGTAAGCACCCCACATGCAAGGCAGGGCCACCAAGTCTACTCAGTGATATAAGACATGAAGTCCTCGGTGGGTTTCAAGCAGGAGGAAATTGCATCGAACTGGAGATCAAGGGCTCCAGAAAGAAGTAGGAACCTGAAAGGGCCTTCCAAAATTAGGAAGGTTTCAACAGTGGAGATGAGAGGGAAGAGCAGGCAACACTATAAGCAAAGTCACAGAAGAAGTGGAAGAAACAGCAACAATAATGCCGTATTTCAGTTTTGGCTCCAGCACAGAGTATGACTAGAGCAAAAGTCGAGATTAGGCCAAGTATGTGTGATGGAAGATTTCAGATATTAAGGATGATTTGTATTTAATTCAGTAGGCACTAAACTTCCTTGAAAGACTTCTATGCAAAACCCATGAGGTAGTCAGAGCTACACTTCAGGAAGATTAATCAGGCAACATTATGTGAGCGATGGAAGCAACAGAGGATGGACGTCCTCAGTGCTCATTCTCTTCAACCTGTTTTCAGTGCTTCTTACTGCTGACCATCCTCTCCTTGAAGCCTTCTTGTGCTTCTGCCATATAACACCATCCTCACCTGGCCCTCAACTCTGTCCTCTTCCCTTTTCTCTCATTTGTCTCTCTTTCTCTCAGGGTCTCATCCTTGCAGTTCCATTTTTCAGTCTATGCAGATACCTCCTGAATCTCTTTCTCACTACCCACCCATATCTCTTTCCTTAGCCTCAGATGTACATTTCACCTGATACCCTCCTGGCAACCTTAATTTAAATGCTTAAAACAGAACCTGCCATTATCCTCTGCAAACATTCTCTTTTTGCCATTTGTTAATGTATTATCCTTATTCTGCCATTATGCTCTCTCAGACTCAAAGCCTTAATTGTCTCTGCTTCTTCACTCCCTAGCTTCTCCAGCACATCCAATCAGTCCTCACAAGCTATGGTTTCCACTGCTCCAGTGCTGTTCCCTCTTTCCACCCCACTTGTCATTTCCTTCACTCAGGCTATCATTTATGCCAAGACTAAAACCATAGACTCCTATAAGTCTTCTCTCACACTGGAATTCATCCCAAAACCTGCTGGTAGAGGAAGCTGTGACTGAATCTCTCTGGGATTCCAAGGCTGCTTGCTTGTACCAGAACAGAGTTTCAACTCCCAAAGGTGGCATCCAAAGCACTCGTACAATTTGGCTTCTACTTGCCTTTCCAAACTTATCCCATGCTGCTCCACTGCTCATCATTCCCTGCAGACTCCATTTTTTCCTTTTGCTATGTTTTTGTTCGCACTGTTACCACCACTTTTTTCCCATTTCCACATGATCAAAGCAATCTAGGCCCATGTCAAATGCCATCATTTCCTTGAAGGCTTCTCTGATTTTTCCATCAGATGCATTTGGTTTGTATCTCTTTTATAGCCTGTATAAAATTCTACTTTCTATTACATTTGTGCAAATGCCTTTAACTTCATAAGCAATAAGCTGCTTGAAGGTAGTACAGTGTGGTAGGCAATGGTCAGGCTCCAGAGTCAGACAGACTGGATTCAAATCCTATCTCTACTTACTAGATGTGATCTTTGGGCAAGTTACTAAATTTCCTTAGGCCTCAGTTTCCTCATCTGTAAAACATGGATAGTAATAGCACTTATACATGTATTAGTGTTATGAAGATTAAATGAGGTAAATAATGTATGTAAAGTGCTAACACAGTGCCTGGAATATCAAAATCATATATCTATCAAATTTTAGCTACTGTTTTTATTGTCATCATTATTGCTAAGGGGAAAATATCTTTATCCCCTATATGGTCTCACTCACAAAGATCCCAGTAACAGTCTATTGAATAACCAACTTTGGACTACAAAACTGCATTCTTTAAATATCGCTGGGATTTCCCTACACTGAAACAGTCTCTTTTTTCCCCCAATTTCCCCAGTATTTTCCCCCCATAATTTACCTGGTGCAAAATGGTGTATCGTTCACGAAATAGCTCTGCTTTATCTCTTGCTGTTCCAAATAAATTTGGTGCTGGGTGGTTGGTCATTAACAGACTAGAAAAAAGGAATCCCTATTTTTTACTATCATAGTATACAAATGTGGGCCAACAGTGAAACATAAGACTATATACCTTCTGAAAGAAATGTACATTTGAAATTCACTTAAAACCAATAGATGGTATACTTACGGAAGAAATTTTTTTCTTTCTGAATTGTACACAAAGCGTGGAATATCAAATGCTCCTATGATATTGAAAACATGTTCTCTGAAAAACATCCCACGAAAACACAGACTTGATTTACTAAAACATTAAGTACTCTAGGTGAACATAATAACTTACATTATAATCCTTTGTCATAGATAATGTACTTTTCACATTTTCTCAGGTGATGCACACAATTTCTTATAGTGTCAAAAATACTTCATGGGTAAAATTTTTAGCTTGCACATTTTCTTTAAAGGGACAAGAAAGCATTGCCAATACTCTCAAGAAAAAAAAGTAATCAAGTTAACTTCTAATTAAGAATGTCATCTGTTGAAAAGAACATTTGTTTATGTATAAAATAGTCACATCTTAAAAAATGTCTCCCCATATGTACTACTTTTATGAGCTACAATATTATTGAAAGGTATGATTCACTTCTAACAAATTTTTAAATCCAAAATATTATACCAAACCATCCCAGCAAAAGTTGGTCAATAGTAGAAGAACCCTCCAAATTCTGGCCACATCCTTGAGACTTATACAGTATATGTATTGTTAGAGATGGAAAATCAATAAAATAATTTAATTCAGAGACTGTTAGTAACATACTCATATTTGAAAGAGTTTAAAAAAATTCACAGCACTATTGCATAAATATCCCAACCTAAAAAAAAAAAAAAACTCCCCTAAAATTATATGTTTTTTCCCAAATTGAAAATGGTCAAAAAGGGTTCATGCTACCCTAGTGGTAACAGCAAGTATAGAGTGGCAAAGAATCAGTAGACTTGAAGAAAACCTAGATTATAGACACAGCTTCACTACTTCCTAGAAGATTAATCTGGGGAAGTTATTCAACTTGTTATACAATCTCTTCATCTATAAAAACAAGAGCCTCTCTCTTATGCTATGATATAATGACTTTCTGACAATTGAAGCTGCAAAGATCTTTTACCATGCAGTCCCCACCAGACCTCCATGTTGGCTGGCTAAACATATAAACAGCCTAACAGAAATAATAGGTAACTTTAGGGTAAATAATAGGTACTGCCTATTCTAGGATTATGATTCTTAAACTTCAGTACAATCACTTTGAATTTATGTTGATGGCTTTAGAGACATGTCATTGCACTCTAGTATTTTAAATAATGAGTTATCAAGGATAAAATTAAAATTTCTCAATTTCTCTATTTTTTTTAGCAGTTCTAATAAGTTCCAACAGGAAAAAGATTACAACTACTGACCAAAATAAGGGTAATGACTCCTTTCAATTATCCCCATTGCCCCAAATAGGAAAGAACTGTTAAAGTTATAACTCTTTCTCTGCCTGTTTTCCCTGGTGTTTTCCTTCTAATTAAACTGTATGAATTTGAAAGAAAGTATCATATCATAAAAGGAGGAAAGCAAAGAGGGATACTCAGAAATAAAACCCTTAAAAGTTATTGCCACATAAATTCTTAAACCTAAAAAGATGAGACAGTAGAGTCATAAAACTGAGCTTCTACCCTCATTTGCCATTCACCATGTGAACAGGTTACACTGCTGAACTTCTCTGGGCTCAGCACTTTCCTAAGAACAAAAGTAAATTATATTTTTGAATATTCAATTTAATTCAATTCATTCATAGCATACTGAATATAAAGTCAGATTGGTTGGGTAGGCAGCAAAAGTTAGTAACGGTACAAACCACACTATAATCTCAAACCCTAGGAAAAAATAGGAAAGATGAGTTACTTAATAATGAGGCTTGTAATGAAGGCCATCGCTTAAAAACCAACACAGAAATAATGACAAGGTACCACTATAGTAATGTTGATCACTAATTATTTCCGCAAGAAAATAATTAAAAATAAAGGCACAATAGCTCCTCCAGCGGGGGAAAAAAGTAAATTTTATCCACATACATAGTTTCATCAACTGACTGACTGCATTCCTGGACTGCTGCTTCCACTACAGATCGTTCAATCATGTTTGATGACACTGAAAAAAGAATTTCAAAGTTAAATTTTAAAAACAGGAATCAAAATTAGTTCCTTCCATAGACAGCTCCTTTCCTAAAAATATTCTACAAATACTAATACTGGGATTCTCATTATATAGTTTTTAGGAGGAAAAAAGTAATAGGTCAGAACAGTAACAAAGGCCATATCTCAATACCTTAGTTTTCCACACTCAGATAAATAAAGTTATGATACTTTAATATATGGTCAAATGCCTCAATTTCCTAAATATTATTTAGTAATATAAATTTAGTTATATTATATATATGTATATAGAAACATTTTTGTTAACTCATGGTTCTAATAAGGTTACATTAGTATAGCTTTATCAAACTGCTGTGTTTCTATAAGCATGACAGTAACAATAGTAACAACAACAGCTACCATTTATTAAGCATTTAGTAAACGTGTGGCACTATGCTCAGTACTTTATTTACAACCATTGTTCCCCTAGACAGATGTCCTATAACACTGATGCTAATATGCCCATATCTTATAGATGGGGAAAATACAACTTTGAGAGATTGAATAACTTGCCCAAGAACACAATTAGAAGAGGAAGAGAGCAATAGAAACCCAGGGACGATTCACAGTGTGCTCCCTTAACCACTTTGGTGTGCTCTCAGGCAAAATATCGTGTGCCATCTTAAGTTAATGTATAATAAGGACAAGTATAATTTTCTAAATTTTCTACTGTAAAGGAATTTGTTTTAAAGCAAAGGTACATTTTAAATTCTACCTTTAGAAGTGAAAATGATATATCAATTTCTCCTATATCATGGAACTTGTTTTTCCTATATAATTGAAGAGACTAGCATTTATACAACATATGAGAGTGAGCTCCACTCACTTCTGTCTTTCAGGGTGCAACAAACACTGGACATTTTTTTCAAGGAGAAGAGCCTTTCTCCTCTGTAGTCCCATGCCTGTGGTATAAGATTAAGTATTTGACAAAAAGATCCCTAAATCTCTATGGCAGTGTGATAGTGGCTGGAGTAAACATGCTAATACAGTTTTAATGATAGGTTGAATAGAGAGCTCTCTCAGAAAAACTCCTCCAGGTATACAGCTGAAATTGATTACAAATAATACAAAGTGGAACGGAGGTTTAGTTCGGGGATTGGTGGCACCATTGTAGCTTCTTTGGGCACCTTTCAACAGTTGTAGATTTCCAAACAAAAATATGAAGGAAGGAAACAGTGTGCAGACAGAAATGACCTTGAAAAAGAGTTCCCAAACCTCCACCTGCCTGTGTCACTTTACATTTCTGAACTTTGGTATACTCAGGAAAAGAATGACCATCTTTTGTAATCCTAGCACTCTGGGAGGCCGAGGCAGGTGGATAGTTTGAGCTCAGGAGTTCAAAACCAGCCTGAGCAAGAGTGAGACCCCGTCTCTACTAAAAAATAGAAAGAAATTAGCTAGACAACTAAAAATATGTAGAAAAAATTAGCTGGGCATGGTGGCGCATGCCTATAGTCCCAGCTACTTGGGAGGCTGAGGCAGAAGGATTGCTTGAGCCCAGGAGTTTGAGGTTGCTGTGAGCTAGGCTGATGCCACAGCACTCTAGCCAGGGTAACAGAGCAGGACTCTGCCTCAAAAAAAAAAAAAAAAAAAAAAAGAATGACCATCTTTCTTCTTTTTTGCTTAATTGTGGTTTTTTTTTTTTTTTTTTTGGTAGAGATGGGGTCTCACTATGTTACTCACGCTGGGTTCAAGCTCCCGGGCTCAAGCGATCCTCCAAGCCCAGCCTGCCAAAGTGCTAGGATAACAGGTGTGAGCTAACACACTCAGCCAAGAATGACCATCTTTTGTAGAATGTTTATATATTTTGCAAATTTTCACTTCCTCTTAAATCTTTTAAGGACTGGCTCTATAAATTAAAATAAGTTTGTGCTTTCCTTGAAATCCACTTATTCTTATTACAAACACGATATAATTTTGAGTCTATTTTCTCTATATTTTACTTTCAGTAAAGCGCTTTCTAAGTCTGTTTAGTATATTAATTACCAGTGGACTGGTAGAATTGCCTTCTATTGACTAGTAAAAGTTACTGCCTATGCTTTTTATTATAGGCCTACAAAATTAAATAAAAATTACTAGCCATTCCAGAAAAAGTTTTTTAAAAATCCCTGAAGAAAGCAAGAAGAGAGAGTTTAACTCTGCTCACCTTACTCTACTCTCCTTTTTCTCCCCAAACATTTAGGAGTACCCAACGTAAATAAGACACAGCAATAGGCTGTGAGAGACAAAAGTGACAGGGAAGGATCAGATCAAAGTCAGAAGTCAAGTGCAGGAAAGATGGTGACACCTCCACCAGGTGGAGAACTGTAAACGGGTCCTTGAGGAATATCCTGAGGTTCCAGCTAAACTAAAAGTATTACCCCTTGGGAAGAAATGCTATCATACATACGTCTTATAACACTAGGACATCTTAATATTGAATCCTCAACTTCAATTTAAATCTATAAATCTAACCAAGTGTACAGAACTATATTAACAATTTAAGAGTTATCAGAAAATACTACTTACAGGGTTGTTTTTCAACTGCATCAATAATCTTTTCCAGTTTATCTTCAAGCTCTAGTTCATTGATGGATTGAAGAGCTTCTGTGAGGTACTTAATAGCTTCACTGATAAGAAGGGAAAGATAAGGCGTGTCATTGGTAATTAAAGACTAAAAGTTTTACACCAAAAAGTGGCAAACACTCATCAATCTGGCATTGAAATTAAGATCTACTCACTACTCCCTTTGAGTGGTACTCACCTTCCCTGCACTTTCTAAACAAAACCATCATTTTATGCCTGGCTAACATAACTACTCTTAACACCCAAAATCATATCCTCCCTCTAAGAACCCTTCCTAGACCAGCCCTACCTGCTGCAATCTCCCCTTCCTTCTGAAATTGTTAAAAATCACACTTACATATACCTTAGATCTGATTTATCACATTAGCCTTATATTATTTATTTCCTTACATTAAAAATTAAAAGCAAGAATCTGTCTGCCTCAATGTCAGGCACCATATCCTGAACATAACAGGCACTCATATATTTATTAACTTTATAATGCATTTGTGCAAAGTAAATTCCAGGAATTTCATCACTGTTTTCAATTGCAAAATTAGAAAAAAAAAATTAAACTGCAAAAAATCACACACATTTTGGGGGAATCTTGGGACAACTCTTAAAATAGACCAAAGTCCAGGCCGGGTGAGGTGGCTCATGCCTGTAATCCTAGCACTCTGGGAGGCTGAGGCGGGTGGATCGTTTGAGCTCAGGAGTTTGAGACCAGCCTGAGCAAGAGCGAGGCCCCGTCTCTACTAAAAATAGAAAGAAATTATATGGACAACTAAAAATATATATAGGAAAAATTAGCTGGGCATGGTGGTGCATGCCTGTAGTCCCAGCTACTCGGGAGGCTGAGGCAGGAGGATTCCTTGAGCCCAGGATTTCGAGGTTGCTGTGAGTTAGGCTGACACCACGGCACTCTAGCCTGGGCAACAGAGTGAGACTCTGTCTCAAAAAAAAAAAAATAAATAGACCAAAGTCCATACAGCCATACAGGATCTCGCCCCTGCCAAATCTCATTATATATATATATATAATCCCATATATAAGTCCCTGGCTTTCCTGGCACTTTCCTGCTTCAGGATATTCATATGGCCATTTCCTCCCACTCTTCTCTCCACCTAGTCAAGTCCTGCTCATCCTTTAACATTCAGCCCAAACCACTTCTTCAATGAAGCTCTTTCTTGACTCCACAGCAGTTTACACACCTTGTTAAATACTCTCATAGCACTTCTTTCCTGGAATCCTTTCACAATTGAAATTAAATAACTGTTTAATATCCATGGTAGACAGACTTCTAAGATGGCCCCCAATAATCCATGCCTCCTGGTTGTCACACCTTTGTGCAATCCCCTCCCCTTGAGTGTGGACTGGACCTCGTGAATTGCTTCTAAAAATAGAATTTAGCAAAAAAGGGATAATTTACTGCATTGTAATTTTAAAAATAAAATTTAAAAAGTGACAAGATGTCACTTCCCTGATTAGGTTATCAAAGACTGTGACTTCAGTTTTGCTAGCAGACTCTTTCTTGAAGCCAGCTGTCATGTTGGGGAGGCCCACGTGTCAAAGAACTCAGGCTAGCCTCCAGTCAACAGCCTGCAAGGCCCACTAGGAACTAAATGCTGGACCACAGAAAATGTGAGATAATTGATGTGTGCTGCTTTAGCCTATAGGTTTTGGGGTAATTTGTTATGCTGCAATAGATAACTAATACACTATCTGCCCCCCTACAAAGCTCCAGAGTGTCTTACTCTCTTGCACCCTCTTGCCGCAATACTGTGCTTTGCAGCTAACAGATTTAAGTATATTTCTGACTGAATTAATTAATGAACAAAAACTTAACATTAGGTCAAATTCTAAGTGAAAGGATAGAAAAGTTAATTGAATAATTGCTCATATTTTCAAAATGTCAGGGACCAACTGGACAAAATTCATTTTCTACTAAGGTATATGCACTCTTGCCCTGTTACCATTAACCCAAAAGCAAAGTTAAAAGTCCCATAAAACTTGGGATAGGGCGCGGGCTGCAGCATGTGCCTGTAATCCCAGCTACTGGGGAGGTTGAGGTGGGAAGATTGCTTGAACCCAGGAGTTGGAGACCAGCCTGAGCAACATAGTTGAGACCTCCTCTCAAAACAAAAGAAAAAGAAAAAAAGGCCCATGAAACTGACAATTACAAAAATTACAAAAACAAACCGAAAACTCTACACCCACAAGAGCAATAAAAACCTGGTACAGAGGCCGGGGCGGTGGCCCACGCCTGTAATCCTAGCACTCTGGGAGGCCGAGGCGGGTGGATCTTTTGAGCTCAGGAGTCGGAGACCAGCCTGAGCAAGAGCGACACTGGTCTCTACTAAAAATAGAAAGAAATTAGCTGGACAACTAAAATATATAGAAAAAAATTAGCCGGGCATGGTGGTGCATGCCTGTAGTCCCAGCTACTCGGGAGGCTGAGGCAGTGGGATTGCTTGAGCCCAGAAGTTTGAGGTTGCTGTGAGCTAGGCTGACGCCATCCCACTCTAACCAAGGCAACAGAATAAGACTTTGTCTCAAAACAAACAAACAACAACAACAAAAACCCCTGGTACAGAAAGGTATATTCATTCCAGTGGGTATTTAAATAAGTATAAAATATTGTATTCTAGAAAACAAAGCAGATTTAATGAGAGATCTTAAAAAACATGGATATGGCCAGGAAACATGACTTTCAGGAAAGTTACAAGGGAAATCTTAAAAAAAAAAAAAAATCCAGGATAACACCTAAAAACATTCTTAGAACTTACCTACTTATTAATTCTCCAGGAAATAATGCCTGATACAAACTGGGGGGGGGGGCAATTTCTGCAACAATACAAATTGGCAACTACAGATACGCATGTAGGCTTTCTCAGGTCTCTCATTCGATGTCTCAGTAACCGCGGGAAGCAGCGTTAAGATTCCCATTTAGCAGAGGCGGGGACATCGGGAGCCGGAGAGGTGCCCAGATCACTGTGCTAATAGACGGCTGCTACGAGACAGGTCGCTCAGTTAGGCATGTGCAGGATCGCCTGCCTGGAAGAAACATTTCAACTCCGCGCACACCTAAGAAAGCATCGCAGCCTCAAGATCGTGACAGGTCAACTTTGCTTCTTAGAACTTTTTAGGGGTCCCTGTCATTGTAGGGCAAGCCCCCTCTCGGCGCACAGGGAGCCGCGGCGGTGAGTCCTGCTGCCCCGCGAGGCGGCCCCGCCCCGGCCCCCCTCAGCCCGCAAGCTGCCGGAGTCGACTCACCCCCGGAGCAGCAAGCCCCGCAGCTTGAAGGCGGAAAGGGTTCGGCTCCGCACCCGCTCCGGCGCCATGTTCGCGATTTGGCGCCACTGCCGTGGCTCCGCCCCTTCCCGGACACGCCCCGCCCCAGCTCCGTCCTGGCCCCGCCCCTGCCCCGCCCCTTGGTCCGCACAGGCTTCCCAGCGGCTCCTCGGGATCCTGTAGGCTGAAAGTGGGGGCCACCCCGCACCGCTTTGCTGCCTGGAAACTGAAGGGCGAGAGCGTCCTTCCCTGACGTCTGGTTGGGAATGCACTTCCCTTAATCCCACGTGCTCCGATGAGCTCCCAGTCGTCTTGTGAGTCCGGCAGGGCTCCCCAGACCCACCCCTTCCTTTCGAGGTAAGAGCTGCGGGGAGGCCCGCTGTACTCGTGTGCCCTACGGCACACAGGCTCTGGAAATACTGCGTCACTTGGTATTCCTCCACATTTACTGAAAGCTGTTACAAATCTCCATCACTCCTACCCACCCCGCTTTTTATTTAAGTTGAGGGCTTCCTATGCGCCATGCAGTGTCATCAGCGCTTTAAACGTATGAATTGACGTGTTGCTCACAACAGGCGAATGAGCTGTGACCTATTTTTTCCACAACAGCTTCATTTTACAGATGAGAAAACAGACATAAAGATGGTAAAGGACTCACTCAAAATGAAGCGACTAAACAGTGGGTGGAGCTAGGACTTTGAACTTGGATATTCTGATTCCAG
The DNA here is from genome assembly GCF_020740605.2 of Lemur catta. Taxonomy (NCBI): domain Eukaryota; kingdom Metazoa; phylum Chordata; class Mammalia; order Primates; family Lemuridae; genus Lemur; species Lemur catta. The sequence continues at coordinate 45,266,258 of NC_059128.1, read as the reverse complement.
TTAAGTGGACTGTCAGTCTGCTACACTTCAAAATCTTTGCTCCAATATGTTGACTAAACCGTGGAGTGGTGTAGTGAACATGCAGCTTATAAAACAGAAGGATGATTTCTAAGTACTCATAGACAGTTGAAAGGACAGTGGGTCTTTTGAGTGAAATAAATCAGCTCTGCTCCCTCTCCAGCTAGCTAACAGGTGCCCTGTGGAGTTCTGAACATCTCAAAGGAGCCTAACAGACAACAAGAAATGTAGATTTTTTTTTTTTTACAGTACTAGACTTATTGACTAAAACTGCCTTTTAGCATCTGTTTCTACAGCCTGGAGTAGTTCCTAAGAAGTTCCTGGATGACAGCATGGGGGACAATCTCCAGACATGGAACCCAGCCCTAAATCATATCTTAAGGGCAAGGTCACTTTATCCCTAAAGCAAAGGGAACAGATGGATGCAGCAGTTTCACACAGCAGATTCCATTATCTGCTTGTAGTTAAGAAGAAAAGGAGTGGATACGGCAAGTCACAACAATTAACTATTTTTCTCTTCATCCCCATAAAAGTAGCAAGCCGCTTGGCTTAGCTGCTGGCATCTCCCTTCTCGTTCTTTAGGATGCCACACCATCTCCCTGCTCTCTTTACCTCCCCTCCCTTTCTCTCTCTCTCTCTCATTCTCTCTGTCCTTCTAAAGGCTAAAATAAATTTTACTTTTATATCTTAATCTCTGTGTGAGAAATCTTTCTCCACCCATGCCATGAACACCTACCAGGTTTTCCACCCTAACACAGTGACTTCCAGGATATGTGGTTGAGCTTAAAAAAAATTTAAAAAGGAGACAGGAGTGGTGCTCTGCCTGTAGTCCCAGCTACTTGGGAGGCCGAGGCAGGTAGGTCGCTTGAGCCCAGGGCCCAGGAGTTTGCCTGGGTGACAGAGCAAGACCTCATCTCTTAAAAAAAAAAAAAAAGCAAAGTTTAGCAAAGGAGGAAAGAACAAAAATATATGTACATTTTTATTTGTTTTTGCATTGAAAAAGCCTCTAGATGGTTAAACTAGACACTACAAAAATGATTACCTGTAAGAGGATGAAAGCGAAATCTTTCTTTATAGTGAGATTTTGACCCATGTATATGTTTTACATATTCACAAACATAGAAAAGAAAAAGTAAACAAAATTGAAAGCATACTAAAACTATTACACCTAATTATATATTAAATTGGTAACATTATGTCACAGAAAAAAGTGATTTTTGAACACAGTTCTGTTTTGGAGGGGGTTGTTCACTAACCTGGCAAAGGGCCCCACCCACCTTCCACCCAGTGACCCAGCTAGTAAACTAGGGCATCCTCCCCCATAAACCAGTTAGCCACCAATTCCCTGTGGTTCTACCTTTTAGTTTCTCTCAAATCTGTTCACGTCTATCTTCATGGCCAGGCCCCTCACTTAGGACACTAGCATCTCTGGCCAGCAGTGACTGACCTGCTAACTGGTTTCTTTGCCTCCAATCTTGCCATTAGAATAAACCTTCTAAAACATAATTCTTACCATGTCACTTCCCTACTTAAAGTGCTTCAAAATCTCTCCATATTAAAGTTCACAGGTCATCTCTTCCTCTCCAGTTCCTTCTGCCAGGAACACTTCACTCTCTCTTCCATTCCATTTGCCTGAACAATTCCACTCATCTTTCAATTCTTAGCTTAAACTTTACTTTCTCTCAGGAACCTTCCCTGTCTCCCCCAAATCTAGGTTAAAGGCCCTACTCTGTAGCCCTAAGGTGCCCTGAACTTTTGCTACCTTCACACATACTGCACAGTGTTGTAACTGTCTGTTCTCTGGTCTATAGACCCCACTACACTCCAGGAGGACAAGTGCTCCATTTCAAAAATACAATACCAATATTACTAGTAACAATAAAGTGATCAAGTGAGGACTTTAAAAATACGTATATTATTGAGGCATAGTTTACATTAAGTAAAATGCACATACCTCTATGCAGTTTAATGCATTTTGATAAACATATACACCCAAGTAACCACCACCCCAGTCAAGATATAGAACATTTCCATCCCTCCAGAACATTCCCTTGTACTCCTTTCCATCAATCCCCTCTCCCTACCCCACTCTCCTTTTATTTATTTTTTCTTCTCTTTTTTTTTTTTTTTTTTTTTTTGAGACAGAGTCTCATTTTGTCACCCAGGCTGGAGTGCAGTGTAGTGATCATGGCTCACTGCAGCCTCCTGGGCTCAAGCAATCCTCCTGCCTCAGCCTCTTGAGTAGCTGGGACTGTAGGTGTGCACTACCACACCTAGCTAATTTTTTTATTTTTTGTAGAGATGAGGTCTCACTATGTTGCCCAGGCTGGTCTCTAACTCCTGGACTCAAGTGACCCCAAAGCGTTGGGATTACAGGTGTGAGCCACCATGCTCAGCCTGTCATTATGGTTTCATCAATGACCTTTTTAATTGCCACATCCAATGGTAACTTTTCAGCCCTCATCCTTACTTGATTTCTCCAAGGTCTCTGACCCTGTTGACCATTACTAAAACAATTTCTTTTCTTGCTTCCATGGTACTACAGTTTCCTGGTCGTCTCTTGCTCTGGTTGATCCTTCTTATCTTCCTTTCTTTTTTCTTCTACTGAAATGTTCATATTCCCAAGGTCTTCTAGTCTTCTTACTCCACATACTCTCTTTGAGAAATCTTATCCATGCCCAGGCCTCCCACAAACTTGTCTGTATAATGATGACTCCAATATCTTTATCTCTAAACTAAACAGGTAATGAACTCCAGACTACTCTAGCTACTTCCTGGAAATCTCCATATGTATGTTCCACAGACACTTTCTAATCAACAAGTCAAAACTAAAGTCAGTGTTTTATATATGCTGAGAATAGCACTACTATCTTACCAGAGCCCAAGTTAAAAAATTGAAGTCACCTTGACTTCATCTATTCTCTTGCTCCACAAGACAAATCTGATAAAAGCTACAGATCTTCTCCTCTTTGAAAACTAGATAAGAGCTATGTGCCTTTTCTCCTAGGAAAAAAGAAAGAGCACACACACATATTTTATTTACAGGTTCTAAATCCTCCATGGCATTTAGGAATCCATATATCCCAGGGTAAGAGCTGCTGTTCTGTACCTTGTTGATTCTGTCTCTTTAACATTCTTATATGCATCTATCATTTTCATCTCTAGAATTATATAGCCTTTGGTTCAGAATTTCATCTCTCTGGTAAACTGGAATATATTTAGTCTAAGGAACTTAGTAAGTACCTAATAACAAGCAGGAACTGTAATTGATACTACGGATATATCACTGAACAAGAAACACAGTATCTCTGCTCTCAATGGAGCTTATAATACATCAGGGAATATAAAAATTTAACTACAGGTACCAGAAGTGTGTTATGAAGTTTAGGGTGCTATGAGGGCATATAACAAGTAGACCTAATCTAGACAGTGAACTTCTCTAGAGACAATGTGTAAACTGAGAGCTGAAGAATGAATAGGAAGTATCTAGGTGAAGTGAGTATGATATGTATATTACAAATAAAAAAGAGAGAACTTGATAGTTAGACTTCTATAGCAATATGGCAGACTAGATATCCTGAACAATCCTCACTTTAAAAAATACTAAAAATTTTGATCAAATATAAAAGCCAATGTTAAAAATATATCAACAAGCTAGCAAAAAAGTAAAGAATACCCAGAAGGAAAAAAAGAAGCAGGAACAAATATCTTTTTAAAAATGGGAAATCAGAAGGTAAGCAAAGGACAAAATTTGGCTTTCCAGTTGAGGTCATTTACTCAAACACTGAGACTCACTTATTTTCACCACCTCAAAGAGTTCAGGTGATAGGAGATAAAGCATAGAGGTTACCCAAGGTATGAAGTCTAATAGAAAACCCCTTGCATAAAGCTAACATTCCAAAGGACTTCACCGAGACACTATTTCAAACGTTTTGGATTAGCCCCCAAAAGTTTAACAACATATTCTGTTAAGCAGTCACTGTCGTACATTGCTGGTGTTGACAAAACTTCTATTGAGAGAAATTCAGCTACACCTAGCAAAATTACATACGCATTTATCCTCTGATCCAGCAATTCCACTTCTAGAACTCTACCCCCAACCCATACTTGTAGAAATACAAAATAACATATGCATAACGTTATTTATTGTAGCACTATTTGTGATAGCAAAAAACTGGAAATAACCATTATGTCCATCAATAAGGACCTGATTGAATAAACTATAACACATCCACTCAATGGAGTGCTGTGAAGCCATAGAAAGGACTGAGGAAGATCAATATACACTGACATGGAATGACAGATACATTGTTAAGTGAAAAGAGCAAGTAAGTTATAGACAGTGCATATAATATGCTTCTTTTTTCGTAAGGAGGAAACGTGTGTTTACTTACACTGTCAAAAAGAAATAGTTCACTAAAGTGCACCAGACTTAAATGCCTTCTAAGATGGTGTAATATGAAGCATTCTTGAACGAAGCTGAACCAGAATCTAATAAAGCCTTTAGATACAGCTTCTAGTCTAAAATAAATATGGGAGAAGGGTGCACAAGTTAATGAAAAAGCACACTGAGGAAGCAATCAAACAAACCCAGAAGGTGGATGGCCATAGGAAAATAAGGAAACTAACCCATTTAACAAATCAATGGCATAAGAGAGAAAGTATTCTAGATTAACAAAGACATAAAAAAAAGTCTTGCGAGGCATAACAGCCAAATACAATGCAATGCTGGCCAAACCAACTGTAGAAAGTCATTTTGAGAGAACCAAGGAATTTGATAACAGACTACTGAATGAGGTTGTATTGCCAAAACAACACAATTCCGAGCGAGAGGAAGTCTGAGCACAGCAGGCCTCATGGAAGTCAAGGCCCCTTCTTCCTGCCGGGAGCCAAGACACCCCTCCCGGCCACGCCGCCCTTGGCGCGGCTTCCCGAGCGAGGGAGCGAGCGAGCTGCGAGGCGGCGCAGACGCACTGGATCCGCCTTCCCACCAATCTCGACCCTCGCCGCGTTCCGTTCGTGCGTGGACGAGTCGGGACGGGAGGAGAGGCCGCTCGCGGGGCAGGGGCTGCGGCGCGCCGAGAGGGGGCCCGCGCCGCACGGATGGCGGACTCGCAGCTGTTCTGCGTGGCGGAGGAGCGCAGCGGCCACTGCGCCGTGGTGGACGGAAACTTCCTCTACGTGTGGGGGGGCTACGTGGTAAGGGGAAGAGGCGGGACGGGGCGGACGCGCGCCGGGAGCCCGCCGGCCCCTCGGTCCGAGCGGACGCAGAGCGCCCGCCCACTCCCGCTCCCGAGGCGGCGGCCCGGGCCCGGCGCGCCCCTCCGCCGGCGGCGCCCCCCAGCCGCGCCTGGGCTGCCCGCCGTCCCGCCGTCGCTTCGGCCGGGGAACCTTCGCGCCCCCCTCCAGGCCTCTTCCCGCGCCCCGTCTCCCCTCCCCCAGCCGTCCAGCAACCCCCGGTCCGCCCAATACAAAGTCAGTTACCGCGCGATTAATTCTCTCTCCGCACTGGCGCAGGCTTAAAAGGACCCGAGGACGCCGTGCTGTATTATTGTGTTTATATTTCTTTATTCCCACGGCGCGATTTGAAATAAAATATCGAAATCACTGAAGCATTTAAATATTTCTAAGCTATTTTTAGTGGTGTTTCTTTACTAATGAATATGAATTTTTTTCTCTAGTCTCGAAGTAGATTCGTATTAGCAATAATATACTAAAGAGTATTACAGTGAAGGGTTTAATTATGTGTGTTTGTTTTGCTTCCATAATCATAGGGTTATAGCAGCAAGAATCGTAAAGCTGGAAAACAATTCAGGAATACTATATGTCAACTCCTTAGTTTTCAGATTTAAAAAAAAAAGCCATCTGGAAGTCCTAGTGAAAGTAGAACCTTCCTCTTCTGACTGTCTCCATACTGTTAATACTATGTGACAGACCTGTCACCTGACTGAATCACACTGAAATGAAGTACATACAGGCGTACCTCGGAGATATTGCGGGTTTGGTCCCAGACTACCGGAATAAAGCGCGTCTTGGCTTCCTAGTGCATATAAAGTTACGTTTATGCTGTGCGTACGGTTAAGTTCGCATTAGCATTATGTCTGAAAAACAATGTACATACTTGATTCTGAAAACCTCACTGCTTAAAAAATGCTACAATCATCTGAGCCTTCAGTGAGTCCTAATCTTTTTGCTAGTGGAGAGGAGAGTCTTGCCTTCATGTTGACGACTGCTGACTGATCAGGGTGGTGATTGCTGAAGGGTGGGATGGCTGTGGAAATTTCTTAAAATAAGGCTACAGTGCAGCTTGCCACATCAATTGACTCTTCCTTTCCTGAGTTTTCTCTGTAGCATGTGATGATGCTGCTTGATAACATTTTACCCACAGTAAAACTTCCTTCAAAATTAGTGTCAATGCTCTGAAACTGCTGATGCTTTATCAACTAAGTTTATGTAATATTCTAAATCCTTTGTTGTTGTTTCAACAATGTTCATAGCACTTTCACCAAGAGTAGATTCCATCTCAAGAAACCACTTTCTCATCTGTAAGAAAGCAACTCCTCATCCATTCAAGTTTGATAGATTGCAGCAATTCAGTCACATCTTCAGGCTCCACTTCTAAGTCTAGTTCTCTTGCCCTTTCCACCACATCTGCAGTTACTTCATCCACTGAAGTCTTGAACATCTCAAAGTCATCCATGAGGGCTGGAATCAGCTTCTTCCAAACTCCTGCTAATGTTGGTATTTTGACCTCCTCCCATTAATCACCAATGTTCTTAATGCCATGTAGAATGGTAAATCTTTCCCAGAAGGTTTTCAGTTTACTTTGCCTAGATCCATCGGAGGAATCACTATCTCTGGCAGCTATTGTCTTACAAAAATCTATTTCTTAAATAATAAGACTCAAAAGTCAAAAGTACTCCTTGATCCATGAGCTGCAGAATGATGGATGTTGTGTTAGCAGGCATGAAAACAACACTAATCTCAGATTTGTCTTCATCGGAGCTCTTGAGTGACCAGGTGCATTGTCAATGAGCAGTAATATTTTGAAAGGAACCTTTTTGTCTGAGCATTAGGTCTCAACAGTGGGCTTGAATTATTCAATAAACCGTGTTGGGACCAGATGTGTGGTCATCCAGGCTTTGTTGTTCACTCTACTGCACAGGCAGAGTAGATTTAGCATAATTCTTAAGGGCCCTAGGATTTTCAGAATTGCAAGTGAGCATTTGGTTTAAGTCACTTGCTGCAATAGCTCCAAACGAGTCGGCCTGTCCTTTGAAGCTTTGAAGCCAGGCATTGTCTTCTCCTCTCTAGATATGAAAGTCCTAAATGGCATCTTCTTCCAATCTAAGGCTGTTTCATCCACATTGAAAATCTGTTGTTTAGGGTAGCTACCTTCCTCAATAACCTTTGGCTATAGTAGATCTTCTGGATAACTTGCAGTTTCTGCATCAGCCCTTGCTTCACCTTGCACTTTTATGTTATGGAGACAGCTTCTTAAACCTCATAAACCAACATTTGCTAGCTTCAAACTTTTCTTCTCCAGCTTCCTCACCTCTCTCAGCCTTCATAGAACGGAAGAGAGTTAGGGCCTTGTTCTGGCTTTGGCTTTGGCTTAAAGGAATGTTGTGGCTGGTTTGATCCTCTATCTAGACCACTGAAACTTTCTCCATATTAGCAATAAGGCTGTTTTGCTTTCATATTATTCTTATGTTCACTAGAATAGCACTTTTAATTGCCTTCAAGAACTTTTCGTTTGCATTCACCACATGGCTAACTGGCACAAGAGGCCTAGCTTTTGACATGCCTTCCTCAGTAAGCTTAATTACTTCTAGCTTTTAAGGTGAGAGATGTGCAACTTTTCCTTTCATTTGAGCACTAAGGCCATTTTAGGGTCATTAATTGGCCTAATTTCATTATTGTTGTGTCTCAGGGAATAGGGAGGCCTGAGGAGAGGGAGAAAGACAGGGAAACGCTTGGTCAGCAGAGCACACAGAACACATATAACATTTATTGATTAAGTTCGCTGTCTTCTATGAGCATGGTTCAGGGCTTCCCAAAACAATTACAATAGTACATCAAAAGATCACTGATCACAGATCACCATAACAGATACAATAGTAATGATGGAAAAGTTTGAAATATTTTGAAAATTGCCACAATGTGACACACAGACACAACGTGAGCACATGCTATTGGAAAAATGGTGCCAATAGATTTATTCAACACAAGGTTGCCACAAACCTTCAATTTATAAAAAACATAATACCTATGAAGCACAATAAAGCAAAGCGCAATAAACGAGGTATGCCTGTACTCTGTGTGTTAACTAATTCTCAGATCCAAGTTGGTATTTTTTGTTGTTGTTTTGTGTGTTCTTAATTTAGTGCAGTATCAATATGGGAAAATTAGAACTAACCTTTGAGTGCCTACTATATTTGGCATATGCTAGGAACTCTCATATCCCTAATCTTACATATTCTTACTATAACTCTGTAAAGTAGGTAAGATCCCCATTTTATAAATAAGGACAATGAGTCAATGAGAGCAAGTAAATTTAATGGCCATTTGACCTCCAGATCTGGCAAGAGATACCAACCTAGATATATGGGATTTGCAACGGTAATTTTTTAATGATAAACTAAATAAACTAGGTGATTATGCTTTCTTAATGTCTAACATTTCCACCATTTATTCTTGATGAGAAAAATAGTCTGGTTATAATGATGGTTGTATGCATAAGAAATATTTTGATTGTTTTTGAGCTCTGCCCCTTGAAGATATAGAGGTGTCAAACTTCAGATGCTATATTGATTCTTATATTGTAAAAGTCAAGTGAAAAGATTCACTTAAAATAATAATCTGTAATATCTCACATCTATATAGATTAAAACATTTTTTTCTCTCACATCAGACAGATAATGTGCTGACATGGTAACAAGGTTTGAGGGAGGCACATCTCACACATGAGCACAAAAACTCAATCATCATACTTACGAACTACAGAAGGATCTGTATAGATTGCTTCTGGGCCCATAAATGAAATGTCTTCATTTTTTACATATCATTTTGATACTGAAAATTGTACAATTGATAAAATTTCAATTCTTCAGGTGGCTTTTATTGAAATACTTCTCTTACTACTATACATTAATCCAATCAGAGATGCCATAAAGAGCACCCTGAAAAATAGAACACAGCTTTAGATCCTGAATCTACTACTTTTTTAAATTCCACGAATTATCGGCAGTTAAATAATGTCTAAGGCATAAGTGGAAGGAAAGGGAGAGTAGAAGGCAAAAAGAAAGGCACGATATATCATGAGAAAAAGTAGTATCCTTCCAACAATTGTTTGAGTCAGATCTGTCTGAACAGAGGGTACCTAAAAGGCCCTGGAATCCGGAGGTATTCCAGTAGTCAGTAGTTAAGAATAATGATCAGATGATTCCAGGTTATATATTCCAGTCACAATTTTCCTCCTCAGCACAAACAATATGTGTTAAAATTGACAAACATGTATTCTAAATCTCACTGATATCTGTCTAAATTACTTATTGCTCTATTGTCGAACATACTCTAAAGGACATTATATCTGAAGATAGCCCCATCTGTAGAGGTAAGAATGGTAATGTCTAAAAAAAGTGGTTGATTCTAATCAATGCCAGAATATTCTTTTGCTCTTAGTTCTTCTATATCTTTTCCACATTACTGGAATTCATACAGACTTTAGTGCTCCTACTAGGAACATTAAAAATTGTGAGTAGTTTTCCCAAATTTTGGAGGAAAAACTCAATGTCTTGGCATGTTTGCAGATGACATGCTTTTCTCTATGGCCTGAATCATTTGAACAGTTTTATTTCTGTATTACAACTGATACTAATACATTTTGCTCTGAACTTTTTCTTATAGAAAATATCTGTATAAATATGCTTAACTACATATTTCTGTTATGGATATGGACTTAAAGGGAAGGAAGATCAATTTAGAAAATGAAAAGAATGAAGATGGGAGGCTTATGGTGTCAGATGTTAAAACATGTCACAGTACTATAATAATTAAACCAATGGTCCTGATGCAAGTAGAGATAGCATGATGGAATGGGAGAGAACTTAGTAACAGCCAACCATATAAGACTCTTTTGTATTTAAAAGATAGCATTTCAAATCTGGAAAAACAATCACTTATGCAATAAATGGTCCTAGGACAGCTAAAGCAAAATAATATTGGAGACTTGAGATTGAAGAGTTATAAAAAAACTGAGCTATACAATACTGGAAGAAAATATATGACTTGTAAAATCTTGAGTTGGGGAAAAGACTACAAAGGAAAAGATTGGCAGATCAAACTTTTAAAAAATTAAAAACATTTTTAAACATCAGAAAATGAGAAGGCAATGATAAATGGAAAAATATTTGCACCCCATATGAAAAACAAAAGTCCTATAAAAATAAAGGTGTCAGTATCCCCATTGAAAAATGAGGGATAAGCGCAATTTACAAATAAGAAATACAAATATAATATGAATCAAATCCATTAGCCAGGTGTGTTGGTGCATGCCTATAGTCCCAGGTACCTGAGGGGCTGAAGCAGGAGGATTGCTTGAGCCCAGGAGTTTGGGGCTGCACTGTACTCCAGCCGGGGTGACAGAGTGAGATCCTGTCTCTTAAAAAAAACACGAAAACTCAAAACAAACAAACAAACAAAAAAAAAGCCAGCTGAAAATAATTTGCAAAGATTCTCTCCAATTTGGAAAGATTAAAAAGAATTTGGGGGAACAGCATGGGGAAATGATTTACCAATACACTGGTAATGGGAGTACAAATTTGCATAACATTTTTGAGGAGGAATTTAGCAATGTGTACAAAAGCCTTGAGTGTATATTCTCTTTAACCTAATATTTCCACTGTATACATTCATAAATGGTAACATAGGCCATCTATGTCAGATAGAAGACATTTATCATTCTTTTTAGCTGCCCCAAATCTGAACCTCCTTTCTGTATTTGTGGTATTCCCCCAATGAGTGAGTCTTGTCAGGTATTTATTTTAGTTGTCTAACTAACTCCTACCTATCCCCATAAAATGTAAGTTCTATAAAGATAGGTAGTTTGTTCCCTATTGTTTCCCCAGTGTCTAGAACTGGTTATAGCTCATGGTAAATACTCAATAAAAAGAACTTAAAAGCCAGGTACTAACTTTTCCAGCCTCATTTGTAGCTGGGTTGTGAGCAAGTGGCTTGGACTTGGTTAGATGAATCTGTGCTCGATTTGGACTTGGGAATAAAAATGTAAAAAACCAGGACCTGTAGAAGATTCTTACCCTGCAACAGAGTTTAGGAAGATGAAGGTCCCTGGCATAAAAGGCAGTGCCACAAGCTGCAGTGTGGTGCTCAGCAGTGATTTCAGACCTGTTCTACTGGCACACTTTACGTAAATCTGAGGCTGGTTCTCCAGCCTCCCTGATGATTCTGTGATCATAATGTTCATTTCTTAAAATTTTATTTACTTAATTTTTAAATTGAAATATATGCATTTTGTACAAAAGAATGTATGAAATAAGTATTGTTTAAAGGTAAGCATCTGTTTACCCTCCAGATTTAAGAAATAGACTACAACATGTACCTTAGAAGCTTTCTGTTTATCCTTCATTGATTGCATTGCTGCCTTCACCCCCACTCCCATGGGTTACCACTATCTTAAACTTAACTAATCACTCTTTTCTCTATAATTTTCCCATACATGTATCACTAAACAATATATTATTTGGTTTTGGAATCATAGCATATATTTTCTTTCATGACTTAATTCTTTTAGTTTTTAGATTCATACATTGCTTATATTCAGCTAGTGTGCACTTGTGTGGCTGCACCTATTATTATAATACTCAGTGTCCATTATGACTGGTCAGTGCCTGTGGTGCCCGTTGTTAAATCATCCCTAGATTTACTCATTTAATGTGTATCCTGTATAACATTCTATTGTGTGAATTTACTGTGATTTATTTATTTATCCATTTATCCATTCCACTATTGGTGAATATTTGAATGTTTCTAATTTTTTGCTATCATAAGCAATGCTGCAATGAGCCTTCTTATAACATGCCTTCTATTATACATGCATAAGATCACGTACATAGGGCATATACCAAGGAATGAAATGCTGGGTCACTTGGTATGCACATGTCCAAATTTACCTGGAAATGTCAGACTGTTGCCAAAATATTTGTATCAACTAAGACTCCCACCAGCCACTTCCTTGCTCCACATCCTTGACAACATTTGGAACCATCTGGCCTTAAATTATTTGCCAATCCAGTGAGTGTGACATCATATTTCAATGTGGTTTTTGTTTTCATTTCCTTGATTACTGATAAAATTGAGTGTCTTTTCATAACTTATTCATAACTTATTCACGTTTCTATAAAAATGCTGGTTCATGTCTTTTGCTCATTTTTCTATTGGGTTGTCTTTTTTTCCTGATTTGTATGAATTCTTTAAATATATAGTTATATAAGTTGAATGTATCTTTTCAGTTTGTAGCTTGTCTTTGTATTTCTTGATAATTAATTTGTTGAACAGAAGTTATTAATTTTAATGCAATTTCAATCTTTTTGATAATGCTTTGTGTTTTTAAGACATCTTTTCCTACGTGGAGGCCATAAGTCTCCAATATTGTCTTTTAAACATTTTTCAGTTTTGTCTTCCATGTTTAAACCTTTTCGTAACCTAGATTTTTTGTTTAGTTGGTTGGTTGAAGGTAGGGATCCAGTTTCATTATATTTTCCATGTGGATAACCACTTGTCCTAGTGTTATATATCCCCTCCTTTTCCTACTAACCTGCAAACACAATCTGTCATACATTAAATTTTCATGGATGTGTGATCTGTTTCTAGGTTCTTTATGCTGTTCACTTAGTCTATTTGTTTATTCTTGTGACAGAAGCATGCATTCTAAATTATAATACCTTTATTAGAAGTCTAAATGCTGGGTAGTGAAAACCCCATCCCCACTCTATCTTCTTCTTCAGGAGAATTTTGGTTATTTGGGCCTTTTGTTCTTTTGCATAATTTTTAAATATTTATTATAGTAAAATATATAAAACATAAAATTTGCCATTTTAACTATATTTAAGTGTATAATTTGGTGGCATTAATTGCATTCACAATGTTATAAAACCATCATCACTATCTAGTTCCAAAATTTTTCATTACTCGAAACAGGCACTCTGTACCCATCATGTAATACATTCCCATTCTCTCTCCCCTTAGTCCCTGGTAATCTTGGATCTACTTTCTGTGTCTGAATTTGCCTTTTTTCTAGATATTTCATAAGAATGGAATCATATAATATTTGTCTTTTTGTGTCTGGCTTATTTTACTGAGCATGTTTTCAAGGTTTATCCATGTTGTGGTATGTATCAGAACTTCATTCCTTTTTGCAGCTGAATAATATTACATTGTATGTATGTACCACATTGTGTTTAGCCATTCATCTGTTGATGGACGCTTAAGTTGTTTCCACCTTTTGTCTATTGTGGAAAATGCTGTTTTGAACATTGTGTACTAGTAACTGAGTCTCCATTTTCAGTCTTTTGGGTACTTAGGAGTGGAATCTGGATCATATGGTTATTCTACATTTATCTTTTCAAGAAACCACCAAATCGTTTTCCACAGCACTATACCATTTGTATATACTTTTGAACAAGATTGTCAAACTCCACAGAATCCCCAGTTTGGATTTTATTCATTACTGTATTCAATCTTTAGATCATTTGGGGGAGATTGACATGTTATGGAATTGAGTTTTCTAATCCAATTATATAGTATATCTGTCCATTTATTAGAACTTTTTGATGTCTTTCAATAAAGTTTGATAGTTGTTTTTAAAAGGATCTTGTATATCGTAGGTTTATTCTTAGCCTCTATGTTTTTTATTTGTATTATGAATTTTATAAAATTAAATTTCCTGATTGTTGCTGGTGTTTTGAAATATAATGGACTTTTGAATTATTGTTATTCTGGCAAGCTTTCTCAACTTTCATTAATTCTCATAATTCATCTGTTAATTTTCTTTTTAATTCCTGTGTAGATAGTCATAATCTGCAAATGGTGACAGTTTTGGTTCTTCCATTCTAATCTTTATTTTTTTTAATTTCCTTTTCTTCATTGTACTGGTGGACCTAAAGTACAATGTTAAATAGAAGCTATTTTTTTCTTGGTTTTAATCTCAAAAAATTGCTTCAACATTTAACCATTAGGTTTGATGTTTGCTTTAGGGTTTAAACGGCCGAGAAGTATTTGGAAAAATGTTTAACATCATTAATCATCAGGGAAATGCAAATAAATGCAAATCAAAACCACAATGAGGTATCACCTCACCCAAGCTAGAATGACTGTTATCAAAAAGACAAAAAAATAACAAATACTGGTGAGGATGTAGAGAAAAGGGAACTCTTACACACTGTTGGTGGGAATGTAAATTAGTACAGCCATTATGAAAAACCATATGGAGGTTCCTCAAAAAATTAAAAATAGAACTATCATATGATCCAGCAATTCCAGTACTGGATAGATATCCAAAGAAAATTAAATCATTATATAAAAGAGATATCTACACTCATATGTTTATTGCAACACCAGTCATGATAACCAAGATACAGAGTCAATCTAGGTGTCCAACATCAGATGAATGGATTAAAGAAAATGTGGTGTGTGTGTACACACAATAGCATACTATTCAGCCGTAAAAAGAAATGAAATCCTGTTATTTGTGGAAATACAGATGAACCTGTTTGATTTTTTTGTAGACAGTTTTTATCAAATTAAGGAAGTTCCCTTCTATCTGATTTTCAATGAGTGATGTTGAATTTTAGAGAGTTCTGGAGAATTTTAGAGAGTATCTTTTTTATGTATTACTGGATCCTACTTATTAATTATTTTTTAGGATTTTTGTGGCTATGTTTATAACTGAATTGGATAGTGTTCCTTTTATATTCTGGAATAATTTTTGTAAGATTGGATTATTTGTTCTTCGAATGTTTGGTAGAACTCATCTGTAAAGCTATCTGAGCCTAGTACTTACTTTGTGGAGGAGGTTTTAAATCTCTGATTCAATTTATTTAAAGATACAGGATTGTTCAGATTTTCCATTTTTTCTTGAGTCAGTCTTGATACAATTCTTCCCCACTCCATACCCCTTCCAGTCTATCTGTTTCATTTAGATTTTCAAATATATTGGCACAAACGTAAGTTGTTCATAATGCCCTCTATTTAATTTTTGTAGTAACTATAGGTATGTCCCCTTTTTCATTCCTAAAATTGCTTATTGGTGACTTCCTTTTTTTTTTTTACCCCTCCAATAACCCTGTCACAGGTTTATTAGCCTTCTGAAACACCAACTTTTGGTTTACTTGATCCTCTCTTTGTATTTTTTCTATTTTATTAATATCTGCTCTTTGTATTTTCTCCTAATTTCTTTCTGTACGTTTATTATTTTTATTTCTTGAACTTCTGAAGTTAGATGCTTAACTCATTCTTTTTGAGACTTTTTGATTTTTAATGTAAGTATTTAAGAATATACATTTTCTTCTAATTACCTCTTTAACTGCATCCCTCAAGTTTTGATAAATGGCATTTCATCATTTTATAGTTCTAAATATTTTATGCTTTCCATTATGATTTCTTATTTGGCCCATAAGTTGTTTAGGAAAATATTTTAAATTCTAAACAATGGCATTCTTATAGTTAGCTTTCTGTTATTCATTTCTAACCTAATTGTGTTGTACTCAGGAAATGTGGTCTGTATCTATCTGATACCAGTCCTTCCAAATATGTTTAGGTTTCTGTAAGGACTAACATGGGGTCAATTTTCATAAATATACTATTCATTCTTATGAAGAATATATATTCTAATTATTGGATGATGTAGTTTATGTCCATTTTATCAGCTTTACTAATTGTATTGTTCAAGTCTCCTATATACTTATTATTTTATCTCCTGTTTTATTACTTACTGTAACAGGTATTAAAATCTCTAACTCTGTTGACTTGTTAGTTTCTCCCTGTGGCCCTCTCAGTTTTTGCTTTATATGTATTTGTGGGCTACCTTCTTGAGTATATGTGAATTTAGAATTGTTATATCTTTCTGGCCAATACTTTATTACTTTGTAATGACCTTCTTTATCTGTAGTAATATTATTTTCCTTAAAATCTGTTTTGCTAAGATTAATACAGCTATACCAGCTTTCTTTTAGTTAATATTTTGCATGGCATTTCTTTTTCCACCCTCTGATAGGAACTGTGTATCTTTATATTTTATATGCATGTTCTACAAACTGCATAGCTGGATCTTATTTTTATCCAATCTGATATTACTTGTGTTTTATCTGGAGAGTTTTGCCTATTTTCATTTAATATAATTCTAACACACTTTTTCCATCAGATGTGTTTTATATTTGCCTCTCTTTGTCTCTTCTCCTCCTTCTTCCCTTTCTCATCTTGTTTTGAGGATTATGTGACTAGTTTTTGTTCTCTTTCCATTTTTCTCTCTTTGCCTATGTAGAAATGATATGATTTATTTGTAGTCATCTGATACCTAACCTATTTATTTCAACATGAATACTTCACAAAGTTAAAAATTTTCCTTCTTCCCATACAATTCAAGTGCCTTAGAAAGTTTAAAGTCTCCTTTCCTTAGTTAGTACTGTTCCTTTCCTTGCCTGTTCTCTAATTAGGTATCAAAAAAGTTTATCCCTTTGTTTAATGTTTAAATTTACCCACACATTTTCTGATATAATACCATTCCTTCTTGCCTTTAAGATTTCTAAGGCCGGGCGTGGTGGCTCACGCCTGTAATCCTAGCCCTCTGGAAGGCCGAGGCGGGTGGATCGCTCGAGGTCAGGAGTTCGAGACCAGCCTGAGCAAGAGCAAGACCCCTATCTCTACTAAAAATAGAAATAAAAATTATCGGGACAACTAAAAATATATATAGAAAAAATTAGCCGGGCATGGTGGCGCATGCCTGTAGTCCCAGCTACTCGGGAGGCTGAGGCAGTAGGATTGCTTAAGCCCAGGAGTTTGAGGTTGCTGTGAGCTAGGCTGACGCCACGGCACTCACTCTAGCCCGGGCAACACAGTGAGACTCTGTCTCAAAAAAAAAAAAAAAAAAAGATTTCTAATTTGTTATTATTTTCCTTTTTCCTAAAGTAGTACATCCATTAGAATCTCTCTAAATGATGGTCTCTTATTGGCCAACTGTCTCAGTGTTTGTCTGAAAATTTCTTTATTTCACCTATCTTAAAAGATACTTTCACTGGGTATAGAGTTCTAGATCGACAGCTGTTTTTAAGAATATTCCTTTTCTTTAGTGTTCTGCAGTTTTATTATGATGTGCCTAGGTATGGATTTCTATTTATTTATCCTGCTTGGAATTTTTTAAGACCTCCTAGATCTCAGAATTAATGACTTTCAACAATTTTGCAAAACTCAGTTTTTGTCTCTTCAATATTGAGTCATCTCCATTCTTTCCATTATGTCCTAATATAGTTTTGATTAGATTGAGTTCTTCCCTCTCATTCTCCTTGTTGCTGCACTTCTTTAAAAAATGTGTGTGTATGTGTGTGTGTGTGTGTGTATTTTTCATCTCTCTGGACTACATTCCTGGATAAATCAGTTCACTAATTCTCTTTATGGGCTGACCTTGACAAGAGCAGTTTCAGTTGAATGATGTGTTCAGAAGCCAGTCTAGCCTGGGTTGATAAGAGAATGAGAGGTGAAATAATGGAGACAGAAGTTTAGTTGTGAAGGGAACAGAGAAATGGCAAGAGAAAGAGTCAAGGGAGAGTTTTTTTTGTTTTTTTTTTTTAAAGATGAGATGTGGCATGTTTGGATATCGGTAGGTATGATCCGGTAGAGAAGGAAAACTTGATGATGTAGAAAAGAAGGGATAATGTAGGAGTGAAGTCCCTGAGAAAGTGAGAAGGCACTAGGTCCAAACTTTTTAATTCTGTGCATCATTTGTATTGAAAGATTACTGAAAGGGGCTTCAAAAAATATGATGAGGCTGAAGTGAGCATCCAGTCAGCTTAACAGGTATTATTCACTTACCCATTTACTCTTTTAATCAAGAAGAGAGAACAGAATAGATGAATAGCCCTGTTGCCTCAGGGAACTTGGAGAGGTTTAGGAACTGAAAGAAGATGTAATGAGTGAAAGGCAAATTGAGGTTTGGAGGGATAGCAGGTACCATATGGTGCAGAATCACAGGAATTTTAGACTATCTTAAGAGCAGTAGGGAGCCACTGAAGGGACTTAAGCAGAATAATGCCAGAATTCGTTTTCATAATTTTTTTTTTGTAAAGGTGTACTCATGAGGCTATTGGAGCCTGATGCCATTAAACTTAAAATTATACAATTAACTCTCCTTCTTATAATTATTTGTTTACTTAGCCATCCAATATGGTTTCCTCAGTCAGACATGGGTGGAAGTTTCCTTGGAATTAATAGAGTGGTTTTCTGTTTTGTATATGTGTGTGCGTGCGCGCGCGTGTGTGTGTGTGTGTGTGTGTGTGTGTGGATGTGTGTGTATGAGAGAGAGAGACACGCAGACAGACACAGACCAACCTGGTAGTCAAGATACTATTTTTAAAGTTTAAGTAACATAACAATGAGAAACAGCTAAATCTACTTAGTATGTTAATAATTTGTGCATAATACAGTTTTAGAAATTCTTAAACTGCTATATTAAAACTCTAGCTATTTTTGAATTATTTTATGGATTCTAAGAAATCAAGACAGATTTGTATAAGGATTTATTTTAATCCCTAAGTTTTTTAACTTAAATAGGATTGTTATGCTATTCTTATTTCTCTTTTCATCAAAGATATCAGAATGTACTATTCTATTTATGTTATTAGTTTCTTTAGAGATTATTCAAATTCAGAGTTGTCATTTTGACTAGTTAAATTTATCATGATCCTTATATTCTAGATTTAATGAACACCTAACACTATGCCTTAGATATAGTAGGCACTCAAAAAATATGTTCAGTGAATCAAGGTATCCAATACAGTGCTCTTAATTATATCTTTAAAAAATTTCCTTCCTGAATTACTTCCCTTCACCCAAAATGTATTGACCTTTTTTGATATTTCTTTTCTTCCTGGCTTTACAGTCTTTAATATTCCGCTCTAAATCTTACTGTTTTGCTATTTTCTCTTATTCAGAATCCTAAAAAGAGGTTTAATGCCCTGAGTCTTTTTCTTGAGATGCATATACTTGCTATTTTGTATTCTAAACCTTTATTGTTTTTCTACTCTCTTAGAAAATCTTTCTTTCTTTCCCTTTTGATCTATTTTATTTTATATTGAAAAAAATCTTTGAGACCGATTTTGTGTTTTGTAGTATTTTGACTGCAGTTTTTCTCATCCTGAGGAACTATTTAACTGTTACTATGTAATTGATAAACATAATGTTATGTATTCTGTATTTTTAGTCTATTGAAGACAATGAAGTATATTTGCCTAATGATGAAATCTGGACCTATGATATTGATAGTGGGTTATGGTAAGTAATTTTAAATTGCAGAATGTCCGATCTTAATATCTGTTATAAATGTTTTCATAGTCTGCAGGGAATTTGAGACCAGACTTAGAACATACTACAACATTTATAAAGTTTCGCTTCCCTTTTTTTCGTTGCTTTATTCTCTGTGGCTCCTTCTTTCCACTCCTGCCTTCCCTTTTCCATTCTTTGTCCTTTATCATTCATTTCAAGACCACTACTGTCTCTGAAGACTTTATTTTATTCTACTAATTCCCAGTTCTGGTGACATGTGTGAAAATTTTGTGATTGTTTTTTTTTCCCCAGCAGGTTGAAAAGTCTTTACCCTGGATCTTCTTAGAGTTTTTACTGTATTGGCTACCATTACATTGTAATTATAATTGGCAGTAACAATTTTCACTGAAAAAAGTACTCATGGAGTTAAAAGGGAATTTTATTTGCCTTTCTGGAAAGTTATGGGATTCCATGTTATTCTTGCTGCAGGAGAATGCACCTAATGGAAGGAGAACTCCCTACCTCCATGTCAGGAAGCTGTGGTGCTTGCATTAATGGAAAGCTGTACATTTTTGGAGGATATGATGACAAAGGATACAGCAATCGAGTAATACTTTCTTTTGATTCAGGAGTGCAGCAAAATGTAATATTTAATGTATCATTTCATCTCACAAGTTACAAATATTTTAAAAAGAAGATACATGTAGAAAATCTTAAGTCTGTAATTATAAAGTTTTAAAGATGGATTGAAAATACAACAGTCTTCTCTTCTCCCATGTCTTTCTACTTCAGAATTAACTACATATTTAATTGGCATACATAAGGCAAAAGCAGGATGGGAAAAACCCTCTTCAGTATGCTTTGTATTTAATTTTTGCTTCTAAAACACTGCCTCATTTTTATTCTATAATTTTTAATATTTAATAGGTAAAAAACCTTACCTCTTTAAAAAGAAAAAAGTAATAGTGTTCATATTTGGATCACAAATTCCTCTGCTATAGATTTAATTGTCCTGTTTGCTAATAGTGTTCTCATCTTTTAAAAGCTTTATTTTGTTAATTTGCGAACAAGAGATGGAACCTACATTTGGGAAAAAATCACCAACTTTGAAGGATCACCACCCACACCACGTGATAAACTTTCCTGCTGGGTATACAAAGACAGGTAATGTAGCAACTGCACTTAATGCATTAACCGCACTTAAGTAACGATAATAGCTTTTGGCCAAAATAGAGAAAACTTTCAAGTATTCTATTTGCACATACATAAAAAAATTTTTTAGGAGTAATTGATAACTTTGTCGATTCGTTTCTTGATTAGGCCTTAATTTTTTGCCATTTGGGTTTGAAAGAAGCATTATAGGGGCAAGAGGTAAACAAACATAGGACTGAACTCTTATCTCTGAGCTTTGTGTAGTCTTGCATAAAGGGAATATCTCCATGAACACTTACAGCAATGATATCTATTCCTGTAAGCCACTTCGGTTTTCTGCTTTTGTTTTTCCAGGGCTTTATCTACCCTGCAAAGTGTTAATATTTTTGGTCCTTTAAAGTTTTCCTTGTTAGTATGTAAAGGAAACTAGTAACAGTGGTTGCTCCAGGCGGGAGTTGAGTGACTGAGAGTAGGAGGGAGACTCACTTTGTATTATATCTTTTTTAAAGGTTGTGGTAAAATTTATAAAACATAAAATTTTCTATTTAAACCATATTTAAGTATAAAATTCAGTGGATTAATTACATTTACAATGTTTTACAACCATCACCATTATCTAGTTCCAAACTTTTTCATTACTCCAAACAGAAACTATACCCATTGAGCAATATCTCCCTATTCTCCCTTCTTCCCAAACCCTGGTGACCTCTAATCTTCTTTCTGTCTATGTGAATTTGCTTATTATAGGTATTTCATATAAGTTGAATCATAAAATATTTGTTCTTTTGTGTTTGGTTTATTTCACTTAACATAATGTTTTCAAGGATCATTAGGCTATAGCATGTATCATTCCTTTTTATGACTGAGTAATATTCCATTGTATGTATATACTATATTTTGTTTATCCATTTGTCTGTTGATGGACATTTTGGTTGTTTCCACCCTTTGGCTATTGTGGATAATATGACTGTGAACATTGGCATACAAGTATTGTTTGAGTCCCTGTTTTCAATTATTTTGGATATCTACCTAAGAGTAGAACTGCTGGGTCATATAGTAATTCTGTGTTTAAGTTTCTGAGGAAACACCAAACTGTTTTCCACAGTGACTATACCATTTTACATTCCCAACAGCAATGTACAGGCGTTCCAAGTTCTTGACATCCTCGCCTATGTTTCTTATTTTTTATAATTGCCATCCTAGTAGGGATGAAGTGGTACCTCATTGTGGTTTTGATTTGTATTTCTCTAATGACTAATGATGTTGACTGTCTTTTCATGTGCTTATTGGACATTTGTATGTCTTCTTTGGAGAAATGTCTCTTCAAATCCTTTGCCCATTTAAAAAATTGGGTTGTCTGGATTTTGTTGTTGATTTATAGAAGTTCTTTATATATTCTGGATATTAATTCTTTACCAGGTATATGTAGTGTTCTCCTCCTGTAGAATCTTTGTCTGGTTTTCACATTAATGTGATAGTAGCCTTATAGACTAAGTTAGGAAATATTACCTCCTCTTTAATTTTTTTGGAAGAGTTTGAGAAGAATTGGTGTTAATTCTTTTTTAAATGTTTGGTAGAATTTACCAGTGAAGCCATCTAGTCCTGGGCTTTTATTTTTGGGAGGATTTTGACTACTGATTCAATCTCCTTACTTGTTTTTGTTTTTGTTTTTGATTTTTGAGACAGAGTGCCATGGTGTCAGCCTAGTTCACAGCAACCTCAAACTCCTGGGCTCAAGCGATCCTCCTGCCTCAGCCTCCTGAGTAGCTGGGACTACAGGCATTAGCCACTCCGCCCAGCTAATTTTTTGTTTCTATTTTTAGTTGACTGGCTAATTTTTTCTATTTTTGGTAGAGACACGGTCTCACTCTTGCTCAGGCTGG
The DNA here is from genome assembly GCF_020740605.2 of Lemur catta. NCBI lineage: Eukaryota > Metazoa > Chordata > Mammalia > Primates > Lemuridae > Lemur > Lemur catta. Next base: position 45,243,654 of record NC_059128.1, on the reverse strand, counting down.
CATCAAACTCCTGACCTCAAGCCATCATCCCACCTCAGCCTCCCAGAGTGCTAGGATTATAGGCGTGAGCCACCGAGCCCAGCCAGATTTTATTACATTGTTTTTTGGCTTCCTTTTTTGTGTGTGACAAATTCCCTGTAATTTGTGTTTTTGTTCCTCTGTATATATATCTTATTTTTTCTTTATCTGTTCTTTATTTTTGCTCTTTTCTTCAATAATTTGATTAAATATACCTAGGTGTAGTTTCCTTTTATGTTTATCTTACTTAGAGTGTGCTGAGCTTCTTGGGTTGGTAGGTTGATATCTTCCATCAGTTTTAGGAAGTTCTTAGTAATTATCGAATATTTCTTCTATACAATTTCTCCTTCTGGGACTCCTATTAAATGCATGTTAGACCTTTTATTATTGTTCCACAGAGCTTGGACTCCCTGTTTTTTCCTCCATTCTTTTTTTTATGTTTTATTTATTTTTTTATCCTAACCACCATACCACCAGGGATTTTCTTTGTGTTTTAATTTGGATGTTTTTTATTGATCTATTGACTTGTCTTCAATTTTACTGATCTTTTCCATTCCTGTATTATTTGCTATTAAGCCTATGTCAGAAATTCTTTATTCTGACATCTTATTTTCCATTTTTAGCATTTCCATTTAGTTCATTTTTATGGTTCCATATCTCTACTAAAATTACCCATTTCTTCTGCATGTTGTCCACATTTTTTTTATTAGGTGTATATGCAGTTTTATCATAGTTACTCTAAAGGCCCTTTCTGGTAATCCCAATATCTGGGCCATCTCTGAGTCTGCTTATATTGACTCTTTCCTTTCTGGATCACAGGCTACTTTTTTTTTCCTTTTCATGTATTTTGTAATTTTTTATTATATGCCAGACCTTCTGTCTGAAGGAACAGTAAAGATTGGAATAAATTGTATTTACCTCCAGAAAGGGACATGTCCTTTCTTCTTTTTTTAGGCTGCTAGAGAGGGAGTTGAGGCAGTCTAATCTGTAGTTGATTTGTATTTGGGCTTTGTTGTAGTGTTAGTTTGATTCAGTTTTACCACTGGTTTCAAATGTTTTGAGACAATACTTTCCTTTGCCAGGACTCCATATTTGAGCACTGGAGATTTTCTAGAGATTTTCAGTTGTGCTTCACAGCTGAGTTCCCACCTCTCAGAACTGTGGGAAATCTCTCCGTGTTTTATAGCCCAATTGATAGGTCCTTGGTCCATAGGGAGTTCTCTTTGCTCTCCAATCCCATTTCATGTTTTCTGCACCTTGGGAGATCTCTTTCAGCCTTGTATTGCCTCCCCTGGCCTTTGAAGGGCTGCTACCCTATAGGGTATAAAGACATAAAGCTTTGGCTTACCTCTGAGGTGTTTCTTTAAGATTTCCTGTCCTGATCCTAAACTCTAGTAGTCGAAAGCTCAGGTTTCTTTGAGGGAGGTTGCTCAGCTCTCCTCTGCTTCCAGCTGTTAGGTACTGAGCCTGAGCCTTCCTTGAAGAGTATGTGAAAGTGTTATGGAGTGGATTCAAGCTCCGTCTATGGTTGGGTTTCTTAAGATTGTAACTTGCCATGACAACATAGATGTGGCTGTTGAAAACTCGAATGGTTTCTCTTTACAAACCCTGTAGGTGCTGGATTCTTCCTCCTTCTGCTGTTACACCAGGGATGAAAGTAGCCCTGGGTCTCTTCTCTCCCAGTTAGAACTTATCACTGTCTGGAATTGATTCATTTAGGTGTCCTTGTTCCCTCAGCTCTTTGATTTTTTTAAATTGTGATTTTTTAGTTTATTTGGATTATTTGGGCTGTTAGGATGAGGAAAAGGATCTTTTTCAATTTTCTGTGAACAAACTGGAAATAGAACTCCTGAAGTATGTCCTTTGTATTTTTTTTTTCAGGTTAATATATTTTGGTGGTTATGGGTGTAGGAGACACAATGAACTCCAAGACTGTTTTGATGTTCATGATGCGTCTTGGGTAAGAGAGTAATCACTGTTTACATTTTCCTCTAATTTAGTATAATGCTAAAGTCTTAGAAATGAGGAGCCCAGTTTTTCTCATTTTAGGAGCTACCAATTTGCCATAATTGACACTATGAAAAAAATGTGTTTTCTTTCTTTTAGATTTGAATCCAGCTGGTGAAGGGTCTCTCATCTCATCTAGTAGTATTAGCCTTCATGGCTATTAGCAGAGTAATTTCTTTTCTTACATTGTTAATCGTGTATACCTGCTTCTGTTGGACAAGTAGAGGCTTTAGCACAACTTGGAAAAATTTTGTTCCTATTTTCATATTTAACCATAGTGGCTGTTGTTGCCATATACCTATTTTTCGACACATCCGCCAGAATTATTCATAAGAGCAAGTTGGTAGTAATTTTAATTTTCCTACTTATTCTTACTGATTAGAGAATAAATCATTATTAATGAAGTCATGAATTATAAAAATGAAATCTTTTAGAAGATAATTTTTAAAACCATTAATCCTACCACCACGATGCACAATCTTTTCAGCTTTACTTTCTACTAGCAGATATTAGTATTGTACATTATTAATGTAAATGTATATATACATTCGTGTATATCGCTTTGTATATGGGTGTTTATTATTTTTACTCATCAGTGAAATCACTTGTTTTCTTTCTCCCCTACTATAGTTAAGCTAATGAACATGTCCTGAAGTTTCTGGACAAGTAGAGTTTTTTTCATTTAGATTCGAAACTAACTAAATCATTTAGTTTATTTGACTTGCTCAACAAGTCCTGACAAAAATAAATGATGTATTTCTGACATAGAATGTAAAACTGGCACAGAAGGTAAGCTGGAGTAGTGATAGAGGATTTAACAGCTTGGAAGATGCTAAATATAGTAGAACTGCTAAATCTTTGCCTTGCTGACAAAGAATTTTGTCTCTTAGAAGATAAAGAAGAGAGTGGGCACAAGCTTGACCTATAAGAACCTAATTGCTTGGTGAAGTAGAAGCAATCGGAAATTTTTGGAAAAAGGAACCATGGCCCTCTAAAGTTTATTATAGCAAAGATTAGGAGTTGTGATCATTTGCTTTAGGAAAACAGATTTCAAAATATAAACATCATTCTGTCCTCTGCAATTTTAAAAGAGATAATCCTTTGAGAGAATTGAAAGATTGTTAATAAGTAAAATTATGATTCGCTGCAAGCAATACTAGGAGAAGAAAAGTTGCCAGGTGGTGCTGCTACTGGTCTGGGGACCACGCTTTGTGAGGCACTGTGCATGCGTCAGCTTTATGGCTAGGGTAGCACTTAATTCTGTTTTCGTAAAGGTGTCTATTATTTTACCAGTAAATATGTGACCAAACTGTAACAATGATGTAAACATTATAGAAGCTTTTGGATATTTTAAAAATTTCTGTTTTAGGAAGAGCAGATATTCTGGGGATGGCATAATGATGTCCATGTATTTGACACAAAGACACAGACTTGGTTTCAACCAGAAATTAAAGTAAGTGTTGTAAATCATTATCTTTATATTCATACATTTATTGATACTTTTAAAACCAGCTTTTTACTAAGTTATTTTGATTTTAGTAATTGGGGTTTATAATCCCATACAAAGTAGTTCTCTTGAGCACTGTCATAAATACCATTAAAAATAAATCAGAGCCAAGTGCAGTGGTGCATGCCTATAGTCCCAGCTACTCTGCAGGCTGAGGCTGGAGGATCGCTTAAGCTCAGGAGTTCTGGGCTGTAGTGCACTATGATCAGAGTCTATGACTAGTCACTGTTCTCTACTGCACTCCAGCCTGGGCAACATAGCAAGACCCCATCTCTAAAAAAAAAAAAGAAAAGAAAAGAAAAAGTCACACATTTTTCTCCAGATCAGCTAAGGTTTTCTAGAAAAAAAAAATCTTTTAAAGAGGTACCATCATCATTTTTTGCTCACAAGTGCCATGCCCTGATTTAATGAAGTTTTTTTAAAAAAGCCCTTTTATAACAAAGTCAATTTTAAAAAGCCCATGTTCTATAAACCCTTGAATTCAGAGCTATGTACAGTTTTGTCATGAGAAAAATACAGTATCAATACTCTTTCATTTGCTAGTGATCAAACACAAATCCCAATTGGTTTAAGCAATAATGAATTCTCTCAGAGCTGGAAAGCAAATTGGAATGGCTCACACAGTGGCAAGAAGAGCTGCAGGGACCAGAGCCTCAGGAACTGAAGCAAGTTACTCAACACCATTACGACACTTTCTATCTCTTTGTCTGCTTTCCCTGCTTCTCATTGTGCGCTTACTTCTTTCTGCTAAGGCAGGCTGGCTGACTCATTTAGGAGGGAATATGGCCCTGGCTACACAAGCAGTTCTTTCTCTTGTATTCTCTCAATGTCTATATGTTAGTCTTAGAAAAATCCTAGATCTCTTTCAGGCTTCTTAACCCTCTACTTCCTTAGAGAATAAGCAAAGATCTGCAGCAACTAAAGGCATATTTTTAGAATGTGCTCCTGCCAAGAAGGAGCTGAGGTAGTTGATAATCAGTTCTCTGACTTCACGTCTTTCCCTGACTCCTTACCTTAATCCACATTCCACCCTGCCTTCTGCTCCAGTCATCTCACATGCATATGAGGATATTTTAGTGAGTACTTAATAACATATTCACTGTTATTTCCCTGATAGTGTCTTCAAATAAATTCTTACATTGCTTATATAATATCTGAAAGTTTTTCTGACATCATTGTAGCTGGAATCTATTCTTTTTATTTTTTAGAGATATTCTTAAATTACTTCGTTATTCCCAAAGATCTGCAACAAAAGGCAAGGCAGTATGGTAGAGTATCGGTGTTGAAGTTGAAAACTGGGTTTGCATTCTAATTGTCATAAAAGAGCTGTGTACTTCAGATAAGCCATTCAGTGTTTCATCTGTAAAATGGGAGGGCTGGCAGTGTTTTTGTACATGGGATTTTTGTCCCTAAAAGAGTAATATAGTAGTAATAGAAATCTTTGAGTTATTTTCAGTATTTCAAACAACCAAATAAGCATTGTACATTACTTATACAGTAAAGCACACAGACTAATACAGATGCCATGTCTTTGTTTTTGCTTGAATTATATAAATTCAGTTTCCTCAGAAGCTGTGGTTGACTATTAATTGTATTTGATAAATAAGAAAAGAAAAGCTAGCTATTTAATAATAAATGTATATATAGTAGAATAATTCTTCCAAAATTTCAGATGAGGCATAGAGTAATAAAAATTTTATTTTGCTAGAAGGTCTAGGAAGCAAAATTCTTAAATGGTTCTGATTTATTTAAGGGTTATGTAGGTAATATCTGAATTATTTCTTACCATGTTGACCTCAACAAAGTTATTCAGGCAAGCCTGAAAAGTTTAGGAAGTTATGATACTGGATGTAGAACTTAAATCTCCTATGCCCACATTCAGTAACCAATGAGCTGAAATATGGGGGTTCTTTCAGAACTTGAAATGAAATGTATAAATAAAGGCACCAACCATTAAAACATGGAAATTATGCAGAAGATTCTTCCTTCAGATCTTATTCATTCATCTACCCTTGTATGATCTCTTTTCCCACCAATTAAAAACTTCTCTAAAGAAAAAATCTGCTTTATTTATTCAAAATAAAGTATAGAGAAGTGTTATCAGTTAATGTTAACCATTTAATAAGAGATAAAGCACTTTTTGGCTTAAGCCAAAAGTGAAGTTATTATTGTGAATTTGAGGTACCAATAGTTTTGGGACCATATTTAATTTTATAGAGTTTCTGAGATCATTACATTGTGCACTGCTTACTCCTAATATTGAGTGTGTGTGTGTGTGTGTGTGTGTGTGTGCGTGTGAGTGTGAGAGAGAAAGAGAATGAGAGTATATTTTTTAAATTAAATTTTTAAAATTCTTGTACAGTATTTCAAGCAGAAATTTATATGAAATTTTGTCTTGCTAAGTAGTGTCAGATATTTAAGAAAAACATTTACAAAAGTAAAGATCAGAGAGAATAAATTTTATTCTGAAGAGTAGTATTTGTCTATAATTATTACTATTTAGAATGAACTTTTACGTTAGGGTTTTTAATTGAATTGCATAGGTAATGGTAACTTAATGGTTAAGTATTTCTCATATTGAGCATAGGAATGCGACTCTATTACAGATGTTTCAAGTCTTTGCAATCTGTTCTGATCTCTGCTTGCAGGGTGGAGTTCCACCACAGCCACGAGCCGCGCATACGTGTGCAGTTCTTGGAAATAAAGGTTATGTCTTTGGCGGACGTGTTTTGGTTAGTGTTTTTAATGGAAATGGCATTTTTATGTGTAATGCTTCTTATAAAAATTTATCCTTTGATTTTGTGGAATAATTAAATATTCAAAGAATCTAGAGATTAAAATGACATTCAATAATAACTTTTATTATCCTCTATTTCCAAAACGAACCATACACGAGCAATCACAGATGATTATAAGCCATATTTTAATGTGGAGAATTGTTCACTTCAATGCAGTATCAGAAAAGTTTAATTTCTCACAATCTAAATCCTGTTAGTTTAAACCCATTTCTTCCTTTCCCCTTTGACATATTGATTTGGGAGCTTTATATTAATTTTATTAATGCTTAGCATTATTTTCCAATATTTAAACTTCAGATGTTAAATAAAATAAAGATAGTCTACTTTTAATCTGAATGTATTTTAAAACCAAAATTTTAGCCCATAAAAGATATAAAACACTGACCAATTTAACACATTTTTGTTTTAGCAAACTAGGATGAATGATTTGCACTATCTAAACTTAGATACCTGGACTTGGTCTGGAAGGTAAGTTTCAAGTCTAAGTATGTTTTACTCTATAGGGGTGTATATGTGTGTGTGTGTGTGTGTGTGTGTGTGTGTGTGTGTGTATTCATAATCCAAATTTTGGTCCATGAAACTGAACTGGTATTTTTTTTCCCCTCAGATTGTATGTCTAAGCAAGGAATATACAAATTTAAATAGAGTTTTTTCTTTAACCAAGCTATATAAAATATAAAAATACTAATGGTTGTAAATTGATTATGTAAAAGTACTGGTTTTATACCAAGTATTCTTGGAGGACTGATCAGTAGAAGAAATGAGGGAGTGGTTGAATGGGATCATCTTAAGTGAACAAATAATGGAGTACATAAAAGTCAGATTTTACTTATGACTAATAATATATATTTAATAATAGAATAAATATATTTAGCTATCAACTCAGCCATTCATGTAATGAGATGGAATCAGAGCTATATATTATTCTAAAGTATAAATGCCAGTAAAAATAAAACCATGAAAGTACCAGAAGAAAACATAGCAGATGATTTTTAAAATCTTGACATGGTAAAAGCCTTTATAAAGATGATATAAACCCAAAATTCATAAATGAAAAGACTGATTGATAAGACCACTTAAAAATTAAATATTTCTCTGTAAAAAAGCGTACCACAAAAAGTTAAAAGGTAAATTGTAAAGTACAAAAAAAAAACAAACTAGAAGTAATATTTGCAATATTTTTTAACAGAGAGAGGTCAGGGCAAAGATCTACAAGAACTCAGAAAACCAGTAAGAAAAAGACAGTAACACAATAGAAAAGTAGACAAAGAACATGAAAGAGCAACTCACGGAAGAAATAAAAAATTATTTTAGTATTAATATTTAACTTGATTAGTATGAATGTATACATATATTAATATATACTATAAATAATTAGTATTAATATTTAATTTAATTTAATATTTAATTAAAATTATTTTTAAAAGCTATCCAAACTCATAGATTATCAAAGAAATAGGAACAAAAGTAAGTTTTCACTTATCAGATAAAAACAATTATAATGACCAATGTGTGCTAGGATGTAACAACATAATGGGTAGGAGTATAAATTGCTACAATTTTTCTGGAAGGCAATCTGACAATATGCTTAAAATAGAAAATGGAATTTCTACTTTGATTCAGAATTTCTCTGAAGATAATAATTGAACAAGTATATGTTTATTGAAACATTATTTATAAAAGCCAAAACTTGAGATTAATTCTGATTTCCACCAGTAGGGATTGTTTAAATCATGGTACATTTGCCCAGTGGGCTGCCATGCGTCCATTATCACAGGAAACCAGACTTCATGGAAACACTCTCCGACATATTGGTTGAGTGAAAAAAAGTTGTAGAGCAGAATATATGATCCCATTTATATATTTTTAGCAAATACATTTATATATGTATTAAAGTCTGAAAAGATATATGCCAAATTATTATTATTTCTTATTGCTGGGGGACAAGATTATAAAAGAGCTTCCCTTTTTTAAAAAAATTTTTGGGGGCTCAGTGCAGGGTCTCACGCCTGTAGTCCTAGCACTCTGGGAGGCAGAGGCGGAAGGATGACTCGAGGTCAGGAGTTCGAAACCAGCCTGAGCAAGAGCAAGACCCCATCTCTACTAAAAATAGAAAGAAATTAGCTGGACAAATAAAAATATATAGAGAAAAAATTAGCCGGTCATGGTGGCGCATGCCTGTAGTCCCAGCTACTTGGGAGGCTGAGGCAGGAGGATCGCTTGAGCCCAGGAGTTTGAGGTTGCTGTGAGCTAGGCTGATGCCACAGTACTCTAGCCTGGGCAACAGAGGGAGACTCTGTCTCCAAAAAAAATCAATCAATTAATTAATTTTTTGAGGTTTTTGAATGTTTTGTAACCAAAGTGTTTCTTATGATCAATAAAAACCATAAAAATATTTACATTATCAAAAAAATAAGTTATATCTCCCAAAAATATTCCATGTTATTCTGGAGCATTCCAGACTGCTGAAGAATGGTGTCTTCTCAGCTCCTGAATTAAACTTTTTTGCTTCTAACATGTGCTTATGTTTTTATTTTTTAAGAACAGGATAGTATTTGTTTAAAATCTTTAGAGGTTTATCCTGGATCTGACATGGCTTGTTTGCTTTTATTGTGAAGTTAGAATAGCTAGCATTTTCAGGGGAAGATAATGCTTTGGGAAATTGTATAACAAGTAGACCAAAGTAAAAACAACAATAACAGAACCCATAATATCCTTGGGGAAATTGGCTAAAAACACAAAATTAACCATGAAGCAACACTAAAAAGTTATAGACATGAAAATAATTGTGTTGAAAAACTGAGGAAGGATGTTGAATAACCAGCAGGAATGATGCAGAGTATGCATTGTGAATTAGATGGGAAATGAATTTTATTTTCACTCTGTGGCCAGGTGGAGTGGACATTAAGCAGAAAGAAATTGTTTAAATTCATCTATGAATTTAAGAATTTTTTTTAAACATTCATGTAGGTGGAACTAGTAAAATCAACTATTTCTTTTGGAATAGGGAGGGCAGTTTTTTCTTTTAAGATCCGAGATGATTAAAAACCTTTTATTTTGACTAACACAGTACCTAGATTTTAATTTTTTCCCCCTTGCCACAGGATTCCTATTAATGGAGAAAGCCCAAAGCATCGGTCATGGCATACTTTAACACCAATAGCTGATGATAAGCTTTTCCTATTTGGTGGACTAAGTGCAGATAATATTCCATTAAGTAAGTTGATAAAAATTTAGCCTACAATTATTATCTCAGTCTTTTTTCCTAATTGTATTTCGTACTCATGGTGAAGTAAATCTTCCTTTTTTTCTGTTTTATTGTTTTACCTTTATTCCTAACTATATGTTTGCATTAAGAATTAGAAAAAAAACCTCTTTGCTTTTGTACCCTTGGCTCTCCATGTTCTGTTTCCTAGGAATAGCGAAGAGGAAAGGTGGTTGAACCTAGATTAAATAAAGCCCCTTTCCACTACTCTATTCTGTGATTCTGTGTCCTCACTTTTGATCCAGATGCTTATACTGTAGGCGAAGACGGTGATTAGAAGAGCAGCCTTTCCTAGAAGGCTCTGGAAATATAAGGTGGGAAGCCCATTTGCTTCTCTTTTTGTTCCAGAACTATACAGGGAAGTTCTTGGCTAGATTTTGTAAACTCCTGTCACTGCTGGTCCCAACAGCTCTGGGTTTTAGAATGCAGCTTTTCTTTCAGCCGTAAAATTGTGGTATCAGGATAGACAAATGACCAAGAATATCCTCGTCTTAGTTTATCATTAGTTTAGTCTTAGTTTGTCTTCTTAATTGTTTTATATTTTTTTTAACTAATAAGTTTTCTATGGCTAGACATGTTTTCATTAAGAAACCTTATACACCATTAAAACCATTTATATAATTGTGTATAGGATCTGGAAGCAACTGTTTATTTTTCAACAAAAGTGTATTGAGTATCAACTGTGTATTTGACAGTCTGCTGGCCACCCAACAAAAAAACTCCAGAGGCTGGTTGGAGAAACAGCAGTTCCTAGTAGGGGGATGTTAGTTATTCTTGCAGATTATTGTTATACTTCTTCAATTTGTGAGAGTTTTAATTAAAAGAGGTTCAGAATATAATAAAAAACTAACATCTGTACATTTCACTAGGAATTGTTTAATATCATATCTTCATAAATCTCATGTTTTTAATCCCTATTTGCTGTTTTTGGTCATTGACTTATGGGAAATTAAATGTGGTAACTCTTAGTTAAGTTAGTTTTCTCTCCTTATAGATTCAGTTGAAGATTTGGTCATATGGGTATTAGATGATCCCAAGAAATTATTTTTAGTTTTGTTGACTATGATAATGGCATTGTGGTTGTATGATAATGGCATTGTGGTTATGTGGAAAATGTCCATTTTTTTTAGTAATGCATACTGAAGTATGTATGGGGAAAATGATAGGAGATCTAGGATTTGATTTTTAAAAGCTTCAGAAATAAGAATAACAAAAAGATAAATGGAGCACATATGGCAAAATCATGATAGTTGAATCTGGGAAATGTGGAGGTTCATTGTCATGGTCACTCTACTTTCGTACATGATTGAAATATTGTAATAAAATGTTCACCCACAGAAAAAATAGTCATTTAAATGTAGCATGATAAATTTGGGAAAAAACGTAAAATTATATCCCAAAGACCTAATCTTAATTTCTGAACTGTCATAATATTGCAGGTGATGGTTGGATTCACAATGTCATGACAAATTGTTGGAAACAGCTTACACATTTGCCTAAAACAAGACCTAGGTAAGTCTAAAAGCTGACAAATAGTAAAACAGTTAAGAATTTTTAAAGTACTAAAATATAATACTGAATTTGTAATGTTTGACATTGAAGCCATAAACCCTCAGGAAGGCTACCATTTAAATGACCTTGATGTTACCTAAATAATTTAATTATCATTTTAATTATATCTGTTAGAAATTATCTATGCAGTTTTCACTCACATTTGCATATTTGAAAATGTTACTCTTTTAGCTAAATGCATAAGCTTGCCTGATAACTATGAAGACTAAGATAATTTAAAGCATCATATAATGTTAATTTTTTAAAGGTGTTAATATTTTTATTAAGTAGATGAGAATAAGGTTGTCTTCAATAGTAGTTATTTGTTTTTGGAAGAGGTTTAAAGTTATTTAATGAGAAAATTTGCTTTCATGTTGATCCAGTAGATGGGAACTTATTATTTTTCTTTATTAATTATATGATGTGACCAGGCACAGTGGCTCACGCCTGTAATCCTAGCACTTTGGGGGGCTGAGGTTGAAGGATTGCTTGAGGCCTGGAGTTCGAGACCAGCCTGAGCAACAGTGAGCCCCTGTCTGTACAAAAAATACAAAAATTAGCTGGGCATGGTAACACATGCCTGTTGTCCCAGCTACTTGGGAGGCTGAGGCAGGAGGATTGCTTAAGACCAGGAGTTTGAGTTTGCGGTGAGCTATGACGCCACTACACTCTAGCCAAGGCAACAGAGGAAGACTCTGTTTAAAAAAAAAAATTGTATGATGTATTCATTAATGTGAATTTTTAAAAAACGAAAATGTGTTAGTTTTTATGGTATAATATAGCATAAAAATTGTAGAAATAATATACTATTATTAGACTACAAAGAAAACCATATTAGTACTACAATTCTTATTTTTTCTAATTTGATTGAATAGTATGATAAAAATATCTTCATAGGAAATTCATATTCTTCACATTATAATCATTATAGTCAGTAATAGATTTCATTCTTTTTTATGCCATGTATTTTGGGTTTTTTTACTGTAGATTATTTATGCTATAGTATAAATATGATATGTATTTTTGTTACTTAATAAATGACAAGTAACTTGAGAAAAAGGCCTAAATATATATATATATTAATATTCAAATATAGAGTTTGTTATAAGTACATGTGTGATTCTTATATCTTCATGTATAAAAATTCATTGGAATTTATTATTTTAACAATTCTGGCTCTTTTGAAATTTTTTCTTTAATTTAAAGAATTTTATATTAAGATATGGGAGCCCAAAGTTCTAGTTCTTGCTCAGCTACTACTTAGCTTTTTGGCTTTGAAAAGTCACTTAAAGAAACTGAGCATTAATTTCTTCATCTGTGAAATGAGAGAGTTGGACTAGAGAATCTCTTAATTTCTTCCAATTGTTTGATTGTATAAATGCATTAATTATAGACCAAGTGGTAGTAAAAATATGTTTGATTTTTAAATTGCTTGTATTTTGTATTCCAACCCTTAATGAGTAATTAGAACAATACAACTATTATCAATAAGATACTAGTTAGAACTAGAGCTATGTAAAGAGATTTCTTTTAACTCAGCTAATGTGTCATGTAAATACTATGCTTTATTAGAATGTTTAGGTGATAAGTTTAGAGCAGCTGTGAAAGGACATAAACTATCAGTCTGTAGAAAAAACATCAGGTTGCAAGCTAGATGTCACCAAAATCAAGGCAGGAAAGGCTTTCCAGTGTTCTTCGATGATGAAATCCAGGCCAGAGTTTCCCTAAGGCAGATAAGACAGAGGCAGATCTATCTTCAGGTATGAGGTGAGGAGGAGAACAGGTGGGATACAGTTGAGTGTAAGGAGAACATATATATGTGTATATGTATACTAATTTTTATGAAAGTGACAGTTTAACACCTATAATTATTTTGTGTAAACTTTTCCAAATTATATTTTGAAATGTAAGCTGCCCAATTCTCCTCTTAAAACCCTACAGCACAGTTTCTCAACCTCGACACTGTTAACATTTTGGACCAAATAATTCTTTGTCATTAGAGTGTCCTGTGCGTTGTAGACTGCATCGTAGCATCCCTGGCCTTTACTTGACAGATGCCAGTAGTACTACCTTCTCTTTCCCCAAGCTGTGACAACCAAAAATATCTCCATATACTGTCAAATGTCTCCTTGGGGGACAGATTTCCCCTGGTTGAGAACCATTGTTCTACAGTATATCACTCTCCTTCTCCAGGTATCACCTTAGATAAAACTATGCTTGGTTGAAAAGCCATCTATCTACCCATAGCTGATAACCTGTATAGGTGGCTATCAGCAAAGACTCTTTATTATGTGTCTGTAAAAGATACTGGATACAATGTTGACACGTAGAGCCTTTAGTACTACTGGAGCCCATGAATATTGCCAAGGTTACACATAGTCCTCTCTTCAGGAAATTATTCCTTCCCATAGATGAGGGCATTCATTGTATTCTATCTCCTTTACCTAGAACCTCTTCCAGTCCCCATTCCCAACCCCACAACATAATCTGGGTTCTTGCTAAAGATTTATATCAACTTATGTCTTAACATATGAGTTGGAGAATTGGGCAGAGTATTTCCCAAATAACATCTCTGAATGACTCAGTTCTACCCTGGGTCACAAGTGCATTTGTTGTTGAATGTGTGCATGATTGGGGGAAAGTATTTGGTTTAAAAAATTGTGCATAATCCCACTGCTTGTGCTTGTGGAACTTAAGTAAAAGGGATAAATGTACTAAAAATAAGATATGTGGTAATAATATAAGTGAAAATGTGTGATTGTTTAGACATCTATTGCTTTACCAATTTGGTGTATTAAGAAAAGTAATCAGCCGGGCGCGGTGGCTCACACCTGTAATCCTAGCCCTCTGGGAGGCTGAGGCGGGTGGATCGCTCGAGGTCAGGAGTTCAAGACCAGCCTGAGCAAGACCCCGTCACTACTAAAAATAGAAATAAAAATTATCTGGACAATTAAAAATATATATAGAAAAAATTAGCCGGGCATGGTGGCACGTGCCTGTAGTCCCAGCTACTTGGGAGGCTGAAGCAGTAGGATCGCTTAAGCCCAGGAGTTTGAGGTTGCTGTGAGCTAGGCTGATGCCACGGCACTCACTGTAGCCCGGGCAACAAAGTGAGACTCTGTCTCAAAAAAAAAAAAAAAAAAGAAAAGTAATCAAAGTACTCTCAGAGTCAAAGCAATGACTTTGTAAAATTCTTAATTTATCCTCTAAAATTGAGAAATTTACATGAACTTTTTTTGAGAGTTAGAACCTCTGGAAATATTGAACTTAATAAAACCATAAAATTATTCTTTGTAAATAATGTGAAATTAGAGGTAGAGATGAGCTATCAGACCATTTCCAAAAGAACATTAGATGTTCTATTCCTTTATAAAATAATTTGTATATTTAATCACTGAATAAATTACGTTGGTATTTTGTGTTTGCTTTTGTTAATCAAAAGTTTTTGAGCATCTGCTGGGTGTAGAACACCATATTAGACATTTTTAAGAAGAAGCATAAAATTAGATCCCCCAAGGTCTGGTGGTGTGCTGGTAAACGGTTAGCAGTCACTCTCGAAAGGGAAAAAGAAAGTTTTAATTTGTAGCATATGATGATCTCCAAGTTGTAAATACTCCCATCATGGCCAATTTCAAGCTACCAACATGATGTCACTGAACACGAAGTTGGATGGAAATACGTATAATCAGCTTCAAGTAGGCAGTGAGCCGGTTCCAGCACACCGCTGTGGCAACTTCTGACCTCAAGGACCTCATCGTCTTCTTAGGTAGCTAGAAGACACATCAAACAGTTACAGTACTATACAGAACAGTTTATCTTCAAATGTAAGTTAGGAGAGTATAAAATAAGCACATAAATATTGAAAGGTGCTGAACAGAGATAGTAACAGAACCAGTTTGGGTGGATATTTGGGGGGTTTGAGCCTGTTTTTAAGGCCCTAAGAGAAAGACTTACTGTTCTAAGCATAAGAGGGAAACTAAAGCCTAGAGGTAGATACAAGCCTTTCTCTTGGGGGAAACAAGGAAATGAACTTGGGTTTACTAGAGGGCTTATTTTAAAGACAGCTATTGGTAGCACAGAGGCCAATCAGGAAGTTTCCATGATTGTTTTTAATAATATTTGGAACATATTAGTTGTTAGCTATATGTAGTTGGGGGAGATTAGCGACAGAAAGACTAAGAACATATTTATGGTATTCTCTACCCAAACTGATGAGTAATGTGACAATGGAAATGTGAAGGGAGTGCCAAATTGGATTTGTCAGGTGACAGAGAACAGAGAGCAGGAAAGACAGGCAAAAATGATGGGAACAGTAACATGGCAGATATTAATAGTAATAAGAAAACTGGGAAAGGTACCTGTTTCAGCAACAAGGTGATCAGTTGCTTTTTAATTTATTTTATTTCAGAGATAATATGTATGAGATAAAGGGGTTAAAAAAGTTTGGGGGACAGTAATAGAAGGAATTAGTAATAGTCATCTCCTTAGTTGAAATGGTATGATGTAATTAATTCTAGAGGGATCTTTAAAATCTAACCCCTTTAAGGATATGCCAAAGGTTCAAGTTCAATCATGCCTCTTTAGAAATAGATTAAATTTTAATGGGCAATTTAGGATTGATTTATATGTAATATAAAGTTTCTTCCTTGACAGTATTTCACTCTGTTTATAATTTTCAATTATAGGTTATGGCATACAGCCTGTTTGGGAAAAGAAAATGAAATAATGGTATTTGGTGGGAGCAAAGATGATTTACTTTCCTTGGATACAGTAAGAAAACCTTATATCTAAACCTTTCCTCTGACTAATTCTGTTATTCAAACTAAATGGCTGTTCAACAAGTATGTTGATATTCTAACATTGCAAAATATGGAAGGGCATGAAATGTTACTCTGTGGTATGATTAATCTTCATAATGAGTGGCTTTTATGAAGCATATCAGGATACTATGGATTTACAAATTAATATAGGTCTATTAATTTCATTAGCCCAATTAATAAGAAGAGCTTTTAAAGGATAACTCTTACTTTTCTTTTCTTTTTGAGCTATACCATAATGTGGGTGTCTATAATTTTACTGAATGAAAATATTTATATATAACATTTGATACATAAAAGAATATTTATAATATAGATGCCAAGCATAATAAATGCTCATGAAATTTGCTAGCTAATTTAAGAACTAGAACATCATCAATACTATTGAAGCTACCCATTTATTCCTTCTGAATCTGACCTGCTAGCTTCTTTCCTCAAGAGGAAACTTCTTTGTTGAAATGTTTAAAGTGTATTTTCTTTCTATTTTTTGCATCTTTTGCCACTGCTTCACCCAACTGTTTTACATTTGAGTTTAAAGCATTTCAGTTTTTAAAAACTGATTAAGGTCAAAGGAATAAATGAGTAGCATTAGGAGAGTATTGTTCTTTCACTCCTAGCACCCTGGGAGATTCAGAGTAGGGTAGCCACATTCAAACACTGTACATGATGGGCTAGGAGCTCAGGAATGATTGCCCTGTTTTATATACGACCCTCAAGAATGGCAGGACACTGAGCCATCAGGGATGGGGTGCGGTGAGCCAGAGGCCCACCAAGAAGACCAGCTTCCTTTCATCTCTTCAGGAACAGTTGTCTCCAGAGCTGTTCTTCTAGAGCAGCCGCCCTATCTCCAGGGAGTCTGGAGAGGCCTCCAACTTAAATCTTATGGATATTGAACATTTTAGAGCTTTCTCTGGCTGAGAATTCAGTGCTTCATTAAAAGATTAAAACTACAACTTTGCATTTATTTAAAAATTTTGTGATTTGTCTTTTCTTACTTGGTACTGAAAACCTTTATTTAGGATACAAAGTTTATCATTAAAATAAGAATTTTGATTAAAATTATGATCAGAATTTATGAAATTCTAAAGACCTATTTGAGAGGATTAGAGAAATCTTCTGTGACTCTTCTACCACATTAACTTTTAGATGAGATGCATTATTCAAAAAAACTTCCAGATCTTGATTTTCAAATTAAGAATTCACAGGGAATTCTGGGACCACTTGGAAAAGGGATACAGAATAGAGAGGAAATTTTCAAATAAAAATTATTTGAAAGAAAAAGTTATGCTTCAAAAACCAAAAAATTTGAAAGCCACTAGTGTTATAATTTTTTTTTAAGCCAAGACTTTTAAAGGCATACTG
Source organism: Lemur catta (assembly GCF_020740605.2). Taxonomy (NCBI): domain Eukaryota; kingdom Metazoa; phylum Chordata; class Mammalia; order Primates; family Lemuridae; genus Lemur; species Lemur catta. Next base: position 45,226,329 of record NC_059128.1, on the reverse strand, counting down.
TTATCATTTTTAAATCATAGTTCTCAGAGAAGAACATGTTTCTGATTTTTAAATTTGGAATTATGTAGGCTATTGATTGAGTAAAAATTTGGTCACTGAAAATTGGTAACTACATACCCAATGTTTGTGGATAGCAGATATATGTATGTATGTGTATGTTTGTGTGTGCGCATAATGTGCATGTGTGTGTGCATTTATGTGTGTGTCAACAGCTAGAGAGATTTATTTGTTGCTTTATACAATTTCTTTTACATTTATAAAATAAAACATTAGATTATTAATATTATTTGTATTAAAAATTCTGATAAGACCTTTTTATGTTGATTAGGGTCACTGTAATGATTTATTGATCTTTCAAACACAGCCTTATTCACTACTCAGGTAAGCAAATTTGGTATATTTACATATATATGCTATGAATGAATAATCATTTCTTTCTCCTTTTTGGGAATAATTATAATATTTTCAGGAAGTTTATGACATGAATTTGAGAAAATGTTTGCATCTTCCTAAGAGTATAATCAAATTTATAATGGTGAACCATTCACCAATGTGATTTTTAAAATTAAAATAGGCAGTACCTTCACATTTTTGTTTTGTTCATAAAATTGCACTTAGTTCATATGGTAATATTAAACCTACTATATTTCCTTAACTCTAAGCCTGACTTTTTTTACATTTTTAACTTTTTGGAAATCAGAATGTGTCTGGTAATGTATAATATATATAATATATATGTTGAATACAGTCATCCCTCAGTATTTGTGGGGTATTGGTTTCAGGATTCACCTTCCCCCCACAGATAACAAAATCTGTGGATGCTCAAGTCCTTGATATGAAATGGCGTGGCATTTGCATATAACCTGTGCACATCATCCTGTATGCACACCCTCCTGTATACTATAAATCATCCCTAGATTACTCATAATAACTAATACAATTTAAATGCTATGTAAATAGTTGTTATAGTGTATCATTTAGGGAATAATTATAAGGAAAAAAGTCTGTACATGCTCACTACAGATGCTACCATCATAGGCCTGACTACATTTTCAATCTGCGGTTGGTGGAATCCATAGAGGAGGAGCCCACAGTTATGGAGGACGGACCACATGTACACACTTAACATGCACACACACCTAACATGCACATATACACACTTAACATGCACACACACCTAACATGCACATACACATGCTTAACATGCACACACACCTAACATGCACATACACACACTTAACATGCACACACACCTAACATGCACATACACATGCTTAACATGCACACACACCTAACACACATGCTTAACATGCACATACCTAACATGCACATATATGCTTAACATGCACATACATACCTAACATGCACATACCCACCTAACATGTACTACACACACTTAACATGCATAAATACACACTTAACATGCACATACACACCTACTATGTACATACATATACCTAACATGCACATACACACATTTAATATAGAAGAATTTCTTTTTTAACCCCAAAGCTGTTATTAAATTGGTGGTGTGACTTATCATGTCTTAGCTCATACACTCTTGCTCTAAAAGGAATCTATACAAAGTTTAGTGGGAAGATTATGGAAAAAGCCCCCGCTATTTCTCCCTGTGAGAGTTGGCAGGAAGGATTTGAGAGATGTACAAGTTGCCAGTGAACAAGTGTGAATTTTATGCAGTGGGAATAACATGGGTAAAGGCAGATGAGAGACAGAGAGAGAGAGAGAGGCCGCGTTGTATTTCAAGGAGTATACCATAACTTCCAGATGTTCTACACGTTGAACCATTTGAAAACCACTGGACTAGCTCAAACTGGACCTTCCTGAAGTCTTTCTTATCTGCTCCTTTACTTAGCACGGTAGTTCCCAAACTTGTCTGCATGTTAGATTCTCATGGGAAGCTTCAAAAAATATTAATGCCTGTGTTCTGCTCCCATAGATTACATTTTAATTAGTCTGGAGTGTGGCCTGAATATTGGAATTTTTTAAAGATGCCTAGGTAACCCTTATGTACAGACAAGTTGGGAAACTTCTGCTGTAATGACTTATAATGCCTTGTATTGTTACTTAACTTTTCTTGTGAACATAAATTACTCTTCCTAACTAGATGCAAATTCCTCATATGCAGGAATCAAGAAATATTTGAGTGCCTGCAGGGGAAGGCACTGTGCTATGAAATGAAAAGGCATGACCTTTCGTTTAAATTACTAGTAATATAGAAGGTGGACTTTCAAACTTTCAGACCTTTTCTGTAATAGAAAAAGAAAACTTCGGGCCGGGCGCGGTGGCTCACGCCTGTAATCCTAGCACTCTGGGAGGCCGAGGCGGGCGGATCGCTTGAGGTCAGGAGTTCGAGACCAGCCTGAGCAAGAGCGAGACCTCGTCTCTACTAAAAATACAAAGAAATTATCCGGCCAACTAAAATATATATAGAAAAAATTAGCCGGGCATGGTGGCGCATGCCTGTAGTCCCAGCTACTCGGGAGGCTGAAGCAGTAGGATCACTTAAGCCCAGGAGTTTGAGGTTGCTGTGAGCTAGGCTGATGCCACGGCACTCACTCTAGCCCAGGCAACAAAGTGAGACTCTGTCTCAAAAAAAAAAAAAAAAAAAGAAAACTTCTTTAAGAGAAACATACATAAATTTCGTGAGAATACTGGAGAAGAAGGCCCTCTGTCCACATGGTCAAGATGGCAAAGGTTAGGGAAGTCTTTGCAGAAAAAGGGTTGGAGCTAAGAATTTGCCATGTATAAGCAGTGCAATTGTGTAAGTATAAAGATACATATAAGAGCACAACATGTTCTGGAAACCGAATTCTTGAGTATTCCTGTAACATATGTGCGAGGTGGAGAGTTGTAAGAAATGAGGCTAGACAAGAAATCAGAAACCATGTATCGTCCAGGGCCTCTGTTTCTCTTGCAGAGGAGTTTACAGTATCTTGCAGAGATCAGGAACCATGGCCACACCTGCAGGTGAAATTATAGCAGCCTGGGAGCAGTGGTGAGGAGCGAGGAGACTATTAGCATTGGCTCCTGGACTGTGAAAATGGAGATGAGGGGAAATGTATGCTCTTTCTCAAGAAGGCTGCACACAAAGCAAAATTTTCTTAGATTTCAGAAAGTCAGAGGAAGCAGGGATGTTTGTAGAACATTCAACAGGGGTTCCAAAATGCACAAAAGGAAGGTTTGGGAGGAAAGATAAGCAATGATGGGGAATTCCTCAGAGTGAATGGGACTGAAAAAAAAAACAAGAAAAAAAATAATAAAATATAAAAAATTTTTTGAAAAATAAAAACTAAAGCAGTCCTGGGGAAGATAAACCAGTATAGAAATGAGACAAAGTAAAATGACAGACAGTTGGACAGGCTTTTGTTTGAGGTTGGGACTCAGGGTGGCCACCAGTCTTAGGCTTCTTTGTATCACCCCTGGTGCTGAGTACTCTGCTCTCTGGGAATCGGTACATGCCCTTTTGATGCTGAGTATATTTTGATACGTCAAAACTTGAATATAGCAAGACTTTAGTAGTATTTATTGTGTGAGGCCTGTTCACCACAACCAGTTGTCCACAGTACAGTCAGCACTTAGCACTTACTCTGCTGAGACACTGGGAGAAAACAAAAGTGAATAGTTCCTTTTCTCACCTGGCGTGGCTCACGCCTGTAATCCTGGCACTCTGGGAGGCCGAGGTGGGAGGATCACTTGAGCTCAGGAGACCAGCTAGAGCAAGAGCCAAACCCCATCTCTACTAAAAATAGAAAAAGTCACACCGTAATACTTTGAAATTAAAAAAATTTTTTTTTTAATTTTTTAAAAAAGAAAAAATTAGCCAGGTGTGGTGATGCACACCTGTAGTCCCAGCTACTCAGGAGGCCGAGGCAGGAGGATCGCTTGAGCTCAGGAGTTTGAAGTTGAATTATGATGATGCCACTGTTCTCTAGCAGGAGCAATAGAGAGAGACTGTGTCCCCCCCCCTTCCGCCCCCCGCCAAAAAAAAAAAGAAAAGAAAAGAAAATTCCTCTTCTCAGGGAGCTTATATGATCTAATAGACTTGTGGGATCATGCCCACCATACCTTTGGATACATTTTTTTTTAAAAGAAATAGCTCTATTATTTATTTTAATTTAAAAATAAGATGTATTTATTAAGAGAATTCATACAACATGAAAAGTATATGGTAAAAAAATAATTACCTATGAACCATCACCCACAATAATCATCATTAAGGGTTTGGTATGTATTCTCCCAGACTTTAAAATGATTTTATTAAATGGTTAGAGTGGATTTAACCTCTCTAAGAGGTGTTAGAAACCTCAGTGAGAGCAGTACACATGTCCATATATGTGTGTGTATAAAGGATCAACTTGTGCTTGCTGTTTTATAATATCTTTCATGTAAATATATAATCATTCAGTGTAATAGATCTATATTTGTGTTAGTAAGGGCCATATAGTGTTCTAGCTCATGGAAGTACAATTTATTTACTAGTCTATTGATAGATATTTAGGATACCTGCAATTTTGGTCTATTATAAAAATTAAGCATGAAATATTCTCATATATTCCTTTGGAAAACATGTATGTCTTCTCAGGTGAAATTCCTAGAGGGGATATTGATGGATCGAAGCATATGATTCTGTGGGACCCTAGACTAACTGCAGATACCTTAACGTAGTACTCAGGGCCTCCATTTCTCTCTCTATCCCACTTCTTGCCATGCCCACTCTTACACTCTGCCCTCCAGCTGTATTTAAACCACTGAATTGCAGTCTCTACAATCTTATTTCTCAGGTCTAGGGCTTTGCAGCTGTGGTTCCTCTATCTGGGATACCCCTGTTTAATTTGTTGAGGCCCTGAAGGGTCTCAGCCTCAACATCTGGAAGGTTTCCCCTGACTTGTTAAGGTGTCTTCATTATTCTTACCTGATTCCCACAGAACCCTGTACCTGTCATGGGAATTTCATTTTATCCCAGTCACAGCATTTATAACACTTCATTGTTATTTATGTTCTTTACTAGATCATAATTTCCTTGAAAGTTCAAATAAAGATGTAAAGGTCATAGGAAATCCAGAGGGGGGTAAGGTGGGAGGGAGGAGGGAAGGGGTAAAAACCTACCTATTGGATACAACAAACACTATTCCGGTGATTGGCACACTAAAAGCCCCAACTTAAGCATTATAAAAAATATATTCATGTAGCAAAAACATTTATGCCCCTTAATATTTTGAAAAGTTTTTAAAAAGTTCAAATAGGGTCTTTCTGTGTTGGATTTCCTACTCTTAAGACAGTACTTAGTATATAGTGCACACTAATAATTACTTGTTAAATCAGTGACTGAATGGTAATGACAGAGGCCATCTCCTCATGTGACTCTTCCTTTCCCTCATCATGGAAAGGGCACAGGAGCTGTTGTGTCACCATAGGAGCAGAGTTAAATTTGCCTCAGGTGTAAGATTCATATCATTTTCTTGTACTTCTGCATCTATGTGGAACATTTTAACTCTTCTATTTAGAGTTGTCACAGAGTGGAGAGAAAAGTCTTCATAAAAGTGTAGAAGAACATATAAATACCTAGAGTGTAAATGCTTGTAAAAACGACATCAAAGTTAATCACAGCAGAATCAAATGAGTCTACTTAAAAAACTTTTAAAACATATTTATTTTTTTGAATTAAAGTTTGTCAATTGAAATAGATACTTTTTTTTTTTTTTTTTGAGACAGAGTTTCACTCTGTTGCCTGGTCTAGAGTGAGTGCCGGGGCATCAGCCTAGCTCACAGCAACCTCAGACTCCTGGGCTTAAGCGATCCTTCTGCCTCAGCCTCCCAAGTAGCTGGGACTACAGGCATGCGCCACCATGCCCAGCTAATTTTTTCTGTATATATTTTAGTTGGCCAGCTAATTTCTTTGTATTTTCAGTAGAGATGGGGTCTTGCTCTTGCTGAGGCTGGTCTCGAACTCCTGACCTTGAGCGATCCACCCGCCTCAGCCTCCCAGAGTGCTAGGATTACAGGCATGAGCCACCACGTCTGGCCAATAGATACTTTTTTGATAGTTTTTATCTTTAGTTTCTTTTGGTTTGAAATACAAAACCGTCTTCAATGTAGCCTAAGACAAAAAGGATTGTATTTGGGAGGATACTGCCCTCTAGTGGAATGGAATCAAAGGGGGGAAAAGTGAACACCCAGGCCCCAGAAGAGTAGAAACCCAACTGGTCTCTTGGTGCTTTTTGTCTTGTGGCTCCATTCCTCTCTTCCAGCCTGTTCTCTCTGGGTCAACTTAAGTCACATGTACAACCCCAGTGCAGTCATTTATAGGGGGAATATGGGGCAGACTGGTCACATAAAAATGGATGTCAGATGGTTCATCTTAAGGTGATAGAAGCAGAAGACAGTTCTCAGAGTAGGGTAAATGGTTATCGAGCTAACTGGAAAACGTGAAAAACGAACTGCTATCAATTAATCTGGTTTAAATTTAAGTCTGAATCTTTTTTACTTAAAGAACTTTATGCATGGTAAGTTTTTTTTTATGTTTTCGTTGAATTTTGGTTAGAAATAGTCTCTATACTATAAAGATATACAATTACTATGGTGCTCTAGAAAAAAATCCTATCATGTTCCAAACAATACAAAGGAAGTACACTGTCATGTAAAAATTTTTAAATGATTTTTATTTTTAGGAATTCTTAACTATAAGTATCTTTATAATTTTGGATTCAAAACTAATAATTCTGTTATGCTTTATTTACAGGTCATGTCTTGACTGCATCGGTAAAAATGCTATTATTTTAGAAAGTCAGATATCTTTATTACCTCCTAAACTTCTGCAACAAGTACTCAAAAAAATAACATTTTGGACTGCAGCTAATCACCGAGGAGAACAAAGAGTCCAAAAAGAAGAAACAGAAAATAAATATCAGTGGATCAGTAGCAATTAAATTGTTATATGCTCTATATATTTAATGTTTAACATTTCAATCAGACTATACATTTACACTCCCAAATTGCAGATTTGAAAGGATAAAATTTGAAACCAAAATGCTCTGTTTAAGTGATTATATGCTATGGGATATATGGAAAAAAGATGTTAATGCAGATTAATTTATATTTATATTGGTAAACAAATTTCCTTATAAGCTGCAGAACAAATATTCTTTCTGAAAGTAAGTACAGTTATAACAGATTTTAACTCAATGTGTACTCTTTACTGGAAAGGTTATACAAATTTGAGAATAAGAAATTACCCCTAAGGACTCAGAAATCTCCAATCCAAACACTGCATATCAACTTTCAGAAAGAATAAATTTTCTCAAGTCATTTTAAAATTACCTAAGCTTCTCCTTAAATAACTCAGTTATTAAATAACTTCTTCTTAAATAACTAATGTATCTGGCCAAAAATTATAAAATAGGCAAATACTTATATGGTATTAAATATTGAACTCCTCCCCTTTTAGCACTTACTTAGTAAAGTATTCTTAGGCATCATTGTAACTTTTCCTCACTTTTATTTGAGTAGGGAATAAATGTCTTCAGTTGTCTCTCCATTATCTCTAAGTTATTAGTTTGTCCAGTTTATATATATAGAGAGAGACCATGTTTTAAAATATATACAGTGGAGGTTTATTTATCATACAGGCTTTAAATATTGAGAAGCACTATATTTATTAACTTTTGAGACATGTTAAAATACATCTTGCCTTGGAAGAGTGCTTCTAAAGGAATTTTTGTAAGTAATGAAATGGGATGGTAATCTAGTAATTTGACTTTATAGAAATGCTTCATTTTGGCCCACGTCATTCTACAGAGTTGATGCTTAAGACACAAAGATGTTGAAAATCTGGTATCTTCCCTTTTATTTTTAGCATTACTGTCTACACAGAAATGGAACACTGTATCTGTGTATTCCTCAAAATGGTACTTTTGCCATAATCAAGACATTTGTCTTCATATTATCACAATCATGTCCTTTCATTTAATTATTAATTATAATTAATTACTAAAAAACTTGGTATATTAAATTATTCTCCATAATATCACCATGCAAGTAATCTCTGAAATTTAAAATGTTGGAAAAAGTATATTTCTATATTGAAATATATATATATAATTTGTAATGAAAATTTAGTAGTTCATAGTATTTCATTAAATTTTAGAGATATATTTCATATATATGTACTGTATTTTGGATGTGTAAAGCTTCTATTTATGTATTGAAATATTTTTTATATTTTATTTATTGTACAAAGTATATAGAATTACTGTTTTCGTTTTTGTCAATGTGAACCAGTCATTAGAGTTCATTGTGTACAAAATATTTCAGTGTAAGTTTTCATTTTTTCTTACTGTTTGTAGGCTGCATAAGAGATTTTAAAAATGAATCTCACAAGTAATATACATCTTAAAAGTAATTATTTTATTAGAATGAACTTCAATATGAGCCTTTTACATTTAAGGCAAAAATACACCAAAACCTAATTATATAGTGATAGATGATATTGAGTGGAATGAAAATGTTTTAAAGTGGCTTCTGGATTATGTGAATGCCTTCTCCAGACTCTCAGAGGAGCACCTGTTTTTAAATGGTTTCTTTGGAACATTAGACGTTAGATTAGCCCCCGCAAAATACTCTCATTTGGGCTTTAAGAGAATGAAAATCTATATATTAAGTATAGCAAACAAAATGGGTACTATTCTTATTTGACTTAATATGCTGTGCTACTTCAATAGGTTCTGTATCTTGAGGTAGCCCTGTAGTAGGAATGCCAGGGAATTCCAATCTTTTCCTTCAATTTCCAAAATTCAGCTTAAAGCAGGGCTTCCCTGCTATTAGGAAATATAGAAATTTTAGAAGCTAGCAAATCCAGTTTTGAAATTCCATAGGCTAAGTGGTATTCATTCCTCCCTTCTAACCAGCTAGTGGTTTATCATCAACTTTTGTGCTGTTGACTTCTGCAGTGTATGGGAGCCTAGACAAAGACAGGCCTGTAACTTTACCCCTAAACTCTCCCTTACTTACTCTGTGTTTAGAAGATGATTCTAGAATGGTTGATGGTTTTGTTCCTGTAGTTCACAAAATGGGTGTGCAGTCTGCTTCTCAAGGAAAAAGAATTTCAGGATATACTTACAGTTGTCAGGAAGGAATCTTTTAAGATATTATCATTTTTAATAGGATATAATAGCACATGAAAATTAGTGTATGTTTTTTCCAAATAGTATCTTCACAAAAACATCTTTTTAAAAACATTATTAGGCTCTTGCATCTAGAAGCTTAAAAATATTCTTTTGAATATTTAGAACTTTGTACATACTGTCAGCTCATACTCACAGTGATGTTTTCACCAATGTATTATATATATAGGTATATGAGAGAAATAATATAAAATAAACTCAATAAGATAGAATAATTTTCAGAGTAGGGCATGATGTTGACAAAATTTAGATTTCAGAACATTTGGAGGATAAGAAGCAATTTTTAAGTAACAGATAACCCCCCTGCCTACCGTTTTTGATGCATATTTTTCCACTGTATTAATGTAATTCTATTGGAATTTACAGTTTGATAAAGTTGCCATACAGTCCAGCATGTGGGAACAGCAAGAACTTTTTTTTAAAGTCACTCATATCCATAGTTTAGAGTTCATTCATGGTGTTATACATTCAATAGGTTTTTCACATGTATAATGGCATGTGTCCACCATTGTAGTATCAGTCAAGATAGTTTCACTGCCCTGAAAAACCTCTGTGCTCTGCTTCTTCATTCCTCCCTGCACTGTAACTCCTAGCAACCACTGATCTTTTTACTGTTTCCATAGTCTTGCCTTCTCCAGAATGTCATATAGTTGCAGTCATACACGTTCTTGCATGTGGATATTCAGTTGTTCCAGCACCTTTTCAGATTGGCTTCTTTGCTTAGTGGTATGCATTTAAGTTTCCTCCATGTCTCTTCATGGCTTGACAGCTCATTTGTTTTTAGCTCTACATAATATTCCATCGTCTGGATATGCCACAGTTTATTTATCCATTCACCTACTGAAGAACATCTTGGTTGCTTTCAAGTCTTTGCAATTATGAATAAAGCTGCTATAAATACCCATGTGCAGGTTTTTGTATGGACATAAGTTTTCAGTTCATTTGGATGAATACCAAGGAGCAAAATTGTTGGATCATATGGTAAGAGTACATTTAGTTTTGTAAGAAACCACCAGACTGTTTTCCAAAGTGGCTGTAAGTTTTTCCATCCCCATGAGCAATGAATGAGAGTTCCTATTGCTTCACATCCTTGCCAGAATTTGGTGTCATTAGTGTTTTGGATTTTGGCCATTCTACTAGATGTATAGTGATATCTCGTTGTTTTAATTGGTGATGCCCTCATGACATATGATGTCGAACATCTTTTCATATGCTCACTTGCTATCTGTATATCTTCTTTGGTGGGCTGTCTATTCAGGTCTTTCGCTTATTTTTCAATCAGGTTGTTCATTTTCTTATTGTTGAATTTTAGGAATTCTTTGTATATTGTAGATAACAGTTTTTTATATGATGTGACTTTTGCAAATATATTCTCCCAGTTTGTGGCTTGTCTTCTTATTCTCTTGACATTGTCTTTCAAGAGCAGAAGTTTTAAATTTTAATGAAGTTCATCTTATCTATTATTTATTTAATGGGCTGTGCTTTGGTGTTGTATCTAAAAAGTCATCACCAACCCAAGGTTATTCAGGTTTTCTCCTCTGTTATCTTCTAAAAATATTATAGTTTTGTGTTTTACATTTAGGTCTATGATCCATTTTGAGTTAATTTTTGGGAAGGATGTAAGGTCTTTGTCTAGATTCATGTTCTCGCATGTGGATGTTCAGTTGTTCCAGCACCATTTGTTAAAAAGACTGTCTTTGCTTAATTAATATTGCCTTTGTTCCTCTGTCAAAGATCAGTTAACTATATGCATGTGGGTCTATTTCTGGGCTCTCTATTCTGCTCCATTTGTCTGCTTTTTTGCCAATAGCGCATTGTCTTGATTACTGTCACTTTATAGCAAGTCTTGAAGTTGGGTAGTAGCAGTCCTCTGACTTTGTTCTCATATTGAGTTAGCTATTCTGGGTCTTTTGCCTTTCCGTGTAAGTTTGTTGATATGTACAAAATGAATTGCTGGACTTTTGAGTGGGATTGCATTGAATCTGTAGGATAAGGAAGAACTCATATCTTGACAATAATGAGTCTTCCTATGAATGAACATGGAATATCTATTTAGTTGCTCTTTGAAATCTTTCATTGGAATTTTGTAGCTTTCCTCATCTAGATCTTATACATATTTTGTCAGACTTATACCTAAGTATTTCATTTTACATGGTGTTAATGTAAATAGTAATGTGTTTTTACTTTCAAATTCCACTTGTTCAGTGCTGGTATATAGGAAAGTGATTAACTTTTATATGTTAACTTTGTATCCTCTAAACTTGCTGTAATTGCTTATTAATTCTAGGATGTTCCCCCCCCCCGCCTTTGGAGATTTTTTTTTTTTAAATGTAGATAAATTTTTCAGCAAGATATCTTTGTGCAGACACTCTGTGGTAGAAAACTTTGTAGCATTATCAGCCATTGAATTTCAAATGACTCAGTGAATTTAAAAAATTTTTTATCTTCATGAAGAGAATCTTATTCTTTTCAGAATCTTATTCTTAAACTAACTCTAATTGTCTTCTCTATTTTTATTTGATAAGGTAAATAACTTATAAGCAGCAATTGAAAGTTTGGGGTCTTTTTGTTAAGCTAATTGAGGGATATTGAGTGAGGGAAGTATAAATGTATGAGTATCAATATTGATATACATTCAAAGTAGGATAAATAATATACTCCAAGAATAAAAAATGCATTGAAATTTTTGGATTCTATACTATTTAAGTCAAAACTAGAAGATTTTTCTCAAAAGAAAGTAATCAATCTCAAAACAATGTAGTTTTGGTTTTGTTTTTAAATTAAGTTGCTGATTATATCCCAGCCATTGTCAGAGATGACTTTTAGTTTGAGAACTATTTAGTCTCAGGACCCCTTTATACTCTTAAGAATTTTTGAGTCTCTCTGTTGCCTTACCTCTGCACCTGTTTCCCCTTCCTCCTGGTCCCTACCTAACACCTCTAAGAGCTTTTGTTTATGTGGATTTTATCTATTGATATCTGCCATATTCTAAATTAACACTAATTTTAATTTAGTTTTAAATTAACCTAGTTTAATTTTTAAAATTTTTATTTATTAAAAAATGACAATAAGCCCATTATGTTAACAAAACATTTTCAATGAAAAATAACTATTTTTTAAACCAAAGAAATTTCAAAAAGAGTGACATTGTTAGGCCGGGCGCGGTGGCTCACGCCTGTAATCCTAGCACTCTGGGAGGCCGAGGCGGGTGGATCGCTTGAGGTCAGGAGTTCGAGACCAGCCTGAGCAAGAGTGAGACCCCGTCTCTACTAAAAAAATAGAAGGAAATTATCTGGCCAACTAAAAAAATATATATACAAAAAAAAATTAGCCGGGCATGGTGGCACATGCCTGTAGTCCCAGCTACTGGGGAGGCTGAGGCAGTAGGATCGCTTAAGCCCAGGAGTGTGAGGTTGCTGTGAGCTAGGCTGACGCCACGGCACTCACTCTAGCCCGGTCAACAGAGCGAGACTCTGTCTCAAAAAAAAAAGAGTGACATTGTTTTGCATTTTTACAAATACGTTTAAGAGAAGACAACTAGATTCTCATACTTGCTTCTGCATTCAATTTGTTGCCATATGTTGTTTTGATTGACTTCTGTGAAGAAAATCTGGCCTCACACAGATACATAGTTACAAAGAGAGTTCTTGAGAAACCCCTGAAAAGCTCTCTGAGTATCCATGGGGCCTGGGATCACACTTTCATATTTTGAGAAACTCTGCTTATTTATACTTAATGTGTTTCACAGAATCTTTTTGTTATTGTTCTCATAAGTAGGATAAAAGTATGGTTTGATATATGAATAATAAGTAACTAAAAGTGACTACTATAGTATTTTATTAAATAGCATGTATATATGAAATACATATATATATTCAGTATATGTATGTGACCCTAGGTAAATATGTATTCATGCATTCAGAAATGTTTATGGTACCAGATTCAGTGCCCTAGAAGCTGATGGCCCCTTAGGGTTCTAAGACTAGAATGTGGTGAGCAGAAACTTAGGAAATCTTAGTGATCATTATTAATAATGTCACAGGAGTCAAGCAATGGCCTGGTTCAAAGTGGGACTCTTTCATAAGGATTTTATAAGTACAATATTAGAAGCCATTCCTCAGTCTGTTCCTGACTCTCATGGTAATCTTTGTCATTACCATAGCAACCCAATCATACCTCTGACAAATATATTCTGAGTGTCACTATTGGGGAAATAGAACTGAATACAAAATCTTCTCCCAATCCAGAAAACCTCTCCACAAATGCAGTAGAGAAAGAAGTTTTGTTTGTTAAGTAATCATTAAACCAGAATGTGATGTTGTCCATCACAGGCAGTCTGTTAAAGAGATTGCAAAGAAATCTCCCCTTTTTGTATAGCCAAGCAGACACAGCCCATTACATACATGTTCTCAAAAGATAAACAATAACTGGTCCTCAAGTAAGAGGACTTGACAGCACCATTCGTCATACATAGTTATCTGAGAATCACCTCATAACTGACGCAACTGTGTTAGCTAATTGGCTTTATCCAGAGGAAAAATAATATCTTTGACAGGAGGTAGTCTTGCAACTTGGGTCAAGCCACCACTGAAGTTAGGCTCCTACATCAAATTTACCATCTAGCAGGGAAACTAACAATAGATAAGTAATTACATTACGGTTTTAATAAAGTGCAATGGAGAAGTACTGAGGATGCTAACAGTGTCTGCGAACCTAAAAGTGGCCTGGGGGGTCTGGAAAGGTTTCCCTGAGGAAGTGCCAGACTTCTAGGCAGTCTAACAGCAAGTGTGAAGGCCGTGGTGCTAAAAAGTGCTAGATGTGTTTGAAGAACGGAGAGAATGCTAACATAGCTGGAAGGCGCAAGAGAACGCCAAGAATTGAAGCTGGAAGGGTAAGCTGGGGCCGGGCCATGCTGGGTCTTGTACAGCACTATAAGAATTTTGGACTCTTCCAAGATTTTTAAGTAGAGTGACCCGATCAGATTTACATAGCTGGTTCACAATGAACTTGGGTAACTCCAAGTTCTACTGAGCATAAATCCATTACACCAGGAGGGCACAGTGCTGCAACAAATCCCGGTGAGTCAGACAGGCTCGGGGTGCCAAGCAGGGTGGATAGCAAATAAAGTCTCAACAGCTACCAGGTGACTTGTTTCCTTGTTAGAGGCATAAATTAGTCCTCTTAAGTAACTCTTTTCTCTGAGTTCAAGTAAACACACCGGAAGCAGCTAGGGAAGGAGTTTCAAGCTATGAAACTTTTGGTGAAAAAAGACTTTGTTGTTCGAAGTATTCCTCTTCTATGTAGTGGTCCCAGCATGCAGATGAGGAAAGGAGAGAATGATGAACACCCCTCCCACCAGACACAGCAAATTGTAGAGGCACCATGAGAGCAGGCGTTTAAGGTGTACGGTAGTCCAATCCTATTTTATAGGTGAGGAGTCAAGTTTAGATTACAGTAATTCGTAATTTTCTTTTGGCCTAATTGAAATGCATCGTATAAAAGATAAGAGGAAGAGTGTGAGGAGGGGCTTCGCCTTCCTCTCTGGAGGGCTGGGCAGTCACTAACGGTTTCTGACGCGCTTAACCCAATGCTCCAAACCGGCGGGCTGCGGCAGTAAGGCAGACCTCGGCCAGCGGAGTGGCAGGAGGGGCTCGGTGGGACGGGGTCCTCTCCAGGGGAAGCCGCGGTGGCCCGGCTGGACCTCGCGGGAGACCCGAGGCGCCATCCCTCGTGCCCAGGGGACAGCAGGGCATTTACTCCGTCTCTGAGAAGTCGAGGCTAGAAACTTACTAGTTGAGCAATTTCGGTGCCCCCCTGTCCAGGCTGGGGACCCCGTTGAGAACATGCCTGTAACAAGGAGAAATTTTCGGGAGGAAAAAAAGTCTTGCGAGCATCTGGCTAAAATTCGGCAGTCTCCAGGGAGCGATTCAGGGCACCGGCCCTGCAGCTGCCGCAGTGAAAGGCGGCCGGGCCGTGCCTGCAGCTCGCGCGGCGCACGGAGCTCCGGGGCGGGGGCCGGGGCCGCGGGGGGCAGCGGCGGGAGGACCGGGCGCTGGGGGCGCTGAGCCGCGGCCGCGCTTCCGGAGCCGGCGGGCAGCGTCAGCGGAGCGGGCGGCTTCCGGCCGCGGCGTAAACATCGGCCGAGAGCGGCTGGAGGCGGGGCGCGCGGGCTGCGAGAGGGGCCGGCCTGAGGCGGTCTCCGTCCCCGGCGTGCTCCGGTCCTGGCCCCGCTGCCCGCAGGCGCGTCCCCGGCCGAGGAGGGCCGAGAAGCGCGAGCGCGGGCGGCAGGGAGGCCTCGGCGCCGTCCCTCTCGCCGCTGCCGCCTGCTCCTTGCCGCGCGCCGCCGTGCATTTCTTTCCTTCTTTGTCTCCTTCTCCCCTCGCGGGTGTGGGCATTCTTGGTGAACCAAAGTGCAGCCTCAAAGATGGCTGATGGCAACGAGGATCTGCGGGCAGACGACGTGCCGGGGCCGGCCTTCGAGAGCTATGAGTCCATGGAGCTCGCCTGCCCCGCCGAGCGCAGCGGCCACGTAGCCGTCGGCGACGGGCGCCACATGTTCGTCTGGGGCGGCTACAAGGTCAGTGGCCGGCCGGGCCGCGGCGGTCGCCACGCGGCTGTACCCGGGGCCGGGGCGCGGGCAGGCGGAGAGGTCAGAGGGGCCCCTGAGGGCGCTCGGACTCTGCCCGTTGGTTCGTTTGCTCTCGGGTGGAAGTCTCGAGCCCCCCCCCCCCGGGTCCAGGCTGCGGGGCTGTTGCCACATCGACCTTGTGCTTCAAAGCTCACCCCCGCGACCCCGTTGCTGCCTCTGGAGCGCTGTTCTGGGGAAGGCCCTGGTGAGGTTGGTGGGGCGGTGCAGGACGACGAACCCGGTGTTATTTGAAACGGTTGGGACTAAGAGAGGTGACGGTGTGTGGTATCGCTCAGACCATTTATCGGAACTACCTAGGAGGACTTTGCTATCTGGAGCGGGGTCCGACTGGCCCACGAGACTGTTCCCCGCTTATGGGGTGGCCGAGGTGTAGGAGAAACCCCTGGAATTCCGGGAGGCCTCAGGAATCACCTTATTCACCATTACCGCCTGTGCAGACGTTCATCACACTATTGTTTGAACATTTCAGGGCTATTTTCCTTATGGTTTCAGCTGAGAAAGAGTTGGAAGTTTTTCAGAAGAAACGCCTATGTAAAAAATAACAGAAAAGTTCCACTAGTAACCAAAAATCCCCAGCAACAAATGTAACTACAGAGTACAACTCTTCCCCGCCACACCACCAGTCGTAAACAAAGTGATTAGTTACCAGTTCACAGCCAGTTACATTTCTTCTCTGTAATCCTAGCTGGAGATCCACCCCAGGTGTCTTATTTAAAACCTTGCTCATTAGTGCTCCTACCCTTTTGCTTTCAGAACTTCCCAATAACACTCTACATTCTAGAATTGTCTTTTTCCATTTGATGGGGTGGCTCCGATCCATTCCTACCACAAAATGCTTGCTTTATTCCCCTTTGGTCTTAAAAATGTTCTCCCCCTTCCTTGCTTGAAATTTAGTTCACTATCCCGGTGCCTTGGATGACTTGCTTCGTGACTCTGATAACCGGTTTTAGCTTATGGTACAGTTGACCTGATCGTAGTTGACCGTGTTTGAGATCGCTCTCAAAGACAGCTGTCCTGATTCCTTCTATCTGCAGTGTCTTCCCCAGCCTCCAATGAATAGGTGTTTGGAGAGTACTTGGTAGGGATATGGAACTGCAAGGAGGGAGCGGACAGGTATGTAGGGACCCGTATTAAAATGTGAATAATTGCCCTAGGGAAAAGCAACCCTGTTGGTCATACTTCAGTCTAAACTACTTTATTCATAATTCTATTTGTAAAAATCAGCAACATTTGGGGAATGGGACTTTTCTTTCGGGGTGGGGAGAGTTGCCAGGGTGACGATTTCCGATGGTGGGTTTATAAGGCCCTGCGGCCGCGTGGCAGGTAGGAGCAGCAGATCACTGAATTGGGTGGCTCCCAAACAGGCTATTCTCCCCATTTATGTCTGGAAGCCTGAGAGTGGGCACAGAAGCCGCTGGAGATTGTTTCAAAGGCAATAAACCTTGGCTTCCTACGTAGTAGTCAGTTTTCTCCCACCCAGGCTTGGCTGGTCGCCGTGTCAGCTCACCGTCTCGCTTCCAACTTTCCCTTTATCAGTGGTGGAGAGGAAAGAGAAATGTTTACATGGCCGACTGCTTTATTTCTGTATGTTTAATGCTCAAGCTTATTGGACTCTTGACACCCATTTTCAGTGAACTGCAGTTGTTTACTACGTGTTGAAATTGTTCAGAAAGTGGCCAGGGAGGATCCAAGACTGGAAATGCCTGGCACTTGGCAAAGTTCAGGGAAAGGATGGAATCCTGGCTCTACATTACTTGCTAAGTAACTGTGGCAAATAACTTAACCTAAGAAACCCATTTTCTCGTGATAGCAACGACTTTTTATGGTGGTTGTGAGGATTAAACAAAGCAATCCATGGACAGCAGCACTCAGCTCTGGTAAGCTCAGTCTATTTGTTAGGAATTAATACCTGAAGGGAAATGGAGCAGAACATGGAACTTAAAATTTTGCATAAGGACTTAATACTTGCAAATTTGCAGTTCTGCCCTCTCTCCAGCTTCTTAGAGAAGGAGAATGAGTGAAAGGAAAGCTTGGTTAGAAAGCCATACATCATATGTTAGTGTGGGTCAGACACTTTCAGTAGTCTGCTGACCACAGCACGGGCAATCTCTCCTGAAGTCATGCAACTAAAATTTGGTACATGGTCTGTTCCGGACAAAGTAGAGATTTCCTGGAGACCTCATAACTTATTGCACTATTGCAACTACTGTATCAAAAATTTTAATTCAGAGCTATGTTAAGCTTTACGTTGAGCATGTGGCATGGGTCAGGGAGGATCATGCGTTTAATATAATTGTAAGACCTATTTAACTTTTCATAACTAGCAATTTCCTAATTAATATCTCAAATAAGACAGGAAAAATACAATAGCGCCTCTTTAAAATATCAATTATTTTTAATGTTTATAATTTTATTCTTCTTCTTAGAGTAATCAAGTCAGAGGATTATATGACTTTTATCTGCCTAGAGAAGAACTATGGATCTACAACATGGAGACTGGAAGATGGTAACTGGATATTATCACGGGGACTAAAAAATTCAAATAAGGTTGCAAAAAAAATGTTGTAAAACCCATTCTGATGAATAAAAATATTTTAAGGATGCTAAGCTACTTATATATTATAAAAATATTCTAGTTTATCTCAGCTGTTATACTTAGATATTTTAGTATCTCTTTAGAAGTAGTTCTGTAATTACTACTTTTATGACCTTGGAATAAATTTCTATTCAGGGCTGTATAACTAAATTATCATAGTAATATTAAAAGGTGCTAGTTTGAGATCCTGGAAAGATAATAAAAGTTACATATATAGTTTTAAGACATTATAAGTCTTGTCATATGGTATCTTGAATAAGAAAAGGATTTTAGGACATTAGACTTGTTGGATTTTAGGTTTAGAAATTTTAGCTGCTAAAAATAAAGGTGGTATTCTATTTTAATAAGCTCTATAATTAAATCCCTTTAAAATAGTATGTTCTGTTTAAAAACCAATACGAACTTAAATGTGCCCTCTATATAAATTGGGGATAATTTGAAAGGATCTTTTGCTGGTCTCATAGCAGTGGTAGTCAAGAATACGTGCTTGGTAGAATTAATGTGTTTCTCTAAATGCTGGTTATAGCCATGTTTGGGGATTTACAAAGTAGTTTTCCCCAACGTTTGCTCTGTGAGAACTTTATGATTTAAATATTTTACTTATTGTAGATCTCAGAACTAGAATAATAGTCCCACTTGATTTAAGAGTTAAACTAAGTCAGGATTATTTCTGTATATAGCAAATCAGTTTTTAACATGAGCTATTAATCTTTTTCTGGAAAATTGGAAATTTATAATTGTATCCCCTTAAAAGGGGAATCTACGTATGTATTTTATTTAAAAAAAAAAAAAAATAACGCCAGACGTGGTGACTCATGCCTGTAATCCTAGCACTTTGGGAGGCCAAGGCAGGAGGATCACTTCAGGTCAGGAGTTTAAGACCAGCCTGAGCAACACAGAACCCTGTCTCTAAAGAAAAATTAAAAAATAAAAAAATTTTTAAATAAGCCTTCCAAAACTTCAAGCTTAACAAAAATAAAGTAATATTGTATCTGATAGTGTGAGCAGAAGACCTTAAGTGTACTATTAATATTCTGAATCTTAGAATTTCTTAGATTAAAATTTTTAGGTTCAGAATGAATACATACACTCAAAGGAATGCCTGGCACGTAGTTAGCACTACCTGTTTGTAGTGTTACACAAAGGACTGTATCAGATTCATTTGAATGGCTAAAAGGTAACTGATTTAATCTGTCTGAACTAGCAATGTTGAGGTTCCTGGCCCCGCTCAAAAAAGAAAACAAACAAAAATGAAAACGACAAACCACTTATGGCCATGTACATAAAAAGCAAACAATTTAGTTTGAGAAAAATAAAATGGCATGTTCCTAGAATAAAAAAAATGTGAAACTTAGGCTTTCAGACCTTTCATTATGCCTATATACGTAGGACCAGCTGGCATTGCCTGTGGAATGGGTAAAGAGGGAAAAATGTATTCCTTGAATTAAATTTTACAGCTAGACACTATCTAGTCAGCCCTCTCATTTTTTCCTTTATTGTGGGGATAAGCATAAGAAAAA
Organism: Lemur catta; assembly: GCF_020740605.2. Taxonomy (NCBI): domain Eukaryota; kingdom Metazoa; phylum Chordata; class Mammalia; order Primates; family Lemuridae; genus Lemur; species Lemur catta. The sequence goes on along the minus strand of NC_059128.1, from coordinate 45,206,364 downwards.
TTAATAGATTTTTGCATTTCTTCCTTTTGGTAAACTTACTTATATTCAGTTTTTAACCCCCTCAGGAAAAAAATTAACACTGAAGGGGATGTTCCTCCTTCTATGTCAGGAAGCTGTGCTGTGTGTGTAGATAGAGTGCTGTACTTGTTTGGAGGACACCATTCAAGAGGCAATACAAATAAGGTTAGTATTTCCAAGGATTATGGTTCAAGTAAATTTTATTCTTTTTCAAACCTCAGATTTCTAAGGTTAGCCCTATACTTATTTCTGTCCCAGTTAATATATTATTGTATGAATGTTGATGTTACTATTGTGTCTACCAGTCTGTATTTACCTAGGCCTTTTGTAAAATCAAGTTGGGTGGGAAAGTTGTGTAATTTCCTAGGTTGTTCTTATTTGTGCTCTTTATAGCTTGTTGTTGTCTTAGAACCCCTAAGTGTTAGATAAATTAACACCGACAGACAAAATTTTACAGATTGACATTCCAATAATATGGTGCCCTAAGACACTGCTGTTTGGACTTGGTCCATATTTGTTTCCAAATAGGAAAAGTTGTCACTTATTCTCTTTCAGGTCAGTAAGAGACAGATGCAGTCAGTCAGAAAGGTGCATATGATATATAGGTAGATGCTTATCAATTCATTTATTTGGCAACTTAGTAAGCACCTTATATGCTAAGCACTTGGTCAGATACTGGAGACACAGAGATGAGCAAACTGTAATAGTCTCTGCCTCTAGGAGCTCACGTTCTGGAAGGGACATATATAATAAGTAAACCATGCAATAGCATCTGAGACACAGCCTGGCACATAGGACTTAACTCAGTTAATATCACTGAATTTGCAAGAGTCCTTGGGACATTGTGTTTGGTAGGATCACTAAGAGGTGATGTTTGAATGTGGAAGGGGTAGCCAAGATGCAGAGGTATTAGCAAAATATGTCTTGTTTATAATGCCAAGTGATTTATAGGTTTTATACATATGGCTAAGATGGTTTCAACTTATGCTCCTAGAAACTCTAAGGATTTGAGATGCCTTGGGGCACTTGTGGGAAGAGCAGATGGTATTAGGTGGGCTCCGGGCTGCCCTTCCCTCCTCCATTTTAACATTTGTAGCTCCAGTTTTGTTTTTACATATTGGGCTTTTGATTAATATTTTGCTTGAAGAAAGGGTTCTTTGCCTAAAATATTCTGTTAGGCACATCTCATCTACAGGCTGTAGCTGAGCTATATATTTTTCAAAGCCAAGGGGGGAAAAATAACTTTGCAACTTGAGGAAGGTTGGGAAGGAGAGAAGCTGAGGTTTTAGGGAGTAGTCACAGAAATCATAGTAGGTTAGTATACTGGTCAAATGGGGTTAAGTGTTTTAAATTTGACAGAAAGGAAAGTAGAGAAATAAAAACTATTTATATATATATAAAATGGCAGATATATTCATCCTTTGAAGGATAAACCAGTTTTTAATCTTTCAAGTATTGATCCTTAGCTCCTAGAATTAAATAGGCACTGAAGATTATCTGTTAAATTGAATTTGAAGGTAAAATTGCTAACCTTGACATTTTTGGTAAAACCATCTTAATTAACCATAAATTAGACCAGTACAACTCAGAGTGCCTACCTAAGGCAAGATAAAAAGCTTGTACAATGTAAATGAATGCACTGTGATTCCTTCATCAAACAGGTGTGGCTAGGTTTGCCATACTTACTTTAGCTATTCCCAATCCCTATTTTTTGCCATATCATGAAAAATTTCAAACATATAGTGTTATGACTAATATTCTAAGTATACTTTTGTGTATATTTGAATATTTTCATAATTAATTGCTCTATAGACATGCAATAAATGATCTAGATTAAAAAGTGTGGCTGTGGAGAAAAGAAACTAGCTGAACCAACAGTGTGCTTAGTGACTTAGGAAATTTATATTCTGTCACAGGTTCCTCATCTAGACACAGACCAGTCTGGCAGCCACTCTGCAGTAACAATTTCAGTAGCATTAGATGAATTAGACAGCCTTCTTATTCTTACGTATCACAGTAAAATTAAATGCTAAAGTTGAATTTCTTTCACATTACCAAATCTAACTGAAATCATTGCTTCTGACAGTTCTACATGCTGGATTCAAGGTCTACAGACAGAGTGTTACAGTGGGAAAGAATCGATTGCCAAGGAATTCCTCCATCGTCAAAGGACAAACTTGGTGTCTGGGTATATAAAAACAAGTAAGTTGGTAGAACTATAGGTTTGGGTTATTTATGTGGAAAGTGTTTACCATTCAGGTGTCCTCCAGCCAATAAGCATAGAACATACCTCATAGGCCCATATGAAGATTAAGTGAATTAATACATGAAAGCATTTAACATAGTACCTAAGACATAGTTAAGTGTTAGCCATTTTTATTTGAATAAGTATTTTCATATACTCAAGTGTACCTTCCTAATTCATACATAACACATTGATTGCCACACTTAGGAAAAAAAAGTTTTCCCTTGGGGCCATGGTGTTTTATTATGAAAACAGAATAAAAACTTCAAAAACAAAACGATCCTTTCTTAATTGAATGAAAATTTTTATTTTTTATTGTTTTCTGGGCATGAGTTATATGCAACTTGAAAAATAGTTCACACGGCTCCCAAAGTAAACAGATGTGTGAGTTACATACACTTTACTAGGCCCCGGGCTCAAAACTAGCATGAGTTAAATATAACTCACATGGCAGTTAATGTGATAAGACAAAAAGAAAAATCCCTGGTATCCTATCCTTTGGATGTTTGAATTTTTAGTGTCTTGTTTTTTATCAAACAGGTTAATATTTTTTGGAGGATATGGATATTTACCTGAAGATAAAGTATTGGGAACTTTTGAATTTGATGAAACATCTTTTTGGGTAAGTAAAGTTTTCATATTTGCATATGGCCTATGTTGAAATACACTTTACATTTGCAAGTAGTTTTGTTCATTTGTCCTTGTTAATAAATCAGGGGCTATATAATTTTACAAACATCACTTGTAAAATAATTCAGATTCTTATTTTCTGTAGAATTCAAGTCATCCAAGAGGATGGAATGACCATGTACATATTTTAGACACTGAAACATTCATCTGGAGCCAGCCTATAACTACTGTGAGTTACTGAAGAACAATGAATTATTAAAGCAAGACCACTTAGAGGAGGAGGGGGATACACGAGAGTTGGGAGGTGTTATACATTTGACAGCTTATTCTTGTTTTCTGGAAAGGGAAGATCCATAGCTTTCATTGTTCTCCAAAGAATCTGGAAATCAGAAAAGTTTAAGGAATATATGAAGGGACTAACCCATCATCTATTATCTAATAGATGTTAAGTGGTAGCTGCTATTGTTCATACGGGTTATGAGTATCCCTTATCCGAAATGCTTGGGATTAGAAGTGTTTCGGATTTTGGAATATTTGCATTATGTACTTACCAGCTGACCATCCTTAATCCAAAGATCTGAAATACAAAATGCTCCAACAAGCATTTCCTTTGAGTGTCATGTTGGTGCTCAAAAAGTTTCAGACTGAAAAGTGGGGATACTCAACCGGTAATTAACCTAGTGCTACACTGGAATATATATTACTTAAATATTAGATTTTTTTTTCCCAGATACTATAAAATGTCCTGGTCTTTATTTTAAAAGATTAAAAAATAAAGCAATCTTCGTTATATTAATGAGGCTATTTAGTAACACATCTCAAAAATATAAAATTACATCCCCAGTCTGGTAGTCAGCTTTCAGTACTGCTGACTTAAAGTCTGCACTTCAGCTTTTAGAAGCTCAAGTATCTTGCATATTCTTAACCCATATCCAGAGAAGACTGATATCTTCCCTCCATTTATAAAAAGCTTACTCCTTTACTAAGTTGCTTGTGTAACTTTTTAATAGGGTAAAGCACCTTCACCTCGTGCTGCCCATGCCTGTGCAACTGTTGGAAACAAAGGTTTTGTGTTTGGAGGCAGATATCGAGTGAGTACATAAACAGTTTCAATGACTTGCTTTTGAATTCTTCAAAATAATGATTCAATTATCCCTTTTTTAGGATGCTAGAATGAATGATCTTCACTATCTTAATCTGGATACATGGGAGTGGAATGAATTGTAGGTATCACTTTAGGTTATTTAGAAAAGTTTTCCCAATTTTTACCCTTTTCCCTATTATCAGTATATAATATACTTGGCTTAACATTTCTGTAACTATGAATATAAATAAGCATGATTACTAGGTCCTTAAGGAATTTTGTTTTCAGTTCCCTTAACTGTGTCCCTGGCACATGGCATATGCTCAATGTTTGTTGCAAAAAGGTCTAAAGTTGACTGTGCTTTCAAAGAAAACAGTTCTGTATAAAGAACACAGTTAAAGTTTTTAAAGTCTTTTTTCGCAATAATTCCATATAAATTTTAAAAGAAAACTTCAATTTTTCTGTATTACATACAGTAGCTGAATTTAATCACAGATATTGTAACTTAGCTATTATTTTCAGAATTCCACAAGGCATATGCCCAGTTGGCCGATCTTGGCACTCACTAACACCAGTTTCTTCAGATCATCTTTTTCTCTTTGGAGGATTTACCACTGATAAACAGCCTCTAAGTAAGTCCCTTAAAAATACAATAATGAAATCATTATATATTATCCATATAGAACAAATAGCTGAAAATCAGTCTATTATAGATATATGAGAGGGCTTATGGGGTTGGTTGGAAGGTTTGATATTAATCTTGATCGTATAACATACTTATAATTATACATACTATGCCATACTTCCATTATGCTCAGTAAAGAAATGACCTGCAGTCCTTAAAAAAAACTAAAGGGCTGTAACATGCAAAGGCCTTACTTGTTTAACTGCAGAGGAAAAAAAAAAAAGGAAATATACTTTTTGTATGTACTCATGATCTGATGTATTATTTTACTTGTTAAGGCTGTTCCCTTTAAGTGTCAGTGTCATATTAACAGAATAACGTACTTCATAGCTTTTTTCTTTGTTTCAATCAGGTGATGCCTGGACTTACTGCATCAGTAAAAATGAATGGATACAGTTTAATCATCCCTATTCTGAAAAACCAAGGTATGAACTATTTAAAACGTAATTCTAATACTGAATATGTATAAGACTGGTGAGAACTGAAGTTCTGGCTGCATTATATCCACCATTCTTATTTATAAAAATCCCAGCATTTGCTAAGGTTTGACATCATAATTCTCAAGGAAAAGAAAATCAATGTTATCCTAGTACCAAATGCTTTCTTTTTTTTTTTTTTTTTTGAGACAGAGTCTCACTTTGTTGCCCAGGCTAGAGTGAGTGCCGTGGCGTCAGCCTAGCTCACAGCAACCTCACACTCCTGGGCTCAAGCGATCCTACTGCCTCAGCCTCCCGAGTAGCTGGGACTACAGGCATGTGCCACCATGCCCGGCTGATTTTTTTTTGCTATATATATTTTTAGTTGGCCAGATAATTTCTTTCTATTTTTAGTAGAGACGGGGTCTCACTCAGGCTGGTCTCGAACTCCTGACCTCGAGCGATCCACCCGCCTCGGCCTCCCAGAGTGCTAGGATTACAGGCGTGAGCCACCGCGCCCGGCCTATCCTAGTACCAAATGCTTTCTTTTCCATCATCTGTGTATGAAGAATAGGGCTGGATTTTTGTTTTTGCTTCTTCCTTCCATTATCATAAAATTATTGATACAGTTAAAAATTTATAATCAATCTTTTTACCTGAGTAAGATGAACCGCATCTATGTTTGCCATTAAAAAGGGTAGGGTTGGAGAGAAAGACTGGAAAGGAATTTTAAAAGCTAAAAGAATATACATGAAAAAAACAGCTCAAGAACTGTTGATCAGGCGGGAGGATCATTTGAGCTCAGGAGTTCGAGACTAGCCTGAGCAAGAGCGAGACGCCATCTCTACTAAAAATAGAGAGAAATTATATGGACAACTAAAATATATAGAAAAAATTAGTCGGGCATGGTGGCGCATGCCTGTAGTCCCAGCTACTCGGGAGACTGAGGCAGAAGGATTGCTTAAGCCCACGGGTTTGAAGTTGCTGTGATCTAGGCTGACGCCACGGCACTCTAGCCAGGGCAACAGAGCAAGACTCTGTCTCAAAAAAAAAAAAAAAACTGTTGATCAGATTTGTCTAACAAAAATTAAGAAGTAGAATCACTCAAAAGAGCTTAAACGTTGACAGTTATTTCTCTTGTTAATCTGAAAAAGAATTGCTAAAGGAAATAATATAGTAAAAATTGGTGTTCAGAGAACATAGGCCTATTTTTTTCCTCAAGCCTCTAACCCAAGTAGTCATGCCACTTAAGGTTTCATTTGCACAAATATCTTTCCATAGAATTACCAGGCTTTCGGCATCAGCATCCCTCACATGTTCTGTATAAGCCCAATGTGTCTATGGAAAAAGGAGAGGGCATATACTACTCAGCTCCCATAAGATTTTTATTGCTAACAAAGACCTAGAGAGCAGATCATTCAGTTCAATCTCCTCATTGCATAAATGAGGACCAGACCAGAGAGAAAAAAATATCCACATAAAATAGACAATTTTTTTTTTTTTTTAAAGCTTTTGCTACTTTCCCTTAAGATTTTACTTACCCACCATGATGTTTTGGTCTGAACTACCTTAAGATCTCGTCTTTAATTAGCTCTATTCTGTAGTGTACATGATCAGTTTGGTTGTTTGGGTGACTTCAAACTCAAGTTTTTGTTTTAAATGCAGGTTATGGCATACAGCTTGTGCCAGTGATGAAGGAGAAGTAATTGTTTTTGGTGGGTGTGCCAACAATTTGCTTGTCCATCACAGAGCTGTAAGTATACCACTTCGTATTATTACTGAAACTGGTTTGTGAAACACTTTTTAATGTACTCTTCATAACTATTTTTCAGGCACACAGTAATGAAATACTTATATTTTCAGTTCAACCAAAATCTCTTGTACGGTGAGTAACTATTTACTTGGCACTTAAATTATTTTACACTGTGTTTCTTGACACTTAAGGGCAATAATGAGTCTTCACTGATATAACTAACTCTTTAAAGAAAAAGTTTTTTTTTTGTAGTTCAAGTGAATACTTCTAAATAGTAAAGTGAAATTATTTTTCTCTTTCCTTGTCTACTTTCAGGCTAAGCTTAGAAGCAGTCATTTGCTTTAAAGAAATGTTAGCCAACTCATGGAACTGCCTTCCAAAACACTTACTTCACAGTGTTAATCAGAGGTTTGGTAGTAACAACACTTCTGGATCTTAAGGCTTCATGGATAATGCCTCTGATAACCTTGCATGGACAGCAGACCTGTAAACGTCAGAGTGGCATCATTTGTATAATTACATGCATTGTTGTAGTTTGCAGCTTTTTGGTTTTAATGTGCATGTGAATGGCCTAGAGAACCTATTTTTGTGTCTACAATAAATGTACTTAACACCAGTAACAGTCCCCTGGTAAAAGTAAAAAAAAATTAATGCTTGGGCTTTTTACCCCCAAAGAATGGTTATTACATTTCCTTTTTGGTAACTTCAGGATATACATCTGTAGAAACATTGTACGAAACAGTCTTACCATTATGAAATGGTGAGGTTATTTTTTAAAAACATTAAAATTTTAGATTTTTTTTTAATGGCAAGAGTAGTCAGTCTATTATATAGCCTAGCATCATAAATACAACATAATAAAGAGCTTTTTTTTTTTTTACATTAATTTCAAATGGGAAAATACGCTAATAGGACTAAGCTGGTCAAAGAAATCGTGGAGGGGCCTACAGCTATTTGTAAATGCTTCCTTCAGTGTAGAAGCTGGGGCACACGGTCATGTTGACTATAGGTGGTACTGAAGTGCACTTTTGATATTGTAGGTTAAGATACTCTATCATGCAGGATAATTACTAGAGGTAGAAATTAAAATGGTACAGAAATGAATGAGATTATAAGAAAGAAATTAATATGAAGACTGAAGGTATTATAAATGCATGGAAATAACACCAATTTCTTCCAGGAATTATTTCTTAAGCTGAATCATGAGAATTGTTTGTATTTTGCATTTGGTCTAATACTTTTTTTGACAAGTATAGGTGAAGGCAGAAGAAAATCCACTCTACTCCAATACTTAGGATTTTCAAGACACAATCCTTAAATGTTTAACCACCCTCAGCCCCAACAAGAAAAAAACCCTTGTGACTGGCCTGTTTTTATATATATATATATATATATATATATATATATATATATATATATATATATAAATGATGTTATATACAGTAGATTAAGTCAACAGTTTAAGCAATAGAGCCACTTCACTGTTCAATTTCTTTACATCGTGAAATGAGTACTAAGTATTAACCTCCCAAATTTCAAGAAAATGTAGAATAACTATAGATGTATTAATTAGCATTTAACTGTCCACAAATATTTCACGAAATCCTATCATAGACAGTGTTTCGTCTATATAAAACTGGAAAAAACAAGAATTAAGTCCTTTTGGCGAATATAGCAAGGCAATGTTTAGTTCATTTTTAAATGCGGAAGTCCTGTTACATGGCGTTTTCATCTTTGAACTTCCAAAAGGCTATAAAATGGGCTCTTCTTAAATATTTTAGGATTTCATTTCAGCTATTTCCTTTTTACATTCAGAAGATTGGGTGCAGACACTTTCACTTTGCCAGGAATGTTTCTTGATAAATCTGTGTCCTAAAAAAAGAAAATTGCTGAATATCTTCACATTCTATATGGTCAATCATGTTTATGACAATTATGTATCCTCTGCTGTCAAAAGAAAGGCATTTCCAAGATTTTTAGCTGAAATACTTTTACTGCTTTCAGTAAGACAGCATTTTTTACCAAAACAATAGAAAATAACTGCTAACATTTTTAATTGTACAACTAATCTCCACTTTCCTTTTCTGAAGGAAAACGTTACCTTTACGCTGCGGAATAAGTCTTTTTCTCTTGCTGTTGCTTCTTTGAAATGCATGAAACTATTCAAGGCCGTTTTTGCAGCTGTAAATAGAAAACAAAGAATCTACTTCTGTTCAATCAATGAACTGTTTAAAATAATTCAAAAAAAATGTAAATACCTTTTCCCTTTTTCTGAACTCCAGGAGTAAGTTTCACTTTGTATCTTTAAAAAGGAGAATTGCATGTGTTACTAAATAGAGATTACAAAACAACTCATAAAAGTCTTTGTGTCAACTGTTTGAAGTAAATTAATGGTGACTTACTTATAGTTTGTCATGGTGGTGTAAGGAGCACATATTGGAATAGCAAACAGTAGTATATCTTCAGCATGTGGCTGTCCTGTCAAAGAATCAAACAGATTTTCCTAAAAGGGGAAGATAAAAACAATTGTATAATTTATATGAGTCTTAAAGGAAAGTGCCAAAACACTGTTTAATTAACATCTCAATGTATTTTTATCCTTTTCTGATAGGCATATAGTCTAAGTAGGAATAGCAGCAGCGCTTAAACTCTGCTTTAAAGTTCCAAAGAGTTAAAGACTAATGCTTGAATATATTATTCTTTACTACTAAATTTTTGCCTAGCGTAATAAGTAATGAAAACAATGATGTTCAAAATACCACCTATAAACACATTTAAAAGGGGGAAAACTTGCTGGATATTACTTAAGTTGCAGAAAACTACTGTGCATTAAAATGATGCACAGCAATGACCACAAATACATTTAAGGCCCACTGCATGAAAACGGGACAGACACTTTGGCTAGTCCAATGGTTCTCTACCACTGCCCCTGAGAAGACACTGGGCAATGTCTAGAAATAGTTCTGGCTGTCACAATGAGGGGTAGGGTGGCTGGGAGGGGTAGTGGGTGCTACTTGGCATCTAGTAGGTAAAGGCCAGGGATATTGCTAACCATTTTATAATGCATGGGACAGCCTCCCCCAACAAAAAAATCAACCATCTCATGTTAATAGTGCCAAAGTTGAGAATCCCTGAGCTAGAATAGTCTTTTATCTTCCTGTTCTGGAAGAGAAATCCCAGGGCCTCTTAAGAGCTCTCATTTGACAGGCTGCAGACAAGACTGCCCCTCTTTGTTTAACAATATGAGTAAACTTAGGATTTAGGACAAAATGCTTGCTGTAATTGATAGTTGAGTGTTTGCTATGTGCCATAAACTTTTCTAAATGCCCTTAACGTACATTATCTTCTCAAAACAACTCCTTTCTGGTAGAGACAGTTATTATCCCTATTTTTCATGTGAGTTAATAACAGGCACAAAAAATAACGTTTCCAAGTTTGTACAGTTACATATAGCAGAGCTGGGATTAAAACCCAGAAAGTTTGACTCTAGAGCTTGCAGTCTTGTCTTAGCTTTTTACATTTTAATTAATTGTGTATCAAATATTCTTAGAACTAGATTACAATGAGAAGCAATGAGAATGTTGTAATAGGAACCCCAATACAAAATCATACCTCATTTCCCTGTTGATCCAGATCTTGTTCTTCCTGTTCCAACATATAAAAATAAAAGTCAGCTATAACTTAAAATGAAATTCCACACCATTAAACCATGAAGAGAAAGAAACAGTGATATAACAAGACTGTCATATCTAACCCACAAGATAGGGGCCCCAGGATGTATTCTTTGGTGTCCCAAGACTCTGACATGAATTTGTGTGTGTGTGTGTATTTAATACTTACTAAGCAATGGCATTCAAAGAGAAAAAGGGATGGTTCTCTGAAGTGGGGGGAAAAAAACCCCAAACTTTCACATAAAGTATATGCTAAAACAGTGAAAGTTATAGGGACAATTTGAAATGACAACTAAGGTTGATATGTTTGCCAGGAAAAAAGAAGATGGAGAATTCTGGTAAACAGAACTTTTGTTTTCAAATCTCTGTTCAGCAGTTTTAGGATTAATTTTTCACATACGAAGATATGCTTAATTGTATTTGCTTACCTACATAAGAAAAATATCTGGAGATAACTTACTGTCCAGGTTGAATACCTGAAACTGAATAATTTATAAACAACAGAAATTTACTTCTCACAGTTCTGGAGGCTGGAAGTTCGGGGTGAAAGCACCAACAGATTCAGTGTCTGGTGAGCCTGAAAGATGCCGCCTTGTTGCTGTGTCCTCACATGGCAAAAGAGCAACTCCCCTCAACCTCTTTGGTAATGGCCCTCGTGACTCAATCACTTACTAAAGGCCCACCTCTTAATACTATCACATTGTGTACGTAGCTTCCAGGATATGAATTTGGGGGGGATATCAACAGAACATTCATAATTACCACCTCTAATGAATATTTACAAGTATGGGGTTTATAAAATAAATTACAGAATATGGGAATAATGTAAATATTTGAGAGCTAAAATGAGTTTAAGTATTACTAAACAACACTGTTTGGCAGAGAAAAAAAAGAAAACAGCAATACACAATCTCTAAGCATTAGCTGTAATAAACTAATTATGAGCTTTAACTAAAAACAATGCTGGTGATGAAAATAAAAATTTTTGATTCAGCCCGATTTGATTTTAATCAAAGTTATTAAAATAGCTCAGAATTTCAAGAAGATGTATATATTCATGGTAAGGTATACTTGGTTCATAAAACAATTAGGCAATCATAGCTGGAAAAACACAAACTTCTTACTGGTTTTGCAACAAAAGTATTTGGCACTTTAACTGTATACCCATTTTCAACATTAAGAATACAACAGATTCCTACAGAAAAGTTTAGAGAAGTGAAAATTTATTTTCCACTCATCTTCAGGACAATCTCAATTCTTTGTCTTATTTTCACTAAGTCAGTTCCCATCAGAATCAAAGCCTCTCCATAAAATTATTTTCTAAAGGCTTGTGATAAATTTTTTATCAGCAGTCAACACTACTATTATTATGGTTAGATAATGCAATTTTAGTCTTTGAGGTTCTACTTCTGAGATGATGTTCCATTAAGAGTAGAATTACTGCTCGTCCTGGTTTTAGCACTTTAAGTCCCATGTCTTGGGAACCCTGAGATGATTAGTCACCCTAAAAGCAGCAAAAGCCCACATGTGTAGTAGCCTTACCTTGTCATCATGTGTATCATCTACAGCTAAATCTTGTAATTCATGGGTTATAACCTCAAGAGATGGAGTTTCTTTCTTAATGCTGTCAGAAACCCTTTGCCCACCTCTGGGTTTCTGGGGCTGTTTCTTCACAGGTTCATCCTTTGTTTTTCCTTTCTTCCCCTTCTTTCCTTTTTCTTCTTTGTTTGAACCTGCAGACTTTAATTAATTGAAAGATCAATTAATGTTAGTATTTTCAATATTTTAACAAAAATGTATTAAATGCCTATCATGCTAGGCAGTGGGCTGGATGCCCACTGAAAAGCAAAAAGAAGAAATGTTTTTACATGTTACATACCCCCAGCAATTTCATGATAAGTTCACGCTCTTCTTCATCCTGGTCTTTGTATTTTTCCTTCATTTTTTTCATTTTACTCTATAAAATCAGAAGATTTTGGTTAGAAAAATTCAGCAGTAAAAATTATCAACAAATACTTATAAAGAAAAGGTACTTCTTTAATCGTCTGTCAAAAATGCTTATTGAACAGGTACCATTATAAGGCTGGAGGCTACAAAGATAGCTAAACCATAGTCCTCATTCTCAAGGAATTTACCATCTGGTGGAGAGAAGATACATAAAGAAGTAAAGATAAATTAATGTAACATTTTAAATACTACAAGAAAAGTGCAAAAAAATTAAGAAAATTTCAATAAATTTTCGGTTTGAGCAAGAAATGTGGCAAAGAAATAAAAGTAAAACTTGAAAGCAAGAATCAAGTAGTATTAGCAAGTCATCACATTTGGTTGGAGTAAGGGTACACACAGGAAGAACAGGAAATGGAAGTGGCAAAGCTAGGGTGGACACTTAATGTAGAAACTTAAGACTGAATATTATCAACAAAACCAGTGATTCCTTTACCTTGATTACACACCCAAATCACCCTAGGGGTTTTGAACTATAGACACCTAGGCTCCACCTCTACAGATTTTTGTCTTGATTTAGTCGGATTAACTAGGGCCCAAACAACAAATTTACAAAATTTTAAAGATTTCTTTAAACAGGACACAAATAAATACTTATCCACAAAAGAAGGGACTGATAAATCAGACTTCATTAAAATTAACAAATGCTACTCATCAAAAAACACCTTTACAAAAGTGAAAAAAAGTAGACCCCAAAGTGTGAAAAGTGAAAAGTACTTGAATACATATATCCAAGAAAAGACTTGTATTCAAGATTACAAAGAACTTCTATACATCAATTAGAAAGATGAGACAACCCAACTTTTAAAATAGGCACTTCAAAAAGAGGATATTCAAAGGTCTAATAAACATGAAAAATAAAGCCAAAGTGAGTCATCAGTATTGTGTATCACTTAAATGACTAAAAAAACCAAAACCCTGACAATACCACGTGTTAGTGAGGATGTGAAGCAACTGAAACTCACATACACCGCTTGGTGGGAAACTGATACAATTACTCTGGAAAACTGGTTGGCAGTATCTAATAAAGCTGAACACAAAGTGTAAGCTGTTATCCACCAAATTCCACTCCTTAGGCACACTGAACAGAAATGCATACTCGTGGACCCAAAGACATGTGGGGACATATTTAGAGAGGGCAAGAGTGAGCCTTCTTGATCTGGGTAGTGGTTTCACAGATATATGTGCACATAAAAATTCACTAAGTTAAAAACTTATGATTTGTGGCTGGGCACAGTGGCTCACGCCTGTAATCCTAGCACTCTGGGAGGCCGAGGCGGGAGGATGGCTCAAGGTCAGGAGTTCGAGACCAGACTGAGCAAGAGCGAGACCCCCATCTCTACTAAAAGTAGAAAGAAATTATCTGGACAACTAAAAATATATATAGAAAAAGTTAGCCGGGCATGGTGGTGCATGCCTGTAGTCCCAGCTACTTGGGAGGCTGAGGCAGTAGGATCACTTGAGCCCAGGAGTTTGAGGTTGCTGTGAGCTAGGCTGACACCATGGCACTCTAGCCTGGGCAACAAAGTGAGACTCTGTCTCAAAAAAAAAAAAAAAAAAAGAAAAAGAAAAGAAACAATCTGCATTTTATACAAAGTTCTAGAGAGCAGAGAAAGAGAGGAAGGTCCTAAACTTCTTTTATGAAGCTGGTATAAACTAGATACCCAAACCAGGCAAGGGCAGTATGAAAAATTAAAAGGTCAACTAACAGATTTTCTCAAGTAATATACCATATCAACTGATTAATAGAGAAAAATAATGCAATAGATACAGAAAAAGCATTCAATAAAATTTAACTTGTCATTACTAAAAATAACGAAAAAAGATATCTTCCAACAACCCACAGGAAACATCCCACAATGATAAAATCTCAGAAATAGTCCCCTGAATGAAATTAATAAAAATATACACTATTACTACTTCTCTGAAGCACTATGCTGATGTTGAGTCAGTACAAAAAACATGGGAAAAATAAGATACTAGGATTAGAAGAAATGCCATCATTTGTAGACAAAACAACTACCTACATATGAAGTATTAAGACTGCCCATTGCTAGATCAATATATGAAAACTGTCTTCCCACTTACCAGCAACTAATAACTAGGAAATGATTTAAAAATATACTATTTACAAAAAGTAAAAATTGTAAGAAAAAATATGAAGGACCTAGGATTCCATAAGATGGGTAAGACTTCTGTGGGAAAATGTATCTTTACTGAAGAATATAAAATATTCTTAGTTGTAGTGCACATTCTACATAATTATAGTCCACAAGTAGAGTCTTCCACAAGAGGACTCAATGTGGTAATGACAGACAATTCTCCACAAAAAAATCTAAAATTTTAATGTATTTTAATAATTCTAACAGGATTTACCTTGGAACTTAACCTGTCTGTATTTCATTATATAAATGCACCATTTACTGTCATGTTATTTCATATTACTGGACAGTTAAGATTATTTTCAGGTTATTTTTGCTATTATAAATATCAACCTGATGAACAGCCTTAGTGTTCATACCCATAATTTTTTTTTTTAAGGATAAATTCCTAAAAGTGGAATCACTGAGTCAAAGGGTAGATGCATTTCTGATGAGCATTCCCATGCTATACACTTATTTACTGAATGACTGAACACATAATATCTGTTAATTTGATGAATGTAAACAAATTCCCCATGGTTTACACAGCATCTTTTTCATCATTTTTTTCTTTTTTTTAGATTCTTTCAATTTTATTTATGGTTCTTTCTTCCACCTGGATTTTATTTTGTTTTCACAGGTTAACTATGTGAAAATCAGTATCAATTTTAAATATTTCAAATCTTCCCAAATGTTCTATATTATTATTTTATCAGACACTAAAATATACACATTTAATAGTCCTAGGTCTAGATTTTATTGTGTATCCCTTTTCTGTCTGGCTATGCCCCCATGTAAATACCATACTCTTAACAATTCTAGCATTAAATGTTTTACTACTTAGTAACGAAATACCTCCTCATTAATCTTTTCAAGATTTCCTTGGCTATCCTCTAGCATTTACTCTTTAAAATGAACTCTAGAATTATTTTATCAAGTTTATTAAAATCTCAAGTCTGATCAAAGTCATGTTGAATTTTCATATTAATATGAAGAAAATTTATATTTTTATTATATCTTGAGGCTTCCATTCCATATGCATAATATGTCGCTTCATTTATTTGTGGTTCACTGGAAAAAAGAAAAGGAAATTCTGACCACTATGGATAAAGGAAAGAACATAAAACATCTTTATAAAGATTGCTGCTGGGTGCAAGTGGCTTGCACCTGTAATCCAGCTACTCAGCAGGCTAGGGTGGGAGGATCACTTAAGCCCAGGAGTTCAAGCCTATAGTGTGCTATGATCACACCTATGAATAGCACTGCACACCAGCCAGGGCAACTCACAGTGAAACCCTATCTTACAAGAAAAAAAAGGATTGCAAAGGAACCTTTTTAAAATTAAAATTAGGCCAGGCGCGGTGGCTCACGCCTATAATCCTAGCACTCTGGGAGGCCGAGGCGGGTGAGGATCGCTCGAGGTCAGGAGTTCGAGACCAGCCTGAGCAAGAGTGAGACCCCCGTCTCTACTAAAAATAGAAAGAAATTATCTGGACAACTAAAAAAAATATACATATAGAAAAAATTAGCCGGGCATGGTAGCACATGCCTGTAGTCCCAGCTACTCGGGAGCCTAAGGCAGTAGGATCGCTTAAGCCCAGGAGTTTGAGGTTGCTGTGAGCTAGGCTGACGCCACGGCGCTCACTCTAGCCTGGGCAACAGAGCGAGACTCTGTCTCAAAAAAAAAAAAGAAAGATTAAAATTAAAGGAATTTAATTTTTAAAAAGGTACACTGATAAATTATCCCATAATCCCCCTTTTTATACTGCTACAGCATTTTAAAAAGTATGTTCTATATCCAGTACTACGTCCTTCATCACCAACCTTTAATAAAATATGTAAGAACTCTAATCAAAATCACACTGATAACTGAAAAAGAAACTACTAACTTAAATTATCAATAAATATCAGCTCTGCCACTTACTATCTTGGGTGACTCTGGCAAATCACAATCTCCTATTTCTCTTCTATATAAAATGAGAGCTTCTGTGCAGATAATCTTAAAGGTCTAAAGAATTTATAACTGATCTCTTTTAGGTTCCCTAAATGTGGTACTTTTTCAACTAATTTTCAGTCAAAGGAAGTCACACGGGATTTTTTTTTTGGCCTACATCTTCTATTTTACTTCAACTTTAAAGAATTAAGAGGAACCTCACAAATTCATTTGTGAACCATATTGTACTAACTTTGACAGATCATCCTGAAGTTTATTACCTTTTGTCCTCGCTTCATTGGCTGCACAGCTGGAACATTTTTGCTTGTGTTCTGATGGGTTTCAATGTGTACAGTACTTTCTTTGTCTTTGTCTTTTCCCTCTATCACTTCTAAATCCCCTGAGTCACTTGGAAGTTTTTTCTTCTTCATTTCCCTATATACAAATGAAATGAAAACATCTAATTCTTAGAATTTCATATTCTTAGTACCCTAAAAAAATTCCATGAGAAGGGGGGAACATGTACAGTATTCTGCTTAACTTGATAATCACGAAGCTACAGTAAACAAAGACACTCAAATCATCACAAAGGAAAATGGTGAAAATTTTTCATCTCTCATAGATTTATCATTCTTTCTTTCATCCAGCCTCAACACACTGTCACCCTTGACTTATCCTTCTTCATTAGTCACATTCACTCCCTGAACACCTTGAAGGCCAGGTCCTGGGATTAGTACTCTTTGTATCAGCATGGCCTTGGCAAATCTTAGGCACTCAATAAAACATGTGTTCACAGAATGGTTGAATAAATAAATGGATCTATAAAAATATGCAGATTCAGGAGGAAGGGGAAATTCTATTCCTGTGATTTTTCTTTCTATTCCCAATGCCAGTACCTAGTCCACTTCCCACTGACTTCTTCCAACATGTCCCCCATAATCTGTTCTACCTGAACTTCTATATTAATCTTCCTTAACTGTTTACCTATGTCACATTCCCACTCAAAATCTTCCAAAGGTTCTCTTCATATCACTTTCAGGATAAAGTTCAAAAAGTACAAATTCCAAGTACTCCACTTTTTGTCCAAATTCACTTCTCCAATCCTACGATTTACCAATTCACAAACATGAATTTTCTCCTCCTTAGTCTGCTTACCATTTCCCCAAAGCACCATGCAAATTATTTCCAAACCATCTCCCCTTTGTTAATGCTAATTTTCCTTGGAGTCTCCCTCCTCCTTCATATACCTTCATTTACTTAAATGCTAACACATCTTCAAGGCATATGTCTGATGGTATTTCTCAAAACATCTGAACTCACAGCAATCTCGTTTCCTGAACTAGTGTATCACTTTCAGACAACACTATTTATATATTTATGAATATTTCCTGAATCCAGAACTCAAAAGCTTCTTGAAGGCATGAACTTTATATTTTTCCTTTATGTATACTTGATCTCTGGCATAGTGCCACGTACTCAAGAGTTCTCTGTAACTGTTTAATGATGATATTTCTCAAACAAAAAGACTTTATTTTCCATTCTAACTAGAGTCTCTTCCTGGAGTGCGTTAGTAGTATTAGTCTTTCCCACCCTACAGTAGTTGTCCCCTCCCTTCTGTCCTTGCCTTTCTACTTCCTCTTGAGATCTGCTATTAAAAAAAAAAAAAAATCAAGTCTCCTGCCCTTACATAAAACTTTCTTAGTTAATTTCAGGTATTCCTATTTATTCCTGTCAATATTATCCTAGAACCAGCCTGTCTAATACACTGCAATCATTATTGTATACGTTTATGTAATAACAATATTTCATTCAATGCCATTTTGTTATAATGTTGACAAGGAAAAAACTGATTCTGGGCTGGGGCACTGCCTGTGTGGAGTTTGCATGTTCTCCCTATGTCTTTGTGAGTTTTCTCCAGGTACTCCAGTTTCCTCTCACATCCTAAAGATGTGCACATTAAGTTAACTGGTATGTCTAAATTGTGCCAGCATGAATGAGTGTGGATGTGAGTGCACCCTGTGATGGAACGGCATCCTGTCCTAGGCTGGTTCCCGCCTGCTGCCCTGAGCTGCCATGACAGGTTCCAGCCACCAGAGACCCTTAACTGGAATAAGCAGGTTAGAAAATAAATGAATGAATAAATATAAATGATTGTGAAATAAATATTCATAAAGTACAGAATAATTACGTCAGGTGTGGTCACTCATGTCTGTAATACTAGCACTTTAGGAGGCTGAATGAGGTGGGAGGATTGCTTGAGGCCAGGAGTTCAAGACTAGCCTCAGCATATAGCAAGACCCGTATCTCTACAAAAAACAGAAAAATTAGCTGGGCATAGTGGTGTGTGCCTATAGTCCCACCTACAGGGGAGGCTAAGGCAGGAGAATCACTTGAACCCAGGAGTTTGAGCTCGCAGTGAGCTATGATGATGCCATGGCACCCAGCCCTGGCGATAGAGTGAGGTTGTATCTCAAAACAAAAAAAAGTATATAATAATCATACATATGCATGATAATAAATGTATTACGCAGTGCAAAAGCAGTCAGCAGGCTCATCATCTTTGTTACTGGTTTAATTTTTTTTTTTTTTTTGGGGAGAAGGTCTTGCTCTGTCACCCAGGCTGGAGTGCAGTGGCGTCACCATAGCTCACTACCACTTCCAACTCCTGGGCTCAAGCGATCCTCCCGCCTCAGCCTCCCAAGTAGCTGGGACTACTGGCACACAACACCATGCCTGGCTAATTTTTTTATTTTCATTTTTGTAGAGACATGGTCTACTACCTATGTTGCCCAGGCTGGTCTTGAACCCCTGGCCTCAAACTATTCTGCCTTAGCCTCCCAAAGTGCTAGGATTATTTGGGTGAGCCATTGTGCTCAGCCATGTTATTGTTTGTCTTGGAACTGTGTGGTGATAAGAAATGCTCTTAATAATTTTCACTTGGCAAATATTTAACTACCACTACAAGGCCCACCAATAACTGATTCACCAAAGACTGAGTAAATAATTACCTTGACTTTATTAATCATTCCTAAATGTATATATACCTTACATTTATTTCAATGTTTAATATTAGCAATGTTTTATCTCCTTATTTAGAAGTTTGGTGATGTTTTCGTGACCGGAAATATGTTGTAAAAACTTAACCCTTGTTTATATCAATTAGCCTAGGGTAAAACTGGTTTCATTATATGTAATTTGGCATAGTTAAAGTTTCCAAGAACCTATCGATGACTTTAAGTGAGGACTTAAAATACTTTATCTATTTCACTCATTACAGTGACAGATTAGGGCCCTAAAACAGAAAATCCTATGAGAACTAAATATCAAAAACTAAAGACTTATGCTAAATCTTGGTAATTTTAATAAAGGAAGTCTTTGGAACAGCCAAGTGATCTATGGTAGATGAGCTGTCAATTAAAAAAAAAAAAAGAAAGAAAAATGCTTTTTACTTAGATAACACAAGTATGTTTACCTTCTTTCCTTGGCTGACAAATGTCTCCGACTCTGTGATTTACTGTCACTCTGTTAAAACAAACAAACAAGCAAATGCAAACAGTAAAATCACTGTCATTAACTTTTCAAAAAGCAAAAAAAAAAAAAAAAACCAAAAAACAAAAAAACAAAAAAAAAAACAGAGAAGAATTCATTGAGAATAATATGGTATTTTTCATAAAACTTTAAAAACAGCTTACTGAATTAGAAGATTCCTCTTTTGAAGCCAATTTCTGGAGGGACCTATGAAAACAAACAGAAAGAGGAGTCTACTAGCCTGTACAAGACAGTCCTTTACAAAGTCCCAAAACATTCACAAATCATCATCTTAATTATTGGCAATCCTACAAATTTTCAAATTTGGTAAAATTAGCAAAACATACAATTAAAATTGTTGATCTCTACACACTTTCATGTATACTCTTAAACAGGTAGCATGTATTGAAAAATTACTATGTGCAGGCACTGCTAGATACTTTACATGCACAAAATCTTATCAAAACATTATGAAAGAGATTATCACTCCATTTTCATCAAGAAGGAAACTAAAGCTAAAACACACAGTAACTTGCCCAAGGATACACTCTAAGACTCAATACTGGTCTGACTTCTAAGCTGTTCTTAATAACCCCCCAAAATAATGCTTTCATAACATGAATTGTTCACCTGGTGATCAGTAAGACCTTAAAGACTGAAACACTTTATATATTTTTTAATGTAATTGCCTTTGTTTTGTTGTCAGCATTTATAATCACTTACTTGTTTCTATTTTGACCTAGTTTGGCCACTTTTATATTTAGCATATTTTTCTACCCTGGTCCTGGGAGCTTCTTTAAAGAGAGACACAATCGAATGGTGAAAAAATAGTAAGACAATAGAGGGTAACAATACTGAATCTTGGTATTATCTTTTTTTCCTTATTTTTTTTCTATGACCATTCCAGCTGGACTTCGTAAAGATTACCTTATCATTATTCTCAGCTTACAAAATAACACTTAGAATTACGTTTTTTAATTACCTTTGGGATTGAAGGTGGGACAAATCAATGGTAGTATCAGGATAATTTAATGTCTCTTCCCCTTCATCCTTCATTTCACCAACAGGATCCTGATCTTTCATAACCTCTTCAGATACTCCTTCATCTTCAGAGCTTTCTTCCTGAATTAGTTCCTCGCCACCACTCTGAACAGTAATATCCTCTTGGACCTGGGTCACGAGTTCCACTTCTACAGGAGTTTCATGTAATTCCTCTTTATCTTCGTCACTGCTAGTGTCACCTCCGTCTGTAGAATTATCATAAGGAAAGTCAGTCAGTATGGGACTACCAACAAAGTTAGGTGATTTTCTTGAAAACCTTATAAAATTACTCCATTGACTCCCTGTTTCTCTGAAAGATCACCAGAAAAAGGCTTGATCATCCCCAAAGGGTACTCTTAGACAAAAGGATACTCTGTATCATGAACAGGCTGAACTAAATGATCTCTAAGATCCTTTACCACAATAAATTTCTTGGACATTGTTACCATTTCTACAACGAGAACCATAACTTTGCTTTCACTGGGTATTTTGAAAAAGCAAGACAATAAAATTAGACGCATAAATTCTGCTGCTTTTATTACAATTTGCACATGAAAACTGAAATAATACGTTATGTATAATAACTGGCACATAGGATGTGCTCATACTTTTGCAAAAGAAACACTGTCTAATAGTAGTAACAGGGTCTAGTTGCCTCACCTGCAAATCAAGATGCCACCACCCATCTGACAAGGATGGTTGTGAGAATTAAGTAAAAATAATATAAATAAAACACTTTATACAGTACTAGGACATGGTGAACCTCAATCAATAGAATCTTGTACCACAAGTGGAGTTGTAAATGAAACAATGCAATATTACTCCTAAAAACGAATGAAACTAAGAGAGAGAATAACTACAAAAGTAGTTTAGAGGGCATATTTTCCTTAGTTCCCTTAGGTACATAGGTAAATTTATTCTAGGAACCACAGTTGGTCTCTGCTTGAAGCAAGTATATTATTAAACCAAGCAAAATTCTCATATAAGAAGCTGCACTTGTTATAAATTCATCTGTCATTTCTAATTCCTAAACCCAAAAGTAAATGCTAATTCATATATACCTGAGTCTATCTCTGCTAAACACATTTATCCATTATCCATTAAATATTGAAGTTTTATTACATAAAGTATACTTGCATGGATCTAACTACTTTTTAATTCACTAGACTACTAACAATAGCTAACAGTTCCAAAAACAAAATTCAGTAAAATTGACAAGTATTTTCTGAAATTTAGAGTACACCAAAAGAGACAAGATCTTCTACCTAAAGATTTAGAAGCAAAATCAGACAATAAAAAACATCACAAACTAATTTCTTAAAATCTATAAACTACCTAGTTGTTCCATTTCTTCTGATATGAGTTCACTTGTGCAACTTGCCAGTGTCTCCATGTCTTCATCCTGCACTCTGACTTTTCGTTCACCCCGATGTCTCCAAACACAAGACTCATCTACCTATAGAAACAGTTCTTTTTCATTGATGGAGCTTTAGATAAGACTAATGGAAATCAGAAAAAAATAATAATAATAATGATAACCAAGAAGCTGAACAGTACCTTAAAGAGGAAGCTAAACCCCATCATTAGATATGAGGGAGGAAGAAAATTCTTTTTTCCTACAAAAGATAATATATATTAATGGTTTAAACTTTTGTTTGCAAAGTATCTGACATCAACAGTCATATCCATTTTGTCTTTTACTCTATCATGAAGAACATTTACAGAATTTGGCATTATATATAGGAACAGTTTTTATTAAGAAGAAAAAATATGCATGCTTGCTCTTATCTTTTGGGTTAGTCAGACCCTGACTATTCTGTTTTCAAAAGAACAATCAGGCTGTATTTTCTTACCTTTATAACTAAACTATGGGAAAGCACATTCTCATCAATAAAAATATATATGAAGATAACATGATAAATGCTAAATATGCCACATTAAGGCAAAAATTTCCTTATTTCATAACAAATTTCCTATGTGAAATCTGAGTAGTTTCCCTTCTGAAAATACTTGTAGATAGTCCTTCAATCAACTAACAAGCCCAGAGATATTTTTAATGTCAAGCCATTACCTCTTATCATGAAGCTTCCTGTTGTCAAATATTCTCCAGTTGGTGCTGTTTTAGACACCTGAGGAACACAAATAATATGTTATATTCTTGTTTTTACAATACTCAGGTTTTTCTTTTCCCCACTCAAGGAGGAAGTAAAGTCAGACTCAAGTAAGCAGTACTATGTTCTGAAAAGTTTACAATTTGGCAAAAATTCTCAACACTGAAGGGATAAATATCCCTTCAATGATAGTTACACCTTTGGCAGTCAGTAACAAAGAAATAACAAGGTATCTATTACATTAGTAATTTTCAAATGCCATGGACTAGAGTCAGAACAGGTCCACTTCTAGTGTGAGAAATAATGAAAAAAGTAAGGATAGTTTAATAAGCTTATCATAAAGTTACATTTACTAAAGTAAAGCTCTCAGTGGCTCACACCTATAATCCTAGCACTCTAGGAGGCCAAGGTGGGCAGATTGTTTGAGCTCAGGAGTTACAGACCAGCCTGAGCAAGAGCGAGACACCGTCTCTACTAAAAAAAAAATTGAAAGCAATTAGCTGGACAACTGAAAATATACGTAGAAAAAATTAGCCGGGCATGGTGGCACATGCCTGTAGTCCCAGCTACTTGGGAGGCTGAGGCAGGAGAATTACTTGAGCCCAGGAGTTTGAGGTTGCTGTGAGCTAGGTTGACGCCACAGCAGTCACTCTAGCCCAGGTAACAGAGTTGAGACTCTGGTCTCAAAAAAAAAAAAAAAAAAAAAAAAAAGAAAAGAAAAGAAAAGAAAATTGAAAATAAAATAAAATAAAATAAAGCTCTATTTATAAAATAAAAGGTAGGTACTTTGTCTGCCTTATTCACTTCTATACTTCAAAACGGGGCAAACAGTAGCTCTTAGTAAATTAAGAGAAAAGATCACAGCCCTTATTACCTGATGATGGTACACCCACCAAGCACTAGTGATTACTCGTGCATCCCAAGCAGCACTGTAACAAAGTGCCATTGTGCCAGCTTCAGTCAAGGTCCGGGGAGGGATGGGTTCACCTGTAATAAGCAAAGTACAGACTATAGAGAGATATATGAAAATCACATGCAGCATCATAGGTTCAATTGTCTTATATCTTAAATACTTTTTACTTTACCATTATAAAAAGTTACCATTTTTATTAAAAATGTATTTATGTGGCAGGCTTTTAAAGGACCTATGTAAATAAAACAAGTCAGAGAAGAAATATCCTCTAATTTATATCAATAATTCTAATTTCACTCCAGAAAAGATAATTTAGAAAAATCTAAAGTTTGAAGACTTCCAGAACTAATTTAGATTACCTGAAGCATCAAAATGAAGAGCATATTAATAATAAATCCCTTACTGTTAGATTTCAAACATTTTAGAATTGGGATATAATTAACATACAATAAAATTCACCTTTTAAAAGTGTACATGTCAATGGCTTTTAGTATATTCATAACATTGTATGATCATCAACACTAATTCTAGAACATTTTTACCACCGCAGAAAAGAAACCCTGTATTCATTAGTAGACACTCCCAATTTTGTCCTCCATACCCAACCCCTGGTCAATCACTAATTTACTTTCTATTAATTTACCCATTTTGGAAATTTCATATAAACAGAATCATTATGTAGCCTCTTATGTTTGGCTTCTTTCACTTGGAATAATGTTTGCAAAGTTCACCCATGTTGAGGGCATGTATAAGTACTTCATTTCTTTTTAAGTCTCAATAATATTCCATTATGGATATACCACATTTTGTTTACTCATCAATTGATGGACAAATGGGATGCATTCATTTCTTGGTTATTATAAATAATGCTATGAATATCTGCAAACAAGTTGCGTGTGAACACATCTTCACTTATCTTGGGTAAATACCTACGAGTGGAATTGCTGGATCACAGTTATGTTTAACTTTTTGAGGAACTGCCAAACTGTTTTCCACAGCAACTATATCATTTTCCATTCTCACCAGTGGTATATGAGGGTTCTAATTTCTCCACATCCTAACACTTGTTATTATCAATTTTTTCATTATAACCACCTTAGTGGGCGTGAAGTAGTATCTCCTTGTGGCTTTGATTTGCATTTCCCGAATGACTAATGATGCTGAGTATCTTTTCAAGTGCTTCTTGGTCATCCATGGTATCTTTGGAGAAATGTCTACTGGAATCTTTTGCTCATTTTTTAATTGGGTTATTTGCCTTTCTACTATAGAGTCTTAAGTGTTCTTCGGATACTGGTCCCTTATCAGATATTTGATTTGGAAGTATTTTCTCCTATTCTGTGGGTTGTCTTTTGACTGTCTTAGTAATGTCCTTTGAATTAAGGATTTTAATTTTGATTATGTCCAATTTACCTGTTTTGTTTGGTTACTTATGATTTTGGTATTATGTCTAATGAATGACTACATGATATAAGATCATGAAGGTTTATACTTTTTCTTCTAACAGTTTTATACTTTCAGCTCTTAATTTAGATCCTCAGTGAATTTTTATAAACAGTGTGAAGAAGAGGTCAAACCTCATACATGTGGATACCTACTTGTCCCAGCACCACTGTTAAGATGAAAACATAAGCGACAGACTGGCAGAAAATATTTGGAAAAGACATAGCAGATGTCTTTTCTGATAGCAGATAAAGGACTATTATCCAAAATATACAAAGAACTCTTAGAACTTAACATTAAGAACACAAATAACTTGATTAAAAAATGGTCCAAAGACCTTAACAAATACCTCATCAAATAAGATATATAGATGATGAGCACTTAAAAAGATGCTCCACATCATATGTCATCAAGGAAATGCAAATCAAAACAACAATAACATATACTACACATCAATTAGAATGGCCAAAATCCAAAACACTGATGACACCAAATTCTGGCAAGGGTGTGAAGCAACAGGAACTCTCATTCATTGCTAGTGGGGATGCAAAAGGGTATGCACTTTGGAAAACAGTCTGGTAGTTTCTTACAAAACTAAATATACTCTTACCATATGATCCAACAATCTTGCTCCTTGGTATTTGTCCAAATGAACTAAAAACTTATGTCCATACAAAAACCTGCACATGGGTGTTTACAGCAGCTTTATTCGTAATTACCAAAACTTGGAAGAAACCACAATGTCCTTCAGGAGGCGAACGGATAAACTGTGGCATATCCAGAAAATGGAATATTACCCACCACTAAAAAGAAATGAGCTATCAAGCATGGAGGAAACTTAAATGCATACTACTAAGTGAAGAAGCCAACCTGAAAAGGCTACTTGATGTATGACTGCAACTATGAGATATTCTGGAGAAGACAGAAACAGTAAAATAATTAGTTGCCATGGTTTAGGGGGCAGGGAGGAATGAACAGGCAGACCACAGAGGATTTTGAGTGCAGTGAAACTACTCTGTATGATAATGGCAGATAAATGTCATTAAGCATTTGTCCAAACCCACAGACTGTACAACAAGAGTGAACCCTAATGTAAACTATGGACTCTGGGTAATAATGATGTGTCAATGTAGGGTCATCAATTTTAACAAATGTACCACTGTGGTGGGGGATACTGATAACAGGGGAGGCTATGCATGTCAGGGGCAGGGTGTATATGGGAAATCTCTCTACCTTCTGCTCAATTTTGCTGTGAACCTCAAACTTCTCTGAAAAATACAGTCTATTAAAGAAAAAGAAAAAGGACATTCTATCCTCACTGAATGGTCTTGGCACTCTTGTTGAAAATCAACTGACCATAAACTAGAGGGTTTACTTCTGGAATCTCAATTCTATTCGCTGATCTATTTGTCCATCCTGAGGCCAATACCACGCTGTCCTGATCACTGTTGCTTTATAGGACACTTTGAAATCAGGAAGTATGAGTCCTCCAAATTTGTTCCTCATTTTCAAGACTTTGGCTAATGCAGATCCCTTCCTTGCATTACCATATAAATTTTGGATCAGCTTGTCCATCTCTGCAGAAAAAAAGGCAGCTGCAATTTGAGGGATTGCAATGAATCTGTAGATTACTGGGGGTAATACTGCCTGTTTGGATTCTTCATTGCTAGTGCATAGAAATACAACTAAGTTTTTGTATATTGATCTCATATCTTGGACATTGCTGAACTTGTTTATTAACTCTGATAATTTTTGGTAGATTCCTTAGGTTTTTTCAATATATAAGATCATATCTGTAAACAGAGATAGTTGTACTTCTTCCTTACCAATTTCAATATTTTTTTCTTTCTTTTTATTGCCTAATGGCCTACACAGAACCACCAGCATAACATTGAATAGAAGTGGCAAGAACAAACACACTTGTCTTGTTCCTCATGGTAGAAGGAAAGCATCCAGTCTTTCACCATTAAGTATGACTGTTAGCTGTGAGTTTTTCTTAAATGCTTTTTACCAAGTTGAGGAATCTCCCTTCTATTCTAGTTTGCCGAGGGTTTTTTGGTTTTTTTTTTTGAGACAGAGTCTCATTCTGTTGGCCAGGCTAGAGTGCCATGGAGTCAGCCTCACTCACAGCAACCTCAAACTCCTGGGTTCAAGCCATCCTCCTGCCTCAGCCTCCCGAGTAGCTAGGACTACAGGCATGTGCCACCATGCCCAGCTAATTTTTCTATATATATTTTTAGCTGTCCATATAATTTCTTTCTATTTTTAGTAGAGACAGGGTCTCACTCTTGCTCAGGCTGGTCTCGAACTCCTGAACTCAAACAATCCTCCCGCCTCGGCCTCCCAGAATGCTAGGATTATAGGCATGAGCCACCGCGCCCAGCCTGCTGAGTGTTTTTATCACAAATGAGTGTTGCATTTTGCCAAATGGTTTTTCTGCATCAACTGAGTTAATCATGTCATTTTGGTCTTTTATTCTAATAATATTACATTCATTTTCTTATGTCGAACCAACTTTGCATTCCTGGAATAAAATAAATAGCACTTTGTCATGGTATATAATCCTTTTATGCTGCGAGATTTGGTTTGCTAATATTTTGTTGAAGATTTTTGTGTCAGTATTCATAAGCAATATTGGTCTACAGTTTTCTTGTGATGTCTTTGTCTGGTTTTGTTATCAAGGTAATTCTGGCTTCACAGAATGAAATAGGAAGTGTTCCCATCTCTTCAGTTTTTTGAAAGACTTTGTGAGGAACTAGTATTCAACTTTCTTTAAAGTTTGATATAGGCTAGGTGCAGTAGCTCACACCTGTCTGTAATCCCAGTACTTTGGGAGGCCAAGGTGGGAGGATCATTTGAGACCAGGAATTCAAGACCTAAGCAATATAGTGAAACGCCATCTCTATGAAAAAAAATAAAAAATAAGCTGGATGTGGTGGCATGTGCCTAAAATCCCAGCTACTTGGGAGGCTGAGGCAGGAGAATTGCTTGAGCCCAGGAGTCTAAGATTACAGTGAGCTATGATGACACCACTACACTCTAGCGTAGGGAACAGAGAGAGACCCTGTTTGAAATAAAAAACAAAAGTTTGGTATAATTCACCAGTGAAGTCATCTGGGCCCAGGATTTTCTTTGTGAGTAGTTTTTTTCCCCGCTTATTACTAATTCAATCTCGTTACTTATTATAGGTTTGTTTCAATTCACTATTTCTTCTTGAGTCAGTTTTGGTATTTATAACTTTCTAGGAATTTGTCCATTTCATCTAGGTTATCTAATCTATTGGCATATAATTGTTTATACTATTCATTTGTATTCCTTGATTTCTGTAAAGTCAGTAGTAATGTCCCCTCTTTCATTCCTGACTTGAGGAATTTGAGTCTTCTCTCTTATTTTCTTGGTCAGTCTACCTATAATGAATATTGTTTATCCCTTCAAAGAGCCAACTTTGGTTTTGTTGACTATTTTTCTATTTTGTTTCATTTATTTCTATGCTAATCTTTATTATTTTCTTCCTTCTCCTTGCTTTTTTTCCGCACAAGAACCAGGGAAATAGGACTTTTTCCAGTTCTTACATTACAAAGTTACTATTTGACCTTTTTTAAAATATAGGCATTTACAGCTACAAGATTCCCTCTAACTGCTGCTTTACCTGCACCTCATATAAGTTTTGTTATAGTGTGTTTTCATTTTATTCATCTCAAAGTATTTTCTGACATCCTTGTGATTTCCTCTTTGACTCATTGGTTACTTATGAGCAATGTGCTTATTTCCACACACTTGTGAATTTTATAAATTTTCCTCTACTATTGGTTTCTAATTTCACACTATTACGGTCAGAAAATTTACTTGTTTCATAGACTATCATATGGTCTTTCCTAGAGAATACTCCATGTGTACTAAAGAACAAATACATGTTGAGCATCCCAAATCCAAAATGCTCTAAAATCCAAACCTTTTTGAACACCAACATGACTGCTGAAGGGAAATGCTCAATGGAACATTTTAGTTTTCAGATTTTCAGGTTTGGGATGCTCAACCAGTGTATAAGGCCAACACTCCAAAATCCAAAATCCAAAACACTTCTGGTCCCAAGCATTTCAGATAAGGGATATTTAACCTGTACTCTGCTGCTGTTTGGCAGAATATTCTAGAGATGTCTGTTAGATCTACTTAATTTATAGTGTTGTTCAAGTCTTCTATTTCCTTGTTGATCCTGCGTCTAGTTATGCTATCCATTACTGAAAGTTGGATAATGACGCCCCCAACTGTTATTGCAGAATTGTCTATTTGTCCCTTCAATTCTGTCAGGTTTTGCTTCATGTATTTTAGGGCTGTTATTAGATGAATATATGTTTAAAAAAATTATATCTTCTTAATGGATTGACCCTTTTATCATTATTTTTTTATTTTTTTGAGACAAAGTCTTACTCTGTCGCCTTGGGTAGAGTGCAGTGGCATCATCGTAGCTCACTACAACCTCAAACTCCTGGGCTCAAGTGATTCTCCTCCCTCAGCTTCCCAAGTAGCTGGGACTATATGCCCACACAACCACGCCTGGCTAATTTTTTCTATTTTTCGTAGGGACAGGGTCTCACTCTTGCTCTTGACCTCAAGTGATCCTCCCACCTCGGCCTCCCAGAGTGCTAGGATTACAGGCGTGAACCACCATGCCCGGCCCATTATATTCTTTATCTCTATTAATTTTGTCTTATATTTACACTAGAAATATTTTAAGGAAAGGAACTAAAATTCTGAATAGAAAGAAATACACTACCTGTTGGATTCTTAATTACACAGCTAGTAGCTCCATGAAGATCAGCATGTACATAGATATCTCCTTAAATAAAAACAAATAAGAAATGACACTTTAAGTCCTATTTCTAAATGTGAAAAATAGTTACAAACTTTAGCACTAAAAAAAATCAAGCTTTTAAAAATTTAACCTACAATGACTTTGGAGGATTGAAAGCCATTTTGCATCAAAAGTCCCAACACTGCAGATCAGCTCAGCAATACTACTTTAGGAATATTCACTTAAAACGAAAATGAAGTATCAAAGCACATATTTAACAAACCATAAACCATCAAGCATTAAATCTTTCTACTAATTAAATCTGTCAAACAAAAGAGTATATGATGAAAATCAATGCCTAATCTTGAGATAACTTATTCAATCATTTAAAAGAAAATTCTTCAGAATTTTAATCTTACATACCTGGTGTCAAATATCTCTTCACAATTATTTCATTCTGTTGCTGATCTCGTCCACCTATAATTAGATAGTTCTCTGAACTAATGAACCACAGAAATTTCTCAAACCTACCAAATTGAAAGAAAAAAAGTTAACTTTTCTTTATAGCTGCCTGAATTCACAGTTTTTACAAACAAAACAGGAAAATATCCTGCTTGTATAGTTTAAGACAACTTGATGTTTTAATTTTTTTAAGGTATCAAGCTGAATTTTACTAAAAACCTGCAACACACCTTATCCCAAGATATTCTCAAGATGGTCTTACAAAAAAGAAGTAAAAGCCTATGTTTAAAAAAATTATCTCCTTACTCCATATAGATAGCCTTCTTAAACTCAAAGATAATATACAACAATGAATTACACAAAGCAAAAGTATAAAATGTCACATGGTGCCTAGGTTTAGCTTTCTTTCAGTGAGGCACTGGAAGGCTTTTGACCACTGGTAAGAAAGAAAAGTTGTTTTCCCTCTTTTCTCAATTATCTTCCTGATGGATTGACCCTTTTATCATTATATTCTTTATCTCTAACAATTTTATCTTATATTCACACTAAAAATATTTTAAGCAAAGAAACTAAAATTCTGAATATAAAGAAATAAACTGGTGGATTCTTAATTACACAGCTAGTAGCTCCACAAAGCTGTCTGAATTCACATATGCAATTAATCTTTACATATATGATAGTCTTTATACTTTAATACAAAAGACCAAAACGTGCCTTCAGAATGGTAAAATAAACTTTTCTAAAAAGACAAACTTGAGTTTTAATGATTAATGCTATCAGGATAGAAAATATAGAGTGTATATTTGTATGACATTTAGAAAATGGCATGCAATATAAACATAATTATCTGCTATATTATATATTACAGAGATAATCTTCTGTGTGATTTAATCTATAATTTTAAAAACTTCTGGTTTAAGATGGTAGATAGAGCATAGGAATTAAACTAAACTCCCTTAACGTCCCCAAAAATATAATAGCAAAAGGATTTTATTACTATTTTCTAATTTGAATTTTAACTGGGTAACACTCATGGTTGAAAAAAATTTTTTAATTATATAAAAAGGAATCATGAGAGATCCTGTATCATTTCAGTTCTGCCCACTGCTACCAAACAGGGAGCCATTGTGATTATCTTCCTGTGTATCCCTGTTGAGTTGCTTTATGTATACAAAAGCTAACACAAAATATTTACTCTGATCTCCTCTTTTTTAGACACAGCACACACACTGTTCTGCATATTGCTTTCTTTGTTCTATTAAAAATATTTTTTCCTCACTATTGAATGCATATACTATACTTATTTAGCCACTCCCCTAATGACAGTAAAGAGGTTTATAAAAAAAACACACAAGGACAAAGAGAATGGGAAAGAAAAATCAAGGATGTATTTTGTTATCATCCTAATAAAGGAATGTATAACCGGCAAGACAATAAAAAGTAGCCGATGAAAAGAAGGCAAAAGGAAGACAAAAGAGAACACAGGACAAATGGGACAAACAGAAAGCAAATAGTAAGATGGTTAGATTTAAACCCAAATAAACCAGAGATTACATTAAGTCTAATTGTATTATGTGCCCCAGGTAAAAGGCAAAGACCGTCAGACTGGAAAACAACAATGACAATGATATATATGCTCCTTTCCTACATGGAAAGGTTGTAATATAACAATTAAAAAATATATACTATGCAAACACTAACCAAAAGAAAAGGTGATTTAGTTATACCTGACAAAGAAGGAAAACACAGTTACAAGTTAGGACATTTCATTAAAGTTGACAAAAGGCTCAATTCATTAGGAAGATATAACAGTTCTATATTTGTATCACCTAATTACATAGCCTCATATATAAAGCAAAAACTGGCAGAAGTAAAAGGAGAAATGGACAAACTCACAATTATGCTAAAGTTCTTAAAAGAAATATTATGAACTGTTTGCTAGTAATTTCAAACTTTAGACAAAATCTCATAAAAACACTGCTTACCAAAACTAGAAAATTTAACAGTCCTTATATTTACTAATGAATTTGAATCTGTAATGAAAAGCTTTCTATACAGAAAATTCCAGGGCTATTCAGCTTCACAAATGTATTCCATCAAATATTTAAGGACATCAAATATTTAAGGAAAGAAAAAGAAAACAGAATACTTACTATGTGGCTCAGAATACGATGTGACTACAATTTAATATTCATAATAATGCTAACGCTGAATATGAATCTTGACAAAACTATACTGTAATTGTGTGTGTATTTAATGGAACACAAGAGGAAAGAGAGGAAAATCCTCATCTTCCACAGTGGGAAGTCAGTAGAAGAGTGGAAGAGAGAAAAATTAAAAAGCAGCAATATAAGCATATTACTAAAGAAATGAAGGTAAGTATCAAAAGAATTATCTAAAACAGAGGTTCCTCAACCCTTTTAGGCACCAGGGACTGGTTTTAGGATGACTCAAGTACATTGCATTTATTGTGTAGTCAAACTTCTCTGCTAATGATAATCTGTACCTGCAACTGCTCTCCAGCGCTAGTGTCACTGCCTCAGCTCCACCTCTGATCAGGCATTAGATTCTCATAAGGAGCACGCAACCTAGATCCCTCGCATGCGCAGTTTATAGTTGGGTTCATGCTCCTGAGAATCTAACATTGCCACTAATCTGACAGGAGGTGGAGCTTATGCAGTGATGTGAGCAATGGGGAGCAGGTGTAAATACAGATGAAGCTTTGTTGGCCTACCTCCCCACCCCTATTCCCTCCCTCACCTCCTGCTGTGCCACCCAGTTCCTAACAGGCCATGGACCTGGAGGTGTTAGGGAGGGTTGGAGGCTGCAGATATACAAGAACTACAAGAAGTTTTCTTGGGAGTGCAGACAATAGGGGTAGGGGTCAAGAACTGCAGGGGTACTAGTATTTGTAACAAGATTTGGAGAACTGTTTGATTTTCTAAACAATGTGTATGTGTAATTCTGATAAAAACAAAAAAAGAACACTTACCAATATACTTTTCTTGCTTTTTGAATAGAGGTAACAGTTTGAACTTCTTTTAATGTTTGCTTTGTTTTCTTTTCTGCTGATTTAAATGCCTATTTAAAAGAAGAGTTTTAAAAATAAATGATTAAGAATTTATTTAAGTAATACCAAAGTAAGTGATGGGGCAAGAAACAGTTTTTAGAAGTCACAAAATGGCACTATCTATACATACAAACATCCATACTTGAAAGTAATGAAGAAATAAAAATATTTTGCCTTAAATATTAAAATAATTTAAGTCAAAGATTTACCGTATGCAAATACTTATTCAAGACCTACAAAAGAAATGCCTTGTTCATTGACTAGATACTGAGTGCCTATCATGTACCAGATTCTAGGCTAGATGCTGGAGATTACAACAGTGAACAAGATGGATCAAGTGCCCCCTCACTATCCCACTGGGGTGTAGTAGCAGAGACAACTATTAAACATATAACCATTCAAATAAACATATGGTAAGTGCTTCTAAAGATGCTACAAGAGTATTAACAAAGGAACTCAATTTATGCTGCATTATGGTCAAAAAAGGTATCTCTGAAGAGATGGCATTTAAGCTAAAGCCTAAAGACTAATGGAGTTATCATGCAAAGAATAGGAAGAAGGATATTAAAAGCAGAAAGAAAAGACCAGAAAGTAGTAATCACAGGGCAAAATGTCAAGAAGTGAGGTTGGAGGCCAGGTGAAGAGGCTCACACTTGTAATCCTGCCACTCTGGCAGGCCAAGGCAGAAGGACTGCTTGAGGCTAGGAGTTCAAGACCAGCTTGAGCAAAAGTGACACCTCTCTCTACAAAAAAATAGAAAAAAATCAGCCAGGTGTAGTGGCATGTGCCTGTAGTCCCAGCTACTCAGGGAGGCTGAGGCAGAAGAATTGCTTGAGCCTAGGAATTTAAGTTTGCAGTGAGCTATGATCACACCACTGCCCTCTAGCTGGGGTGACAGGGTGAGATTCTCTCTCTCAAAAAAAAAGAAAGACATGGGGTTGGAACAGTATATAAAGGGCAAAGTAATGAAGGCCACTCATTTAACAGATGTTAAAGTGCCTACTTTGTTCCAGGCAAAATTCCAGGGACTGGCATACAGTGATGAAGAAAATAGACTAAGATCCTTCTTTCACGCAATCTACATTTTAGAGAGGAGAGACAAATAAATATTCAAATTAACATGTCAGTTGGTTGGGTGCAGGTTTAAGAAGAAAAACAAACCAAAATAGAGAGACTGACTGAGGGTGGTACTATTTTTAATAAAAGTGGTCAAGGAAGGATTCTCTGATAAAGTCTCCTTTAAGTAGACATGTGAATTAAGGAAGGGTTCAAACCATGAAAATTTTGAGGGAAGAACATTCCAGGTAGAGAGCTGCAAGTGCAAAGGCCCTGAGAGGGTAAAATGTGTCATTATTTTATGAACATCTAAGATCCTAGTGTAGTCAGAAAGTGTGTGTGAGAAGAGGGATACCAGGTGATGAGTTCAGAGGGGAGCAGACCATGAGCAGGTCCTTGTATGCCAGGAGAAGGGTTCTGAATTGCATTAAGATGGGAAGTAACTGGAAGATTTTGAGCAGAGGAGAAAGGACTTCACTTCTGACTTAAAAGGATCATAAAGGGTGCTATGTGGAGAACAGACAGCAGTGGGTAAAGGGTAGAAGGAGAGAGATCCAGTAAGAGGCTACTGTTATAATCCATGTGAATACAGAGAAAATGGAGGCCTAACCAGTCGATATAAGGAGAAACAGCCAGGTTCTGGTTATAGTTTAAAAGAAAGAACCAAAAGGATTTGCTGTTGGATTGGAGATGACTAATGAGAGAAGAGACCAGGATATTGCAAACGTTTTTAACCTGAGCAAAGAGAAAAATGAAGGTGCTATGTACTGAGATGGGAAACAATGGGAGAGGGGCAGGTTTGGGGATGAAAGTAAAAACTGGAAATGCACAAATTTAAAGCAAAATTAAGTTTGAAAGATATTTCTGAATTAGAAAACCTCGTTTAAACAGAAGACATAATTAAGGCCATTAAATTAAAGCAGGCAAAAACAATTAACATTCACGCTAAAAAATATCAAGTACCTTCTCAGCAGCTTCAACAGTCTTTTGTGTTTTCTTGGCAGCATATCTCTTGTGATCATAATACCTAGAAAAACATATTCCTCCTAAATTTTAAGCAAAATCTTTATTTTTTAGTTTTCTACTTATTTCTAATTTTATAGATTCTAAAATCATACAGAACAAATCGTAACAAATTGCATAATGCATAAAAACTAAATTAAAGAAAATACTTTTATCCAAAAGAAGTCACCATATAATACAGGTGAAATAATGTTTTCTTAAAATCCTCAGTAACCTCATTTATCACAGATAATATTTTACCTAAAATTTAAACTTAAATGACTTACTTTTTAGCATTGGCATATGCTGACAAGCTGAGATCAACATCAACAAGTAACGGTTTATTTTTCTGAGGCTTCTGCAGCTGTTTATTCTTTTGCTTTTTCTTTTTCCCTTTTGATGGTTCGGTTTCGTTTTTCTCAACATTGACGCCACCATCAACATCGTCATCTTCCTCCTCTGATAACAAGTATGGATTTCTATTAAAAATATTCAATAGTATTTCACTAACGTCAATGACATCAATTTTTTACTTTCAATTTCTTTTCCTCAACAAAATTATAAATGGTTTACGGTATTTAAACAGTTCCATTATTTATATTTTAATCTAAATTAATTTTCTTCTATTCCTTTGAGAATAAATTTCCAAATAAAGATAAAATTTTTTTAATGAATACAGTGAACAGTTAAGTAACAAAATAAAGACAAGCATTAACTGCTTAACTAAGAATCAGACTTACCTTAGCATCATCGTAACATGATTCGTTTGTAGTTTTAATTCTTTGATTGCGCTTGCAACAGGGTCTCCTTGGGCTTGGGCTTCTTTCACAATTAACCCAATTTCTGTCCAGTCTATCTGGTTGGCTAAAGCACTTCGAACTACCTGAATGGCTCTGTCAACTATTTGTAGGTTCATTTCTATGAGTTCTCCTTTCAATTTGTCTATTTCCTTAAGAAACAAACCAAACACATTTACTATAATGCCACTTAAAGGTTAACATTTTTGAAAAAGCATCTGAAAAATCTAAACATTAATACCTGAGCCTGTTGAAGAGCTTCTAATCTGTTTTCATGATCCTTTCGGACATTATCTAATTTCTTCAATGCTTGTTTTTCCTTTTATTGACAAAACAGATTTTGTGAAAATTAGATTTCTCCTACCTCGTGGCACTTCTCTTCTACCTCCTGAAACTCACTATGCTGACCCCAACTCTGTCCCCTCAGTGTTGTTACCTAGCTAGCTAAAGCTCCCCATAGTTCACTCTCCGAGGCCTATCCTGCTCCAAAGTGTTTCATGCTCC
The DNA here is from genome assembly GCF_020740605.2 of Lemur catta. Taxonomy (NCBI): domain Eukaryota; kingdom Metazoa; phylum Chordata; class Mammalia; order Primates; family Lemuridae; genus Lemur; species Lemur catta. The sequence goes on along the minus strand of NC_059128.1, from coordinate 45,169,068 downwards.
AAAATTACCTCTCCTGCACACCTAACTCCCATTTCCTATATAGAAAGGTTTCTTGATCATAGGTTACACTGTATGTAAGATATGCCCCTAATGTGCTTGGCATTGTTCATGCAGGCAGATCAAGACATCTTTCCTATGGCATGAAAGTAAAGTTTGGGGCCGGATGCAGTGGCTCATGCCTGTAATCCCAGCACTTTGGGAGGCTAAGGCAGGAGAATTGCTTGAGACCAGCCTGACCAACATAGCAAGATCCTATCTCTACAAAAAATAAAAAATTAGCCAGATGGGAAGGTGCATGCCTGTAGTCATGGCTACTCAGAAGGCTGAGGTGGGAGGATCGCTTGAGCCTAGGAGTTTGAGGTTACAGTGAGCTGTGGTAATGACACTCACTGCACTCTAACCTGGGCAACAGAGCAAGATCCTGTCTCCATAAAAAGTAATGTTTGGGGGAATGAATTCTTAAAGAGCATAAACTACCAAACAGCTTTTTATTTTATTGCTGAGAAAATTCTACTATTTTACAGAGCATTTTTCTCCTAAATTAATAATACAAAAGCTCATAGTAGTTATTTAAGTTTCTCTCTTTTATCATATATAATTTACATTTCAAGGTTATCAGTTTGGGGGTAAATTTTCTAACACTAGTAACAGCATCACCAATTAATGAGCATTTAAATGCTGGATGAAACACTTAGAAGATTTAAATTACAGGAATGGTGACTATCAAAAGAACGAACAATTACCAAAATTAATCACTGGTTTTTTTTTTGAGACAGAGTCTCACTTTGTTGCCCAGGCTAGAGTGAGTGCTGTGGCGTCAGCCTAGTCACAGCAACCTCAAACTCCTGGGCTCAAGCCATCCTCCTGCCTCAGCCTCCCGAGTAGCTGGGACTACAGGCATGTGCCACCATGCTCGGCCAATTTTTTCTATATATATTTTTAGCTGTCCATATAATTTCTTTCTATTTTTAGTAGAGACAGGGGTCTCGCTCTTGCTCAGGATGGTCTCGAACACCTGAGCTCAAACAATCCGCCCGCCTCAGCCTCCCAGAGTGCTAGGATTACAGGCATGAGCCACTGTGCCCGGCCAATCACTGGTATTTTGATACCCATAAAAACATGGGGTTCAGCACTACTGCTAAGTTATCTGTTTACTAGCCAAAGTGCTGCCACCATGTGGTAATCATATTATATAATTCTTGGACCTACCTGCTTTCAAATTGTACTATGATTAACTAATTTTTTAAAACTGAAGGGGAGAGGATACAGGAATTAACATAATTAGACATTTTTGCACACACATTTTAAGACTTTATTAATATTTTTGAAAAATAAAATCCCCTTCAAATTAAACTGTTCTACTGCAAATGCTCTAAAAACAGTCAAATGTGCTAGAAAAATACTGCATATTAAATTTGGAGTCATGATCAACAGAAAACATATTAAAGACCTAGTTTTAAAGTCCAGTTTTAAAAAAACAGTTCAATGATAAACAATTGCCCCTCCTCTGGCCTATTTAAAATCACCCTAGAATAGTGTTCCCCTAACAGCAAAGTTTGAGAAGCTCTGTATTGTTTTAACAAAGCAAATCATACTGGGTACCAGCCTCACCTTCTCACTTTATTTCCCTTTTTAGAGAATATCTGACATACTGATGAAACAAACAAGGATATACTTTCAACAATGACACCTCCCCTGCATCTTTATTATAACTCGAGAGAAGAGAGGCTGGGCACAGTGGCTCACACCTGTAATCCCAGCACTTTGGGAGGCCCAGGAGTTCGAGACCAGCCTGAGCAAGAAAGTGAGACTTCATCTCAAAAAAAATAAAAATGATCAGAGAGTTCCCACACTTTCTATACTACATTATTTCTCAAAAGGCTGCCCATTCCTATACAAAAGCATCATCTACTCATAAAACCACTGTAAGACTAGTTGGTTTAATATAAGTGTGTTTTTAATAATACTGTACCTGTTGTAAAGCTTTTAAATCAATTTTCTGTCCTTCTATCTTGGAATAAAATTCATCCACGGCCTTATTAAAGAAAGACAAACAACTAGCTGAAAAAAAAGGGCATAGTCTCTACTTCAACTTGCATACACAGAATTTTAGAGGCTATTTTGTTTCATAACACCACTGAAAGGACTTGAACGGATTCCAGTAAGTTTATTATACAGCTAAACAATACCAAGAATCAAACTGCCTTCAAATCTTTGGTCCTTTACTTTGAAATAAAGTGGCAACAATTGTTTCCAACAGCTGTAGTTGTATCTGCATTGATTTTCCCTGCCCCCACCAAGAAAAAGGAAGGGAGGAGGGGGAGAAAGGAATGGGGGTGGGGGTCAGAAAGACAGACATAAATGGACTAAAGACCAAGTGGTAGGGAGGGGGAAAGGAGAGCAGAAAAAGAGATAGAGAGGAAAGCGGAGAGAGGGAGAGGAAGGGAAGAAAATGTACACGCGTAGGTGTGCCCTGTTTATCTTTAATGCCCGGATTCACAGTGATTGTAAAGCAAGAATATTTTTAATTTCTCAATCAAAGCAATTGATACTAACTTAACAACGCATATCATGTTAACTAACTGGTCAAAGAACAGAACTGGAAAACCTACCTTGTCAAATGATTCAAACTCTATATATGGACATTGTGAATGTTGAGAAAACAAGAAAGGATGAAATTCCTCATACCTGTAAAATACATTTATTATATCACACTCAAGAGCATTAATAAACATCCAAAGCAAACTGATCCATGCCTACATGCTTACGTGAGTATGTCTTCAACTGGTTTATCTATTTCCAGGCTTGGTTTTACTTCTCTTTTCTGAATGATGTATCCCTACAAAAATCCAACATGAAAATCATTTCTAGTCATAATTTATAAAGATTTACTTTCCACGACTGATATTAATTTTAAGTTTTTGTAAGTAAAGTTACACTTTGAACAGGGAAGAAAAACATTCACAAGGTATGAGATAATTCAATAACTATTAGGGTGCAGTAAATCACAAAACTCTGGGAAAGTGCTGGCAAATGAAATTGTGCTTGTCTATCCAAAATCAACTCAAGAAGAAATATTTTCAAATTCCTTAACTTTTCTGGAGTGCCTATACCAACAGCAATTTTTAAAAAACTACTCTAGAATAAACATATTTCAAACAACAATTTTCCAAATTAGAATCACAAAATTTACATATACTGAGCCTTTAGTGAACATTTAATTTCTGAAAATTCAAATAAAACCCCAACGATATATAATAAGTATACATAGTGATACCTTCCCACTGAAGTTGGATGTTGTTTTCATATAGTCTTCTGCTTTCTGCAGACAAACAAGTACTTTTTCAATATCTAATGGGGGAATTAAAAAAAAAAGGAGTGTCAATCAAGTGTCAATTAACCATGGTTAAACACCTATACAGAAAACAGAAAAGTGCTTATGAAATAATAATATAAAGTGTTCAAGAAAATTAGATATAGTTATTTCATGTTTGTAATCGATATATGTAAATAAGGTTATGTTTCAACCAGCTTGTGGTCCCAGTAGCTTTTAGTGAATCACCCATCTTTCCCTCCATGATGTGAAAGGCACTTTGTTTGTAACTAAATTCCCATATATATTTAGGCCTGTTCCTGGATTCTTCATGCTATTTATTCCTTTTCCAAAAACTTACAGTTTCAATTACTATAGCTTCATAATATATTTTAATCTATGGAAAGATTACACAGACAGTAATAAATAGTAATAAGTCAGAACTATTACTTTCTAGAATTTTCTATTATTTTCTAGAGTTTTCCTGAACATTTTCACATGCTTTCATTCCAGATGAACATCAAATTCATTTAAAAAAAAAAAAACAGCATCACTACCACCTGTTTTCATTTTTATTAGGATTGTACTAATTAACATATTTCAGAAACTAAATCACTAAAACATTCAATTTCTTTTTTAAACACACACAAAAAAATTACAGCATGAAAGTTATCCCTAAATATTAAGAAATGTTATATAATCCCAAAATATAAACATTAAGAATGATTTTTTTTAAGTTGTACAAGATACTTTGCAGATCAAAATCTGTCAAAGACCAAATCTTACATTTTCCTTGTCTTTCCCTCTACTTTTTTATTATCCTAATCTGGCAGTTAAATAGTTACAAAAGCCTAGTCCATCATACAACCGCACATTACTATAGAAATTAAAATGCATGAATAATGCTATTTCCAGAAGCACTCCAGGTTCTGAGGCAGAAGGGTAATAATTCAACTTCTTGCAACCCCAACTATCCCAAGTTCAGTTCCCAATCATTCCAAAAGTTTAGTGAGTGGGAAAGGAGAATATTCCTCAAAGGTAACAAGGTAGGTCTAGTAATTAGAGTAGGAAGCCAGGAAGGAATACCCACGTGCATAGGACACTGAGAGAGCAAATGTTTTTTAAGTCTAGAACTACCTGTTCACTTATTACTTTTCCAGAAATAATTTTGAGAGTTTTTTAAAAAGGAAATAAATGAAAATCAACAAAACTTGTACCATACAGACATACCTTTACTTTCAAGTTTTTCATCCACTTTGACATTACCAGAGAATCCATTTTCTATAAGGCAGTGTTCAATGAGAGCTGGTCCATAGGCTACAAAAGCAGAGGGTATTATTTTTAGTATTTTCCTATAAAATTTAACATTCAAATTATAGTACAAATTTATATCCCAACATAAAAATAAGAGCAATCAGTGAAAATAATAAGTATACTTATTTTGAAATATTGTTAGAAATGACAATTTCAATACTTACAGAAATTGGAAATTACAATCAACTTACAGAAATCAGTGCAAGTTATAAGAATTCAATGGAAGTCAGCCACATATAAAAGGGACTACAAAACCATGACCAGGGAGAATTTATCCCTGGAATGCAAGGTAAATTTGGCATCCAAAAAATTGGTTACTGTAATATACCATGTTAATCAAATAAAGGACAAAAACAACATATAATTTCAATAGATGCAGAAAAAGTATTTGACAAAATTCCTAAAAAAACTAGGAATAAAATTAGGAATAAACCAGGAATAAAAGGGAGCACCCTCAACCTGATAAAAGGCACCTGTGAAAAACCTATAGTAACATCATACTTAACACATTGACTGCCACACTAGAAAAAAAATTTTTTCCTTGGGACCACAATGTTTTATTAAGAAAACAGAACAAAAACTTCAAAAACAAAATGATCCTTTCTAATTTAATGAAAAATTTGTTATTTTTTATTGTTTTCTGTATGTGAGTTATATGCAACTTGAAAAATAGTTCTTTCGGCTCCCAAGGTGAAGAGACATGTGAGTTACATATGCTTCACGAAGCCCTGGGCTGAAAACTAGCACAAGTTAAATACAACACACATGGCAGTTAATGTGTTAATGGTGAAAGACTGAACGTTTTCCCCCTAAGATCAGGACAAGGAAAGAATATTTACTCTCTCCATTGCTATTCACCATTGTACTGGAGATTATAACTAGCACAATAGGCAAAATTAATTAAATGCATTCAGATTCTAAAGGAAGAAGTAAAGCATCATTATTCACAGAAGACATGACCCTGTACATTAAAAAATCCTAAGGAATCCACAAAACAAACAAAAAATCCCACAAAACCAACTAGAATTAATAAATGAGTTTATCAGGTTTGCAGGACACAAAATCAATACATAAAAGACAATTGTATTTCTACCCAAAAATGAAATTAAGAAAACAATTCTACTCCCAATAGCATTAAAAATAATAGAATGTTTAGGAATAAATCTAAAAAAGGAAGTACAGATTTATACACTGAAAATTTCAAAATATTGCTGTGAGAAATTAAAATATCTAAATAAATGGTAAGACATTCTCTGTTCATAGAAGACTCAATTTAGGTAAAATGGCAGTTCTCCCCAAATTAATCTACAGAGTCAATATAATTCTTACCAAAATCCCAACAAGCTTTTTTTTGTAGAAAATAACAAGTCAATCCTAAATTTTATAAGGAAATGCAAAAGACCTAGAATAGCCAAAACCTTTTTGGAAAAAAAGAACAAAGTTAGAGGACATATACAAGTTGAGTATCCCTTATCTGAAATGCTTGGGACCACTGTGTTTTGGACTTCAGATTCTGGAATACCGGCATATACATAACGAGGTATCTCAGGAAGAGAATCCAAGTAACACAAAATTCTATTATGTTGCATATATACCTTATACACGTAGCTTGAATGTAATTTTACACAATCTTTTTAATAATTTTGTGTATCCATCACATGAGGTTAGTGTGGAAGTTTCCACTTGTGGCATTATGTCTGCATTCAAAAAGTTTCAGATTTTGGAGCATTTTGGATTTCAGATTAGGAATACTCAACCTGTACTATCTGATTTCAAAAAGTATAGAAATTTGTGAGACTTTGGCTTAATCTAAACTTGCAAATTTTACACACGCTATACTAACAATTGGAAAGTTTTAAAGATAACTTTTTAATGAATTCTAATTTCATAAGAGAAGAAAAATAACTCCCCAATGCTCAGTAATCCATACCTGCCTGCCTTTGTGTCTTTTCTAGATTTCTTAATATAGAGCTAAGCGATGATCTTCTCTAGTATAAAATTTTATTAAGATCAAAAAAGTTGGCCAGGCACAGTGGCTCATGCCTATAATCCTAGCACTCTGGGAGGCTGAGGCAGGAGGATTGCTTAAGCCCAGGAGTTTGAGGTTGCTGTGAGCTAGACTGACGCCACAGCACTTTAGCCTGGGCACAGAGTGAGACTGTCTCCAAAAAAAAAAAAAAAAAAAAGGGGCGGGGGATCAAAAAAGTTTACTGGGAACAAAAGGATGTCATAGATGCTGGGATGCCCTGAGACTCGCCAATTTTTAAAAAACTAAGCTAAGTGGTTATTAAGCCAAAGAATCACACTGAAAAAAACTAATTCCTTAGAATACTACAGCTAGCAACTGAAGTGCTAGATAACACACTCAGCATTGCTTTTAAATAAAATCTAACAGATAAAGTTCAAACTTCATGTGGTATAATAACTTCTAGTTCTTTGACAATAAGCTCCTACTTATTCAAAGGGTCATTTTAAACTCCTTGATAATTTTTTTACCAGAACCATAAAAGATTTAAAGATTCCTGAACATCACATTATCTTGCAAACATTTCATTGCTATACATAGGATTACTCACGAAGTAATGGGTTAAGAACTCTCTTCAGCAGTTCGCCCTTAGATGCATTGGCTATTATTTCAGTCAATCTGTAAAACAAAATTGACATACCTCTTAACTATCTTAATATTGAATAAACCTTAAAGCAATTTTCATATTCACACTAATTTCATCTGCATCAATTTACCTGATCTTTATAATAATCTGAAATATAATAGGAATTAGTTCTTTTTGTAGGTAAGAAAATGGATCATAAAAATAATTTATCCAAGATTAGTAAGTTCTTGAATAGCAGACTGGGACCTGAATCTAGGGTTTCTAAGAGAAATCAGTGTTTTTTTAACTAAGTCACATCGCTTATCATCAATGTGCCCATGTATAAATGACTTGAAAATATTTTTATATAAAAGTTAAAATGGGCTAGATGAGGTGGTGGCTCACGTCTAATTCTAGCACTATGGGAGGCCAAGGCGAGATGATTGCTTGAGCCCAGGAGTTTGAGATCAGCCTGAGCAAGACCCCATCTCTACAAAAAATAGAAAAGTTAGCCAAGGTGTGCCTATAGTCCCACCTACGATGGAGGCTAAGGCAGGAGGATTGCTTGAGCCCAGGAGTTTGAAGTTGCAGTGAGCTATGGTGACACCACTGCACTCTAGCCCAGGTGACAGAGTGAGACCCTGTCTCAAAAAAAAAGAAAAAAGTTAAAATGTTGTTTGTGAATTTTCATGCCGTATCTCAACAACTGAAATGGCTTTATCTAATTAAGCATTTAACAAGAACTCTTAAGGATGCTGTAGCTTGATGGAGTCCTCACAGCAAAAGCAGCATTACCCGAGAACTTGTTAGAAATGACAATTCCTGGGCCCTACACTAGATCTACTGAATTAGCACTGAGCGGGGTAATCCATGGTTTAATAAGCTCTCCAGGTGATTCTGATCCATGTTAATCTTTAAGGACCACTGCTGCCCATTATTAGTCAGCAGGAGCCTCCCAGGCCAAAGAGTATAGCTACATACAATCATCACTTTATCCCACCCTACGTCCCTTTATCTTAGGTAAACAAGAATTTCTATCCCCCTTTGTGCTCTGCCCAAGATATCCATCTGTTCTCTCATACAATAGCTAATAAGTCCCTTCAATTTACCAAGAATCCCTAACCATCTGAAGTAACCCAAAACTTAGCTTAAAAAGACATACATCTGCCACTTTCAAGTGAGGTTTAATTCTTACACACACACTGATGTAGTTCAAGCAGTCTAAATTTACTTATGTTATCCAAGCAAACAAAATATTTTCTTATCTGACAGTTTTCATATTCTGACTTATTTTACCTTGTAATACAATATGAAGTGAGTTCATAAACAAAACACATTACCTTTCCAAAGTAAGCAGAGGTTCAGCTGTTCTAGCATGATCAATTGGATAGTGTTCACGAACAGCAAATTTAACATCATCTGCCTCATCAGTTCGAAACCTTAGGATATTTAAAATTAGGTACTCATAATCTGTAAGAACAATGTTCCCCTGCAATAGAATAAAATACAATTTAATGCTTTTCCAAATATTCGCGAAACAACTTAAAAATTGAGAAAGAAAATGTAGTCTCTTAACCTAATCAGGGTTATGGAAATGAAGTTACAAAACCAAAAGCACCAGAGTCATATCTAAACAACATTCCTTGCACTTACCCAGCACAGACTACAAAGTAAGATAAACAAATTCTAAACACTCCAAGTTTGAAATATAGTGAAAGAATCCAGAGCAACTTTAAATCCATTGTCTGATGGTTTAGCAGAAGTTACTAATAGAAACACAGTAATCTATTAACACCTTAATGATATCAGCTGAGCTTACTGTTACACTTGCAGGAGGCAGGTCTATAAACATTGGCTTATCAAGAGAAATAGAACAGATACATTTCAGAAGCCAAGCAAAAAGCTATTACTTTCACTTGAAATTTGTCTTTTAATAACAATAGTTATGTGACAAGAATAGTAATGATAGTTACAACCTTTGCCCAAGTAATTCCACATTTGGTAATGTGGCCTCATGAAATAACTCAATAAAACCAAAGGCTACATGCTTAAAGATATTCACTACAGTTTATTTATAATATTAAAAAAATGGAGGCTGGGCATGGTGGCTCATGCCATAATCCTAGCACTCTGGGAGGCCAGAGGCAAGAGGATTACTTGAGGCCAGGAGTTTGAGACTAGCCTGGGCAACACAGTGAGACCCCATCTTTATAAAAAAATAATAAAATTTCGCTAGGTTGTCATGGCACATGCCTATAGACCCAGTTACTCAGCAGGCTGAGGCACTGAGCCCAGGAATTCAAGGTTACAGTGAGCTATGATCATGCCACTGCACTCCAGCCTGGGCAACAGAGTGAGACTCTGTCTCAAAAAGAAAAAAAAAAAAGCTTAAATGTAAAAATCAGAGAAATTGTTTAATTATAATACATTACCATAACAAAATAGTAAAAGCTATTACCTTATGAAGACTATGTAAAAAAATTAGGAAAATGTTTATAATGTAAAGTAAAAAACATTAAGCCAAAAAATTTCTGTCCTAGGAAGTAGAAGGCATATGTTGGCAAAAATGAAATTACGAATTAAAGACTTTGAAAATCTAACATTGTTAGATAATCTTTTCCAACTGCCCAAAGAATACAACCTTCCTTTACAAACAATGAAGATAGTGCATTATACAAACATAATTAAAAAATACAAACAAGCATCCATGAAAACAGTCACAAATGCCTTTGCAACTGCTTAGAAGATGGTCACAGAACATGGTGGGAGTAACTCCAATCTCATGGGGAATGACAGGTTGCAATTTAAGTGGCTTCAGTCAATGCAGCCACCATTTACCTTGATTAGAGATATAGATAACCCAAAACTACTAATTGTTGAAAGACTAGTAAAAGGTTCTGACTTCAAAGCAACAATATATTTAAAATTTTAAACATTTATTTAATTCAAAGACCAGAAAGATAATTGGAGAAGAAAAGTAAGGAGCTTACAAAGAAGTCCAGATAAATGTCTTGTTCAGGAACATGTGACTTGAAGAATGGACCTGGTCATAGATCCTGGTATATACAAGATGCTCAAACTTGTTGAATCAAATTCTACAGTTATTAGGAACACCTAGAAGATTCCAGTAAGGAAGACATTTCCCAGAAAGGGCTTTCCTTAAACCAAAGTTTCCCAAAAGTATTCCACAGGATGGCTCCCCTTACCTTCCCCACAAAAAAGGATTCTGTGACCAAGTTTTGGAAATTCTATGTCACATTTCCTTCTCTAGGAGCTGTATGTATCATATTACCATATTAAAGGCACTGATAAGTCCTAGAGGCTAAAAAAAACTATCTTACTTTACTCTCAAGGTTCTTCAAACTTTTATGACTATGGAACCCATTTTTCTAGGCATATCATCTCTTTGTTTACGTGCCAGTCTCCCCGTACTTGTGGAGCAATAGGCCTGTCTTAAATACATTTGTATTTCCATCACCAACAGAAGCTCCATTCAATAAATGTTTTATTAATATCTTATGGAATTAGTATCCAAGGAACATATTTTGGGAAATACTTCATTTGATTCTGATGTATCCAATAAGCCACTTTCTGATCTTAGCTTACTTTCCCCAAGTCCTTCCTACTGGAACCTTCTTATTACAAATCAGTAAACCTACTTTCCTAAATGAGTTTGAGTAGCAATAAGCCTCTTTCACCAAGGTCTGATCAACTCAAGATAGACCAAAAATCAAAATTCCAGACATGAAGGCTAGAAGATCAAACCCTGGTAAATAGAAAAGAAAAAGCAATCAAGATCTATCCTAAGTATCAACCAACCTACTCTTCACAGATACCACAATGATTACTGGAAACTCCCAAGCACACTCTCTTATATATAAATCCTTAATACTTTCTCCAAACTCATCATAGACTGGACCTCTATAGAACCTAGACAGCATGCTTGCTGCTCAGAGGCTTCATATGGAAAGGCCCTAAATACAGTGCGGTATCTTTTAAGAGAAAAAGGATGTGAATGGAAACACTTGTGAAATCTGAATGAAGTCTGTATTTCAATTAATAGTAATGTACCAATGTTAATTTCTTAGTTTTGACAAATGTACCATGGTGATGTAAGACATTAACATTAAGGGTAACCAGGTGAAGGGCTTTTGTAACTTTTCTATAGATATAAAATTATTTCTAAATAAAAAGTTTGCTTAGATTTTTAAAATAGACTTGGCACGGTGGCTCACACCTGTAATTCTAGCACTTTGGGAGGCCAAGGCACAAAGATCGCTTGAGGCCAGGAGTTTGAGACCAGCCTGAGCAACATAGCAAAACCCCATCTCTACAAAATATTATTAAAAAAAAAAAATCAGCCAGGCATGGTGGTGTGCATCTACAGTCCCAGCTACTCGAGAGGATCGCCTGAGCCCAGGGGTTTGAGGTTGCAGTGAGCTATGATGACACCACTGCACTGTAGACTGGGCAACAGATGAGACCCTGTCTCAAAAAAAAAAAAAAAAAAAGTAAAGATTACACAAATTTATGCTATGAAAAGAATTTTTATATACCATGAAGAGCAAAGTTTAAATTGAAGCCAAAAAAAAAAAAAAAGGGAAAAGCCCATGCCTAATATTTTTAAACATATAAGCTTAAATTTAACAATGCAAACATACTGACCTAAACTTAAGGCATGCCTGCAGTGAGTTAAATTCTGGAGATTTTCCTGCCCAAACAGAAATCCTTTTTTTTTCCTGAACAGAGAGAGGCAGGGGGAGAGACAGACACTTACAAGGATACCAAACATAATAGTGGTTACCCCAAGAAGAGGAATGAGTCTGGTCTAAGAGTGGTAAGACCTTCAATTTTAATTCTATAATTCTCTACTCTATATATCATGAGAATGTATTCATGTACTACTGGTATAAACATGTTTAATTTAAATGATGTCTAGGTAATTCAGATGGCTCTCCTGCTGAGAAGTGCAAAAGCTGGACAAAATACACAAAACAAGTCTTTTAAGAAAAAATGCAAACAAGGCAATAAACATAAGGCCAAACATAGGAGAAGAAAACTCAGAAAAGTGAGATCCACCTGGGGGCTTTTTCCTGAGGATCATTTGTCTAATAGGAAAAAAGCAGCTGACAGGCAGAGAAGTTGCGCATAAATTTTGACAGACTCACAGGACAACTAAGGGGAATAAAAATTGAAGTTCAGTGTCCAAGTGAAAGAGGGGTGGAGGGATAACCCTGATAAATCCAGCTATGAACAGTGACCCCAAAAGCCTGCATCCCAGGGGAAGGTGTAAACTGGAAATATACCAGCTTTCCCAGCCCAGCTTCTGATCAATTCAATTCTTGATTGGAATAAAGTAATCTGGGATTACTTGTGCCCTTAGCTAACTGTCAGAAGCAAATAAATACCCTTCTAAAGGAAAATAACATCATCCCAAGCCTCACAAATATATCATAATTTTTCTTTTTTACCTTCACAGGGAGCTTTGAAATATCATCATTTTTCATAAATGCCTGGCGCACAATAATATAATCAAGCCATGTGAGGAAATAAGACAATGTAGTTAAAATCAAGAAAAACAATAGACAATCAAAACAGAACCTCAAAGGAGTCAGGTAACAGACCAGTTCCAAATGATTCCACATGACTCTTGTCTGGTAGCAATAAAACTAACGAACTAAAAGTCAAAAGAAAATATGGCCGAATTTCCCAAAACTAATGAAAAGCACCAAGCCACAAAGTCTAGATGACACTATAGCCCCAAGAAGATAAATACAAGGAAAAACTCACCTAGGCAAGCCATAGCAAAATTATTGAACTGCCCCCTATATCCAAATACAAGCATACTCAAGTCCTACAGCTGGCCCTCCATATATGTGGGTTTTGCATCCCACTAATACTGTATTTTTGATCCACATCTGGTTGAAAGCAATTGTGTGTATAAGTGGACTCACACAATTCAATCCCGTGTCATTCAGGGGTCAACTGTGTATTATTTTTATAACTGTCAAAGATTTACTTAACTTATGAGGAAACCAGCTAGATGGCAAAACAAGTTCTATTAGAAATGGTGAAGTACTCAGAGTGGCTAAGAATGATTGTGTAAGATTGCCAATTTAGATAAAAACTGTTTAATGTCTCATAGGGCAATAAAACTGGAACCCGTGCGGTACCTTTTCTCTAAACAGAAATAATTTGAATCTCTAATGGGTGAAATTAATTTTCACTGCTATCAGGTGAGAATTATTTGCATTGCTATCAATTTTCTATAGTTAAAGGCTACTCTTACAGAGTTATAAAAAAGCCTAATCAACAGGAAATAGCCAATCAATCAAAGATACATACTCCCTTGAGAAAAAGATAATCCCCAGGAGGGCCTGTTAGACAACATCTAGCAGGATACTAAAATGACATTTTGTTCCTTTCTTCTCTTTGCAAATTTGGAGGAATTTTTTATAGTCTCCCCTTATAATCATAATGTCTAAAATTATTCTTGATTACACACGTATAAGCTACTCTCCTTTTTTTGGCTTGATTTATTTGTATAGACACAAAAAGAAATGTTAATTAACATATATAAGCCTCCAGCCATATGGTAGCAAGCAATTACTAAGGCCATAATAACTACTGCTGCCTGGAGAATTCACACGAAATTTGGGGTTTTATTTTCAATAGTCTCTATTATTCCAGAGATTCAAAAATTACTCTTATTTGCTCCTAATTCCAAGACTACGAAACCAAATCAAAAACAAATTATCACTCCCAATTTTGTCTATGTTACACCTATAAATGTAGGTCAAGTCCCTCAAATCTGCATGAAGTGACCTTCCTAACAACCTGTAGGCTAGGCTCCTACATGCCGCAGAGTATAGACTAGCCCAGGTTGCCAAGAAGGCTGTGTGGACACTGGTTCTACATATGAAGTACAACCTTTGTTCCTTAATGATGGGCTTCTGATACCTAATTAAATGGGATTGATTCACAAATATGACACTCTAGGTATGACCTTGGTCACACACTTTGCCTAATTACATAATAAAAAAAAGGAATGACAAATACTTATTGAACTTATGTAAATATACACATTACCATTAGCAATAAAGGGCCTCAGTAAAAAGCATTTGCTCTTAAATTCTGAAGGATAAATGACAGCAAACTACCATTTAATGAATATATGACTATAGTTTGCAAAAGTAAAGTCTACTAAATTAAAGGTCAGAGGAGAAAGGTAAATGGCCTTATCATAGAACCACCACAAAACACCCATCATAAAAATAATACCAATAATATCCCAAAACAAATAACCACAATTAGATTCTCCCCATCAGTTCACTCAGTCCTACAGAACTGATTCTTACTGTCCCGACCTAGATCATAGGTTAGCAATCTATTTTCACGAAAATATATACTCCTGGGCTAAAAGGAATCTTACAAATCCTAAGACTGGGTCCCCTGATACAGTCTGGCATCTGCCTAAGCCTATTGCTCACGCAATAGGGCCCTATTACTCGAAGTTTCAATATTTAAGAGTAGGGGTCAGCCCTTTTTCACTAAAGGGCCAGACAGTAAAATATTGTAGGCTTCGTGGGCCACATATGATTTGTCACATATTCTTTTACTTCTTCTTCTTTTTAAAGCCCTTTTAAATGTAAAAACCATTCTTAGCTCACAGGCCTTACAAAAAGGGGCTGCAGGGTAGTTTATCAACTCCTGTTTAAGAGCATCTGGGCAGGGCATGGTGGCTCACGCCTGTAATCCTAGCACTCTGGGAGGCCGAGGCGGGTGGATTGTTTGAGCTCAGGAGTTCAAGACCAGCCTGAGCAAGGGTGAGACCCCTGCCTCTACTAAAAATAGAAAGAAATTATATGGACGGCTAAAAATATATTTAGAAAAATTAGCCAGGCATGGTGGCGCATGCCTGTAGTCCCAGCTACTCAGGAGGCTGAGGCAGTTGGATTGCTTGAGCCCAGGAGTTTGAGGTTGCTGTGAGCTAGGCTGACTCCATGGCACTCTAGCCCAGGCAACAGAGTGAGACTCTGTCTCAAAAAAAAAAAAGAGCGTCTGGTACAGTCTTTTCCAGCAAGGTTCTGAGATTGCCCTTTTTTTTTTTTTTTTTGAAGATCCAATTTCTAATGATAAAATTAGAGATGGAATAGACTCATAGTTGCCAGGGGCTAGGAATGGAGGGAGGATGAGAGTGGGTGTTATTACAATATAAAAGAGTATCACAAGGAAGATCTTGTGGTAATAAAAATTCCTATCTTGACTGCAGTAGTGATTACCATGTAGATAATCATGGTAAAATGCACAGAACTATATGCATACATTGTACCAATGTCAATTTTCTAATTTTGTATTGTACTATAATTACGTAAGATATAACAACTAGGACAAATGGAGTGAAGGGTATATCAGACTTCTCTATACTATCTTTTCAACTTCCTGTGAATATATAATTATATCAAAAATTAAAAAATTTAAAAAAATTTTTTAAAAGGCACCATACATTTAGAAAAGAAAACTGACCACTACCTAAGACCACACACAAATATCAATTCCAGCTTGGCAGCAGCTGCATCTACTGTTGCCTGTAGGGGAGGAGGCAGAAGGACGGTAAAAGGCATCATTGGCAAAGAGAAGTGCAGGGATCAGCAGCTGGTCTCATTGTCCCTGTCCCACATCCAGGTCATCCCATCACAAAAATCCCCCCTAGAGGATCAGTATCAACAATAAAGTGCTTATGCTTAAGGCTTCAGAAGTCTTTGTCTAATAACTAGCCATCTGGTCCTACAAACACCATAGCAGAAAAGTAAAGAAAGCACTAATTGACGATTCATTAAATACTCCAAAAGAAACAGAAACTTCAGTCTCTTGTATGTACGATACCAAATAATTTTTTGATAGTTAATGCCTATGGTTTATAGAAGAGATGGAGGGAAAAAGAGAGAAGGAAAATAATGATTAGAATAATGAGAAGAATAATGAAGAAGCTAAATCCCTAGTCAAAATTAACTTAATTATGACCCTTCTGAATCACTTCCATTGCTCCTATATAAGCACAATGCTGTGGGATTTTAACTCTTTAACTTTTCCGAAATTCCAAGTAGATCCTATTCTTTCCTGACTACGGTATGGCATTCAGCGCACCTACACTATAAATAAATAAAACATGGAGTAAGTGTTGGAAGACAATTCTCCATGGATTTCTCATGTTCCTGCATGGACCGAACAAAGGATGTGTTTGAACAGCAATCATGCCTTAGAAGCTAGAGACAGAGTTGCCCTCTGCAAAGAATAAGAGATATGTATCTCCCCAGAGACATTCTGAGTTAATAAAGGTAAAGCTCTCTCCTTCTCTTCCCTGTACTCATTTGCTTACATGCCAGGGTAATGAGTAATCTCTTTCTGGAGGGCAGAATCACTACCAGCCTTGTTAAAAGATCATATTCTCCTTACAATCACATTGAGAATTTTAAAAAAAATCATATTCTCCTAATTTCAGGATTCCTCTCCTTTCCTCTCCTGTGGTGCATCACACTGTACACACCAAGTAACATTTGGCCCTCATCGTATCACCCTGTGAGGATTGAGTAATTGGGAACTGACACAAGGTACTACTCTGGCTGCTGTTTTGCTATAATAAATGGTCTATTTCTCTGACCCAGAGGTCTTGTGTTCTTCTGTCAATATGTGTGTGTATAAATACAGTAGTGTGTAAATAAATAAATATAAAACTATACCAGGCAAACTTGTAAGTAGTGTAAATTCTCAGCCCCTTCACAATTTCAGACTTAAAAAGTAACTCACACAGGAACCTCAACTGCTCACCCTACGTTAACAGTTAAAGATTATCATGTAGTTAGAGCATTATAAAGGGATCTTCTTAACCAGCAAAGGGCTCATAATCAGACTACATAAAGAGCTCTACTGAACTGAAAGACAGATAATACCACATGTTGACAAGAATGTGGAGCTAAAGGAACGCTAAACATCAATGAACCTCACAAATATAATACTAATGAAGGTAAACCCCCTGTATGACTACAGTCATACATGGCTTACCAACGGGGATATATTCTAAGAAATGTGGTGATTTGTCATCATGCAAACATCACAGAGTGTACTTACATAAACCTACATGGCGTAGAATACTACACACCCAGGTTCTATGATATAGCCTATTATTCCCAAGCTACAAACCTGTACAGCATGTTACTGTACTGAATACTGTAGGCAACTGTAGCACAATGGTAAATATTTGTATACCTGAACATATCTAAACATAGAAAACGCACAGTAAAAATATAGTATAAAAGATTTAAAAAAAAAAAAAAGGTACACCTGTATAGGGCACTTACCATGAATGGAGCTTACAGGACTGGAAGTTGCTCTGGGTGAGTTGGTGAGTGAGAGGTGAGTGAACATGAAGGCCTAAGACATTACTGTACACTACTGTAGACTTTATAAACTATATACACTTAGGCTACACTAAGTACATAGCACATTTTTTTTCTTCAACAGTAAATTAACCTTAGCTTACTATAAAACTTTTTTACTTTATAAACTTTAAAATTTTTTAAAACTTTTTAACACTTTTGTAATAACACTTGGCTTAAAATGCAAACACACTGTATAGCTGTACAAAAATATTTTCTTTATATCCTTATTCCATAAGCATTTTTCTACTTTTAAAATTTTTTAAATTTTTTATTTTTGTACTTCTTAACATTTTCGTTAAAAACTAAGACACAAACACACACATCAGCCTATGCCAACCCTGGGTCAGGATCATCAAGATGTCTCCAGGTGACAGGAATTTTTCGGCTGTATTATAATCTTACAGGACCAATGCTATATATGTGGTTCATCACTGATCAAAACATCATCATGCAGCATGTGACTGTATTGGACTATTTTCTGGTTGCACTATATTAGCCCTGAAATACAAAGTACCAAATAATTTCTTCAATTCTCAGATCTTCATCTCCTATATTCATAATGCTATCCCAAAGGGCTATGGTTTGCCTAAATTCATACCTCCAGAAAAAATGAAGGTTTCTACCGGAAAATTATATTTTACTTGTGTGGCACTTATTTTCCTATTATATCAACAGTCTTTGACACAGAAAAAGATGTTCCCAAACCATGTTATATAGCATCATGACATAAATGATTAATAATGAATTCTCCTTCACCCCATCCCCCAAATTTAACTTACCCTATCATAGAGCTCAATGATTAAATGATAAGCGGCTTCATCACTTCCAAATTGAAAATCTACAATTCTATCCACACCAAGCTGTTTTGCACTGACTAATCTCCGACTCTTCAAATGTTTTCGGCACTAGCAAGAAATAGAAGAAAAAGGCATTCATACAGAGAAAAATGAATTCCTAACCATTTAGTATTGGTTTACAAGTAAGCTTCTTTCATTATCATCAGGAATAATATTTTAAAAAGGTAGTAAATAACAGTACAGCCATAAAAGCTTACAGATAATAATCAGAGGATAAACATTTTGGTCAACTGACTGCTAACTCTGAGGCAGCATTTTACATTCAATTTTTAAGTAGACAATAATAGACCTATAGCAAAATTTGCTTTGTTGCTTTATATCCCCATTAAATTACTTGTTCTTGCCCTGGTAATCTCACTTAAAGCCACAACCTTTATTTTTCTAAAAGTTTCTTTCTATGCCAATCTTTCAAGTATACAAATTTCCTTTTATGGCTTTACTTACATTCAAGATTAGTGATTTCCACCATCTTCCACTTCAAATATATACCAATTATGGACCATGAACTCATGGTATCCTATAAATTAGTCCTCCAAGTCAGTCACATCCAATTACTCTCTATTCCTACAAACTTTTTCTATTTTTTAGAGATGGAGTCTCGCTATGTTGCCCAGGCTGGACTTGAATTCCTGGACTCATGTGATCCTCCCGCCCTGGCCTCCCAAATAGCTAGGACTACAGGTACACACCACCATGCCCAGTTTATTCCCATAAAATTTATTAATATATCCAAAATAGAATTTTCATGGTATTGTCTCTAAGCTTCTGATTAATCTATTTCATATTCAAATGTAATAACTCCCATTCTTTATCAAATCCCATTCCTCCTACCCTGACCATAAGGCTCTTTTTCTTATAAACAACTAAAACAAAATTAGCATGCCACACCCAAATACAAAATTAGTCAATACTTATTATTTTAGATCACATGTACCAGCCTGTAGTACAAATATTTAAGTATGGCATGAACTGGTAACAAGCCAATTCTGTAGCCCCTAAAAAATCTTACAACTGTTTCTAATTTTGAAATTTGAAAGAACTCCTAGTCAAGATCAGTAAGCAAGAATGCTTTCTTCGAGACTCCAATACAGGACAAATTTTACAGAGAAGTTAATCTAAAACCACTTTAAAAAAAACAAAAACCAAGAAATACAAAAATTCATTCTTAAAATTAGTGGCAACCTTTTCACATAACTAGAATACTTCTCTAGATCTTACAGTTCAAATCTACTAAAATTCTCATTTTATGTACTTATATATTTAAACAGATATAAGATTTTTTCAAACTTCTTAGAACAATCTCTCCCTCCTTAATTCAGTAGTTTTAAGAGTGGCTTATTTTGATATACAAAGTGACCTACATGTAGGGCTATCTTTAAATCCCTAGGTGAAAATCACAGGCAGTTCTTCCAAAGTCCCCCACTAATAATTTTATTCAAAAAAAACAAAGTTAAAATAAAGACAAAGGGCATCCTTGAAAAGACAGAGGTCCACACCATAGAATGGTAAAAAAAAAAAGAGTTATTTATCATGGTGAGAACAGATGGACGTATAGTATATACGTAAAGGTTGTTTTATTTCCCTGTCAGCAACTTGGTGAAAATAACCTGTTCATCGCCACAAAGCTATAATTGACATCCCCAAACATGAATACTAGGATCAATGACTGTGATTTACCACATACTGGACATGACTTTGCCTATGCTATACAGTAGTAACAGTTCTTTACTTACAAAGTTCTTAATACTGTTTGCTCCAATGGAGGGAATCTTTCTACACATTTAGATTGACATGCTCACCTAACTCAGAGAATTCTAACATTTTATTTTCAGTGATTGGCCACCTATTGATATAGCCTGATTTGGAGATGTTCACACAATCCCAGTGTCATATCTCTCATTGGCCTGTTACTTCATCTGTAAAATTGAAACAACAGTATTTGCTCTTCGCATTCCACTGAGTTGTTAAACAACTTAAGTGAAACATATACTGTTCATCTGCTTTATATAAAGTGTCATTATTATTAAGGATAAGCCCCACGAAAACCATTTTGGGTTACTATTAAGTAAATTTAACTTTAATAATCTGATAATTGTGTAACAGTCCTTTTCACATGGGAAACACTTACCTAACTTGTAATCCAAACCAGATTCTAAGTTGCTGGGGGTAAAGCTCTTCTCTGTAAAGCCTCTAATGAAATAACACAATGCCATAACAAATAAATTTCTGAAGGAAAGTGAGGAAGAGAGGAAGAAGGAAATGAACATATATGGAACTCTTAATATGTGTCAGGCATTGTGTTAGATGCTTTACATGTCACTTCAATTAATCCTCACCAATAACTCCACAAGGGAGGTACTATTCACATTTTACATTTAAATAAACTAAGTTCCAAGATGTTAAATAGCTTTTCCAAGTTATAAAGTTATTCACCGGCAAAACCATTAAATTTAGGTTTCTCTAACTCTAAAGTTTTTCTTCTGTATCACATGAACTTTCAAAATATATGTTATGCCAATAAAATAATGGGTAACATGTCCACAAATGTAAAATCTCAGTTTTAATAGTAAAAACAAAAGCAAAGAGAGAAGTGAAAAGTAAAAAGATATGGCTTTGTAATACATTAATGTCATTGAGTATTCCAACAAAATACAGATTGGGTAGAGGAAAACAATTTACAAAAGTGGGTTCTGGAAGATAAGGCTAAGAAAATAAAGGGGAGGACATAGAGAGCCAATGTACCAGGATATAGAATACAGATTCAGAAATTAGGAAACCATAAAAGGTGCGATAACTAATGAAAACAATGCTTCAGAAAAATTACTGCTGGTTTAATTTAGAATTGCTTTGGTGGGGAGAAGTGGACTATAGTTACGAGACTATAAGGCTGAACATGATCAAAGTGTGAACTAGAACGGTATGACTGGGAACAGAAAGAAGATCTGGAGCAGAATAGGGTGTGAAAGGCAATAGGGAAAAGTCAATTAATAAATATCTACTTTATTCATTCCATTATCTAAGAACTACTCCCTCTATCTTCATTTATCTGTATTTTATTCATAACAGTGAAAGAAGACCAGTTTAAAAACTCAATTGTTAGTGAGCAATTTCTTAAAATTTAGCTTCAAGTATAACTTAAAATTTACCTTCATGGCAAAACTAGATGGCATCATATTCTTAGGCCACTCAAATTCTGTAGTATGAATTCGTATGCCAGATTCAAGTAAAAGGGTAGCTTTAAAATCTGGTCTGTAGGAGAAAAAAGTCAAAATTTTTTTAGGGCATTTGCCAAAGCTAACTCTGTGAAACAGACTTAAAATGCAAATAAAAAATTCAGTAATCTCATACTTAATTACCAAAAGTAAAACAAGCCTTTAAAATGTTCTTACTTTTGAAGACGAATAAGATACGTCTTATTATCCACATCATAAACATTGTTTACTCTCATTCCTAGCAAGCTGCAAAGACAAAGGAAACAAGTAATAAATGGTACTATTGTTTGAAACATAAAACTGCACACAATTTAATTAAAGCTGGGAAAGAGGGGATCTTAGGATCTGGGGTCAACCAGGAAGCAGAGCCTGAAGGCAAACAGGTTTTCAGCCCAAAACTTAAGTGTACCATTTAAAAACAAAAGTAGTCTATCAGCCTTAGGAACACCTACAATGTCTTGCTTCTTTGAAATGCCCCAATTTGGGGGGAAAGCAGAATATGGTAAAATAGAATCCAATCAATGTATTACGGGGGGGGGAGTAAACGAGGCCCCCCTGAAATATGCTCACATGCCTTAATAACACACACACACACACACACACACACACACACACACTAAATAACACAAACAAGTCTAGAATCCCGGTCTCAGTCCAAATCTGTTAAATCCAGCTAAAGTAGCAACGCTCTCTCTCTTTGGGGGGATGGGCATTAAGAAAAGCAGGCCTCGGGTCTGGAAACCTCCGCAGCAAATGACCACTCTGGCGTTTCCTGTTCTACCAAACGTTGCTGCCGGATACGGGTGACCCACGCCAATAAGGCAAGAGCGTCGCGCTAGCGGGACAAGTGACCTAGCAAGACAAGGCAGAAGCCGAGAGGGCGCGGGGTGGGACACGCGGTACCCGGGGGCCCCAAGGCATCCTGAGGACCACGAGAAAGACGCCACGCGCTCGCCCACCCGGGGCCTAGCGAGGTCAACACAAGAAAAGCACTTAAGAAATAAGGGGAAACATCAGACTAGTCTTGTTTTCACCCGTGGGGCCCCAGCCTCTGCCTCCTGCACTTCACGTACGAGCCTGGTCACTTGGGAGACCGTACCTAGCATTCAGCTCTGCGAGCACGGCGCGCAGATCGATGGTGCTAAAGCGGGTCTTCATGGCGCGGTTTGAGGGTCGCTACCGCAGTTTCCTCCACTGCCTGCCTGACCCGACGCCGCTACTCTTCCGCGCAGGCGCACTTGGCGGAGATCTACGGCAGCACCGAGGACCCAATATTCCTTGAAGCGAACGTAACTTGCGTTCCTTCCCTAAAGAATTAAGTTGTCAAATTGCCGTGGACTCACTTTTCATTGTACCAAAACAATTTGAAATCGATCCAAACTATTCTCCTGAAACTGAACTCCTTCCTTAAAACTTGTGGACTAGTCTGGACACCTTGCACCCCTATGTTTTGGGACTCGAGCCTGCCTCCACAGTGACCCCTGCTGGTCGTAACAATTTTCGAGGCGATTACAAGGAGGATTTCCCCAGGTGGGCTGCAGGACGCAGCGCAGAAGAGCAAACCGCTAGGCTACTTGGACGTGTAAAATTTTGACATGTAACAAAGCAGAACTGTTTCATTCCTCCTAAGATAACCCACAGCGATCAAGGAGAACCCTCAAACTGTAGTTTCTGTTTTGTGGGTCCTGCTGTCCGAAGGAGCGTTCTGCGCCGTATTGTAGGATGCTCATCCGACCGCGGTCTTGGTGTCCCCGAGACTCAGCGTAATACCTGGTATACAATTGGTGCTTTAGAAACGCTGGGCAACCTGAATATTCAAGTGTTTCGCTAGATAATGGTGAAGGTGAAAATAAAAATAAGCCAAGATTCCCCACGGGGGGGGATTCACGGTGTAGTGAGGAAAACAGGCGTGCTAGAATGTAAATGCAGCACTTTCTGTTTTTAAAGTTGATGCGTGGGAAGAAAACATACTTTCAGGTGAGAACTCAAAAGGAGGCAGGGTCTCGCTATGTTGCCCAGGCTGGAGTGCGGTGGCTATTCACAGGCGCGATCCCACTACTGATCAGCACGGGAGTTTTGACCTGCTCCGTTTCCGACCTGGGCCGGTTCACCCCTCCTTAGGCAACCTGGTGGTCCCCCGCTCCCGGGAGGTCACCATATTGATGCCGAACTTAGTGCGGACACCCGATCGGCATAGCGCACTACAGCCCAGAACTCCTGGGCTCAAGGGATCCTCCTGCCTCAGCCTCCCCAGTAGCTGGGACTACAGGCGCGCGCCACCGCGTCCGGCGCTTGCAATCGCTGCAGGGAGACCCTAGAGTCTGCGGGCTACAGCTGGTGGCAATCGGATTTCCGACCAGCAGAGGACGACTCTGAGCAGAAAGGGTACCGTTGCCAATTCAGAAAACCCAGGAATTGTAGTTGCAAAAATGGCTGCAGCACAAACAGCATACAGAATAGCCCAAAATAAGAAAGAAACCATTTGGAGGGTTTAGGAAAGACTGGGAGCCAAGCTGACTCTAGTCTAAAGTGTAAAAGTGAGAGGTTTAATTGGTTGGCTTCGAAGGTATTCCCAGAACATCTAAATATTTTGCGTAAATGCAGCCCATGTAAAGACTCCACATTGAAAGGCACAATCCTCAAGTGTTTCTTTAAAAAACAGAAACCGAATTACTTTATAGCAAAACTCTCATCTTAGGGCCCCAGATGGATAAGATAAGAGCAGGATAACAATTTCAGTTTTACATGGGACAATCAACCCATAGACTAATTCACGCTTGCTTCTACCTTGTCTGTCAAAGGAAATGGGCATCACAAGGTATGTGCAAGAACATACGGAAGGGGAGAAGTAGGTCAAAATAAGTGTAAAGATTGCAAGGGAACTTCACTTACTAAATTCCATCATTTGTGGGTTTGTTTCTTTTTTATAAATTTAGAGGGTACAAGTGCAGTTTTGCTGCGTGGATACATTGTATAATGGTGAAAACTGGGCTTTTTGTGTACCCATCACCCTAACAGTGTATATTGTACACAGTAGGTAATTTTTCATCCCTCGCCCCCCTTGTACACCCCTATCTTTTGAAGTCTCAAATATCTACCCTTCCACACTGTATGTCCATGCATACCCATTGTTTAGCTCCCACTTATGAGTGAGAACATGGGTATTTGGCTTTCTGTTTCTGAGTTATTTCATTTAGGATAATGGCCTGTAATGCCATCCCTGTGCTGCAAAAGACATGATTTCATTCTTTTTTATGGCTGGGTAGCCTTCCATGGTGTATATATACCACATTTTCTTTATCCAATCATCTGTTGACGGACAGTTAGGTTGACTCCATGACTTAGCTATTGTAAATAGTGCCGCAATAAGCATACAGGTGCAGGTGTCTATTTTATATAATGATTTGCATTCATTTGGGTAGGTACCCAGTAGTAGGATTGCTGGATTGAATGATAGTTGTTTTTAGTTCTTTGAGAAGTCTCCAGCAGGGAGCAGTGGCTCCTGCTTGTAATCCTAGCACTCTGGGAGGCTGAGGTGGAAGGATCGCTTGAGGTCAGGAGTTTCCAGACCAGCCTGAGCAAGAGCGAGACCGTCTCTAATACAAATAGAAAAAATCAACCGGGTGTGGTGGTGCGCGCCTGTAGTCCCAGCTACTCAGAAGGCTGAGGGAGAGGATCGCTTGAGCCCAGGAGTTGGAGGTTGCTGTGAGCTAGGCTGATGCCACGGCACTCTGGCCTGGAGAATAGAGTGAGACTCTGTCTTAAATAAATAAATAAATAAAGTCTGTCTTGTAAGTCCACGGCCTGGGCTGCCTCATGGAAAGTTTCTATAATTTCCTCTTTTTCTGCCATGTTTCTTGTTTCTTTGCATACTCATATTTTTTTGTTGTTGTTGAAAATTGGTCATTTTAACATTATAATGTAGCATCTCTAGAAATCTGATTTCCTCACACTCCCAGTGTTTGTTTTTATTGCTTATTGTAGCTGTTTGTGAACTTGTGAACTAATGTCACTGTCTTTACTCTTTGTTGTTTGTGGTCACTGAACTCTCCATTTCATCAGAACAACACAGTCCACTGAAAATTTCACAGGAATTTTCTTAAATGTAGAACCAACCAAACAAATAAACAAAAGAACTCTCCCTCACTTGGCAGGTTGGTCTGTGTCAGAGCATTTCTTCAACATTTAGCCTGCAGGTTTACAACTCTGCCTTAGCCTTCAACTTCCTTCTTGCTTAGGGTCTGAAGAGCAGCCAGAAGTAAGAGCTTAGGGTCTTCTCATGTCTTTTCTGAGCATCTCTCCTGCCCTGGGCACTTGTGTTGTATAGGCTTCCAGATTCCTTGAAATATACCAGAGCCTTACACAGCCCTTATTCCCCAAGGAACTTCTGGCTTTGGGTCTATTTCTTACCCTAAGTGTTATTTCTTGCACCAGGTGGCAGCTAATACATTTGCATCTAAATGTTTCCAACAAATGCTGTCCATAAAGCATCCCCAGCCCTGGGGGAAAAAAAGGAAGGGAGGGAAGCCCTTGAGCTGATCCTTATGGAATCCCCAGGCAAATCAAAATACACAACCACAATTCTTGGAGAATAAGGTCTGTACTGTACCTTCTGCTACCAGCACCTTGCTCAAGAAACGTGAGCTCTGTTTTCAAGGCTACTGCTAAACTGGGAAGTAGGAAATTGTAACAGGGTAAATTAAAAGTCTACATAGTTTTCCTACGAAAATTCAGCAGATTTTTCTTCATTAACGATTTCTCTGGTTGTTGTAATTTTTTAATGAGATTTCAGAATTCATTTTTTTATTTTTCTTTTTTTAACTTGTTTTAATCTTTTTGATACCCTTCTTTTTTTACTTTTAGATAAGGTGACAGGTAGAGATTTCAGAATTCAAAACAAAGTTGATTCTGACAGTTTTGCCACTTATTTCTTGCTGTTGTAGAGATACAGAGACTAGGAATTCCCTATTCTGCCATATTCTCGTCTGCATATTTTAACAAGGCTTTTTTATTCTTCCATATATTTATTCAATAGCCATAAATTAAGCCCTAGGCACTGTTTTATAGGAGATAGTTTAGTCTAATAAGCTCAGCATTAGGCATCATTATGTTTGGCCATCACTAATCAATAGAAGTTTGGAATCTAGAATGAGAGGTGGAATTTTTTTAGTCCTATGCTTAGATAGCAAACCAGAGGTAGAATACTTTATCCTATGCTGGGGAATCATATTTTCCAAGAAAGTTATACAGATTGGACAAATAGAATAGTAAAATGAGATGAGATTGAAACCAAGTAACACAGGAAATAATTGAGATTCTTATGGGTGAAAATGATGCTAAATTTATTATTTGTAACACCAAGCGTTAAAGTGCTAATTTTAGAGTAACAGATTAAGTTTTAATGTAAGGAAGAACTTTCTAGCAGTCAACACTGTTAAAAGAGTTATTTCAGGATGCATGCGTAGATATTAAACCATAAAAAACAACAAGATAATGTCACAAAGTCAGAAGAATGGATTATATCCAAGAGAGAGAAGTATTTGGGCATGGGATTCTGGTATACAGATCAAATTATATTTCTAAATGCTAGTTGTATAGTTTCTTGCTTTATAAATTCTCTAAGCTTACATCACATATATGTCTTATGCACACTTTCATATATATGACATATCTCACAAAGTTAAAAAACAAAACAAACAGAGAAAAAAAACAAAGTTAAAGGATAGGTACATGAACTGGGCACAGTGGCATGCACCTATAATCCCAGCTACTCAGGAGGTTGAAGCAGGAGGATTGTTTGAGCCCAAGAGTTTGAGACCAGCCTAGCCAACATAGCAAAACCTGATTTCAATGTAGAGAGAAAAAAAAGATAGGTGTGGTAGAAATTAAAAATGGCCACACCTGCTTTAACATCCATGGAGTAGGTTCTGTTCTCTCCACACCTTTGAATCTAGGCTGCCCTATGACTGCTTTGGCCAATAAAACACAGCAGAGAGAACTGATTCTATGCTATTTGGGGCTCTATCCTTTAAGAAGACTGGTAGCTTCCAACTTGGTCTCTTAAAGCCTGAGTCACTATGTAAGAAGTCTAATAACTAACTTGCTGTAGAGAGGCCTTGAGACTACATGGAGACAGAGAGGCATGTCTGAGCCCAGCTTTATAGCCAACCTTGTCAAGCTACAGGCATGTGAATTAAATCATCTTAGACCTTCCATGTTAGACCGGCCAACCACTAAGTACCACAGTCAACATCACCAGTAGCAGAATTGTTCATCAGAGCTTTGTCCAAATTCCTGAACCCCAAAATCATGAAATAAAATAAAGTGGCTGTTGTTTCAAACTACTAAGTTTTGGAGTAGTTTGTTATATACAATAAATAACACCAAAAAATAGGCAAATTTAAGCAAATACATTAAATACAAAAGTAAGTGTTCTGTTAAATTAAATTTGGCCTAAGGTTGTCACTGTATCTTGAGTCCCTAAACATTGAACTGCAACCTAACTTAGTATGTAAACAAATTGAAAGCCCATAGCCAGGCATGGTGGCACATGCCTGTGGTCCTAGCTACTCGGGAGGCTGAGGCAGGAGGATCGCTTAAGCCCAGGAGTTTGAGGTTGCTGTGAGCTAGGCTGACGCCACGGCACTCACTCTAGCCCGGGCAACAGAGTGAGACTCTGTCTCAAAAAAATAAAATAATTGAAAGCCCAGTTAAGAATATATTCTTGTAACAAATACTTGAGTCTGAGATGATAACAGCAGCAAGCTCCAGCCAGTCACAGGCTGCCAACTGATCAGACCATGTCCAAAAAGGCAAACACCGAGCTGTCACCAATCAAGCTGTTTCTGTACCTCACTTCCCTTTTCTGCTTAAAAATACCTCCTGCCCAAAATGTAGAGCTCTCCGAACCTCTTATGGTTCTGAATACTGTCCTGTTCATGAATCATTCTTTGCTCAAACAAACTCTGATTAATTTGTGTAAAGTTTTTCTTTTAATAGTTCTAATACTAATGGTAAATAAATTTAGAGCTTAGAACAAAAAAGCATTGTTTTGGACAAAGAGTATTATTTTTTGAATCAGTATATACTCTGAAAGATAAAAAAGTCATAAACATTTATGTAATATTTATATGGTCTTGGCATGGGTGAGACCCTTCAAAGCAAAACACCAAAAGCAGAAACTATAAAGGATTAAATTAATAAATCTAAATACATAAAACTTTAAAGTCACTGTATGTAAAAAGTATTCTACACTAACCGTCACCCTAAACACAATTAAAAGCTTAAAATAAAACTATGGCCAACACACACACACACACACATGCATGAAAAAAATATTAATGTAAAAATGTGTTCAATATAAAAAGTTTTTTTAAAAAAGTAGAAGTACATTAAAGAAGACTGTGACTGAAATGATTCCTTTCCGATCTTTCTGACCTTACAGAGTTTTGTCAGGTACAGACTAAGCTTGATTCCTCCCATGTATTACTTTTCTATTCCTGCTGTAACAATTCAGCAGAAATTTAGAGGCTTAAACAACACAAATTTGTTATCTTAGAGTTCTGGAAGTCAGAAGTACAAAATGGTTCAGCAGGGCTGCATTCCTTCTGGAGGCTCTAGGGAAGAATCCCTTTCCTGGAATTTCAAGTTTCCAAGGCCTGTCTATATTCCTCGGTTGGTTAGCACATAGACATCTTTAGGGAGGGGGGAATCACGCTGCCTATCACACCTCAGTTCCACAGAGCTGGGAAGTTCTCCCAGAGGTCGGAGGTGGGTAGGAACCCCAGGGCTAACAGACGTAGCAACTCAAACACAGTCCTTACATCCACAGCTAAGTCATCTTGGGCCAAATTCAGGGATCCATTTAACGAAAAACAAATGAAACATGCCAAAAGTATTTTGCCTCCTATTTGGGGGGTGGAGAGAGAGCAAAGATGTGTGTGTGTGTGTGTTTTACATAGCATCTCCATGTATTTCCACTTAGTAAAAATGCATTCATTGAAAGGTGATTTTCAAATTCTTGAAAAGTTGTCCTGAAGAACAGGAATAAGACTCATTCCACGTGGGTGAAGGAGACAGACCCAGAAACAACAACAGGAAAAATGAGGTCTTTTCTGACGGTTATCTTTGTTCAAAATGCAATGAGCATTAAAAGAAAAGAAAATTGAATACAATTAGCTTTATGAAAAGTTTAGTATATTGTCCTTTTCCTTCTTCATTTTATAGATAGTAACGAAAATCTGTGTTTAGCGCTTGGAGTCTTTAAATTTTCAATATTAGTGGGGTGTAGTGGTGCCCACCTGTAGTCCTAGCTACTCAGGAAGCTGAGGCAGGATCGCTTGAGCCCAGGAGTTGGAGGCAGCAGTGAAGTATGATCACGCCGCTGCACTCCAGCCTGCGTGACAGAGCGAGATCCTATCTCTAAAAAAATAAAAAAGAAATTCCCAATAGATTATCAGAATAATGTTGAGACTGATGTAAATGCTTGACCAGTTTCCACTGCCCCTAAAATGCCTGAATTTGACAAAGAACCCTCCAAGACAGTTTTTTTCATAACGATTTTTAATCACAGGCCACCAAGAACTTCTGAAAAATTTCAAGTGTCTTTTTTCATACTTTATTCACTTACTTCTTTTTAAAATGAGATAGCACTATGATAACACTTATATGGCTCAGTGGGGGATGCAGAGGTTTTTGCTCTCATTTAACACTGGGTTGAAGACCCAGGCCCAGAAGTGCCTTCTCTAAACCCCCTCTGCTTCAGTTGCGTCCCCAGCGTTCTGAGTCTACGTGCCATGCGCTTTAGGCAACGCGAGGGTGACAGAAGCAAGGGGGCGGTGGCACTCTGCTTCGCTGGCCCCTCGCTTCTGACATTACAAGGGCGTTGTGAGCTCCGCTGAGATGATTTTTTTTTCCTACAGGAAGGGAGCAGCAGAGTCCCTCGTCTGAACCTCTCCTTTGACCTTGCCTCCCTTTCCAAATGAAATCTTTCCATTGCTTTCATAGCTGCACTTTTTGAAAGCATGTTCTACCATTGCCACATTTGCTTCCTAACGTGCTGTCTTCAGCACACAGCCCATCAATCCGCTGAAACTATTCTAGCTAAGGCTTCCATACCTAAGCCTCCTAATTGGCAGGTTTAAGGGACCCTTTCTGACCTAGGTGACATTATTTGCTACCACCACCCTACCTGTACACGAGTAGAACGTAGGGATTCCGGTGAAAGACGGGACTAGCCTGTCTTCCGTCTGCAACATTGAAAAGTAAAAACCTTAACAGGACAGGGTCTGTGGCAGGAGGTGGGGAGGGAGGTCAGGTCAGTGCAAGGAAATAGTGGTGGTAACTGAGAACAGCGTGCTGGACCGCCGCGGGAAGAACTTGTAAATTCTTAAGAGAACGCACTTTTCGCGGCGTTGCCGGGCGGCCATTTTTCCCAAGTGGCTGTGAGCAAACGAGCAGCCCCTGTCGGCGCCGAGGGCGATTACAGCTTTTCGCCGAGACGTTTTGACTACGTTCCAGTAGGGGTCAGCGATGAGGTGGCTTCAAGTCCTCAAGAAGCCTAAGCCAACCGGTGAGCTTTAGCCCCAAAAGAAACGGAAAGGAGGCAAGTTGCCAAATTTAAAGCCCAATAATATCTTTTCTATTTTAATGCATACATTAGCAAACTCCTGAATACATATAAACACGGAAGGAGGCAAAGTTTCCTTAAATTTGGAAACAGTATTAGTCTGCAAAGGTGCTCTAAGTCAAAGGAGGGGGCAGCAAAAGAGACGGGGTCTCGCTATGTTGCCCAGGCTGGAGTGCAGTGGCTATTCACAGGCGCGATCCCACTACTGATCAGCACGGGAGTTTTGACCTGCTCCGTTTCCGACCTGGGCCGGTTCACCCCTCCTTAGGCAACCTGGTGGTCCCCCGCTCCCGGGAGGTCACCATATTGATGCCGAACTTAGTGCGGACACCCGATCGGCATAGCGCACTACAGCCCAGAACTCCTGGACTCAAGCGATCCTCCTGCCTCAGCCTCCCGAGTAGCTGGGACTACAGGCGCGCGCCACCGCGTCCGGCGCTTGCAATCGCTGCAAAAATGTACTAGAGGCTACGCGTGTGGTGACGTCACCGGGGGAGGGACGGGGCTGGGGCGTGGGGAGCTTGGGCACGCCCGGCGCGAGGCGGTCTCCAGGCTTAATTCGCGTGACGCCTTCTGGGCGGGGCTGCTATCCTGCCCCGCTGGGATCCCAGGGAGGAAAGTCAGCTGACCTGCTGTGGGCTCGGCTTCCGGTGTTTTGCTCTAAAGCTGCGTGCGTTGCTGTTTAACAGAAATTGGTCAGCCTGCGCTTTATACTTACAGGTGTGGTGTCCAGACACGCAACGGGGGAAAAAAGGAAACACGATTACCTGGTCCCTCAGCGTGACTTGCTTCAGCAGGCCTTGAATACGTGCTGCATCTTTTGTGGGACCTTATTTAGGAGGGAACTATCTGGCTTTAAATCTTTCATTATCCTCAGCAAGCATTTAGGAGGTGCCTGCGGTGTACGAAGGAGAATAACCCACAGTGGCAGAGGTTGGGGGGTTCGCAAAAGTGCTGGAGGCTACCTCAATCCTAACTGGAAGGAAAGGAGGCCAAGGCAACTGTCTGCTTTCGCCACCCCCGCATATTCCTTGCCCATTATTGTTAGAGAAGCTAGTATCTGGGTAGATTAGAAGAATTTGGGTTTGGCAACCTAAAGTCCTTTTGGGGAGAAGCTTAGGTTGGGAACGGGCAGAGGAGAAGAAAGAAAAAAGAATTTCCAACCATGGTTGATCAGCCAGTCCAAAGTTTCCCCTCCACCTCTGTCCTTGCAGCAGATAATTTTGCTCCCTTCGTCTTAGAAAAATTAAAGGCTATTAGACATGAACTCTTTCAACTGCTTGCTGCTCTCCCTTCCTCTGAATTTATCTTTACATCTTCAGAAAAGAGCAACCCTCTGTTGTCCCTTCCTAACTCAAACCCTATTGGCAAAAATCCCTCCATCAATCATTTCCACCCATCCTATCTATCCCACCCTCCCTCTCCTCCTACCTCTCTCTCTTTCTCATATAAAGAGATTACTAGCCCTCTTTCATTTAAAAAGAAACCTCTCCTTTGACCTTACCTCCCTTTCCAAATGAAATCTTTCCATTGCTTTCATAGCTGCACTTTTTGAAAGCATGTTCTACCATTGCCACATTTGCTTCCTAACGTGCTGTCTTCAGCACACAGCCCATCAATCCGCTGAAACTATTCTAGCTAAGGCTTCCATACCTAAGCCTCCTAATTGGCAGGTTTAGGAGGTGACCTAGGTGACATTATTTACTACCACCACCCAACTGGAGCACTTGTGCTTGCTACCTCCTCCCTGAAAGTTTCTTCTTCCTGGTGTTTGTTGACAGCTTCAGGTAGGTCCTCCTAGGCTTTGCTGGTCTCTACTCTGCCCACTCTGTAAATGTGATTCCTTGTAGTTCCCTCCTAAACCTTCTCTGGTCTCTCTCCATGCTCTTCATTCATAATCTCATCAATTCTCAAGGCTGTCAAATCTGTAACTCCAATCTGATGCTTTTTGTAGAGCTCCATATCTACATTTTTAGCTGCCTACTGGTTGTCACCTTGAAATCATTCAAAACTTCAAATTCAACATTTGCAAGCAAAACCGTTCATTTTCTCTTCCTCCAAACTTGCTCAATGTTCCTATAGTCTCACTCTCTATCAGGATACTTGGTTGTTCCCTTCAGAATTCTCTGAGTCATCTTTGACTACTGTTTCATTCTTTCAATACCAAATATTTATTTCTTGCCTATCCAATGACAGACACTGTGCTAGGTGATGGGGATGTACTAGTGAAGAAAAGAGACACATGAAAGAGACAAAAACGTAGCAAAAAAAATTATAATTACAAACTGTGATAAGTGCTGGTGAAAGAATCAAGGCATCGAGATATAAACAATGGTGGCAGGAAAGGGGAGGGGACCTGTTTTAGAGAAGGTACTCAGGTAAGTCTCTTTGAGGAGGTATCACTTAAATTGGGGCTTGAAGAATGAGGCATCGGTTAACGTACTTCGATTGCAAACAAGAACTGTCTGTAGACTGAAATAAACGAACTCCTCTTAAGGAATTGATTGGAAGAAAATGGGTACGTGGCAGCGTGTTGTTCCCTAGAGTCTGTTCTCCCCTTTCACTACACTAATACATTTTTAGCTGAGCACAGGAAGTCCCAGTTAGAGACTACATTTCCCAGTTTCCCTTACAACCAAGTGTGGTCAAGTTCTCACCAATGGAATGTAAATGACAGTGATATGCTTTAAAATAAATCAGTTGCCCTCCACTTCTGCTCTTTTGCTCTTCTCCAGCGCTAGATGGCGTCAGTGCAGAGACACTGCAGTGCCCCTGCGTTAACCATGCAAATGAGGAAAAATATCCTAGTGGATAGCAGAGGATCAAGAGGAAAGACACCACGGTCCATGGGTGAGATAATGGAGCGGAGCCACCTTGCCAGTCTGTGCCACCCCTAACTCTGGAATGTTATATGAGAAATAAGCTTCCATTTCATTTAAATCATGATATTTTGGGGTCTCTATTATTGCAGGATACTCTGTACTCTACCAGATGTAGGGAAGTTCACAGAAGAAAATCCCTGATAACCAGAACTCAGAAAGAGCAGGAGCCAAAAGAGCTCCAGGCATCTACAGGGCACCACAACGGGAGGAACTATCTTCAACCTCCTGTAAGAAGAGTCCGATTTTCTAGTTTCAGTTCTGTATTCTACAATCTTTATTTATAGTCATATCCATTTTTATTATAATTGTGTTGTAAATAAAATTTTTGTGTTCTGCTTCTCTTTCTCATTTGTCACTATTCTTTTTAGTGGCAGTATACAATCTCTTCAATTGATGCATCATAATTTATGATGGTTTAAATAGAACCACTATAAGTTACACTGACCATCACTTCATCATTCTATACGTTTCACCTGTTTAGATTTACGAATTAGTATTAGGCATAATATCCAATGCTAAGTCAATTACGCACAAGCTCTAATCAGCTGTTTGCCTTTTAACAGTGCCAAAAACAAGGCCATGTCCAGCTGTATGGGGTTTTGCTCGTTCAAAATGTAACCTGTATGAAGGTAAATTCTGTACCACTAAACATTATAATAGATAACGTCCTCATCCCAAATGGCACGTCTCAGTCTGTCTGCAAAACTCCACGCCACGGGACTCAACAGTTTATAAATCTGTCCTTCGGGGACCTTAAATGAAGAGCATGGAATCAGACGAAAAGGCTTTCAGCCCTGGTTGCAGGAGAAAGCTTGTGGGCAAGCTGGGTCTGGGCCTTGAGTTCTCAGCGGCCACCAGGGAAGGGGCATGGGACATGGCAGAGGGTGGACCCGGGCCGCACAGGCCAGATTGGTGGGCCCTAAGAGGGCACTCGAGGAGGGGGCCTGACGCAGCTGAAGAAGAGAAAATGGCACAGAGATCACAGACGACCAAGAGAAAGAGGCGCACCCCAAAGAAAGTTAACAGCTCGCTCCCCAGCCCAGCAGAACTAGCAGAAGAGCCGGAGCTTCGACGCCCAGCGAGCCGGGGCCCTAGGGGAAGAGGCGGGGCCGCTGGGGGAGGGCAAAGGTGGGGGCCCCAGGGGAGGGAGAGGCAGGGCGGGGAGACCCAGGGCAAGAGGCGGGGCCCCTAAGGGAAGAGGCGGGACCTCCGGGGGGAGAGAGGCGGGGACTCTAGGGCAGAGGCGGGGCCGCCAGCAGAAGGAAAGGCGGGGGCCCTAAGGGAGGGAGAGGCGGGGCCTCCAGGGGGCGGGGGGGGGTGCAGAGGCGGGGCCGCCATCGGGGAGGGGGGGGGAGGTGCAGAGGCGGGGCCGCCACCGGGGAGGAGAGGGAGGCGCAGAGGCGGGGCCGCCACCGGGGAGGAGGGGGAGGCGCAGAGGCGGGGCCGCCACCGGGGAGGAGGGGGAGGTGCAGAGGCGGGGCCGCCAGGGGGCGGGGGAGGCGCAGAGGCGGGGCCGCCACCGGGGAGGAGGGGGAGGTGCAGAGGCGGGGCCGCCAGCGGGGAGGAGGGGGAGGTGCAGAGGCGGGGCCGCCAGCGGGGAGGAGGGGGAGGTGCAGAGGCGGGGCCGCCAGGGGGCGGGGGAGGCGCAGAGGCGGGGCCGCCAGGGCGCCAGGCGAACAGATTCCCCAGCGTGAGACCCGCGCTGCAGGTCTAGCGGTTACGCGCGGGCCGCGTACTCCCGCGAAGAGCCCAGTACCTGCACCCTCGATCGACTGCTAGTTTTCAGCAGCTCCGGCAGGGTTTTCATTACGGCAGGTTATTTGCATTTCAGGGACGTGTCCGGTGGGTAGTCTCTGATTCCATTCCGTTTAATAAAGGAGATGGATTAACTAGAATTACACTTTCACATAACATACGTTTTCTTCTTGAAAACACCCTGCGTGGAGGAAGAGCCTTTAATATGGCTAATACACAATATTTCATCAATCCAGAAACTCCTTTCTTGTGGCAGGTTTTTAAATCTTGGAAGATGCTAGGCCTCTAAGTATACCTTAAATTTCCCGCGCCTATTTTCTGCCGTTTGAATACGATTTGATTTTCATCCGACAGTTCTGCGGAAATGTTTTGACGTTTTAGATCTCAGAACTCTTTTATAATATGACTATTTATTACATTGATTCTTACCCGATGTGTAATAAATCATGTCCCCAAACCAAAACTCCATACATTAAAATCCTGATATTTAACAGACTTTATCACAGCTATTGATTTTATCTCTTCACACCAGTGTGGTAAAAGCTTTCTGCTGTATTTAATTTGTTCATTTTGAAAGTCATTAA
Organism: Lemur catta; assembly: GCF_020740605.2. NCBI lineage: Eukaryota > Metazoa > Chordata > Mammalia > Primates > Lemuridae > Lemur > Lemur catta. The sequence goes on along the minus strand of NC_059128.1, from coordinate 45,132,493 downwards.
AATGCTTCATTTTCTTCAGCTAACGTTTGAAGAATGCTTCCTTTTCTGGGACTCCGAAGAGTTAGGCTAATGTCATACTCTGCCAGAATAATTGGCAAATAGGTTTGCCTTTCCTTGAGTTTCTATTCTCAAGGCTAATTATTTGTTGAGGTTAATATATTTGAACAGCTGGGATTTTGGTAGGAAAACCAGTACTTTAAATTGCATACAGCTTTCACTAAGGTGAGAGAGAATCAAGATAAAGTTCTTTGTCTAAACCATTCACTTACTCACCCAACAAATAAATATTGAGCACCTGCTAAATGCTAGGTGCCCCAAAGTGTCAACTATTAATGTTAGGGAGAAAGAATCGTTTTGAGAATAAAAGTGTAAACAAGGAAACAATATGCTTGACAAGATACAAGCAGTCTAATAATGTATACTTTATGTCTATTCATCTTGGACCTGGAGGAAAAACACGATTTTTAGGTAGAAGAATCACAGGAAACATGTCTGATTTTTGCATGATCTCTCTCCCCGACCATGACTAATATAAAAATCCTAGGGCTTTCCCAATGTGGAGGTGGTGAGGAGAGTAATATCTTACCCTAGACCTCCTCCCCTTACCATGAATAAATGGAAAAACACTGTGGCTGTAAATGACCTTCTGAGGTTCAAATGGCAATCTATTTTCACTTCTTTTATTTTGGAGGTGGAAATTTTAAGCTTTCATGTGTTCAGTTTAGATAATTTTTAAATTACTTTGTTGAGATTTTATGATGTGATGGTTGAATAGTTAGCACCACTGGTGCTTGTAGGGGATGCTTTATAAATACATTCTGTCACCACAACTCACACTGTTAATAATTTAAAATATATTGTGTTACACTGTGGTTTCAGTGTACGACATTTTATGACCAAAGGGAATCACACTTTTCTCAGGGGTTGCTTTTACCGATAATGAACTTTGAAAGCAGCCCTAGTTATATAGAGAATATTCAAGGCACATGCTGTTTGTGCCTGTTCAACTGAACCCCCTCCCTGTACCATGACAAAGCTCTAATTCATTTTGTAGCACAGCTTATTTTCCAAGGGGCAGCATAGCCAGAGGTGTGGCAAGAAATAAAGAAAGGCAAAACCACTACACATTTGTTGTAACATTCTGTTAAGGGAGACAATCTATAGTCACCATGATGTATGGATAAACAGTACTGCATATTACAAAAGGGTATTTGTATAATCCAGACCAATATATACAAATGCTGAGTTATGACTTATTATCATTATAAAAACTAATATTAATGCTCTTATACCTTAATATTATAACATAAACTAGAAGAATGATTTATCTCCTTTTGATCATAAGATTTATAATCCCTTTGTGCATTCATTCATTCATTCACTCTACCCATTAACAATACATCATTAGTCATAAGGGAAATGCAGTGAAAACCACAGTGATACACAAATTCACTCCTACTAGAATCACTATAACAACAACAACAACACAGAAAATAACAAGTGTTGGCAAGGATGTGGGGAAATTAGAACTGTCCTACATTGCTGGTGGGAATGAAAAATGGTGTAGCTGCTGTGAAAAACAGTTTGACAGTTCCTCAAAAAGTTAAACATACCACCTGATTGAGCAATTCCAATCCTAGCTATAGACCCAAAAGAACTGAAAGCAGGGACTCAAACAGATACTTGTACATCAATGTTTGTTAAAGCATTATTCACAATAGTCAAAAGGTAGAAACAACCCAAGTGTCCATCAACAGATGAATGGGTAAAAAAATGTGGTATGATGAATTCTTATTCAGCCATAAACAGGAATAAAATTCTGACACATGCTATAACATGATAAACCTTGAAAACATATAAAGTGAAATAAGGCAGACACAAAAGGACAAATATTGTATTATGTGAAAATATCTAGGACAGGCAAATAAATAGAGACAGAAAGTAGAGAAAAGTTGGTAGGAGTGGGGAATGGGGAGTTATTACTTAATAGGCATAAAGTTTCTGTTTGGAGTGATGAAAAATTTTGGAGGCCGGCTACGGTGACTCACGCCTGTAATCCTAGCACTCTGGGAGGCCGAGGCAGGTAGATCGTTTGAGCTCAGGAGTTCGAGACCAGCCTGAGCAAGAGCGAGACCCCGTCTCTACTAAAAATAGAAAGAAATTACATGGACAGCTAAAAATATATATAGAAAAAATTAGCTGGGCATGGTGGTGCATACCTGTAGTCCCAGCTACTCAGGAGGCTGAGGCAGGAGGATCGCTTGAGCCCAGGAGTTTGAGGTTGCTGTGAGCTAGGCTGACGCTACAGCACTCTAGCCTGGGCAACAGAGAGTCTGTCTCAAAAAAAAATAAATAAATAAAAAGTTTTGGAAATAGTAGTGATGGGCGCATAACATTGTGCATGTAATTAATGTTCCTGAAAACTGCACACTTGAAGATTTTTAAATGGCAAATTTTATGTTGTATATATATTTTAACACAATTTATTTATATAAATAAATTAATTATTGTTCTCCGTTGTTCTATTGTGTTCCACTGATCTATGTGTCTATCCCTCCACCAAGACCACACAGTCTTAATTACTACAGCTACATAATCAATCTTAAAATTGGAGAGACTGATTCCTCCCACTTTTTGTTTTGAGAATTGTTTTAAATATTTTAGTTCCTTTGCCTTTCTATATAAATAAAGAATAATCTTGTCTACATCTACAAAAATAAATCTTGCTGCTGGAATTTTGATAGTAATTGAATTAAACCTGGAGAAAACTGACATCTTACCATGTTGAATCTTCCAATCCATGAACACAATATATCTTGCCTTATCTTTAGATATTCTTTGATGTTTTTAACTAGTATTTTTGTACTTTCCAGAATATAAATTCTTTAGATTTCCATTTTTGAGTAAATATAAATATTGTATTTAAAATTTTAGTGTCCATGTGTTTATTGCTAGTGTATAGAAATACAATTGATTATTGTGTGTTAATTTGTAATTCTACAATCTTGCCAAACTCATTAGCTGTAGGAGGTTTTTTATTTTTGTTTTTAGATTTCTTCGGATTTTCTGTATAGGTAATAATGTCTTCCACAAATAGGGACGGTTTTATTTCTTCCTTTCCAATCTATATGCCTTTTATTTCTCCTTCTTGCCTTAATGCACTGGCTAGAAAGTGACAGCCTTGCTTTGTTCCTGATCTTAGTGGAGGGAGCACTCAGTCTTTTACCATTAGGTATAACATTAGCTGTATAGTTTTTTTATTTTAGTTTTGTAGATTTTTTAAAAAAGCAAGTTGGGGAAGTTCTCCATTCCTGTTTTTCATAGAGTTTTATACCATGAATAGGTGCCAAATTTTGTCAAATACTTTTTCTGCCTTGATAGAGATGATGAGGTGAATTTTCTTCATTAGCCTATTAATATGGTAGATTACATTGATTGATTTTCAAATATTCAAACATCTTTGCATCCCTGAAATAAACTTCACTTAGTCATGGTGTATGATTATTGTTATATACTGCTAAATTTTATTTGCTAATATTTTGTTAACAATGTTTGTATCTGTATAAATTAAAAATATTGGTTTATAGTTTTTGTTTGTGTATGTGTACTTATTTGTACTATATTATCTTGTTTTAGTATCAGGGTAATAGTACCTTCACAAAATGAAGTGGGAAGTATTCCCTTCCCTTCTATTTCCTGCTATTCTTTAATGTTTGGTAGCATCTGGGTGGGGTCATTAGATGTCCTTTTTGGGGGGTGGAGTTTTAAAATTACAAATTCAATTTCCTTAATAATTATAGGGCTACTCAAATTATCTATTTCATATTGGGTAAGTTGGGGTAGTTTGTGCTTTTTGAGAACTTGGTCTTTTCATATGCATTGTCAAATTTATGTGTATAGAGTTGTTTGTAGCATTCTCTTATTATTTTTCTATCTGTGGAGTCTCTAGTGATATCTCATGTTACACTTCTGATATTGGTAATTTGTCTTCCCTCTTTTGTTCTTTGTCCATCTTGCTAGAAGTTGTTGCTTTAATTGATATTTCCAAAGAACCAGCTCTTTTGTTTCATTGATTTTTCTCTATTGTTTTTCTCTTCTCAATTTTATTGATTTCTTCTCTGATCTTTATTATTTCCTTCCTTCTGTTGCTTTGTATTTATTTTGCTCTTTTTAAAATAGATTCTTGATGCGGGAGCTTAGGTTTGTGACTTTTCCTCTTCTAATGTATGCAATTAGTGCTATAAATTTCCCTCTTAGGCACAGGTGGTGTATGCCTATAATCCCAGCTACTGGGGAAGCTGAGGCAGGAGGATCGCTTGAGCCCAGGAGTTGGAGACTAGCCTGGCCAATATAATAAGAACCCATATCAAAATAAATAAGTAAATAAATTTCCCTCTTTTTACTACTTTATTTGTGTCCCCCAAAATTTGATAATTTGATATGTTGTATTTTCATTTTCATTCATTTCAATATATTTTTACTTCTCTGATTCTTATTCTTTGACCCATGGATTATTATTATTATTATTTTTTGAGACAGAGTCTCACTCTGTTGCCTGGGCTAGAGTGCTGTGGCATCAGCCTAGCTCACAGCAACCTCAAACTCCTGAGCTCAAACAATCCTACTGCCTCAGCCTCCCGAGTAGCTGGGACTACAGGCATGCGCCACCATGCCCAGCTAATTTTTTCTGTATATTTTTAGTTGTCCAGATAATTTCTTTCTACTTTTAGTAGAGACAGGGGTCTCGCTCTTGGTTAGGCTGGTCTCGAACTCCTGAGTTCAAACAATCCACCCACCTCGGCCTCCCAGAGTGCTAGGATTACAGGCATGAGCCACCGCGCCCGGCCTGACCCGTGGACCCTTGGATTATTCACAGGTATGTTGTTTAGTTTCCAAGTGTTCAGAGATTTTCCTGTTATTTTTCTGTTATTGATTTCTAGTTTGATTCCATTTGTAGTTGAAGAACATACTCTGTATGATTTCAATTCTTTATAAATTTGTTGAGGTTTGTTTTATGCCCCAGGATATCATCCACTTTAGTATATGTTCCACAGGCACTTGATAATAAGGAGCATTATATGTTGTTGAGTTGCGTGAAATGTACTATAAATGTCAATCATGTCTTGTTGGTTGACGCTGTTGTTGAGTTTTCCTATATCCTTGCTGATTTTCTGTCCAGTTGTTCTATCAGTTGTTGAGAGAGGGGTTTGAAATCTCCAAATATAATTGTGGATTTGTCTCTTTCTCCCTTTTAGTTCTCAGTTTTTGTTGCTATTTATGTTCCTTTATTCTTCTCTGTTTATAATTGTCTTTAATATTTCCTCTCCATACATTTAGAAACACATCAGAGGGTGTTATAATTTTTGCTTCAATCATCAAACATAATTTAGACAATTTGAGAGGAGAAGGAAAATCTATTTCATTTACCCAAAGTTATGCTTACCATGTTCTTTCTTCCTTCCTGGTGTTCTAATGCTCTTTTTTTTTTAAAAAAAAAAAAATCTTTTCCTTTCCATTTAGAGAAATTCTAACTTCTTTTAAAAAGTTGAGATGGGATCTTACTACGTTGTGCAGGCTGGTCTGGAATTCCTCGGCTAGAGGGATTCTCCTGCTTTGGTCTCCTGAGTAGCTAGGGCTACAGGGTATGCCACTGCACCTGGCTTCTAGCCATTTTTAAGGATAGGTCTGCTGGTGAAATTCTCTTAGTTTTCCTTCATTTAAGAATGTCTTATTTCCCCTTCATTCCTGAAGGATATTTTCACTGGCTACAGGATTCTGGGTTGATAGTTCTTTTCTTTAAGCATTTAAAAAATGTGCAACTTCCGAAATCCACCATCATCAAATTGTTTTTTCTCCCGTAGGTAAGGTGCTGTTTCCCTCTGCCTTCTTTCAAGATTTTTTCTTTGTCTTTAGCTTTAAGAAGTTTGACTATAATGTATCTTGATGTGGGTTTCCTCAGGTTTATCCAGTTTGGAGGATAGGTCAGCTTTTTGAATCTGTAGGTTCATGTCTCTCACCAATTTTGGGGACATTTTTAGCCATGATTTCTTTGTGTGTTTTTCAGCTTCACTCTATTTTTCCTCTTATTCCAGGACTCCAATGACATAAATGTTAGATATTTAGTTATAGTCTCACAGGTCTATGAAGATCTTTTCTCTTTTCTTTCTTTCCTCTATTTTCTGTTCTTCAGACTGGGCAGTTTCTATTGTTGTATCTTCCAGTTCACTAATTCTTTCCTCTGTCCCTTCTATTCTGTTGTTAAACCCTTCCCTTGGGATCTTCATTTCAGTTGTATTTTCTAGTTCTAAGATTTTGAATTGGTGCTTCTTTATATCTTCTATATCTCTGCTGAGACTTTCTATTTCTCTGCTGAGACTTCATATTTTTTTCAATCATTTCAAGTATATTCACAATTGCTCATTAAAGCATTTTTATGCTAGCTGTTCTTGTAAAATCTTTGTCAGATTATTCCAACATCTTTGTTATCTTGGCTTTGGCATTTATTGTCTTTTTTCAGTCAGTTTAATAACTTTTTATGATGACTGATTTTTGGTTAAGACCTGAATATTTTGGGTGATATGGTATAAGACTCTGGATCTTATTTAACCTTCTGTTTTAGCTGGCTTCCTCTAACACCCGCCCAACAGGGGAAGGGGAGCACCACCTTGTTACTGCTAGGTGGGAACAGAAGTCTAGGTTCCCTATTTATTTAGCCTCTGTTAACACCCTGGGTGGTGGCTTTTTGTTATTGTAGGGTGGACGTGGGAGCACTGGCTACCCACTAGACCTTCAGTGATGCTTCCCTGGCTGGAAAGGGTAGGAATGCCTCTTTACTGCTCTCCACATGGTTTTCACTGACATCATACCACAAGAAAGAGTGGTATTGGGGATAAGAGGTAAAAGGAAAAATAACCTGTTTTTCTATACACTCACATTTCTGACACCAAATGTGTGGGGTTTTCCCTTCACATTAAGCAATTCTCCAACTCTCTAGACCCTGACTGGGTGTCCTACTATTCAATTATGACAGTAACTACCTAGAATTAGCACACACCCCACAGGTTAAAGATTCAGTCTCACAAGGCTGTCCTCCCACTTCAGAAACCAGTCTTAAATCTTAGGTTTTGACCTATACTTCTGACCAACTGGCTATAAATCAGGGGCTCTCGTGATTCCCTTCTCGGGTTTGATAACTTGCTAAGATGACTCATAGAACTCAGGAAAGCACTTTACTTACTATTATTTGTTTATTATAAAGGATAAAATTCAGGAACAGCCAAATGAGAGAGATGCACAGGGCAAGGTGTAGGGATGGGGGTGCATGGAGCTTCCATGCCCTTTCCAGGGGTGCTATCTTTCCAGCACCTTGCTGTGTTCGCCAACCTGGAAGCTCTGTGAACCTTGTTTGTTAGCCTTCTTATGAGTTTCATTATGTAGGCATGATTGATTAAATCATCAGCCGTTGGTGACTAACTGAATCCCCAGACTCTCTTCTCTTTCTGGATCTTGAGGTCAGGGATTGGGACTAAAAATTCCAACCCTGTAATCACATAGTTGGTTCCTCTGGCAACTAACCCCCATCCTCTAACCCTTTTTGTCCTTTATGTGAGCATAAACTCATGTATGTTAGATAGGGGTTTATTATGAATAACAAAAGATGTTCCTTTCACTCCTATCAGTCAGGAAATTCCAAGTTTTAGAAGCTTTGTGCAAGGAATTGGGGACAAAAATCAAATATATATTTCTTCTTATTATATCACAATATCACAGGAAGGAAGGTAATGGTGGGAGAGGGGGCTGGCCTTCTTATGATGAAAATCCTGACTTTCCACTAGGCCTCCTCTGGCACCAACCCAACAAGGAGGGGGAAGAGTGCCTCCTACTGCCAAGCAGGTTCCCCATGTAGTCACCTTTGACACCAAGAATTAGGGTGGGGTTCATTACTACCTGGAGGGGATGGAAGTCCCTGTACCCTACTCTACTTGGTGAGAGGGCAGGAGTGAAACCTCATTAAGAGCCTGGCAAGCCAGGTGTGGTGGCTCCAGCCTGTAATCCTAGCTACTGCAGAGGCTGAGGTGGGAGGATCACTTGAGCCCAGGAGTTGGAGGCTGCAGTGAGCTATGATCACAGCAGTGCACTTCAGCCTGAGTGACACAGTAAGACCCGTCTCTAAAACTTAAAATAAATAAATAAATAGGGCCTGGCAAGTGTGGAAGCCTAGTCTCTGAGAAAAGAAAAATAGCTCAGAGCAGTCTGAGCTATGCGAGGTATACAAAATTTATCAAGCCCAGAGAGTCTTGAGAAGAGGACTTCAGTCTCATCCTACACACACCCACACACACCCATGCTTAGGGGCAATTGTTTAAAGGCATTTGGTTCCTGACTAGCTGCCTTACCCATTATCTTCATGTTCCCGGAATTTGCGATACAAAGAACAACATATAGCCAATCAATAGCTTAGGTTATTTTAATGTAAATTCTTGGTAAACAATTTAGAAACCCACTGGTAACTGCTGCTAATCCAAGAATATGTTCAGGGCGATTTGAAACTATGCTCTCAGGTTGCAGTCCTCAATCTCAGCCCAAATAGACTACTTACATTTAGTTTGCCTCAGTAAGGGTCGACAGCTCCCCACTTGGCCTTTTCTACCAGGGGTGGAGGTGGGGCCACAGATTTTTCTTTCATGTTTGACTAAAGTGATTAGTTTCTAAGAGTTTTCTGTCTTCCTAGGCTGCCCCTTCCCTGGTCCTTTGGCTAAAGAGAGAAGGCTTTTCTTGGCTTTTTTGACATTTCCAGGCTGCAGGCTTCTTAAGCTCCAACTTTGGAAGACATGAGGCAAAAAGAGAACCCAGGGAACTCACTTCTAAGCCATTCCTTGAGTGTCTAGGTCCCTAGCCAGTCTGCCTCCTCTCTCCACCTTTCAGTCTTCTTGTGCTTCTTTTATTTGTAATACTTAGGGTTTTAAATTTTACTAAGAGGGAAGAATTGAAAAAAAGTATACTTATTCCATCTTCCCAGAAGTGAAGTCTATTGTATTAATTTTTATGATTACCTTCTGTTTTGGGAAAATGATACTGACAGAAAAACCCCTCTTCGCTATAACAGAATACCACAGGGGAAAAAAAAAAAAAGAAAGAAAAACCTCTCCAGTGATTCCATGATATTCCTCTCTCTTCCCACATTAATAAAACCATCGCTATAGCATGAGGGAATGCATTAAATTACTCTAAGAGCTCTATAAAACAATTCAGGGATAGGTCAAGAGACTAGGTCACAGATCTATTTAGTGCTCTTTATAAATTACATTAGACTTATCAATGGTCTACTTCTAACTCCTCTGATTTTAATGGTGGTTTTATGATGTAACAGTGATGGTAGTATGTAATTATTACGTATTATATAATAGCTGTTATTATACCACATATATTATAATTCTCTTGAAGCATTAAAGTCTGTGACTCTGATATATTTATTTTGTTAAAATTTTGTTTTGCTTGCACACTACTTTTTCTTGACACATCTTGTAAAACTATCACTTTGTTTATATGTAACAGAAGACTACTAGAGCTTGCTTTAGCAAAAAGAAAGGTAATTTAACATACAGATACAGGGTATGTCATGAAACTCTGGTTGGTATGCAGCTAGACCCTGGGAAGAATCTGGAATGTGGGGAAATAGTTTCTGCTTCATCTCTGCTTTTCTCCACACATTTGCTTCTTTCTTTCTCCTTGAAGACTAACTTCTGTCTGCCACCCAGTACTCAAAGCAGAATATGGCTGTGACAGGCTCTAATTGACAGGATGCAGATCCACTGGGAAGAGAGAGACTGGTATGGGTTTTCTTCAGATCTGACTCTAAATTCTTAAGAATGAGAATCCAATTAGCCAATTAGGATCATGAGTCTACCTGTGGTCCAGTTGGTATGACCAGAGCTGCATGTGTTGAGGAATCACGTGGAAAAACCAGGACTGCTAGGAGTCTACTCCTATATTCTTTGGATGGGGCAGCAGTTTCTAAAGAGAGCCTCAGAGTGTCAACACATTGGATAACTTGTTCTACTCCTAGAATCTTTGATATACTGTTAAAGATTTATCCATACCAAAAGTGTTATGAAGTTCCAGGTCAACCTTCTTACATCACCAAGATTACCACTGTAAGCACACTGAATTCATGACTTATTTTTCCTGTAATGTTAAAAAGACATAATAAACAGCAGAAAGACCCATTTTCACATTTGGAAATGAAATCAAACATCAGAAACTGCTTCAAAGGCTCTGAAACTTTCCTTTTCTGGCATTGATCTAGTTAATTTGGAAAGTTGGCACACAGGGTAGCTGACCTTCTCACAATGAGGAGAGCACAGAACTATTACCCTAATTCACCAGAGAGGGTCATAGCACCAATGATCCAGATTAAGGAATTGTAATGTTACCCCTGAAGCTAGTCATTAACTCAGCATGTTTATGTTATTTGACCATTATTTGTGGACATATAATCCAGTAGGTGTCTTTCTAAGTCTATTGGAATATAAATCTTTCCTACTTGAAATGGAAACAAACCCATAAATTGTGCCAAGTTAAGCTGTTGTTAAATTGGTTACAGTGTAACATTTACAATCATTTCCACACTCATAAATCTTGGTCACTGTGCTCAAAACTGTATCTTACAGCAGAAGCTACTACAGAAAATTATATACTGATGGTTCAAAGGTTCTAAACAGCATAGAAGCTGTTCCATTGTTTGTTTTTAGAACATATACTATGTGTGTTTATAAAGCAAAATAAAAAAAGGTTATGGAGCAGGAAATTGCATATGAATCTACCTGGTTATAATTTCCTAAGGAATTTTATCTTTCCAACCCAAAACTGGGTTTTAGGTTAAGGTATCAGTTTACAACATTGCCAAGTTCTACTTTTCAATACTTTTCCTTTTGTCCTTCCTTACTTCTTTTTCTTCTTTCTCTGCTTTTTTGCTTCTTTTCTTCCTCTTTCTCACTCATTTTTTAAATTCATTCATTTATTCTCTCTCTTTGAAGCAGCACTGTGTGGCACTTAAAGTTATTTTGTTTGTATATTTTCTAATCTATAAACAGTTATAAATTTACTGACTTACCAACTTTTTCTTTTTTTTTTTTTTTTTTGAGACAGAGTCTCACTCTGTTGCCCAGGCTAGAGTGAGTGCCGTGGCATCAGCCTAGCTCACAGCAACCTCAAACTCCTGGGCTCAAGCGATCCTACTGCCTCAGCCTCCCGAGTAGCTGGGACTACAGGCATGCGCCACCATGCCCGGCTAATTTTTTCTATATATATTTTTTTAGTTGGCCAGATAATTTCTTTCTATTTTTAGTAGAGACGGGGTCTCACTCTTGCTCAGGCTGGTCTCGAACTCCTGACCTCGAGCGATCCACCCGCCTCGGCCTCCCAGAGTGCTAGGATTACAGGCGTGAGACCAACTTTTTCTTGAGATTTGGAAGATTCATTCTTTTTTCTGGGTTCTACAACATGGAAAGTTCTTCCACCTTGCTTTTCCCACCAAGCTGGCAATTAGAAGGATTCGTGTGAGAAGCTGAACCTCCAACCAACAAGTTAGGAAGTAAGGCAGATAGATAGAATGCAAAATACTATGTTAGAGGCAAAAAGTAATATGGAGAGCTAATATTGCATAATGCCTTAGATTAGCAAATCTGTTTAGTACTATTGTGACCTATTCCCCAATTAGAAGTCAGTGTTTTGCTTATATACCATTTCCTTCATATATTTATGGGAGAAAACAAGCAAAAGCAGAAAAAAGACAAAACCTATAAATTAGGAAATTTTAAGCTGGAATCACTATAAAGGTAGGACAAGGATTTTAGCCCTCAGATCTTTGATGTCCCTCGAGTTTCTTCCTGAATAGCACATCATCTGCACCAAAATACAGCTGTATAGTATGTTACTGTATCATATTAATAACATCACAACTGTGTAACTAATAGCACAGGGCCCAACAACTGTTATTGCAAACACTACATGCATTGTTTCTTAACTTAATCATAAGGTTGGGAGTATTCAGTCAATTAAGCAGTCTGAATGACTTTAGCCTCTCTGTTCTTAAAAAAACAAAACTCAGCAGATCAATATTGTAAACTCTTTGTCAGTTTAGGCTGAATAATCTTGATTTGGCATAGGACGTGGTGGTGTGCCTGTAGTTCCAGTTACTTGGGAGGCTGAGGTGGCAGGATTGCTGGAGCCCAGGTGTTTGAGGCCAGCCTGGGCAACATAACAATACTCTCTTAAAAAAAATACTCTTTTGATACCAAAAGTCAAATTTCTGAGACCGTATTCTGCTTCTTAATAGAGGATGGTATCATATCTCCAGGAAATGAAATAATGCTTCTCACTGCAAAAATTTTAGTGATTTAAATGGCTGATATAAAAACAGTATAGTCACAAACTGCCATGAGAAGGAACATAATTTTAACAGATTGGAAATGATGATGATTTTAGAATTCTACTTGTCTGACATCATTTTCAAATGACTGCCTAATGGAAAAATTAACACAATCAGATGTTCAATTTGTACAATGTTGATAATTTTATTTTGCATTCTTTAAGTTAAAATGTGTGCCATTCACGGTTAATTACAGTCAGTAAAAATTGACTCTGGTTAAACTGAGCAGAAAGTAATTTTATTGGAAGTGTATCAGGATGCTATACAGACAGGAGAGAGAAGATACTGCTAGGATTATGTCATAGGAACCGTTGTCTTTGGACACATCCCATGGTGCTTTCACTATATAACGCTTGTTACCACTGGCACTTTCTGTCACTGGATATCTGCTACCATGCTTCTGGGCTCAGCCACTCTGAACTCTTGTCCCAGAGAGATTTGGATCTCTCAAAATTCAAAGTCTGGACCAGGACACTGATTAGTTAATTGGTTGAGACCAGCTCACTTACCCAAATCCTAGCTACCAGGAAGATAGGAAAGGGACAAGTATTAGTTTAGAGTTTATGAGCTTGGTCATCCTATGGTTGCCAAAGATTGTCTTACTTTGTCTTCTTTTCATGGTGCTGACTAATTAATAGTAGTTCTATTAATAATTTAATAATTTTAGCTATAATTATGGCACATTTTCAAAATATCTTTTTGCAAGAATCTCAGAAATATTTATGCTCTTGTCTGACATGTCTAATGTTTTGGTAGGTTATATTAGTGGTTAAAGTATTATTGCATCATACTATGCAAAAATATACATATGAAAGTATATATTTTGAGGATGAGGGATAACAAAATAAGTAGAGTTCAGAATTCATAAAATTTTGAATGTGAAAGGAACTTAGCAATTAGGTCAGTGGTTCTCAATCTTAGCTGCACATGAGGATCATTCAGGGGCCTTTAAAACAAATATCAGTGAGTAGGCCCTCAACCCCAGATATCTTGACTTAATTAATTCGGGGTGTGGCCCAAACAGCTTTGTGGTTTTAAAGCTCCCCAGGTGAATGAATCTAATGTGCAGCTAGAGCTGAAAATCATTGATCTGATCCTGCTTCCTGATTTCACAGATAAACACAAGACGGTAGAGAAAAGAACACAAAACTTGGATCAAAAAATCTTAATTTGAATCTCCTCTGTACGTACCATTTATTAACCTTAAGAAAGTTGCTTACCCTGTCAGTGCCTCAGCTCCTTCAACTGTAATGGAGAATAACAATAGATACCATCTTCAACGATTAAGAGAGCTCTTTCCCTTGCAGAAACAAAGAAATTGATTATCAACGGGGATGAATAACTTACCCAAGGTATACCTTGGTAAGCCAAGAGTGTTGTGGGGGTAATTTAAGGGTGTAATTTAGCTCTTTCCCTTCACTTCTACCATACACTGGACCATGTTGTCCGAGTGCTTATTGTCTGAAGCCATAATTATTAAACAATTTGTTAAAATAGCAACTATAATTCAAACTTTTGTTTTTAATTCTATCATTCCCTCTTTTAATATTCCTAAAAATGAGATACAGGCATCATATTCAGGTATAACTAAAGTAATTATCAAGGTTTTCATTGGGATACAACATTTTTTATGGTTAAAGAGGAAGAACTAGAAAGTAGGTCCTCAGCTGACACAGGGAGAGGGCAAGGGAGTGAACTATCATTTTGGCACCCACAGTGTCTCTTTAAATACTTAAAAATAGGTGGGGCAAGGCCGCGGTGGCTCACGCCTATAATCCTAGCACTCTGGGAGGCCCAGGCGGGCAGATTGTTTGAGCTCAGGAGTTCGAGACCAGCCTGAGCAAGAGCGACCCCGTCTCTACTAAAAATAGAAAGAAATTATATGGACAGCTAAAAATATATATAGAAAAAATTAGCCGGGCATGGTGGCACATGCCTGTAGTCCCAGCTACTCGGGAGGGTGAGGCAGAAGGATCGCTTGAGTCTAAGAGTTTGAGGTTGCTGTGAGCTAGGATGATGCCACGGCACTCACTCTAGCCCGGGTAACAGAGTGAGACTCTGTCTCAAAAAAAAAAAAAAAAAAATAGGTGGGGCAGGGTGGCTCGGGCCTGTAATCGCAGCACTTTGGGAGGCTGAGGTGGGAGGATTGCTTGAGACCAAGAGTTCAAGACCACAGTGGGCAATAGTGAGACCTCAGCTGTACAAAAAAAAAATTATAAAAATTAGCCTGGTATGGTGGTGCTAGTCCCAGTTACTCAAGAAACTGAGGCAGGAGAATCACTTGAGCCCCAGGAGTCTGAAGTTGCAGTGAGCTATGATGACGCCATGGCATTCTAGCAAAGGCAACACAGTGAGACCCTGTCTCAAAAAAAATGAAAACTTTAGTGCATCCACTAAGGTTACCAAGAATACTTACACATGAAAGTTATTTGTTTTCATTGAATTTTCTAGTTTTGAGAGTCTCAATCTTAACTGTTAAGATTAAAAAACATTTGAAATTTTATTATACTATATACCAGTCATTATGCTAGGCACTAAGAATTTAAAAGTGAAAAGGACATGAAACCTTTCTTACAGAGCTTATAAACACATAGAATATCAAGGGAGGGCTAATTCTTCTGCCTCAATTAGTAGTTTCAGTTGCAAACTGAAGGTAATAATTTTTCTAAAGATACACTTTATTATAGATTCTTACTTACCCTTTATTTCTACTGTGGATAGATTTCCTGGGGATCTATCCCTTCTTTAAACTAGATAGAGCTCAATTCTGGGTAAGTCTAGCCAGGGTTCCAAATGATAAATGGGAGAAATCATTAGCAAACAAGTATATGGTCCGGCCACCCTTGCCATGTGGTTAGAATTGTCTTTGGCACAGGATGGGATAAAAAGAAATATATGACAGGGTTTTATAGAATGTATGATTTTTCAGGGCTATAAGAATTTGGGAATAGGGCTGAACAGTGTGGGTTACTATTGTTAGAGAAGACATTCATTTTATTTTAAAAACAAGAAGTCTAAGCCATTTTTTACAAGTAAATATTTTTCTTATTAGATAGTATTTCAATCAGGAATATTACAAGCATATTATATGTGATTGTTGAACAGATTAGAAATTATGAAATGAAATTTTCTAGGAAGTCTGGTTTATAGGTAAGTTGGAGAAATCTCATTTATAGGCACTGAGAATTACTTTTTTTTGCCAACAGGGTCTCATTCTGTTGCCCAGGGTAGAGTGCAGTGGCTTGGTCATAACTCACTATAACCTCCAACTCCTGGGCTCAAGTGATCCTCCCAACTCAGCCTCCCGAGTAGCTGGGATTACAGGCATGCACTACCAAGCCCACCGGATTTTTTAATTTTTTGTAGAGACAAGATCTTGCTATGTTGCCCAGGCTGGTCTTGAACTCCTGCCTCAAGTGATCCTCCTGCCTTGGCCTCCCGAAGTGCTGGGATTATAGGCGTAAGCTCTGTGAGTTAAAAAGCAGAGATCAATTTTTCTGTAGTTGGCTGTTAAGAGTTTTTATTTGTTGGAAATTTAAAACAGTGAAACAGTGCAAACAGAGAAATGAAATACTTTGCTTCATAAACAAAAATTTTAGTTTATCTGTAAAATATTTCACTGTGTGGAAATAATATTTTTAAAATTAAATGTTTCTCTGTCTAGTACTCTGGGAGGCTGAAGTGGGAAGATCACTTGAGCTCAGGAGTTCGAGACCAGCCTGAGCAAGAGTGAGACCCCATCTCTACTAAAAATAGAAAAAATTAGCCAGTCAATTAAAAATAGAAATAAAAAATTAGCTGGACGTGGTGGCTAACGCCTGTAGTCCCAGCTACTTGAGAGGCTGAGGCAGAAGGATTGTTTGAGCCCAGGAGTTTGAGGTTGCTGAGCTAGGCTGACGCCATGACACTCTACTCAGGGCATTAGGGCAACAGACTGAGACTCTGTCTCAAAAAAAAAAAAAAGTGTTACTCTGTTAAAATTGTTAATTGTTTCAAGAAGGAATCAAGAAAATAAAATGTTTCATCTGTGGTATGATTAGTAATTGCCTAAATTATTACCATTTGCAGATGTTTTGGTTTTATTAAAATACACTTACTTTTTTTTACTGGCATGATTAAGTTTAACAGTTTCATTGTGTGTTTATTTTCTGGGCATTATAATTTTTGTTATGATTATTACTTATATAATTATATAATGATCATTCTAGATACCCAATACTCTAAGATATTGTCATATCTCTAAGAATACTCTAAGATGCCACTGTATGAAGCTTGTCAGGTAACCCATTACTCCAAACATCCAGAATGAAAAAAAAATGTGCTTTTCCTTTTTAGTCTTATCTGTGGTATAAAAGGGATTCATTCCTTCAAATAACGATTGAACTTCTCATACCTACATGCTGTCTTATAGTCACTGGGGATATTGTGTCCCTGCCTTCATTATGTTTGTATTCTGGTGGAAAATAAACTGAAAATGGCTTTAGAAAACAAATTTCTTAGCTCTAGCATAGTGCCAGTGCCAGGAAGATGCTAGTGCTTCCTATTGCACCTGTATTTAATTATACCACGCCTTCCATTGAAAAATAAATCCCAGTGCAGCAGGTCAATCTCCTATCTACTTCGTAAAACTGGATATCTGTTCTGAGAAAAGTATTACACTGGAAAAGAAGAAAATACAAACTTGCTTCTATTTGGCACATATCAAAAAATTCTTCCTCCAAATATAACAATTACTAATGTCAACTTATAGTTGCTCTTAGTAAATGAGCCAACAACTGTGTGAAGTAGACAGGGAGGTGGCATAATTTTTGGGTTAAGAGGATGGGCTGTAGATTAATGATTTAATTCCAGTTCTGTGACCGTCAAAAAAGTACTTAACCTCTCTGATCCTCAGTTTTCTTATGTGTAAAATGTTAATACTCAAAGCTAATTCATATCGTTGCAGTGTACACTAAAATATTTAAAGTATTTATGACAGTGTTTGTCATAACATTCAATAAACGCTATTTTCATTAGTGATATTATCACTCTTCAAGATTTTACAGATAAAGAAATTGAGGTTCACAAAGATGGAGACATAAGGATTCACAGCTATAAAATGGAGGGGTGACACTTGATCTTCAATCTTCTGGCTCCAAATCCTATCAGTTTTATGACAGTGCATCCTAAAGTAGATAGTAAATTAGATCATCGTTAGAATATTAATAAGTGAGGCTGAATTTTGAGGCTGAATTTTATAAGGTTATCATTTAACCTATCTACCACTATCAAATTTTCTTAAATTGTGACATAAAAATAATATGTTATCATATGCTGTTATAGCATCTTCCTTTTTTGAAAAAAACTACTTCCTGTTTTTTTTTCTCCACTTCATATTTTAGCTTTTACGTTAAGTCTAACTTTATTACTAACCATTTGATACAAAAAGGTTTCCTAAAGCCTTCCACAAATATTGTATTATTTAGTCCTCAAGTGGGGTGAAGCAAGTAAGGTCAGTTTACATAGGAGATAAACTCAGCAAGGTTTAGTGCCCAGATCCTGGCCATAGAAGTAGTTTTTCTGATTCTAAATGCTATGCTAATACCATCTAGGTTTCTTAAAGATAAGAACGGGTGGGTGGGTGAGAAGCTACTATTAGTCATACTGAAAGGTGATATTTAAATATGAAAAGTTACTGTCTTCTAAAAAGTTGAAAACGCGGCAAGGCACAGGAACTCTTAATAATATCGTAATTTTTTCATAAACGTGGGTTGGTCATGACAAGCATATACGTAAGGCTCAAACACTTAAAAGAAGGGCTTCAGAGTAAACTCAAGCCCCGTAAAAGCGCTGCACCGGCTGGCAGAGTCCACAGGAAACACTGGCTTCTCACGTGTCCTCCAGGAAACACAGAACTCGAGGGATGAAAGAAGCCCAGGAGAGGCTGGGAACAAAGTAAGAACAGCGACTAGGTCGTCCCTGGGAGACTCGGGGCGCGCAAAGGCTGGGGCGGGCTGGAGGGAGCACGCGGAGCATCTGGCGGGCACCGGGGTCTGAGAACGGGCCTGAAAGCCGCGGGTCAACACTGTGGAGCCCTCCCAGTGGATCTGCTCTCCTGATTCGGGCGGGGAGGGAAAGAACAGAGCGCAGATGAGAAAAACAGGCAGGGGAGGAAACTCTAGAGGAGCCACAGGTGGGATCAGGTTAGAGTCCGAGATTCGCGGGCTCCGGGCGGGCCCCACCTGCGAGCCCTCCGAGACGCCGTAGCCCCGCCCCCTCCGGCGCGTGGCGCCCATGATGCTAGGCGCGCGAGCGGCTCTCCTTACAGAGGTCGCTCTTGTCCGAACGGTCGGCCTCTGCTGCGCCTGCGTGGTCGGGAGGGGAAGTGAGGCGGTTTCCTCGGCGCCTTTTCCGGCAGCGGCGGCGGCAGAGCAGCGAGGAGGAGGTGGAGGCGGGAGGGAGCCCGCGCTCGGGGCGGCGGCTGGAGGTAACCTCCCGGGCCGAGCTGGAAAGACGGGCCTCCTCGGCCTCCGCTCCCCTCTGGGGCTCCGACAGTAACTCCCTTCTCCCTCTCTGTGTCCCTGCAGGCAGCGCACCGAGTTACGGCGAGGATCAATGACCTGACGGGGCGCCGGAGCCGCACTGCCTCTCGGGTGTCCTGGGTCGGTGGTGAGCCGGGTGTTCGCGGGCCGGCGGACGGGCCGGAGGGCCGCAGTGTCCCGTGGCGGGGTGAGAAGGCGGAGAAGCGGGAACCGCGGCGGCGCTCGCGCGGCGCCTGCGGGGGGAAGGGCAGTTCCGGGCCGGGCCGCGCCTCAGCAGGGCGGCGGCTCTCCCAGCGCAGACTCAGGGCCCCGGCGACAGCGGCGACTGGAGGAATCAAGTTGTGCGGTCGGTGATGCCCGAGTGAGCGGCCGGCCCGGGCCTCTGCCCCTAGGCGGCAACTCCCACGCAGGCCGCTCGGGCGCCCTCGCAGCGGGGAGGCTTCGTTTCGGTTTCGCAGCGGCGGCGGCGTTGTTGCCTGAGGGGAAACGGGACACCTGAATGCCCCCGGCCCCGGCTACTCCGACGCGATGGGGAAGGTGCTATCCAAAATCTTCGGGAACAAGGAAATGCGGATCCTCATGTTGGGCCTGGACGCGGCCGGCAAGACAACAATCCTGTACAAGTTGAAGCTGGGCCAGTCGGTGACCACCATTCCCACCGTGGGTTTCAACGTGGAGACGGTGACTTACAAAAACGTCAAGTTCAACGTATGGGATGTGGGCGGCCAGGACAAGATCCGGCCGCTCTGGCGGCATTACTACACCGGGACCCAGGGTCTGATCTTCGTAGTGGACTGCGCCGACCGCGACCGCATCGACGAGGCCCGCCAGGAGCTGCACCGCATTATCAATGACCGGGAGATGAGGGACGCCATAATCCTCATCTTCGCCAACAAGCAGGACCTGCCTGATGCCATGAAACCCCACGAGATCCAGGAGAAACTGGGCCTGACCCGGATTCGGGACAGGAACTGGTATGTGCAGCCCTCCTGTGCCACCTCAGGGGACGGACTCTATGAGGGGCTCACATGGTTAACCTCTAACTACAAATCCTAATGAGCATTCTCCACCCATCCCCTGGAAGGAGAGAAATCAAAAACCCATTCATAGGATTATCGCCACCATCACCTCTTTGAATCGCCACTTTTCTCTTTTGAATTTGAACTCTGGAGTTACTGTTCTACGGTTTGGGGGGGGTGGCTGGGGGTTTTCTTTTTTGTTTCTCTTTTTCCCTTTTTTTTTTTTTCCCTTTGCGTTAGGATGCTCTGATCTGACATTTGACATGAACACGAAGTGCTAGATGCTCTTGTTAACTTCCAGCAAATGGGATGGGGGAAATATAGCAGTTCTTGGTAAAGTCCTTTGTAATAATGGTTTGATTTTTTTTTTTTTTTTTTTTTGAGAAAATCTTTCTTTCCCCAATGTATGCTTTTTCCTTTTTGCCCAGTTTCCTTATCACTTGCTGTAGATGGCTTATTTTGCATTCATGCAGACTATGTTGCAAGTCTGTTTCATCTAGTAAACTGAAAATTATTGCTTAATCAAACTGCCGTTTGTCTTTTATATTTAAGGCCTTTCCTCCCTCCCTTATGAGTTCTAACTTTAACTTAGTAATTTCAAATGTGACCTTTTATATCTAAGACCAGTACAGTAAACTCAGCCCACAGTGGCAAATAATGAGTAATATCATTGTAATATGTTCCAGTTGCACATCAGTATGTTAAACAGGTAATGTAAGAAGTTTTTTACAATGTCAGCAATTAAGTTCTGAAACGTACATCATGCATGAGTAGGAATAAAACCCAAGTTCCCCCTAATGTAGCTAACTTGCGCTAAAAATATGAAAGTGTAAACCCATCAAGGACACAGATTTGTTTTTCACTGCAAATTTAGTCACTCTGCTGTTTTTCTTCTTTTTTAACTTTAAAAATAGACTCTTTCCAGAAATTGGAGCAATAATGGTGTATGCCACACACAAAATGTTTGTAGATATTTTCAGTGACTTTTGGGCAAAACTGGAATGTATACTTTTACCTTGTTTCAAATGTCTAAGACCAGTAGTTTTAAAAGTACTAAACCATTTACTTTGTTAATAAAGCATTAGCTTTAACAATTCAAATTATATGCACCTTTAACCTAGTTGAAAAAATACATATTTCCTGTTTTCACAGCAACTGATTAAGCTGAAGATCCAAGTCATTTTTCATAGATGAGTGATCCACATCTCCATTAATTAGAACACTGGAAAAGATGTTTTATAAAAGAGATATTTAATTTTGTTTATAGGATTAACTCATGCAGATAGATATCCTGTTGGTTCAATAGTACACTGTCTCCTTTAAAGAAGGAAATGTGATGAATGAATGATGTGTAGACTTGAGGGATGACAAAGGGGAAGTAGGATGAAGAGAAAACCTACAGATGACAATGAATGTAAACTTATTTTTCTTCAAGGGTAAGCAGTGTGCTCACTCGTGATATCCAGATCCTAACAAGATTACTTGGTTAGCTGGTTAGGACCAGTAACTAGATTGAGACCACTTATGATATTTTGAACCAAATGTTAATGCTTGATCACAGAATTGTGAAGCAGCATCTGGTTCTTATATAGCCTTAAGGATTAATTTTAGTGATCCTCAAGGAATTAAACTTAGGGAATTTCAGAAGTGTAGACTGCAAAGGCAGTATACAGGAAAAGGTGGAGTGGGTTTTGTTTATGAGGGTGTCTGAAAACTAAAATTGAGCGGGATATCAAGGTATAGTTGGACAGTATTGGTCCTTCAAGCTTTGGCCATATTGTATAATGGAGCTCTTACCAAAGACGTATAAGACAAATAAGGCTATTAAAAAAAAAAACTATTCAAAGTAAAACTCTTGACGAATATTGTACTTAAAGCAGATGAGAAAAGGTGCTACGTTGCAGGCTCCTGCTGGTGCAGAGGGATTTTTTTATTTCAAGATGCAACTAAAATACAGATTTCTGTTTCACTTTAGTAGAAGTATCTCTAGCAATGAGGCTGATAAATACAGCTAAGAACATTTTGGTTGCTTTTTAAAATTCCCAAAGCTCCACCATAAATGTAATTCTTAGTGTTTTGAATGATTACATTTTAAGGTACATAAACATGGGTTATCCAAATATCAATGCTATAGTAACATCCTGAAACAAAACAAGCACAAAGGTATAAATATGCCTAAACTGGAGGAAACTTGAAACCCTCATGTTAATTCTTAAATGTAGTATTTCTAACTTGTGAAGACAGATTGGTAGGCAGCCATTTTTTTGTGTCTTAAAATAACTGGGGGCATAGTTAAAAGATTTTATACATCAAGTGATTGATATTGAATGTTGCAGGTGAGATGTTATTTTGGTTTATCTGAAATGTCTGAAAAAAGGGGGGAGGGGGAAGCAAATATTTGAAATTTGGAAAACCCTAAAACTTTTGGTAAGAAATTGTAATTTTCACTTACATTTTCTTTAAGGATATAAAAGGTTTATAATTGATGTAGTTAAATTGAACCATAATCATTGGTGATTATGGAGCAGGTAATTATCACCTGCAGAAAAAATTATAATTTAAGAATTTAAAAAATAAGATCCTGAAATTTCTGTTTAATTGCATCAATTTCTGTATTTATGTGAATTTATAAACTGCAGTAAGTTTTGAATGAGGTTAATCTTGTTTTAATATAAGTAAATGAGTCTGTAGACTGTGATCTCCCCAAACTAAAAAGTACAGTACTTGGAATTGTGTTCTTTATGGTTGTAGTGTTGGTAAAGCACTAATATGCAGAAAATAAAGGAATTACACAGTGCAGTTTCTCACGTTATGTTACTCACTTGAACTAGATAAATGGGACGTGTGGTGTGTTGGGCCATGTTATTCTCCAGGGTATATGGTAAAAATTCATGATTTGGAAATCAGTTGACTTTTATAAGCACAGAAAAGAGAATGTTTGGTTCTTATAAATGCTGACTTTAAAGGAGGTTTGCCCTGTTTTAGTTCCACCAAACTTAATCTGATTTTATAATTTAGAACAGAAAAACAGTAGAAAATAATTTTTAAAAATTGGAAGGTCCTATAGCAGTCTTTATTCTATTGTTTTTCTAAATCACAACCTTAGCATTTTTAGTACAGAGTTGTGTCTAAAGAATTGGCCTTAAGTTTTAACCCTTGACAGTAGACTTGGATTTTAAAAGTTTCTTTTAGAGGTCAAAGTTGCTTTGTCAGATAAAAATGTCAGAATTGTAGTCACTTAGCAAAAATAGTAGATAAAAAATAACTTGTTGGATAAATGAGTTTTTTAAACACATTTTTGTAAGCATTCCCTCCTGTATCAGCTATTTTTATAATTTGGTTTTAGAATGTCTTAATGTTATCTGTAGTATGATTTAACCCCCATGTTAATATATATTAGTGTATTTAGTAGTATGGTTTATTAAGATAATTATCAATTTGTCAGTGATAGCAGTATAAAATATTTCCCTCTTCAGTTTTTATGCTTTAATAAGCTTAGAAATATAGTAGCTATAATCTGAATGGTAATGGAGCTTTTTAAATTCTCAGTCATTTCCTAAATACCTTGACAATCAGGGTTATAAGTAAGGCAAGTCTTCTCTCTTTCCATGTAGGTAAAAATTGTATTATAAAATCATATATAGCAATTATAAATAACTTTTAAGTCTAATCACTGAGCATAATGTATAACATTCAGTAGAATCTAGCTTTTTGCTTTAATTAAATGGTAGAGACTAAGTAGTAAAGATTATAGTATTAGGAAGTTTATAAACATGGAATATTGGGAGATGGAGCCATAGAAGAGGCAAAGCAACTTCTCCCTGCTTTGCCAAACTTAAAGTTGCCAGACTAGATTAGTGAGTTGAACTGGCAGAGACCACATAGATGAGATCAAACAAGGCAGAACAGGTTTGTAGAGGGATTTAGGAATTACAATTGAAATTTGTTATTAAATTAGCTCAAGTAGTGGTAAACTTCATGAGAATTAAACTATAAGAACTAACCTCATTTTGTGGAACAGTAAGAAAATGTTTTAATTTTTAACCTTTTTTTCTTTACAGTGTTTTATGACTACTTGAAATAATTTAAAAACGAAAGTATTTGTCAATCTTGTCCTTGAATATCTTTTCATTTGTTGGAGAATATATATTTCCTCCATAGTATTTGTTTTCTAAGCGTGAGAGTAGGTTTATTTATTGAGAGTGTACTAATATACCTGGCATGGTTTATGTGCAGGAGATACATCAGTGAAAAAACAAAATATCTGCCTTCATGGACTCACATGGGGTGGGGAGAGAGAACAAAGATCAGATGATAAGTAAAAGTCTGTTAGGTGATACAATATATATTATGTAGTGTGTTATAGAGGAATAGGTAGGAACATGTTCAGAGAAGGCCTCATTGAGAAGGTGACATGAACAAATATTTGAAGGAAGGAAATATTAACATTGGTATAATTGACATAGTAACAAAAAGATAACATGTATAGTGTAGAGCTGGGGGTGGGAAAACTATGGCCAAGGGCAAATCTGGCTGAAGCCTGTTTTTATAGGGGCTGTGCTAAGAGTAGTTTTTACATTTTTGAAGGATTTTTAAACATTGTAAGGAAAAAATACCATGAATATTTGACAAAGATAGTATGTGGCCTGAAAAACCTAAAATATTTACTATCCAGCGCTTTGTTGACCCCGAGTCTAAAGCCCAATTTTTTAAATATTATCCAAATATACCAGGATCAAAGAAATCTGTACCAATAACTAAAATAGTAAAACAAAACACAAAACTATCAAAATATATAGGAAATCCAACAATTTAAAGCAAAAGACCATTGTTTAATGAATGAGTCTAGTCAAAACTTTTGGGAACAGAGGCATAGAGAATTTACCACGTTCACACATTTAGCAAGCCCTGAGATTTGCTATTGAGTAGTCTAACCTGGAATTTTTTTTTTTCCTAAATACGTTTAAATGTGTGAAATTAGAGTAGTTTCTTGGTTTGAGTTTTAACATCATTCTTTAAAAACATCATTTGTGAATCATTTCATTTTAAATATTTCCCTTATTTTTATAGTAGTTTTACTGGTCTTAGGATTTAATTTAAATGTGCTGCTCTGTTCAAGTGCCCTTTCCTCCAGATAACCTAGATTAGTTTGGAGTATATTCAGATAACATCATTTAACTGGCTTTTATTCACTCACTAGTGCTGTAATCAAGTCTTGAGTCTAGTATTTTATATTAAGAAACTTTGGGGGGTGGGGGTAGGGAAAAAAAAAGGCTTTGTAAAAGAAAGTATTTTATTGACTTGGAAACTAAGATATTGCATGATATTTGATTTATTCCAATATTATTCCTTTAACCAATATAAACTAGAAAAATAATTTACTTCACATATAAATTATTTCTTGCCTGGAGAGTGCTACACTACTAATGTAGTAGGATGTGGAAGGTATGACTTATTTTTTGTATTTTATCCTCACTACACCCCCCATCCCAATAACTTTTAAAAGAGAAACTAAACAAAGTAATTTATCAGGAGTTATGGAAGTAAGTTTTATGGGAGACATTTACAAATGAGCTTTAAAAAAATGAAAACACTTGTTGTCACAGAAAGACGTATGTGAAATTGGTTATTTATGACAAAAGCTGCTTTCCATTACAGCTGAACAGGCTAGCTTGAGAAGGTCTTAGTATATGAGAAGGTAAGCAAAACAAAACCAAATTTGTTTCAGTTATAGAAGCAAGCATTAGGATCTTTGAAGTTTGTTATGATATGGTAAACCAAACTGTTTTATCTCCATATCTTTATTTACTTAAATAGAAGGTCTTGCTCTGTTGCCTAAGCTGGAGTGCAGTATCATGGTCATAGGTCACTGCATCCTCGAACTCCTGGGTTCAAGCGATCCTCCCACCTCAACCTCCCAAATAGCTGGGATTACAGGCTCATGCCATCATGCCTGGCTAATTTTTTAAAAAAAAATTTATTTGTAGAGATAGTGGTCTCGCTGTGTTGCTCAGGCTGGTCTCAAACTCCTGGGCTCCAGTGATCCTTCTGCCTTGGCCTCCCAAAGTGCTGGAATTACAGGCGTGAGCCACTGTGTGCAGCCCATATCTTTGTTTTTAAAAGTTAGTTTTATGAATAAGTCCTAGGTTGGAGTTAGGCCTAAGGAGATCAAATTGGGAAATATTCTAAGAATAATGCTTAGCACTTATTGAATGTTTGCCACGTGTCAGGCATTGTTCTAATCACTGAATGGGTATTAATTCTCTAAATCCTTACAACCACCTTGGGAGATAGAGTTCCCATTTTATAATTGAGGTAACAGGTACAGAGAGGTGCATGTTAATAAGTAGCAGAGCCAGGTTTTGGATTCAAGTAGTCTGTATTGTACTATGAATTTAACTGAGGTGATCCAGTGGTTAATAATGTTTATATATATATATATATATTTTGTGTGTGTGTGTTTTCTTATAAATAAATAGCTTGCTTTTTTAGAGTAATTTCCCTTAATTATTTGATCATCAACAGTTTGTGGGTTTTTTTGTTTTTTTTTTTTTGATAGAGATGGGGCCTTGCTATATGTTGCTCAGGCTGGTCTTGCTATATGTTGCTCAGGCTGGTCTCGAACTCCTACATTCAAGCCATCCTCCTGCCTTGACTTCTCAAAGTGCTGGGATTATTTGAGTCTTCTGTTGTGTTTTATTTTTTTGAGACAAAGTCTCACTCTTACCCAGGCTAGAGTGCCATGGTGTCATCATAGCTCACTGCAACCTCAAACTCCTGGGCTCAAGCAATCCTCTTGCCTCAGCCTCCCAAGTAGCTGGGACTACAGGACAGGCCACCACACCCGGGTAATTTTTCTATTTTTTGTAGAGACAGGGTCTCGCTCTTGCTCAGGCTGGTCTCAAAATCCTGGCCTCAAGTAATCTTCACGCCTCGGCCCTCCCGAGTGTTAGGATTACAGGCCTGAGCCATCCAGACCAGCCCCATTTGAGTCTTCTGTATAATGGTGAACATGGTATTAGACTGCTTGAGAGAATTTTTTTTCTGTAAAAATCATATTTGACTATTGGATTGTGAATGTTAGAGATCATTGTAAAGTATAGGAAAAGGTAAGGTTTTCACTGAGCAGATTATTTGCATGTTTATATAAGCAGATTATTTGCATGCTTATTTATATGTTATAAAACGAGTTTCTTAAAGTCCTTCTAAGAAAAAAGTTTTATAAAATTTAAAGTACACAATTTATATTATCTCTACCTGACAAATTCATAACTACAGACATTTCAGGTATCATTTAATAACTGAATTTCTTGCTTTATAGATAACATTACAACTCACTTTTGGGAACACATTATATCTTCATGTCAGTTAGAACCTAGAGGCGAGGGTCAGCTAAGGGCTTTTTTTTTACCGTTATTTATTTATTGTTTTAGAGATGGTCTCACTGTCACCCAGGCTAGAGTACAGTGGCCCAATCATATCTCACTGCAACCTCGAATTTATGTTACATGCATTATTGCATTTCAAATGTGTGAGAAGGTGTAGTGCAGTGGCTCACACCTGTAATCCCATAACAAGATCCTGTCTCTACAAAAAATTTTTTAAAAGCTTAGTTGGCACCAGGTGCGATGGCTCATTCCTGTAATCCTAGCACTATAGGAGGATGGGGCAGGAGGATCACTGGAGATTAGGAGTTCAAGACCAGCCTGAGCAACAGCGAGACCATGTCTATACCAAACATAGAAAAATTTGCCAGGCGTGGTAGCACACACCTGTAGTCCCAGCTACTCGGGTGGCTGAGGCAGAAGGATCACTTGAGCCCAGGAGTTTGAGGTTGCAGTGAGCTATGATGACACCACTGCACTCTAGCTGGGGTGACAGAGTAAGACTCTGTCTCATAAATGAATGAATGAGTCAATGAATGAATAAATAAATAAATAAAATAAAAATATATAAATAAATTATCCGGGTGCGGTGGCACATGCCTATAGTCCCAGCTACTCAGCAAGACCATCACTTGAGCCCAGGAGTTTGAGGGTGCAATGAGCTATCCTGTGATCACACCACTGCTCTCCAGCCTGGGAGACAGCAAGACCTTGTCTCTGGAAAAAACAAAGAAAAAAAGTATGAGCAAAGGTGCATAGGTAGTAAATATGCATATGATATTTGGAAGATAGAGAATGCACTCATTTGACTAAGGTTGCTAGGTACCCAATTAAATTTTAATTCCAGACAATGAATAATTTTTAGTACAAGTATATCTAAGCACTATACTAAAATTATATACTAAAATTTTTTTTAATCTGAAATTCAAATTAAACTGGCTATTTAAATTTTATCTACCATCCTGTATCTGACTTGAGTGGTATGAGAGGAAGTAAGGTTCAAAATGGAAGTTAAAAAATGAGATTTTTAGAAGGCCTCAAGAGCTAGACCAAATAGTTTGGACATTGTTTTGTGTGTAATGGGAGCCACTGAATTTTTATATATGTAAATTTATATATACACATAAATTTATATGTATGTGTATATATATAACAGGAGAGAGTCACAACGTTAAGGAGTGTTAATCTAGTAGCTTTGCATATAATCATGTATCAGGATCGTGGATAGAGATTGGAAGAAATAAGTCCTTTTAGAAGACTTTATCAATAATTCAGTTGAGAAAATGAGGGCCAAGTATGGTGTAGAAAAAGTGAGAAAGAAGTGAGATGAAATAAATTGGTGAAATACATTACTTACAGAAGAAGAAAGTTAAAGATTTTGGCCTTTAATTCTTATGTAAAAGATAATAGTAGCACCATTAATAGAAAGAAATCAGGATATACAGCATATTTGAGTGGAGAGACTTTGATAATTGGGTAAAGTATTTCATTTGCAGTACTGAAAAGAGTTTGAATCTGTTAGGCATTATCTCTTTTGTAATTATTCTTCCTCAGAGCAGTGTTTGCCCAGTAGAAATATAGTGGAAGCCACATATGTAATTTTAAATTTTTTAGTAGTCACATTTAGAAAAGCAAAAAGAAACAAGTAAAACTAATTTTAATGTCTTGTTTAACCCAATATATCAAATATATTATTTCAATATGTCACCAGTATAAAATAATTATTGAGATATTTTAGACTTTTATTTCATATAAAATCTTCACAATTCAAATGTATATTTTACACTTAAAGCTCATCTCAATTTGGACTAGACACATTTCAGTGCTCAATAGCCACATGTGGCTAGTGGTAATGATACTGGATGGACAGTTCATTCTTAGAAGGTGATTATGCCTTCCTAATACCATGCCTATAACTTCGGCAACTGTAGTAGAGGGTACCAGTTGAGACAATTTGGATGCGATGGATTTTCTAGGCCAGGGGTTGGTAAACTGTGAGCCAAATCGCGCCCACTGCCTATTTTTGTAATTAAAGTTTTATCCGAACACAGCCACAGTCATTCATTTGTGTATTGTCCATGGCTGCTTTTGCACAACAGCAAAGTTGAATGGCTATGACAGAGGTCACATGGCCCACAAAGCCTAAAACATTTACTCTTTGGCCCTTTATAGAAAAAGTTTGTCAATACCCTAAAGTCTCAGGTATAAAACATATACTTTATACAATTAAAATGAAATTCCCAAAAGAAATAATACTGAAATAAAGATTTTATATATAATGTTTCTATATATATATTTCCATATATATTCATTTATTCACCAAGCATTTATTGAAAGCCTACTAGGTTCCAGGAGCAATACTAGGCTCTATTAGTAGGAATAAATAAATATCCTTCATCTTCAAGAAGTTCACAGTATAGTTGAAAAATAGAGATGTGTACACAGATAATTTCAAAGATGTGTTATAGTATGAAGTGCATTGGGTGCACACCAGTGAGGCACCTTCCTCTGTCTAAGGAATGGGAAGTAGTGAGAAGAATAGAAGGCTTCATAAAAAGAGGTCCACTGGAGATTATTTTAAAGGATGAGTAGGAGTTATTCAGATGAACAAGAGGTGGATGACATTTTAGGCAGTGGAAGAGTTATGTACATAACTCAGAAGGTGTTAGCATGACACCATCAGGAATTAATAGCTACTTTATTATGCCTGGAGTATGGGGTAGACTGGTGTGAGGTAAACATGGAAGGAGTGTCAGAGACTGGATCACGAAGTGCCTTTGACTTTTCTAAGGAATTTTGGATTTTATAACTTGGGCACTGGGACGGCCTTGTGGGATTTTGAAGCAGGAAATTGAATGAGACTTACATTTTGGGGAGCTTACTGACTACCATGTAAAGGTGAACAAAGGTAGAGCAAAAATCCTAGGCAGGAAACCTACCGTAGACTAGGTGAGAGAGAAGTTCCCTAATTGAGGCAATGGATATGGTGATGGACAGGATAGAACACATTTAAGAAATATTTGAATGGCACTTCCCCAAAGTATAGAACACTTATGGTAGAAGATGACGCTTGGGAAAAAAAGGCTTCTGAGTTATTGGGGAAATACTTTATATTATGTCTGCCTTTGGGACTCACAAGGCACATTACCATGTTGAAGGTTCTTAGGCTGTTGAAGGTTGAAGGTTCTAAAGTCCTGCTTTAACCTAGTATTTCCCAAACTCATTTGATCATAGAACCTTAATTTTTTCTTAAAATACTGATTGCTATACTACGGAACCACTTCCATGGACTGTAGTTTGGGAAACCCTATTTTATTTTATTTTATTTTTATTTTTATTTTTTTGAGGCAGAGTCCTGCTCTGTCACCCTGGCTAGAGTGCCGTGGCGTCAGCCTAGCTCACAGCAACCTGAAACTCCTGGGCTCAAGCAGTCCTTCTGCCTCAGCCTCCCGAGTAGCTGGGACTACAGGCATGCACCACCACACCCAGCTGATTTTTTCTATGTATTTTTAGTTGTCCATATAATTTCTTTCTATTTTTTTAGTAGAGATGGGGTCTCGCTCTTGCTCAGGCTGATTTCAAACTCCTGAGCTCAAACGATCTGTCCGCCTTGGCCTCCCAGAGTGCTAGAATTATAGACATGAGCCACCATGCTCTGCCGGGAAACCCTATTTTAGAAGCAGAACCAACAAGTTTTGGCCAACCGAATGAGAAGGAACAAGGAGAGAAATCTGCTTGACTGGCTGCTGCTGAAGGTTACATATTAATATACAAAGATATAATTTAGAAAGAAGAAAAGTTTTAAGAGGGAGGAGGAGGCTACATGCCAGTTCTGACAGTAAGTTTTAGGTGCTGATGGCATGGACAGGTCTAAATGGAGATATCTAGTAGATAGGTCAGGAGTTCCAGAGAGATCCAGACTACAGATAGCGGCTTAGGAGTTACCTTGTAAATAGAGTTAGCATGAAACCATAGATGCTATGGAGATTTCCCGGGAGTGAGAAGAGCAAAAGGCAGAGGATGGAACCCTGGGGGGAGAACATCAGTGTTTAAGGACTAGGTAGAAGAAGAGGGTGTTAACAGAGAAGACAGAGAATAAGGAGTCAGGGAAATAATTAGAGAAGGAGAGAACACCAATGTCATATTCTATAGACAAATTGAGAAGGTTGAAGTTCAGAAAGAATTCCTTAGAACTGACATTAGAAAGTCATCGGTCCAGACTGTACCGTTCAGTGAACAAAAAAAAAAAAAAGAAAGAAAGTCATTGGAACTTCCTTAGTTAGAAAAGTTTGCGTGAAGTGGTCAGAAACTAGTTTGCAGTAAAAAAGACAGGAGGCAGTAGAGAAGCTAATAGTATTCCAAAAAGCTGGTGATGAAGGGAAGATGATAGATGTTAAGGGTGTGATAGCCAGAGACAGATGTGTATGAAAGTTTATCAAAAACACTTGACTATAACAGGTCATTTAATTTTCAAAACATTGTTCAGATAAGTATTATAGGTATTGATGGTTGGTGGTGGAGTGGGAAATGAGGAACATGTGTTCTTCCACCATCATTTCCTAGAGATAAGGGGAAATTGGAAAAAGAATCCATTTGAAAAATGTTAATCTTAATTCCTTAAACTGTTTCTTCTGCCTCCTCTTCTTCTTCTTCCTCCCCCTCCTTTCTTTCTCCTCCTCCCTGCCTCCATCACCCCCCTCTTCTTCTTCTTCTTCCATAGTTAAGGGTCTCCTCTTGGAAATGGCTATTATGACCATGCCCAAGTAATTCTAGTACCACTGTAATTATCAATGTAGATGGTGGTGTCCTCATCTCAGAAATGTAGAAAGTAGACTAGGCGCAGTGGCTCATCCCTATAATTCTAGCAGTTTTCGAGGCCAAGGTGGGTGGATCACTTGAGGCCAGGAGTTTGAGACCAGCTTTATCTCTACAAAAAAATAGAAAAAAATAGCCAGGCATAGTGGCACACACCTGTAGTTCCAGCTACTTGGGAGGCTGAGGCAGGAGGATCCTTTGAGCCCAGGAGTTTGAGGTTGAAGTGAGCTATGATGATGCCACTGCACTGTAGCCTAGGCAACACAGCAAGACCCTGTCTTAAAAAAGTGTAGAAAGTAAGCTATGGCAGCTGTAACTTGAGACTTGTCTAGTAAATTATAGGCATTAGTGATATAGCTGAGACTAGACTCAAAATTTCTTGGTATTTATCACTCAGATAGTCACAGAATGAAATTTAAAAGAATTTCTAACATGGAGGCACCACATTAACTTAATCCATCCCCTTTTAGCTAAAATATAGTTGTCAATTTACAATGAAATATCTCTTAAGATTTGCAAACTCAAATTTAATACTTTATGTCAGCACCAGTTCTGAACTGTAGGATATTTTCTTGCACAATGATTTAGGAGTTAGCGTAAAAAAAAATCTACAGGATGAGAAAATGGAATATAGAATTAAACAATAGCACACATTATTGAATAATGATTGTGTGCCTGTCAGTGTGCTGTGGGCTTTAAAAATAGTCCTTATAACAGACCAGTAAAATAGATGGTATTCTCTCCCTTTATACAGAAAAGAAACTTAATGCACTGAAACTTAAGTCATTTGTCCATGACACCACATCTATAAAGTAGCAGAGCCTATACTCAAATCTAAGTCTTGTTAATTCCAAAGCAATATCCTTTGGGAAGAGAGACTTCTGACAAACTGCTATGTGTGTGTGGATATATTCTTAAGCACTGAATCTGGTAAGACATGGTCGCTGTGATCCAGCAAATCTGTCAGTCTAATTTATCAGGTACTCGTATGTGTTCCTGAAGACAAAGCACTATTTTGGAAAGATAGGGATGAGGGAGTATATGAGGAAGTGCTTCCCTCCAATGAGTGAGGGAGTTGGCAATTTTAAATAAATCCCAAACATTCTTTTTTTATATATCCACTAGTACCTGAGGGCCTGGTTGAAGAGAAAGGCATTGGCGTGGGGCACAAGTGGTGAAGAGGAAGAGAGCACACTGTATGTTGCTCTCCTACCCTACGTTGTTAGATAAGGTGATACCATATTAGTTTGAGCTATACCTCTGTGTGTACTGGATGAAGGAATGGTTCGCAAGTTGCTCTTTTCAATAGCAGCATCCATACACATGATTTCTGAGCCCTATTTTATAGTTTTCTTGCCCTTACTCAGAAAGGAGCCAGATGTATTGTTTCTGTTGTGCATTTGGCCAGGAGTCATGGGCATGTGAAGACGTGCCTTTGGTGTGTTCGTGTTTAATTCTCTTTATTTCTCTTTGAGGGCTGGACTTTGTATTAGGTAAACTCAAGAACTTATTCATCAAGAACTCAACATTTAAGGTGTATAAATATTTCAAGAATACATGGAAAAAACAAGATGTAGCACAGACTTATTTTCAAAGGTTTGTGCAGTGTAGCAGAAATACACATGTTTTATTGAAATCATCTCTGTGCCAGTGACAATTTGACTGTTCATTTTTAAGAGGTGGAAAAAAATCTTTGAATTTTTCTCAATAACTTTTAGAAAAATCTGTGTAGCATGTTCCAAGTTTGATCCACTGTTAATTATTATGTAATAGAACTTCAATTTCAAAAGTATATAAAAGCTTGTGGAAAGACTTGGTTTATTCAAAATATTATAATGTGGTAGCAGAGGAAAACAAGCTAGCTCTAAAGTATTAAAGGTTTGTTTCCCCCATGTTCTGAATTAAAATTGGAAAGGAGAGGGGAAGACAAGTTAGTGTTAAGGCCATGAGGTTGAATCATCTAAGGAAATGAGTCAGTGACTACAAACCATAACTTTCCTTTTTCTGAGGCTTTGACTTTGAGAGCTTAACACTGAATTATTAGAAAAATCTTCCTGCTTGCAATTAGCGAATTAAAAATTGAGTTTTTTGTTTTCAGAAATCTTTTACTATTATTTGGATTCATTTATTCTTTCAACAAATATTTAGTAGAAAAAACTAGTAGCTATATTCTTTAAAAAAATGTAGTGATTTGAAAATATGGGTGATCTATCAGTATCTTTGTATATACATTTAGCTGTAGGTAACCAATAGTGATTGTTAATCAGCTTTTAAAAGAAGTTTTTTTGAAGTTAATAACTGATGAGTCATTATTGGATTTAACAGGACAAACCTGGAAAGCTGGTAGCTATTGACACATCACACTTCTATTTGATACGGTGGAGGGTTTTTTTCCTAGCCATGAATTATTCCTTAGGAACCTTGAGCCCATAACTGAAATGAACACATTGCATTATGCTTATTTTTGAAACTTTGAAAGTCTGAAATGTAACTAGTGATCAGGTCTATGGGTAAAGATAGGTATCTCAAAGTAAACATTGGTACTATTATATGAAAAATTCTCAAACTTTTATGGTTGATTGCTTATCTTTATGATTTGGACTCTTTTTATAAGCTCGGATTGCATTTTTTTAAATAACTTAAAGAGGTTTATTCTGATTCAAATTTGAGGACCATGACCCAGAACCATGCCCAAGAAACCTTAAGCAAGTGGACTCCAGATTGCATTTTTCATTCTGTCCAGTTCATGAATAATACTTGATTTAAGATATTAAATGCATTTCAAACAGGAATTTAGTATTTAGACACCTGCTTGAGATACTTAAGTCCTATTTTTGTCATCAAGACAAACGAGTTATATAATAAAACATTAAGTTCTTATTCTTTTTTACTTAGTTTAATAATATGATAGTGGTATCTTGGAGAAAATGTTTTAAATAAATACTAATAGGTACTCTTATTATTTTGGGGGTAACTTGTTGAATAGAGTATGAATTTTAGACTAGCATGACAAAATTTCTAAATTGCTTCCTAGATAAACTAATCTTTCTATCAGTATGGTTGGCAGGGCTATTGTTTTTATATGCTTAGACATGTAAAGTTTTCTCCTTTCAAACCTATGGTAATTTCTAGGTTATTTTTCTTGCTGCATGTTCCATCCTAATAAAACCTAAATGTTGCCTACTAGTACACCTCAGAGTCCATGTT
The DNA here is from genome assembly GCF_020740605.2 of Lemur catta. Classification (NCBI taxonomy): domain Eukaryota; kingdom Metazoa; phylum Chordata; class Mammalia; order Primates; family Lemuridae; genus Lemur; species Lemur catta. The sequence continues at coordinate 45,097,116 of NC_059128.1, read as the reverse complement.
GCTTTGCTGAGCATCAAAATAGTGACTTAGGAAACTTGTGACTTCTGGATTCTGGATTATAGTGTTAGAAATACTAGAAAAATTAGAATCTGGGAACATTGTACGTATGATGTTATGAAGGCCAATCATAAAATGGAAAGAGGACTGAAGGTGGAAGAGAGCCACTTTTCCTCAAATAGGTCATATAAGATACTTCCTACCTTTTCACAGGCATTTTTAGTTTCCTACCTGATGGGGTTGATTTTGAGAAAGAGCATAGAGTTTTGAGTCAAACTTACTCAAAGAATCTCAACCCCTGCTACTCAATGGCTAAGTGACATTGGAAAGCTTGTCTCTTTGTTTCAGTTTTTTCTTCTAAAATGTTCATCCAGCAGTTTTATCGCTAAAAGTAGTAACTTATGAGAAAGTCCTTAGCATGAGTATCTGGCATGATAAGCACTCAATAGAATTAGTCCTATTTTCCTTCTTTCCTCTAGTTTAATAATTTAAAAAATTAAATCAGAAATAAAATTCAAGATTTAAGCTCATGTCATTGAAATATTTAAAGATGGAATCATAGGGCCAGGCAAGGTGGCTCATGCCTGTAATTTTATCACTTTGGGAGGCTGAGGGGGGATGATTGCTTGAGGCCAGGAGTTTGGGGCCAACCTAAGCAAGAGCAAGACCCTGTCTCTACAAAAAAATAGAAAAATTAGCTGGGCATTGTGGCTTCCTCCTGTAGTCCCAGCTATTTGTGAGGTTTAGGCAATAGGATCACTTGAACCCAGGAGTTTGAGGTTGCAGTGAGCTATCATGATGTCACTGCACTCTAGCCCAGGCTACAGGAGATCCTGTCTGAAAAAAAATAAATAAAATAAAATAAAATAAGATATACTGTATAAAAAAAGAAATTGTATGTCTAGGATTTGTATTAAAATAATCTGAGAGTGAGGAGTGGGATTATAGATGAAACAATACGGTAGGTTGATAATTGTTGAAGCTGAGTGAATGGGTGTTCATTATTTATATATTTGAAATTGTCTATAATAAAAAGTTTTAAAAATTATGCTATACATAAAATATTCAGTGAACACAGATATTCTCCATATGATGAAGAATCAACTATTTGTTGTGTTGTATCCTTTAAAAGATAGCAATTGAGAACAGGCATTATTGATTCAAGAATGGTGGTAGTAGTTTTTTTCCTTCAACTACATAAAATGTGTGACCACCAATTCTTTGACTAAGAGAAAGGAGCGCCAAGAAGGAAGCCTGAAAAAATCCTGAAGAGGTTTGAATGCTTTTGTCTAATTATCTGAGTCACTTCTCAGGGTGGAGTTTCTGTGGTATGGCTCCCTGCCAACAAAATTTTCAGCTGCAAAAAGAGAGCAGTTGGGCCAAGAAACACAGTTACCAAAATGACTGCTCTGACACTGGAACCAGCTTTATATACAAACATTTTCTCTATTATCTCAGAATTAATAATGAAGACATACCAGCATTTTCTCTTCTGAACCATATTAATTTTCTTCTCTTTTTCCTTTTTGAGACAGAGTCTCTGGAGTGCCAAGGCGCCAGCCTAGTTCACAGCAACTCCTGGGCTCAAGCAATCCTCCTGCTTCAGCCTCCTGAGTAGCTGGGACTACAGGTGTGTGTCACCGAGCCCGACTAATTTTATCTATTTTTAGTTGCCCAGCTAATTTTTTTCTATTTTTAGTACAGACGGGGTCTCAGTCTTGCTCAGGCTAGTCTCAAACTCCTGAACTCAAGCAATCCTCCTGCCTTGGCCTTTCTGAGTGCTAGGATTACAGGCGTGAGCCACCGTGCCCAGCCCTATATTAATTTTCTAAGAATGAATATATACCAAGTTACAAACATAATTGAAAAAATTCTAGAGAGCAAACAAACATGGGCTACTTACAAATGGGGATGTACAGCATACAGCATTGAGATATAGAAGAAAAAAACTGTAGGATTTTCTTGTGTTTAATGATTGTTTAAAGGCACATTGATTACTGCAGAAAACTAAAGATCTCCTTTTTAAAAAATCTCTGCAAATCCTGTTGGGGTAAAGCCTACAGACCAATGTATTTGAGAAACTTTCTTAGAAAAAAGAATTACCATTGATATATTTAAACTATTGGTATTCATAGTACAGGAGTAGAATTAGATTGATATACTTAGTATTTCAGTCGTTTGATGTTCTTGATCATTAATTAAAGACTTATTTTTATTTATTTATTTATTCATTTATTTTTCTCCTGGCTAGCTGTGAAAGACTTTCTCTTTTTTTTTTTTTTTTGAGATAGGGTCTCACTCTGCTGCTTGAGCTAGGGTATAGTGGCATCATCATAGCTCACTGCAACTTCAAACTCCTGGGCTCAGGCAACCCTCCTGCCTCAGCCTCCTGAGTAGCTGGGACTACAGGCATGTGCCACCCTGCCTGGCTAATTTTTTTAATTTTTGTAGAGACAGAGTCTTGCTATGTTGCCCAGCTTGGTCTTGAACTCCTGGGCTAGAGTGATCCTCCTACCTCAGCCTCCCAAAGTGTTGGGATGAAAGACTTATTTTTAAAGAACAAAATTAGAAATCAAGTATCAATTTAGACAGAACAAGGACTTTCACTTTCCTGTTCTGAATTTACAATTGTTTCTTTCTTAAAACTTTCCCCAAGGATTTTGTTATCTTTACTATAACCTGGTATACTAGATTTATATTTAAATGAATTCTCATTACAGTTTCATTTCAGGAATTACAATCATTCAACAATAACACCCACCATCCTGGTACTTAAGGAACTAGTAGGGGATTAAATATTAAGTATCTTCATATTTAATAAGTAAAGTGCTATGGGCACCCAAAAGGGTTGCTTTAATTCTAATGGTGATGGAGGTATCAGGTGAGGAGGAAAGATCAAGGACAGGGAAGGCAGTGACCTGGAAAGGAACTAACACTTATTAAGAATTTACTATTGTTGTTACCATGTCCTCTTATGTCCTTTATTTGTCTTGCAAGAACTGCTTGAAGTTACTTGAAACTAACCATGGTTGTTCTACAGTCAGACTACCTAAGTTTTAGGCCTGCCATACAATAGTATATAATACTATGAGACTTTGGGCAAAGATTGCATGGGACATAATTATACTATTGTAAAAGATTAGTTTTTAAATATTTTTTTAAGACAGGGTCTCACTCTGTCACCCAGGCTGGAGTGCAGTGACCGATCCATCATAGCTCACTGTAGCCCCAGGCTCAAGTGGTCCTCCTGTGTCAGCCTCCCAAGGAGCTGGGACTACAGGCACATACCACAACATCTGGCTAACTTTCGAAATGTTTCTAGAGATGGGGCCTTGTTATGTTGCCCAGGCTGGTCTCGAACTCCTGGCCTCAATTGATCCTCTTGCCTTGGGCTCCCAAAGTGCTGGGATTATGGGCATGAGGCACCAGGCCTAAAAGATTAGTTATTTAAATATGAAATGTAAATTTCATGGAATGTCCTGTATTTTATCTGATAACCCTATCACAGAGGATTAAATTAGTAAAATTTTAGAAAGTACTTAGAATAGTGTTGGTGTATTTTAAGTGCTCAATAAATACTAGTCTTTATTTTTGAAACTAAAAATGATGACTATTATTTTATAAATGATGGAAAACTCAGGTTAAATAATTTGCATTTGGTTCCATAGATTAAAAAGTAGTTCATCTGGATTGTAAAATGCTGTAGCCTCTTTAGAAAAACAGTTTGGCAGTTCCTCAGAATGATAAACAGAGAGTTAGCATATGATCTGGCCATTAAGTCCACACACATTTAAGGGGAGGGGATTAACATGGGTGTAAAAACCAGGAGGTGGGGATTATTGGGGGCTTAGAGACTGCCTAGCATAGCATGGGATGGTTATCTGCCCAAATCAGTATAGAGGATATACCTGTACTCCACTCTGATGGGTTGTCCATCTCTTTTTACATGGGAAAGCAAAAGGTTAAAATGCATCAGGAGAGTCCCACCTCTCCATGCCCTTGAGGATGGAGCCATTATTTTGTTAGGAGGAAAGTGGGGATTTAAGTGTGAAAATGCCTTAGGAGAAACAGTTTAAGATTGTTTTCAGAGGGACTTGCCTTCTTATTCCCTTTTAACTTCAACTTTCTTTTCTTGTGTGCCATAGATTGGCTAGCAATTCACAGAATCCATTTCCTTTTCTTTTGTGTACCAAGAGACTACATTTCCCATCTGGACTTGCAGTTAGATGCGGCCTTGCAACTGAGTTCTAGCCAATTAAATATGAATGAAAGTGATATACGAGGTCTGTCCAGAAAGTATCCGGCCATGCCATATGAAAAATAGAGATATTTATTGAAGAAGATACAAGAAACATTGTACATAGGACAATGACGCTTCAGTCCCCTTCAAAGTAGGCACCTTGGGACCTCACACAGTTCTCCCAGTGTCTCTTAACCTAACCCGCACACGTTCAACATTCTCAGGTGTTCTGCTTGTTGCAGGCCTTCCAGAATGTGGATTGCTTTGAACAGATTCTCAACCATCTTTGAAGCATTTGTGCCACGCTTTCATTTGTGCTGCACTCATTGCGCATCATCCCTGAAAGCCTTCTGAATCATCCAAATAGTTTCTGTGGACGATTGTTCAAGCTTAATGCAAAATTTGATGAAGATTCGTTGCTCTATTTGCTCGGTCATTTTGAATGCGATGACCACACGGTACACACGCTCACTCAGTGGCCTCTGGCGCTCCACTGACTAGTACAGTGAAGTTGTCATTGTTCACGCATGTGCATCCCAGTCCCCTTGCCTTGGCTGCCAGGTTACATCAATGTTATGCAAACCATTTTTATATTAACAATGGCTGGATACTTTCCGGACAGACCTCTTATGTTACTTTTTGGTCTCATCTATAAAATCCTCCCTCACATACTCTTCCATGCTACTTTCCTTTCTTCTGGGTTTATACAGAATAGCACAGCTTACTTGAAAGCCATGTGTTGTTGAGGACAGAGGAGCCCTAAGATGTAAGTAAGGAACAGGTTTCCTGGATGTCTCCTTGTAGGAGGCCTAGACACCAATTAGGAACAGTTTGGAATATATAGGTAAGAAAGAAACTTTTTGTTGTTGTTGAAAAAAATATCAAAAATTTAGAACTTAGCACTCTTTTTTCTAGTTTCAGGAAAGGAGAACTAAATGCTTATAGAATGATTTAAACATATTGCTACTGAAGAATTGAAACTCTCCCTTTAACTAATATTATAGAAGTATTTTAACTATTGACTACCTTAGATTCTGTGACCTTCAGAGAGAATAACTCCTGTAAAAAGGCATAATTGGTGAAATATATGTGTCTACAAATTCTAGCTGGCTTAGCAAAACAATTTGCCATCATTAGATACATGTTTAAAGTATGAAGTAAATGTTAATCTTTGTGTGCATAAAGACTCCCATTAATTTATTGGCTATAAGAGAATGTTATTGCTTGTAGAAATATATATAATGTGAGCATGTTATGTATATCAATTTGGAATATTTTCTGCAGCAAAAACAAAGACAAAAATAAAAATAGGCACTGTAGCCTAAATGATTAGTGACTTACTTTCTCACATAGTAAGTCTAGAAGTAGGCAGTCCTGGCCTGTTGTGGCTCAGGGATGTAATTAAGGATCCGGAAGGTTTTTACTACTCTGTGATCTTTAGTGTGCCGGCCTATGGACTTATGATTCCAAGACGACTGCTGCAGTTCTAAGTACTTGTGCCCATTTTCAAGGCAGGAAGGAGAAGTGGGTAGTGCTATTGGCCTGAACTGCTTCACGTGGCTTTTCCTAATTACAAAGGAGCCTCAGAAAAGTAGCACTTAACTTCTAGCCTCTCCAGTGGAAGGAGACAGGAGGAAAGAGGTTCAGAATGGGTTTTGAGTTAGCTTTATCAAATAGAATCATGGTCAAAAAGCTGAGAAACCCTGCTTTAAAAGTTCTCTTAAACAGGATTTAGGCTGGGCGTGGTGGCCCACACCTGTAATCCTAGCACTCTGGGAGGCCGAGGCAGGTGAATCATTTGAGCTCAGGAGTTTGAGACCAGCCTGAGCAAGAGTGAGACCCCCATCTCTACTAAAAATAGAAAGAAATTATATGGACAACTAAAAATATATATACAAAAAATTAGCCAGGCATGGTGGCACATGCCTGTAGTCCCAGCTACTCGGGAGGCTGAGGCAAAAGGATTGCTTGAGCCCAGGAGTTTGAGGTTGCTGTGAGCTAGGCTGACACCATAGCACTCTAGCCAGGGCAACAGAGTGAGACTCTGTCTCAAAAAAAAAAAAAAAGATTTGGATAAGCCAAGAGAAGGAAATTCCAGGTAAGGGGTACAACATGAACCAAAGATGGAATGAGCACTGCGGTTAGGTCACAGGACATCGAAGAGCCTGGCCTTCGATGGAGGTGGAGAATCATATTGAAAAGTGATGGAAAGTGAGGGTGGGGGTTAGCTTGGCTCTAGTGTGTAGTGATTAATAGGCTACTACTAAAGAGTTTTGAACAGGAGACTACGATATGAAGAAAGGGTTTGAGAAATATTTGGCGATAGGAATTATAAGGAGATAAGCAGGAGGTAAGGAAGCTAGGATACTGCTGTGATAATGTAGTCGTGAAAGGCTAATTATTAAGGTTGAAACATTTGCAATTCTAATATTCAACCATTTTTTACCTACAATATTAGATGCATTCATATTTGAGGTGATGGTCGGATATCCAAATGGAAAAATCTGATAAATAGATGAAGATAAGGACAGAGTTTTTGAGAATAAAATATTGGAGAAAAGTTTGAATTTCTAGATAAAAGTAGATACTTTCTGTCATATATTACCTGTGTGGTTTTTATTTCAATGCTGAAGCTGTCACTTGGTGATGGCTTTAGCCTGCACATTTATTTCTAAGCTCCATACTCTTATATTCAATTGTTCTTGGGACATCTGCTCTTGGATGTCCCAATGGACTCTTCCAGCTCAACATATCTGAAACAGTTATCATTTTCTTCTTTCCCCTTGCCTCATTCCTCTCTTTCTTGCCTCATATTGTCTCATTTAGTGATATCAACATCCAACTAGCTGACTACATTTAAAACTTTGCGCTTCTCTTTGATTGATCCCTCTCTTTACCCCCTACCTCCTTTTGCTCATAGAGCTAATAAATTCTGTCTCTTGAATCTATCCTTCCTCTCCATCTCCCACTGCCACTCTTAGTTTAGACTCCCATCACTTCTCACCTGGATTATTGAAATGCTTCTTACCTGCTTAAGTCTTAGCAGGGAAACATCCACACTGCAACCCAAGGGGTCATTTTAAAATACAAATATGACCACGTCTCTTTCTTGCTTAACCCCCACCTTTTCTTTTCTTTTCTTTTTTTTTTTTTTTTTTTTGAGACAGAGTCTTGCTCTGTTGCCCAGGCTAGAGTGAGTGCCGTGACGTCAGCCTAGCTCACAGCAACCTCAAACTCCTGGGCTTAAGTGATCCTACTGCCTCAGCCTCCCGAATAGCTGGGACTACAGGCATGAGCCACCATGCCCGGCTAACTTTTCTATTTTTAGTAGAGTGGGAGTCTCACTCTTGTTCAGGCTGGTCTCTAACTCCTGAGCTCAAGCAATCCTCCCACCTCTGCCTCCCAAAGTGCTAGGATTACAGGCGTGAGCCACTGTGCCTGGCCCCCTTTTAATGGCTTTCAGTGCAAAATAAAGTTAAAATTCATCAGCAGGGCTTAAAAGACTTTCCATGGCCCCCATTTTATCTCCAGCCTCACATCCTTGCATCTTCCCGCACTCTAATTTCTCCTACCACCAAACTTCTTGTCCTATTTTATACATCCTATGCTGTGTCATGATCTCATGCCTTTGCATCTATTGTTCCTTTTGTCTGCAATTGTCATTTGTACCTTTGAACGTTTTGATTATCCTTTAGCAATACCTCTTTTTATGAAGACTTCTCAGATGTGTCATTCCTTTCTTTCTCTTCCCATGGTAATTCTCTTTAATCTTTAGTAGAGCACTTTATCACTATGTATTGCTATTCAAGTGTTTTTCTCTGGGTCATGGACAAGTGTTCTTGGTATCTAGTATAGTGCCTGGTTCTCAGTTGGTGCTCAATATCTGTATGTTCAATGCATTGCTATGAATGTGGATAAGTTGTCCCGTGAAGAAAGGCCAGGACAGGGTGGCAAGGACTGATCCAAAGGCATGCTCATAATTAGAGGATGGAGAAAAAACTACCACCAGAGGATCAGTGAGATTACACAAGAATTGTTCATTTGGCACGTTATGGAGCACTGTACCGGGTGTAGGAAAGTCTGCTGGTGTGCTAAGTTAATGATATGTTTGTTTTGGCTTATCTTTGTCTCCAGGTTACAACCAGTACAGATATCTAAGCAGAACTTTTCTCTGTTACCTTGATTTGTAGTTTCACAACAATTCTTGTATGTACTGTCACATTCCTTAAAGGTACTCCACCTTTATAGGTTTTTGTACTGAAGTACACATTTTAATTTGGTGAGGAGACACACAAAAGGAAAATGTCTGAATCTAGAAAGCCCAGGAGGAAAGTCCTTCCTAGACCCTCCCCAAGTTGACACAGTCTCTTTGTTGTGTTTTGAAATGATACACACTTTCTGGGGCTGGTATTGCCCATGCTCACCTTTGGTCTCCTGACTGTAATCAGCTCCCAGATAGTGAAAGTGAGTACAACACATGGTATTCAGTTCCTTCTTATGCTCACCAACTATAACATTCTATTAATTTTAATGAGGCCAAAAAACCCCCTAAGATTATGCTCCAATATGAATTTCCAGTTGTGAATGACCTAGTGCTTATATTACACTCCATGTTAAAAAACCGAATCCTTGATTTTGTGTTTTTGTGGTCTGTTGATTGACTCAAATATCCCCTATTATACAACACCTATATTGAGTGTTTACACTAGTTTTCCCATTCTACCTGTTATTTAGGTGATTGCTATGTTCATATATTTTGTTGAATGTTTCATTTTTCACTTCCCATTGGCCTTGACTCCTAGGACTCTATAAACTCTATTCTTGGGTTTGTGCCATATATGTTTGAATATTTCCTAATCCAATTTTCCAAGTCATAGCCTCACCAACTGGCTCTTCTTTCACTAATCTATCTTACTGCCAACATCCTTTTTTGACCATCCCCCAAGATACTCACAATAGATCCTGGGGTTATTTAGCCTACCTAAAGTCATCCTCTCGAATTTTAATTTTTTTCATTCTCTTGAATTTTTCTCTTTGAATTTTACCTTCTCTAACTAACCTTGCATTAAAGCTTTAAAATTATGAAAGTGAGCCATGATCTTTATAAAAAATTGGGAAAATACAAAAAAAAAAAAATGGAGAGAAGAAAATCTCTAGATCCACCACCCAAAGAAAGCTAGTAGCATAGATATTTCTACTTTTTCAATTTTCTTAGCATGAAAATATATTTGTTATAAATTCTTTATAAACATAATTTCTAATGATACTGTATGTTTCACCTTTAAGATTACAATGCCATTATTTTCTGTAAGAATATTGACTTAAAAGACTATTGACATAATACCAAATTACTTTCTAAGAGGATTAGTCCAATTTGTGTCCCCAACAACAGTGTGTGAATGCCAGTCTTCCTGCATTTTTTCCAGTATTGAGTATTGTAGGCAAAATTTTCTCTTTAAAGATCACTAAGAGCCCTGAAAAATAGCACCAAGGAACTCTTATAACTGAAGGGTCAGAATTTAGGAGTTAAAGGGAGCTATAGAGATGATCTAGTCTAGTTCTCTCATTCAAATGAAAAAAAGCAACTCTAGCAAGTTGCTTTGCATGGTGTCATAGGCAAATTATGATGAAGTTGGGGGTAGAGTTTAGATTTCATGAGACATGGTTCATTTTTTTCCCCGTTCTGTTCCTTAAATTAGTATTGAAATTAAACCTCATTTTGTATCAGATATTGCCTTAGCTACTGTTTTTAGGCTAGATCAGCATATAGAAATGTATATAGCTACTTTTTTTTTAAATTTCCAGAGTAGTTTCAGTTAGGAATGTCTGGCTACAAATAAAAGATTAACCAACACACACTGTCAGAAACTCATCGTTCATAACAAAAATTTTGATATATTTGTTATCTAATGATGCATAACAAATCACCCCTAAAACTTAATGTATTGGGCCGGGCGCGGTGGCTCACGCCTGTAATTCTAGCACTCTGGGAGGCCGAGGCGGGCGGATTGTTTGAGCTCAGGAGTTCGAGACCAGCCTGAACAAGAGCGAGACCCCTGTCTCTACTAAAAATAGAAAGAAATTATATGGACAGCTAAAAATATATATAGAAAAATTAGCCAGGCATGGTGGCGCATACCTGTAGTCCCAGCTACTCGGGAGGCTGAGGCAGGAGGATTGCTTGAGCCCAGGAGTTTGAGGTTGCTGTGAGCTAGGCTGACACCATGGCACTCACTCTAGCCCAGGCAACAGAGTGAGACTCTGTCTCAAAACAAAACAAAACAAAACAAAATAAAACTTAATGTATTAAACAATAATTTCCTCTCTCTGATGCTTTCTGTAGTTCAATAATTCAGAAGCACTTTGGCTAGGTGATTCAGTCTGCAGGACTCTGACCAGGTTGCTGTGAGGGCTGTTGTCATCCGAAGGCTTGACTAGGGCTGGAGAATCCACTTCCACCGTGGCTCACTTTCATAATTGGCAAGTTGGTGCTGGCTATTGGCAGGAAGTCTGCTGGGCCTCTCCACAGGGTAGCTTGACTGCCCTCACAGTGAATAAGCCAAGAGAACACAGAAGCTGCAATGCCTTTAATATTCTAGCATCAGAAGTCACACACCCTCAACTTCTGCTCTATTAATCACACAGGTCAGCCCCGATTTATTGTAGGATGGGCCTACTCAAAGGTATGAATACATAGCAGCAATTGAGGGTCACTGGGGATCATCTTAGATGCTGGCCACAACAGTAGGAAATCCACCGCTGGTATGAAGACTCAGGTATGTCATCATGGTCTCAGGCTCTTTCTAATTTGCCATTCTTCCATCCCTAGTTATAAGCCTTTGTCCTATGGTTAAATATGGCTGTGGTACCTCCAGGTGTTGCTTTTAGGTATCAGGCTGGAAGGTGGGGGAAAAGAAATAGGGATGCTACCATACTTCCATTTGTGCTCCATTTGCCAAAACCATCACATGACCACACCAAGACACTAAGGCATCTAGGAAATTGAGATTTTACCTTTGGTATCTTCTTCAGTGAAGACAGGTGAGGGAGAAAGGTGTAGAAATGTAGGCTGATCGGTCAACACACAGTATGTGGTACAAGTAGCTCTTCTCACCCTAGTGAGGTGGTGATAATATTTAATATTTATGGGTGCCAACTGAATATTACATATCCTTATAAGTGATCAAGGAAGAATTTTTCAAGTAATAAAACAGACTTTCCCTCTTAGAATTTTTAAGAGAGAAATGATTAAAGGCCCAATTTGAAAAGAACCAAAGGGATAATTGGATATGTAAAGTAATAGTGACTTCTAAATGGTGTTATGTTTAGCTGTCTGCTATAACAGATTTATGGTGTTCTGCATGTGTTTTAGTGGTTCTACTTTTCTATTTTAATGTGAATGCTATGCTACCCATGGAGAGTAGCACAATGCTAATATTTATGTCATTGTCTTCTCTACCAGCAATTTTACTAATAGTTAACATTGTTGACTGAAATATATACGTTGTCATTGCCCTTGAGGAATTTATAATCTAGTTGGGAAGGTAGTGTTTATTTACACAGAAGATTTAAGGTCACTGGTAAAAACATATAAGATAACAAAATATAATACATTTTTTTGGAAATAATGTAGAGAATAATGTTTCAATAAATACATATGAATAATTTGAGTTTAATCTAATACAAATCGATTCTTTGACTTCAAATGGTCAGCTTGGATAAGACAGATTATGAGGCAGAGAAAAAATTAGAAAAGGTAATTTGCATGCTCTTAGCTCATTATGAAAGGTGATATTTATATTTTCTGATGTACTTCATTTCTTGGGGGTGTTTTGGAGTCATAAGCCCTTATATACCTTTAGATTGCATTGAGAGATGTTATATGTAAAAAGGCAATTTGATACTCAGTTTTGTATTTGTCACAGAACTGTTGAGAGTACGGGCTACACCATCACTCACTCAGTGTGTTCTACATGAGAACCCACAGTCCCAGTGTCAGGACAACAGCTAATATGTTTTTACCTTAATGACAGAATAAATTCTATAACTGGTCATGTTTCCATCTTTATTTGGGCCACTAAGAAGCTCTATTATGAGCCACTTCCCTCATGCATTTATTTCTCTGTATTAATGCTTCCTGGCTTCATCATCCTATGGACCCTTGTTCTTTCTTCACTCTGATTTTCGTTTTTCATATTATATGAATTTTTGTTATCTTCTGTAAACACTGTTTAGAGTAAGGATTTTTTTATATATATACTCTTGTCTGGGCTAGAGATAGTGCCATCACCATAGCTCACTGCAACCTCAAACTCCTGGGCTAAGTGATCCTCCTACCTCAGCCTCCCCAGTAGCTGGGACTATAGGCACGTGCAACCACGCCTAGGTAATTTTTTTATATTTTTTGTAGAGATGAGGTCTGGCTGTGTTGCTCAGGGTGGTCTCAAACGTCTAGTCTCAAGCAATCCTCCTCCCTCAGCCTCCCAAAGTGATGGGCTGATAGGTGTGAGCCACTGCACCCACCCAGGAAGAATATTTTAATTAAGAAATAAAACTGCTTACACAACCACTAAAATGGCTAAAACTAAAAAGTAACAACACCAAACATTGATGGTGATGTGGAGCAACTGGAACCCTCAAATATTCTGGTGGGGATGTAAAATGTATAACTTATGAGAAATGTAGCAGTTTCTTATAAAATGAAATGTAGCTACCTGCGACCCAGAAAAATAAAAACATGTTAATAAAAAGACTTATACAAAATACAGGATGTTCATAGCAGCCTTATTCATAACAGCCCCAAACTGGAAATAGCATATGTGTCTGTGAACATGAGAAAGGGTAAATACACTGTGGTATATTTATATAGTAAACCATAGCTCAGCAATAAAAAGAAATAAACTACTGACACATAAAAATATTATGCTGAGCAAAAGAAACCATATACAAAAGAGTACATATTCCACAATTCCATTTATATGAAATTCTAGAACAAGAACTAGTCTATGTAGAAAAATGATCAGACAGGTGACTGTGCATCTAAGGGCATGGAAGTGTGGATTAACTGGGAAGGGGCATGAGGAAAGTTTTGGGGCAATGTTAATGTTCTGTATTTTGATAGGGATTTGGGTTACACATGTGTGCATTTGTCAAAGCTCAGCAAATACACACTTAAAGAGTATATATTTCATTGTATATGATTTTTACATAAAACTGTAAAATATTAAATTCTAGCTAATATGCATGCTAAAGTATTTAGGGAAAAGTATACTGATGTCTAATTTTCTTTGAAATGTATCAAAAAATCAGATGTATTAACAATAGATAGAGGGAAAGATAGAATGATATATTAATAGCAAGTGTAGTAAAATGGTAATGGTGGAATCTAGGCACTGGGTATATAGGTGTTCACTATAAAACTCTTTCAACTCCTGTTTAAAATTTTTTATAATAAAATATTGTGGAGAAAGTACCCTTAAACTTTCTTTAGTCTGTCCTGGCTGGATATAGCTTTTCCTATTAATATCTCACATAAATGTTCAATCCTTTCCTCTCGGAGAATTTGTGTCACACTTTTCAGAATTTACCTAATGTCTAATTTGTTTTAAGGTAATCAATTAATGGCTCTCAGTCTAGATATAACTCACTTTAAAAATTGAGTGCTGGTATGTTTTGATATATTCTGCCTCAACATACTATGTCAATGATGAGATAGTCCCAGGAATATGGGGTATGGGACAGATGTGTGCTCTATACATCATCTCAGGAGTTTCCATATCTCTTTGGATCTAGAAATAAACTCTGCTGTAATAACTGTTTTAAAAGATTGAGGGAAGTTCATGTTAGCAGAAGACATGTTACATCAATGATGTTGGTGTCAATGCACATTTCACCATTGTGTTTGCCCTCTTTCCACTTAACCTGGAATTCAACAGCCTAATAGACCAAGCGTGTGTGCTGTGAAACACCTTTCTCCCAGAAAAAGCTAAGGTGAGCCAGGACCATTCTAGTTCATTCCCTGTCCAAGGCTTTGCGTTGATCTAGCACATAATATCCCAACCACCAAGATTGGCTGACAGAGAAAGACCCATCAGTTGGGATTGCTGTGGTGCCTATTGACTGGGTCTGGGAGGAGATGAGGCGTGGCAGGGTGGGGTGGCGGGGAAGGGAAGGCAGCTGATGATGGTATAAGGCAGACTCTTCCAGCTCAATTTTAAGCTATCGTTATGGCTAGTTCTGAAAAGAAAAGGAGCTGATAAAAATCATATGCTTCAAAGCAGGTGGGCTTAGCCAAAAGAAAAGAAAAAAAAGCCTTTCACAGTGGATTATGCCTGCAGTCCCAACTACTCGAGAGGCTGAGGCTGGAGGATCCCTTAAGCCCAGCAGTTCAAGGCCAGCCTGGGTAATATAGAGAGACCTTGTCTCAAAACAAACAAAAAAACCCCTTGATTGATGGACATATAATGCACAATAAATGTTGAATTTGTAGATGTTACACTGTCTGCTTTTAAACATTAAAAAAAAAAAAAAACCTCACAAACCACAAGTACTTTATTTTTCATAAATAAACCTTTGCATTGCTTACCACTAGCCTACATTTTGGGTTTGCTACTTCGAGAAGAATATTCATTCTCTCTCAAGCATTTTTTCAAAATTTCAAAATATTAAGGGGATACAAATGTTTTTCGTTACATGGATTGCTTTTGTAATGCATGAGTCACAGCTATAGGTGTGCCCATCACACAAATAGTGTTTATTGTCCCCATTAGGTAGGTTTTTGCCCCTCCCCTACTCCCCTCTCCCCCTTGCTTGATTTCTACTGTTTTACTTCCCTCTGTGCACATGTGTGCTCATCGGTCAGTTCCAATTTAACAATGAATACATGCAGTGTTTGTTTTTCCATTCTTGTGATACTTCACTTAGGAAAATGGTCTCCAGTTCCATCCAAATTGTTGCAAAAGGCATTAATTCATCCTTTTTGTATGACTGATTAGTACTCCGTGGTATACATATACCACATTTTATTAATGCACTCATGAATTGACAGGCACTTGGGTTGATTCCACGTCTTTGCAATTGTGAATTGTGCTGCAATAAACATTCAAATCCAGGTGTCTTTTTGATAAAATGACTTCTTTTCCTTTGGGTAGATACCCAGTAGTGGGATTGCTGGATTGAATAGTATGTCTACTTTTAGTTCTTTGAGGAATCTCCATACCGTTTTCCATAGAGGTTGTACTAATTTGCAGTCCCATGACCAGTGTATAAGCGTTCCTTTCTCTTTGCATCCACACCAGCATCTATTTTTTTTTTTTTTTTTTTGGAGACAGGGTCTAGCTCTATTGCCTGGGCTAGCGTGAGGTGGCATCAGCCTAGCTCACAGCAACTTCAAACTCCTGGCTCAAGCCATCCTCCTGCCTCAGCCTCCTGAGTAGCTGGGATTAGAGCAGTGTGCCACCACGCCCGGCTAATTTCTTCTATTTTTTTTTTTTTTTTTTTTTAGTAATGACAGGGTATCACTCTTACTGAGGCTGGCTGGTTTCAAATTCCAGACCTCAAGTGATCCTACCACCTCAGCCTCCCAGAGTGCTAGGAGCATCTGTTTTTTTTTTTTTTTTTTTTTTTGACTTTTTAATAATGGCCATTCTGGCAGGGGTAAGGTTTTTTGTTTTTTTTTTTGAGACAGAGTCTCCCTCTATCGCCCCTGCTAGAGTGCAGTGGTACCATCATAGCTTACTGCAACCTCAAACTCCTGGGCTCAAGCTACCCTCCTGCTTCAGCCTCCTAAGCAGTTGGCACTATAAGCGCACACTACCACACCTGGCTAACTTTTCTATTTTTTTGTAGAGATGGGGTGTTGCTCTTCCTCAAGCTGGTCTCGAACTTCTGGCCTCAAGTGATCCTCCCGCTTCAGCCTCCCAGAGTGCTAGGATTATAGGTGTGAGCCATTGGGCCCAGACAAAATTTTAAAATATTATATTCAACAAAACTCTTGCATTCCTAGAATGAAACCCACTTGATATATTATTAATGTGCTCCTAGATTCTGTTTGTTGACACTTAATTTAGGCTTTTTTACATTGATAATCATTAGTGATATTGGTCTGTAGTTTTCTTTTTGTGTGTGTTATATTTGTCATGTTTTGGTGTGTTTTTTTAATTGATATTATTACAAAGATACAGTTAGTAACATTATTACAAATTAGTATACAATGTGATGTTAGTAACATTACAAAGTGTCTTAGTCCATTCCTACTGGTATAACAAAATACCGTAGTCTGGGTAATTTATAAACAACAAAAATTTATTACTCACAGTTCTGGAGGCTGGAATTCTAAGATCAAGGCACCTGCAGATTCAATGTCTGATGTGGGCCTGTTCCTCACGGATGGTACCTTCTTTGTGTCTTCACATGGTGGAAGGGGCTAACTAACGTCCTCAGACGTCTTCTGTAAGGGCCCTAATCTCCTTCATGGGGGCTCCACCTCCATTATCTAATCATCCACTAATGGCCCCACCTGTTAATACTACTGTATTGAGGATTAGGTTTCAATGCATGAATTTTGGGATTTGGGGGGACACAAACATTCAGACCATAGTGCAAAGTAAAAATTTACTTTGTAAACTAAAAATTTGGAAATTTTTCTAGGCAGGGAGCAGTTTAAATAGCATTGTAAATGTCTTTAACAATTTGGAATTGTGGTTCTCAGCCGTGGCTACACATTGGAATCACCTGGGAAGCTTAAATGTTACTGATACCTTCAAGAGATGCTGATTTAATTGGTCTGGGGCACAGACTGGGCTCCCAAAATTTTAAACATCTCCCAGGTGATTGTAATGTGTAGCAGAAATTGAGAATCATTGGTTTAGAAGAACTCCCTTGTAAAACCATCTGGGTCTTGGACTTTTAACTGGGAAAACTGATCACTTTCTCAGTTTCATCTTTACAGTTGGTCTGTTTAGATTTTCCATCTTATATTAAGAAGTTTAGTTAAATCACATTTTC
This sequence comes from Lemur catta, assembly GCF_020740605.2. Taxonomy (NCBI): domain Eukaryota; kingdom Metazoa; phylum Chordata; class Mammalia; order Primates; family Lemuridae; genus Lemur; species Lemur catta. The sequence goes on along the minus strand of NC_059128.1, from coordinate 45,079,874 downwards.
TTAGATAAGTGTTCATATCATTAAGATTTTTCAAGTTTATTTGAAAAGTTGAACAAAGTATTTTTATGAGTGTTGTAATTTCTTTTGTATCTATGACTGTTTTTTGTTACTGTCCATTTATTTTGTGTATTTGATATTTCTCTCTTTTTTCCCCTTGATTTGTTAGGTGAGGTTTTATTTGCCTTTAATAATAATAATAATGATAATAAAGAGCCAACTATTGGGATTTATTTCTACCTTTTTCTCTGAGACAGAGTCTTGCTCTGTTGTCTCTGCTAGAGTGTAGTGGTGTGATCATAGCTCACTGCAGCCTCAAACTCCCTGGACTCAAGTGATCCTCCTGCTTCAGCCTCCCGAGTACCTGGGACTATAGGCATGTCACTATGCACATCTTTTCTATTTTTTGTACAGACAGGGTCTCGCTGTTACACAGGCTGATGTCAAACTCCTGGGCTCAAGACGTCCTCCCTCCTCAGCCTCTCAAAGTGCTGGGATTACAGGCATGAGCCACCGCACCTGGCTCTTTTCTGTTTCTTAATTAATATTAATCCCTACTTTTTTTTCTGTTTTCCTTAGAAAAGAAACAAAAATAAGTAAATCTAACCTCTTGAGTTGTCAAAGCTTGGTTTTCATTCATTTTCTTTCTTATTTAAACATAACTGTTATCTAATGCCATGGGCAATTCTCTGGGACCATTGTTTTAGTTGCACCCTTAAGGTCTGATTTGTCATATTTTCATTACTGTTATATTTCAGATATTCTAAAGTGTCAATTTTTATTTCCCCTTTGACCTAAGAGTTGTCTGAGAGACTTAACATTCTAGATGGTACATTCCTTTTTATTTCCCCTGGTTTTTAGTAAAATTAATTTCTGGTATTACTGGAATAAAATCACATAATAATATTTGATCTTTTTTGACTTTTTGGAATTGAAGTTTTCCTTATGGCTAATTTTGGTGAATGTTCCATGGACAGTTGAGAAGAGGGTATAGTTTCTATTTTCAGGTCAGAGTTTGATATAAACACTAAATATACCTTATTAATTATGTTTTTAAGTCACACTTAAATTTTTTTGTCTCTTTGCTCTGTTATAGAAAAGAGATTGGAACTTAAGCCTTTTCTTGAAATGCCTTTAAATGTTTGTTATCTTCTATTTTTTTGTTATCTTCTTCATGTTTTCCTATTTTGCAAATGTTGAATTGCCTATTCTTGCTTTCATATTTATACGTTTCTCTCTGAACATGTATGTCTTCATTTGCTTTTCATTTCGTACACTCTTCTCATTTCTGACTCTCATGCTCTATACTGTACCTTTTTATGCTTGCTCTGTTTCCAGTTTTGCATATGTCTCTGCCAATGATTTTTTTTCCTTTTTTCAATTTTTAAATACTTAATTGACAAAGATTGTATGTATTCAAGGTGCACAACATGATGATTCAATGTGCATATATCATGGTGTAATGATTTTATTTTTTCTTTTTCATTTACTTCTTTGCTGAACTCTGCCAGCTTGTTTCCCCTCCTTTGGTCATCTCACCCTCCCTTCTCTGAGCTGTTTTTTTTTTTCTATCTTACGCTCATTTTATGGAAACAATTACTTTATTACATTTTTTAAAAATTTAAGGCAAAATGTTCAAAATTTTTTTCTGCTCTGGGGTAATGTTTTTGTGGTGACTATTCATCTGCATTTGTTTTTCAGTTCCTTTTTCATTTTTTTCTTCTATCTTTTTTTTGAGACACAGTCTTGCTCTGTTGCCCGGGCTAGAGTGAGTGCCATGGCATCAGCCTAGCTCACAGCAACCTCAAACTCCTGGGCTTAAGTGATCCTCCTGCCTCAGCCTCCCAAGTAGCTGGGACTACAGGCATGCGCCACCATGCCCAGCTAATTTTTTCTATATATATATATTTTTAGTTGTCCATATAATTTCTTTCTATTTTTAGTAGAGACAGGGGTCTCACTCTTGCTCAGGCTGGTCTTGAACTCCTGACCTCGAGCGATCCACCCGCCTCAGCCTCCCAGAGTGCTAGGATTACAGGCATGAGCCACCACGCCTGGCCTTTCTTCTGTCTTTGCTGGTTCTTTTTTGATTCCTCATCTTTGAATGAGGAGGATTTTTCCTAGATCAACTGCTTACAGGAGATTTATGATGGGAAGGGGTCAAGGACACCTTCTACATCAGTGAGAATTTCCCTTTCGACTCAGGGATTTGCATGTGAGATATTTTAGCCCTTTCTTCTCCCTAGCCAATGAAGACAGGCAGCTGCACAGCTGCCCAGCTGGTTACGATGTAGTCTCTTCTTACTTCTCATGAACATATGGCTTCCTGTGAAGATGGCCATTTGTGGGGTTCTAGCTTAGTTCCAATTCCTCTGCTACTCAAAATCAGACTCATCAGAGAAACTCATGTTACCAGCCTACCCACCTCTGTTAGTCAGCTAGGGCTGCCATAACAAAGTACCACAAACTCTGTGGCTTAAAACATCAGAAATTTATTATCTCACAGCCCCGGATGCTAGAAGTTCAAAATCAAGGTGTCAGCAGGGTTGCTTCCTTCTTGAGGCTCAGAGGGAGAATCTGCTCTATGCCTTTCTCTTAGCTTCTGGTGGTTGCCAGCAACCCGGGCATCTTTGGTTTGTAAATGAATCACTCCAGTCTCTGTTTCCATCATCACATCATGTTCTCCTCTCTATGTCTTTGAGTCCAAATTTCCCTCTTCTTATAAAGACATCAGTCATTAGATTAGGACCCATCCTAATCCAGTATGACTGCATCTTAATGGTTTTTAACTATGAAATGTCCGATTTCCTTAAGTACTAAGTTTGACAGTTGGTATCTGTAACATTTCACTTTGACACTTTTTGTGTTATTTTTATTCTGAAGGTACATCCAGTCTTTCAAATGCACATTTTGGCTCGTGATTATCTTTCAATTTTTTTTAGAGTAATTTTTGTGAAACCATGGTAAAGTCAAAATTTTGTGTTATTTTAGAATACGGGTTCCATTGTGGAACCAATGCAGTGCAGACAGCTTGAAAGACCAATGAAGTGTTTGGGAAAGATGTGGCTGATGAACACACAGTATGTTGATGGTTTGAGAAGTTCCATTCTGGTGATTTTAATCTTGAAAATGAGCCACGTGGGTGACCTGAGACCAAAGTGGATAATGATGAGCTGAAAGCTGTAGTGGAAGCAAATCCATCTTAACCTATGTGTGAATTAGCAGCAAGGTTTGATGATGTTACTATTCCAACAATATTGGACCATTTGAAACAAATCAGCAAGGTAAAGAGGCTGAATAGATGGGTTCCACATGAATTAAATGAGCATCAGAAGAGAAATTGTCTCGAAGTTTGCCTTTCTTTGCTGTCACAACATAAAGGCGAACCATTTCTACACTTGTATTGTTACATGTGATGAAAAATGGGTTCTTTTTGACAATTGCAAGTGTTCAGCACAATGGTTGGATAAAGATGAAGTGCCGAAACACATTCCAAAACTGAATATTCACCAAAAAAAGCTAATGGTGTCTGTTTGGTGGTCCAGCGCTGGTATTATCCACTATAGCTTCATGCAACCTGGTCAATTGATTACAGAGGATGTCTACTGCAACCAACTGGGTGAAATGGTGAGTATACTTGTGATGAAGCAGCCAAGATTGGTCAATAGACACAGATCAATTCTCTTGCAAGACAACGTTTTGCACGAACAATGCTGCTCCAGCTACAGCAGCTGGACTTGGAAACTCTCTGTCATCCTCCATATTCACCAGACCTTGCACCAACCGACTGCCACTACTTCCAGGCTTTGGACCACTTCTTGCAAGGGAAAATATTCAATTCTCAACAAGCTGTGGAAAATGCCTTTTGCGATTTCATCGCCAATTGCTCTCCAGCCTTCTTTGCTGCTGGCATAAACAAGCTACCATTAACATGGCAAAGCTGTGTTGATAGTTTAGGCATGTACTTTGATTAATTGTACTGCTTCTTGTTTGAGATATAATAAACTACACTTTTGATTCAAAATTGGACATTTCATATTTAATGACCCATCTGTAAAGACCTTATTTCCAAATATGGTCACATTCACAGGTTAACAAGGGTTAAGACTTCAACATATCTTTTTGAGGGACACAAATCCCTAATACTGCCTTATTCCCACTGTGACACAAACAGGTTGCTGCTTTTTCACCTCAGTATACGCATCTCATTAGGTGAACTATTAAACTCTTTCTGAGATAGGGGCCTCTGATGCTCTCTCAGCCTCCTAGAGTGCCTTTGTTCAAACTCCATTGCTTTAGTACCCTTTCCACATATATATGGTGAGGCGCCTCACCCGTCATAATTTTTTAATTGAAGATGGGATTTTCCTTCCTGTCTTTGTTTTTTGGGGGTGATTTCTGAGAGATGATGAAAATATAAACTTTATGTGACATCTTCAAACTGGAAATGATTTGGATGTTTCTCATTCTTTAGGGGTCCTGACACACTTAAGTGAATAAGAAAGAAATGCATACTACTATTTTTTGGCCTTATTTCTGTACGATAGACTTCCAATATCCTAGTTTTAATCTTACATGCCAGTTCTACCAACACTCTCTCACAGGTAGGAATTAATAGAATTCATTTATATGGAGATTTTAAAAAAACTTTCATAGGGATCATACTGAGCTAATATGCAATTTTAATTATTTTTTACCTTTTTATTATGGTAAAAAACCATAAAATTATTATCTTAACCATTTTTGAGTATATAGTTCAGTAGTGTTAATATTAACATATTCACATTGTTGTAAAACAGATCTCCACAACTTTTTCATCTTGCAAATCTGGAACTTTATACCCATTAAACAACTCCCCTTTCCACCTCCCACAGTTCCTGGTAACCACCATTCTATGTTTGTTTCTATGAATTTCACTACTTTAGATACTTCATATAAATGGAATCATACAGTCTTTGTCTTTGTAACTGGTTTATTTCACTTAACATAATGTCCTCATGTTCATACATGTTGTAGCATGGGTGTAGCCTTTTTAAGGCTGATTAGTATTCTATTGTATGCATATAACACATTTTATTAATCTATTTATCCATCGATGTACATTTGGATGGCTTTCACCTCTTGGCTATTGTGAATAATACTGCTAAGAACATGGGTGTATTAGTTATGGTTCTCCAGAGAAGCAGAACAAACAAGATACATAAGGTCTATCTGGAAAATATCCAGCCATTGCTAATATAACAAGAATGGTTTACGTGACATCGACGTAACCTGGCAGCCAAGGCGAGTGCACTGAAATGCGCACGCGTGAGCAATGACGCCTTCACTGTACTAGTCAGTGTGGCGCTAGATGCCACTGAGTGAGCATGTGTACTGTGTGGCCATCACATTCAAAATGACCAGTGAGTGCAGCAACGAATCTGTATCAAATTTTGCGTTAAGTTTGAACATTCCTCTATAGAAACGATTTGGATGATTCAGAAGACCTTCAGGGACGATGCGATGAGTGCAGTGCAAGTAAAAGCACGGCACAAATGCTTCAAAGATGATCAAGAATCTGTTGAAAGTGATCCACGTTCTGGAAGGCCTGCAATAAGCAGAACACCTGAGAATGTTGAATGTGTGAGGGTTAAGAGACACTGAGAGAGCTGTGTGAGGTCCCAAGGTGCCTACTTTGAAGGGGACTGAGGCATCATAGTCCTGTGTATAATTTTTCTTGTATCTTATATCTTCTTCAGTAAATGTCTCTATTTTTCATAGTACATGGCTGGATACTTTCTGGACAGACCTCGGTAGACAGATATATAAAGAGATTTATTATGGAGAAATGGCTCATGCAATTGTGGAGGCTGAGAGGTCCCATGATCTGCTATCTGCAAGCTGGAGGCCCAGGAAAGCTGGTGGTGTAGTTCTAGTCCAAACCCCAAGGCCTGAGAACCAGAGGCGACAATGGTATAAGTCCCAGGCTGAATCCAAAGGCCTGAGAACAGGGAGCTCTCATGTCTGAGGACAGGGGAAGATGGATGCCCCAGCTCAAGCAGACAACAAATATACCCTCCCTCTACCTTCTTAGTCTATTTAGGCCCTCAATAGATTGGTTGACGCCCACCTGCATAAAGGCATCCTCTTCAGTCAGTCTACAGATTCAAATGCTAATGTCTTCCAGAAACACCCTCAGAAACAAACCCAGGAGTAATGTTTTACCAGCTATCCAAGCACCCCAGAGCCCGGTCATTTGACACATAAAATTAACTATCACAATGGGTATACAAATATCTCTTAGAGACCCTGCTTTCAGTTGTTTTGGATATATACCCAAAACTAGAATTTCTAGATCATATGTTAATTCTATTTTTAATTTTTTGAGGAAGCTCCATACTGTTTTCCTTAGTAGCTGCATCATTTTACATTCCTGTCAACAGTGCACAAGTGTTCCAATTTCTCCATGTCCTCACCAACACTTGTTATCTTTCATTTTTATGATAGCCATCCTAATGACTGCGAGGTATATTCTTCACTTTTATATAACAATCATTGTCATACTGCTTTAATTTATAATTAGAAGGTCAATATTTATTTTTCTCAGTATATAACATGTCTGTTTGTGTTGTATCTTTTTTTTTTTCTCTAAGAGATGGGGTCTTGCTCTGTTGCCCAGGCTGGAGTGCAGTGGCTATTCACAGTAGGTGCGTCACACTAGTGATCAGAACAGGAGTTTTGACCTGTTCTGTTTCTGACCTGGGCCAGTTTACCCCTCCTTAGGCAACCCGGTGGTCCCCGGCTCCCGGGAGGTCACCATATTGATGCCAAACTTAGTGCAGACACCCAATCGGCATAGCGCACTTCAGCCCAGAACTCCTGGACTCAGGTGATCCTCCTAGACACACCACCATGCCCACCTGTGTTGTATCCTTATCATGACGTTGTGTTGAAAAAGTTTTTGATAGTTTTAATTATTTTTGCTCAGATTATGTAATAGCGCCAAGTTGGACATTTCTGAAAATAGACCGGGGTAAAAAAAAATCTAAATCTATTCTGTCAACTTAAGGGACTCATTTCCAGGAATAGTCCTTGTGTCTTATATAGAATATAGTACTTTAAAAATTCTTAGTCCCAAAATGTTCCTGAAATCTGCTGAGTTATTGAGATTTATTCTTGTAATACTCACTACTATAGTCTATTAAATACTTGATTCCATTAAATGCTTTCTCAGGTCTGACTTTTCAAATCTTCCCAAGCTTGTCAATTTTGAATTACTACCACTTCTGCTTCAATGTGATTCTTTTAAACTGCAGATTCAGCAGTTGCATTCTGCTGAGTAATGGATGCACTTAGCATAAAGAACGGCTCAAAATTATAGAACATTTAAAGCTCCTTATTTTAACCATTTCTTTGCTCAGGATTCTGAGAGGTAAATTAGCTACATAAATAATTTTGGGCAGGGTTGGCATTTGTGGGGGGAAGCATTTGACTGCTTTTTGAATAATATCCCTGGGCCACCATTAACTTGAACTTGTGAGAGCCAATATAGCACAGCGTTGAAGAATGTGGACTTTGGAACCCACATGTGTGAATTCAAACCTTGGCTCTAAAAGCTGTGTGAGCTTTGTCAAGTTTCTTAACCTCTCTGTGCTTCAGTTTCTTCATCTGTGAAACGGGGATTGCTGTTAGATGAAATGGGTTACGGTATGGGTTACTTGGAATAGTGTCTGGCCCACAGTAATACCAACTACACTGAGAATTATTAGCCAAGTAATTAGTTGCTTCCAGAAAGCACTGTTGGAATAAGTCACTGGCTGGAGAACTTGTGTGTAAAAGAGGAACTCCAAGTTTGAACCTCTGTATCTACCAGAGAAATTTCATTCAAGAGATAAAGCACCTGGAATTTCTAAGCACTGTGTCTGGTACATGGGTACTCTGTGGCTGTCAGTGGAATCTGAATAGTTAATGACACCATTTCGGAGTGAGAATGTTTAAACTCCTCATTCTGACTATGAAGAAGGAAGGGTAAGGTACTGAATACCAAGGAGCAAATAGTTTCTGAGAGAAAGATATGGACTTCTGATAGGAAGAAATTGCTGGCCCAGGAAATAAGCATTCAGGAAGAAATGAATCTCTAGTGTGTTCTGTGACTATTTTAGCTCTTGTGAGTAAAACTTTTGCCCAGGAAGAACTTTTGATTATTTAACAAAAGTTCTGGGCAAGGTGTTTCGCTTCTACCTCTGTCTGTGTGGTAGAGGCTGAGGTACAGTGGCTGGGTTTGGCCGCTCTGTATTACCAGAAGACCCAGACCTCTTCACAGGTGACTAGCTGACTAGTTACCTCTGAAGAGATATTTCAGTTTTCTTATGAAAGGACAAAGGCCTGTAAAGCTATTTTTGTGTGGGTAACAGAATGCCTGGGGGGGGATCCGGTGGAAAGTAAGAGCCCTGTTTAATAGGTGGGACAAAAAGGCTTTGGAGTTACAGACTGAGCTTCCAATCTGGGTTCTAGGACTTAGGAGTTGAGTGAGCTCAGGAAAGTGACTTAATGTCTTTGAACCTCATTTTCCCCATCTGTAAAATGGGGGTAATAATACCTTCCAAGGCTGCTGTGAGGATTAAATATAATCTATGTAAAATGCTACATACAAAGTAGACCCTCAACTAATAATAGCTTTTTCCATTATTAGCTGAAGACAGAGGGGTCCGACCTGATTCTAGCTTAGAATTTCCTGTCTCGAGCACTAAGGTGAAAACTAGAGATATTAACTTTTTAAATACTAATTAGAGATTCTATTCAAGGTCTCTTTGGATATAAGAATAATGTAGGATCTAAATGTTTAGAAAACCATCGGTTATACCAAATGATTAGAACAATAGGGCTACTTGCTCACGATGAAACAAATGAGTTTTGATGTTAGCTGAGTAGTAGTATAAAGTATGATTTAGATTCTAAGGGTGGAAACTATTTTCTTTAGGATTCCCGGAAACAGCTGCTCTGGTGTGGTGTACACAGGAAGTGCTGAAAAATGCTTGTTAAGTATTTTAGTAAAGCTCACTTAATACATATTTATGCACACATACATTTTTGTAACTGCCTTTCTGTTTCTTTCAGAATGAATCTTCAAAGAAAAAATGTGGTAGAGCAAAGCTTTTGCTGGGATTGTCAAGGCTAGGTTGGAACATTGATTCATCATCATTGTTAAGAACTCCCAGTGCTTACAAAACAAGCATGCCTGGGTAGGCAAAAAGATGGGAAGGAAGTAAACAACAATGTGAACTGTAGTTCTGGTAGTTTTCTTTTTTTAACTTATGCTTTGTTTTTTACATTTTAATTTTATTTTTTTCTACTTGTGTGTTAATATTTCTTAATAAACATATTACTTTTCTACTTTTAAACCCTAATCTCTTCCCGCCAATGCATGAACATACAAGCATGTATGTGTGCCACACACACATACATACCATTTACAAGATGCATTAGGCTGAAACTAAACTAAAATATTAAATATAAGACTGACAGACTGAATGAGAAGGTCTTCAGTTCATAGTCCTCTTGGGACTTAAGTAGTTATGTGTCAGAACAAGGTCTGAAGAGGTTTGGTTCTTGTATCCTATGGATATACAAACTGACCTTACAATCCATCATTTTGTCCATAGTCTTGAATTTTGATATTGGTTAAAGATTCCAGAAAATATTAATATACAACAGATTTGGATTTTTTAACATTAAAGTTATGTAAGTATTAGTGTAGAGTCAAATGGTTTTTATATTGGTTATCTGTTGGTGCATAGAAAAATACCCTAAAAATTCAGTGGCTTAAAAAAATGATGAACATTTATTATCTCATGGTCTGTGGGTCAAGAACTTGGACAATCGGTCGGGCGCGGTGGCTCACGCCTGTAATCCTAGCCCTCTGGGAGGCCAAGGCGGGTGGATCGCTCGAGATCAAGAGTTCGAGACCAGCCTGAGCGAGACCCGGTCTCTACTAAAAATAGAAATAAATTATCTGGACAGCTAAAAATACATATAGAAAAAATTAGCTGGGCATGGTGGCGCATGCCTGTAGTCCCAGCTACTTGGGAGGCTGAGGCAGTAGGATTGCTTAAGCCCAGGAATTTGAGGTTGCTGTGAGCTAGGCTGACGCCATGGCACTCACTCTAGCCCAGGCAACACAGCAAGACTCTGTCTCAAAAAAAAAAAAGAACTTGGACAATTTTAGTGGGGTGGTTCTGGGGTCTCTTAGGGTCTTTCATGACGTTGTAGTCAAGATGTTGGCCAGAGCTGCCGGCATCTGAAGGCTTGACTGGAGCGGGAGGCTCTGCGTCCAAAGTGGCTCACTCTCACTGTTGGTAAGTCGCTGCTGGGTGTTGGTAGGGACCTCAGTTCCCCACCATGTGGGCTTCTCTGCAGGGTTGCTTGTGTGTCTTCAGGACATGGCAGCTGGCTTCCTGCACATCAAGTGATCCAGGACAGATCCAAGGGCAGAAGCTACTATGTTTTTTATGACCTAGCCTCAGAAGTCACACACCGTCATTCCACAATGTTCTGTCAGTTCTGTAAGTCAGTTATAGCTGTTATTCACTGTGGGAGGAGACTACTCGAGAGTGTGAAGACCACCAGACGAGAATCATCTTACGGGTCAACTGTGGAGGTTGCCACAGTTCTCCAAAGTTTGATCCCAAAACATCACTTTTTCACACCTGTGGAGTAGAAATGGGGGTGTGTGGGGTATGTGAGGAGATTTCCTTCTCTTCTGAGACTATTTTCAACTTTTAGCTGATTTTCTTGGTATGTCTACTTTTGACATACATTTTTCTCTTTCCTTCACTTTTTCTCCCCTCTTGCTCCAGCCAGTGTGCCTGTTTATAAAAATGCTCTCCCTGGTTCTTCTTATTCCCATCCTAATCTGCTTGCAATTGTGCACAAATAAAAGTATCAGGTGCTAATGAAGGGACCATGGTGCCTTCATTATGAATGAAACATTTTAATTTCGGGGAATGATTTCTCTGGAATGATATCTGAAAACAACACACACACTGGACAGTGTTTAAGGATGTACAATTGGTTCATCACTGAAAGAACTAGAACTTATTATCTATGTAATAAAGACATTTGAGCCTCAAGTGCTATGTGACACATTGTGAAGTCAGATTGATTAAACATGATTTATTAGTCAGATTTGTTAGCTACCACCTAGGGAAGAGGCAAAATGAATGTAGATATTTGTAAAGAGAGTTTGATGATTGAGTATTCATAAAAAGAATACCTACTTAATCTCTATGTAAACCGTCTAGTAGATTCCTATTTGCCACCTCTATGGGGCTACACAAGAGCGTGAAGATCACCAGACAAGAATCATCTCGGGGCCGTCTTGGAGGCTGGCTGCCGCAGTTCTACGAAGTTTGATCCCAAACATCTCTCACACCAGTAGTGCAGAAATAGTGCCCTGGAGGACGCGCCCCATGTGATGCTGCTGTCCAGAATCCACAGACACGGGGCTCCTCCTTGCTTTGAGTGCTGCCTGCAAATCAGTCAGCGAAGAGACATGGAAAGAAAGGGTGGACTCTGGGCACTTCTCGAGTTCCCGTATCTTCCTTTTACAGGTTTGCAGGCTCCTTCCAACTCCACCAGTCCTTTTCCACTGTTTTCTGGGGTCAGCTCCCACCTCACAGTCACTTGTAAGTTTTTATTCCTTTAGAATTACTGTGAACCAGGAAACAAAACAACCAAGCATATTTCCTTTAAGTCCAACATGGATATTAATACTATTAATAAAATGAATAATTTCATACTGCTATGGTAGCATAAATACAGCCACTGGGACACCTGGGATCCAGCTGCAGGGCGTCCCATGCTGGTGGGTAGGTCGCAGTGAAAGAGTGGTGAGTTACCCAGTTAAAATGCTGACCTGGTACCTTTGAGTTTCATGAGCAGAGAAACTCTAAGAGGACCTCACTGAGCATTCCAAGAAGGCCCCTGCCTGGTCCCCAGAGTGTGGGCAGGAGTGGGGGATGACAAGAGTGGCCTTTGGACTCAGTCCAGCTCCTGCACTTACTAGCTGTGTGACCTTGAGCAGATTATTTAACCTCCCAAAGCCTTAACATGTCTTCTTTAAAATGAGAGATAACAGTACCTAGCACATAAGGCTGTTACAAAGATTACAGAAAAAAATGTGTGTAAAGAGCTCACCACCTGCCTGGCACACAATGAGCATTCAAATGCATATAGCCATTTGTTAAAGAACATGTACATATACCTTGGATTTTTGCTGTATCTCAACTTTGGGCCTCCCCTCCCTTTTTCTTTTTAAATCAGTAAGACACTTTAAAATGAGAATTCTCACTTTTTTTCAGCAAGAGGGTTTTTTTTAAACCTCTTAAAGAAAAGTGTTAGAGCAGGAATGAGATTAGCACTAGGGAATAGCACTTAGGATATGATTATGGGACGGAATGGATTCATGTGTACATACATTGAAGACGCTGAGGCTTTGGAAGGTATTGGTTAATGTGGGACGCGTCCCTTTAAGAGTTAAACTGTAACCCGAGTTTAAAGGGCTGGAGGGGTCAGGAATGACTGGGAGGACATGGAGAATTTTATGGAAAGACCACAAGAGGAAGGAAGATAATCATCCAAATAAGTTAAGCAGAAACTGAGGAGGGAATGAGGTTAGGTATTTATTAGTGGGGGACCTTTCAGGGAAAGAACCACATTCTATTTAGCTTAAGCAAAAATGGGAGTTGATTAGCTCACACAAGTGAAATCCGGGCTGATCTCTGCTGCAGGTAGGGCTGGATTCTGGGCTCAGATGGTGTGGTCAGGGAACCCCTTTTCCCTTGCCCTTCCACCTGGTATAGACAGGCTCTCTCCAAATTGTGAGCGAGACTCAACTCTTTTAGCTCAGTGACCAGGGAGAAAACCTTTTCTGAGAACCCCAGCAAATTTCAGAGGGGTCTCTGGCCTAACCTGGGTCACAAATCCAACCTTCTTTCAGTCACTGTGGCCTTGGGGGGATTGGGGTACACTGGGCAGCATCAGCTGACCAAACCACATGGGATCGTCCCACTGCCACCCAGAGAAGTTCTGCTCCCAAAGACAAGGCCAGGGAGGCTGGACAGGAGCAAGGAGCCAAATGCACAGCGGGTAGTGCCCTGCCTAACATCCCACACCGCCTGCCAGTACCTCTGGGCAAACACCCCTTCTGCTTCAGCCTGACACCAGCCCCCTGAGCCAGCAGGACCCCTGCAGTGACTGCAGAGTCACATGACCACACGAACTCCTGGAAATCTAATCTTATAGCAAATAGTTGTCCAGAGGACTAAACGCAGACAGTTCCTTTTCTCCAAGAGGTTTGGAGCTAGGGCAGGATTCACTGAACACAGGGTCAGCAGAGTGAAGAGTGGAGTGAGGGTACTGCTTAGGTGGTATTAAATGAATGCAGCCACTGGGACCACCTGGGATCCAGCTGCAGGTTGGAGAGAGTCTCCTTCTGGGCAGGTGATGATAGAAGAGTTGTGAGTTAACCCAGTTAAAATGCTGGTAGTAGTACCGTAGACCTGCTAGTACTGAGTTACATGTGCAGCTTCATTTCCAGTGTCCTTCGTCCCCTGTATCATACGTAGTCCACAGTTCAATGGCATATCATTCCTTATCCCTGGTAGAAAAATCTCATGAACATTTTTAGAGACGCGTTTACCATAGGAAGCAGCACACATCCTGCGCTTGACACATCCTTCAAAGATCCTGAGCGAAGAGGCCTGTGGGGCTGGGGCATGAACCAGTGGAGAGAACTAGCACGGATTGCTAGAATGCTTTAGAAATCCTTTTCTGCCTCAGAGAAGTGGCTAATTAAATTTGGGGTTTGAAACAGAAGGAAACATAAGATATAAAAAAAAAGAAGAGAGGAAAAAAATAAATAAAATTTGAGGTTGGGTATTGGAAAAGGGCCAGATATGGAAACGAGCATCTGTTGATCACACTTTGCTTCAGATGCTCGGCTCCTTACTAGGGAAGAAGGCAGGGAACTGCTGCTAGCACCGAGACAAGCAGGCAGGGTAGGAGGAGTGATTCATTATGTTTACTTTCAGGCTTTCATCTTGTAAAAAAGATTAATTCAGTAGAACTCAAATTCCAGAGAAAAATGGACCATTTATTGTTTTAGATTCAGACTTAGGCACAGCAGGTGGATTTTCTAAATTGCCTCATCTGACATTTCCTAGAAATGTAAGCTAGCATTATTCCAATTTTTGGCAACTGGAAAGTTATATTTGAATATTCTACAAGTCAGTTGGCAGGACTTGGATTTTCAAACACTTAGCCATCTCTCTTGAGTGTGAGCTTGATTTTTGTCAAGTGATTTTTTACCATGAGACAGTCCTTTTTTAGATCTATAAATAATCTTGGAAAACTTAAATCATTTGTCAAAGATCAGTGAATAACATGTACATTACAGCCAGGAACTGAAGAGTTTCTATTAGAATCTGGTTCCCTTACATCTTGGAGTCACTTGTAAAAAGTGACTATTATTTGTGATGTATGTAATTTTGTTTAGCACATGGAATAAGTGAAGCCTCTTAACAAACATCTTGTCCTCCTGGCTTTTCCCCTGGGTACCTCCAGTGCTAAGTGTGGTCTCTGCCTTTGGTAGGGCCCTCACTGTAAGAAAGCTGCGAATCACGTATTTTCTTCTGGAAGCATACTATTCTGCTGTGTTGGGCAGATCCAACAGGCAAATCCACTTTGCCAACAGCAATACCATATTCCAGGTAATGATGTCCTTTGATCTTTTCAATTGGAAATGGTAGACCTAAACAAATTAAATTCAAGCAAGTACCATCAGTTAATTATTTCTTAATTGTTAGACAAGTCTGGTCTTCACCAGTTGTCTCTAAGACACCACTTTAATTCACTGTTTTAACATGTTTTTGTATACTCCCTTGAAATTTCTCTATTCAATAATCTTTTGGGTTATTCATAAGTGTTTTTGCTTGCTTGTTTTTATGAGTATCATAGATTTTCCCTGTGTCACTCTATATCTTTGGGGTTATTTAGTGTAACTATAGCCTTTTTGTGATTATAGATTTCTGATAGTTGAAAATAACTCTTGGGCCAATAAAATGCAGTCATTTCCTAGGGGGCAAAGGGTCAGGGAAGAGATGAGACAGTAAATGAGTTCGGATTCAGACCTGTTTATTTAGGGGCCTCTGGGACACCCAGGGGGATGTGGCCAAAATGCACTTGGAAATGATCTGGAACTCAGAGGAGAGTTCAATGCCAGAGATAGATCTTTGGAACTACGAGCTTATAAGTAATATGTGAAACTGTGAGAATACATGTAAACATCCAAAGGAGAAAGCATAAGTTGAAAAAAGATTGATATTAAGGGCTGGGCAGAGAAAGAAGATGTGAGTGGCCAGAGAAACAGGAGACTTGTGGGAGAGCCCTGTTTTGGAAATCAAGGCCAAGGTCGAGATAAGAGTCTGAGGGCATCACTGGCCACAGAAAGCAGTGGCGTGGGGTGGAGCAGCTGAAAGCCACACTCTGGTGGGTTAGGCCTGGGCGGCTGGTGAAGAGAGAGGAGATGGGAGAGTAGAACGGAGAGGTTTTTCAGGATGGAGTGTTGACCATGTTTGTCAGGGACAACAGGAAGAGGAGCACTCACCGAAGAAAGAGGAGACTGGGGCCTGTTGATGGCTTGAGGTTTCAGGGAGGTGGGGCAGCATCAGGAGAGCAGTGGTGCGTCTCGGAGGGGGTTGCACATTCTTTCAGCTGGAGGAAGGAGGTGAGTGAAGATACACATTAGGAGGTGGACAGGAGAGACGTCGAGGCAGTTATCAGTCCCGAAGTTCTCTCCCTTCTCAATGGAGCAGAAGGCCGGGTCATCTGCTGAGCAGGAGAGGAGTTCGGCAGCATCTTTATAAATTCAAATATATGGGGCCCCTAGCTTTTGTGGACCTCATATAATACATTTCCATTTTGGAATCTAAGTAATTTTTCACCTTCTCCTGAACCCACAAAACGTCATATTTAAGAGCCAACAGCTTACACCAAAAGCCATGGAAGTGTTAAGATCTCCATCCCTTCTTGTAAAACCTATCCTGGGAAATTCCGACCAGCTGAAGGTTTTGCCTTCAGATGTGCAACTTGGTCCAACATGGTAAATCTATGCAGATCCGTACAGGTCTTATGGATGTAAAGACTGATGGGTGAGTAATGTATGCATTAACTAACCCGATAAATTGACTCACTGAGAATGTTGTATCGTCTTTGGAGAGAGAGTAAAAACTCCTTGGGGTAGGGAGGTCCCCTGAGAACTGTTAGTGTTCCTGATGTAATAAGAGGTTAGGAAGCCGTTTATTATGGAGTAAGTGTGACAGCTAAGAAATGGAAAGAAAGACATGTGAGTAACACTAAATCCTCATTCCACGTCCTTCAGCCATTGCCAGTCACATTCAGGAAAATGTGAGAAACTTAAATACTATAACTTTATTTATATTTTACATTACACTTACAAATGCTGCATACTTTAGCTTCACTTCTGATGAAAAAAAGATACATGTAGTTTCACTTTCCTCTTCCGTGTTAACGTACCTGCTGCTACACGAGGCAGAAACTCCCACTCTAGCAGGGCGATTAGCCATGAGGGAAGGGACTGGGAGGGGATATCGTCTTCTGCAGCTTGGTGGAGCCCTCAGAATTTACCAATTTGCTCTATTTTCCTCTGGGACGTCTTACCTTTGCCCCAGGTTTTCTGTTTCCGAGCAGGCTCACCCCACACAGCCTCAGAACTGTGCAAGGGCTTGCCTGTTCTTGTCCCAGCCTCACACCACACCTCAGGCTGGGTACAAAGTAGCTTTCCAAACCTCAGGAATGACCGACCAGAACCTGTTTACCACTGGCCGGTGGCCAAGTCTGAGGTTGGCCACTGGTGCTGTGGCCCTCAAAATCCTGCGAATGGGCATGTTCAGTTACACACGGGTTGGGAACGGTTGGGGTATTGGCCATCCTTTGGCCAAAGCAATAATATAAGACCCTTCAATACAGAGTGAAGTATGTGAAAAAGTTAAACAAAATGAAAACAGGAAGCACTGGTAAAATGCTTTTACCTTTACTGAAAATTTCCCAACTTTTTTCTTTCGAATGTAAATTAGCTAAGAAGCATTTATTGCTCATTTATGGCTTCTAAAAACTTTCTAAGACTTTGTGGAACTCACTGTTGCACAGTGGTAGGTTTGAATGTGCCCTTGGACCTCACCTATAGTTTTTGCCTTTCCTGAGCACTTGTCTCCTCTGTCGCGTCCTGGATCCTGACAAAGCTCTAGGAAAAGGAGATTCTCTTTTCAGACACAGATCCTAAGCCCCCCCCCCCCCACCTCACCCCTGCCACTCCGATGCAAGAAAGGGCCCCTTTCCGCCAGGACCCCCTGCCACAGGCTCTACCTGCTCGCTGCGCTCCTCACGCCAAGCTGGAGAGGCAGCAAGGGTCAGTCCCAGGGGTGAGGATGGCCGCCGGCATGATCCCCCGGACAGCTCCTTCCCTCCTCTTGTGCACTTGAACAGATTTGGAGACAGTCTATGAACATCTTTCCCCCCTGTTTTTATCAAGCGTTCTCTGTTTTCTACTGAATCTTCAAACACAGCTTGTGCCTTATTTTCTTTTGGATGTATCAAGAATAGTATTTTCCCACTTCTGAAGAGCTTAAAAAATAGGCCAAATTCCTGTTTCTCTGAGAATGTAGTCCTGCCTATAAGTAGGGAGATAAAAATAGTCTTCTAAATCTGTGGTCCTTAAGTTTATCTTCCGTCTTAACTTTACCAGGAAGCCAGCGGGACCTGTGTACATAAGCGTGGAGGTAAAAGGTGAGAGATGAAGTGTAAAAAAGGTTGTCTGAACTTAGGTGCCTGGCAAGTCTTTAGTCCCTGAGCCTGAGGAATTGCTACCGTAACCTAAACTCAACAGAGGAAGCACACCACGGCCAATAAGCAGGGCCAAGTCCAGGGCAGGAATCAGGGTCATAGGTTACAGATTGATCCGGGAGTGAG
Organism: Lemur catta; assembly: GCF_020740605.2. Lineage (NCBI taxonomy): Eukaryota > Metazoa > Chordata > Mammalia > Primates > Lemuridae > Lemur > Lemur catta. The sequence continues at coordinate 45,061,853 of NC_059128.1, read as the reverse complement.
ATTATGAGCATGCGTAAAAATTTTATAGGGATTAAGTCTGGAAAATAAAGTGAGTATATTTCCAAGATAGTTATTGAAACCTGGATTTTTCAAAACCTTACCACCCTTTTGTTCTCCCTAAGTGGTTGGGAATGTACTGGACATTTGTCAAGTTTGCTTATTTTTTGTTCAGTGTCCCTTCTTCCAATTTAGAGGGAATTCCCTATTGCACGAAGTTTTGGGGTGATGTGGGGCTCTACACTGTATTCAGGGGCAACCCCCTCTTCCTACCCAGAGACATCCAGGGTATGGTGCAAGGCTCAGGTTCAGCCAGTCAGACACTCTGCTCTGGAACTTTGAATATCAAGGGAGGAAGCAGGGTTCAAGGATAGTTCAAAAGCCATTATTGCTGGTGGTGTCATCCTGTGGGCAGCAGTGAGGTACTAGCAAGGGCAGACTGTCTTGTGGACGACGACCTTGGCCATGGTCCTCAGTGCCCACCCTCTCTTGGTTTCCAGCCCATTTTCTGAGCCTTGTTCTCTAGCACTCCCACCCATCCTGTGACCTATTCAATATCCTTCCAATACACCCCAGCTTAGCTAAAATTCGTCAAGGGTGGCTTCTGGTGCTCACAACCAAGAATTAGATTGGGTCCTGTGATACTCCTTTCTTCAAGAGGTGTTTCCAGTGCTGCTGGTTGGACTCGCTTTAGAATGGTCTGGCGGCAAGCGTGGTACACCCCTCTGTGTGACAGCAGCTGTGCTGAGAACTTTTAAGACTGACTAGAGTCAAGGGTTTCTGGCATCTTCCCAAAGCGGATGCAACTAACTTAATGTAGAGATAAATGCCACTGAGTATGGGCAAACAGTCAGTGTTTGTAGGTATGAATCCCAGACACAAAGGTAGGTGGCAAGAGAGGCTGAGTTTTTTTATATATTTAAATCAACTCAATGTCAACTTTACCTTTTCCCACCTAGCAATAAGGGAATGTGTCTCCAGGCATATTTGACTGCCTCCAGAGCCCCCTCATTATAAGGGTCACTTGGAAGCCCAGGGTTTCATGGTGCCAAGGTGCGGGGGGCGGGCCCTCTGGTCATCAGTCGTGGACTTCATCGGTGGCTACCGAGACCCAGCCAGTGTGGTCACATCAAACCTGCTGGCTCTGTTTTGTCCCTGCAGTATTTGAAGTATGGGGTTCTGCCTGGAGTTCTGTCTTCCCAGGTGTACTGCCAAGCTACAACTTTGAAGATTTGATCACCTCCTGAGGGCACTATTATGGGAGAGCTGTAGTCCCTGATGCTTGGGGAACCGGTGGAGTTCTGTCCCTCCTCGTGTCTAGGAATCTTAGTCGGATGACCATTCTACTTTCTTCATATTTCCCTTACAGGGGAAATATTACCCCCAGCAAATAACTTAATTCATGGCTTAAGCTTGTGAAAACAAAATTCAAGAAGGAAAAAGTCCCACAGGCAACTTGTGTTTTCTGCCCTGCCACAAACCTGCTTTGAGGCAAGAACGCACAGAGCCTGTTCCTTGCTGAAATGAGAGAAGAGAGATGGGTCACTACATGGGGTGGGAGGGAAATTTTAAAAATTAATAGATTTTTTGTAGTCTTGTCAACAACATCTAAAATTAATGAGGGGAAAAATAAAATAGACGTTCCAAAAGGCTATCAGCTGCCAAATAGAAGGGTTAATTGGATTTTTATTTGGTGTCACCATCTTCTGTGATTCCTTAAAGTTTCATAAGAGATGCGATCTCATTTCTAAGCTACTTTGGTATAAATGTCATTCCCTCCTTTTCTCACTCTAACTTTTTTATTTTTTTATTTTTATTTTTATTTTTATTTTTATTTTTTGAGACAGAGTCTCACACTGTCACCCAGGCTAGAGTACAGTGGCATCATCATAGCTCACTGCAGCCTCAAATTTCTGGCCTCAAGTGATCCTCCTGCCTTGGCCTCCCAGAGTGCTGGGATTACAGGCATGAGCCACCCACGCCTAGCCTCTCACCCTAACTATTTCAAGTCAAGAATGAGGAGTATTTCTTGACTACATTCTGTAAATCAAGTCAGCAACTCTATCTCTAATTAATAGAGAACTTCTACTCCAACTGAAAACCAATATTTGTGCCGCAAATGAAATGGCATATAGTCCTCAATCCTGCTTTCTTACTGAGTCCCGAGTTCCAGCTGCTTCTTTAAATGGAATCCACCTGCTATAGACTTGGCCAGCAAGGCCAAGTATCTCTGCTGGCGTGTGAGCCTAATAACTCATGAATACACTCAAGAACAGGCTAAAAGTTTTTATTCCTTATAAATGCTGATTCCAAGAAGCAAAAAAAAAAAAAAAATCCATATTTTGGGAATTTACAAGCCTAGTTCATTCCAGACACAGGAAGTCTAAACTCTGGTAAAACTGCTGTGTCACTAGAAGAGGCAGTTGAGAGAGGGAGTCGGGTCTTCACAAACCCACAACCACTGTTGACCTTCAGTCATGGAAAGCCTGACTCAAACAGGCTTAAACGAGACAGGGACTCACTGTCCCATTTAACAAGGCCAGACGTAGTTTGGGTCTAGGATTGCTTAATTTGAGGGCCCAGTGACATCATGGAAGATCTAGATTCTGCCCATCTTTCCTCTCTGCCACCTTCTATGTGGCCCCTCATGACTCAGCATTTCCAAATATCAAATCATAGCAAGTCTTCCAGAATCAGAGGGAAGAAGTGGCTTCTTCTTGCCTGTCTGTTCTTAATAACAAGAGAATTTCTCCCACAACTGTGCCCCTCATTGACCAGAACTGAATCAAGACCACCTCCTCAGGGCTTGACTCAGGGTGCCGGTTCCAGAGCACAGGACCACTTGGGGACCAAATCCAGGCGGGCGGGCAGAAGGAAGGAAGGAAGGAAGGGATAGATTCAGGCAGGCAGCCAGCAATGTATGTCATGCCAGCTCACCCCCATGAGCTTACAAATGGCCTGTAAATGTGTTTTGTACATTTTCTGCTCCTGCGTTCCTTTAGCCCCTTCTCCATGTTCCTGGGCTCAGCTGGGAGGAGTCAACAGCCCCCAGCCCTCTCTTAACAGCCTTGGGTGTCTTCTCTCTCCAACCCACCCATCAGATGCCCCCCTACTGAATGTCCACAGCAGCCTTCTAACTCCCTATTTAAGGAAGAGAAGAGACTCCCTTCTTCCACTGACAAGATAGGAAGAGAGCTCAGAATTCCATTCATTCATTCATTCATTCATTCACTTACTATATACTTGTTGAGTGTCTACCATATGTTGACCTGGGAAGGTGCCAGGTACACAAAGGTAAGTAAGGCACAGCTTTTGTGCTCAAGCAGCTTGTAGAGGAAACAAGTACAAATGGGCAAACCATGCGGGGTGGAGGCTATTACAGGAACTGAGTTATCAGCAGGGGATTAGAGAACTATTAACAATGCTGTCCATGGACATGGTGCGAAAACGAGCATTTGCAAGGTAGACGGGGAACCCAGTCACATTTCTGATGTTTCCAGATGACTGGCTTAAAAAATGAATGTTTGAAGAATAATCAATTCATGAGTTAGGGGTGATATAAAGTATGCCATGTTATTATTTCTATTAATAAAAACAATATGAAAATAAAATACTTTCTTAAAGCCAGTGTTTTTTTTTTTTTTTGGTGAAACTTTACACTTTTCAGAGATTTATAGCCTTTGGAAAGAAAACCTAGAAGTGAACAAATCAGTGTAGTAAAGAGAAGGTAGAACGTTCATTGCCATAATTATCAGGTCTTTGGTAAGAACGTGGCGGTTTCTGAAGCACAACAGTCCTGTGATTTGTGCTTCCCTACAAACCTGGAGCTCCGCTCCTGATCGCCTACACCCCGCTGCGAAATCCCCCTCACCTGTGGGTGTACCGTCTCACTGTAGTAACTTCACGCCTGGTTGGTTATATTTTCTCCAGCACTACTTCCAGGAATGACAGGAGGGGATGAATATTTTCTCTCCTGCCACTAGAAATGTGGGTTTTTAAGAGGGGGATTAATGATGAATGTAGCAATTTTTTCATGGTGCATTATATAAAATCCTTTGAGAGCTCTCCTCAGGGTGGGAGTCTTGAAAACAACATAAAGGAAATGCATAGCACTAGGAAACATTCATGCCAAGTGAGTTCTGCAGGGCTGCTCTTGCCAAACATTGTCGTTGGATTAGGTCCTACAACCTGCTTGCTAGTCCACTCTTGGGCTGGATTGAAAAATACACAAATTACTTTGGGTCGTTTGGCTTTATGTTGAGAGCCCATTGTGGGGCCAGGTGCTGGCCCTGGATCTGGAGATACAGACACGACTAGACACAGTGCTGCCCTCGGGGAGCTGTGATCTGTCCAGGATCCTGCATCTCACACTCCAGCCCACTACAGGTTTCCAAGATTGAATGGTGTTAGATAAATTGCAAGTACACTTTTAGAACTACATAACCATACACATGGAAATTTTAACTAGAAAGGTCCACAGTGGCAGGACTCCCTTCCCCCCATTGCTTCAGTGGTGCAGCCCACACGTCACATACCTTTGTATTATGCATCTTCCACCCAGTGTTTCCCCAATACCTGCCTTGGCTTTTCTCTTGCTGAACACTGCTCTACCTCACACTTGCCTCCTCGGATAGCTAATTATAAGCCTCTATTTTAGTGCCTACTTATGACAAACGCTGTGTCAAAAGCAGGCCTACCCATTTAGAAATTTAAAAGGGCATAATTCCTGAATGGTGATGAAGCAATGCCGTTAGATGTGCTTTACCACCCAAGGGATGGTTCAGGGAAGTTGAAATAGGTCTGGTCAGGTCAGTGTGGGCCAAGTGGGTGCCCAATAAGTGATTATTGACAATGACAATGACCTAGTACAAGTTTACCTGCGATACTTTCTATTCATATAAAGAGGCAGAGACACGTCAGTGATCATCAGGATCAGAGCTTGGGCCACTGCAGCCTTGTAGGTAAGCTCACATCTTTGCAGGCCCAGAACATGTCTCACTAGCCCTTCTCAATCTTCAGAAATAATGTTTCTGATGTAACAGTAGCTTAGAATATTTGAATGTTGGGTTTAATGTCTACTCATTTTAAGTTTTGGATTTTTAATCACAGGCTTGCTTGCTAACACTACCATGTCCTTTAGGCCTTTGGTCTCTCAGCCACTGCTGATTTGCTGGGATGCTGTTATCACTTCCTCTTCTCCAACTCAAGAGTAAGAGGCAGAAGGGTGGGGGGTGGGGGGGCAGCAGGGAGGAATTGAAATAGGAACAGTGTGAGTGTTTATATACCTCTTGGGTTTATGAAGAGGAAACTTGCCTCTTCCAAATTGTCATCTATTCAAGGTCTTGGACTCTATAAATGTCCATCCCTTTAATAGAAAACAAACAAAAACTGGTGTTCAAAGCTTCCACGTACATCTGTGTTTATAGATGGAAATATCCGTGGGACTAAAATCTTCAAGCCTGAATGCAGATCCCTAGTTTCCATGGGATTATATAAAACCTGTATTTCTGAACCAATCCCTTCCCCCTTCTGTCCTCCTTCCATCTTGAAGCAGGAGTTGAACATGTCATTCAATTGACAGCCAGGAAATGTTTTACCTGCTTGACTTGTTCTTACTATTTTATTCAGGTTTCAGTCAAATGTTTCTACACCCTGCTGGGTGTGGGAGGCCGTGACTCACCCCGACAGGGGATATCACTCTGTGTGCACATCCAGGGTGTTGCAGGATGATTGAACACTTCGAAATTCAGGCTTGGTGCCACTTTGTTCCTTCCCTTGTTCTTCTCTCTTGGATATTTACTTGGCTACTGGCTCCCAAGGAGAACCAGTCAGTTGAGTATTCAAATATTAAATTCATTCCTCTTTCTGCACAAGTGGCCAAGCAAGTTTTTCGTAGGAACCTAAACTGGTGCCTGAGTAAAGACGGGGGCGGGGAGGAGAGAGACTAACTTTAAAAGACAAAGGAAATTCTGGAAAATAGCTTTTCTGCCTAATGGTAAGTTTTGTGATATGTTTCTATTGTCCTTTAGTGCCTTTGTGCACGAGTAGGTCAGGAAAATATTTTAATGAGAATAACCTCAAAATAATCGATTTGTGCCAAGAAGCCTCCTTGGAGTCTGCTTGGTCTGTTAAAGCTCACAGAGAGGCCTTTCACCCCTGGCTGTCTGCCTGCTATGAATCACATTCTGCGCATAACACCTCCTCCCCTCACCTGCCTTTACACTGAGGACTTGCCCAGATCTTTAGTGGCTGCAGACTGAGTACTGCCATGGGGGGAGCCAGCAGAACAGAGGCAGCTACAGTCAGGTGACAGGTGGAAGCCACACACCAGGGCACCCTGCTGCTCCTAAGGCTGTCAAGCTCTTCTCATTCTCAGAGATTCGTTCAACCCTGTGTCCTTTATTTCCCTCTTGTAGGTACTTCTGGAGATGGGTAGCCTTGTGACATTTCTTACCCAAAGCTTTTATTTTTTTATTTTTTAGAACTTAATGTTATTAGTTTATCAAGAGTTAGACTCAAGGGTGTGTAAATCAGGCATTTTGAGTAGTTGGCTCCAAACCCAACTGTATATCAGAACCACAGCGGAGGTGGGGGAGTTGATTTAAATATACACATTTCAGGACCATATGGCTTCACTGGTGCATTCTAAAACATTTAAGGAAGAATTAACACAAATCCTTCTTAAGTTCTTCCAAAAAATTGAACACTTCCAAACTTATTTTATAAGGCCAATGTTACCTTGATACTGAAGCCAGAAAAAGACACTACAAGAAAAGAAAAGTACAGACCAGGATCCATTATGAACATATATGCAAAAATTCTCAATGTAATACTAGCAAAGCAAATTCAGCAACATATGAAAAGGATTATATGCCATGATGAAGTGGGATTCATTCCCAGAATGCAAGGATGGTTCAACATATAAATATCAATCAGTGTAAGGTATCACATTAAGAGAACAAAAGGGCCAGGCACAGTGGCTCATGCCTGTAATCCCAGCACTTTGAGAGGCTGAGGTGGGAGGGATTGCTCAAGGCCAGGAGTTCAAGACCAGCCTGGGCAACATAGTGAGACCTCATCTGTACAAAAATTTTTTAAAAAATTAGCCAGGCATAGTAGTGGGCACCTGTAGTCCCAGCTACTTGGGAGCCTTAGGTGGGAGGATCTCTTGAGCCCAGGAGTTCAAGGGTGCAGTGAGCTATGATTGCACCACTCCACTCCAGCCTGGGCAACAGAGGAAGGTGCTGTCTCAAAAAAAAAAAAATAAATAAAAAGAGAGAGAGAGAGAGAATAGGGAAAAAAAATTACATGATCATTTCAATTGATACAGAAAAAGCATTTGACAAAATTCCACACCCTTTCACGATAAAAAAAATACTCAATAAACTAGGAATAGAAGAAAATTTAATCAATATGATGAAAGCCATATATTTTAAAAAAGAAAAGAAAAGAAAAGAAAACAACCAGCTAACATTGCCCAGTGGTCAAAGAAAGATTGAAAGCCTTTCTTCTAAAATCAGGAACAAGACAAGTTTGTCCACTTTCACAACTTCTATTCAACGTAGTGTTGAAAGTTCTAGCCAGCACAAGTGGGCAATAAAAAGAAATAAAAGGAATTTTTTTTCTCAGATATAGTCTCACTCTGTTGCCTGGGCTAGAGTGCCATGGCTTCAGCCTAGCTCACAGCAACCCCAAACTCCTGGGTTCAAGTGATCCTCCTGCCTCAGCCTCCTGAGTAGCTGGGACTACAGGCACACACCACCACACCTGGCTAATTTTTACTATTTTTAGTAGAAATGGGATCTCACTCTTGCTCAGGCTGGTCTCGAACTCCTGAGTTCAAGCAATCCTCCTGCCTCGGCCTCCCAGAGTGCTAGGATTACAGGTGTGAGCTACCATGCCCAGCCTAAAAGGAATTTATATTGAAAAAGAAGTAAAATTATTTCTGTTTGCAGACAACATGATATTATATGAAGAAAATTCTAAAGATTCCATACATAAAAAACCAGAGCTAATAAATTAATTCAGCAAAGTTACAGGATAAAAAAATCAACACACAAAAATCAGTTATATTTCTATATGTTAGCAATGAAAAATCTGAAAGGGAAATTTTTTAAAAATTTCATTTAAAATAGCATCAAAACAATAAAATAACTAAGAATAATTTTTTTTTTTTTTTGAGAGAGAGTCTTGCTCTGTTGCCCAGGTTAGAGTACCTTGATGCCAGCCTAGCTCACAGCAGCTTCCAACTCCTGAGCTCAAGCCATCCTCCTACCTTAGCCTCCCAGCAGACTACAGGTGCATGACACCATGCCCAGCTAATTTTTTTCTATTTTTAGTCAACTGGCTAATTTTTTCTATTTTTAGTAGAGACAGTCTGGCTCTTGCTCAGACTGGTCTCAAACTCCTGAACTCAAATGATCCTCCTGTCTCAGCCTCCCGGAGTGCTAGGATTAGAGGTATGAGCCACCACACCCAGCCTAGGAATAAATTTAACCAAGAAGGTCAAAGACTTCTACACTGAAGACTATCAAACATTGCTGAAAGAAATTTAAGAAGATAAATAAATGAAAGGACATCCTCTGTTCATAGATTGGAGTACTACCCAAATTGATCTACATATTCAATGCAATTCCTATAAAAATCCTAATGGTATTTTTTTTTCAAAAGTAGAAAAACCCATTCTAAAATTTATATGGAATCTCAAAGAACCCTGAATAGTCAAAATAATCTTGAAACCAAACAAATTTGGAGGTCTCACACATCCTGATTTCCTACTACAAAGCTACAATAGTCAAACTTACTGCAAAGCTACAGTAGTCAAACATACTACAAAGCTACAATAGTCAAAGCAGTGTAGTATTGGCATAAGGGTGGACACACAGACCATAGAATAGAAGAGAGAGCCTGGAAACAAACCCTTGCACATATGGGCAATTGATTTTCAATGGGAAAGGATAATCTTCAACAAACAATACTGGAAAAACTGGATATACACTTGCAAAAGAAAGCAGTTGGATCTTTAACCTTGTGTCATATATGAAAATTAACTCAAAGTAGATCAGAGATCTAAACTAAATCTTCATGACACTGGATTTGGCAAGATTTCTTGGACAGAACACCAAATTGCACATGCAACAAAAGAAAAAAATAGATAATTTGGGCTTCATCAAAATTAAAACTTTCGTATATCAAAGGACACTATGAAGAAAATGAAAAGACAGCCCACAGAATGGAAGAAAATATCTGCAAATCATATATCTGATAAGGAATTAATATCCAGAATATATTAAAAACTTCTATAACTCAACAACCAAAAAAACCAAACAACCTGATTTTAAAAAGGGCAAAATAATTCAATAAACATTTCTCCAAAGAAGAAAGACAGATGGCCAATAAGCATATGAAAAGATGCTCAATATATCATTAATTGTTAAAGAAATGCAAGTCAAAACCATCCATTAGGATGGCTATTATAAAAACAAAAACAGAAAATAACAATTGTTGGTGAGGATGTGGAGAAATTGGAACCCTTGTACGTTGCACTTGGGAATGTAAAATGATGCAGTCACTATGGAAAATGGCTTCATCATTCCTCAAAAAGTTAAACATAGAATTACCATATGACCCAGCAATTCTACTCCTAGATATATATATATATATATATATACATATACATATATGTAATATATACTCAAAAGAATTAAAAACAGGAACTCAAACAGATATGTGCACATCAACGTTCATAGCAACATTATTCACAATAGCCAAAAGGTAGAAACAACCCAACTGTCCACCAACAGATGAATGTAGAAACACAATGTGACATGTACGTACAATGCAATATGATTTGGCCATAAAAAGGAATGCAATTCTGGTACATGCTCCTACATGGATGAACATTGACAACATTATGCTAAGTGAAATAAGCCAAACACAAAAGGACAAATACATGATTCCATTTATATGAAGTACCTAAAATAGGCAGAGTCATAGAGTCAATAAGTAGAAGGTTACCAGAGGTTACCAGGATCTGGGGGGATAGGGAAATGGAGAGTTATTGCTTAACAGGTACAGAGTTTGTTTGGGAAAAGTTCTGGAAATGGATAGTGTTGATAAACGGCACATTGTGAATGAACTTAATGCCACTGAATTGTACACTTTAAAATGGTTAAAGTGATAAATTTTATATTATGTATAGTTTACCACAGTAAAAAAAAAATTTAATACACATACCAGGGCTCCACCTGTAGAAAGCCTGAGAGGCTGATGCAGTAAGTATGGGGTGGGAACCGGGAATCTGTATTTAAAAAAAAAAAAAAAATGCCTTCGTATCTTTTTCAGGAATAGCCAGGTTGGAAATTTATGATTTAGTCTCTCCCAGTCTTTTCCAAGGGACTGATGTTAGTCTGTGGGGAAATATTCCCCAGTCTACATGAAATATGTGTGTACTTTTTGTGGACTGGAGTGTATTAAACTAGAAGTGCCGTTTTAAAATCTGAGATTGTCACGATTATATTGTTTTGGTGTGAAGGTGCCCACTCATTTAAGAAGTGATGGCGATGATAACGGTTCAGGTTGCGTTTTAAATGTCTGTGCTTGGCAAATGAGCAATCCTATGTTGGTTTCTCAAAGAGTTTTTGAAATTGTAATGGTTTGTTAAATTCCACATACTGGAAACCATCGTTCCAGACACCAATCATTTGAACATATTGAAACAGAAACTGTTCCTGCTGTTTATTTTATTTGTACCAAAAAAAAAAAAAAAAAAAAAGACCTATACATTTTTCTGTGGTTCACAGGATCCTGGAGTAAAAAATGGCAGAGTTGACAGCGACAGTATTGACATGTGCCTTCTCCTGCTGCCTGTTGGAATGTTTTCCCTCAGCCTGGGGGAGCAAGACGAGGGAGAAGAGGTGGGGGTTGGGAGAGTGGAGAGAATAGTCTAACTTTTCCTGGAGAACATCTGCTCCCTTGTCCTGGGCCTGCTCACCCCCTGAGTTTGGGGGCTGCGGTAGGCAGGAGCTGACCGAGGGCCATGTTTGGGGGATGCCTTTGCATTCCAGAGGAGGGCAGCTGGCAGGAGGGAGTGCTGAGTCTGTGGGCGCTGTGGCCCGCCCCACCCTTTAGGCGGATTAGTTAATTATTGAAAAGTGCTTCAGAAGCACAAAGGTCTGGAGAAACTCCATGTGCTATTGCTCAGGACTGTGTGGGAGCTGGCATTTCTGCGGAGACACTGAGGCTCTTCTGGGAGGCTGTGGAACAAGGAAACAGTTCCTTCCCAGTGTGGCGCAGTCCTTTGGGTTTGGTGAAGACAGTTCCAGAGAATTCTTATAAGTGCAGAAAACTTCTCAAGGGAGAAGTTAAATTTGTGGTAGGATTTGTAAAGTATTTAGATAAATGAGCCACATCAGATTTTATTTTTTTCTTGTTTTAAATTTTTTGTGTGGTTTTTAACGTTTACATTGGGTCATTTATACATAAACAAGATCATGCAACATGTTATATTCTCTGACTTCTTTTTTACTTGATAATGTTCCCTGTAGTTCTTTGTGTGTTAGTATAGGATCTCCTCCCTCCTCGCCTTTTCTTACCCCGCCTTTTCTTTAACGGCTACCTTCCTTCCAGATTGATCAGATGTATCATAGTTTCTTTACCCACTATTCTAGCAAAGGATACATGGGTTTCCATTTTTCACCATTACAAACAATGCTACAACAAACATTCCCGTACACAAATTTGTATGAGTGTTTCTGAAGACTGTATTTCTAGAAGTGGAATCTCTGGAGCAAAGGGCATACACATGTAACTTTTTAGAAAATAATATTAAGTTTCTCTCCAAAAATTCTGTTCTAATTTATGTAACCACTATTGTACTCATTAACAATGGATATTATCAATTTTTTTTAGAAAATTGCCACCATCATTTGCAGGAAAATCTGTCATTTTAAATTGCATTTCCCTAATTTACCAGTTAGGTTGTGCATCTTAGGATATACTTATTGACCATTTAGATTTTGGGGAACATCTTTCTTGAAGTATAAAAATATAGAAAAGGTGTATAAATCATAAATGTACTGCTCAATGTATTAACCCAGGTGAACTTATAACCACCACACAGGTCAAGAAATAGATTATCAGACTTCCTCCTCAAAAGAAGACTCTTCCCCAAAAAAGACCTACCTTCCCAAAAGTAATCACTGTCCTGACATCTAACTCTTATAGATTAGTCGCACCTGTTTTCAAACTTTATATAAATAGAATCATACAAATATGTACTCTTTTGCATCCAGCTTCTTTCATTCAACATTATATTTATGAGTCATTCATGTGTACTTGTGTGGAGCTGTAATATGTTCATTTACATTGCTTATTCCATTATGTGGATATATCACAATTATTGATGGACGTCTGGGTTGTTTCCAACATTTAGCTATTAATGAATAATGTTACTATGAGCATTGTTGTGCATGCATTTTATTATACATATGCATGCATTTCTGTTGGGTATATATCTAGGAATGAAATTTTGGAGGCTTGAGCAATGTTCTAGTCAACTTGATCAATCGTATTTGTGAATTTCCTATGAGTATTCTTTGAACATTTATTATTCTGTAGTTTGTCTTTTAGTATTGATTTGTATGTGTTCCATTTATTCTGGATGTTAATTTGATGTTATATCTGTTGTAAATATTCTCTCCTTGTCTTTGTTTATAAGGCCTTTTATTTCACAAAATTTAAAATTTTTATGTAATTAAATCTGTAATTCTTTTTCTTCACAGTTTCTGGGTTTTATATTTTGCTTAGAAAATATATCAAGAATGTAAAATATTCTCTCGTGTTTTCTTCTAATACTCATTTCATTTTGATTTTAGGCTTTTGTTTTTGTTTTTAGAGACAGGGTCTTGCTCTGTCACCCAGGCTGAAATGCAGTGGTGAGATCATAGCTCATAGCTCACTGTAACTTTGAACTCCTGGGCTCAAGCAATCTTCCTGCTTCAGGCTCCCAAGTAGCTAGGGCTACAGGCACACATGACCACACCCATTTAATTTTTAAAAAAATTTTTTTAGAGATGGAGTCTTACCACATTGCCTAGGCTGGTGTCGAACTGGCCTCAAGCAATTCTCCTGCCACGGCCTCCCAAATTGCTGGGATCATAGGTATGAGCCACCACACCTGGCCTTTCACATTGGGCTTTTTAATCAGTATGGAATTTATTTGTGAAGGTGAGAGGTAGAGGTTGATTTATTATTTAACTTGAGGGAGGAGTAAAGTTACACCATTTGCTGCCAATATTTTTTTAATAGTTATTTTAAACATCTCAAAACAGTTGATAACATCAAAGAGCTAAGAAACTATCAAGAAAAAAGTTTTACTTCGGAATTGTCTCCCCTAAATTAAGCCTGAGTGAAATTCTAAATGGAGCAAATGTTCTAAGCCAGTAGTTGCCATCCCAAATGCCATGCATATAATTGCTCAAAGGCTATTTATTTATTTAATATGTATTTATGGAATTTAGAAGTGCAGTTCTCATGGCCTGTTGTGTCTAATGAGGAAAAAGACTTCATTCTGGAAGCCTCAGGGTAGTCTGCCTGCACACGGGGTCTAGTTCTCCTCGGGTCAGGAAACCACAGTGGCTTTCTTCCTTCCCAAGGCTCTAGCTCCGCCCTATCTGAGCAGATGGGCCCAAAATGAATTATGTGCTCTGAGCCTAGCCCCAGAACAGAGAGGGGTCCAGTTTGAACTTGATTACACATCCTCTACGTCAGCTTTGGTTACAGAGATGGCTTCCTTGGTCAAGGCTGCCCACTTGAGGGAAACTATTTTCTTGGCTGGCTGAGTGATTGGTGTAGGCGTCACACTTGGGAGAAGGGCATTTGAACTCGGTCCATTCTCTCCATCAGTCTGAAATGGATCACCACCTTGTCATGCCTGTTAACTAGCAGTGCTCAGTGTGTAATTGTTTGGTTGTGCTCAGACTTTCCAGTTGCTCACAGTGTGGGGTGGTTTTGTTCTGCTCTTACACATTCCTGGTAAAGGCTGATTACTTGCCATTTAGTTAACATGTTACAGGACTGGAGCTTGAGCTAGAGTGAGGACAAGAAACATCCCGCTTCGCTTGACAAAGAGCCTGGTTTAAAGCTGGAGAGCTGAACGTGCAACCGTCTGAGCTGCTTTTCTTGGAAATTGCTGTTGGCTGAGCTCCAGAAATATAATCAAAAGTAGCCTGAAATCACAAGTTTTGCTGCTTGCATTCTTAGTTTCACAATTTGAGGACTTGGCTGGTGCCTATCCTAAAAGTATGGAATTCTCTACTGTTTGTTACACATGGTGCTGTGTGTATATGTGTGTGTGTGTGTGTGCACACACACACGTGGACATGTACAGTACACACGGGATTGTCTGCATGGGCATGTTTTACAGCCGAATTGTTTATAACTTCAGGGAGGCAGTGATTAAAGAATAACAGCGTATGGCAGATTTTCTTTGATTTCAAGAATCACATATCTGGATTCGTAGGTTAGTGTCTTTGGAGAAGTATGATGGAGAATCTTGCATAAAAATGCAACTGATCTGTTAGGTACAGTGGTTTTGCCTTCCTTCAGCCCTCTGCCTCAGAAATATCTGAGGATATTTTACTTAGGAGAAGGCAACATGCCATTTTTAGGAGGAACAGGTATATTTGACTATGCCCTGGGGGAAGTGAAGACCCGAGTTTGAGGAAGTCAAGTTTGAGGCCATCAGAAGCAGTTATTTATATCTGAGTGATGTGTATTGAAAGCCAAAGCCTTTCATTCCACCACCGTCACAGAGATGGAACTAGTTTAGAGAAGAGGAAGGGTGTGCATTTTGCCTCGTTAAGTATCTACCGCACTAAGAACTTCTGGTGTGGTTCGGATTTCTGGTAATCTTCATCCAGGCTCTATTGTCAAAGAAAAGGTGGTTACACACTCCTTTCTCAGCCTACTTTGTTGACGACATGGCTCACTTCCAGTTGGTCGACTGACTGTGACTTGATTCTTGCTTCCTTTCTCAAGATGCCACTCAACATGGGCAGCCTGGTGTGTGTGATGTGTGTGTGTTGGGTGGGGGGAGTGGTAGGGACCTTGCATCATCTCTAAACTCAAAATACAAGGACATTGGACTCTAACAACCACCAAAACCCATACATTAGGAACTGTTGGGTTCACTATTGTAATAAATGAAGTCTCGAGTAACGAGCTTCCATCTTTATATTTCTTGATTTGTAAAGGCTTCCCCCTCCCCCAGGCTCTTTTGGTTATGGGAAATAAGTATGTTTTGGGACAAACGTGTCAGAATTGTGAGGAAGAAACTTGGCAGTGGAACAAACTATGCGATATGCTTGACAAGAATTGAGAAACAATACGTCTCAAATTTTCTCAGACAGTCCTTAAATTCTAGTTCAGAAATATGACCCAGAAGCCACAGAAAGGGAAGCCCCCCTGCAGCTCCGGCAGGGTCGTTGTCACTTAGTCTTTACTAAGGAGCCAACAGAGGCTATGTCTGCACAGAAGAGGTGTCTGCAGGAGAATTTAGCCCTGTTTCCACCAAGGGTAGGTAGGAATTGAAAAGAGAGAACTTAGTCTCTTTTGCCTTAAATTAGAAGACCAGGAGGTAGATGTCCAACAAGCAGACCATCCATGATAGAGCAGTAAGGAAATAAGAGACGGCAGGAAATAGTAGCACGTTTGCATAAACATTTATATTTTTCTGGGCTTGCCTAACCCCTGTCTTTTATGAGGGTAACTAAAGTTTAATAGTGAGCAAATATTAGTTCACATAATTAGAACCTGTTAAGTTGAACAGGAAACATTCAAAGGACATCTGCAGGTGCCTGTGAGCAAGAGTGAAGCTAAAAGGATCTTGGTATGTCGGTTCCCTCTTCCCCAAGGGGCGTGTCCCTGGAATGAAGCCACCAGCGACAGGAGAGGAAACAGACGGTTTGTAAAAAGTAGGAGCAGCGAGGAAAGGTTCTGAACTTATTAATAAGCTGCTTGCCCCTGGGAAGAGTGTAAAAGGCATTTGGGGTATTTGCATTTTTGTTTATTGAAGGGAGGAGGGCATCTCACAACTTTCTCTCTCCACACACTGCCCACCCCAGCCCCTTCCTCTTTTTCTCCAATTCCTTCAGGAAATGAGATTTCTAATCTAAGATTTCTTCCACCTTAGGGTTTGAATATGTTCTCCGCTTTGCTCAAGGTTTCACCATGCATATTAAAGAAAAACGGTTACAGTATGACTTAAAAAAGAAAAGCCAGCCTTATCTCCGAAATCCAGTTTTGCACCGTGGACGGGTTTTCCCCCAGGAGGGAGCTGTGTGTTTCTGCCTTTCTCACCACCCTGCATTCTTTTCATTCCGAGGCCTGGCTGTCCTGGGCGGGGGAGAGTTCTGGCGGTGAATGGGAGGCGTGCCCAGCTCTGGCTCTGCCTTAGGTTTCTTCCAAACCAGAGTGGAGACAAATGGGTGTGTGACTCACCGAAATCCATAGCAAGATATGATGCATGCCGTGAGGGAAGAATAAAGTGCTGATGGAAAATTAATCTCATTAGGGAGATTTGTTTGTGGTGACATTTGAAGCGAGTCTGAAAAATGAGTAGGATATTGACAGATGGAAAACAGTGTCACTGGTATTATTACGGTATTATTACAGTGTTAATGTTCAGTAATATCTGTATCCAATAATGTCATGGAGGTTTTGCGGGGCCTGGGTTTGGCATATCCTTCTGCTGGCAGGAGCAACCTGACTATCCTTTGGAGGATCACCTTTCTCCTACCCTCAACCTGAGTGGTTTGAGGGAGGCTGGCCTCACTCCTGGCTCCAGGTAAGGCATATGACCCAGACTGGCCAATAAGAAACTGTATTTCCTTAGCACAGGGATTGGTTCAGGGTGAGCATGTGACCCAAGCTGGGCTAGTCCTGGAGCTTTTGCTGAAGCTATTAGGGAAAAGGCATCCTCCCTCTGCTTGAGTTCCTAGGTTGGTGGGTTGTCCTTCAGAGGCTCCAAGGGGCCTGTTTTGTTACCATAGAGGGAGAACTTGACAGATGGAGAGAGATTCCTGGAATCCTTCATTTGAGCACCTGGAGCCACTTGTGCCTGAAACTCTACCCTTGGACATTTTAGTCATTCAAGCCAAGAAATTCAATTTTTTAATAAGTCATTTTGTGCTATGTTTGTACTTTTTCCCTTGCAAGCAAAAAAAAAAAAAAAATCCTAACCAATACAGAAGTATTTAATAATCTGCTTAAACAAACAAACAAAGCTATAGGGGTAAGTAGGGTAGTAGATTCACAGAGCAGGTTCCCAGCAAAAAGAAGTCTCCTCACTGCTCCAGGCCCCAGGGACTAAAATATTGGGACTTTATTCTTAAACTCCCCGGTCTGAGGCCTTCCACAGATCTAGCTGACTTCTGTGTGCTGGATGCTGTTCCATGAATCAGAAATGAAATATGCAGCACTGTAGCCACAGAGCAATGAAAACAGCTCATTTGTCTTTTGTGTCTCTCCAACCTTTATTTTTTCTGGGTCACACATTATAAGTGAAGAGTTATAATGATATTCCAGTTTGGATTTATTAATAGTTGAATAGACTATTGAGAAAAGACTTGTTAATCATCAGAAACAAATTCATTGCAGAAGTATGGACAGACTGGGACAACTGCCTTGAGCCAACTAATTTTCTGCCCCACAGGGAAAACTCTTGGATGTTAGAATTAAGTGTCAATGTCTGGAAATGCAAGAATAGAATTATTTTTATTGAGTGCTTACTATGTCCTTGATACTAAGGAAAATATTTGCCTCACCTCTGTCTGTGAGGTAGTTCCTAAACTTCAGTTTACAGGTGGGGAATGAGGCGGACATTACCAGGTGCTACCCA
This sequence comes from Lemur catta, assembly GCF_020740605.2. Lineage (NCBI taxonomy): Eukaryota > Metazoa > Chordata > Mammalia > Primates > Lemuridae > Lemur > Lemur catta. The sequence goes on along the minus strand of NC_059128.1, from coordinate 45,043,957 downwards.
ATATCCATGCTCTCCTTGTTCCTTACAGAGGGACAACCCCAAGCAGTTACTGCTTCTGCCTTAAAGTTCAGCCTCAAAGCTCAGCCTCTCAGGGTGATTGCTGAGCCTCTACTGCAGCTGCGGATGGCCATGTGAGATGGTTGTAGCCAGAGCAAATTGAGTGGAAGTCTTCTGAGGATTTCTGGAAAAGTATTGGTTTTGAGATATGGGCACTGCCCCTTCCTCCTTGGCCCTTCCCTTTCCCTTCCTGGGATGTAGGTGTGAGGCTGGTAGCAGAGTAGCCATGTTGTGACCTTGAGGCAGCCAGGAGGAGGAAAGCCACATTCTGAGGGGGGCAGAGCAGGAAAACAGAAGGAACCTGGGAGATTTCAGACATTGTAAAGCCATCGTACCTCCCTGGAAGGCCTACCTTCAGATTTATGATGTGTAACAAAGAAATCATTATTTGGTCAACGCAGAGAGGCTGGGTTTCTGTTACAGACAACTGAATGAAATCCCTAACTGATACAGGGAAACTGAGTGAAGGAGTTCAAGGGACTTGCTCACATTTCCCTATCGTGTGAGTCGCAAAGCTGAGTAAGACTACTCTTAAAGAGTTTACACCCTGATTTGGGAGGCAGACACATACAGAAACCATTATAATATGACATCAGCACAACAATAGTGATTTGCATTAGTTATCATGGGTGCTGAGAGGAAAGAGGAAATGAGACAAAAGTGAAACACAAATGAGCCAGGCAAAGAAGAGAGGTGGAAAAAGATTATAGCTTGAATAAAGATGTGGAAGTAAGATACGATATAGCGTATGCAGGAGGCTATGAGCTGGTCTGAGCTGTTGGAGGATAAAGTATAAGACAGGCAGTGGTGAGAAATGCAGCTGAGAGGTGGTTCATTTCGTTATTGCTGAATAATAAGACATTCCCCAAACTTAGTGGCTTAAAACTATATTTTATCATTTCTCATAGTTCTGCAATCTGAGCTGAGTTCATCTGGGTGGTTCTTCTGTTCAGAGTATCTGTTCATCTTGGGACACCCCAGAAAACTTCTTCACTCTCATATTTGGTGCCTCCAGCTGAGAAAACTAGACTAGCTGGCTGCCTGGGCCTCACTCTTTCTCTTCATGTAGACTGTATGTGTGGATAGTTTGGGCTTCTTCACGGCATGGTGATCTCAAGGTAGTTGGACTTCTTATATGTGCATGGCTTCCAATCGAGAGGAAGAGATTTGCCAGTGCATTTAAGGCCTGTGTTCAGAAGCATCAGAACATCATTTCTGATACTTCTGATCAACTGTACTCTGTTGATTAAAGCAAATCACAAGGCCAGCCCTGAGTCAAGTGAGAGGGACTTCTTGATGGGTGAACCAATATGCACACAGAGGGAGAGATGAATTAACAGTGGCCATCTTTGGAGACTACCCACCACAGAGGTAATAAGAGAGCAGGTGAAGGACGACTTTGTCTACGTCAGGCGGGTTGATAAGAACACCAGACCTGGGGGCTTACCTTGCTTCATATTTGGAATCTGAAAGGAGAATGAATGTCTCTCAGGCTGCCCTGACTCATCAGAGTAAAACACAGTAGTGTGATTAGACAGAGGCTTGGCTTCTCTGAACCCCCTTTGGTTTCATGAGGCATGGACTGGACTCAGAGGGTCCCATGTGTCATGGAGATGGTTGTGCTGAGAGTCAGAGAGCCTGCTCTGGGGCCCTCAGTGGTGAAGGGCAAGGCAAGCCCACACTAAAGGGTTGGTAGGAGCAGGGATTCTCCGGCCTCAGGCGGCAGGGGAGACAGAGGGGCAGGGCAAGCTGAGCTAAGGCTGAGTCCACCTGGGGGGATCACCAAGCCCTGGCTGAGACCAAGAGACCAGACGAGGAGCTCCCAGCCACCCTGCAGCAGAGATCTGCGAGGATCTAGAGAACACAGCATGGATGCCAGCCATCTTCCGAGTCTCCATCCCCCACCCATAAGGTCACAAAGGACAACACCCTCCCACCAAAAGAGTCATTCAGCCACCACCTGGGAGAACAGCAAGAGAAAGGAGCAATCACGTGAGAGACTGAGGATGCACCTGAAGGGACAACGGTATTGAAGTTACCTCTTCATAGCATTTACTGGACTGCACGAGAATTTATCCAGCAAAAGAGGTTCCTAAGGAAGAATAGATACATTATACTGAAATAAGGAAGCCATGTTACATAAAATTACAAAGAAAGAATAGGAATAATGACAAATTCAGGATAGCAGTTACCTCTATGGGAGAGGAAGGGGGTGTGGGAGTCCACAGGGAGCTTTGACTGTCCTGTTAAGGTTTTATTTATAGTTAGGGGATGGGTACATGTATGTCATTATATTCTGTATGCCTTTTTATGCATTTTAAGTAGTTCATAATGTAACTTTTTAAAAGGCTACATTTCCGAATAGATCTGTGAGCCCCAGTGCCAAGTTTAGGTCTTGAACAGATTGTATGGGAGTAGAGACATAGAAAGAGGCTTGAAACAGGACTCAGACTTACTTGTTGGAAACATCTCCCTGGCTGGACTTGAAGGTGACAAGAGTAGAGGCAGGGAAGCCAGTGAGGGGGCTGTCATCACAGCAATGCAGTGAGTGGGGACAGTGGCCTGACTTCCCAGTGGTGGTTAGGGTGGCTTAAAAGTCAAGCTGGTGGACTTGGTGATTAATAAGACGTGGGGGGTGCGGGCAAAGTTTCTGGTTGAGCGAGTGGATGGTTGGGGGCCCTCACCGCCAAGTGACTAAGATAAGAGAATCCAAGTGGAGGGTGTATTTCAGTGGGAAGGCAAAGCATTCAGTTGGGAAAGATTGAGTTGGAGGTGCCCATGGAACCTCCTTTGGAGATGACTGGATAGAGGGGGATCCTGAGTCTGGACTCCAGAGAAGAGATCGGGGGCCCCAGCACTGGTGCAAACTGGAGCTGTAGAAGTAGGGGAGACTCCCTGTGGGAGAGCAAGTAGGAGAGCAGAAATGAGGACCCAGGACAGCTAGGGCACAGCATCCCCTCTGCCTGAGCAAGGGAAGCCCGCAGCTGTTCCCAACTTTGCAGACGACCCTTTTGCCATCCCCTTTGGAGCCCCAACACTGGTCAGCAGAAGAACCACCACCCACCACCATCCCCTCTAGCAAGCTCCCCTCTCTGGCCACCCCTCGGGGCAATGCACTCACTGGGCCCCTCCCTCCCTCCCTCCCTCCCTCCCTGCCCTGCCCTGCCCTGCCCATTCCTTCTCCATTGGCCTCTGGGTTTGCCTGCCTGCAGGCTTGAAAATATTAAAAGGGGTGGAGAGGCTCCCCCAACCCTAACCAGATCTGGATTGAGCTCCTTACTCGGGAAACAGAAGGCCCAGCCACCCCCTGGGTCTTTCCCCATCAAGGTCAGAGCCTGGTGAAGGCCCAGATCCGGGAGCCTCTTGTGAAGTATGAGCCGTGGTCCCCCAGGTCAGGGGACAAGTTTCTCCAGGAGAATCTCTGCTGCGTGGAGGAAGACAAGGAGACTGAGACGATGGGAGCTGCTGGGGTGCAGCTCGGAGACCCCTCGGCTGCCTTGGCTGCTGTCCGCTTGCTCGGCCGTCGGGTGCTCACCCTCCTGTTTGCACCAGGCGTTCCAAGCTGATGGTCTTTTCCCATTTTCTTCCTAGATGCTCGGTTTAGGTGACACACATTCTTGTAGCACTGCCACAGTGGCTTAGATTTGAATTTCTCAACACTGGGCTCTGTGGAAACCTCACAGCCCTGAGTAGCTGACACTTTATTGGTATTCTTCCACCCTTCCCCCCTTCCTCTTTTGAAGAAGGAATATAACATTATTTCCTTCAGGGGGATGGGCTCGTGGGCAATAGCAGGAACACACAGAAGCTGGTCACAGCAATTTTGGGTTGACAGTGAGGTTGGAGGGATGACAGCCTGGCTGGCCCATTGGCTTGGGTGCCTTGCCTCCTTATTTATTTATTTGTTATAATAAATGCAAGACAGCATCAGCCTTTGTCTGCCCCTGTTGACAACCTGGGCATCCTCTCTTCTACCCAGACCCTGTCTCCTTGAACTGGAAATCTGTTTCCTAAAATATAGATTCTGAAGGTTAGAATCTGAATTAGACAGAGACTGCTCTGAGCTCTAGGGAAAAAAGGTTTTCTGCTCTAAATTGGAATTAAGGGAATTTGGGAAAAGCCAAAGCAACAAAGTTGCATTGCAGAAATATCAATCTCTCAAAGCATGTTTCCAAAAAAGCAGATTTCAATTATGGTATGAAAATGTGTCGTGGGAATAATAGAGGGTTTCGGTTTACCTAATAATAACCCTGCAGTCAGGAGTAATACAGCTAAGCAATAAGAGAATCGAGAAAGAAATGTTCTCATTTAGAAATATTTTAATGAATCACTCCAAACTGTCGTGACATCTGCTCTGGGATCTCAGAATTGCTTTCAGGATGATTTACTTACCAGCACTTTGCAACGCACTAGTATAAACGGTAGCCTTCTGGTATGCCAAGAAGACTAGCTATGTACAAAGAGGCAATCTGAATTCTCGGGATCTTTCTTTCCACCCAATAACAGGGCTTTCGTAGAACTTTTCAGGGGATATCAAAAGGTCCATCAGTTCATTTTTTCACCTCCAACCTTTGAACATGAGCCATCTCAGACAGCAGGGCAGTCGTTTCCTTTCCAGGACTCCTTTGGAAACTTACTGATTTGGCTTCTGCTTTCCTTATCTTGAGCACCTGATGTTTCTTGATGTGCCTTCTAGCTCTCAAGACCCGCCCCCCTGCCCCCAGCCACCACTCTTACCCTGAGCTTGCCCTTTTGGGATGGTAGCCTGCCCTAGACTTTCCATCAGTCCATATTCTGGTCAGCCAATCTGATCAATAAACTGGGCAAAGGGTGTGCTAATGGGGTCCAATAGTTGCATTTTCTGGTTAACATATTTGCAATTTACTAAGGGTCTCTGGGGTGGGAGGGAATGTTAATTTAAAAGGATTTCCAGGCTGGGCACAGTGGCTTACACCTGTAATCTCAATACTCTGGGAGGCTGAGGCAGGAGAATCACTTGAGGCTGGGAGTTTGAGACCAACCTGGGCAAAACAGCAAGACCCCACTTCGACAAAAAATTTTTTTAAAAAATTATCCAGGCGTGGTGGCATGTGCCTGTAGTCCCAGCTACCAGGGAGGCTGAGGCAGGAAGATCCCTTGAGCCCAGGAGTTCAAGGCTGCAGTGAGCTATGATCATGCCACTGCACTCTAGCCTGGATGACAGAGCAAGACCCTGTCTCTGAAAAATTTAAAAAGAAAATTTTTTTAAGGGATTTCCAGACATTGAAACAAGCCAGGGCGTGCATGCGTGTGTGGGTGCATGTGTGTGCATGTGTGTGTCACAGGAAAGGAAGAGAAGAAAGGCCGAGGAGGAGGAGGAAGAGGAAGGAGAAGAGGAAGAAGGTAGCGGCCACCACTTACTAATTCATCAAAAAGAACATTGAGAACACCCATTGTCACTCCCATCCAGACATGACGACTGCTAATACCTTGGTATATATTCTCCCAGGGTCCTACTGTCATAGATATAACTGGACATCCTTCTCTCTGGCAGTCAAATTGAGGCACTTTTATCATAGAAACTTAAAAGAAAATTGCAGTTTGTTTATGTACCATTTGGTAACACTTAACATTCCTTGTTCTAGTTATCCTGCTTGTAGAAATCTATCCTAAAGAAAAATCTAGATTAATAAAAATAACATCAGCCACCAAGTATTAAATGTTAATTGTGTGCCACGGGTTTTATACACATTGACTCATGTAATTCTTACACCGATCCTGCAAAGCACATAATATCATCCCTTCACCTGAGGCTGGAGAGATTAAGGACCTTGTCCATGGACGCTAGCAGGTTGGTCTGGAGCTGGGCACAGTGTGGTACCCCAGGGTCCTCTCAGAGGTAAGTGTACCCCCTTGTCCCAGAGTTTCCTGTCCTCCATAAACGCTTCAAAGGCCTTGGGTGGGAGGAACATGACCCAATGTCTTGCCCTCACATCCAGGGCTGTGTGGCAGCAGGGGACAGTGCCTGCAGTGTCTCCCACCTGCCTAATTTCCTCTTCCAGGAAGCCTTCCCTCACCTCTCAGACAATCTTGTCTCTCCTTCCCCTGTGCTCATGCAGTGCTTCAGAGTGACTTCAGTCTAGCACATGAAACATTCTACTGCCTCCCCACTCACTGGTCACAGCATTTGTTAAAATGCAGCCGAGGGTTCCAATCAGAATCATCTAGGGGACTGTTAAAAGTGCAGACCTACTGAATCACACCCTCTGGTTCAGATCTCTTGTAGCACACTAAAGTGAGACAGAAACGTCACTGGCATGTAAGTCTCCTAAGAGCAGGGACCTTGTCTCACGGTCCTTTGTGTTTCCCACAGCACTTAGCACAGCGGCGCACGGTAGCCAGTGCTTGGTGAATGCAGAGGTGTTTCTTAAGAGGGAAAGGAGAGTGAGCACGGTGGGACAGTGGGATTCTGGGTGTGGAATAACTGAAGAGAATATGGCTAGAGAGCGTTTGCAGGAGAATGATGAGATAAGGAACCTCAGGACGGATTTGGGATGCCCGCCCTTGGGGTGCTGTGAGTGTTAGCAACAGATATTCAGTCAGTATCTTTTTCCTCTCTTTTTTTTCCACAGACACATACTTTAGAAAAATTTTTGAAACCTAGACTTTCAATTCCAGAATGAGTAATTGTGCATAAAGTGGGTCACAAGGAAGCGATAACTACAGCACAGACTATTTTAACTGCTGAATCAGAAATCTCAGTGCTACATTATGAAATATACAGGAAGGAAAATAAGCAGATGATAGAAATGGAAGGAATCCTAAAATAATATTTTCACAAACAAATTCTGGCCCAACACACTCTTGGGGGGCTGGCAGGGGGGGAACTTCAATGATACACATTCCTGAGAGTTGAAGAATTGGAATAAAATTGCCAAAGTAGAAATCTTTCCAAATGACGTAGGATCTCCTGAGGCACAAAACCACTCAAAGCCACAGCCTGAGAGGCTTTGGCAGTGTCATGGGGGTATCTTAGTCACTCTGCTTCACAGCATGGGCAGGCAGGGCTTGAAGAAAGCAAAGACAAAACAAAACAAAACAAAATCCACAAACAAGATTTAAAAACCTGTCTTATTTTCTCTTCCTAATGCAAACACAACATACCTTTTTGGTTTAATTTGTTTCGTGAATTTTTGTTATTGTGTTAAAATATACGTAACATAAAAATTATCATTTTAACCATTTTAAGTGTACAATTCAGTAGCATTAAGTACATTCATAATGCACTTAAGGCTATGCAACTGCCACTGTTGTCTATTTCCAGGAATTTTGCATCATCCCAAACAGAAACTCTGTATCCAATAAGCAATAACTCCCTATTTTCTCATCCCCTAGCCCCTGGCTCACCACCATTCTACTTTCTGCCTCTGTGAATTTGCCTGTTCTAGACACCTCATATAAATAGAATCATGTAATATTTGCCCTTTTGCGTCTGGTTTATTTTATTTAGCATGATGCTTTCAAGGTTCATGTTGTAGCACGTAGCACCAGAATTTCATTCCTTTCCAAGGCTGAATAATGTCCCACTGTATGTATATGCCACATTGTACTTATCTATTCATCTGTTGATGGACATTGGATTGTTTCCACCTTTGGGTATTGAAAATAATGCTGCTATGAACACTGGTGTACAAGCATCAGTTCAAGTCCTATTTTTAATTCTTTTGAGTACATACCTAGGAGTGGAATTGCTGAATCATGGTAATTCTATGTTTAATTTCTGAGAACCACCAAGCTGTTTTCCACAATGGCTGCACCATTTTACATTCTCACTAGCAATGTCCAAGGATTCCAATATCTCCACATCCTTGCTGAGTTATTTTCCTTTTATTAAGAAAAGTAATAGATGTTTTAATGGGCGTGAAAGGGTACCACGTTGTGGTTTTGATAGTTTTGTAAGCATAAATCATACTGAGGATACCTATGATAGGTAATTTCCCATAGTTAAGGTTTTGCAATGGAGATTAGGATCATAACATGTACTAAAGATATACTGAAGATGTTTATAATTCACCTTATTTCACATACTATCTTCTTGTTTATCCTGTTTTTGGTGTGAAGATCTTAACTCCCTTTCTATATTCTCATTTTACATATTCATTAATTTTTCTTCTAGATACAAGTTTCAAAGTTTATCTAATTTTTGTTCATGGCATTCAAACATGTTTTGATGACAGTTGTCATTACTTCTGGTGTCCTATTGAACCAGCCTCTGAGGTTGAGTTGATTCTTTTGACTCCATTGTTAAGTTATCCAGCATTTTGTAGTCACTAAAAGCAAAGATGAAGAGTTATTTTTTGGAGGTTGAGCTATGAAGTTGTCTTCCTTCCTTCCTTCCATCCTCCCTCCCCCTTCTTTCCTTTCATTTTTCATAGAGACAGGGTCTCAAGACAGCCCAGGCTGGTCTCGAACTCCTGGCCTCAAGTGATCCTCCCACTTCAGCCTCCCAAAGTGCTGGGATTAGAGGTTTGAGCCACCAGGCCCAACTGTTTTCTTAAGACATTTATCATAGTCAAGTGACAGATCTAATGTATTGAAATAGTCTCTGTTAAACCTTAATTTTCTTTGGGTATAACAACACATTTGAAAAGAGAGACAGTTCATGAATGCTTGGTCAGCAAATATTTGAGGCCCAACCATGAGCCAGCCATTGTGATGGGTGTTGCATACACATTGGTGACTAAACAAACCTCATGGCATGCGGTGAAGTTTGCAGAAATGGGTAGTCCTATTCTTATTGCTTTCTTTTTTCTTTTTCCCTTTATTTTTATTTATTCAGTACCACCATCAATCTTATTACTTTCTCAACTAATATCTTAAGGGATAACTTTTGAGAGTTCTCCAATAAATTTAGCCCAAGGCCAAATTATACTTTGAATTGATTTTCACCCATCATCTTTCCCAAAAGGATTTGGATTGGTTTGCAAGTGATACAGACAATGATGTTTATACACAGAAAGGTAAAATCAGCATCAAAAGGTATGGAAAATAGCAACAAATTAGCCCTAAGTTGTATGTTTCACATAATTACTATTATGTAGTTACTATGCTTGATACACACTCTAGGGATGCATTCGGTTGGGAAAAACCAATTAACATTGATCTCATATGACAAGGAGTTTCAAATGATGCATTTCAAGGCTAGTGAAGTAACTATCAGGAACCCAGGTTCTTTATCTTTCTGCTCTGCCATCCTTAACATGTAAGCCTTTGTCCTCTTGCTGTCGCATCATGGTCCCGTGACAGTTGTTGCACCTTAAGGCAGGAAGAAAGGAGAAGGGCAAAGGGGGAGGAGTTTTCCCCTTTACTTTTTATTCTGGAAGAAACAGCCTGTCAAGAACTATGAAAGGGCTGAATTTTATGCTACTTGCGAGCTAACAAGTTAGCCTGCTGTGGTTTCATGGATGCTGGCAACAGACACAAGACTCCTGGGTTAGAGACAAAGAACTTCTTTAGTCACAACACAGCAAGCAGCATGAGCATCAGCTTACTGAAGGCAGTTCTTCTTGCCCTCAAGTCTCACAGGAGCAATACAGATAGACCCACAGGAATTCCTGCACACACAGTAGGTTCTTTACAGATGAACCCTGAACTTAGGAACTCCAAATCTTATAGTAGGCAAGCCTGCCCTTTGCTCTGGATAGAAACATTATCTCTGTCTTCTAAGGTTCTAAAGCAAGTTTTACCTTTTCTCTGGAGAGACAGTATCTCTAATTTTCCAAGGCTATATGCTACGCAAACATTCTGGAAAGAGTCAAATAAAAGGCAGTCAGTATCTCTGCTTGCAAAAAATGTTGTGGCACTTTACTTATTGATCATTTATTGAAATACCTTTTATAACTTATACATAAAAATATTTGGGCATTTAGTCTCAATCAAGTGTCGTTTTACAAATTTCAATAAGCAATTGGTAGTTTAGTGCAGAATTTTAATATCATAGCTGTGTAATATCTAATTGTACAATCCCATAATTCCTTAGAACTCTCCCCCTTTTAAAAATAATCTGTATTAGTTATTTTTACTGACAATATGTTTGGGGTGAATTCTTTTAATTCAAGAAAAGTTCTATGTCATGAACTTCTCCCAATCTTTGAGTATCTATAGCTTAAACAACACATTCTACTTTGTGAACAGATAGGTGTTTGGTAAGAGGTTTATAAATATACCTTTTCTGGTTTCATTTATTTTAAGAGGATTTTTTCACCTCATGACAGTCATTTTAGGGCTGACAACGTTACCATGGTAACCATGTTCCAAAATTCTGGTTGCTAGTGAATATTGATCCTTAGCACTTCAACACCTCTCACTACAATGTTCACCTCTCTACGTGAAGGAGGCTTTGCTCAGAGAATACATTTAGGTCAAGGAGTCCACACCCAGTGGCAGTTAGTTACCATGAAATAAATTAATAAATAAATCCCAGGAACCCAGTCTAAAGATTCCATTGAGAAACCTACTCGACCCACATCATAAGGGCTTTCATTTTCACCGGAACAGATAGAAGCAAAACTTCTTTGTTTCCTTTTCAGCTGCATTGTGAGAGCTCAGAAGAGCTCAGTAAACGCAACACATAAGGCATTGATGGAAAATTTCAGATGTGAATGGACATGCCTTCCCCCCAGAGGCAACGATGTCTGTGAATTACTTTTTAAAGCTCTTACTATATGATTTTGAAATAAAAATACTTCTCTCCTGGAAGAGAGGGAGAAATTTTAACCTGCTTTATGCACTGGAACTTAATGATTGATCCAAACCAGAGTCCAGGGGCCCCATGGAGGTGATTGTCAGGGGTATAGCAGGGCAATTGCAGATGGAATTTGTCCCTCTTCTCCATAAATGGGGGAGAACCTCTCACCTTCAGCGGGGCTTTGCATATGAGAAAGGGGAGGCTTGTGAGAGAGAGCAGCTTTGAAAACTCAATTCTCCTTGCCAAGAACTAATGGACTGTCTTCAATGTGCATGAAAATACGTTCTGCACAGTGACCAAAGAAGCCAAAATGAGGCCTCTACAGACCTAATTTGGCATCAGTCTGTCTCCATGTGAGAAAGTCTGGATGTGCTTATTTTACTCTCTGCTGTAACTAAGAAAAAAACAAACAAAAACCCTGCGAAATTTCATTGAGACAACAGTCGGTCACAAAAAAGGAATTTGAACCAAGATAACGTTAGTTACATTTTATCCACATGTTCCTGAAACCCGCGTGCTAATAGTTAACAAATATGATTTAGCCCTTCACCATTAGATTAAAATTTAACCAAATCAGCAAAGCCTTTGTGTAGTTAAAAGAATCTACACACACACACACACACACACACACACACGGAGATATCTTTTGGTATCTCAAGAACTATTGATAGAATTAAAGGATTCCAAGACCAAATGAGACATTTCATTTTCTTATCATCTTTGTTCTTTGTTTGGAAAGGCGAATGTGCACTTAAGTGAAATGTAAATTTAGGGAGAAAGTGCAGTAGAAAAAATTGCTCACCTGTTACCTGTATCGATAGCCAACCCTTATAGAGCTCTCTCAGCCAGGCACTGTTTATTCTTCAGTGCTTTACAAATAGGATTTCATTGAATGCTCACTAGAAGTCTCGTAAAGTGAACGATATTATAATCTCCATTTTCCAGTTGTGGCAACTGAGACACAGAGAAGTTAAGTGACCTGCCCAGTGTCACACAGCTATCTGTACAGGGCAATGCTGCTTGTGTAAAATGATACATGTGGTCCCCTGAGCTCTGTGGCTCAGGATGGTCTGTGGAAAAAGACGGGAGAAAATCAGGCTGTGGTATACTGGGAGGGAAAAAACAAAAGGAGGCTCTTGAAGTCAAAGCGAGGATGATGTCTCCAAGGACACTACAATTTCTCATCAGGGAGGTATAGGTCAGGCTCCCCAGCCTCAGAGGCCTGTCCAGGGTTTCCTTGCTGCCAGGGTCACACTATTCAACTGCCTGCAGGGGTGCTGCAGCCCTGGAAAGAGGCCCAGGCTGTAGGGCTGCCAGAGACCTGGCTAGCCCTCTACCCGAAGGCAGAGAAGGATGCCATTCCTGGGTAAATTCTCCTCCAAATGACCTTTCTGAGATAAATCCCGTCTGTTTCAGTGTGTGCTTTCCGCAGTGTATCCTCTCCAGCTCCAAAAAGACATGTCCTCTGACATATCCAGTTCTCCCAATGGCCTTGGACACTAGTGACTGTTTGTGTTCAGGGGAACGGAGTCATTCCCAGTATTGCTTTTCCGAAAGTGTCCTCTCGTAGTGAAAATGGTGTGATGTTTGAGTACATATAGGCTTATCAGCAAAATGCACCTCTTTTTAGTTTATGCTGCCTGTTTTCCCTGGAGAATGAAGCTCTGTTTAGTCCAAATAATATACGGGGAATGTTTGGAACTGTGATGTAACCATCTGTTGTTGGAAATTAAAAATCAGAGAGGACATATGCTAACATCTTCCTTTGGAATTTCTTTACCTGCCCTCTCAGTATAGTAACAGAGCCTCTTCCGTCTTAAACCTTTTTGCCATTTATCATTTGATCATTAAAATGATGAATGTCTCTGGCTCTAAAATATGCATTATTCAAATCATTTGGTTTAAAAATATGAGTATCTCTAATAAAAGGGATGACTGGGTAAGTAAACAAAATTTATAAAATGCAAAGTCAAGTCATCTTGGTTAAACCCATAATATCAGGTCTCATAGGTTCAGTTTTAAACCAATGATTTAAAGTATAATTTAGTTGTTCCTCTGAAGATTTCATCTTTAAAAAAATTACAGTTGGGGATAATTGTTCACATCTGCCTGATGATGTTTCTGTTTGAAAAGACATAATAGAATGTAAAATTATGAATTACAATTGATTTGTCTATAATTAAAATCAAAATGGGAAAATTCAAGTAAAGAACTAGGTAATTCTGAAAGGTATTCTGTATATGAAGGCTCAAGGTAACACGTTTTTTGTTAAAATTATCAGACGTTGGGTCTTTTTTTTCTTATTTCTTCTGTTTTTGTGCAGGTGAGGTGGGGAGGAGCAGATGTTGTCTCTAGTGAGACAATAATTCACTTCATTACTATTGTTTGACTTTGCCTGTTTGCACCATTCGTTGCTCACAGAGGCTTACAATGCTATCTATGGGGCCTGAAATGTACAGCAAGGGGCCAGAGGCCTTGAGAGAACTGAAGAAGAAATCATTGCTCTAGCCTCACCCAGTCACCTGTCCCCAGGCAAAATCATACCTTGTCATCCATGATGATTTGGAGAAGACCAGTCCCACTCAGCTGCTTTGCTGACCACAGTTACCCTAGGCCGCAGGCGCCTTATAATATGCTAGACTGAGAACACTAATGCCAGAAGGAGCTTAGAAACTGACCTATTGAAGAGCAGACCTGTGTTGGAAAGAACATAGTTCTGGTTGGGGCATGACAGAAGAAATTCAAGTATGCGATGAGTTAAACCAAAGTGAAGATTCTAATGAAAGACTAATGTGGTCTAACAAAAAAACAGTAGGTGCTCTGTGAATGCCTCTTAGCTGGAAACATCAGAAGATGCTGGTCAGAGGATCCTTAGGGGGAAAAAAACCCAGCTTTCAATGTTAAGGGCCTATGGAGAGAGTAATTGCAGCTTGAACGTGGGGTCTCCTTGGAGGTGCAGGCACCAAGACACAGATCTGAACACAGAAACTTGGCTTGTTTGTTAAGTAGCATGGGGCAGAAACTGCTAGTTGCCTGTCCAGTATCCATTCTTCCCTTTTTCCTTAGCCACACAACCCAGATTTTAATCTGGTGGCAATGTGCTTAGCTTAAAGACTGTACTTGGCAGCTGTATTTGCAGTCAATGGCCAGTGAGACACAGGCAGAAGTTGTTGGGAGGGGATAGACTACTGATAACACTTCTTTTTCTCCTTCTCCCTTCCTTCCGTGCCTTCCTAGAACAGGAAGATCAATCTGATGGCTTGAGCTCTAGCTGCCACATTGGGCCATGAAGTGATCTTGAAGATGAAGCCATATGCTAAGGATGGCAGAACAAAAAGGCAGAACTTTGATGGCACTGTAGCTCCCATACCAGCCAGACCCCAGCCTTCTTTCACATGAGAGAGAAATAAGCCTTTATTTTGTTGAAACCACTGTTACTTCTGCATTCACCTGGGACGTCACAAGCCTAAGGATCTTGGTAAGGCTTTGACAGAGGAGTGAAGAACTGGGGTGTTTTAGTTTATTTGTTTAAGTTAAATACACTGTAAAATAAAAGTGATTTAAAATGACAAAATATAGTCTCTGAACTCAGTCATAAAAAGGAATCAAGGGGTTATATATTATTGTATTGTGTATTATTTGGCTTAAACAAAAAGAGGCTTTATTTTCTCACATAATCGAGAAGGCCAGAGGTCAAGTGGGCTTCAGGTAAGGCCCGATATAGTAGCTGGATGAGTCAGTGAAGACTGTCTCTTCTTAGTCGGCCACGGCGGCGCTGGCTTTATTCTCAGGCTGTCTTGCCCGGTGATCGCAAGATGGCCTCCAGATACAACCTGAGTTACATGCCTCCTTCCTCATTCACGTTTCCTTAGAAAAAGGACACTTTTTCCCCAGAAGCAAAGTCTCCTTGCATTGGCCTGAACTAAGTGACCATCCCTAAATCAATTTCTGGAGCTAGAATGATGGGACCTACTCATTGGCTTAAACCTACAAAGGTCCACCCAGAGAACTGCCACTATGTTAATCCTGCCCACCACATGGCTGGGAAGTATGGGGCACTGCTGGGAAGGCAAGAAGAGGATGCATGTTGGGAGGACACTATGTGTCTTGTATTTATTGTGATCATCCTCACCAGGTAGTGTTATTTCAAGGGCCTTAGTTTTTTAAAAGGCAAAGGTCTTTTGCGACCAAATTTCATTTTAACTAGCCTGAGATCCAATATTAGACTTACTGATGTAAGGCATGAGATTTCCTGCAAAACTTTTGCTACTCTTACCTCCATTCATTAATTCAATAATGAATTAATTGACATGCTGGCTACACGTCATATACTCAGCGGGTCTTGCCTGAGAGGACAAACACAAAGCCGTCAGGATCAGTGATGCCAGCACATGGGGCACACTATTCCTCATGAAGGTCAGGAAGCAAGTATGAGGCGCAGGAACTGGGACAGGTGAGTTTTGATACTGATGCAGGAACCGGACTAGGAGTTGGGAACAGAGTGGTACCCAGACAGAGTACACCTGTGTGGGGCCCTCAGTGAGGATCCTGGGTAGATAGTTGGTTCTGGGAACCCGAGAAAGGGAGAATGGGGCAAGGGGTGCATTTGGGGACTTGAAGCTGTGCCTGTTTCACAGACTTACCAGGGCTGGCTTTGCAATCTGGGTTCTGGGGGTTAGCAATTCTCCACAAGGAGGATGAGTAGAGTTAATGGTTCTTAATCTAGGCTTTGGGAGTGTTTGGGGAGTAAGATGCTAAGAGGTGAGAGTGAAATCTCTGAAACTTCCGAGAAGAACCTTCTCCAATCCAGCTAGCCCGTGCTCTCCTGACTCTGGAACAGCTTCTTGGGAGTTTTCAGTTATTCATGACACAATTCTATTTTCTTACAAGAGTCAGAGAATAAGAGCTTCATAACCCAAATAGTTCACAGTATGGTATTTGTCTCTATTTAAAATCATCTCCCACAGGGTTCAATTAACAATGTACATGTCAAATTATGTCACACCCATTACTTGCTCTAATTTGGTCAGGCTGGGTCAGGCAGTCCCTGAACGGGGCCGTTAACCTCCCAGCAGAGTCACGGCTGCTGCGTCTGTGCTGCCCTTGGCCTTGGCTGGGCGGGGCAGGACACCTCACTGGGAAGTACCCAGCACTGCTACAGAAAAGGTCGAGCTTATGACGACAGCGACCAGTCGTCAACCCCTTTATCAGAGCTTCGCCCCTGGGACCATGTGGGTTTGAATCCAGGCTGTCATTTAGCAGCTGGGTGATCGTGGGCAAGTTCTTTAACTTTTCTGAGCCTAATTTTCTACATCTGCAAAGTGGGAATACTTCATTTATATTTATATTTTAATTTAATTTATATTTATTTCACTAGGGCTCTAGTGAGGGTCAAATACCCTAATGCATATAAAAGGTTTGGCACGATGCATGGCACTTACTAACAACTCAATGCCAGCTATTTAGTAGTAGTAGTATTTAATTTTTTATCTTGTTCAGTCCCTCAAAATTGGGATTCCTCCTGAGATCACCCTGAGGAAATATTTCAACAGCCCTCCAGAAACTGGGAAAATACAGGCAGCCCTTCTTGGAAGGCATGGACAGTAGCCAGAGGACCCACAATGATATTCTAACATGAAGATTATTATAATAATGTGTGTGGCAAGAGCAGCCCTGACTTTAAGAATACCTCTGCGTGGGCACAGAAAGCTTCTTTCCCTGGGGTTCACGGGATGCCTCTGTGTGCTCATTCAATTGATCTACAGAGCCCCAAATGAGAAGACATAGGGTGCCAGCCATTCTATTTTAAATAGAGGCAAACTGAGGCACAGAGGAGTCTCCACACACACATATAGTACTTTCCCACACCTCTCAAAGGAATAGGGAAACTAGTAATTGTAGAGCTAGAGGCAGAATCTCTTGCCCTGGGAGACTTGAGACTGAGGTCAATATTGGGAAAATTATCTGGGGTTAATTTACATGCACAAAGGCTTTGTTTTTTTTTTTTTTTTTTTTGAGACAGAGTCTCACTGCATTGCCCCAGGCTAGAGTGTAGTGGCCTCATCATAGCTCACTGTAACCTAAAACTCCTGGGCTCAAGTGATCCTCTTGCCTCAGCCTCCTAAGTAGCTGGGACTATAGGCATGCAACACAATGCCTGGCTAATTTTTCTATTTTTCATAGAGACGGGGTCTCCCTCTTGCTCAGGCTGGTCTTGAACTCCTGGCGTCAAGCAATCCTCCTGCTTCAGCCTCCCAATGTGCTACAATTATAGGCATGAGTCACCGCAGCTGGCCTTAGACTGTACTTCTTACCCTCTTTCCACAACCAAAAATCTCTGATGTAGTCTGGCAGCCCCATTTATGGGTACCTCCAGGAAGTAGTCCATTGTAGAAAAAGCCCTGCATTGTAGTCAAGAGACCTGTAATCCCAGTCCTGCCAACCCAGCTGTGTGGCCTTGGAAAAGTCACTTAACTTAGTACTGTACTTGAGAAACCAAAATGAAGGGTTTGGACTTCATCAGTGGTTCCCAAACCTCACTGCTCATTAGAACCCCTGTGTGTGTGTATGTATGTGTGTGTGGGGGGGGGGGTGGAGCTGGAGCCTAGGAATCTGTATTTTGAAAGTATTCTAGATGATTCTGAAGAGCAGTCTCACTGTTGGGAACCCTGGAACAGATGCTATCTAGGGTACCTCGCAGGGCTCTAATGTTTTCTGAATCCAAAGCCCCTTTTAGCACATTCCACACAATTCAGTCCAAAGGAGATGGCAGGGCTCATAGTCAGCCCCCAAGACCTAATTGGTGTGTGATCCCAGGGAGCCCGCCAACATTGCAGATCATCTGGCTAGGCTGGCGTGAGGGGGCTGCCTGTGTGTGCTCGGGCTCTGGGTCCTGTCTGTTTCTTGGCCAGTTTGGCTTTGGAGCCTGGTGTCTTGGGCTCACCTGGGCCCAGCAGTGCCTGAACCCTGAGTGTGATCATCCACTCACTTGCTCCTGAGGGCCCAGGGACTTCTTGCCATTGTGCTGTGGTCTGGAACATCAGATCCACCTGCCCCAAGTCCAAAGAGCAGGTTAGGAACCCTAACCAGCCTCCCTGCATCCTTGAGGCCAGCGTCTTTCACGTGAGCTTTTGAATTCAGTCATGTGTCTCCAGTTGTCCCAGAGTTACAAAAGTCCCAGTGTGAATAAGGAGCTGTGGAATGCTAAGGCTAAAGCTGTCGTTAGCTCTTCTTTCAAAAGTTTCAATCCTGCCATTCTTTGGCTTAGTATAAACACGGAGGAGGCTTTTGTGTTTGTGTGGGAGCTGAGGCAGGAAGAAACTACGGCTCTCAGGGATGACTTTGGTCCAGGAAACATGTGTCTGGACTCCCTCTAAGTGGCAGAGAGAACAGAGGAGTGGGGTTGCGTGGTGGGAGCTGTGCAGTGGCCCCTCACTGCCTGCACACCAAGCAAGCAACAGGTTGGGGGCTGCGTGGGTGTGTGCTTGGGGGTCAGTAAAACCTTGTTTCTGAGTGTGTCTGGGCAGATGTTTCCAGATGAGCTTAGCATTTGAATTGGTGGACTCAGTCAAGTAGATTGCCCTTCCCAGTGTGGGTGGGCATCACCCAATCTGTTCAAGGCCTGAATAGAACAAAAGGCACAAGAAGAAGGAATTTGCACCTTTTTCCCTTCCTCACTGCTTTAGCCGGGGAGGTCTCATCTCATCTTCTCCAGCCCTTGACTGAAACCTAAACCATCAGCTCCCCTAGTTCTCAGGCTTTACGCAGTTGGACTAAATCACACCATGGGCTTTCCTGGGTCTCCAGCTTACAGACAGCAGATCATGGGACTTCTCAGCCTCTATAACCACATGAGTCTATTTATAATAAATCTCCTTTTATACACACACATACACACAGAGAGAAAGAGGGGGAGAAAGAGAGAGAGAGATATCTCCTACTGGTTTTCTCTGGAGAACCCTAATAAAGAAAACCTCTAAGAGCCAAGCCTTGGCCGTGCCATTGTGCTTGGTTAAGACAAATGCAAAGGCAATAAGCTATGTAGACACTCTCTTTGTTCTAGATAAGGAGGGGAATGAAGTCCCAGAACAGTCCAGTGGGGCAGGGTCCACTGCTCAAGAAAAAAATTCAATGTCAAGGTTGAGAATTTTGAGCTTAGTTCCCTAAAGTGTCCTGGACCAAGAGGAGGCATTCTTATCACTAGGCTGGGCTGTTCTGGATAAAACCAAACCTGCTTCTCTTCCTGGCAAAAGTCAGTGGTAATGAATGTCAGTAACATCCCAGACACCTGCCTGTGGGCTCCTTCCGCCAGGCAGCCAGATGGCTCATTATGACCAACACGCGGCCCTCCAGGCCCGGTGCCCTGGCCTGTTGGCAGCAGATGGCCTGGGGGACAGGGGCTTAGTCACATTGTTTAGAGGGTATCCCAGAGACTGTCTTGGGATTAGCAAGCTCAAGGGACACCAGGGAGGATTTCCTTAGATTTGGGTTGACCCGACTTAAAGATTACTTCTAAGTGACGTCTAAACTCTAGAAAAGTAGAATAAAATGAAATACTCATTACTGGCCAGGAAGTGGTTGAATTCTTTGTTACCATAATGCTACTATTTGGTATTATTTCACGTAAATGATCGGTGTATAACTCAGCGGGTTTCAATATTTAAAAATAAATAAAGAAGCAAACGTACCACTGACCCTTCACTAAATTGGTGGTTATCATCACACTTAATAACTGCCTTGGCGGCACATCATTCCCTTCTGGAAAACCCGTCATCAGCAACTGGCAGGAACTCACGCTGTTCTTACTTAAATTTTTCTGTTAATAGATGGTTTGACTCAACTTTTTTGTCTTTGACTTTTAAGCAGTAGTAATTCAACACTGAAAAGGAATGTCATGTTTATAGTTTATGTTTCTTCCCAAGAACAAAGAAATCTGGCCGGACACACACATGTACAGCGTGGACCTGTATTTGGAGTTATGCACGACGATTTTTTGAGGTGGAGCATGTGTTTGGGGGAGGCAGGACAACCAAGCTGCTTCTCCAGAGGAGGTGGCCCCCACTGTGGCTTTGTGTGTCGTAGGCTGCCCCCCCAGTCACACTGTGCTTCCACCCCCCTGCTTCCACCTGCCTCACGGAGCTTTCCCACACACTTCTTCCCTCACCTCTAAGACCTAGCCGGCCAGGAAGTCACAGCCGCAGCAAAGAGGCTCCACACTGAGCATCTTCAGGGGCCCCACAGTGAGACCAGAGGCAGATGGTAACATCTAATGCAGCTCTGAGGCTTGAGGTCACTTCACAGGACAATCATCTTTATACTTTTCATTTTGATTTAGAACTCTGCAGGATTTCCTTGACTCAAATGCTCTTATCAGTACGAAGGTCTCCTGAAGGTTCTTCTGGTTCACCGTGTCATAGTCTGCTCGACACAGATAAGATGGCGGGTGAGACAAGAGGTTTGGTAACACTAGCTCCTGATGACATGAGATGTAGATGATACATGTGCAATTTCTCAACATGAGTTTGGCCTAAACACTTGCAAATACACTATCCTGAGCTGAGAAAGTGACTTTTTTAATGTTTTTTTTTTCTTTTTAAGGAAAGATAATAATCCAACAAGCACAATCATCAGAGAATGATTACTGTTTTCCAGGCATTATTGCAAGACCATGAGATTCAATGTTAGAGAACCCCTGCCCTCTAGAGTTTTACAGGCTAGCTAGTAGAAACAGGTTTTTGCTAAAAAAGTACAAATCCAAATTACTCTTGCTTCTCATGTTAGGGACCTTATATCTAGGGTTAAGCAGCTATAGGCCAAGGGGTACACGGAGCCATCGGCTAAACATGTTCCACACCTTCCTGAAATCAAAGGTCCTCAAAGATTTGGAGGGAACTTTTCTCTTTTTTAATTAAAACAAACCTATTCTGGAATAGCACACAAAAAATCACTTAGCCCACCGTACCCTTAGTTGCAGCCCCTCCTCCACCCTCAGTGGACAAGGGCACACAGCAGGGAGAGAGCAGAGAGGCTGGGGCAGTCAGGGAGGTGGGCTGGAGCCCACTGCAGAGGCACCACAGGGATGTCCCCAAGGCAGTGAGGGCCAGGACATTCCTGCAGAGCCCCATGAGCCCTAGATTAAAGGTAGAACCACAGAAATGCCTTGGGGGACATTGTAAACCTCAGCAGCTCTTTATGTTGTTTCAGAAATGAGGGAGAAACATTCACCAGAAGCTTCAGAGGGAGGAGACACGGTCTTTGAAGCAACCCAGGGGTTTCTTAGCTGGGCCTTGTCCGCTTTGAAGTTCAGTCCACTCTCCCCAGGAAGTGGGGAGGCTCTCAAGGGCTTGAAGCAGAGAAGTTTCATAGAACAGAAAGAGCAGAGGGAGGCAGGCTGCGCCCTCCAGCACGGCTGCCTGGCAGGAAGCTTTGCTGAGTAACTTTGGTTTTAGTTGGAAATCTTCTGACATGTTCTCTCTGGGCAGGGTGGGGAGTTTGGGCTGCGCTGTGGCCTGTGGGTTAGATTTCTTCCTTCCTCGCAGTGGACAGGGATGGTGGCGTGGGTGGATGAGGCAATGGACCTTGAGAGGAGGCAGAGGTCACCACGGAGGGTTTCAAATTCACAAAAGCATTTTTGCTACGGGGAAGATGAGGATGAGGGACACTTGCCTAAGGGACAGGCCACTGGAGGTTCCAGAGGAGGGACCCGCCCAAGCCTCTAGACTTGTGGCTTTAATTATCCAGTTAGTCATAGGTTTACTGTCATCCAAGTTTAATAAACTTGACTGTGACCTCTGAGCAAAAAAAGTTGTCCAAGTTTTTTTTTTTTTTAAGGCACCCTGGGCTGTTCAGCAGAGTCCTCAGAGCCCACCAGCCCTGGAGAAGTGGGGACTGCCACTTTTTCTTTTCTTTCTTTGGAGCTTTGATCCTGTCCTTAGGTACTGGCTAGTCCAGTTAATCTGGAAAAACATTTACGAGCCAACAGTTTATAACCGCTCAGAGGGAAGTTATCCTGGCACAGAGCACGTGGAGAGTAGAACACAGGTTACCAGCCTGGCAGGGTGTGGTGAGGTGATGGGCCCCTGCCAGCACTGGGCTGCTCACCTAGTTTTACACAGGAAGCACCAGGGCCCTGTCGCCCCTGGCCCCCTGCCCATGCCCTGGGAGAAGTGGGTATGTTTGGATGGCACCCTCCTGCATGGGAATAGGCAGGTTTTTGTACCCCTGACCTTAGAGCTCAGCGTGCACAGCTTGGGCTTCCATTTTGAGAAACCTGATCCTTGGACTTGAACACTCTGCTCTTTGTGTTTTGCACAACAGGAGAGCCTGCTCCTCGCT
This sequence comes from Lemur catta, assembly GCF_020740605.2. Lineage (NCBI taxonomy): Eukaryota > Metazoa > Chordata > Mammalia > Primates > Lemuridae > Lemur > Lemur catta. The sequence continues at coordinate 45,021,840 of NC_059128.1, read as the reverse complement.
CAGCTCTGCCCAGCGCGTCTCCTGGCTTCAGCCTCCCTCCTGGGCACCTGATGGTTGTCGGTTTACTGTGACTCACTGCCTTTATATCTGTCTGGGCTTATGTTTCCAGCATCTCACCAGAGCTGCTATAACCCATCTCCTGGGCAAGGCTTTCCACGCAGAGGCTGCCAGGCCAGCAGGAGAGGAGACCCAATCCATCTGTCAACATTTGAATAATTTCATCCACACACAGTTCTCTTCCAAACACCTGGGCTATTTTCCTTTTCCTGAACCATGCAAACCCAAGGCGCCAGCCGGGCTGTGCCCTAGCAGGGGCAGGACACGTCACATCCCCCCAGTGGTCCAGGAGCCCCACCACACTGGTTTCTTTGTGAGGTCATCTTTGCAGCGGTTTCCTGAGGCTCTGGCCTCCTTCCTGGTGTCTTCACACATTCTATTAATAGTTTGCCAGAGTTCTGAAGGTGTTTCAATTCAGTAAAAACATAAGGGCCTTTTGACTGCTCACTCCTGCACTTCACACCGTGGGGTGGGATACAGAAGTCCCCAGAGAATGCTCTGGAGGATACAGTGTAGTTGAGTTATCCAAGATAGATTCCATCCAAAGGGAGCCCTAAAGAGAAAGAATTCCACGGTCAATTAAATTTGGTCATCTGCAGACTCTATCTTCCTTTTGGTGATTCAAACGTGTATTTATATAATAAAGGATCTGAGAAGTCCTGTAAGTAAATTCTGTTCCCCTTTTTAACCCACCATCTCCCAAAGTCAGCATGACACTGACCATGGAACTCTTTTCATGTAACACCTAGTTATATCTCAAGGAACTAATTAATGTCTTTTGAAATATATTTTAGGAAATGATCTAACCATGGTTTTCAACCTAAGGAGACAACTCACTCTCTACAGGGTGTTTGGACATAGGTGGCGGGTTTTGGGTTGTCACAAAGATGGAGAGGCACTACTTGCATTTACTGCATGGGAAGGCTAGTGATGTTACACTTCCTGTAATGCAGCCCCGTCCTAACCCCAGAAGGACTGTCCTGCCTAAATGCCCACAGCGCTCCCCACTCCACTCCCCCACCCCATTAAGAAGCAGTGGTTGGACACGTGCTCAGCATTGTGTTTTTAAAGCCCCTTCTGCAGGTTCAGACATCTCTCGGTGTCTTCTTGGTCCCCAGGCTCCTTGCTTTCTATTGTCGGGATGCCTGTGCGCTGGAGAGAGGTAGGTCTTGGCTTTTGCGGATCTGATAGAGTTAACAGAAGCAGCCAGAGGACAGGGTTTCACAGTTCCATCTACTCTGGATGAAGAGCGGCGTGTTCAAGTGGTCTCCTTTCTGAACACCCTTTCACCTCCCAGGGAAAGGGGGACCTGTGGCTCAGCCTAAGAGAAACCTCTCAGCGCTTAGCCAACCTCAGCTACTCGAGAAGGAAAATGGCAACAGGTGGGTGGGGGGAAGCACCGTCCATCCTTCGTGGCTAAGGCAGTGGAGACACCAACATCCACAATCTGCAACTCAAAGTCCAGAGTGCCAGTGTGTCCCTGCTTGTGTCAGAACAGAAAATGCTCATGGCAACTGGCAAGCGTGGCCTGAAATAGCAGCGTGTGCTTAACAAAGTAAGGGTGGCTCATTGACACAGCCCTCCCCTGGGGAGGTCTGGCCGGGCGGCCCCTGCCGGTCAGGCCATCCCGGGAGCTGCTGTGTGTGCGCCGCGGCGGTTCGGGCGCGGGGAGGAGCCGCCGGGGCGCCACGGCGACGGCGGCTGGGTGGGTTCCCTTGGGGCGAGCGGGGAGCCCCGCGGCCAGTAATCAGCCGCCACTCCAGCGCAGGCCAAGAGAAAAGAGCAATTTGACTTTTTGCAGAGAGGTGTGATGCTGGTGAGGAAATTCACTGCCAGCCTGCCGGTGGCGCCTGTCCCGCGCTCCACCAGGGCAGCGCAGCCCGTAAGCGCCCCCGGGCTCAGCGCAGGCCAAGCCCCATCTCCGTCCTCCCCCCAGCCGGGAAAGGCGCACGATTGCGTGCTGGTCTCTGCGGCGGTCAAAACATTCTTCTGGCCCGGGAACGTTTGCGCATAAATTTTTTCCGTGTGTCCGCTTCTCCCTTCCTCTTTTTCTCTTTCAGGATTAGTGGGGAAAGGGAAGTGGTATTTTTTTTTTTTTTCAGTTTTGAAAATGACCTTTAGGACGGAGTCCTGCCCAAGCGTGTTGTTCAATAGCCCATTTTGTTGACCCGGACACTGAGATGCAGGGAGAGGAGATTTCGGGTCGTACTGCAGGTGAGCCGCCCGGCCAGGCAGAGACCCCTGGTGCCTGCAGTCCTTGTGCCCCGCCCCCCACATTCACGATTGTTTGCCCTTCTTTAATACACCCTGAAGCAAAATTTTATTGATTTTTCTCTGTTAAGAAGAATTATAAAAACTTGGGGAAAAAAGCAAAACGTCCTTTCAATATTAAATTAAAGCAATGTCTAAGAAGCCTATCTGAGAGTCATCTGGCTACCTAGGGGTAGGTGACTTTGACTTACTATTTACTATTAATTAGAGTCCAGACATTTATAACTCTGTAAAATTAGATGGTGCGGTGTAGAAACTGTTAAAATGTAAATGATTTTTCTGTTTGGTAGAGATGCAAATGATTTCTATGTCATATAAAAAAATAACCCCCAAAGTTTTAGTTTTGTTTTCCTGTAGAACATTAATCAGTTTTGTATCTAACCTTGCAGTCTTACTTCAGCATTCTTTTTTGTTCTGAGCGCACAAAGTCTTTGGTCTCATATCCTCTTCTGAAGCATATTTGTCACCCTGCACATTCCCTCATTAATGCATTACTTCATTCATTGACACGTAATCACCATCTCCCTCTATAGTCCCCACCAATCTCCTATCAGCTTGAAATGAACACTAAACACCCATTGTTGACTCTCTGACCCAAGTGGTTCCTCTGGAGCATCTGCATGGCATCAGGAGAACCTCAGGCTGTATATTCTCCACCTTTGCAGAATGAAAGAAATCTCTGTGGTTTTCAGAAATAAGCTAGAACTGTCAAAAGTGTGCAAACTAGATGTGTTACTCCAAGTAATCTCTGCCCCTCCTGCCTCACATTTTAATCAAGCCGTGCCTGTGATCTGGGGCCAGGGGTCTGGCCCTCAGGATACCTGCTATGGCTATGCCCTCAGTCCCTGTTCGGAGCCTCTGCCCACATACAGAGTCATGCACATGACCTTCCACTCTGGGCACAGCTGAAGGAACTGTGGCTGTGCACCTGCCCCAAGCAGCAGCCCCCTTCCCAGCTGGCAAGCCAGCAAACAAAGGCTCAGCCTAACCAGACAGTGAGATTCTCTGTCTTGGCAAACTTGACAAGGGGACTTAGAGTGAATACTTGGTAGTAAAAGAGATGGAGATAAAGCATGCATTGGAGGCCATGAAGCAGCAGGCACTTAAGTAAGCAGCAGGAGAACAGCGGCAGAGACAGAATAGTCAACTGTCCCAGTGGCCGACTGTGGACGCATGATGGATGGTCCGTGCTGCTGGTGAGCTGTGTTTGATCGTGAAGGACCTCTTGGTTCCTGAGCTATGGCCTGGGCTCTGTCGGGCTCCACACGAGTTCCGCTGCTCCTGTTCCTCCAACAAGTTGAGCTGTGTAGCTTTTCCTGGGTTGCCATCAGACCCATCATTTGGTCTATGGTCCTTACTTTTTGTTTCTCATTTACTCCATATTTCACTTCATCCATATGTTAACCATATGAAGTGGGTTTTTTAAATTTAATTTTTTTAATCAACACATAATAGTTGTAGATATTTATGGGGTCCATAGTGATGCTTCAATACACATAATGTGTAGTGATCACATCAGGGATAGCATACCCATCATCTCAAACGTTTATCATTTCTTTGTATTGGGAACATTCAATATCCTCCTTCAACTATTCCCTTACTTTTTTATCCACAAGTGGCTTTAAACCCCATGATGCTTAAAGGAACCTAGTGGGTCTCTGCTTCTTCCAATCAGAAGACATTGACTCACCCTCTCACCTTTTCTAATAACTTAGGAAGTTAAATAATAATAAAACAATTATTACCTTTTTTTCAGCCAATTCTCTCCAGTATCATCAAGGATTTTCTATTATAGGAAGTAATAAGTTTCCTTGGTTAGACCTGCCTTTCCTTTCTGTTTCTCTCCATGCATTTGTTTTATCATTCATTCATTCTCTGAACAAGCCCACCACAGATTCCAAAATGAATAAGGCCACACTCAGGGTTTGAAGAAGCTCACACTCTTGCAAGTGCAGTGTTACAAGAGTGGGGTCGGTGCAGGAGTGAAGTGGGAGGATGGGTCCCGAGATGGGGGCGCTGGAACCCGGAGTGTCAAGGTGGGGCGGGGGGAGGGCACCCCCTCACTCCATGGCCTGCACTGGCAGCTTTTTCCCCCTGCTCTCCAACACACACTGGCTTTCATGCCTCTGGCCTGGAACCCCATGTAACCAAAGCCACATGTTCAACTTGCATTAATTAAATGGCAGCCTCAGCAAAATTTCTAGTGCTGCTCCGATGCTTTTGTTATAATGTCTTTAATGTATGTTACTGTATGTTGTTTGTTATGTTTAACCCTGTGGCTCAGATTCCATTAGCCTGTAAAGTTCAAATGTTGAGAGACTTCTGGTCTTGATTTTTTTAAATAAGAATTATTTTTGGTTTATTCCAGGAGAACATATCTTCTCCCCTCTAGCTTGGACCTGAGAGGGTCTTCAGTCCTGATTTTTCTGGGAGATGACTGTAATCTTAACTGATTTTAGGAAATGGGGTAAGAAAAGGCTATGCTATAAACTCAAAGTCCCAATCTTCAATTCTCAGCTCCAAACTGCAGAAAAATTAAATTCTCAATCCAGTTTCTAATCCCAAGTGTCCAGGTACCCAGGATGGCAGGGAGAAGGGGGAAAAGAGGTACCACCTTATCTAGGGACAGGTATCTCACGCGGGGCTCAGCTTTCACTCTTCCTGGGGGCCCTGCGCTGGTAGATGAGGTAGGCAGTGCCAGGCGGGCGAGTGTGTGTGGCAGTGAACCCAATGCGCTCTCTAGGCTGCAGAGCTTTGCAGGCACAGTGCTGCTGCAGAGCCCCGGCCTGTTTTCCCTCTTTCACAAGGACAAACACTGGTGCTGGTGACGTAGGTTTGGTCATTTTTATTTTAAGGGGGAGATGTCATAGTGATGAAGAGTCCTATGACTTTGTGCAAGTCCCCTAAACCACAGTCTGTCTCAGCTTCCTCCTCCGTAATGCAGACAAGATGACTGCCTCCTTCCTAAGGTGCCAGTGAGACGGGAGAGGGGTGTGAGGGACCTGCCTTGCTCCTAGTGGTAACTGTGGGTATGATTTTCTTTGGGGAGGGGCCAGAGATTGCTCTTCTGATCCTTGTAACTGTAAATTTGGGCTGGGGCAACTTTCTGACACACACAGGGCACTCCTGGCTGTGTGGCTGCAAAGTTTTCCTTGAGGTGGGGCATCTAGGCATTTCCCTGAGGTTTCTGATACCTGGGCACAGCGGGGTGGGGTGTGGTGCCTGCCGACAGCTGTGCCCCCCACCCAGCCAGCCGAGCGCCTTGAGCGGGGAGATCTACCTGCACGTCCTGCTGCACTGGAACCGCAGCGGGCACAGGCCCTTCAGCTCCTGCCTAACTGCTCTACTCATCCAACTCAGGCATCCAGGGAGATTGTGCCCCGATTTCAAAGAAGAAATTACGGTTCAGGAGGCATTCTGCTGTATATTTCTAAGGCCCCTGCTCGGCTGCACAGCAAGTGGCCACACCCTCAGCATCTCTTTGGGCCTAACCCAGACCCTCCCCGTGCTCGGTCTGGGAGAAACTGAGTTTGTACCCTTAGAGGCCCCATCCTCCCCGCCCTCTGGTTTCCCTTCCGGTGTTACTTCTGCATGTGTCTCTCTAATAAAGAGCCCTGACATTAGTGAGCCAGGTTTGCCTCCTGGCCAGGATTTGTGAAATCCAGGTGCCCCTGCTTGTAATAGGGAAAAAAACTCTTTGTTTTGGCTGCTCTGCGCTGTCCTGAGTTTTCTTGGCATGTTGTGCTTCTCCTACCGGCTATGCTCATGGCTTTGGTGAGGCTGAACCACCCAGACTCCCAGGCCTGGCCAATCAACAATGCATTCAGGGACAGGTACGTGGCCCAGGTTAGTCAAATAAGAATTAGTCCCAGGATTTTTGCTATAATTACTAGAAAAGAGTGTCTGGCTTTCCACGGGGCTTGCTAACCTGGACCCTAATGCTGCCAGTGGCCATCTTGCCACCCTTTGTGTGAAAAGTATGGAGCTGCTGGACTTCCAATTATATGAGCTGATAAATTATCTTTTTTTTTTTTATGACCTAAGTCCATTTGATTTGGAGTTTGTATTATATCACTTGCAATTTTTTTTTTTTTTGGTAGAGACAGGGTCTCGATATGTTGCCCAGGCTGGTCTCAAACTCTCCACCTCAAGCAAGCCACCATGCCCAGCCTCACTTGCAATTTAAAGAGACCTGACCACCAATTGGCTGAAGTATAAATTGGCTTCTAGCAATCAAAATGGATGTGTTTCTTCAGATAAAGGAGAACAAAAAAAGAGTCAGGGGGAAAGAACAGAAAAACCTAGGCTTGGTCTGTAACATTCCACCTTCTTTCTCCCTCTTTATGGAAACCATACCCCTCCCCCTCCATCATAACCATGTAATCTGTCTCCACTGTGCTTTAGCAACATGTCCTTGAGAAGGAGACTCTGGGAGACTTGCTCTGGCCGTGCAGAATTTTTAGACCATAGTGAGGTTTTTCTCCCCAAGGATCCCTTCCTTGTTTGAATACCCACTTCCCTCCCAGAGTTTCTCAACAGCCGCCATGAGGGTTAGCAATCTGGATCCCAGCCCACTACTTGGAAAATCATTCTTGGAGCAAGTGCTCCACTTTCAGAAGACTTCAAACCTTCAGGCTGAAGTTGACTTCAGTAGGACAAGCAACCTCATGTCCTACCCTAGGTGCCAGTGAGAATTAGATTCAGCTTTTAATGACCTCCACCCCCACATAGTTTAGACAAAGATGGAAATCTATTTCCTTCTCATGTAAATGAAGTCTGGACTTAAGCCCCATGAAGTTGTCATGAACCAGCATCTTTTTACCATTTGTTCTCACGGTCCTTACCATCCTCTGCATTTGGCATACATATTCCCTGCTCTCTTCCCCACTTTCTCTTCTCCCCACGCCCACGCACCACTTTCACTTACATCACTGGTTAGAACACAAAGACAGGACCAGCAGGGAGGCTGGAAAAGGCACCCTTTATTCTGTGTCCCAGCTAAATATTGGGGCCCTTTGCTAAGGAGGAAGAGTAGAATGGCTACTAGGGGATGCTAAGAGTCTCTGCCACGTCCGGTCAACCCTGGATGTGCCACAGCAAAAATCCTCACTGGAGTAGCACCACTGCTGGTGATGCTGAGGAAGGCCACTGGGGAAAAGAATCAACTCTAGACATATTGGTAAAAAACGCCTCCTGTTATAAATGCTGGGAGCACGGCTTGGGACCACCTGGGGAAACCTTCCCCACTGTTACCTGTCCCAACCATTCAGATCATCACCCCCCTCAGGGAGGAAGGCCTCAAATCCCCTCTCAACTCTTCAGGAACAGCTGGACTTACAATGGTATTGGGCTCTCAGAAACGTTTAGGAGACTTCCAGGAGCCAGAGATCAGGGAAGGGAGCTGTGTCCCTACTTGACCCCGTCTCAGCTGAGATTAGACAATAGCAGCTTTCTTCATGAGAAGCTCAAGTGGGAAGCGTTTCTTGATATGTTTCACTACCAGTCAATATTGAGGGTTGGTTTATGAATAAGAGAACTGTGGGATTCCACACAAGGTTGTTTGATCCCAGGGCTCCTTCTGTAGCTCAGGAGAACTGTAACTGGATTCTCCAAACACCACATTGGCAGGTCATTAACAACCATGTGACAAACTATCTTTAGGGAAGAAACTCAACCTCCTCTTTCACTAGTCAACACTTGCAAAGTGCTTAAAGTGCTGGCTGGCACAGGGCAGGGGCTCAGAAAATATCAGTGGAATATGGGCCTGAGCATTCTTGGTGAGAAAAGCCATCATTGTCATTAAGGTTTTATTTCGCATCTGCTGTGTATAAGGGACTGTGCTAAGCATTGTGGAGGGTCTCAGAGATGAAAAAGAACCCGTGCTCTCAAAGAGTTTATAATGTAATAGAGAAAATGCAAATTATTTCAAAAGGCTGTTTATTTCATGTCAATTTCCAAAAAAAAACAAAGCAAAAAAAAATCAGGGGAAGAATTTGGGTGTCCTGTTTCCTACATTTACAGTTGTACATGTTTTTGAAGCAGCTGGTTTCTAAATCCCCTAGCTCAGGGGTCCCCAACCTGTGGTGAATTGTATAATTATTTCATTATATATTACAATATAATAATAATAGAAATAAAAGTGCATGATAAATGTAATGCGCTTGAATCATCCCAAATGCCAACCCCCTAGTCTGTGGAAAAATTTTCTTCCATGAAACCAGTCCCTGGTGCCAAAAAGGTCGGGGACCGCTGCCCCCGCTGACTCCTAGAGGATGGTGGGCATGTGATGTAGTTCACGTGGACCAGCGGGAAGTCGTGGGTAGAACTCTGCCCTTGGAAGGGGCAGTAGTGGTGCCTTATGTTTATTTCCTATCACCTCCTCCTTCCCGGCTGAGCCTCTGCCTCAGTTTAGCCCTCTCCGAGGTGAGACAACTACGTTTGTTTCTCCCCAGCTTCCTCCTTCCCTCGCATTCTGTGCTGCTGGAAGTAGTAGTATCTTGTGAATCACATGGAGCTTCCCGAGAACTGGTTTTACAGCAAATCTTTCTCAGGAATGTAGGAGTGAAACATCTGGCTTTTCAAAATGGCTCTTCTGTTTTGAATTCATCTTCGCATGCATTTTTCTCAGAATAAGTGATGAGTGAGGGACAGAGGGCAGGATAAAATGCCCACGGGAGAGTAGAACAGGGTGCCAGAAGACCTGGGGAAAGACCACAGATTTCCAGAGCCCGATCCTCTGCCACCAGACACTGAGGGCAGCTCTTTGAGCTCTGGGCATCCACATCCTCCAGTCTGTGTCTTCAGCAGCCCCCACCCCTAACTCCAGGGTAGCACTCCTCCACCCTGTGCAACAGGTTTGCTGTGTCCAGCAAACTCGCCTAGATAAGTGGGGCTTCAAAACTGTCCACACTCATGTTTCATCCTTTCATTCCATATTCGTTCAACGTCTGCTGAGCACCAATAGGTGCCATCTGGAAATCTTGTCTCCATTTGCCATCAGGAAGGGTTTGTATTTGCATCTCCTTTCCTATTTTTTTTTTATTTTTATTTTTTAGTAGAGACGGGGTCTCGCTCTTGCTCAAGGTGGTCTGGAACTCATGACCTCAAGCGATCCTCCCACCTCGGCCTCCCAGAGTACTAGGATTACAGGCGTGAGCCACCGCGCTCAGCCAGAGCATCTCCTTTTCTATACGGTTAGTTTCACTTCCCAAGAGTGGTTTCAGACTTGAAAGCAGATGTTACTCAGAGCCTTTTCTGAGAGCAATGTCTCAATTCCTCAGGGAGGCACCCACTTCTCCAAAGAAGCCTTGGAGCATCCGTGTCCCTGCACATCCTCATGGGCATTAAAAAGGACCATAAGCATTGTAGCACAGTCCCACGTTGTCCCCAAGGAAGTCAGAGATGCCTGGATGTAACTAACAAAGACTCTTTGTGTCAGTGGGGCTGAGTCACCTGACAGGTCTGAAATGTAACTTCCTCCTCTGGGGCTGGGGGAACGGAATCTGAAAGGCTAGAAGGATGGGTCAAAATGAAGATAAAATTTAAAATGAATAAAAGTAGAGTTTTGTACATCAACCCAATGAAGTCAGTGATATTCTCTGCATTTATATATGGAAACTGAGGCTGAGCAGAGTTCAGTGACATTCCCAAGCTCACAGTTGCCAAGTGCTAGGACTCAGCTCCAGGTTTATCTGCTGCCAAAACCCCCAACCTCACTTGCTTTCAAGCTGTTAAACTTGCACCTACATTCCCAGCCAAATGCCTTGAAGGAAGTCGCTTTTCACTTGTCTACGTCTTTAACTCTCACCCACTCAGCCTGCTGCAGCAGTCTGCTTTCTGCCCTCACCCTCGGCAGAAACAGCCCTGCAGAAGGTCATCAATGAACTGAGGACTAATCCCAGCTGCCTCTCCTGGGTTCTCATTCCACGCGGCCCTTCCTGGCATTGACACTGCTGACCACACCCACCTCCCCCTCCCCCATCTGGCTGAACCCCTCCTTCCCAGCACTTCTTCTCTCATCCGCATCTCAGGTCCCTCCTTCCAAGAGTCACCGGCCATTTTAAAGGATCTGAGGACTCAGCTGAAGTTGGAAACCAGAAATCTGTGTCGTGAGTGTAGGGGTCTGGATGTGTTCCCCTCCAAATTCATATGTTGCAACTTAATTACCAGCAGAATGTGTTAAGAGATGATTAAGTCATGAGGGTGGAGTCCTCATGAGCAGGGTAAATAACCTTATTAAAGAGGTCAGATGGCCTGGGCACGGTGGCTCACGCCTGTAATACTGGCACTCTGGGAGGCCGAGGTGGGAGGATCACTTGAGCTCAGGAGTTTGAGACCAGCATGAGCAAGAGCAAGACCCCGTCTCTACTGAAAATAGACAGAAATTTGGCTGGACAACTAAAAATATAAAAAATTAGCTGGGCATTGTGGTGCATGCCTATAGTTACACTACTTGGGAGGTTTAGGTGGGAGGAGTGTTTGAACCCAGGAATTTGAGGTTGCTGTGAGTTAAGCTGACACCAGGGCACTCTCCCAGGCAACAGAGCAAGACTCTGTCTCAAAAAAAAAAAAAAAAAAAAAGGCACTCAGACGGAGCCCCCTTGCCCTTCCATCTATTTTGCCGCTTGAGGACACAGCATCAGTTTCTTTCTTCCTCTTCCGCCATGTAAGGACACAGCAAGAAGGTGCTATATGAGGAACAGGTCCTCACCAGATATCGGATCTGCAGGTGCCTTGATCTTAGACTTCCTTGTCTCTAGAACTGTGAGAAAATAAATCTGTTCTTTATAAATCACCCAGCCTCTGGTATTTTGTTATAACAGCCCAAATGGACTAAGACAAGGCGTAAGCTATGAGGTGCAGTTCCAATGATCCAACTGTCTTCACACCCACACTGGGCAGAGTTATAGAGGGTGAGAAAGAGCAGCAGGGCAGAAGCTAAGGGTCCAGGGATAGGGATTGGTATTGTCTCAAAAAGCAGAGAAAGCCAGCAGGGCTAAAGGCAGTGGACAAAGAGTGAGATGGTGAAGATCAAGGAGAAGGCAGCTGGAGGCCCTGGGAGAGGCTGGCCCTGAGACAGAGCAGGCAGACATCACTGGAATTACAGATGGCAAGGGATTAAGACTCTAGATTGTTGGCTGGCTCATCCTCCTTGACTCTGAAATCCCTAAAACTGTGGTGGTGGTGGTGGTGGGGTCCACTTCCCAGACTCGTGCCTGAATCCCATGTGAAGCCGTGTCCCTTGCAGCAACAACGTTCTGTGTCCTTCAGGGCTTATCTTTAATTTTCCAGTTTTCCCAGAGCTCAACATTCCTGTTCCAGTTGCAGGGCCACAAATCCAGCGCTGTGCCGAGTGGCATCACTCTAGGAGTGCCCTGCACACGGAATACCCCGCGGGGGTCCTGGAGCCACTCCGATAAGCGCATACTGAGGGGACAGATGAATTCGTTTCCTGTGTGTCTTATTCCCATTCAATTCAGCAGCATTCTTTGAGCACCTAATGATACCAGGCTCTGCGTGATGGATTACTACCCACCAAGATGAGAAGAAGGGGCAGACAGACAGCCTGCAGCCTGGGTGCTGACTTCCTCGCCGATTCCGAGTTCAGGCAAAACCTTAGAGAGTCCCAGATGCAGCCTTGAGCTCTCTCGTCTGGTCTCAGCATTTGCAGATCTTTGGAATCCCAGAAGCTACTTAGCTTGATAAATGAGAGGACTATAGTCTTGGTGAGACCACTCAAGGACATTTGGCCTCTCAGGTTCTGGGCCTCAGCTCCCAGAGTCACCAGGTGAATGAAGCTGGCAGAGCTGCTGTTGGGTCCTCAGAGGAAGACCCTCTGCTTTCCCTCTTCATGCTCTCCAAGCTGGTGGGGTGGGGGGTTACTGTGGCTCCCCTTTGCTTCTTCTCCCACCCTCATTTCAGTCTACAAGGAGTCTCAGGGTCTCCTTTCATTTTCACATAGAAAAAAACTTCTGCCTCCAAAACTCTTGGAATCTCTCTCAAAGAATGATTTCTTGGCTGTTTCCTCCTGTCTCCACAAAAGCTGGAGCATCACAAGGGGCTTCTCTTCTTAATTTCCAAAGGACGAGTGCAGGAAAAGAACTTTCCTAGTGAGTCCCAAATGTCAACTTGCTGTCAACATTTGAGTAGGCATTTGCCCTCAGTCCGTCCTGTGTTAAGCAGAGATGCTTCCGTAGAGCAGGGCTGAAGATTCAGCAAGACAGAAGGATAGGTCATGGAAGGCTGCCCCCAGGGGTCGCCCTCAGAGACTTCCAGAAAAGCCTACCTCTCCGTCAATTGCCTGATTGGCCATTAACATTCCTGCTGTGGGTCTCGAGTGCCCAGGTTCCAGCTATATGAGCTATAAGAACCTAAGCAGAAATGGAGCTTCAGATTGCTGTGGGTTCACTTTTGGCTGGCAGTCCTCACCTATCAGCACCACAACCACCCAGCACTGCCCCCCAACCCCACTGCACACACAGAAAAACAGCCCGGAAGCAAGAAGCCAGAGAGAGGAGCTTAGGACACTAGGGAGGTTGGGACAGGTCCACCAGGCCATGGGAAATGCCTTTACACAAGGGCCAGCTGTGATGCAAGAGGTAAAACAGAATTCAGAAACCCTCTGTCAGAGGCTGCATCTAAGACCAGGAGTCCCAGGGCTCTGGTTTTGTTTCAACTTCTAGGTTAGTTCCCTACCCCACCCTCCTGTGGGGAAACCCTGGAACTGGACCAGCTGCAGTGATAACTGGCCACCCTGGGGACACATTCGGTCTGCAGATGTGTCGAACAATACTGTAGAAAATTTTGATCCAACATTTATAAGTTGGGAGAGTCATGGACTTATGGCTTCCTTTGGGGAGACAAAACTAGAAGGTATTGTTAAACTGGCTCCTGTGGCCAAATGGACTGGGCCATTCGGACAGAGCACGTGCCCGACAGCTCCCCACACACTCCAATGCTCCCGTGACAGCCCTTTCCCGAGGCCAGGTGCCAACTGACTGAGCACTTGCACTGCTGTTTTCCTTATATTACAGAAAGATTTCTCTATATGCCCATCGCCATCAAAAGTGATTCTCCACACTTGATCTCCCTGGACTTCTGTGGGCATTTGAATTTGCAGCTGATCTAAGGCATCTAGATTAGCTAGGACTGTTTTAATCTCAAGGGACAGAAATAAACAAAAATAAAAAGAGGGGCTGACTGGCTCATGCAGCTGGGAAGGATTCCTGGGTAGCGACGGGACGGAAGGAAAGACTGTGGGAACCACAGCAAGTGGCCACTCCACCTGCCAGAACTCTCTCCAGCTCTCCTTCCTGCTTGTCTCTGTGTATCTTTCCACATTGGCCTCATTCTCTTTCAGTAGAGATGCCTTTGCCACGTGGTGAGGATCATGGCCACCAAAAACCCCAATTTAGAAATCCCAGGAGAAAAAAGAGCTTCCTGTCTTCACTTCTGAAAATCAACCCCAGGAAAGGACGCTGGCCTCACTTGGGTCATATGCCTTGGAGCTGCAGTCTATTTTCTTTTTAAATCAAACACTTGTGTAGCTGGTCACTGTTCTGAGCAGGCCACAAATATTCACTTTAATCCCCATTTTAAAATGCCTATGAATTAGGTGCCATTATTACTGCCATGGCAAATGGAGAAAGTGAGGCCCAGAGAAGTTAGGTGGCTTTCCCAAGGCCACACAGCTATTAATTGATGGAGTCAGAACTGAAGCCGAGCAGTCTGGCTACAGAGCCCATGCTTGTACCCGCATCATATGGTCATGCAGATTTGCACTGCACACTCTAGGGAAGGAGCCACTGGACTCACAGAGTGTGATATGCAGACATCATGCAGGGCTGCATGTGCCCACCTATTGAGCCAATCACCATTGTCAGGTTGGATGAGAGACTCTGATGGTAGTAGTGGGTAGGTACTATGACTGACAACCCCACCTATACCATATCTCCTGGGGGAAGAGTGGCTCCCCAGAGAAAGAAATCTAGGCAGAAAATTATAATGTATGACTATCTCAGGAGCATCTAGGGTCATCTATGGGCTACAGCATCTGCTGGCCTTCCTGCTCCCTCAAAGACACCTGAGATCTAAATGACCTCTGGGAAGGATATTCTGGTTCAAGGTGTCTTTTCTGAATCTCAATTTCTTCATCTGTAGAGAATAAGGTGTATCTCCTGGGGTTGTTAGGATTTGGTGAGATAAGTAATCACCTAACATGACTCATGGCACATGGAAAGCTCTAGAAAATGCCAGCCACCACAGACTTAACTTTTACCCTGGTTCTCATGAGCAAGTGTCATTCAGAGCCCTTTGCTCATACTTACAACCATATCTAGTCTGTACCAACAGTTACACAGACCCTGCTACCTCTCCTAGTCCTTGATTTTTTGGGATAAAACTCAAGCCCCACTCCCTGTTAAGGACAGTTGCAAAGGGTGGAGAGAGGGTTGGATGCTGAGTAGGAGAGTGGGTGGATGGGGTACAAGGTGAATCAGTACAAGTGATTGAAGGAACACCAAGTGCTCTCTTGCTGAAATGTGGTGGTGGTGAATGAGATGAAATGCAAAGGAAAAGAAACAGAAAGAGAGGTGGGGAGAATGCAACTACACAACCAGGGAAAACTCTAACTGGTATTTGAATTTTAGAGTCAAAGGAAACTTAGAGATGATCCAGTTGAGTGGTTACTCGACCTTCTTTAAAAAACAAAATCTTATGAAGACTTCAAATCTGCAAAATGGATAAAGGCAAGCTGCCCTGGAAGGGGTGAGGGCAGGAATTTGGGGAGCAGTTCCTTTGGCCTCCCTGTTATCCTCCATGCAGGGCTCCTAGGAACAAAGTTTGAAAACTAGATCTGGGTCACTCCAGGATCCAACACTACTGCAAAATATCACCCATTCTGCTTGTACTCCACAAATGAATTATCTATTTTATTATCCATGCCAAAGCTTAGTATCTTAAAACAGCAGCCATTTTTTTTTTTTTTTTTGCACTCATGATACTGTGGGGCAGCCAGTTGGGCTGGGCTCAGCAGGATGGTTTTCCTAGGGTCACCCAGAGGCTTGAATGGGGCTGGATTGTCAAAGATGGCCACCTCACTTACACATCTTGTAGTCAGTGCTGGCTATTGGCTGAGTTTCTCTCTCCATGTGATCTCTCATCCTTAAGGAGGCCATTCTGGGATTCTTCATGTGTAGCACTGGGTTCTAAGAGGGCAAGAATGGAAGCTGAAAGGCCCG
Source organism: Lemur catta (assembly GCF_020740605.2). Taxonomy (NCBI): domain Eukaryota; kingdom Metazoa; phylum Chordata; class Mammalia; order Primates; family Lemuridae; genus Lemur; species Lemur catta. The sequence goes on along the minus strand of NC_059128.1, from coordinate 45,006,274 downwards.
TTGAGGTGTGAGCTAGGAAGTCACGTAACTTTTTTTTTTTCCTACATTCTACCAGTCAAAGCAAGTCACAAGTCTAGCCTGAATTCTAGCAGTGGAGAAATAGACTCCTGATGGGAGGAATGTCAAAGTCCCATGGGAAAGAGTTGTTTATATAGGAGCAGGAGGATTTGTGCTTATTTTTGCAACCTACCATGTCTCCTCATTTTCTATAACCTTTCTTCAGTAAACTTAGCATGTGTCTGGGTATACAAACATGACAACTTATAGTATATGTGGGAGAATGTGGCAAACCCTGCTAGTTCCCTGCTCATTATTTATTCTCCATTTATTTCTTATTAACAGAACTTCAGTTTTCTTTTTTTTTTTTTTCAGTTAAAATTATTCACATCTCAGATTCCCTAACAGTTGGGGTCAGCATGGGACCCAGTTCTGGCCAATGAAAGTGAGTGGAAGTCTCCTGGGCAGGACCTCTGGGAAAGCTGTTATTTTCTAGGTAAAAGGGAACAGACTCAGTGGCACTTGCCCTTTTTCTCTTTCCCTTTTCCCTTCCTGTCTCATTCCTGCTGGGATCACATATGCAACACACACTTAGGAGTGGAGCAGCCACTGAAGCCATGAGAATGATGCACAGGAAGGCAGAATGGAAAGACAGAAGAAGCCTGATCTCTGATGGCATGATGGGACCTCTATTCCAGTCCTGGACTCCCTTTCTCCCCCTCTGGGCTTCATGCCCAGAAAAATGAATCCTACTTGGTTAAGTCACTAGAGTTGTGGTTCCTGCTACCAAAACAAGAAGTGACGAGATGAGGCTAGGAAGAAAGGCAGAAGACTGACCATGAAGGGCCATGACTATGAAAGCTGAAATGAGTTTCTGCCTTTTATTATATGCATATGTGTTTGTGTGTATTTGGATATGCATGAGTTTGGACGGATTGGTGTTTGGGTGTGAGGGTGAATGTGCACATGTAAGGAAATGCTATAGCTGCAAAAGTTAAATGCAAATTTGAGTCCAGATTTTCAAAGACTGAAATAAGTTGACAGTGAAAAGATAAGTTTAATGGTGATGACTATAAACCTTGTACTTAGATTTATAAAAAGATGTCAGGATGGGAGGGCTTAGTTTCACAGCCTGGGGGTTTTAGTTGAATGCAAAGGCTTAGAATGAGCTCATAGAGTGAGCTGCGAATGCCAAAAGCTCTGGCTCACTCTCTAACTGCAATGATTATCTAGTGTCCCTCAACCTCTGCACATTCGGGGCCCTTGGCGTGAGCACCACGTCCATCCCAGGACTGGTAAATGGAGCTCATCCCAAGGAAGACCTGGATGCCATCCAGGGATCTGGGAAAGTTTAACTTGGACAAGAGAAGATTTGGAGGGGCCTGATAGTGACTGTAACAGTCATCTATCATTGTGTACAAGCCACACCTAAAACTTGGTTTCTTAAACTAACAATAACCCTTCATTTGCTCACAGTTCTGCAATCTGAGCAGAATCTGAGTGTTTCTCTGCCCCATGTAGTGGAGTGGACTGGGCTCACTGGTACATTTTTAGCCAGTTGGCAGGTCCACGGGGCTAGAGGAGCCTTGATGGCTTCACTCACACGTCTGCTGCCTCAGCTGTGATAGTTGGGATGTCTGGGGGATAGCTGCACCTTTCTCCTTGTGTTCTTTCATCTTTCCTTCTCCACATGGCCTCTCATCCTCAAGGAGGCTAGCCCAGGCTTCACAGCCTCTCAAGGCAGCAAGAGAGTGAAGGTGGCTGCTACAGGGCTCTTAATGCCCAGGCCCAGAATTTCTGTCACATTCTACTGGACCAAGCAAGTCATAAGACCAGCCCAGTACAATGTGCAAAGTAGCCACACAAAAGTGTGAATTCTGGAATGTGACTGATTGAGGACTATTTTGTGGCAGTCTATTAAAATAACAAATATCTATTATTTCCACAGTCTTCACAGTTCACAAAGGATATTTACTTCTACTAACTTATTTGATTCTTACAACTAAACTGAAATATGGTTAGTAGTATGCTAGTAAGACAAAAAGCAAACAAAAAGTCCTCATTGGTAGCACGTGCCAATTTCCATGGCGTAAATACTCCTACAGTGCCGATTTCAAGAGAGCAATGCGAGGTCACTGAAGGCAAAGGTGAGAAGAGATACACTCAGATAGCTGGCTCCATCACACCACTGTATACAGTGGGTATTATCTCTACTTGTGGATGAGGTTATGGGACTTTCTCAAAATCACACACAACCAATAGTGGCAGATCTGGGACTTGACCACGATCCAAACTGTGTGCTTTCGCTACAACACCACCCTGCCTCATAGCATTTTTTTTTCCCCAAACATCTGTAAGGCTGCTATAGAGAAGGAATAGCTGCATTCTAGGTTGCCTCAGAAGGCAAAATAAAAGTTAATGTTAAGTTTCAGGGAGGCAGATTTCAGAATAAGAAAGTCAATATGAAAATTGGCTCTACAATAATAGAGTCATTCAAAGAAAATGAATTGCTTTGTGCCATTGTGTTCTCCCTCTCATAAAAGTATCTGTCAGAACTTTGAAGATTTCTGAATTAGGGAAGAGGTGGAACTAGGTAAACTCTAAGGTCCCATTTATCTCTGGGATTCTGGTTGCAAGGATGCTCTGAACTCTCAAATCTGGAATCACTGTATGTCCCTCTTGAGACCAAAGAAGGCAAGCGGGGGGAAGAGGAAGGAAGCTAAGGAAGAGGGAAGGTGGGTGTTAAATCCCGGGAGGATCTTGTCTAGATGAGAAGTCCAGGTCCTGGGGAGCTAAGTCTCCTGAGTAATTTGAGGATGGAAATGGGTCTTCACTAGGGTAACTAACTCTGGTCCAGGTAAAGGAGCCATGTGATTCATAAGATGAAAGCACAACATTTATTTCTTCCCAGGTCAGTACAAACGACACGAGATAGCCCCAGACCTTATGTCTGAAATGTTAGGATGTTCTCAGTGTAGTAGAATGCAACCATGGATCTTAGCTGGCTGTTTAGATAATCCTCTTTCTTTCCAAGTAGGCTTCTTTCATTTTCCTCAGGAGGAAACCTTGCTGAGGATTTTTGGCAGTTAGTCTCTTTGGCTCGACCCGAACCCAACTACTCCTCCCGTCACTGCCCCGGCTCAGCTCTGCAGGGGTGTTACTGGCCTGCTTGGTGTCTGGCAGGCTTACAAACTACCCCCTCAGTCCTGGGGGCTTCCTGAGCAGTTGAAAGTTATGGTTTTATAATGAGAATCACAAAACTGGGAGCTTTCCTGAAGGGGAAGCTTAAAACTTGAGGAAGAAATCTCCATATTGGAGATAAACACCCAGGATGTTTCCTGGGATGATGACTCAAGCGTCACCAACCATGCCAAGAAATTACACGGGTAATTGTAAGGCCTTAGAGCTTCCAGGGAGTGCTCGAGGCAGTTACTGAAGTAAATAACTCACCTCTGAGAACGAGTCATTCTCAAAAATTGTAAAAGTGCATGCATCCCTGGTTCTGAGGGTCTGATATTTCCCTGGGCTAACCCAAAGAAAGGGAGGCAAGCTGACCAAGTGAAGCCCAGCCTTCCTCTCTCAGCAGGCAGCCCCCACAAGCAGGAGCAGCCCATCAAAGGTTTTCCAAGGGCACTTTAACGGCAAGGTTCCCTGGTGCCAGTTCAATAACACGCTCTGCAAGGTCCAGCAGATCCCAGTCTCCAATGGGTAGAAGGGTCTGGAAGGGCTGGGCAAGACGTGAAACAGGCAGCAATGATGACAGTCTCAAGAACTGGTAACTCGGGTGGCTGTACTCCACTCTGAAAAGTGTATGGACAATTCAGAACCCCCATCAACTTACATATAACTGGGGAGCCCTCTCCCAGGCCCAAAGTGCTCTCAGTGTGTATTTGGATGTATGCACAGAAATAGGTCTGGAAACCTCAGGGAAACAAGGCAGTAGCTAGTAAATTAGAGCTTCCCATTTCCTCATTCAGCCAAAGGCAGGACTTGGGCCTCCAGCCTGATCCTGGTGCTGTGGAACACACCAGGCCTGGGGCCCAGAGCAGGCTCAGGGCTCAGGCCCTGGGCTGCTTCATGAGGTCCAAGTTTCCTTCTCCCTACTCTTCCCCTTCTTCCTGTCTCTCATTACCAACCTCTAATTACCAATACCACCAACCTTAGAAAACTTAGAGATCATGCCACTCTGAACACCTGACTTTACAGGCAAGGCCCAGAGATGCTGTCTTTTGAAAGACAATCATCTAGTAAATTAGCCAGTTCATACCATTAACCTTTTCAGTGCACCACCCTCTCCCCTGCCTTCCCCTCTTTCTGAAGTGGGGTATGTAGCCCCCAAGATCCCTGCCTCTAGGAATTCACATCCTTGCATAGCCTGCTCTCACTGTATCTGGACTGTTCTGTGTGACCAACAGAATGCAGCAGAAGTGATAGAATGTCACTCCTGAGATTGGTTTATAAAAGACCATGGCTTCTGTCAGGGTTGTCTTTCTTCTCTCTCTTTTTCTTGGATCACTCATTCTGGGGAAACCAGTGGCTACGCCATGAGGGACTCAGGCAGGCCAAGAAGGGCTCAGGTTGTAAGAGCTGACTCCTCTGGCCAACAGCCAGCAAGGAACTAAGGCCTGCTGACAACCACACGACTGAGCTTGCAAGATCCTTCCCCCATTGTGCCTTCAGATGACTGCAGCCCCAGCCAACAGCTTAGCCACAACTCACGGAGAGACCATGAGCCAGAACCACCAGCTAAGCCACTCCCAGATTCCAAACCCACAGAAACTGTGAGAGAATAAATGTTTGTTGTTTTAAGCTACTAAGTTGAAGAATAATTGGTTACATAGCAATAGAGAAAAACACTGGGGTTTTTTCTTAGCTTTTTTCCCCTAGGAAAAAAAAGAAATAAAGGCGAATCTCTGCACCCACCATAGGCAGCCGACAAGGCCTTTTCCTACACCGCTTTAGGGGATGAAACCAGCCAACCAAAATAAAAGATGCTTCCCTGGAGGCCTGGGGCGAGAGCCTCATTGGCACAGCACTGAGTGAGTGCTCCAGACCTAAGGGGAAGATTCCCAGTTGGTGGGCTGCTAAAATACAGTAGCTTCCTTTATAAAGGTTGGAGCATGTGGCCAGCACAAATGTTAACCAAATAAGATGCATAATGTATAAGCCTTGTAACACCTTAGAAATGGAGTTCCTCCTTGGTAGCTGTTCTATAACTTAAGGGGAGTAAGGTGACCTCCCATGATTCTGGCTTCCCAGTTGGGATGGAATTTCCATATGATGTTTTCAGAGGTTGCAGTAAAGCCAGAGCCTGCATTCAATGTGTCCTCCCCACCTCTCCCCACATGGTGGTCCAACCCTGCCTACCTTACACGCACCTCCAGAGGAAGCTCTTTGGAGAGTACCTGTGCGGACAGCATCCCACAAATGCATATATCCCACAGAACATGGTCACAAATGCTCCAACAGACTTACAAGCTGGAGGGTCCAGATCTGTCGGGTCCTTAAGCAACAGCCTCTGTCCTGCTTGTATGTGTGCCCCCAGTCGAGCTCTATCTTGTTTTTTTCTCCAGAAAACCTATAGCTAGGAAGCATCACTTGGACTTTCAGGTGCCTGCATTTGCTTCCTAAAATACAGCTAAACTAGGTTAATGCTTTTTTCCTTGCCCTTGAAGTGCAGATTCGGAGCCTTTGGGAAACTTTTTAGCTTATTTTAAAGATCCAACAAGAATACAGCTGGTATCTTCCCTTCAGGGGGGATTTCACTGGAACACCCAGAGCAGACACGCCAGCGAGGGGGGGACTGACTGGACCTCGCACCTCAGGTGGAGACGGTGGGAGCCGGCTGGTGCTCACTCTGCAATGCCAGGGTGTCTCGCTGCACAAAACAATGCCAAGTTAATTTGGTACAGCTGGGGAAAGACCGGAGGCGCTTTCAGGGCCTATTGTGTGTGAGCCAACAACCTCATCTCTCCAGCTGTTCCTTGGTCTCCTAAAGGAGACCAGGAAGTAGACGAAAAAAAAAAAATTGGAGCCAGAAATCAGTTTCCGCCAACAGGAACAATGGGTGCGATTGTGCTTCTCACATAGCAGCACCACTCAAGGAGCATTAAAGAGAATTATGCACACGCTGTAACTACCATGAGAACCTCGCCATGGGAACTTCCGGATGTACTCTTCTGGAATCTGAGGAAGCTGGGAAGACCATTCCAGAAAAAAGAGAGATTCCATAGAAATGTCAGGGAGTGGCCAGTTCTTGGGTGACCTCTCCAAGTGAAAGAAAATGCAAATATGTGCTTTAGGAATTTCAAAAGCAATGCAAAAACCACACTTTCCCCTTAACATTAAAGATAGTCCTGGTCTTGTTTCTGGAAATCTTCCAAGAACAGAAGCTAAACCGTTACCAAACTCACAGGAAAGAGAGAGACCCTCAGAGCTGGGAAACAATCACTGCACGTGGTTTCTCGCCCTTGCCCGGAGCTGTGCTCAAGTCAAACCCTGCAGCGTCTCCACATGGGGAGACTTCTCAGAGGGAAGATTTGGGTGGAATCTGAGGGGCAATGTGGTGTCTGTAACAGTTTATAATCCCAGTCCTGCTCTACAATGGAGATGATACCTACCCTCACGGGTGTTTAGGGGAACCTTTAATGAGAGAATCCATGTGATGAGGTTTGAACACTGAAAAATCAATCGTCTCTGAGTTGTACTTAACTGTGGCTGATCCACCACACTACTCACCTATGATCCAGGGCCACCTGCCCCTGTCACTGTATGTGCCGCATACCCACCCTGGCCGTGCCTGACAGGCGGCTCCAGCAGGTGGAAAGAGATCTCAGGTGGGCAGACTGACTTGTCTGGGGGCCTCCACCTGGCCGTGAAGTGATGCTGTGGAAGATGTTTGTTTTATGCCTCATGTCCATCCAGTATTTCTGGTCCTCTTCCTGCCTTCTCTCCTCAAAGTGGTTTCTGTGTTCTGTTTCTCACCACCTATTTGTGCATTTACAAACCAAAAATAGTTTCCCTTGACTAGCTGACCTACCTCTCACCCCCTGCTGATGACCCTCAGATCTTTGTCTCTAGCCCTGGGCGCAATTCCAAATGCTCACAGGAAGTCACCAGCTACGCGCCCACCCACCTCAGATTCCATTTCCCTAAAAGCAAATCTTCACCTCAGAAGGGTTCCAACTCCCAGCTGGTAAAAAAAAAAAAAAGAATTTTTTCACCCTTTACTCTCTTTCATTCCCTGTTCCAACCTGTTATAGACTGTGTCCCCCCAAACACACATGTTGAGGCCCTCACTCCCCATGTGACTGTTAGGAGATAGAGCCTTTAAAGGGATAAGTTTAAATGAGGTCATGGGGTGGTGCCCTAACCTGATAGGTCTAGTGTCCTTACGAGAAGAGGAAGAGACACCACAGACCTGTCTCTCCGTTTCTGGGCATGCACAGGGGAAAGGCCACGTGAGTGAGGACACAGCAAGATGGTGGCCAAATGCAAGCCAGGAAGAGAGAACTCACCAGAAACCAACTCTGCCAGCACCTTGATCTTGGACTTCCAGCCTCCAGGACCGAGAGAAAATAAATGTCTGTTGTTTAACTCACCTAGTCTGTAGTATTTTGTTACAGCAACCTGAGCAGAATAATACATAGCCTGTTGCCAAAACCTGGTACATCTTTCAAAATGGCTCTTGAAGTCTCCTCATTCTTTCCAGATCTCTCATCACCCTGCTTCAATTCTTCCCTGACACCTGGATTACTATTCCTACTTCTCATTACTGCTTCACCTCCATCCTTCTCTATTTATCTGATATTCTAAAAACACAACTTGATCTTTGTATCAGTCAGGATAGGCTAGGTTATGCTGTAGTAACAAATGACCCTCAAATCTCAGTGGCTTAACACAATAAAGGTTTACTTACTTATATTATATACCCATCACGGGCTGGCTCTGGCACTGCTGTAGGCTGTTTTCATTCTGGGACCCAAGCTGACGGAGGAATCCCTATCTGGAATAGTGTTCTCATGGCAGAGGGAGAAGAGAACATGGTGAACCATGTAATGTTTATCAGCACTTTTGCCTAAAAATGGTGTATGTGCCTTCTACTCCCATTTCATTGATAAAAGGTTCACACATCCAAGTCTGATGTCATCTGGATAGGGATGTAGACTCTTTCCCTGGAAACAAGTAATTGTGAACATTTCAAAAGTCTACCACTGTATTCATCCCTGCATTTCAGCTTCTTCTCTCCCATTTTTCAAATGCCACACGTTGAAACGCCGGCCAGCCCACTGTCCTATGAAGCCTACTCTCTTCCAGCTCAGACCGAGTTCTCTGTCATGTGACTTTTAGTTGACCTTATGGTCAATAGTCCCCATACTGGAATTGTTTCAGGTGTCTATCTGCCCATGGCGCTTGAGGTGATCTTGTGATCTACTACTCCTGGCTACACCCGACTGAACCATCAGGATAGGCAAGTGACCCAAGGACAGCTAAAATACAGGTTCACAGAGGCCCAGGACCTGGGCCATCCAGAGCCCCTCCTGGGAATGAGAACTATCACATACAGAAAAAGAATATACCACTTAGGGTGGTGGCTGAAGCTGAAGGGATGCCTTGAAGTGGAAACAGAGTCCTGGCAGGTGGAAACCATGTGTAAGTTGAGGTTAGGAGAGCACTGAAGCTGACTGAGCAGAGGAAGTGTCTTTAGAGAGAGGAGCAGCGAACAGGTGCACAGAGAGCAGAGACGCCATGACAGAGGGGCTGGGCCTTCCAGGAGAGAGACGGAAAGGGCCCGCCAGGCCTCAGAGCTGTCTCGATTCCCGCATCAACCACACGGACTCTTACAGTAAATCCCTATTTTCTCCTGAGACAATTTGAGGGATCTCTGTCCTAATAATCAGCAAATCTTTAATAAAGCCACTCTGAGTTTAGAGAAACATCAGTTGTCCACTTGTTTCATATGAGTTTATTTTTTATTATTTATTTTTTTAATTTAGAGATTGATAGAAACATTAGCCGGGTGTCATGGTGGATCTTCCCTTCCAAGCTTATATTCCATTTCAGGTGAATTGTCCCTCAGGTCTCAGCTGCAAACTCACTTCCCTCAGGGAACCCTCCCAGATCCCTCAGTCTGCACATGGCTTCCTGTTTTATGCTCCCACTGCACCTTGTGCGTCTCCTTCAAAGCCCTTTGCACCTTGGTCATTACTGAATTATCTGGAACTCTTTGTATAAGGACTGTCTTGTCCATTAACTAAACTATAAGCTCCATGAGGGTAGGGACTGTTTTGCTCACCATTGTCACCCAGTGTGTGACACTAGTAGGCCCTCAGTAAATATTTGTTAAGCAACTGACTTTGAGCAATTAGAGTACTAGAAAGACCCCAGATTCAAGGCCATTCCAACAAAACTTTTTCTTTAACTGACTTCCCTGGCTGAGACCAGGGCAAAACCAAGTTCTCCTGTGCCGTACACCTGCCAGGACTGGAGTGGCCCAGATGCTTGTGGGAGGATCCTGGGCTGGGGCTCTCAGACCAGCCCCTCTGAGAACTCCCACGCTCATGGCAACTTCCACTTTACAAAACCAGCTCCAGCCAGAGGTACACCCGGGAGGGCAGGAGAACAGAACTGCAGCAGCGTGGGTGGGTTTTAAATATGAAAATGCAACCAGCTGCCCAACGTTTGGGAGGAAAAGTAGGTCACCATCCTCCCCTCAGTTTGGCATCACTCCTAGGCCCTGAAGGGGAAGGCAGGGTTGTGTGATCTTTGCTGTCACAGGCTGTGGGCAAATTTGGTCACGCTCAGCTGTATGGGCACTGCCTGCCTCACTCCCACCTCTTGTTCACAAGACTCCCTAAAAATCAGAAAGGATCTGATGGCTTTTGGCTTTTAGGTTTTACATAGAGAATCTTCCTGAGGCCAGCTTTATAGGAAAGAGTCCATTTCATCACCACCCAAGATAAAAGGCAGGACTTGGAGTCCTGATGGCTTCTAAGCCTGCCATTTTAAACTTGTCCAATCAATGGATGACAGGATTTTAAAGGAAAGAGCTAGAGAGAGCCCTGTGAGGCCTCGGGGTAAGTGCTGCCCTGACTGTTCATGAGAAGCTCCCCAGGGCTCCTTCCAACTTCCCTCGCCCCGGAGCAATGAGACACCACAATGGAGAAATGAAGATTCATCTCCAATTTGGCAGACAGCCCCGTCCCTCCACATTCACCATTATGGTATTTAGTCATGACCATCTGGGCATACTTCAACCACTTCTCCTTCTGACTGAGGAGCTGAAAGTGATACTCGCCCTGGGTGTGATGTGGGGATTTTCTGGGGCAGGGCTGAGAGGATGCAGTGCGGGAGTTGTCTCCTCCTAGTTTGCATGAGCCAATTATTAAATATTTAAGACTTTGGTGAACCAGTTGTGAAACTTGAAATCTGCCATGGTGGGAGCATTTACACCATGGAAATTAGCCAACGCTATGAATTAGGGATTCTTCCCTTTTTTTTCAGCAAGCCGCTGTACCAGCACGCACTGCCTTACTCACGCAGGAGGGGCTCAGAGAGGGCTGGAGAAGACCACGGGTGAATGGAGTTGAGGACGTTTGCTGCTTTCCCGGGCACCTTTGTCACGTCATCCTTCTTGGCTCTTCCCGGTCAGAGTTTTCTCTGGAAACGCCAGTGTACAGCACTCGTGGTCCATCAGCAAACGTGAAAGCACTGACTTCCAAGCCCCTGTGCTAAAGGACTCCAAGAGCCCAACCTCCTAGAGCAACAGGCCTGTTTTCTTGTGGAAAAGAGAGAAGGAAAAGCCAGGGAGGTGCTCTAAATGGGGACAACTCAGTGAATAAGTAGATAATGCAGCCTGATAATCAAAGGTGGCTTTCCTTCAAATCCCCTGATAAAACGGTGCTCCAAGCTTGCCAGTTAAGGCCACAGGTGGTGTTTCTTACGTAAGCGGATCCCCCTGCTTCAGATTTCATTTTCAGAGGTCACACAAGGTTGAAGAGAAGCAAATGATTTTCATGACAAGGATAATAAAGGAGACCAAGACTGACATAGAGGAAGGTTCTTAAACTTTTCAGCACTAGCCACGCTGAGGAAGGGAGTGCTTCTAGGTACTCGGATTTCCCGGACTTTCCCTGAGGTGTTTTAGACTCGAGGTCTGTGGAGGGGCCAAGAACCAGGGCTTATAACAGCCCCCGCTCCTGCTCCATGATTCTGCTAATGGCAGCTGAGGACCACACTTTGAGAAAGTGTCTGGGGAGGGTCCTTGGGAGGCATTTTGTAGATGGTGACCTCCGAGTGGCTCCTCCTTCAGTACCCAGGCCCTGCCCTGCTACAGCTGTGGGTCTTCGGGACTCAACCACCAGGCCAGGTGGCCCAGCATCGTGCTAGGTATTAAGGGAAAAGCATAAACACACAAAAGAGCATCCATTTCTCACCACCAGCAGTGAGCAACAGGGGTGGAGCCCAGGAGAGGTAGTCATGAGGCTCTGAGACGAACAGCAAGACCAGCCCCAGAGCTGAGCCTCCGCAAGCCCTGATGCCAGCCACCCTCCAGCCCTGGGAGAGCCAGAGAGGGAAGTGTGGGGAAGCCCTGGGTGATGCCCTCCACCCACGGGAGGCCTGCTCCAGCCCCCCAGTTCCTCTCCCCTGGATCAGCCAACCTTTCCTACAGCCAGAATGTCCCGGGGCCAAGCCGAGGGCAGGGGCAACCTCCCCATTCAGGCTCCCTCTCTGGAAACCTAGGGATGACAACGAACTTTTGTTTCTATGCACAAGTGAAGGGAAGCCCTTCCCCTATGGGCTCAGGACACCCTTGGGAACCCATGAAAACTGTCAGAGGTCGGTCTTTCTTGTTCAAAGTCCCTCCTTGAGGGTTTATATTTATAAGGCCTGGCAAAACTTATCCCAAGAACCCAAGCCCATTTGCAAAGATGCGGTGGAGAGGGGGCATGGCATCCCACACGTGGGCTCACTCGAGAGAGGCTCCTGATCCAGCAGTAGTCCCCCTCCCTTCCCCTGTACACCACCCCAGGAAGGCACCCGACTCCCATCGAGATGGTGCTGCCCTGCCGAGGGCATCCTGGCAACAGAGGGAAAGAGGGGCTGCCATGTTGCACCTCTGCCCCTGTACACTGTCCCACGGGAGGAGAATTCCACTGCAGCCGCTCCTTGGCTGTGCTCTTTATATCTCTAAGCCACTTCCTGTTTCCTTTGCTAGGTCATAAGGCTGATAGTTGGTGTGAGTCACTCACCTAGGAGGCCCAGAGTACTTGGCTGCCTCTCAGAGAGGGAATAAACGACGTGACTTGCAAGGGTAATGTATTGTTCGCTCCTAAGAAAACACACGACTACCCTAGGCTTTTAGGAATGTTGTGTGCCTAGGCCCAGAAGCCGGCATGCCTGGGAGATCCATGACTTGCCTGGTTTGTGTTCCTCCACTGTGCAGATGCCAGGCCCTCAGTTCCCAGGAGGCACTGGACAAGTATACCTTTTGAAAAAGACATTTTGCAAAAACCTCACTGGAAGCCTGGCTTTGCCAAGGGGCTGGGCCGACCAGATAATCATCAGGCCATAGTCCCTGTGAAAGACAGTGACAAGAAGCCATTCAAAAGCATTATCTTCCAGTAACTAAATTTCAAAACAAGAAGAAAACTATAGCTCAGACGTGAGCCAGTGTTCAGCAACCTGGATTCACATGAAGACAGAGAAGAATAGACTGCTCAATTCTGTCACCTTCCCTTCATGGTTTCTAAGCAGTTTACGCGTCCTGACTGCCACTACATTGGGGAGGGATTATCACTCTGGTGGAACACCGAGTACTAAAGGACGAGGCATTGGATGATTTGGTCAATACGCCAAGTCAGCATCAGGCTGCTATTTTTACCTCCCAACTCCATTCCCTGAACTTTTTGTCTGTGAAAATGTGTTGTAAGCTAGAACACACCTGAGATAGCATAGAAAATGTGGAGCGGTAATCCTTTCCCTGGGCCTCTGAGTGAGCCTTGCATTCAGGGAATCAGGGATGATGCTGCCGTAGGAGGCTTGAAGCAGGGTCCCTGCAAGGGTCACCCATGTTGTAGACCCCTGCTTACAACACCTTCTGCAGCAGGCAAGGGAAGGGGAGAGGGAAAAACAGGCAGAGAAAGGGCCAGAAACTCTGGTCACCTTGGGAGACAGGGATGAGGGTGGCTGTCCCCAAAGCAATCAGCAATGCAAGAGTCCTGGCTCCCCAGAAACTATGGTCTTGATACTAGTGAGGTTATCTCCAAAGAGACCAACAGGTACTCCGAATCTAGTAGTGCAGAGAAGCAACAATGTCACATGCAGATTTATGGAAAACATAAATTCCTCTTAATTATTGAGGATATAGGGAAATAGGAATTCTCATGCCCTCCTGATAGGAACAGAAACTGGAAAAACTTTGCTGGTTGGCAACCTGATAATGTTTGAGGCAGAGACAATGCTTGCTCTGTGTTCAAACTCTTGTTTTCCTCCTGGACACACAGAAAGACATTTCCCAGCCTCCCTTGTAGTGAGGAGTGGTCACATGACTGAGTTCTGGCCAATTGGAAGGTAGGCAGAAGAAGTGATATGAATCACTTCCTAAAACCTAAGACCACCTCTCTTATCTTACCTATCAGCTGAAATCAGAGGATCCAATGGAGAAGCCCAAGGCCTTGGCAAATGGGGGGGGCTACCCATCATATAGACAAACCCTGGTTCTAGATGACTGTGAGCAGAGTGCCCTCCACTCCCAACCAGATGACTTATATTGAACTGTAACATGAAAGAGAAATATTAATATATCTTTATTGTGTTAAGCTACTGAGATTTGGAGATGTCTATTACAACATTTAGCCTATCCTGACTGCAGTAAAAAAAAAAAATCTTCAAAAATGTCATAAGCTTTGACCTAGCAATTACATTCTTTGGAATGTCATCTAAGGAAATAATTAAGGATAGTTTCTACAGTATTGATTTCAATAGCAAAAAATAAAATACAAAAAAACATTAATCTCCAAATAGTAGAAGATTCATTAAATAGAGCTCTGCAAAGGAATATCAGATACTTAATAGCGTCTAGCAAACAGTGCCTTTATAACACTTAATATCATTGAAATGTACAATTGACATTAAAAAAACTTAATGATATGGTGTTAGGTGAAAAACAAGTAACAAAACAACATGGGAGGTATCAGCCCATAACTATATGTATATATGGATGCATAGGAAAAAAATCTGAAAATATATCAAAAACAGTGATTATTTCCATAATAGAATTACAGGTGGCTTTTTCTTATTGTCTTTTTTCTGCAGTTTTATGCTTTTTCTACAATAAGCATGTATTTCTTGACTTAAAACAATTTTTTTAAGTAGCCTGCTGGAAATGGATGGGTCTCCTTTGAACTTGAAGTCTGGCCTTGCTCTCTGAGTGTTAAGCATATTGTGTGCAAAGGAGACCTAGGTCCCTTGGTGCTCTTCTAGGCTAAAATTGCATCATACGTGAGGTTAAATATCTATTTTATATTGCCTGCTGGGACCACCAAGCCCTTGACATTAGCTTCAGGGTTCAGATCCACTGATAAAGTGCTTTGGCTTCTAGGAAGGCAGTGCCTTTTCATCAAATGTTTTTCAGGATTTTCTCAGAGGGTTGCTGAGCCTCAGAACTTTCTTCTTTTGAGGTCCCAATTGGGGTGATTTTAGAAAACTGCTGCCACAAGCCCTCCCTCCCCTAAGATGGGCTGGGTGATGCAGACCACGCCTATACCACAGAAAGCAGGGCAGGAAATCACACTCTTAACTACAGAGCTTTATTCAGAAACCCAGCAGCCTCACTACAAAATAACTGGAGAGCCCTAAAGCCTCGGTGCCCTGACCTACAAGATCAAACAGTCTCATGCAATCTTTCCAAGTGAACTTTTAACAAAAAGTAGTGCTGCAGGTTTTTGTTTGGACCTTTCAACCACATGATCATGCCCAAATTGAGTAGAAACTCCCATTTTTCTTTTCTGCCAAATCTAGTCCCTGATCTTTTCAACACACCCTCACACACAGGGAACAAGCCACTGAGGTTTCCTGTCAAGGAAGGTTCTTCCGTGTTCGGCGAGCAGACTATGTATTAACACAAACCACATACAAGCTTTGTGTGTAGTAAGATAGAACTATTTTAACTTGATGTCTTTTCAGCAAACCATGTGCCTCCAAAATGAGGAAATGTAAGGAAAGAAGGACTTACTTTTAACATGAGATCCTGGTGTGTTACATCAAGAAAAGAAAGGGGTTTCTCCTGGAGCACAAGAACCAAAGCCTGGTCCTACCTGCAACTCTGGAGAGAGCCTACAAAAAAACCTCAGTAATTATTTTCCCATTCCTCTCCACAACTCACGTCATTTAAGACCCAGCCAGAGAAAGTGCCCACAACCGCTTCCGGCGGCAGTTCAGCCCACAGTGATGTCTTTCCTACTCCAAGTTCCTTTTAGTGAAGAGGCTGTATTATGCAATTTAGCACTTGAATATATAACCCAAATGCCGTGGGCTCTAAGAGTGAATGCCTCCCAGATTCATATTAGTGCCCAGTTTAGGATTTCTGGGGGTCTCTGCCCGCTCAGGATCTCAGCCCCTTGAAGATTTCCTTTTCCAGGAACCCAACAAAAAGTAGTAGCTAAGCACAGAGGCATTGGAGCGGGAGTGCTGTGTGATCTTGAGCAAGTCACTTGCTTTCTGTGAGTCTCAGTTTCCTCCGAGTCTGGTTTCTTATTTGTAAAGTGGTGTTCATCATTGTCATGAGAATTAAATGAGCAAATTCATGTAATGCACTTCACTTGAAAAACTTAGTGTTTCAGAGACCAGGTGCTGTGGCTCACGCCTGTAAGCCAAGGACTTTGAGAGGCCAAGGTAGGAGGATCATTTGAGGCCAGGAGTTTGAGGTTACAGTGAGTTATGATCTAGCCGCTGCTCTCCAGCCTGGGTGGCAGAGCAAATCCCTATATCTCTCGAAAACAACAACAAAAAACAAAAAACCCTAGTGTTTTAGTTAAGTGGCCTCCAAATCCTCCGACACACCTCCCACCCAGAGGTGGCGCTCTAGTCTGAATGTGGTCTCAAACTGCTTGACCAACAGAATGTCAGTGAGAGACTCACACCTGCTTCTCCTCGCAAGCCTTGAGAGTCACAGCTTTACATCCTGTGTCACTCTCCCAGCCCAGACACCATACTGTGCGGGAGCCAGGCCCTGCAGAGCGCTGTGTTCTGGCTGAAAGCCCCAGCTAGCTGAGGTTCAAGCCAACCAGCAGCATAAAAGCAAAGAAACTCTCAAGAGCCGTCCAGCTGCAGCCACCACCCGAGTGTAACCGCAAAAATCGCAGATCAGACACCCTGAGCAAGAACTGCCTGGCTGATCCCAGAAAACCCCCAGAAGCATCAGCAATAAGAATAAAATGATTGTGGTTGTATAAAGTCAACAATCATTGAGAAAGTTCTCTGGTGTTTGTTATTCAGTAATAGATATCTGAGGCCTTTACTTGTGTAAGGATGCCTCAACGTGGGTCCACGGACGATTTTGGTCCTCCCTGGGCAGCTGGAGACTCATGCAAGCTGCCTCTTCCTCCCCAGCTTTGTACAGAGTTAGATGTGCCCTTTCCCCTCAGGCATGCTTGTAGGGATCCGAGTCCAGCTGTGCACTGGATTCAAGTTTGTGCCCCAGAGGCAATTTCTTAGCTCCCATGAAAGTCAGCGCATTCAAGGAACTGGCGTGGGAGGAAGGGCGCTGCCCAACTGCAGGCTGATTTGCTGCCTTGTTCCATTCACTACATTTTTCGTGTATACTAGATCTTCTTCCAGAAAAGAATGTTTGAGGGCAGTGACCCTGTTTTAATTTTATTTTTTGAGCATCAAAAAGATAACAGTGATTATAGCTAATTGAAACCAGTTGTGTTTATGAAAAGCCCTGAATCCACCATGATACCCAAACGGAACAGTCTCAAGTGTGCTAGGGGAAAATTGCACTGCCAGATATGAGTCTATTGTGCCCAAACTCTCATTAAAAAAAAAAAAAAGTGTGGGGACAAATGATTCTATTGTTAAAACAGTATGATAGCCCAGGAGCGGTGGCTCATGCCTGAAATCCCAGCACTTTGGGAGGCTGAGACGGGAGGATTGCTTGAGGCCAAGAGTTTGAGACCAGTTTAAGCAACATGGTGAGACCCTGTCTCTACCAAAAATAAAAACGAATAAAAATTTTTTTAAAACATAGCATGATAATGGTTCATATGAACGAAAAGTCCAGGGATTGAAGAGTAAAATTCCTTCAGTTGATTCTATGCTATCTCCTCATTGGGTAAATTGAGCACTTACTGTAGTCTGCGTAAGATGTAAGAAATATTTTACTTGCTGTTAGTTGGTAAGGCAGTGAGAGTCACTGTCTTCATTCATGGAGACAGACCTGTTTTGTTTTATAATAAAAAGCTACTCTTGTGAAATTGCTTCCTGCATATGGTCACTCTATCACACCAGCCCTGCTTGTGATTTTTTTTTCCAAGCAAGGAGCCAAAGAGCCAGGATAGCAGTCCACCAAGAGGCTGGACCTGACACTTTGGTGTGTCTGGTCATTCTTCCACCAAGAGCACGCCAAGATCCGAGAGCAGACTGCCACCCTGACATTTGACATTGACTCATTTGACAGTGAGTTTGATATTGCAAAAATTTTGACATTTAGGTCAGGGACAGGCCTCCCCCATTGGTACCCTTTGGTGTGCCTGGTCATTCTTCAGCCAAGAGCACACCAAGAACTGAGAGCAGATTGCTACCCTGACATTTGACTCATTCGACAGTGAGGAGTTTGATATTGCAAAAATCCTGACATTTAGGTCAGGCATATATGCCTCCCTCATTGGGACAACCCTGCACTGTAGCCACCTCCAGGCTGGGCTAGTGTCGTCTCTGTGCCCCCAAAGCTTTCAGTGTTTATTTTTATCCCAACCCTTACTCCTCTGTGTTCGGTCAGTGTATGTATGTCTTCTTCCAAAAGAGTAGGGACTTCTTAAGGGCTGTGACAGTCATTTACTTCTCTCTCCTTGCTCCTTGGCAATAGCAAGACCCCTATTCATTCCCTCAATAACATTTTAAGTGAATGAATGAATGAACTTTTCTGTTTTCTCACAGGTTTCAACCAGCATAAACTACTTGCATTTTCCCAGATGTGTCCTGTGTTCGTCTGAGGGGACTGTGCTTTATGGGTTATGTGAAACCTTCCTGTGCATACGGTAGTGTAGCAGCAAGATCAGCTACACAACTTGTAGCACCTAATGACGAATAGAAATGCAAGACCTCTAGTTTAAAAATTATTTGAAATTTAAAATGATTAATAAATTAATTTTAAACATTAAAGATTAAATTATTAAGAATTTCAAAACAGCAGAACATTAAATGAGGCACAGGGCCCCTTTCTAAGCTCTGGGCCCTATGTGTGGCCGACTGTACCTGTGTCATGTCCATGAAGCTGGCCCTGTGCAGCAGCTACCTGTTGGTTACTTCAACCGTGCATACCACCCCCTCCTTCTGGTAATTTTTATTTGGGGAACCCTCCCCTCCAATCTATGTGGCTTAGATGGGACTGACATCACTACCCTACCCCTGGGGTGGGCATGTGATCTGGTCTGGCCAGTGAGAGCATGGCATCCTCCTGGTCACGACTGGTTCAAGGATGGGCATGTGACCCAAGCACAACCAATGAGAACCATACCTTAGAATTCTGCCATAGGAAAAGAGGCGACTTTTTGTTGGTGCTACTAGGTTGGCAGGAAGTAAGCCTAGAAAGTAAGCTCAGAGCCCTGGGGTCGCTACTTGGTGAACTCTGCCCAAGACAAAGCTGATTCTGAAAAGCAGGACTGAGATGATGGGGCAGTGGGGCAGACCCTCTGGAATTTTCTTTCTTTCCTTTTTTTTTTTAATGAACCAATCTATTTCCTACTTGGCCCAAAGCCAGCTTACGTTGGGTTTTAGTCACCAGCAATCAAAAAAGACCTGACTAATGGGTTGGAGCTTAATAAATACCTTTTCATTTGAATAACAGACTGCCAGGGCTTGAAGGAATCCATTGTTTAGTGCTATCCACTCACCCTCTGTTTGGTTCCATTTGACTTGAGAATCAGGGCAAGAAACAGAATAGCCCAGAGAGACTGACTGGTTTATTAACATGAGAATTTAATAGTATGTTAAGGATTTCTCTTATTCATGATTATTTTGTGTGTGGAGGACAGGAGATTTGAAAACAAAGTTTTTAGGTTAAACATGTCTTATTTTTATAAGAGAATACTAATAAAGTGTATTATTTTGGAGAATTTGAAAAGATGTGACTCAGGCCAGTTTAGCTTTTCAGCCTGCTGGGTATCAGTCCTATACAGTTACCTCTGACCAGCCATGCCAACCCTTTGGGGAAAGCCAAGCTTTGCACAGTCCTGCAGTCCAGGTGAGCCCACACGCTTCTCCCCGCTCTGCTCAGAGTTGCTGTGCCAAGACCAGCAGGCCAGGTGGGTGTTCACTGACTAGGGCCCTACCTACACCCCTGCCTGTATCCTTTCACCAGTGTTTCATTGGGTATCCTGAGCAAAGGTCTCAGATTGCCAATTCTACTGCCAACAGAAAACATTATCTATCTTCTGGATATGTTGTCAGGAAAATCAAATTTTATACCTCTAGGCCAGCCAAAAATCTTGAGGCCAGTTAACTTCCCTAGTGATCTCATCCGAGTCATCCTTCACTTCAGCCCAGAGTGAAGCCTAACCTGTGCTCTGCTCGAATCTCAGCCCAGTATGGCTATGACACCCTCAACCTGGCTGCCCTGGGTCGCCCTCGAGACCCCAGTTCAATTGTGAAATGTCTGCCCATCCTACTCCCACACATTCTTCACTGAATTCTTTTTGCCTTCATCGAAACTCTATCTTTCCAAGAATACTACCTGCCCCCACGGGCCTATCACAGTTCTCAAGTGGAAACTTCCAGTGCCTCTCCCCCCACTGCCAGTCCTGCCATCATCCTGGAAAAGTTGAATTGTCATATGTGTGTCTCAGCCAGTATCTTAGCCTCAAATATGTACCTCTCAACTTCACTGACCTTTGTCTCCCCACCTCCACCTTCAGCCATGTCTATATCCTGCGTAGTCTCAAAACTCAGAAATGTTAAACTCCAAAACCCCAAACTGGTGGAAAATAAACAAACTCAAATATCCCACATCCTAACTTCAGTTCCTTAGTTTCCCAGCATTCATACTGTCAAACATTGGCATTTTTGTTTTATCAAGACTTCTGATCCATGGACAACTCCATTTGCCCTGAATTCACACATTTAACAAGTATCTACTGAGCCCACGTATGTGCAGATACTGCCAGGCAAAGCTCGCAAAGCTTCATTATAGCAGGAGGATGTCTCAATTTTCTATTGCTGCATAACAAACCTCTCCAAAACTTAGTGACTTCAGACAATATGTCTCAATTCTCTGGCTAGGAATTGGGTCAGGGATAGGTTAGGCAGCTTTTAAGCTGAACTGGGTGTCATCTGGCATCATCTGGGATCATTCACTCACCTACGCTAAAAGTTGATAGCTGGGCTGGGCTGAAAAGTCCAAGAAGGTATCAGTTACATGCCTCTCACTCAAACGCTCCACCACACAGCCTGTCTGTCTCCATGTGGAGAGCGTGGGCTTCCTCACGGCATGGTGGTCTCAAGGAAGTCAGATGTGTTACGAGGTAGCTGGTTTCTAAGGGTAAAAGTGGAAGTTGATAAAGCCTTTTAAAAGTTAGGCCCAGAACTGGCACATGATCCATTCTGCCTCATTCTGTCAGTCAAAGCAAGTAGTAAGTCATAAGCGCAGTCTGGATTCAATGGAAGGAGAAATAAACAATAAACCTCACACCTCATGGTCAGTGGAGCAGCCTGCGTGTACAACGGGAGGACTTGACGGTGGCCATTTTTAGAGACTGCTACAGAGAATGGAGGCAGTGAATATATAGACAGAAAATTACCAGACAGTAATAAGAGCTGCTCAGAGAATTGAAACAGGGTGACTAGACAGAGAATGACTGAGGAGCTCCTGTAGACTGAAAGGTTGTGAGGGAAAAATCTGAGGGAGTGTTTAAATTATAACCCGAAAGGCAAGAAATTTCCAGCTGAGTGACGGTCCAGGCAGGAGGAAGAGCCAGCACAAATGTTCTAAAATGGGATGAGCTGGGCATGTTTAAGGAACAGAAAGGACTGTGTGAGGAGTGTAGACAAGGACAGAGTGCGGGCTGGAAAAGCCACAGAGAGAGGCAGGAAGAGCCAGAGCTAGTGAATCCAGGTAAGGAAGCTGGATTTCATTCCAGGACAGGTAAGGAAAGCCATTGAGGGGATTTCAGCAGGGAAGAGACATGCTACAACTTACATTAGTGAAAAATCATTCCAGCTGCCCTGTGGCAAACAGTCTGTGAAGTACAGGCCTGAAAGCAGCAAGACCACTGGTCAGCGGGCTACTGCGGAAGCCCAGGACAGAGGAGACAGTGGCTTATTCCGGCTGCTGGCTGTGAGGAGGAGACAAAATGGAGTGAAGTCTGAGGATTCAGCCTGCACTGTCTCGGTTCAGCTCCCCTTCATGGCTGAGCGATCACTGCAAAAACCTCCTGCCTCGTCCTCTCCGGCACCCAGCTGTCGGAGTCAGTGCCCCTCCTTAGATTTTTAAGATCACTCTAAACTCTGTGTGTTTGCATACAGTGAGACCCTCGTGGTAGACTCTGCCCTCCCCACTGAGGTTCATTTCCTGGCCCTGCCCCACACATGCCTTAGCTCCAGCCAAATCTGGTCCTAGTTCATGACCTTGCACCTGGCGCATATTGTTTCTTTTGCCTAGAATCTGTCTTCTCCTTCACCTCCATTACCTCGTCTATGCAACTTCTATTCCTCCTTCAAAATCTAACAGGTGTCACCCACTTCCACTAAGCCTTTCCTGAAACCCCAGTGTTATTTAGATTTCTGTGTACTCAACACACAGCACAGATGTCTGACTCTTTGTCTTTTCAAAGTGACAAGTCTCTTAAGGGCAGACACCATCCCCAGAACCTGGCACCATGCCCCATAAGCTGATGATATCACGTTTGTCATGGTTTGCCCTTGGAGTCTGAAAAAGTACATTATAAGGTCAAATCACCCCAGAAAGATGGATGTGATAGAGTCTTTTAATGAAGTCCTCCATTTTCTCAGGCCGATTCTGGGAGGCTGGATTCATCCCGTAAAAGGCCTGCAAGTCTCCCAGTGGGAGAACTTACATAAATTCCTCAGTGCTCAAGATTCTCCAGGAAGCAGCTGGCCTCTGCACACAAGATGAACACCATCACTGCTGACAACAGTATTGACTCTTGGCAGAATCAGTACTCAGATTGCCATGGCCCCAGACATGGTCTCTGGGAAGATCTGAAAGACCTACTGCTGCCAACATCAAGTCCACCGAGTTGCTTAAAGGCAAATACATGACAAGTACCTGACTCTAAAATCTATACCCAGACCTGGTCCTTACCCCTGAACTTCAGACTCTTATATCCCATTGGCTGATGGACTTCTCTGCCCGGATGTCCCCCAAATTTGGCAAGTTTAAAATTGAACTCATCCTTTCTCTTGCCCCCATATATGCATGACTGGCAGTATGCCAGTAACAATGAATAACTGGTGAATATATCTTGAGTTCATTCTCCTCTTCCTTCCTATTACCAGGATCCTCGTTCAAGCCCTTGGCTTTTTCTCAGGATGTTATAATACATACATACATACAAATAAAATGCCTCAGTGGACGAAACAGAGAGAGAGCGAGCAAGTGCCAAGCCCCAGGTCAGCTGTCTGCCAGCTGCTGCTCTGAGTCTCAGCCCGTGCCCTGGACGAGGAGAAACTCAATCCTTTTGGCATCCACATGAGCATCTAGACTAGAGATTGCACTTCTGGGGCAGGTTGGGCATCTGGTACACATAGAAGTTTCCACTGGGGGTGGGGGGCCTTCTGGAACCATTAGCAAGCACAGAGGGACCCTGGCCACCCAGGGAGCTGGTCCCTGTGGAATCCTGGGGTTGCTGTAGCAAAAGAGTGACCGCCTGTGAGCCCTAGGGCCAGCATGCTCGCCTAGGACATCTATGTTGTCTTTATTTGATCATTTTCCTGCCGAGTGAGGGTGAGAGAGTTCTATTACACAAAGGGATATGGAGCCAGGGAACACAGATGTTACTTTTGGAATAGTTAGAACTCTTAGGCATAAATGAGATTTTAAGACTGGACTACTCGTCTCCCCCTTCCCCCATTATATTATTAACAGCTGTTTATGTATGACACACCTACTATGTGCCATGCACAGCATTAGGCACCTGACTTGTCTTGTTCTTAGTTAGCATGATGTTCATGGACTTGAAAAGGAGACCTGGAAGCTTGTGAGTTTTGGAACCTAAAGCAGAACCTGGAGCATCCGACTCCCAAACCCCATTGTCCCTCACTCCGTCAGCCTCTCCGGAAGCATCTCAGAACAGCCCTGGTCTGGAGGGACCTCCTGTGGGCAAGTGAATTGGGGACTGTCTGCACATCATGTCCCCCGTGGCTTCAGGATGCTATAAGCTGAAAAATCACAGAATACCCTGTGTCCTACACAACGAAGTCACAAACGCAAAGGGCCATTCTGGGGCAGGTGATGCAACAGTGTAACAGGAGCAAAGATCGAGATGAGCCTCCCTGAGATTTCTTGGCTTTCCCCTCGTGATCCCAGTACGAGTGCAGAAGCTTCCAGCTCATGTGTTCACTTGACAATGTTCGAAGACAGAAGTACTCATTCTGGTGTCATGTTTTAGGAACTAAGAAAACCTTTCTAGAAGTCCCCAACCCTGATTTTCTTTACACTCCTTACATGCAGGGCTGAGTCACATGACCACACCTAAGGCAGTCGCTGTCAAGGGGACCAGCTTAGACCCATCAACATGGCTCGCCGGGACCAGGGAGGAGCCCACGAAGCACACAGGTATGTGTCACAACCCAACAAAATCCAGGTTATTTTAGCACAGAAGTGTGGCGGGGAATGTTGTTGAGTAGGAAACCAATGGAGTCTGCCCTTCCTGAAGATTCACGTCGCACATTAATATATTTAAGGCTCTATTGTAAAGAAACCGAGTTTACTGCTTTTTAAATCCAGTGTTTCCCAAACCTGTTTTTTCTTGGAGTTCTTATTAACTTCCTGCAGGCTCTGTGAGAAAGGCTGGATCCCGCCATGCTCTTTCCTCCCTTAAACTATCCTGACAGCCCTTTAGCACAGCCCTGGGGCCAGACAGCTCTTCACAAACACCCGAGAACAATGAGAACAATGAGCACAGCCCGATCATTTGGGGGAAAGAGTTTTCTTTGGCCTAATTAGTGGGAGTTAAAGGCAGGAGTTTTCTGTCTTCTACAGGCTCTTTTTCTTTTTGGCCATTCTAAATGAACAGGTCAAAGATATTACTGTTAGTTTAATTCCTTTCCACTGACCTTTCTAGCAGTCCAGAGCCACCAGGGAGGGCGAAAATGGTTGTTTTTAATAGTGATTAAAGAGGGACCAAAGGCTAGGTCAAACCGGGACTGCACTTCCCTCTGCGTGTGCGTCAGCATTAGCAAAGCCTGCAGGAATGCGCTCCTTGGCCCGCTACCTCCCCGTGGCTACTCAGCCTCAGCGAACAGTGCCAGAGCCTGGGCAGCTGGCAGCCCGCGCTCACCAAGCACTCAGCGCCCCAAACCTCTCCTCCTCTCTCCTCCTTAATCCTTCTGTCTCCCTACCCCACTCCCTTCTCTCTGCGCCTAAATCCTCCTTGGAAATTTCTTACTGCTTTAATGGTTTACAAAAGGGAGACCTTGAGGTTTCTTTGTAATTGGTATTTGAATGAAAATGGAAACCCAGCTGTAGCCGTCTGCTTAGGACAATAGCCAGTGCCCCTTAGTCCCTGTCCCCCAGGTCTCAGGACTGAGAAGGGGAAGGGGCTTGGGCAAGCAGAAAGGATGCACCTTGTATCCAGTATAACCCGAGGTTTGGGTTGATTTCACAGATATCACCGCCTTCCCTCTCCTGTTCATCCCTGAGTCCCGTGGGCCTGTTTTCGTTCCCGTTATGTGGGTCCTAAGAAGCAAAGCCATTCCGTGAGCTACAGCGTGTGGGTGGGAAGGATCAGCACCCTCTGCCTTCGCTGGCTTCCTCAGACCAGTTGTCCTGCAAGCTGACAAGCTGAGTCCTCTGGGCTAGTGTCTGGGAGAAAAGGTGCAGCAGGCAAGGATCCTGCCATCCTTGCTAGGATGACAGAAGAGTGGCAGTCATCCGTCCTGGGGATCCCCACAGTGCACCTGGCAGGTGGTGACAAGTGTTTCTCACCCAATCCTGATCCAAGTACCAAGCATATCTCCTGGACAGAGGTTGCAATCCTTCCAGGGGTCTTCTCACCTACTGGGAGTTGGGGCAAGGAGCCCCTGGCCAGGGGAGATTGACTTTCCCACCCCCAGCCAGGGTCTTAATCTTCCTGTGCACTGGGCTGAGCAAACTTTCTAGCCAGACCTGGTTCTGAGACTCCTGGGCCCTCCGCCCAGATTGTT
Organism: Lemur catta; assembly: GCF_020740605.2. Taxonomy (NCBI): domain Eukaryota; kingdom Metazoa; phylum Chordata; class Mammalia; order Primates; family Lemuridae; genus Lemur; species Lemur catta. The sequence continues at coordinate 44,980,675 of NC_059128.1, read as the reverse complement.
CTTTCCATGTGAGTCTTTCTTATCCTTCAGGGCCCTGCGTCAGATCTTCCTGCCCTGCTCCCTCCTACCAGAGGTAGGGCAAACCTGCTATTCTGTTTGTATTCTTCACACCACTTATCACAATTTGTAATCATGGATTTGTTTCATTGCTTGTTTTCTGTCTGCCCCCAAAATGCTGGGCTGTAAGAGAGCAGGTTGCTTATCTGTCTTGTCCACAGTTATATCCACATCACTTAGCTCAATCTTTAGCATAATGGTTGGCACGGAGTATATACACAATATTTGTTGAATGAATAAACAAAATTTATTTCAGGTGCTGCATGAAGATGATTCCTATTTAAAGCAGACATGGCAAAAAACAAAAACAAACAAAAAAAAAAACCGTGAGGAAGATTCACAAATGTTCATGATTTTATTCTCCAAACTGTCCTGTCTGCTTTAAAACTTTTTTTTTTTTTTCCTTGAGACACAGTCTCACTCTGTTGCCCGGGCTAGAGTGAGTGCCGTGGCATCAGCCTAGCTCACAGCAACCTCAAACTCCTGGGCTTAAGCAATCCTACTGCCTCAGCTTCCTGAGTAGCTGGGACTACAAGCATGTGCCACCAAGCCTGGCTAATTTTTTCTATATATATTTTTAGTTGGCCAGATAATTTCTATTTTTAGTAGAGATGGGGTCTCGCTCTTGCTCAGGCTGGTCTCAAACTCCTGACTCGAGCAATCCTCCTGCCTCGGCCTCCCAGAGTGCTAGGATTACAGGCGTGAGCCACCACGCCCGGCCAAAAGATAACGTTTTAAGGAAGTTTTATTTTATTTTCAGAACATTATGGGAGTACAAACATTTTGGTTACGTATAATGCCTTTGCCTCGCCCAAGCCAAGGCTACAAGAGCACCCTTCCCCCATACAGTGCACTCCACACCCATTAGTTGTGAGTCTACTCACTCCACCACCCCCTTCCCACCTGACCAGCACCCAATGAATATTACTACCATGTGAGCACCTTAGTGTTGATCAGTTAGTACCAACTGATGGTGAGTACATGTGGTGCTTGCTTTTCCATTCCTGTGATATCTCACTTCAAAGGATGGGCTCAAGCTCTATCCAGGGTAATATAAGGGGTGCTAAGATCACCATTGTTTTTTGTAGTTGAGTAGAACTCCATTGGTATACATACACAACATTTAATTAATCCACTCATGCATTGATGGGCACTTAGGTTGCTTCCCATCTTTGCAGTTGTGAATTGTGCTGCCATAAACATTCGAGTGCAGATGTCTTTATTATATAGAATGCCTTTTTTCCTTTGGGTAGATGCCTAGTAGGATTGCTGGATCAAATGGTATTTCTATTTTTAGCTCTTTGAGATATCTCCAAATTATTTTCCACAGCGGTTGTACTAATTTGCAGTCCCACCAGCAGTGTAAGAGTGTTCCAATCTCTCCATATCCATGCCAGCATTTGTTGTTTTGGGACTTTTTGATAACGGCCATTAAGGAAGTTTTAAAAAGAAAACACAAAGTATTTGTAGATTTTTATGTACAAATCCTGTAAGTATTATTTTCAACTTGCTATTTTCCTCTCAACAAATCTGCAAGGGTCTTTCCACATCCGTCGTAATAGATCCCTTCATTTTTTAATTGTTAAATGGCTTTCCATAGCGTGCTGTCGCAATTCCACACACTTCAGCTGTTTCCCTACCTCTAGACAACTGGATTAAACTTTTGCTGTTATAAGCAATGCCTCGCCATGCATGTGTGTGAGCATTTCTTAAAGGTTCCAGACCATGGCATCACTTGGTTCACAGGGCTTGCACATTTTTTAATGTAATTAGAGACATATTTTTTGACCACTCCATCCCTTGGCACAGAATGGACCTCCCGAGAGGTGAGGTCAGGGAGAGGCTGTGTATGGCTCTGAGCTGACTGATAGACCTCATGTTCCCTCCTCGGCCTGCTCCCAGCCAGGGTCTTTAATCTTCCTTTCCACTGGGAAGTTGCTGTGTTGCTTCTCCTGCCCTCTCTGATCCCATGGTCGACATAGGGGAGGTCCTGGAAATTACTTGTCTCAGGAGAAAATATGATACCTCTCCTATGTTTCTGCTCAGAATCACTTCCTCTTCCCCGGGGGGTAGGATGAGCTCGGAGCAGGAAGGACTTGAGGAAAGGTATAAGAAGTCCTTTGTTTGAAAATAGAGAAACGCTGCTGGTATTTTCCCTGATTGTTACTTGTTGAAAAACCTGAATCCAGCTCCTCTCGAGTTCAAGATGGACAAGGAAAGAGTTGGAGCCATCCTTGAATCTATCATGCATTCATTCAAGTATTGATTGAGCACCTCAGGGGCATAGCATGGGCACTGATTAATCAGGACATCACTGGCCCCAATGCAGAAGGGGTCCTGGGAGCCCCCTGCTGTGCGAGTCAACGCCAGTTTAGTTGGTGTTATGAACTGAATGTTTGTGTCCCCCCAAATCCATGCGAAGTCCTGACCCCCAATGTGGTGGTATTTGGAGGTGGGGCTTTTGGGAGGTGGTTAGGGTTAGATGAGGGTCAGGCTTTGGTCTGATGGGATGAGTGCCCTTGTAAGCAGAGACACCAGGGAACCCTCACTGTCTCTCTGTGAGGCGCGGCCTCTGACTACAGGTGACGCAGGCACCCAGAAAGACCGCCATTGGGTGTAGTGCCGGAGTCACTCACCAACCACCGTTTGCCACGACTACTTGCACTAGCATATAAGCTTACAACGCTTCCTGTTCGAGGTCTCTTGCCATGTAACTAAGCTGTTTGCTCCAATAAACCACTGTTGGAAGAACTCCGGATTGTTGCGTCGTCCTTGCAGGCAAGTGCGGCGCGACAAGTGGTGCCGAAACCCGGGAACTTCGGCCACCGGCGGAGACGACCTCTTGAGAGGTGAGTTCAGAACCGCAGTGGTAGGGGCGGTTTCGATTTCGGGCCCCTGTCCTCTCGTGATAGTGACACTGAGCGGCTCTCGTCCGCACTATGGGAAATTCTCCTAGTTGCCAACTGCTGCGAGCGCTACGGGGCCTTTTGGCCGCCCGAGAGCTTAGTATCCCCGATCGTGTCCTGCGACACTTTATGCAGGAGGTGGACCGGGTGGCTCCCTGGTTTCTCCACTCGGGGTCTCTGACGACTCCGAGTTGGGATAAACTGGAGAAAGACCTTCGTCGTGCCCGAGAGTCTGGCTCTCTGCGGGAGTGTACCCTCCCCGTGTGGGTACTAGTGCGCTCTTGTCTAGAGGACGACCGTTGTAGCGGTCTGGTTTGGGAAGGTCAACAGGCACTCAGTGATCATCAAGATAGTGTGTCCGAGATGGGCAAGACGGATCCGGGCTGGCCAGGTCGGCCGAAGGAAAGGCCGAAAAGGAAACGAAAGTCAGTGCGTAAAAAAGGGATTCCTGAACGGCGGCGGGGACGCCCGTCGCCAGAGTCTGACGTGGCGGCTGCCACGCCAGAGAGGGTAGCCTTCAAAATGGCCTCCCTCCGCATGTCTGATTCTTCTTCTTCTTCCCGCTTATCTTCTTCTTCCTCCTCTCGATCCTCTTCCTCTTCGCGCTCTCGCGAGTCGGAGGGGGGGTTAACTCCACAGGAAAAGGCGGAGCTGGAGGAGGCGGCGGCAAAGTATCACCCGCCTCCGTATGCCCCCGCGCCTCTTTCCGCTAGAGGATCCGCCCCTCCGGAAACGGAGGGCGGGACCTCTTTTGTGCCCCCCCCCCCCCCCCCCCCCGAGATAAGAGAAAAATACGGATGGCTTTTCCTGTTTTTGAGGATGCGAACCAGCGTCGATATCATGAGCATTTGGATTACAAACAATTGAAGAATCTGACAGAGGCCGTTAAGGCTTATGGGTGCAATGCAGCTTATACCCGTGGCCTGCTGGAGCGACTGAGTGCTCATGCCATGACCCCCAGTGATTGGGCTAGCACAGTACGAGCTTGTCTGTCTATGGGCCAATATTTAGATTGGAAATCTATATATCAGGATGCCTGTGTTAACCAGGCCCGGCAGAATGCTCAGCAGGGCCAACCTAACTGGGATGCCGATATGCTTCTAGGACAGGGTCGCTGGCAGAACAACCAGCTTGCCTACCCTGTTCAAGTGTATGCTCAGATTAATCAACTGGCTATAAAGGCATGGCAGCAGCTGCCGAATCGTGGGGAGGTTGCAGGCAATCTAACTAAGGTCATTCAGGGTCCTGCGGAGCCGTTCTCCGATTTTGTGGCCCGGATGGTGGAGGCTGCGGCGAGGATTTTTGGCGATGCAGACGCGGCTATGCCGTTGGTAGAACAACTGGTTTTTGAGCAGTGCACAAGAGAATGTCACAATGCCATCACCCCCTGGAAAGGAAAAGGCCTTAGCGCATGGTTAAAAGCTTGCAGGGAGATTGGAGGCCCCCCCACCAATGCGGGCTTAGCCGCTGCTATTATAGCTGCCAGGGGCAGTTCTGAAGTGACTTGTTTTAAGTGTGGCCAGCGGGGACACATTCGAAAGCAGTGCCGAAATTCCCCGCGTCCCCGGCCAGAGCCCCAACCCCGGGTGCCAGAGGTTTGCCATCGTTGTGGAAAGGGCCGCCATCGGGCTTCAGAATGTCGGTCTGTAAAGGATATTAAAGGACGGCCACTCGAGCCACTGGCATCTGCATCCACTGTTCGCCCTAAGATTTTTAACCAGTCAAAAAACGGGGGGAGGGGCCCACGATCCCAGGGCCCGCAAATGTATGGGGTCTTCCAGCAGCCACCAATGCCCCAACAGATACAGTTGCCGTCACTGACGCCCCCGGGGTCATCCGGAGAGCCACTCCGGGTTCCGCAGGACTGGACCTCTGTGCCACCTCCCTCACAGTATTGACCCCTGGGATGGGGTGCCAGCCCATTCCTTCGGACTTTCGAGGTCCTCTCCCGTCGGGATCTGTGGGGTTGGTGTTGGGCCTCTCTTCCTCCACACTAAGGGGCTTAGTGGTCCACCCAGGGGTTATTGATTCGGACTTTATGGGCACCGTTCAAATCTTGGCTTCCGCCACTAAAGGTGTGGTGTCCGTCTGCCCTGGTGACAGGATTGCCCAATTGCTTGTGTTACCAAGTCTCCATTCACGTTTCCCTAGTGTCCCCCAGGCTCGAGGGGAAGGAGGCTTTGGTTCTTCGGGGGGCACAGGGGCCTACCTATCCCTCGACTTAGGTGAGAGGCCTGCACTCACGCTTCAGGTTCAGGGTAAGTCATTTCAAGGCATTTTAGATACTGGGGCAGATTCCAGTGTCATGTCTAGTCATTGGTGGCCCTCCTCTTGGCCCACTGTCCCCTCCACACATACTTTGCAGGGCCTCGGCTACGCCTCCGCTCCAGCTATGAGCGCCTCGCACCTCAAATGGAGGGATTCGGAGGGTCATGAGGGTACTTTTCAGCCTTATGTCATGCCTATACCTGTCAATCTATGGGGTCGAGATCTTTTAAATCAAATGTCCTTCCGTTTAACTAATGAATTTTCTCTTCAGAGTCAGCAGATGATGCGGGATATGGGTTGCGTTCCTGGAAGAGGATTGGGCCCCCGTCTGCAGGGCCGCGCAGAGCCTATTATACCCAGGCCGCGCCCCCCGCGACAGGGGTTGGGTTTTTCTTAGGGGTCACTGAGGAACAAGCCATACCCATACCGTGGCTGACAGCGGAGCCGGTTTGGGTATCTCAGTGGCCCCTGCCTTCAGATAAACTTGCAGCCGCTCGAGAGTTAGTCTCTGAGCAGCTCCGCATGGGCCATTTGGAGCCGTCCCGCTCTCCCTGGAATACTCCTATTTTTGTCATCAAAAAGAAATCTGGTAAATGGCGACTTTTGCACGATCTCCGTGCGATCAACCGCCAAATGCAAGTGATGGGGCCTGTGCAGCGTGGCCTCCCACTTCTTTCCACCCTACCCAGACATTGGCAACTTATTATTATTGATATCAAAGACTGCTTCTTCTCTATACCGCTGTACCCTAATGACCGGGAGCGTTTTGCTTTCACGCTCCCGTCACTCAATTATGAGGAACCTGATTTGCGATATCAATGGAGAGTACTGCCTCAGGGTATGGCCAACAGCCCTACCATGTGCCAGCTGTATGTAGCGGCGGCCGTCTCACCCGTAAGACGGGAATTTCCCTCAGTTAAAATTTTACATTATATGGATGACCTCTTACTTTGTCACTCTGACGTTTCAGTCCTACACAAGGCCTATGCTGCGCTGCATAGGAGCTTGTCTTTTTTTGGCCTTGCTATCGCTCCAGAAAAGGTCCAGGAGGGCGATGTGGGCGATTTTTTAGGAGCCCATATTGGTCCCTCCTCTGTTCGACCCCAAAAAATTGAAATTAGAAAGGATAACTTGCACACTCTAAATGATTTCCAAAAACTACTTGGCGACATCAACTGGATTCGCCCCTACCTGCACTTGCCCACCTCTGAACTGCGCCCCTTGTTTCAACTTTTGGAGGGCGAACCAGACATCTTATCCCCCCGATCGTTAACTCCAGAAGCGCGGCAGGCCCTTGCCAAGGTCGAGAAAGCTCTCCAACAGGCCCAATTGGTCCGTCTCCAGCCCGACCGCCCCTTCTCCCTTTGCCTCCTGCCTTCCCCAGCTTCACCTACAGCGGTGTTATGGCAGGAGGGGCCTTTGCTGTGGATTCATTCGCATGCTTCACCACGGCGCGCTGTGGGGCATTATCCTACTTTAGTTGCAGACTTGGCGCTGTCTGGGCTTCAGTTGTCTCTTTCTCATTTTGGTGTTTACCCTGCTGTTATCTGTTGCCCATACACCGCGTCCCAAGTCCAGGTTCTTTGCTCTTCCCTGGATGGCTGGGCAGTGCTTCGATGTGTCTTTCCAGGGGAGATCGATAATCACTATCCTAAGCACCCACTCCTCCAATTTGCTCTCCGCAATGAACTTATTTTTCCTCATTTAACTTCCCCTGAACCCCTATGTGGGAGCCACAGTTGTTTACACTGACGGATCCTCTACTGGCACCGGCAGTTATGTGATTAATGATCATGTGTTTACAGCCCGATTCTCTTACTCTTCCCCCCAGCACATTGAATGCGCGATCGTTGAGCTGGTCCTTCGTACAGTCCCGGAGCCTCTCAACATAGTTTCTGACTCTGCCTATGTCGTTCAGGCTGTTTGTCTGTTGGAGACTGCCCACGCCTTGAACCCCCGCAGCACGGTTTTCCCTTTATTTTGTGCAATCCGTGCTGCCATCCATTCGCACAGGTCCCCATTCTTCATCACACACATCCGGGCCCATTCCCTGTTGCCTGGCCCTATGGCGTGAGGCAATGCCTTGGCAGACCAAGCTACTCGTGCTTTCTGGGTCAGCTCTCCGTTGGAGGCCGCTCGTGAATTCCACTTGCTATATCACGTTCCTTCACTAACACTGCGCCTTAAATTCGGCCTGTCACGAGCGGCTGCACGGGACATTGTGCTTCAGTGCGAAGCCTGTGCGCCCTTTCGCCCGGTGCCCCATGTAGGTGTCAACCCCCGCGGCCTTCGGCCGCTTCATCTGTGGCAAATGGATGTTACTCATTACTCCTCCTTTGGTTCTCTTTCTTACGTTCATGTTTCCGTCGATACCTGCTCTGGCGTTATCCACGCCACCCCTCTGGCAGGTGAAAAGGTAAGTCATGTTATCACCCATTGTTTGGAAGCTTGGGCGGCGTGGGGGAAACCTCGTGTTATTAAGACGGATAATGGCCCCGCCTACACTTCTCGGGCCTTTCAACAGTTTTGCACGTGCCTCGGCGTAGAGCACCGTACGGGCCTTCCCTATAATCCCCAAGCCCAAGGCATTGTGGAACGGGCCCATGGCACCCTCAAGGCATATCTGAAAAAACAAAAGGGGGAGATGGGTCCCTTGGGCCTACGGACACCTAAGCCCGTCTTATCTTTTACTCTGTTTACTCTAAATTTTCTTTTGCTGGATGATCATGGGCGTTCTGCTGCAGATCGCCATGCCGATCCTGGCTCTCCCCTATCAGAACAGGTCTTGTGGAAGGATGTCTTGCTTAATAAGTGGAAAGGTCCGGATCTGGTTGTTAGCCAATCCAGGGGCGCTATTTGTGTTTTTCCGCAGGACGCTCCTGATCCAGTGTGGGTCCCGGCGCGACTGACAAGGCGAGTGCATCAGCCGGTGAACACAGACACTACAGACGGCAATGGGATCAGTCGCGGAGAAGTTGAAGTTCCTGACCCTCCTGCTGCTGATTGTGCAAGCATCGGCGGAGAGGAGATGGGCCCTCCTGTCGGTGTTCCCGAGGCCAATGCCAGTGCCTCATGATGCTCTTATCTTTCCACGACTATTTACTTCCAATGCCTCCTTAAACCTTCCTTTTCTCCCTTGGTCTCCTGAAAATACGGCCGTACCCCAAAATGAGTCATTTACCCTGTTAGGTTCCCTATGCTTCCGCGTTGGCACTCCTGTCTCCAATGCCTCTGAAGGGTGCATTTTTTTATACAACCAGACTGCCGCTTGGGTTGACCCCCCCTCTGATGCCGTCTCCACCGCCAACGGCACTTTTATATCTGGTTGGTGGCCTTAGCCTTGATGCTGTGGCTAATCGCTCTGTGCCTGGGGAGGGAGAGCAACCTCGTTGGGCTCCACATTGTGTGGGGCGACGGGATCCTGGGGAGACCCTCCCTTGGACCGGCTGTCAGGGATCCTCTGTGGTCTGGGCAAAAAAGCCTTATTTCACGTTCTCCCCTAGGATCAGTACACGCACCAACAGCACCTTTAAGGGCTACAATTTTACCTACCAAAATCCCACTCAGAGTCGGCCTTCCAATCCTTTTGATCTTTGGCTTTTGTGTGGGGTCAACGGTAGCTGTGCTGACCTGTCCCCTCTGGCTATGGTGCGTGGGGGAATGGTGGGCTCTGCCAATTTTACTTGGAATGCGTCCCAACCGTTTGAGACGGGGGTCTCTGTTTTCCAGTATAGGAACCTGTCCTTCCCCCCTACGCCTGTTTGTCTTTGGCCCCCTTTCATCTGGATCGTAGCTGACAGCAACTCGACCATTGAGTTGAACTGCTCTAAGGAGAACTGCTTCTATGCTCGCTGTTGGAATGCCACTAGCCATTCTCTAGCTATTGCTGCTCGCATGCCTCGCTTTGTCCCATGGCCAGTGGAGGCTCCTGACTCGTTGACTCTTTTCCGGCACCGAAGAGATTTTGGTATTACTGCAGCCATTATCACCGCAACGGCGGTGACTGCTGCGCTGGCGGCCACGACGGCAGCAGCCATAGGCACTGTCCAAACTGCGCAGGCTCTAAATAACTTATCAGCATCAACAGCTACTGCATTGGATACACAAACTGTTATGAATGCACATCTAAAAGGCGGAATCATGATATTGAATCAACGTGTGGATCTAGTCCAAGAACAAGTGGATACCCTGTGGCAAGTGGCGCAACTTGGCTGTGAATGGCGACTCACAGGACTGTGTGTCACCTCAGTGCCGTTTGACAATGCATCCCGCGCTGCCAACCTATCTCGACGATTGTCCGAAATGCTAAAGGGCAACTGGTCAACTCAGTTTACTGCGTTGACCCGCCAACTACAACTGGAAATCATCCACATTAACTCTACCCGACTGGACTTGACTGTGACCAAAGGTCTTCTCCCCACACTGCAGTCAGTGCTTCGTGGAGTAAGAGACTGGGCTGGCCTTGGGTCCTTGGGACTTCTCGGCCTTCTAGGGGCAAGCGTTGTAGCCTGGGGGTTCCTGCGCTTTCGTACACAGCGCCGTAGGGACCGTGTGTCGGTGACTCAGGCATTGGCCGCCCTTGAGGCTGGTCAGTCCCCCGGTATCTGGCTGCAAATGTTGCGTACCGATGGTCACGGCCCGCTCACCTCTTATTCAGCATGACATGGCCCTTGCACTCTGAGGGGTTCCCCCATTGCACCAGACTGTGGCATGTCGCCCCCTGTCTATTCGCCAGCCTTTGCACCTCCCTGAGCCTTTGCTCATTGCACGGGAGAAGGTGGCCCTTACGCCCGCCTATGGGAATCCTGCCCCCGGATCCAGACCGGGTGATTGGAATCCTATAGTATGGGCCTTAAAACAAAAGGGGGAGCTGTGAGGCGTGGCCTCTGACTACAGGTGACGCAGGCACCCAAAAAGACCGCCATTGGGTGTAGTGCCGGAGTCACTCACCAACCACCGTTTGCCACGACTACTTGCACTAGCATATATAAGCTTACAACGCTTCCTGTTCGAGGTCTCTTGCCATGTAACTAAGCTGTTTGCTCCAATAAACCACTGTTGGAAGAACTCCGGATTGTTGCGTCGTCCTTGCAGGCAAGTGCGGCGCGACACTCTCTGTCCCTCACCATGAGGGAACTCAGCAAAAAGGCAGCCACCTTCAAGGCAGGACGAGAACCTTCACTGGGAACCAAATTGGCCAGGACCCTGATCTCGGACTTCCAACCTCCAGAACTGTGAGAAAATAAATTTTTGTTGTTTAAGCCACCCAGTCTATGGTATTTTGTTATGAGCAGACTAAGACAGCTGGGTGCCTGGGAGGTGCCATGGGACTTGGAGTGATGGCTAGTCACCAACTGGTACACAGGTATTTCAGTATTTTAACAATCGATACCAATATACCGTGGCGTACCAGCACTGTTCATAGGGTTTACGTTGTAGTGAGAAGAAGCAGACAACACACAAAATAAGCAAAATAAATAGTCTGTCAAATGGTGTTAACTCCTATGAGAAAAATAAGGCAGAAAGAGGATTAGGAAGTGCTGCAGAGGGAGGTTGCTATTTTATGTTGCAGGAAGGAGGAACCAGGAGAAAGGCATGTTCCCATCCTCGAAGGGCACTTTCCAGAAATTGCACACACTACTTCTACTTAAAGCCTCTTGCTCAGCACTGAGTCACACAGCCACACCTTGCTACAAGAGAAGATGGGAGTTGCAGACTTAATTCTTAGAAGCCACGTGCACGGCTGTGGGGGCTGGGAGTGGTGGTGGTGTCCACTGAAGATGGAGAGGGTGATGTTGGGGACAAAGGGCCACAACAGGGGAGGACTGATTGGATTGTGTTGTAGAGAGACAGTTCTCCATGGGTCTCTCACATTTGTGGATGTCACCTGAGCAGGGGACCTCACTGCCTCTGCTCTGGACTATCTAAGAATGTTTAAATAGCAAATAGTCTTGGAAGACAGAAACAGTGTCTCACTCTGGAGCCAAGTACAGGCACGCTTAGTGCCCAGTATGTAAGAAAGATCATGTTGTCTTCTGCAGGAGAGGTGGGGAGACTTATTGCCCGTCGTGAAAGATGCTAATTCTGTCAGCTCAGCCTTCCTCCCCTGTAACGCAATCCACTGCGTGTGCATTGACCTGTGGGAACTGGAGGACCCAAGGGAACCAGCATAAAAATATATATATTCATTTAATTATTCCCAGGTATCAAAGGAAAACAGTACCTTTACAATGGAGAAATCCGGAAGATACCACCTTACCGAGGTGATCAAATTTAGCACCACCAATAATGGGACAAACTCACATCACATCTCTTAATGGGATACACTGAGAAGAACCCAATATTACCTCTGTTGTATCCTTCTTTAAAATGTACAGCCTGGCTCTAATCATGAGGAAAAACTAAACCCAAGTTGAGGGATATTCTATAAAAACATTAACATCACAAAATATAAAAAAGGACAGGGAACTATTCTTGATTACAGGGGCCTAAACAGATGTGACAACTAAATGCAATTTTTGTCACCCTTGATTAGCTCTTGAGAATTGAAAAAAAGGAAAACACTATAATATCTTATGTCCGTGGTCAAAATTACCTTGGCAAAATTGAGTATGGATATGTATTAGATGTTATTATTAAATAAATTTATTGAATGTGATCATGGTGTTGTGATTGTGCAGGGAAATGTTTGTGTTCTTAGGCAATACACATCAAGTATTTGGGGGAGAAATGTCATGTTGGCAACTTATTTTCATCAAATGGTTCAGGAAAAACTGTATATGAATATAGAGAAAGAAAACAGATGTCACTAAACGCTAATAACTGGTGAATCCAGGTGAAGGGTATGCGGGATTATTCTGTCAACTTTTGACATTGGACACTTTAAAACAAAAGTTGAGGAAAATAAAAAGGAATCCTGGTGGCCCATGGGGGTGATGGGAGGGAGGGTGGAGCTGGTTTGGGGACAGCTGCACTAGGACCTCTATCCCTTTCAGGATGTTTCCCGCCCTCATTTGTCATGGCTTCTCTCTGCAGCACCGTCTCCTCTCCTGCTTCAGACAGGCTTCGCAAGGCAGCAGGGCACATGGCCACAGGCCTCTGGAGTCCCAGCCTTCCAGCGAGCCATCTGGAGAGGAAAGACGCATCGAACTCACTGCTGCAGCTTGAAAGACCCTGGGAAAGGGCTCTGGTTATCTCACCTTGGATCGTGTGCGCACTGCTGGTCAGAAAAAGCAGGAAGGGGGAGTGGTGGGGGCACGGCACAGCATGGGCCACTTCAGGTGCTGCAGGGAGACTTGGGGGCCGCATGACGGCAGAGACGCTAGAAGGGAGAGTCAGACACAGGAGCAAGAAGGGCAGAGAAGCAGAGGACTTAAGGATGATGATTCAGGGTTTCTAACTAGATTGACTAGGAGAAGGCAAGGTCATTAACTGAAAGAGGGAACATGAGACAAGCCAGTTTGGGTGTTCAGTTTTGAACCTGATGAATTTGGAAGCCTTGGGTGCATCTAGGGGAAGAAATCTCCTAGATTGTTGGGGATCCAATTCTGTAAGCTCAGAACAGCGTGGCAGTCCTAGCCACGTGATGAAGGCATGGGTGTGCTGGCTTCATCTAGAGAATGCAGAAGGTGCCACCGTGTCCAGCAAGCCAGCCCCAGAGCCCTCCCTTGTAACCGAGCCTCTTGGTGAGAGTGATCCTGGCTAATTAGGAGGGTGGAGAAGTTGGGAGCCATTGAAAGACTTTGCACCCACATTTCTGTTGAATGTCTCAGCACGCAATGACTCAGTGAGGGCTGTTCCTGCTGCTTGTTCCAAAGCACACTGGCAGTTGTTGGGCAAATATTTGAGCAGCGTTTATGTCCTAAAACCCACGGTGGCTGGAGCCCCTCTGTTGCAGAGCCTCCTACTCTGGGTGTAGACAGCTCTCTCAGCTTCTCCATCAAACCCAGGAACAGCAGGGTCCATGGAGCCGCTCCAAGCTCAAGTCTGGCTTTCCAGAAATGATGCCCTGCCAAGAAAGGTGTCACTGTGAGAAAGAAGGAAGGAGACCGATAGCCAAAGACCTGGGGTACTGGCACCCTTCTCCTGTCCTCTCCAGAAAACAGAGGGGCTCCCCTTTCTTTACTGTGATCTTTTTGCCTTCTCATTCTGTGTTCAAGGGAAGTTGAGCCTGTGGTTAATCTCTTGAAATCTGGAGTGAGTCAGACATGGATTGGCATTCCAATTTCCCCATTCACAAAATGGCAATACCAAACGTGCCTTCTCTCCCTGGGAACAAGTGAGAGTCGGTGAGGCAGCACCGCTCAGCGCTTGGCACCTGGGAAGTGTGAGCTGTTCTCCTCCAGGAGTGTGAACAAGGCTGGAGTGGACACCTGCATTCCTTGTTCCTCAGACCTCTTGGGGTGGCTTCTTGTCACAGAGCAGAAGAGACAGCCTCGAATCAGACACCCAAACATGCTGCGGGGAGCGCAGGCTGGGAGAGGGCTGCTGGGCTCCCCTGGTGTGTGCTGCACACCTAAAATAAGCCCCGGCGGGAGACTCTGGGAATTTCCTGTCATTTTCACTGTAAATGTCCTATTTATAAAGCTGAGTCACTGGTTGTTTCACAACCACTCGGCGTGTGGAGACAGGCTGCCACAGGAAATGAGGAGCACACCCAGACACAGGCCTCACCCACAGGCGTTGGGGGACACCCTGGCTGTGGCCCAGGCCTGGCTGTCCAGCCCCTGGAAACGACTCAACCAACTTGGGGGATTTGGGTCACTGGACCAGGCTTATTCTCGCTCATCAGCCCATTGGCCCTTTTTCTGGCTTCTTTGCTCCAATATGGTTTTTTTTTTTTTTTTTTTTTGGTTATGAATTTACAAAGGAAGTCTGGCCTCTTCGAGAGCTGCTCACAAGCAGGGCCAGGCCTGGCTCCCCGGAGACCCCCAGGGTCTGGCCCCCAGTGGGGTCTGAGGGCATCCGTCTGCTTCTCGCACTAGCAGTCCTGCCCGGTGCCCCTGCTCACCCCGATCTCTAGAAAACCAGTGAATTGTCCCAGGACAGACTCCGCGGGTTCAGGGCTCCGGTGCCTGCACGCAGAGTTCATTGCAGGCACAGAAGGGGCAGAGAACGCGAGCAGCCGCCAGCCAACAGGCGGCCCCTAGCAGGGCAATCATTCCACCCGGGCCCCTCGAGGGCGGGGCCAAGAGGGAACACAAAACCCTCCTCACTTCCCGATTTTACAGCCACTCAGCCACCATTGAAATCAGGGTCACTAATCACAGCTGTTAAACCAGGATCTCTGCGATGCCACCACCAGCGGCCGGTGAAGCACCGGGCAGAGCAGAGAGCAGCCCCGTGCCACCACCTCGCAGGGGTGCAGAGCAGTCTCCAAACCAAAGCGACCTCACTACTAGCTACAGCTTCTCACACAAGGCGAACAAGCTGTCTAGATAAAACATGGTCAACATTGCCGACCCTCTCCCAACAAACTTTTCAGGACCAAGCTCGGGGACCCCAGCTCTGCGTGCCTTGTGGGTTCAGCTCTGACTTCCCGGAGCTTGGGGACATAGGAGGTTCAGCCCCCGAGAGGTTCCTGGGCTGGCAGCTCTGGGTGCTGGCGGCACAGCAGAGCAGTGGCTCGGGGTGGGGCAGGGCGTGGGCGGGGGTGGGAGGAGACCGTCAGATGCCCAGGTCTGCCTCCCAGCACCAGGGCTCCTCCCTGCCTGTCCCCACATTAGGTGACCAAAGGTCCCCCAGGGCTTCTTTGGGTGCTGCTGAAGGGCTGCTCTTCTGCTGCAGCTACTCTTCTGGGGCCTGGGGCCCTTCACCACTCACTGTCCCTTATGCTTCCCAGGCCTCAGACTGAGCCCACCCAAGCAGACCCCCCTCGGGTCCTATTTCTTTCTCTATTCTCCGTCTTCCTTCTCTCCACATTTCCCTCTTTCTGTCCTGCCCCACATTAGCAGAGAACTTTAGGCCATCTGTTCTCCATCACTGTGCTGGTCGGTGGCCTGACAGAAGCCTCTCGAAGCTACGGAGAACCCAGAAGTTAGTGTCACAGAGACCCAGATATTTCCACTCCTGCCTAGCGAGTTGCTCTTCTAACCCCCACCACCCACCTACTGCAGCGATTAAATGGAGGAGTGGGGTACTTCTAACCGTAGCATCTGAGAAACACAATGCCTTGTCAACTTAGGAAAACAGAGATTCAAACAAATTAGAGCTAATAAGGTTCAGCAAAGTTTGCTAGACAAAAAAAAAAAAAAAATCAACTCGCAAAAATCAACAGCATCTCTCACCACCCACCATAACTGAGAAAATATTACTAAAAAGATACCATTCACAATAGCAACAAGTACAAAATATCTAGGCATTGCCCAAGCATACACAGAAATTCTATTAAAAATTTTTAAATTCAAATAAGGAAACAAAAACTGACCTGAATAAATAGAGCACATTCCATGCTTTCAGATTGGATGACCTAAGGCAGGATGCCTTATTTTAGATGATTTTATGAAGCCCTAATCATATTAACCACCTATAAATTCAATGCAATCAATGCCCATCAAAATCCTAGTTGAATTTCTTTTTGAAGAACTCAATCAAAATAGTTAACTCTAAAAAGAAGACTAGAGGGAAGACTTGCCCAATCAAATACACCACAAACCCAGGGGAATAACCACCGTGTGGTGCTGGCCCTGTAGCAGTCCGTAGATCCAGGGAGAACAGCGAGCTCAGCGTCACAGCCCTGCCCCGTGTGTGGACAGAGAAACTCAACAGAAAAAGACACAAGTTCCGAGTGGGTTAACCACAGTTAAGGTTCAGTGGGGATATTTTGCTACACTACTGTCATGGTAAGAAGTATACCCAAGGAATAGCAAAACATGTACCTTGGGTCCCTCCAGTGACTTAAAATGAACTACATAAAATGGGCTCTGTGGAGAGAACAATACTGAATGTTCTACAGGCCTAACTTTCGGGAGCTGCCCCCTAAAGTCAGCAGCAGCAACACATCCCTTAGGATGCCAGATGTAAAAAGCCCAGGCAGGTCTGTGCACGCAGCCGCAGCTGCCATCTCTCTCCACCGGAAACTTGTGTAGCTGATGAGGTGAGCGCCAGCTACCAGAACTAGCGGGGAGCTGCAGATGGACTTGGGCTGAGATAAAGAGACAAGAGTTCACAAGCCAGGCCCATTCTGAGTGTCCCGCAGTGCTAGACAAAATTCACATGCCGAACTCCTAACCCCCTATGTGATGGTGTTTGGAGGCAGGTAGGGCTTTGGGGGAGAGGTGATTAGGCCATAGGTGGAGAGATCTCAGGAACGAGATCAGAGCCCTTATAAAAGAGGCCCCAGAGAGCTGCCTAACCCCCCTCCCACCATGTGAGGACACAGTGAGAAGGTGCCATCTGTCAACCAGGACACAGGCCCTCACCAGACTGCACATCTGCCGGCCCCTTGCTCTTAGACTTTCCAGTTCCACAACTGAGAAATACGTTTCTGTTGTTTTTTAAAACCACCTAATCTGTAGACTCCCTGTGGATTCCTGGGGTGTTTTATTTTTTCTTTCTCTTTTTTTTTTTTTTTTTTGTTTAGAAATAGGGGCTTGCTCTGTTGCCCAGACTAGAGTGCAGTGGCCAGATCACAGCTCATTGTAACCTGAAATCCTGGGCTCAAGCAATCCTCCCACCTTAGCCTCCCAAAGTGCTAGGATTACAGGCATGAGCCACCATGCCCAGCCTGATTCCTGTTACAGCAGCTTGAATGGACTAAGACAAGCAACTTTTACTTCAACTAATTCATGCAGATGGTTCAATTCTCCTGAAAAGCATATAAAATTTTAAGAAAAATATGGCATGAAAATTAAATCTCAAACTTTGTTTTCCACTCTCTATCTCCTATTATCCCTCATGTAGTATTTCTATAAAGTCACACCCTTTCCTCTTGTTTTAGGCAGCACTTAGTGTGGGGTGTGCTGTAGTAACACACAAGTCCAAATCACAGAAACTTATGTATTGATAATTGATATTTGATCATTGGTAATTGTTGAAGCTGAGTAATAGGTGTAATAGGTATGATATACAGCAAAATATGTTTTAAATTTTCCATAATAAGTTTTTCAAAAATCTCCATGGCTTAGGACAAAAGTTTGTTTCTTGCTCATACTACACGATAGGGTTTAGATGTTTGGCCCCTCCAAAGCTCACATTGAAACTCGAGCCCCAGGGCTGAATGTGGGGCCTGGTGGGAGGTGTTGGGCCATGGGGGTGGATGCCTCTGAATTGCTTGCAAGAATGAGTGAGTTCTCACTTTGTCACTTCATGAGCCATTGTTTAAAGGAGCCTTGCACCACCTCCTCCCTCTCTGGCTCCCTCTTTCGCCATGTGACACACCTGCTCCCCCCTCTTCCCCTTCTGTCTTGATTAGAAGCTCCCTGAAGCTCTCGCCAGAGCAGATGCTGATGTGATGCTTTTTGTACAGCCTGCAGAACCATGAGACAAACCTTTTTGCTTTATAAATTACTCAGCCTCAGATATTTCCTTTATAGCAATGCAAAACCATTGTAGGTAAAGCTATGTTGCTACTCCACTTTGTCCTCAGAGACACAAGCTAGCGAGCTTCTACCTTCTGGAGTATTCCTGGTTACTGTAGCATAGAAAAAGAACCATGGAGGAGCACGTGATGGTTTCTAAGGCTTTTGCCTGAAAGTGAAACTTATGACTTCTGTTCACAGTTCACTGGCACAGCAAGCCACAGGGCTACCCCTGATTTCAGTGGCTCAGGAAAATATAGTTCTACTATCTGCTCAGTGGAGAAGGAACTGGAAATATTTGGTGAGTAGGACTAATGATTACTACAGGCCTGAAGAGATGAGAATATAGAAATTAAACAAAAGCAAAAAGATGCTCTGGTATACCATAGTTGTTCCTAATGGATTTCACCCCAAAACACAACAAAATACTCAGCTTTCTCAATTGTGATAAAACACTCAAACTTATAGCAAGATTGAGAGTTCCACAATGTCAGGGGCAGTTTATGTATTTCTACGTTTCCAGTACAGAGCACTCTGTCTCGTCTTTACCAGACGCTAGATTAAGATTTGCTAAACTGAAGAGGCACAGCAGGCAAGCAGTGTGCACCGCCAGGCATTCCTCACCGTTGTTCTCACTCTCACCCAACTGTCTTAGGACATTGCCATGAGGAGAAGGGGAGGGGCTGGTGCCTCACTGGCAGGACTCTGGGTTATTGAGGCTGGCCCACGTGGCCAGTCTCTCTGCTGAGAACTCACCAAATGTCAGGCTACAGAAGGGAACCTCGGAATCATCCATCCAGCTCGAAAGCATGAGGCTTACAAGAGAGGAAACCCAATCACAGGAGGCAACAACTTCTATCTGCTTTAAGAGTCTGTGGCCTCCCAAGTCCCTTTGCTTTAGCATTCTCTGAAATACTTATGGCTGAAATGTCTTCAAAACCTGGGTAATCCTGAACCCCAGGTGCAGACTCTCTGCCTGCCATATTTTGTGTCTAGCCATGCTATAAATTGCCATGTGTTCAGCAAAACTGAACTGAATTGAGGGAGGGAGGGGTGAGGGGTGAGGAGAGAGGGAGAGAACACTTAAATAGTGCAGGCAGTTCTACTTGCTATTTCACTCCACGACAAAGCGATATGAATCTGCTAGTCCCAATAGGTCTTGGTTTCTGCATCCTTCTCATGTGAGCCCTAGAGAGGCTTTGTATAACAGTAGCATGGCCTCTAGATACCAACCAAACCTTCTCCTGGGGCTCCTGAAGAGACAAGATTCTATTTCAACACTGGAGAAAGATCTGGTCCTACTGGACTTAGCAAGAAATGGTGTCATCGTCTCCACCATGGCAACTTCCGAAAGGATTTCCAAGGGTAATTTGGCCCATACTCACTGTCTTTCAACCGAAAGCCTGGTGATGTGCTCTGCTGTAGTCATTGCCAGAGCACGAGTCGGGCTGCCAAGACAGGACCCATTCAGAGCAGTGCCATATGTTAAACAGCCCTTTGGTGGGCTCCTTCTGGGCAATGGACCATGTGGAGAATAACAACTTGAACAAACCTACACATCACTCAGCTATAAAAATCATTAAAATATTGAAGAGTTTAAAGACTTAATGACCCTAACAAAGATGGAAAATATGTTTAAATGTGGCTCTCAGTCATTAAAAATGCATTTGGCACGCTACATTTGCCTCCTATGAAAATGGGACGGGGAGGAGGGTAACACATTTAGGGCAAGACTGCCACAGCTCCCCAAGAGGGCGGGTTAGCAAAGGCAAAGTCAATCCTCACCGGGCGCCCAATGAGGCAGGAGCTCGGAGGCGCTCGGATTGCTGTTCTGTGGGGGCTGGTGCTGTTGTCATCATTGAAAGCTGCAGCCAACTCGCCACTCCAGAGACTCCTGAACTGTGCACAGTGCAGAAAGCATTTCCCGAGAGATCTCCTCTTAGGGGAAGATACCCGAAAGAGTCCAGCTTGCCAGAAACATCAAGAAGTAAGGCAGTTACAGAAATGGATATGGAAAGAAACACTGAGGGAAGCACCTTATAAAAGAATTAATTGATCTCCTACTGGGTACATGTTTCTTTTTTCTTATCGGGTCTTAGTTACTGTGTTAGGGCTGCCATAATGAAGTCCCACAGACTGGGTGGCTTAACCAATAGAGATGTATTCTGTATTCTCTCACGGTTTTGGAAGCTAGAAATCTGAGATCCAAGTGTTGGCAGGGTTAGTTTCTTCTTCTGAGGGCTGTGAGGAAAGGATCTGTCCCCAGCCTCTCTCCTAGGCTCATAGATGGCTGTCTTGTCCCTGTGTCCTTATTGAGTCTTCCCTCCATACTGTACGTGTCCCCAAGGACAACAGTCATATTGGATTAGGGCCCACCCTAGTGACCTCATTTTAATTTGAGTACCTCTGTAAAGACCCCATCTCCACATACAGTCGTATTCTGAGGTACTGGGGGTTAGAACTTCAACATATGAATTAGGGTGAGGACAGGACACAATCAGCCTATAACAGTCACTAAATGATTATAATGCAACCCAAAGGAGGCCTTGGGGGAGGGTGTTTTGTTGTACAGAGAAAATAAAAAGTTGACAGTGTATGGATCGGCTTCTGTTTTTCAAAGATGTTTGGTCAATGAAAGTCCAACTCACAAAGCCTCCTATTGACAGACTACACGGACCATTAAGGGGCAAAAGCCAGGGCTGTTAGCCATGAACTGGTTCAGCAACCTTGAGCAAGTAACCTCCCAAGTCTCAATTTTCTCATTTGTAAAACAAGGGCATGAAGTTGGTGTGCTGGATGGGGTGATTGACACTCCAACCTCGAAGGAGGCAAGAAAACTAAGAACTACATTTCCCACATTCCTTTGCAGCTAGAGTTCTGGTTATGAATTAGGTTCCTGGACAAGGTGCACTGGTATGAGATGAGGAGGACAAAAATGAAGCAAAGGCCATCTTCCTGTTGCTGGGTCTGCTGGCAAGGCCTGGTCAACTGCAGGGAAAGGAGGCAGAGGCTGGAACTAGCACTCTGGTGTCCCATAACCGGGCTGAGGGTCTGGCAGAGCAGTTACAGTGATGGGGCGGCAGCAGCGAGTACCAGGAGTCCTTCCCAAAGACGTGCTGGCAAAAGCACGAACACACACACACAAGCATGTTCATTGCTGCACTGCTGTGATAGTAAAGGACTGGCAGCAACCCAACGTCCATCATCGGGAACTGGTTGAATAAACGATGGTATTTCTGCACACACAACTGACTGCTGTGCAGCTCTTTAAAATAATCAAAAGAATGCTCCCATGTTGTGCCATGGAGTGATCTTCAACACATATAGTTGGTGAAAAAAAAGGAAAGCAAAGAAACAAGTATAAAGTTTACTGTCATTTAGGAAGCGGGGATATATCTGTATATTTAAAAGAAATCTAAGAATAAATGAACCAAGAGGTAGTTCTAAAGGTCTCCTTTAACAGTAAAATGAGTGTGATGGAGATGTCAGGCCCCAAATCCTGGCAGTGGAACTATCAGGTTATTAAGTATGAAATGTCCGATTTCCTTACGTGCCAAGTTTGACAGTGGTTATTTCTGACATTTCACTCTGACACTTCTTGGTTTTTTTGTTTTCTGTTTTTATTGTGAAGGTACGTCCTCATGCTTTCAAACTCATGTTTTGGCTTGTGATTAATCTTTCAAATTTTTTTTTTTAGAGCCATTTTTGTGAAACCATGGATAAGTGAAAAATTTGTGTTATTTTCTAATATGAGTTCTGTTGTGGAACCAATGCAGTGCGGACAGCTTGAAATATCAATGAAGTGTTTGGGAAGGATGCTGCTAACGCACGCACAGCACGCCAAAGATTTGTTAAGTTCCGTTCTGGTGATTTTAATCTTGAAAATGAACCATGTGGGTGGATCTGAGACCAAGGTGGATAATGATGACCTGAAAGCTGTAGTGAAAGTGAATCCATCTCAACCTATGTGTGAATTAGCAGCAAGGTTTGATGTTATATTCCAACAATATTAGACCATTTGAAACAAATTGGCAAGGGGAAGAAGCTGGATACATGGGTTCCGCATGAATTCAACAAGCGTCAGAAAAGAAATCGCCTTGAAGTTTGCATTTCTTTGCTGTCACAGCATAAAGGCGATCCATTTCTATACTGTATTGTTACGTGTGATGAGAAATGGATTCTTGTTGACAATTGCAAGCATTCAGCACAATGACTGGATAAAGATGAAGTGCCTAAATACAGTCCAAAACTGAGTATTTATCAAAAAAAAAAAAAAAAAAAAAGCTAATGGTGTCTGTTTGATGGTCCAGCACTGGTATTATCCATTACAGCTTCGTGAAACCTGGTCAGTTGATCATAGCAGATGTCTACTGCAGCCAATTGGATGAAATGATGAGGATGCTTGTGACGAAGCAGCTAAGACTGATCAATAGAGACAGGCCAATCCTCTTGCAAGACAACACTCAACCACGTGTCACACAAACAACACTGCTCAAACTACAGAGGCTGGACTTGGAAACTCTGTCATCCACCATATTCACCAGACCTTGCACCATCTGACTACCACTATCCTTTCCCTTCCAGGCTTTGGACCACTTCTTGCAAAGAAAAATATCCAATTCTCAACAAGCTGCGGAAAACTGTTAGATTTAAAGAATTCATCCTCCCCAAACTTCCATCCAAACCTCCTGTAGAACCCACCCTTCTCCCCTTACTAGGGGTGTATTAGGCAGTATCCTTTGCTGTAATCTGGCTCAGATCTTCCTACTGCACACCTGCCAGCTGTCCTCTTCCCAGCCCCCCTCCTACCCGCTCTCATTCTGCTCAAGTCCCGGGGGCTGGGGCGGAAGGCATCATGCATGTGTATGTCCTTTTTATTTAACTCAGTCTTATGACCTGACCTGGCATGGCCTCTACATTATTCTTTCCTCTAACTCTATCCCGAGGAGGAGAGGGTTTAGCTTAATGCCCATGCACATGGCGGTGAAATCCAGTGACATACCCCTGCCCAGCCAGTAGAGGACAGTTGCCATCCCTAGAACAGACCCATTATGGGATTAAGAAGCAGGAACTCCTGAGGAAACTTTACTCCTCAATATGCATTTTATCCCCCAGCCCGTGTCTGACATCAGGCTCAAGCTCCAAAAATTAGACGAAGGACCTCAAACCCCACAAAAGGATCTCCTAAATCTGGCCTTCAAGGTCTTTAATAACCAAGATTGAGAGAGGCAAAGGAAAAAGTGAGACTGACAACAGCCCCCCCCCAAAAAAACAGAAAAAGCTTTTCAAAATAGTGGGTGCCCCTATAAAAGAGCTTTTCCAGGGAGTTACTCCAAAAGGCCCCAGGCAAGTAGATGACAAGGCCACACCCTTCACGGGAACTGAGCCCTGCCTCCACTAAAGTGGGTCTCTAGAGTAACAACGCCCCAGGACACGGGCTCAGCCAGGACAGTGCCCCCTCTGACAGAACAAGGGCACTGGAAGGGCCTTTTCCTAAAACAGGAGCTCACACCTGCATTCCGGAACTTCCCCACGGACCCTCTGAAACTGCTTCCCTCCGACGGGCACGGCAGGCTTCGGAACAGACTCAACTTTGACACACTGGGATGGCCAAGCCTTAGGTAACTTCCTGACACGGGTAAAAACTAATGCCGGAGACACATTCTCTCCCCTCTTCCTGAATTTTCAGGGTCTTTATTTCCCTCTCCTACCCCCATCAGAGTAAAAAATAAATACAAACACTCCCCGTGTATTCCACAGCTTCTCTGTTAGGAGATAAAGCATTTGCCCACCCCTTTTGTGCTTCCCAATCACCCCCCACTGGGAAAAGATCTTGTGGCTCCCTTCCTCTGACTTATGGAAAAAATTTAACTAGAACTTGCATACAGTGTTTTCCTTGATATGCTCTGAGCTTTCAAACTACAGAACTTTGTCTTGTTTCACCTAAAATTATCTCCTATATGTCTACATATTTGTGTCCACATGTCATGTATATGTTTCCCTACCAAAATACGTAGAAGAGCTCTAATTAATCGGCTTACATCACATTTCATTAAAAACAAAATAGAAAGTAACTTCAGTAAGAGAAAGATGTAAAAAGGCAATAAATGTGGAAATATATTTTGGTAAGAAAGGATCTTGTGAATTTTTTGTCCTAAAATGACTGGTTTGGTCTGGGTCGTCACCCAGGGAGACCCAGCTCTGACTGACCCCAGTTTGGCCACTGAAAGAGAAAGTTAGGACAAAACAAAGTTTTAGGCATGTTTTTGTAGATGGTCTGTGCAGGTTGGGGTAAAGTTTGTGAAGGAAATTTATGAAGGAATTTAGTATGCGATCCAGTTGGCTATAATTAGAAATTTTAGTTAGGACTTTTTGTTTAAAACATTAATTCTCTTGCCTTAACTTTCAAAAGCCATTGAAGTAGTATTAAGTAAATAGCAAAGTTATCTCCAGGATTTGAACTATTAAATTCCACCTGGCCCAACTTTATTTATCTTTTCCAGGCCTAAGGGCTATTGCAAAAGAGACAGGTGTATAAAATGTAAACCCGATTTCAAGAGATAATTAGTAAGTTCGGTTACCTTGTCTTTCTCCACCACTTCCA
Organism: Lemur catta; assembly: GCF_020740605.2. Lineage (NCBI taxonomy): Eukaryota > Metazoa > Chordata > Mammalia > Primates > Lemuridae > Lemur > Lemur catta. Next base: position 44,956,322 of record NC_059128.1, on the reverse strand, counting down.
CCTGGCGCCTAACCTGCCAGCAATGGAACTCACTGGATGGCTTCTTAAAGGGACTGCAGCACTTACAGCCTAAAGACTAGATTTTACTCAAGGATTTCCCAGAACAATTCCGGCCTCCTTCATTTTTTTTTTTTGAGACAGAGTCTCACTCTGTTGCCCGGGCTGGAGTGCCGTGGCGTCACCCGAGCTCACAGCAACCTCAAACTCCTGGGCTCAAGCGATCTTCCTGCCTCAGCCTCCCGAGTAGCTGAGACTACAGGCATGCACCACCATGCCTGGCTAATTTTTCTTTTTTCTTTTTTTTTTAGCTGTCCAAATCATTTCTATTTTTTAGTAGAGACGGGGTCTCGCTCTTGCTTAGGCTGGTCTCGAACTTCTGACCCTCGAGTGATCCAGGTTGAGCCCTTAGTGGCCACAAGGAAAGCACCGCCTCCTTGGGATCCTGGTTTCTGTCTTCTTCCTCCCACGCTTACACTGGGCCCCCAACCCAGCCAGGCCACCCCCCAGGCATCCCCCTCTCCTCCCCTGCTTCTGCGGGACTAGCTGTGGGGAGAGGAGAGTGTCTCCAAGCCTCTGCTCTTTTATTCCCTTGCTTATTGAAATCACTTGAGGAGCTTTAAGTACTACTAATGCTCAGATCCCACCCTCAGAGATTCTGATTTAATAAGCACGGGGTGCAGCCTTGGCATGGCAAACTCCCCAGGTGATCCTAATGTGCAAAAAAAGCTTAAGGACCTCTGTTCTGTTTAGCATAGTTGGCACCAGTGCCAGTGACACCACCTGGTTTTATTAGAAATGAGAAATCTGACCTGCTGAATCAGAAACTTTGGGGTGGGTGGATAGGGTAAGGGAAGGGAGCCAGTTTTTTTTTTTTTTTTACGAGAGGGGGTCTTGCTATCTTGCCCAGACTGCTCTCAAACTCCTGGGCTCAAGCGATGCTCCTGCCTGAGCCTCCCGAGCAGCTAGGACTACAGGTGCACGCCACAGCACCCAGCTGGGAGCCAGCATTTTAACAAGCCTTCTCCACGATTCTGATGCACTCTAACGTTTGAGAATCACTGTTCAAAGCAACAAGCTAGAGACAGATGTGCCGTGGTTTGTCAGCTATCACGTAGCTGCTATATTGATTGCAAAAAATAAGAAGTTTAATGGCCCCAGAGAATGATTTTTTTTTTTTTTTTGAGAGAGTCTCGGGCTCTGTTGCCCGGGCTAGAGTGAGTGCCGTGGCGTCAGCCTAGCTCACAGCAACCTCAAACGCCTGGGCTTAAGCGATCCTACTGCCTCAGAGTTGAGGGGACTACAGGCTAGTTTTTTTTATCTTTTTATTTTTATTTTTTAAGCTATCCAAATAATTTCTTTGTTTTTAGTAGAGACAGAGGTCTCCCTCTTGCTCAGGCTGGTCTTGAACTCCTGACCTGGAGCGATCCTCCCCCCCCAGAGTGCTAGGATTACAGGCGTGAGCCACAGTGTCACCCGGCCCTCACTTTCAACTTTTAAATAATTCTCTCACTGCTTTCACTACACAGCTAAGCTTCTGGAAGTCTCGTCTGAGAGTCATCTCTCCGGACTCTAACCTACAGGTCCCTCGAGAACCTGCTTCCGCCCGCGGCGAGCTCCCTAAAAGTCCAGCCCATCACGGATAACAGAGGCTCCGATGACATGCTGTGGCATAGGTGGCTCTGTGTCCTGCTTTGCGCCTCCTCCAAGTACTTCTCGTGTCTCTCCAGGGAAACCCATCCTGCCTCTAACTTCGAAACTCTGCATTTTCAAGCCCCTCCCATTTAATAATTTAAATGAATTCTATAAAAAGATCTCTACACCCCTTCTTAGCAGGAAGTAGCTACAGAAGGAAGACCTCCGCCCATTTCCCAACTTCTGAGTTCATTTTAAATAGAAATTTAATCTTAACAACAGAAAGGGGGGAATGTTAGGGCGGCCTTGAATCTCTTAATTTTCTAATAGCAGCTGAAGATCAATCTTGAGCTCTCCCTACTCTTTGCTGCTTCTCCCCCAAACTAGCAGCAGCCTGCTGGGCAAGACAACGCCGCCTGCTTCCCAGTCTTTCTAATTTTTAATGTTTTCCCCTTTCTCATACCTTGCCCTTCCCTTTTCTTACATGTATATGATAAAAAGGGTGGAATATTAGGTTTAAGGAATTCACCCTCCCCAAACTTCCATCCAAACCTCCTATAGATCCCACCCCCATCTCCCCTTCCTAGGGGTATATTAGGCACAGTAACCTTTGCCAGACCCCTAGGGAGAGATACAGGATCGAAATGCAAGAGAGGAAACTTCCTTTCCTTATTCCTCCTGGCTGTTTGAAAAGAATTTACTCCTCCCAGAAAAACCCTCTAATAAAACCCAAGACTCTCCCCTTTTCTCTCCTGGATGGCTTTTTCGGCCTCCACCCATCTGCCCCCAGATGCTCAAAATAAACACATTTTGCTACACGAGGCTTCGCGTCTCTCTCTCTCTTGTCCTCCAGACCTAACAACAAACGCCTTTGACGATTTCACAGCTACTCGCTCTCCAAGCTAAGATGGCAAAACCATGTTGATAGTTTAGGTGCATACTTTCGTTGTACTGCTTCTTGTTTAAGATATAATAAACTTTGATTCAAAATCGGACATATTCTATTTAATGACCTAATAGAAACAAAGGGACACTTGGGCCAGACCCCGTTTCTCCTGTTCAGTTCAGAATGGAGACAGAAGAGGAAACAGATAGAGGAGAGCAAGGCAATTAGCATTTACTGAGAATTGTCTGCCACCTAAAGTACCCGGGCCAGGCGCCTTAAATACATTTTCTCCTTTAATCTTTGACGGCTTTGCTCTGAGGTAGGCATTTTCATTATTCCCATTTGATAGATGAGGAAAGGAGAACAGACAGAAGTTAAGCAACGTGATCAGATTCATAAAGCAAAGAAAGCGGCCGGATAGGGCTTTGCACCCAGGCTTTCGGACCCCAGCTCTAGCATCTCTCTTGCTGGGCCCTCAGGTTGAGCCCTTAGTGGCCACAAGGACAGCACCGCCTCCTTGGGATCCTGGTTTCTGTCTTCTTCCTCCCACTCTTACACTGGGCCCCCAACCTAGCCAGGCCACCTCCCAGGCATCCCCTTCTCCTCCCCGGCTTCTGCGGGACTGGCTGTGGGGAGAGGAGAGTGTCTCTAAGCCTCTGCTCTTTTATTCCCTTGCTTATTGAAATCACTTGAGGAGCTTTAAGTACTACTAATGCTCAGATCCCACCCTCAGAGGTTCTGATTTAATAAGCACGGGGTGCAGCCTTGGCGTGGCAAACTCCCCAGGTGATCCTAATGTGCAAAAAGAGCTTAAGGGCCTCTGTTCTTTCTGTTTAGCATAGTTGGCACCAGCACCAGTGATACCACCTGGTTTTATTAGAAATGAGAAATCTCTGACCTGCTGAATCAAACTTTGGGGTGGGTGGATAGGGTAAGGGAAGGGAGCCAGTATTTTTTTTTTTTTAAGAGATGGAGTCTTGCTATCTTGCCCAGACTCCTGGGCTCAAGCGATGCTCCTGCCTGAGCCTCCCGAGCAGCTAGGACTACAGGTGCACGCCACAGCACCCAGCTGGGAGCCAGCATTTTAACAAGCCTTCTCCATGATTCTCAAACTCTAACATTTGAGAATCACTATTCAAAGCAACAAAAGCTAGAAACAGAGCATGTGTCATGGTTTGTCAGCTATCACATTGCTGCTTTATTGATTGCAAAAAATAAGAGAAGTTTAATGGCCCCAGAGAGTGAGAATATTCAGTTCTTTCCCCCAAGAACAAAACTTTGAAATATGTAAGAAAGTATTTAAAAGGAATTTGGAATCAACTGGAACTCTTCTGAGAAGGAAAGCATTATCTAAATATGGTGATGCTACTGAATAACCGTGTACCACAAGCTTCCAAAGGAAGCCTCAACACTAAAGGAGAAGGCCGGGCACAGTGGTTCACGCCTGTAATCCTAGCACTCTGGGAGGTCAAGGCAGGAGGATCACTTGAGCTCAGGAGTTTGAGACCAGCCTGGGCAAGAGTGAGACCCCCCATCTCTATTTAAAAAAACACACTAAGGGAGAGAATATGACCCAGCAGACCAGTGACCCCTCCTGCCAGGGCTTCTCAGCTTGGATGGTGTATGCATTTTCTTGAGCTTCTGTGACAAATTACCACAAACTTAGTGGCTTAAAACCTCAGAAATTTATTCTCTCCCAGTTCTGGAGTACAGGAGTCTAAAATCAAGGTGTCCTTCCGAAGGGTCTGAGGGAGAATATCCCTGCCACGCTTCTCTCCTAGTGGGTGGCAACCCTTGGAGTCCCTTGGCTTATGGAAGTATTACTCCGATCTCTGCCTCCATCTGCACATGACCTTCCCCTCTGTGTCTCAAGCCTCCCTCTCCTTTCTCTTGTTAGGACACCAGTCACTGGATTTAGGGGCCCACTGTAAATCCACGATGATCTCATTTTGAGATCCTTAATTACATCTGCAAAGATCCTATTTCCAAATAAGGTCACATGCACAGGTCCTAACTGGGGTTTAGGACTTGGACATATCTTTTGGGGGAATGCAATTCAACCTACAGATGGGAAATAAAGTTCACTTTCTTCAGCTGCCTTCCCTAATGCTGACTCTGAGCAGAGGAATTACCGCAGGTAACTCCATTTCCCTCGGGGCAAACACACATGGGCCTGGAGTACAGCCCTAAGGACCGTCTGCCACAACACTGGATGCTTCTGCACGAGACAGGAGGCTGGTACGGAGACGGGCAGATGAAGGAGGGAACAAGCCTTGAGTACTCACCTTAATGAGTCAGACCATGTGCTTATGCTAACTCACTGATCTCGTTAATCCAGTAAGATGGGCACAGGATTACTCTCCTAATTTTACAGGTGGAAAAATGGAGGCTCAGAATGATTCAGGGCCATGAGGTCATGCAGCTATAAGGCAGAGGTCAGAGTCTAACCTGTGCCTTTTGCATTACACTGTAATAGCCTGATCTATTCTTCCTTTGGTCACTCCCAAATTTGCCTCTTCTCTTCTGTTTTTACTAGCACTGCCTTCGTGCAGGCCTTTGGCATCTCCTTCCTGAATTGCTGTAACAGCTTGCCAGCTAGTCTCTGTGACTACCCTTTCCTGCTCCCATTTGCTCGTGTCCAGCTGCTTTATATTTTTTGAACATCCACCATAGTGCCTGAGAGCCAGGCCTGGATAGACACTTAGCATATTTTGTTAATAAAATGATCTGGGCTCACCTGGAAATTTATTTTCTAGCATCTAAATATGATTTTCATTTTTTGAGATAGGGTCCCATTCTGTCACCCAGGCTGGAGTACAATGGCCTGATCATAGCTCACTGTAACCTCAAACTCCTGGGCTCAAACAATCATGTCTCGGCCTCCCAAAGTGCTGGGATTACAGGCATGCACCACCACGCCCAGCCTAAATATGGTTTTTGATTAGGCTAAGTGTTACCTGCTGCTGTCTACCTTGTAAGGAAGAGAAGTAGTAAAATCATACCAGATATGTGCTAGGTTAATGACACAGGTGCTTTTTTTACTATCCTTGGTAATGAAGGATGAAGACAGAATTACATGGGGACTTCATAGCTAATCTACAAAGCTTAACAAGTCTGCGGCCAGTTGTGTTTCTCTACCACTATACAACTGCAGGGAGGACCAAAAGTCCCAGGTGTTAATTATCTACTCATTACACCCTCCAGCTGAGACAGGAGTTTGTAAAAGTCACAAATCAAAGGAATCACTGAATTCTCAGGTGGTGTGGATGAAAAAAGTCAAGTAACTCTAGCTTAACCTGATCCAGGAATGCACACCTTGAGAGGTACATTTCAGAGGGGAAGGTGGATTTTATGGAGTTGAGTTCCCTATGCTTATCTGATGTAGCATATAGGGAAGTGTACAAGTTCATATCATACATATTTCCTTTACCAATCTGGGTTTAGATCAAAAGAGTATAATGTTAGAAGGTCCCAGTGAAATATGGTAAACATTTTGCACAAGTGACTATTTGCCAGTTACCAGACATGAAGGCCACACCTGATTCTTCTCTGCCACAAGAGTGTCATTGCCAGAGGTCCACCAGGCTCCCATACTCTTTCCCACTAAAAAATTCAAAATATTTTGAAAAATGTGCCTATTTGTTTAATATATTCATTATCATCTAACTTGCCTGTCATACCACACAGCAAAGCTGTTTGTTATGTGAAAATCTAGTCAGATAACAAGGGAGGCTAGACTCAGCATTTAAAATTCCTTCTAAGGGCAAATCAGTGCAACTTCTTTGTAGTGTCATTTGCAAATATCAATTAAAACTTAAAATCCACACATTCTTTTACCTAACAACTCCACTTCTAGGATTTTTTCTCATAAATAACAACAAAACCAAGCCAAAATAAAAATACACACATATGTGTGTAAATATTTATTTCAGCATTATTTGTAAGAGCTTAAGATTAGACACAATTGAAATATTCTTTGCTAGATGATAGCTAAATAAATTCTGATACATGCAAACAATGAAATCCTATGAAGTCATGAGAAAGGATGAGGTAAATATGTGATAATATGAAATGTGCTACAAGGTATGACAAGTGAAAAAATAAAGGTTCAGAGGAGTGGTTTAGGGTGTGCAGAACATGTAGTATATAGTATTCTTCCTTATGTATAAAAAGAATATTGAAACATTCATTTATTCAAGCTAAATTACAAGTAAGTGCCTCTTCTCCATGCATTTACTTGCTATTGAATTTATTACAGATCTCTAAAGACCATTATGTAATTCAACCTATTCTAAGAAACTACGGTGCCACCATCTCTGAATTACAATGAGAAAGAAAGAGGGATTTAAAAACTAAGTGCCCTATTATAACCTAAAGAAAAAAAATGGAAATAGATTTGCTACCATTGCATCTCTTCATTGTTCTCCTCACTGAAATACAGTGCTTCCTTTAAGTCAGTATTAGTTCTTAGAGGCAAGTATCTTTTTAAAAAATCTGTAATACTGAGGCTGGCGCTGGCTCCTATGCCATTTATGGACTGAAGAGCAGAGCTGGGTCCTGATTTTCTTTCGGCACATAATGTCAGGAATGAACACTGGAGATCAGAAAATAAAAGAGCCTACCTATGTTTCTGAGGAATTTCCAGACCAACAGTATGGTAGAGGCAGACTAGGCTATTAGGGACCATGAGGATTCAGCTCCATACACTTCACCGTGGGATAGCAATGTGATGAGAATCACACACTCACGAAACGTATAGCTCTTAGTCTCATAGGTTTGGTTCCTTGACTCTCAAGGCAGTGGAGCATAGTAGATAAAAGCCTGGCTCTGAAGCCAGACTTCGAGATTTGGTCCTGATGCTGCCATTTACTTGCTCTTTGACCTTGAATAAGCTACTCTCTGGTTTTGGTTTTCTCAACTGTAAAATGGGGATAATTCTAGGGCTTATCTCCTAAGGCTGTTGTGAAGACTAAACAAATACATATAAGCAAAATACTTACTAAGTACTTCACCAATGCTAGACATTACTATATACTTAAACACTAATCTATTTCAGAAAGAGAAAACAGGCGTATTTCTGCACCATAAGGATTAAAAGCTTCAAAACCCTCACTACTCCTCTGCTCTCCAAGCCCTTTGAGGCCGTGAGTTAAAATAACTGACAAAGTCTTTGTCTCTTAAGCTCTACAGAGCAGTTTTTCATAAGCAATATAGTCTACTGCGATGCAAATTAACTTAAACTATTCATTTTATCTCGAAATCATTTCTGAATCCCACAGTCATTATTTTCAAACCCAGATTTGCTTTTGTGCTTAATTATTCTTCTTTCAGGAGTTGAGAATGTAGCACTTCCATTCATTTACAAAAAGTTTAGGTGCCCACTGTGGCAATGGCAGGTGGTGGTAATGGTGCCTGAAGAGACACAACAGAGCACACTCGGCCGGTGGGTTAGGGACGCTCATCTGCTGCTGCATACATGAGACGCCATCTCAGCGGAGTTTCTGGGCTAAAAGCATGGCAGTTTCCCTACTGCGGAGGCATGACGCGGGATTCCAGAAAAGGAGGTAGTGTGGGATCCTGAGCAAGCCCTCACTTGTCTGGACCTCGGTTTTGACATCTCTAAAACAAAGGGATTGAATTACATGGTCTATTTTGCTCTTTCCAATTCAAAAGACTCTAAGTGGATACAAACCCTGTCTCGGGAAGCTGGGCTTTTTTGTGTACTATGCTGAGACAGTTACCCCGGCCCCCAACCTTGCCACCACACACCTAAACACACAGAACCAGTGAAATGAGAACAGCTCCCATTTATTGAGTGCTAAGTGCTGAGAGTATTTTATATACCTCATTGCACTTAATCCTCACAATAAGGTAGCTATTAATTTTTCAGATGCCCAGCAAGGTTAAGTTGAAGGCCCAAGTAGGGGAGCCTCACTGCTTCTTTGTAACACAGAAACCTGGACTGGATTACTAAAGTCCCTTCCAGCTCTATATCATCCTATAAATCTAGATCCATTCCATTCTGAAGCCGTCCAAGTCAGCCACGTTGTGGGTGGGATTCCTCCTGACACACACGGTGTGGATGGCACCATCATCCTTGGATTCTACTTTTCGAATTTGTTTTGTTTTAGCCATGCTGGTTGTAGGAAGCAGCACCCAAAGAGTTCCCCTAGAGCTCTTACTTGCTTCCAAACCTCCTCCTTCCTCTCAAAAAGTCAGACCCCACCGCAGTTTCTCTCAGGATAGAGACTGAGCGGGTCCCCCTCCTGGGGGCTTTCAGCTTGCGTCAGGCTGTGGGCAAGGCTGAACCAGGGCAGAGTGATGTGACCTCACTTTCAGTCTGGTTTCAAAGCACATATTTAAGTCTCTCATTCTCCCGCAGCCGCACATTTTTTGAGTATTTGTCTTCCATCCTGCCTTAAGCATTTCAGTCTACTCAAGTCTCTCTCTCTCACTCTCACACACACACTCTCATATTCTCATTCATTCTCTCTGAAGATATTTCATAGTTCAGAATAAATACATCAAAATTAAGGCTGTTCCCTGTGACAAGAACGCCTATGTAAAAGAAGTGAAAGCCCGAGTTCTTAAAACCGCAGTCATTCAGGGACGTCTTTGGAACAATCCTCCTCTTTACAGGGCTGAGGGCTGCAATAAATAGAACTCATCAGAGACTCAGACATACTCAGAATAAGAAATGCACACATTTATTATGAGCAGCTGCATTCGTCTGAGTTCCTGGAGGGATGTGGGAGAAGGCTGGCATTCGCTCACCGCTCTGGAAAGGCTGTGCCAACAGCACCAACAGGAGCAAGTTCATTTCCAGCTCTGCGGGCGACGCCCACCAGGCATCGTGTCCCCCAGGCTGGACCCGCTGCCCCGCCCCTCCTCGCCCTCAGTCCGGCCTCAGCCTCTGGGTGGCTGGCGGGGTGCCCACACAGCCCCACACTCCCGGACAGCTCCCCAGACCCTCCCAGCAGACCGGCCAGGGGCGGCTCAGTCTGGCCCGGACCTTCCTGGGTAGCCCGCAGCCCTCTCCTTAATCCCTCAGGAAGAAGGACACCAAGGCCCCGCCAGCCACTGCCACTGCTGGAGGCTGCCCGCCCCCCAGGAAGAAGGTGCCCAGGCCTCTGCGCCCTTATGGAGAAGAATCCTGCCCTTGGGAAGAGAAAGACACGGCTTTACTTCCTGTTGGGCCTCTGTGCAAATACAAACATAGAACAATCGGTTAAATTTGAATTTCAAACAACAAATACTATTTCAGTATAAATATGTACCCAATACTGCATGGGGCATTCTTACACTAAAACATTACTATTCATCTGAAATTTAAATATAACTGGGCATTTGGCAATTCTCCCTCCTTGCAGTCTTCCCTCTGGCTAGGCCTTCCCAGATGGGAGTCTATTCAATGTATTCTCAAGCAGAAATGTGTTCACTTTGGATTCTCCTGGGATTCCTGGTGAAAAGGCAAAGATCCCAGTCCACATTGGGCTGAATAATACCTCTGAGGGTGGAGCCCAGAATACACATTTCATTGAGTTGTTATCTAAGTGATTCTGATACTTACATGTATTAGTTATCTATTGCCTCTGAACAAATTACCCTAAAAATAGAGGCTGAAAACCACCAACATTTATAATCTAATAATTTGTATGGGTGAGGAATATGGGACTGACTTAGTGTTATGATTCTGGCTCATGGACTTTCATGGCACTGCAGGCAGGTGTGTGTTTGGGCTGCAGTCATCTCAAGAGGGAGCTGGTGCTAGAGAACCTGCTTCCAAGCTCACTCACATGGCCTTTGGCAGGCCTCGGGTCCTTGTTGGCTAGTGGCTGGAAACATCAGTTCCTCACCACGTGGACCTCTCTGTAGGGCTGCCCACGACATGGTATTTGGCTTTTCCCAGAATTAGTGATGAGATGGAGGGAGAGAGGGAGGAAAAGAGAGAGACGATGCACAAGCACAAACACATAAAAGTGAACCCTCAAGACAAATCTACCCGAGAGAGGAGGAAAGGGGAGTATACAAGAGCAGGAATACCAAGAGGCAGGAATCATTGAGGGCCAGCTCAGAGGCTGTTGACCACAATATTTAAGTTTGAGAATTACGGCATTACTGCTACAGATCAGTGTTACTTTATTTTTTCCTGCTTCCATCCCTCCTCCTCATCCACCCTTTTGTGATCTGAAACAATAACAATGAGGAACTATAAAGAAATGAAGAAGAAAACAAAATCAAAATGAAAATCTTGGAGAATAGCGAAATGTTAAATTAAAAAATGGTTACACATATGTTTGGGTAGAAGGAAATGATATGCAAATCCCACGCACATATAGCTTTGTCCTCCTAAAAATTTCTTAGCACTCAATGTGGCTCTTGGAGAATCTCTTATGAAGACTAATGGAAACATAAGTAGGGTGACCAACTATCTCAGTTTGCCCAGGACTCTCCCCCTCCTGGGCAAAACAAGATGGTTGGTCACCTTCACAAGAAGGAGCCAATATGAAATCACAGCAGCCACTCCACGCCTGCCTAGAGACTAAGTGGGTCCACTTTGTGATGGAGAGGAGAGGGCATGGGCTTTGAGTGGAAAGCCCACCAATATGTGCCCTTAGCCACAGCCTTAAGCTTTCTCATCTAGAAGACAGAGACCATAAACCTGCTTTAGTAAAGCTTAAATATAATGATACACGTGCGAATGCCTTGTAAACTGAAAGGTACCATATAGATTTTTGAAAAGAAAAGCCACTCCTATCATGAAAGGTGGAACCCAAAATGTCACCCCTTTGCACTTTTGCAGCCAAGTCTGACATTTTCTCTTTCAAGTAGGCTGGCCATGCTAAACTCCTGGAAAGGTGAACATAGCCCACAAAAGCCATATGACACAAGTTTAATTTTCATTTTAATTTGCAATTTAACCTCAAATTGATTTGCACAGTTCCTCCAGAAAAAGCTAACCTCCCAAAAAGGACAGTCATCTCTATTATATCCTCAGTGACAAGTTTCCCAGGAAATCTGTGCAAAGTCCTGATAAAAAAGACATGACTCATTTTTCACAGCTCTGATGGTGTGACTCCCTCTTCTCAGGGAGAGAACCACGCCCAGTGGTGTTCCTTTCCTCACCCTCCTCCACTTCCAATCCTCAAGGTTTGGGAGATTTTTTTATTGGCGAGAAAGGCAGTAATCTTTAAACTGTGTTAAAATACTCATTTCCTCTCTTTTTTTTCTTCTGCCTTCACCAGTTCTGGGTAGGCCTGCACACTCGTATGACCCAAAGTCTCCAGTTCAAAATAGACAATGCCATTCTGAACTGACTTTGTTTTTCTTTGAGGTCTACCAATTAGCAAGAATTGCCATAATTTGCTTTTTGCCCGTCATTGTCCTTGACCCACCCCCCGGCCCTGCTACTTTGCAGCTATATGACCTCTCTGAGTCTCAATGGGGGAGAATGACCTCTGGCTGTCCTATGGCATAGGGGGGTTGTAAGGATCAAATCAACTAAGATTAATATAAATTAAAACCTTTAAAAAACCTTAGAATGCCACATAAATATAAGGTGGCTGGTTAATTTATTAGAGTCCTTCCTTTGACCTGCTTCTGATGTCTGGCCAGCTGAATATTCTAATAGTATTATTATTTACATTGGTTACTAGGTGAGAATTTCTGTTACTGATCTTAGCAAGCTTACCTAATAATTCCAATAATTTTAATACTCTCACAAAGCTGTTGCCTCATGATTTCTGTTTTACAGTTTTAACATTTAAGAGGCTAATTTTTGCCCCTGAACTTTAGACGCACTGCCACCAAGACTAGTTTCCAATTCTTTATGGTGATATTTCAGTTTACACAGAATTTAGCTCCTAGTTTTATATCATTTCTATGTAAAAAGTGAGCAGTGCTTAAGCTAATCTTAAACAAGTACCATAATTAAAGAGAAGATTATAAATACACTCTTTCTCCTGGTCCATTAAGTTGCAAGCAAGTGTGTAGTTAACATAAAATTAAAACATTACAACCATATCAAAAGAAATGACAGCAGAAAAAAGGTTCACCTACAACCCTACCAGCCTGACACCACAAGTGAATAGACAGAAAATGAAACGAAGTAAATGGTTTCATTAGCAGCATTTTTCTTCTGAAGGAGAAAGGAGGGGGGAGGTGGGCTCAAGGACCCAACCTTATCCCACAGCTCTTTTTCATCTTTCCAGGACATCTGGGGAGTAGGGGTTAGTGTCAGTGCCTTGCATAAGGTCTATCAGCAAATTCTTGATGGTGCTTGGTAAAAACACTATGATGGTTAATTTTCTGTGTCAACTTGGCTGGGGCGGAGTGCCCAGCTATTTGGTCACATTATTCTAGGTGTTTCTGGTGAGGGTTTTTAGATGAGATTAACATTTAAATTGGTTGACTTTTAGTAAAGCAGATAGCACTCCATAATGTCTGGTGGGTCTTACCGATCACCTGAAGGCCTGCATAGAACAAAAGGCTGACCTCTCCCAAGTTAGAGAGAATTCTGCTAGCAGACAGCTTCACACTTGAGCTGCAATATCTGTTCTTCCCTGGGTCTCCAGCCTGTTGACTCAGCCTGTAAATTTTGGACTTGCCAGCTTCCATCACATGAATATTCCTTAAACTCTCTCACTCTGTCTATATATATATATATATGCATATCCTCTTGGTTCTGTTTCTTTGGAGAACCCTGACTAATATAGATGTAAAGCAAGATGAACCTTACACAACAGGATAAGATTCTTCAAGCCATTTCCCTGCTCCGCAGTAAACAACACACACACTCACAAATGTAACTTTTTTTTTTTTGAGACCAAGGTCTTGCTTTATTGCCCCAAATAGAGTGCAGTGGCATCATCATAGCTCACTGCAACCTCAAATTCCTGGGCTCAAGCAATCCTCCTGCCTCAGCCTCCCAAAATGCTAGGATTACAGGCATGCACCACCATGCCTGGCCACAGACAGGATTTTTAAGCTGAGATAGGAGCCTTGAATATTTCAAGGACATTGGCTGGTGGAGTAGCTGTCAGAATTTTGCACCCCTGCCCTGCTAGGAGCCAAAAGGCTGGGTTGAGTCCCCTTTCCACTGCTTACTGACTGGGGGCCCCAACCAAGTCATTTGATGTCTCTCAGCCTTGGTTTCTTCTGAAAAACTGAAAGCACTTTGTAAATACTGCTATATAACATTTGATACAATTTCTACTTACCATGTTTCTTAAAATAATAGTAACAGCTAACATTTGAGGCCTTTATATGTGCCCAGCTTTGTGCCAAGCACATATATTATCTCATTTAATCTGTCCAACAACCCCATGAGTTGAATAGCAGTATGTCTCCATATCACAAATGAAGAAACTGAGGTTTAGAGAAGTTAAGCCAGTTGCCTGGGTCACACAGATGAGATACAGCAGAGCTGAGATAGCTACACCTGGGTCTATCAGAACTAGGCAATGTTCTCCCTAATGATTAGCTCCAAAACTGTGGGGAGTTATTTAACTGCTTTAAGTTCTGATATTCTTGTATGTTCCATGGCATACCTATCTCCTAGGCCTGTTGTGAGAATTCAAGGAATAACATTTGGGAGTGACATCTAGCACAGTGTGTGGTAGGTACTCAAACAGTATGATAGGAATTTCTATTGTAGGAACCTGTTATGAACTGAATATGTGTGTCCTTCTAAAATTCATATATTGAAATCCTAACCTCCACTGTGATGGTATTAGGAGGTAGGGCCTTAGGGAGGTGATTGGCTCATGAATGGGATTAGTTTCCTTATAAAAAGACATAAGAGCTTGGTCTCTCTCTTTGCTCTCTGCCATGTGAGGACACAGCAAGAATTCCTGGTTTCCTGGTTTCCATCTGCAAACCAGAAATAGGCCCTCACTCGATACCAGATCTGCTGGCACCTTGATTTGGACTTCCTGGCCTCCAGAACTGTGAGAAATAAATTTCTGTTGTCTAAGCCACCCAGTCTCTGCAGCTCGAGCTAAGGCAATACCCCACATCCCAAAACACCAGCCCCTTTGCACAGAGGATAATCTAATCCCACATGCTAATAGGGGAAGCAGCCAGATTTGCTGGAAATCAATGGCCAATCTGCCATGGTTATCAAAATCTTGTTTCAAGATATATTCTTCCTGAAGAGTTAATGATTGTACAAATTTTATGTTAAGTCTTTTAATATGTTAAGTGAATATCTTATTCTTGAATATTTGTATGAGAAATCTAAACTACTCCGTAACTTAAAGTTTTTGACAAATCAAACAGTCCTTAAAATGCTGATGAAATATATCTCATATTTTAAAACTATAGCTATAAGATGACTGTATTACTTTATTAGGGCTGCCATACCACAGTACCATAGACTGGTGGCTTAAACAACAGAAATGTATTTTCTCACAGTCCTGGAGACCGGAGGTTCAAGATCAAGGTGTTAGCAGGGTTGGTTTCTTCCGAGGCCTCTCTGCTAGGTTTATAGGTGGCTGCCTTCATCCTTTGTCTCCAGTATGTGCTCTTCCCTCTGTGTGTATCTGTGTCCCAATCTCCTCTTCTAAGGACACCAGTCATATTGGATTAGGGCCACCCTAATGACTGGCCTCATTTTAACTTAATTACCTCTCTAAAGACCCTATGTCCAAACACAGTCACATTCTGAGGTACTGGGGTTACGACTTCAACATATGAAGAAGGGGGGGACACAATTAAGCCCATACCAGATACATATTAAGCTGTCAATGAATATATATTTATCAACTATTTTCATAATAGAAATATATTCCTGTTTATCGGATATATTCAGAATCACTGACTACGCATGAAACATATTTACATTCACGGAATATATCCAGAATCAGTTCATCTGCCCTGCTCTGGTTCCTGTTCCTTCCCTCCAGGCTCCTCTGCACCTCACAGCCCCCTCCTCTCTTCAACCACAGCCTCCCCCGCCCCATGTGCTTCTGTGAGCCTCTCAACCCTTGCTTTCTCTCCTTGTTCCCACCAAACCTGGTCATGGCCTTCCCTGGCTGTGTGCCCCACTTCTCCAGCTATGAGCTGAGGGGCCATGGTCTGGGGACATGGGGTGTGCAGCAATCTCAGGGGGATCTTCTGTACTCTCTGCCCATTGTCTTCTGTAACTGTCACGGCCTCGCCCTTCCAGCAAGGCGCAGAACTTCCTCTCTCTGAGCAATGCTGGTGGCTGGGAGGAAACATCGGTGGGTCCCTGCCACTGAGCGCTCCCTGGAGGTTCAAGCTGGGGGAGCCCTGTTGCACGGGCCAGGCTCCCTGAGGCTTGGCATCCTGGAAGCCCAGCGTCCACCGCCTGCCTGAGTCTCCACAGCAGGGCTTCTCAAGGGCTGGGCTGCTTTAAATCAAGTCCTGGAGCTCCCACAAATCAAAGCAGCATTTACAGCCTGCTGGGGAAGACCTGCAACCCTAAATTCTTTTAGGAACAATGAAATAAGACAGAGTACTGAGCTGAAGAGTCCTTTCATTTGATAAGTTGAAGGAGTCAAAGGAAACACATTTGCAAAACCAGGTCACTCGTCTTTGCTCCAGTAATAAGAGTAATAATAAAAAGTATTTATAAAATGCTCTGCATGTCCCAGGCTCCTCTGTCCTTTCAGGAACTGGTTCCTCTGCATGACTGTGGGCAGCTGGTATCCGGAGCACCTGCCACAGGGCCCGGCCCGCTGAACGCAAATAAAGAGAGATGGTGACTCCTTGTCTCTGGTCATCTTCTGTGACAAGAGTGAGGGGGGAAGATTGATAAGATCTGGCCCAGGATCAACCAGGGGCCATGAGGAAGAAAGCCCGAGAGACCAAGGAGAGCTGATTCATCAGCTGTCTCCACTCCCTTCTCTGGGGCTTGTTCAGAGATGAAGCTGCTGTGAACAGCCAGCCAGCAGTCCTGCAGAGCCGGCTGTTCATTCTTTTCAAACGTAGCATGCTGGCCGGGAAAGGGGAAGACGGCATCAAGCCTGTTGTCAACCGTGAGCACCACCACAGGAACTCACGTTTCCAACCAGCTTCCAAATTGACACTTGGCTCTTACATCCCTTTTTCTGTCTGAGCATCGTAAGAACTCTGTGGGTGGACAGAACAAATGTCACCACCACCACCATCACCCCTCTCTTACAGATGAAGGAACAGACCCTCACCAAGGGGCCTGCCTAAGAACTCACAACTAGTTGACAGCAGAAGTGGGAGCTCAGCCTTCACCCCCTGGCTTCTATCTAGTCCAGGAAATTTCCACCAAATTATGCTGAGGGAAATCTTTAATCAGGAGAGGGACACGATGACCTCTGGGTGGTCTGTGTGGTCACTCTCCTAATCACGATCAATACTTGGCATGGATTGTTTGGAAAAGTGGTAGCAAAGTACCCAAAGAGGAATCAGAGTCAAGGGAAATTTCTCATGATTGAAGTGTTTCTGGGGAGATTCCCAAGTTCCTGAGCAGGGGAGGCTGAACAGGCAGAGCCCTGGGCTCTCTCTTTACAGAATCCCACTTGCCAGGGACCTCATGGTAGTGTGGCAAATGGTGCTTTTTGTTGTTCTTGCTGCAGAATAATAGTCATGTTTTCAAGGCTATCTGGAAAGTTATGCCTGTGCTCTGGAGAGAGTAGTAAGAAAAATAAAGCCATAGATTCCTCCAGCCTTTTATCAATTAATTACAAACCTACTTACAGCCTTCACCCTTTCTCTCTCTCTCTCACATACACACACTCTATTCTCTGCTCATATTTCACAGGTCTGGACAGAGATATTTATCTGAATGCAAAGCTCTGAATTGCTAAGTGGCAATATTAGCTTAGGTCTTGTGTTAGCCCTGATCACATTAAGCAAGATCACATAAGGCAGCACTTCTATCAATTCTGACAGTCATGAGCCCATCCATATGCAATCCCAGCATTTAATCTGGTTTCCTATTGGTTGGTAATTTAATTCTCCTACAACTGTAGCCAATCATCTGTCAATCATCAAAGCTGCCTTTAAGATCAATTTAGGACTCTCCTGTGGGATCAATGAGTGAATGATTGTCTTATGTCTTTGAAAAGTTAGACCTGTGAGAATCAGGGATCACTCTGGAAAGTTTGGAAATAAATTCATGGTCTTGTTTTAGACTTTTTTTTTTCTCAATCTGGTTTCAGAATGTTGTCACAGTGTAGGACCTCAGGCATCTTATACAATAAATCACAATTAATTTCTAAAACTACCAATCAGAATAAATGATGTGACTATAAATTGGTTGTATTTAAAGTTTCACATCTGGTGATACATAAAAAAATGAGATCACCTCAATCTTTGCAAATACCTTGACTGCTCTGGAGTATTACACCTAAAATCTGGTAAAATGTATATTGTATCTATAACATCTACACCCCAATGGTCAACTCTGCCTTCATTCCAGGGCCCGCCTCCTGGTATATAGTGGGAATTGGCGAAGTCTTATCTTGCACTTCTCCTGAGTGGCCCACCCAGTGTGGATGCCTCCCTGCCCCTTCCAACTCTGCCCTGCCCACCTGGTGAGCTCTCCCTGCTGCTCCCAGACCCGTCCCCATCTAGAGGATGCTGCCCCCTTCTTTTGGGCCCCGCAGAGGGTGAATGTGGGGCAGGTATGTTTCCACACTGGCCTCTCTCTTCATTTTCTTGCACCCCACTTAGACTGTGCCTGGGTGTCAGATTTTCCTGAAAGCTGGGTAACTAAACGAATTACAGTAGAAGAGGAAAGCACTAAAACTCCACTCTACATGTGGGTTTCCCCATAATCTAAGAGAAAAGCAGCAAGAAAGCCCCTCCAGATTCTACACTTGCTCTGCATATCTCAAACCTCACTGCCCAAGTACCTCTCCTAATGCATGTTATAACTCTCCCTCTACTTCTCAGGCACCCCCATAACCAGGAGCCAACCCCAGAACCCACCCCGCTCTTGTAAACAATTCATTTTCTCAGCTCTTTGAGTTATTCCCTCCAAATAATGGTCCCTTGGTGGGGATGGAAAGGTGGAGGCTGAAACATTTTCTGGGTGCAAAGAGGGTGGATTTGCTTTGTTAATACATTTAAGCCAAACCACTCCCACAACAGGTTTTTGTTTCTTTACTTTTGCTTTATGACTAGTTTTACAGTGTTTACTTTTGTAGTTTGATAGGTTAAGATCTCCACAGTAATGATCAGCAACACAATTCTAGGAAGCTTCTAAATCGACTAAGATGATCTGGTAGGTAATAAGGACAAAATGCAAACTTAAAAAGCAGACTACTGGCCAGGCGCAGTGGCTCACACCTGTAATCCTAACACTCTGGGAGGCAGAGGTGGGTGGATCGTTTGAGCTCAGGAGTTCGAGACCAGCCTAAGAGCGAGACCCCCGTCTCTACTAAAAAAATAGACAGAAATTAGCTGGACAACTAAAAATATATAGAAAAAAATTAGCTGGGCATGGTGGTGCATGCCTGTAGTCCCAGTCACTCAGGAGGCTGAGGCAGAAGGATTGCTTGAGCCTAGGAGTTTGAGGTCGCCGTGAGCTAGGTTGGCACCACAGCACTCTAGCCCGGGCAACAGAGTGAGACTCTGTCTCAAAAAAAAAAAAAAAAAAAAAAAAAGGCAGACTACTTCTTGGGAAAAGTAATGTTTGGGAAGGATCTTTAGAGTAGGGTTTGATGGGCAGAAAGGTTGGAAGGCTCTACCAGATAGGAACTGATCCACCACAAGGGAGAGAAACCCAACCCTAAACCAGCAGAACAAAGTTAACTAAGTTATATAACTGTTGGGTCCAGGGGGTGCAGCTGGCTTCAGGCATAGCTGGCTTCAGAGGCTCAAACTGAATCATCAGGGACAGTGTCCTAATTTCTCTTTTTGCTTCTAGATTCTGCTTTCTTCTGTGTTGACTTTTATTCTTGGGCAGCTCAGGGCTTACTTTATCCTAGCACTAGCTACCCCAGAAAAGAAGTGCCTTGTATCAAGGAGGCTTCTGTGGGTTAGCTTGGGTCCTGAGACCCAAGTTTCTACTTAACCTGGCAGGCTCTTGGGAGGGTTTCAAGCAGAATGATGAAAAGCATGGAACTCCAGTTAGGAGAGTGCTCTATCACCATTGTTTGCACAGATAAGTGTGCAGAGATATTGAAGGTGGGGAGGCTATCAGAGGAGCAAAAGTTTAAAGGGAATGAGGCCTGACCTGAGGCGATGGTAGTAAAAATGGAAAGAGGAGGAAGACTATGAGAGAACACAGCAGAGGGGGACTATAGGGTACACTGATTTTACGTAGAGGCAGAAGGAATTAACGATGGTAAGAGAATGGTGATGCCATTAGCAAAACAAGGATGTGAGGCAGAAGAGTATTTTTGCAGAGACTTTACTAAGAAATGGACATACTATTGGTTGGGCAAGCAAAGGAAGATATCAGGAGGAGAGACCAGAGCTTAAGAGAGGGGTACAAGCCAGAGGTCCAGACGGGGGTGTCTACAATAAGCTTGTAGTTGGAATCAAGAAAATTGCAAGATCTACAAGGGAGAGTATGTAGCGGTGAGCAGACAAAAGACACAGCTCTAGGGAATCGCAAGTTAGGCAACAAAAAAGGAAAAGGAACCAAGAATGATGACTGAGAAGGAGCGACTAGATGCTGGGCAGAGGGGGAAAGTCAAATAGGAGGGGAGTTCCAGTCACAAAAGAAAAACAATTAGGCCTCCATGTTCAACAATCCTATTTCCAGTGTTGGTTCTGTATTTTAAATTTCATATTCTCCTTGTTCCTCTTCACAAGTGAACTCACAATCAGAGGCCAATGAATAGCCATTGAGGCTAAAACTGTACTTTCTGAGCACCAGTGATTTCCATCCTGATCTAAGTTGTACTGAGACCTGATCTCCTCAGCATCGGTAAGAACATGTTCTTTTTGGGGTCTTCTCTTATTTCTCTAGAGTAAGGGCCAGGTATTGAAACAGCTGCCAAGTACTGCTGTGCAAAGACGGCACTGCAGCACTCAACTAGGCTGCCACCAGCAGGCAGCATCTCTGTGTTGACTCGGGGCCAGACACACAACATCTGAACTTGGCACATGAAAGACAGGTTGGAAGTCACAGTGTATGAAGTACACAATAGGAGCAGTTGAGAACTGCTTGTCCCTGAAGACAGGGGATAAAACATTTCAAGATTTCACCTTCTGGGGTACTTTTCTAGTCATTTCTTGAATTTTGGTATTTCCCAGGGTCTTACCTGGGACGTTTTCTCAACCTATAGATTTGAGGTGATCTATAAGACCCCATATTTCACTATCTACTCTCTCTTCTGTCCACAAACCTATATATCGTCCTCCCTCAATATCCATGGGGGATTAGTTCTGGGAACCCCTGCAGATACCATAATCCAGATGTTCAAGTCCCTGCTATAAAATGGTATAGTATTTGCATATAACCTACACACATCCTCCCATATACTCTAAATTATCTCTAAATTACATATAATATCTAATACAATGTAAATGCTATGCAAATAGTTGTTGTACTGTACTGTTTAGGAAATGACAAGAATAAAAAGGTCTGCACATGTTCAGCACAGACATAATCCATTTTTCCCCAAATATTTTCAATCTGTGGTTGGCTGAAACCCTCAGAGCCCACAGATATGGAGGGCCAATTGTGTTTAGCTGCCTGTTACATATATCTAACCAGGGTTGTGTGGTCATTCGGGCTGGGTACTGCAAAGAGTGCCATTGAAAGGGGACATCATTTACATAATAGATATTATTACTGTTTTGAACTTAAAGCAAACAATTAAAATTCTAACTGTTGATTCCAAATTTGTATGATTTGTACACAGGACAATTTTCTGGCAGATGGCAGTAAAGTCTCTAGTTCTAATAAAACAACTCGTTTCTAAATAAAGTGTTTTGTTTTTTTTAAAGGGACACTTTCAGATGTGCACAAGCACACCATGTGGGCTTTGGAGGCCTTGACTCTGTCAGGCTGCTCCACGGGCACCTGCACCACTTAGTGTCTCTAGTCTGGTCCGGCCCTGCCGTGATGCTCAAGTCCATCCCGCCCTCCCCATTCCCAGGGCTACTGCCTGAGTTCAGACCTCAACTCCCCAATCCCCAGTATCTCTTGCCTGGCTATTGTTAGTGCTTCCTTCCCGATCTCTTTACCTCATGTCTTATCTTTCTCCAGCCCACCCTCCAAATTGCTTGCAGAATAATCTTTCTAAAATGATTTGACCAAGGGACTTACCTACTTAAAGTATTACATTATCCTCTCATTGCCTGCAGAATTCAGTTTGCACTCCTAGATACAGCATTCAGACTCTCCATGTCCTTCCCCTGCCCTCCTGCCTACCAGTCATTTCCTACACACGCTATGCTCCCACCACACTGAGACCACAGCTGATGCTGTTGCGTATGTTTGTCTAGAAGACCTGACAGGCTGTCCAATGGATTTCAATTCATCCTTCAAAAATCAACTCAACGGTCCCCTCATGAAATCTTCCCTGATCAACTCAGGCACAATTGACCATGCCCTCCTTTGCACTGCTGCTGTAGCTGGCTGCCTACTGTACTGCTCCCAGAGTTGCAGTTACGTTTTGCATGTACCCCTCTTATTATGGATAAGTGAGCAGCTTAAAGGTATGAAATCAATCTTACTGATTTGCCTCTAAAACTTAACAGAGCACTGATGTGTACCCCTGATACTGAGCACAGTGCCTGCTGATTGCATTGAAAGGGTGAATAAATGTGCTGAATGTTTCAGAGTAGTAGCAGAGGGTGGATCTGATAATGAGGCTCTTTTACACCAGGTGTTGTTGTTCTAGACTCTTTACACATAAGACTTTAGCTTTAACTGTATAAAAACTTTAACAGCAGCAAGTCCTATTTCATTTGATGTCCCTTCATAGTATTTTGAGGAGTCTCCAGGAACTTTTCTGCTAAGTTCTGTTCCTGATCTCTGCAGCCCCCACTAGTCTGCTGCTTGGGACCTTTGTGTTTTCAGAAGGGGACTATTTCTTTGGTTTTGTTTTTGGTATTATATTTTTCTGGGAAGTACCCAAACAGTAATGCCCTATAAATTATTAATGCCTTACAGAATTTTTTTGGTAAGAGCAACCTCTCGATTCTCTCCCCCTGTGACCTCTTACTCTCTTCCTGTGATAAAGGTGGGGTCTAAAAGAGGAGATGAAGAGTCTGAGTGGAATATAAATGACAGGCACACTGCTAAATTTGGAATCCCTCCTTCTTCTTATTATTTTAATTTATTTTTAGAGGCAGGGTCTTGTTCTGTCACCCAGGCTGGAGTGCAATGGCACGATCATAGCTCACTGCAGCCTTGAACTCATAGGCTCAAGCAATCCTCCTGCTTCAGCCTCCTGAGTAGCTGGGACCATAGGTGTGTGCCCCCACACCTGGCCATATTTTTTATCTTTTGTAGGGATGGGGTCTTGTTATGTCACCCAAGTTAGTCTCAAACTCGTGGTCTCAAGCGATCCTCCCAACTTGGTCTCTCAAAGTACTAGGATTAAGGCATGAGCCACTGCAAGAGGCCTCCTTCCTTTCTAACAATTGAGGATTTTGTTTGTTTTTCCTGGACCACTTATGTGCCATTTATTTAGGATGGTTTCTTACACACCTCTTTAGTTTGTAAAAGTTTACCACACTGAATTCTCAGAATGAACAGTATAGGCTTAAGTTGGGGAGAATTCCTCCTTATGCATGGTCCCCAAACATTATCTAGTTTAGCCATCACCACAATGTTATTCAGTAGGTATCATTCTTATCTTATATAAAGGGAAACTAACATTCAGAGAGTTTAACTTGCCCAAGAACATACAGCTCGATTAGGTGGTAACAAGATGAGCCATTTTCTCCTTGAGAGAAAAACAGACTGTTCACGCTTGGGTGCATAAAGGGAAGGTGGTCAGATTTATAACTGAGCTGGTGCTGTCTTCCAGAGCTAATTAGGAATTCTGTTCCTATTGGCCACACTACACCTCTCCTGTTCTCTCCTGCTCCTTGGACTCTCAGGTTAACAATTAGACACTTATGATACAGGGACAAAGGATAACAGACTGAATGTGGGTGTTGGATATATGCTTGAGAGCGAGAGTTTTGAACAATTTTTTAAAAAAATTTTTGTAACAAGATTGAGAAAGAAGATAGCTATTTAAAAGCACATTATTGTCCCTACATTCATAAATGTCACTGAAATCCAAAGACATTCTCTGGTTAAACATTTATTATTTGTGGGAGTGTGAAACTTGTTTTTCCTGTTTTTAAGATTCAAGAAGCCAGCCCTATGTTCTAAATGAATTATTTGCCATGAGATTATTCTTTGCACTCCTTTTGAATGCAAGTGCAAAGCTTCTCATCTAAGCTTTGGATAAAACATGTTATTTATATTTGCAGCACCTTAATATGCAGCTGTACTGTGAATGCAGTACAAACAGGTTTTCAGGACACATTCCTTACAAGAACAAGGTCAAGTATTGAATGTAGACACACGGGATTGTTTGTACTGTATACATATAACTCTGGCAATGATTTGTCCAAGCAGTGATGAACCAACACGTGGACCTGGAACTCAAACTGTTAATGCTTGGATTTCAGTAAATTAACAAATCACAGTTAACTTTCTAAAAATTACTCAAGAGGGTTTAAAAGCACTGACCCATCAAGAGTTTAACAGACTGCCAGTGGCACCTCATTAGAGCTAATAAGCTGAAAGAAATGTGCTAACTACTCAAACATTTAAGCCTACAAGAGTTGCATTTAGGCCATCTCTTTTTCAAGTCTTAATTTTGCTTTGCAAGGAATAAATATTGTTTTCAACCTTGTGAAAATTAAAAAATGTGAATTGAATCATCAAAATAAGTTAATGTATTACAGGTAATGTACAAAGGTTTCTAAAAATGAAGACCATCTATTTAGTATTCACAATAATTTTTTCCATCAATTGAAAACAAAAAGGCCTTGAAAGTTTAACATAATGCAGTAAAAACAAAAAGTGCCACTTTACACTGGCTGATGGAGAACCAGATACAATTCAAGGTTCTCTCATTCTTGTCTGTTGGTAAAGACACAGTCAGATAGCCTGGGGAATTAGTTAAGCCCAGCAACCTACCACATGCACTTATGATTACACAGTAAAAGATCATTTATGCAGGAAGCAACTGCTATAAAAGTACTTTAAAGAGTCACCTTGCTCTTTTAAAGTTAATAAATCTAAATTCTGAAAATACTGTTATGCAGTTAGATCAAGTCCCAGACTTCAGAAAAATGAATTTCTGCTGTACCTTAATTACCTGCTACCTAACTGGCTTCAGTTTTAACAGAGATAAGAACCATAGAAGGATTGGCTAAGGGTCCAAGGAATGTTAAATCTTGGAGCTCCAGCCAGTGAACCCAGGCTCCCATATTTAGAAACGAGGATTTCCTCTGTCCCTATTAGCCTTTGAATGCTCATGGCACTTGCTTTTGCATCATAAAAAATGAACAAAGCTTTTCCTTCCACCATTTTTTCTTTTCTAAAATTGCATACTTGTTCATATAATAGTACATGCTGTGGAACAATGTTCTCAACTTCTTCCTATCCCAGCTGCCATTCCCACCATAATGGGGGAGGAATGTTTACACGCATGCCATACTCTCAGAAAGATGCAGATTTCACACTGCAACACAGATAAAATTGATGTGTATTATGCACATTTTCCAAGTCCCTACCTAAAATCCTACCCCTATTATATTAATAATCACATCTATTGACTACTCACTACGTGCCTAAGTGCACTGCATTTATTAAACTAATTTAATCCCTTTAGCAACCTATGAGGTAGATACTATTACGATTCTTACCTTATGTATGAGGAAACTGAGGCACAGAGAGTTTAAGTAACTTCAAGGTCACACAGCTAGTAAATGGCAGAACTGGGATTCAAACAGATAACCTGGTCTCAGGGCCTGTGTTCTGACACTCTGTTTTCAAAATACAAGTGACAAAAACAGTATCATAGAGATAATTTGCTCTAATATATTTTTAAGTCTATTATTTGCAAACTATAGTATCTTGTTATTAATAATCAATTATTTAGCATATATCTCACAAATTGATGGGGGTTCACTAGATATTCACAGAACTCCATGAACACATTAAGAACTTAAGACAATGTCTTAAATGACCCTAAATACCTAACAGTTTAAACTTAATTAGTGAAAATGGCTTGAGAGTTCATTGCTTCCCTACCCAACATTTGTAAAGTAAAAAACTTGCTTTCCATTACTTAATTTTCAATAAGATTTTATTGTCACTCTTTCCCCCTGTATTTGTATTAAACTGAAAGTCTCTATGGTATGAAAACAGAATATACTTTTATAATGCTTATTATCAATGAATCGAAACTCTCAAATCTTGGTGTTTCCTGAGAAAAAAGAAAAGCCTAACATCAAATACCCAGCCTAAACTTAGAGGGTTGTGGGATAGCCAAAGACAGAGCTTCAGACTTCTGATGTAAAAACTACTACTTACTCTAGTGAGGAAGGAACACTGGTTTGGAAAACTAATTAAAATTAATTAGAAGTTTCAAGCACCTTAGATGTAAAATCATGCATTATGTAAAAGATACTTTCAAGGTGAAATTAGTTTTTAGAGCTTCACTTGAACTAATTTAGCTTTTTAAATGTCTCTCTCCCTCATAGAAGATATCAATAGCACAAAAATGTTTTATGAATTGCAATTTATGTAGCTTTATGAATGGTATTCAATAGACGTATCAGAATGAAATGGACAGAAAAATAAACCAAATACAATTTTAAAAGGAAAAAATCTAGTTTCACTTACACTGTAACTCATACTAGGTGGGCTCATTTAAAAAAAAAAAATCCGATTTAGTTCCCGTTTTAAAAGTGTGAATGCATTTCAAAAGATTCTATTTTAACTTTGCTATAAACTGTTTAATGACAAAGTCAAGTAATGCCATCTACAGGCGACCTTTAGAACAACAGTCTATCTCTATGACCCATACTTTTATTTTTTTATTTTTTATTTTTTTTTGAGACAGTCTCTCACTTTGTTGCCCGGGCTAGAGTGAGTGCCGTGGCATCAGCCTAGCTCACAGCAACCTCAAACTCCTGGGCTCAAGCGATCCTCCTGCTTCAGCCTCCCGAGTAGCTGGGACTACAGGCATGCGCCACCATGCCCGGCTAATTTTTTCTACATATATTTTTAGTTGTCCAGATAACTTATTTCTATTTTTAGTAGAGACGAGGTCTCGCTCAGGCTGGTCTCAAACTCCTGACCTCGAGCGATCCTCTCACCTCGGCCTCCCAGAGGGCTAGGATTACAGGCGTGAGCCACCGCGCCCGGCCTCATACTTTTCTTTAAATTTAAATACAGTATCTATAATCTGAGTTAATACTTGGCATCATTTAACAAGGGAAAGGGTAAGAAAAATTATAAAAAGTGATGCCGTGTAAAAAAATTCCACTAACATTCTGCATTAATACTTCAATAATCTAACTTCATTCCCAAGTTCACTCAATATATGATCCATGGATCATTGGATATGAACTGTGGCAGACTAAGATGCAAAGCTATGCAACCTCAAAGACCTTTAAAGTTATAGAGATTCACATCATTGGACACTAAACCTGCAATAATTTTCTGTTGAATCCCCCTTTCCTCTTGAGTAGCATCTCCTTTACCTTCTTGACCAGACTCTCTAAATCTTCACATATTTAGTCTATTTCAGTTTCTAAAGCTCAGTCCTGTTTACGTCCTGTTTAATTCAAAACGCTTTGAATCCAGTGTGGAATCTTTTATGAAAGTAAAGTCAAGGGGCATTTCAGGCCAAAGACCCCTAGAAGTAGAGTGAAAGGGGAAGGGCATAAAAATTGGAGGAGGGTGAAAAGGCATTCAAAGAATCTAGGTGGACTATTATTAACACAATTAGTTAACGTCAAATTTATTTTTCTAAGTTCCATGTTATGGAAGAAGCCAGAAAAGTGGTCACGTGGATTCCACATTGGATTCCAAGTGTTTTTCCTCCCTATGCACTATAGCCTCATTCTAATTACAGATGTTTGCTTTTACATGCTTTCTACTCTACTCTCTTCCCCTTGGGAAGTAGCTGCTAAGAGCTTCCTTGTTGCAATGGCTCTCAATTTAGGCTTAACATTAAAATTTCACACCACTGATTAAATTGGACTAGGATGGGGCCTGAGCATGGGTTTCGTTTGCTTTTAACTTTCCAGGTGATCCCGTGGGCAGCCTGGTTTGAGAAACACTGCCTTATTGTGGGGTTGCAACCCTTTCCCTAATTGGCTATTGCATTCTGATAAATGGCTTATAGGTTCCACTGTGCAGTGGCAACCCACTCACCCACCCAGAGGAGCAGGGCTCATTCCTGAGCAGTTTCCCAGCACCGGAAGCCCTTTGAGATTTGAGTTAGCTCTACTCTGGCTGATCCCCAGCCAGCGGCATCACTTCATCTGTTGCACTTGCTTTATACCACACCCACTCCCCACCCACACAAGTTGCTGTGAAGTCAGTCTTCTAGCCCCCAACTCATGTATCAACTCTCAGGCTGATAGGGTGGATCTTTTCAATACCTCTGTCTCACAGTCCCCACAAAACCCTTCCAATTCTATTTTCATGCTCTGGAATAAAACAACAGAGGAGCTAATACACTGCTGGATAAACACAAATCCAACCAGAAAGAAAAATGCTTATCTCCCATTCTTGCAAGCATCTTGAATGTTGAGTTACTTCCACTCAGGCCTCCCTCCTGAGGTTTCAGAGTACAGATGCTCCCTGTTCCCTCCCCCCACGGGGAAAGCTCAAAGGACTACATTACATTCTCCAACACTGCACTCCTCCAAGAGGGGACTCTCCCAGAGGCCCTAGGCTATCTGAGGAATGGCAGTTGGTAACAGAACATGTTTTCTGAACTGGCACCCCTCAATAAACGCTACAGTTCTCTTATCTTAGAATGTGGGACGTCACACCTTTTGACCCCAGCTCTCACTTTATTCCAGAACAGGAAAAATATCCCACTTGACTTTGTTACAAATCACTTACCTCTAGTCAGTCAGTATCTTAGGTCAGTTCCCCAGAAGCACAGAGAGATGAATGTATGCAGGTGGTTTACTAAGGAGGCGATAAAGTGTGGGAACAGCAAGACAAGGAAGGAAAGTGAAGCAAGGGTGTGATTTCTGGCAAAATTGCATAGAGGCTGACTTCAGCCTGAGTCCTCCAGGAAATTTTGGAGTGTAAGTTTCACTAGTCTCAGGTAAAGGAGCTGGGCTTTCATATAGTAAAGTCAAGGGGCATTTCAGGCCAAAGATCCCTAGAAGTAGAGTGAAAGGGGGAGGACATAAAAATTGGAGGAGGGCCGGGCGCGGTGGCTCACGCCTGTAATCCTAGCTCTGGGAGGCCGAGGCGGGTGGATCGCTCGAGGTCAGGAGTTCGAGACCAGCCTGAGCAAGAGTGAGACCCCGTCTCTACTAAAAATAGAAAGAAATTATCTGGCCAACTAAATATATATATACAAAAAAATTAGCCGGGCATGGTGGCTCATGCCTGTAGTCCCAGCTACTCGGGAGGCTGAGGCAGTAGGATCGCTTAAGCCCAGGAGTTTGAGGTTGCTGTGAGCTAGGCTGATGCCACGGCACTCACTCTAGCCCGGGTAACAAAGTGAGACTCTGTCTCAAAAAAAAAAAAAAAAAAAAAAAAAATTGGAGGAGGGTGAAAAGGCATCCAAGGAATCTGGGTGGACTACTATTAATGTAATTGGTCAATGTCAAATTTATTTTTACAAGTTCCATATTACGAAACAAACCAGCAAAGTGGTCATTTGTCCTAAGATCTCACTAATAATAGCTAGTAGTATCTGTAACTAACAAAGGATCACACATTTAGGTTACACTAAGTGGTTGGTAAACTGCTCATGAAATGCTAAGGGCAGTATGAACAAACTATTTTGAATAAGAACAGCAAAGCAAACTAAAGATTGAAGTAAGCCTGAAACAAAAGAACTGTTTTCTTGACTTTGACCCTTAATGTCTTTACTATAAGGCTACTTTTGCTCGTTCTGGAAAGTAGTCACCTGCTTTAGATGTTCATTTTCTTCAAAGCTATTTATGAAACATTCACAAAGTCACAGGGTCTCAAAAACAATGTTTATTTTACTAATAACACATAAAATGTGCCATCTAGCACCAATGTCTGTAAATATCAGAATTCCATCCGGTAACTACCCTTTGGAACTGTTATGACTAAAGTCCTTGACAGATTAGTCTACATGAGCAGATAATTATCATGATGACATAAAATGGAGATGACACAGAATAAAAATTCATTTGATAAATGTATATAGAACTACATTTGTTGTTATTCAAAAAACCTTTCACTATTTCACGTAAACAAGTTAATATTAGTGTTTCTTAGCCAGATTTTCCTGGAAGACATACATGAGGAAAAGTACATAGGCCACATAAACACTTAAGACTGAAATTGGGTTTTCTGCTCTCCATTATCAAATGAAAAATTTTGTAAAGATACCTTTTGTTTCACCAATCTTCTGATTTATCTTCTTAGCAACTCACTACAATATAATTTACTATTTAAATCACATAGATACGTATGGAGGAGGAAAAGAATAAAACTTTGGCCAATATAAATATACAAGACTATATTCCAGCTTTTTTTTTTAAAGTAAAAGAATATTTAAGTATTAAAGATAGTTTTTTAAAAATGAAGTAGAAGATACATGATAAAAACTATTGTGTAATTATGTAAATAAATGAAAACCACCTTTTAAATTTACCTATTTTGAAGACGAACTAAGATTTACTGGTTTGAACTGAAAACATTATTATATAATAATATCTCTCTCTAGAAACTTATTTCTAGTTTCCTGAAAATATCTGTAGTTTCATGAAGTCAACTATGCTGCTTCACTATTTATTTTTGGCAGACTTTAGCCTAACCTCAACACCAATTTTTATTTAAGTAACTGATTCCCAACGTTTCTTTTAAGCAGAACATGATGCTGATTGAGCTAAGTAACCTAAGTTGATTTCAGGCCCATTGGCAGATAAGCAGGCAGGCATTTTTCCATATTGCAGGCAGCCCATGGTGGTTGTCATCTATATATTGGATCTCTAGGGACATGCTGGAAAAATCTGTGAACACAATCTTCCCATGCTGTATTCACATGCTCCATTCACATCTTTAGCTTACCCAGGTTGTTAGAGGCTTGGGTAAGATGACTAAAGGTTTCACGATGCAAATTTCTATAAGAAAAAAATGGAAACTTACAAGATTGATTTTTTATTACCAGTTAAGTATTTACTGGATACTTAATACCAGGTAATATGCCTAGTAGTGGCCAAAATGCAATTAAAGTGAACAACCATGCATAATGTTTAGAGATGGTTTTTAGCTGACACCTAAATAAAACACAAGAAACCAAAGGAAAAAAATGAATGTACTGGACATTAATAATTAAAAAATTTGTGCTTCAAAAGAACCCACACAATGGGAGAAAGTATTTGCAAATCATGTATCTGGTGTCTAGTATCTAGAATATATAAAGAACTCTTACAAATCAAAAGTACAAAGACAAATAACTCAATTTAAAAATGGGCCAAGTATTTCCTCAAATACATGAAAAGGTACCCAACATTATTAGTCATTAGGGAAATGAAAATAAAAAACCACAATGAGATACTATCTCACACTGAGATGGCTATAAGCAAAAAGACAGAAAATAACAAGTATTGGTAAAGATGTGGAGAAACTGGAACGCTCATACATTGCTGGTAGGAATGTAAAATGGTATAATAGCTTTGGAATACAGTTTGGCAATTTCTCAAAAAGTTAAACAGAGTTCCCATATAACCTAGCAATTCTACTCTAGGTATTAATATATATCCAACAGATTTGAAAACATATGTTCACACAAAATCTTCTATATGAATAGCAGTATTATTCATCATAGCCAGAAAGTGAAGCAACTGAAATGACATAAAGTATGAGATATCCATACAAAGGAATATTATTCACCCATAAAGTGCTAATGCATCCTACAACATGGATGAGGATGGAGAACACTGTGCTAAGTAAAAGCCAGACACAAGAGGCCACACAGTATGTGATTCTACATACATGACATGTGCACAATAGGCAAATCCAAAGACAGAGATTAGTGGTTGCCAGCAGATGGGGGGGACAGTGGAGAGTGCGTGGACAGGGGCAGGGACTAGGAGGTGACTGTTAATAGGCATGGGGTATCTTTTTGGGGTGATGAAAATGTTTAAAATTCAGAAAGTGTTCATGGTTTGCACAATTATGTAAATATACTAGAAAACACCAAATTGTACATTTTTAAAGGGTAAATTTTATGGTATGTGAATATCTATGTTTAAAAAAGAAACAGTTCTTTGCAAAAAAAGCTTTTATATTCAAGAAACTAAAAATCTTTATGCCTCAAAAAAATTCTACTTTTAAAACAACACAATAGCTTCAGCTAACACTAGATACCTTAAGGCACAAAACATAAATTTTTCTTTGTCTCTCCAGCACCATGCCACATTAGTTGATCTGAATTACTAATCCCATTGACCCCCATTTTTCCTTAGACTGTAATACCTCTTGTTCCCTAAAACTGTAAGTTATAGTTGCTTTTAGCTAGAATTCACATAATCAGAATACTTCATCATGAACAAATTCATTCAAAGCAAAGATAACAGAAACAAGTGGGGGCTTATTAAATTTAGCATCCTTAACTCATAAAATTCATCATGCCTTACATTTGATACATATACAGAAGGAGCTGGGGATACAAAAATGCATGATACAATTCTTCCCTTATTTCTACAGGCTCAAAATATAAGTGTCACAGAGGCAACTTATATAAAATGTGATTGTTATACCAGGTAAAGGAAGCACCAAAAAAAGGAGAACCTACATAAATTCTACTTAATTAGGTGCACTTTCTCTTTAATGGACAGATCTGTTTGTTTTTTTTTTTGAGACAGAGTCTCACTCTGTTGCCTGCGCTAGAGTGCCATGGTGTCAGCCTAGCTCACAGCAACCTCAAACTCCTGGGCTCAAGCAATCCTACTGCCTCAGCCTCCCGAGTAGCTGGGATTACAGGCATGTGCCACCATGCCCGGCTAATTTTTTCTATATATTTTTAGTTGTCCAGATAATTTCTTTCTATTTTTAGCAGAGACGGGGTCTCGCTCTTGCTCAGGCTGGTCTCGAACTCCTGAGCTCAAACAATCCTCCCTCCTCAGCCTCCCAGAGTGCTAGGATTACAGGCGTGAGCCACCCAGTCTGGCCAGATCTGCTTTTTATTATATTTTACTTTGTTTAAAAATTTTTGAATGATTGGAAAAAGTTCACAAAGTTTAGAACTGGCACTTTAAAATGTCACAGAGATAAAAGAAACATATAAATAACTAAGTCACTTGCCTGAGGTAATGCCCAATTAAAAAGGTATATAAATTACAGCTGGAAAGGACCTTTAAAAAAGCAGCCTGCCTTATTTTAGAGCAAGAATCCAAGGCAACATAGAATAAGTGATCTTAATACCGAGAGTTAGTAACTGAGTCCAGTGAATCCTCATAGCTGTTTCTCCACATCAAAATCAAGGCCTACAACATACATAAGCTCCAGAGACAGTGGCAGGTTGATGAAACCTCCTCAGAGTATGAACTGTGAATGTATTTACCGATTTTTTCTTTCTGATGTATATAATATGAATATCTTCACTTCGAAACTCTTCATCATGTTTTTCCAAAGGAATTTTTTCAAAGTCAAAGTCTAGTTGAAGCAGCTATAAATTTAAAAGAGATATACTTCAAATTCAGTAAGAACTGACTTGTGGTGATAGAAGTCAGATGGTGGTTACCTTTGGAGGAGTATTGACTGAGAAGGGGCCATGTGGGAGCCTTCTGCGATTCTGAAAATGTTCTATATCTTTATGCTAGGTAGTAGTTAGTAACTTGGGTGTATACACATGAAAAATTGAGCAGAGCACTTGATATATGTGCATTTTACATGTTTTATCCCAATAAAAACTGTTTAACAATAAAAAATTTTCATTATACTTAGTTCCAAAAGTTCACTAACATTTCATTCTTCATATTCAAAAAAACCATAAAAATAAAAAAGCATTTTAGCATATATTATCTGAGGCAGTCATATACCTGCTTTCTCATTAAACCAAAGTAGTCCTTTCAGCACACAAAATTGAAGGGCCAATTTACCCTCAAAAGGGATCACTCAATATCCGATGGATTTCTGCCCATAAAAAGGGTTTGGATAATCACTAGAAGGGTGAAAGACACTAAAACTCCTAAGTACTGCTTTTGTAACTTCTAACTATTTCAAAATAAAAAATTTAAAAATGATAATAGAATGGTGGGCTGTGAACAATCCTCTCCTTGGGTTCATACAAGCAGAATGTTTTCTCCACCCAAAATTCCCAAAATATATTTGAACAGAGTCACATGCTGCCTTCCTGAAGAGTAATTACTATACAGATAATACAGTACTTACCTCAAAATATTTTTTTTCGATTTCTGGATTTTTTCCCATTGTTCGTTGTTCATAACAACATATGATACAAGTCTCAGATCCACTGAGATCTTTTAGGGTTTTCAGCAATGGCTCCAAAGACTATTCAAAAAGAATATATTATTTGTTTATGACTTAAAAATTTTCTACTTTAAAAGGGGGTTGAGGAGATGGAGGGGTAATTATAATTCTCCTACAACTTATCCATCTCTGAATCAATCCAACAAAGTCCATGTAATTAAAGCTCTATAACTAATGATTGGTAAACTCCTCTTACTAATCAATCGTATTGATTTCAGTTTCCAGAAAAGGAATTCAAGTGACTGCATGTTCCCATGGGAAATCAAATGGAATAGACTTTACTCTTAAAAGTTTAGTTTTATTTAACCTAATTTAACTTGAGATTTAAACAATCAACAATCTACCCTACAAAAGTCTGACGCTAACTTTAACATGGGTTGGCTCAACGCTCATTATTATTAATTTTTTTTAAATAGAGACGGGGCCTCGCTCTTGCTCAGGCTGGTCTCGAACTCCTGAGCTCAAATAATCTGCCCGCCTCGGCCTCCCAAGTGCTAGGATTACAGGCGTGAGCCACCGCGCCCGGCCAGTGCTCATTATTTAAAAAACTGATTGATGCCCACAACACTAAATAAACTGATATTTAAAGAAAAATCATTCCAAGTCTAATAAACCTTGCACAGAACAATGAATTCTTTACAATGCAATTTCATTCTCAGTATAACGGTCAACATGTTAACTACAAACAGCTAAGAAAAAAAAGATCATCTTGGCTTTTCGTAACAGATCTAAATGGAAAAATCCTTGAAAATTTTTACAGAAGCTTCTAGTAAAATGCATATGCCCTTTTCTCAACACGCTTCACAGGCCTGTGTGTTAACCATGAGTGTGTATATACATAATCCCTGGTGACTTTTATCTTCTCTTTACTGCATCATCAACTATAAGACAAACATCTCCAATTCAGAGATGTTAAAATGTGAAGACGCGTGTCTTTTAGAATCCGTGAAATACGGTTCATCTTCTAAAGGAAGAGATTTCACTCACTGAGTACTTACCTCCTCATAGTATATGCAGTCGGCCATCAGTATGTAATCTGGTGGAGAAGGAAAGTCTTCTATTTCTTCCCCCCTTAAAAATGACAAGTATTTTAACTGTTGCTTAATAATTTAAAATATTCTTGTTTTATAAACAAGAACTGGAAAGTCCCCTTCCATGCTTTTAATGAAACGCAATTTAAAGCAAACTATAAATCGACATCTTGAAACAAGCTGAAAGCCATACAAACCATTTCAGTACCTTGGCTTGAACAGAACCGGTGACAAGATGTTTGTTCATATTAATATTCATCTTCAGCAAGTCTTGCAATTCCTCAAGATCGGTGACTACAACATCTGCCCTATAAAATAACGTCGACTGAGGTGTAGGCAGAGCGTGGAAAGCCCATAATCTGAGTTTCCCAGCAATGAGGAACCCCCCTCTCGCCATCTCTTACCCTAGGGTAGCGGCCATGAGCCCCACGGCCCCTGTGCCCGAACCCAGCTCCAGCACCGACCGCCGGCTCAGCGCGTGGGTCCCGTCGCCGGAAAACCCGGGCGTTTCCAAGTACTTAGAAAGGACAATGGCAGCATCCCAAACAACGCAACCCACGCCGCCGGAGACGTGTTGCTGTAGCCGTAGCACCGTGCCATCCCGCTTCTCCAAAACTCGCACAAAGCTCCGCAGTGGATCCTCCAACGAGGACTCCGGAGTAGCAGCCATCGCTGCCCAGCAACGGCAGGCGGCGCGCGCAGTGGCGTCATATCCACGCGCACGGCCCCGCGGCCCCGCCTCCCGAGGGGCCCACACCTCCCCGCGGCCGGGTTGGTGCCACGGCGCGTGCGCGAGTTAACAAAGGCCGGACTGCAGCATTACTTGGGCGTGGCCGAGCGGTGGGGCAGCTGCTTCCGCTACACGCTTGGCCGTGTCTCTCTGCCGTAAGTGGCACGTTTGGCTTAGCAAACAAGTAGTTTAAATCACTTTACCAGACAAAGCGAGTATATCTGCTCTTTAAAAAACAAAGCCAACCTCAGAGTGTTTTTACTTAGTTGGAGACAGATTCACACAGTTATTGGCCTTAAATCCAGGCTATTTCTAAGATCCTACCAACGATGTCTATACTCCTCCCTCCTCAAGAATTTCCTACAATGCTCCTAGTTTTTCGTATGAATGCATAGAAATAGTTGCTGGAAGCTTGCCGCTTGTGTTTAACAGTGAAGACAAAGTTATCCCTCTAAAATTAACGTCACTTAAACTCTTTGGGATTATGTAATTTAAATCACTATTTAAAATAATGTTTATCTACAGGATTCAACAATCTCCCCCTTTGTTCCTTATAATGAAAACACATGTTTGAAAAGTTTTAAAAATTAAGACTGGGGTGATTTATTAATCTTGTTAAGAACTCTGATACAAAGCACAGTAAAAGGCCACAGACCAGTAAATAGACAACGTGGCTTTTGGCTACTTTACAACTGCTGCTACGACACTATCAGCAAAACATGCTTTCATTACTTTGAACGAAGGCGTCCAAATGGCAAATAAAAGTTTTACTCACTTCTCTGATTAAAAAGTTTAATAAAGCTTTAAGTATTTTCTGGTTTAAATATTACCAATCTAAAAAAAAAAGATTTTTAAAAAATTTCAGTTAACATGAGATTTATAGAGAAAGTACTAGGTTTTGAAGGCAAGGCAGCTGGTTCCTATGCCATAAGAATTTCCTCTGATTTTATGAATTAGTAAAGTAGCAGATTGTATTATAGGCCTCAAGTCACTTAAATTTATATAGGTTATTAGCAGTATCTTTAAATATACAATATAAACAAAACTGTACATACATGGCATATTAACTTTGCTTTCCAAAACAATAGGCAATTCATTAGCTAAAGACACCGTAGTCTGCAAATACAAAAGGCACATCTGAATGAGATACATGCCCTTTTTTCTTCCATAATTGGGTTATGTAGTCTTTGTTTACATTTTGACAAAATATTTAATAATAAACAGTGCTTTCTATTATTTTCATTCTACTTTTCATTTTTGTCTTCAGCAGCAAATACTGGCATTTAAGACATGGCATTAAAGAGTTTAAGAACAGTTGGTGTTATTCACAATTCTCCTAGATGTAAAAACTATAAGTAAAAACTATAAGATGGTCAAAGAGGTTTAAAAATCAGTAACACCATACACCCTCTCCATTTGTGTAAATTCACTGCCTTAAAAAGGCATCTATTACTCAAATTTGAAAAATTCCACAAAAGCACTATCCCCTTTCAGTGCAATCAATGTCACTTTAAACCATATTTTAGCAGAGTCTACAGTGCAAAATATAAATTCTTTATACTGGCCTTTTGGCAGCACTGAGGATCCAAGACAAGGCAATGCTACTGATCACCTGAGGATAATGGTGAAGGACTTTTGTATTTTTATTTTTCCAATTTTTAAAAGCTTATTTGATCAGTAGCATTTTTGTAAAAGCATTATTTGTAAAAAGTACTAAAATACTATGCCTTTTCTTTAATAAATTAAAAAAAAACTTTACAAATACCATTCCAGTGTCAATGACTACATATGGCTAAGGTCATTGAGGAGTTTCTGCATTTTCTAGCAAAGGCAGTCTATACAATGGGGGGTGCGAAAGCTCCCGTTTGTAAGTCTTTGGTGGCAGTTTTGGTAGGTGAGGGCTTGAATTCTGCCTTGGTGGAACAGGGGGAGCTGGAGGATGAGCAAGATTATTATGACTAGAACTGAGCACATAGCATCGTCGTGGTACCCTTGGAGAGGGTGTGCTAGGAGGAGTGCTTGGCGAGTTTGGACACGTACTAACATCTCTGAACCAGTCTGGATCTCTGTGAAGATGTCCCATTGGAGGTGGCTGAAGATTAAATGGACAATTTATAAAGTGTTCTGGAGGACGAAGGGGAACCGGTGGAGGAGTATCAGGAAGAGGATCTCTTGGAGGTGGTGGAGGTGGACTATGCAGAGGCCCATCAAATGCACCAGTAGGAACAGGAACTCTGGGTTTTACTTTTGGAGGAGGAGGCTGTCTCGGTGGAATAGCAGGAGGGTCATCATCAGATTTCATATTTCCCTCAAAAAAAAAAATAATTAAACCATACCTCTATTCTCTTGAAAATTTTGTAATATAAAATTTTAAAAGATTGAAAAATTCTCATGTGTCAAGTTAAATCCAGAGGCTCAAAGTAGATTAATTTGGTTTAATTATCAGATTTATGAGTGAATTACTCCCAATTTAATTCAGGGCTCAGTTTAATATTCTATATATGAGGTATTTTAATGGAAATGTTAGAACATAAAGCCTTGGGTTATCTTGCTTTGTGTATACATTTCAGAAATTATGTATTTTAATTATAATAATAGGTAAGTAAATTATAATAATATATAGCTTTGTAGACATGAAAAGACATGATGTCAAGAGGACTTTAATGTCCAGCTTCTGCTTACTGAGCATCTACTTCTACTTTCCCCAATGAGGCCCACAGTAGTAGATCTCAAAAGTGTGACCCAGAGACCACCATCATCAGCACCAGTAGGGAACCTGTTAGAAAAGCAGATTCTTGGACCCCACCCTAGACCTACTGAATCAGAAACTCTGGGGGAGGGGCTGAGCAATCGCCTTTCAGGTAATTCTGATACACCCTTAAATTTCAGAAGCACTGGTTGAAAGTTTGAAGAATACCGCAAATACTATCAAATTTCTTTCCATCTGTACCAGAAAGAAAATGTACTTCTGTGAATCTGCCCAGCCTCTTTTTCAGAAAAGGTTTTCATGAGGATTAAACAACTACTGAAAGTATTCTCAAATATAACCCAAATGTTGAAAAACCATAAAGGGTAGCCAAAGTATAATTGACAGACTCTTTATAAGACTGAACACTATTTTGAAGATTTACAACTTTCACTAAGTTGAAAGAAACCTAAGTCCTGTTGACTACCTTGGAATTCGAAGCATCATGATCAAACTTTTTTCGAGGAGGAAGAGGAGGAGGAATCAGTGGCTCATCACTTAGTTTATGTAAATTACCACACGAACTGAAGAAAGACTCTGAGGGAAGAAAAGACTAGTTTAACCACAATTCACAGTGTAATTATAAAACAAAACTTCATCACAACTTGTGATCACTTCTGCTGTGGCATTTGTCAAACTGCATTGTCTATTATATAGCTGCCTGTTGGTTTATCTATCTTCCTCATTAAACGATAAACTTTCTGAGGGCAGTGTGTGTTTATTTTTGTATTTCTAACATCCAGCACAGTGCCTGCTATATGGTAGGTACTATAACTAAATGAAGGCATACAATTAAAATTGATCATGAAATTCTGCTCCCTGAGAAGCCTTTTAAAAATGTAAACAAAACAAAATAAAAACAAAACAAAACGTGTGAATACACTAAAAACCTCCAGAGAAAGATCATCCTAATCAGAGAACAGAGATGTATTTTTGAAGCAGCTACAACCAGGTACATTACTACACAGGTGATAAAACCTCCATATAGGAGACCATAAAGTAGTGTTGTATCACATCACTTTCTCCTTGCAAGTCTCTCATTAATAACATACATGTTATATAAGTACATTAAAGGAAATTTATAAAATAATAAAATATTAGAGGGAAATTACCCCTAAACAGGTCAACCAGACATAGAATAAAAACTATTTTCATTTTCTTTGTATTTTTAATACGATTAAAAAAAAATCTGTAATATGGTCTAACTCCCCATTTGATATCTCTCTATAGACACACAGTTATTATAAAGGCAATAATCAGGTCTTATTTGTCATTATACTGAGATTGGGTACATAGAAGCTAGTTGGGAAAGAAGCCGATGAGTTTAATTTTAAACATTCTAAGTGAAATGCTTATGGGATGTCCAAGTAGAGATGACAAACTAATTATTCCATGTGAAAAATTGCTGTCCTGATCATGCGACTCTGCAGTTACCTCTGAGGGTCCTCTGGCTCAGGGCCATACAACAGGTATGCCTATGAGGTGTTGGCAGATGATGTGGAGAGGTTAGGCAGAGCATTACCTGCTGTAGATGTGCCCAGCATCCTTTACCCTGTCTTTGGGAGAACTCCTTAGTGGTGGTGAATCCATACCATTTGGTTTAGTCAGCTAATGCTGCCCAGTGCACCTCAATTCCAGCTCAGAAGTGGGCATGCAACTCACTTTCTTAACATGATCAGATTTTTATCTACCTCTCTTTCACGCATGCAGCCATGCACTTCAACTTCAAGGAAAGCGGACCTAACCCCTTGACTCAGAGGAAAAGGCCTGATTAGCAAAAATCAATCAGAGTAATCCCATTCCTTTAGCCAGAGAGATTGGTTTAACTGTATGTATGTGACTTAATTCAGAAAGAGTAAAACTTGAAAGATTTTCTGGGGGCTACTGAAAAGGAAGTTCCTTATTCTTTTGGAAAAGCACTCAGTCATTCTCTGCATCTCCGTACCTCTCTTTCTCTATTACTTGACTGAACAAAGACCCAAATAACCTTTACTGCTCTTGCAAGCACTCTTAGGACCTTGAGGGACAACAGCCTTAGATAAACCAGATAATCTGGACAAAACAATGAAGAGTCAAAAAGAACCCCAGTTTTTAATAACATCATTGAGCCACTGAATCAACCAGTCTTAAAGCAGCCTTTCTCTAGACTTCCAATTATGTCAGAATGTTTTCTTATTGTTTAAGCCAGTCTTAGATGGTAATAGACACACTCATGAAAGCAGAAGATATCTGAATGATGACGGGGCAGCTGTGAGAGTTTTTGAATGTGGATCTGACTCTCAAGTCACCACTGAATCACTATGTTATATTTCTCCATAGTAAGCACTCAATAACCCTGGCTGAAGTGTGAATACAATTTTATTTTCTATCAAGAGCATTTCCCTAAAAGATTACAGTTTTCATAAACATTTTAAACAGCTGAAGTATTCCAAACTAGTGAATGTAGGATAATTTACTAAACCACTTCTGTAATGTTACTTAGCTATCTAAGTCACTTTCAATTTTCTGCCATTCACTCATCCATCCATTCATTCAACAATTAGTTATTGGGCATCTGCCAGGCACTGTTCAAAGCACCAGCAATATAAGAGTGAACAAAAACAGGCAAAAATTCATGTTCTTTTAGAGCTTTAATTATA
This sequence comes from Lemur catta, assembly GCF_020740605.2. NCBI lineage: Eukaryota > Metazoa > Chordata > Mammalia > Primates > Lemuridae > Lemur > Lemur catta. The sequence goes on along the minus strand of NC_059128.1, from coordinate 44,915,013 downwards.
GGCTAGGGACAGAGAATAGATAATTAAGCAAAAGTATAATAGCTATAAATTATAAGAAAAATATTAGGTTGGGAAGGGGTATAAAAAGAGTTCTGGAAAGGGAGCAATTAGGGTGATTAGAGAAGGCCTAAGGTAACACTGAGCAAAATCCTGATAGAGGCAAGGGAGCAGGCCAGAGGTCAAATGGGTGAAGAGCATTATGAGCAGGAGTGACAGGGGCAGAAGCCCTGACACAATGTATCTTATTGTGTTCAGGAGGCAGAGTAGCTATAGCAGTGTAAGTGAGGGGAGAGAATGGTAAAATAGGAAGTCTGATAGATCAAAGGCAGCCAGACGTGTAGGGCCTTGTGGGTCCTGTGAAGGAACTTTGACTTTTACTCTGAGTGAGACAGAAAGTCACTGGATGGCTTTAAGCACGGGCGAGATAAGGTCTAGCTTACATTATAAAAGGATCATTCTGGCTGCTCTACTGAAAACATACTGAAGTGAGGAAAATGAGAAGTTATGATGCTACTATAATTACACCCCTTCCCAACCTAATACTTCTTCTTATAATTTATACCTATTATACTTTTTACTTTTACTTAAGAGATTATTGTGGCTTGGACCAGCATGGCAGCAGTAGAGATGGTGATAGATGGTTAGATTCTGGATATATTTTGAGGGTTATCAAGATTTGTTGATACGTCACATTTGGGTGTGAAAAAAAGAAAGAATGAAAAGATACCCCCAATATTTCTGGTCTAAATAAGTGGATGGTTGAAATTAGAATTAAGATGAGGAAGCAGTGAAAGAAACAACTTTGTAGGGGATGATAAGAAGCTCAATTTTGGAGAAGCTAAGTTTGAGATTTCTTTCTATTAGACATCTAGATAGAGATGTCAAATGGGTCAGTGAATATACGAGTCTGGAAGTCAGAAGAAAGGTTCTGGCTAGAGATATAAACTTGGGAATTATCATCATATAAATGATATGAGACTGAATGAGATAACCAAGTAACTGAGGAAATAAAGAGGTCCAGGGACTGAGTCCAGGGGCCTTTCAATATTAATAGTTTAGGAAGATGATGAGGAATCAGCAAGAGAGACCAAGGAGCTACAAGTGAAGTAGGATAAAAACCAAGAGAGTGGATGAACAATATGATCTTCATATGACTTTCTCCAAAATATTTTTTTGGTAGTTTGTATTACTAAAGGAAGAGACTTTGTCTTTCTTGTTTGCCACTGAACCCCTAGCACTTTGCAGAGTAGCTGGTACAAACTAAGTATTCAATCTTCTGTTCAATCAGTAATATCAAAGGGTGTGAACACTTTTATGGTTTGGTATGTTATTTTCAGATTGCTTTCCAAAAGGGTCATATTAATACACCAATTTACATGGGATAAGTAATGTGCTTTTAACAGAGGATTGCTCATACTAAGAAGAAAACTAATTTAAAACACTAAAATGGCAACTTAGTACTGTGTAACTAAAATTTCTCAGATTTCTAGTGATGCTGAACACTTACCTATCTATGTTTCTTTACAAGATGTATTTCCTTTGATGCTAACTATCTATCTCTGCATGTCCATTGTGGATGGATTCTTGCTGTTTTTCTCATTTTGTCTGAACACTTTTCATGCTTACTATAAATATTTTATTTCTTTCTTTGGGGATTCATTTAAGGATATTCAGAATTTTATGCAGTTAGTCTCAATATTTTCTATTAAGTTTCAAAACATAAAATTTTCTTATCATATGGAAAATGTACTATCATTCAAAAATAATGTTTATGATTCCTGGCTCTAAAATGGCACAGTGTTACAGGCTGAACTGTTTCCCTCCCAAAAGACATACTGAAGTACTAACACCTGGGTACCTGTGATTGTGACCTTATTTGGCATATGGTCTTTGCCGATGTAATCAAGTTAGGATGAAGTCATTAAAGTGGCCCATAATCCAATATGACATGCTAGTGTCTCTTCCTATAAGAAGAGAAAAAGAGACACACAGGGAGAAGATAGCCATGTGACAAGGCAGGCAGAGATTGAAGTAATGCATCTACAAATTAATGGATACCAAGAATTGCCAGCAAACACCAGAAGCTATTAATAGAAGAGGCAAGGAAGGATTCTCCTTTCCAAGTTTCAGAGTGAGCATGGCCCTGCCAACACCTTGATTTTGGATTCCTAACCTCCAGAACTGTGAGACAAAGTTTTTGCTCTTTTAAGCTACTCAGTTTGTGCTGCTCTGTTATAGCAATACTAAGAAACTAACACACATATTAAAAATATTTCCACCACAGAACAACAATAAGAAACATACACAAACTCAATAAAACGAGGAAATATGTGAAGCTTTAATTTATGAAGGTGGACTATAATGCACATGAAGGAGACAAATGGAGGAAGATGAAACCCAGATGTCTGTAGACCGTGATATTGACAAGCAGCAGATAACTGGCCCCATAGAACCAAAGGAAGGCTTAGGAACTAAAGGCACTTGGTATAGTGGAAGATATGGACATGAAAACAGAAGAGCTGGTTAAGTCTGGATAAGTCTGGACCAGAACCCCAATCTCCTCTCCCCCACTTAGTGAGGCCAGGCAACTACCTCATTCCCACCTTTGCAGGAGCCTATGGGTTTTATTTCTGGAGAATCTAAACCCCAGACTTAGGACACTAGTCTATGTTGAAAACACAGATATTCATATTACATGTTGAGACTCTCCCAGGCAGAGGAGTCAAAGATCCTTCTTTAGAGAGACTAAATATGCCTAGAAAAAAAGACTTATAGATTCTGACTGACATTTAGGGATTTCCTAACTAAAAATATTCCCACCATTCCATCACTCTACAGTGAAACCCACAAGTCAACAAACTCTGCCCATGGACATAGCACTTCCCTTCAGTTTTCCTCTCGCTCTAAAATATGAACAGAAAGGATATCAGACAAGAAAGGAAAGCCTCCAATATGAAAGACAAGAGACTACAACTAATAGTAGAGAGGAGGTTAGAAAAGAGTCAACACCAAAAATAAAAATTCTTTTTCAAAAGTTGTATAATTATCCATCACCTCAAATACTTGTCATTTCTTTGTGGTGAGATCATTTAACACACTGACTACCACACTAGAAAAAAAGTTTTTTTCCTTAGGGCCACTATATTTTATTATGAAAATAGAATAAAAAATTTGAAAACAAACAATCTTTTTTAACTTAATGAAATATTTGTTATTTTTTTCTGTGCCTGAGTTATATGCAACTTGAAAAATAGTTCGTGCAGCATCCAAAGTGAAGAGATGTGAGTTACACACGCTTCACAAGGGCCTGGGCTCAAAACTAGTGTGAGTTGAATACAACTCACAGGGCAGTTAATCCGTTAAAGTCCTCTCTTTTATCTATTTTGAAATATACATTACTATTAGCTATAGTTACCATGCTATGCAATAGAACATCAGAACTTATTCCTCCTAACTGAAACTTTGTACCCATTGACCAAAGTCTCCCCTTTTCCTGTCTACTTTAGCCTCTGGATATGCTAAGTAGCCTGATTTGATCATTCAAATGTACATGTATACAATGTGTTGAAATTGAAACATCACATTGTACCCCATAAATATACACAGTTATTATCTGTCAATTAAAAATAAAACTTGGCTGGTCATGGTGGCTCATGCCTATGATCCCAGCACTTTGGGAGGCAGAGGCAGGAGGATCACTTGAGGCCAGGAGTTTGAGACCAGCCTGAACAACATAGTAAGACTCTGTCTCTACAAAAAAATTTAAAAATTAGCCAGGCATCTTGGTGTACATGTGTAGTCCCAGCTAAAGAGGCTAAGGCAGGAGTATCACCTGAGCCCAAAATTTCAAGGTTGCAGTGAGCTATGATTGTGCCACACTGCACTCCAGCCTAAGCAACAAAGTGTGACCCCGGTCTCTTACAAAAACTTTGAAAAATACTACAATTAATATCTTAAGAGAGATAAAAGACAATGCATCCATGAAACCAGAATAGGATACTCATAAAAAAGGTATGCTTAAAGGGAACCAAAGAGAATTCTTAGAAATTCAAAATCATTACAATCTAAGCTACTTGATCAGGGGGAAAAAATAATTAAAAAAAAAACAAAAAAGAAATATAAGAGTTAGAAGATAAAGTGAGGAAATCTTCCAGAAAACAGAGCAAGAAAACAAAGAGATGGACAATAGGAGATAAAAGGAGGATCCACCTAGGATCTATAAGATAAGGAAAAGAAGCTCCAAAAAAGGGATCAGAGAACATGGTGGGGAAAAAATTATTACCCAAAGAATACAAAGAACATTTTCTAGAAATCAAACACATGAATCTCTAAATTTAAAGGGCTCATTAAGTAGACAGCAAAATGACAGAAAAAATATCCACATGAAATTACTATTCATTCTGTGCCAAGAAACGTGCTAGGTATTGTTCTACATAATTATTTTGTTTGATCCTTAACAAGTTTAGAGATGGTAAGTAATTTGTTCAAGGTCATATAGCCCCTAGAATGTAGATCATAAAATGATGAAATAAACTATAGTAAAGTTTAAACAGTACACAGTTGTAAGCAAATAATTCAATTTACTTACAACTTTTCTTATTCTTTAAATGTTGCTAAAACCCAACATACCCAAATATAAATTTAATCAACCAGATTATTATCTTTACAGTCATTTCATTAGAATCTGCTTATAGTCTTACTTACTTGAATGTGGCAAGAGCACTGGAGCAAAGATGCTATTGCTGCCTATTGGAGTAAGAAAAATTAAATTAAAAAGATGGTAACATGTATGATTTTATTCTTTAAATGTCTGCATAAAGCAACATCTAATACACACACAGCACAGAATTTTATCACCATCTTTTGCCATGTCAGTTTTTAAAAAAATGAACTCAGAATTCTTTGTACCTAGAATGTTTTTCCCTTCTTAGTATAAGTGGTTCCCTCTCTATCACAGTCCCTTTTTAAACTTCAGTTACAGAACTTATTTACTTGTTTCCTTACTCATTGTCTATTGCTCCCTTTAGAGTGGTAGTGGAGCCCAAAAGGCACTAAATAAATCTTTGCTGAATGAATTAAATAGAAGATAATATGTATAAACAATGCACAAATGATGCTTTACTCCCTTGTATTAATCACTGTTTTCACATTTACATGTCACTTTTCACACTAATATGTTCTGCAAAGGATTCTATAGTTCTCTAAGTAAAAAGATGAGAAGAATTATCTTGAAACACAAGATTCCTTTTTTGCTAAATGGTAAAATCAACACTTACCACACGAACTGTTGAGATCCACATCTAAAAACACACTAAGGTCTGAAGAAGCAGATACTGGTGGAGTAGATGGTGTATTTGGAGAGGTTGGTGCTGACACTGTTGATTCCAGCTCAGTTTCAGCAATCCGACTAAAGCTTATTTTACATGGTTCTCTTTCTAATGGCGTTGGATGACCTCGTAAAGTACCTGAGGTAGAGCCATGTCGGCCTGTGTTAGGCCTTATTCCAGGAGATTTTAGGGAGAAAGTTGACTTCCTAGGCTAGGAAAAGCAAACACATCTAACATCACTAGTTTGCATGTATAGCACTTTGTTTTTATGGCTAAGAGCTACCTTAGTAATTCTTAAGCATACAGTTAAGAGTGCAATAAAAACCCCAATCTGCAAGGTCAGCCTGTAGCATTCTAGTAGAAACTTCCAGATTTGACTGGCTTAATTTTAAGGTGGACTTGAATATAAGTAAATTTCTTTTCATAACTGCAGAAATAAAATTCTTAAAAATCTGTGTAAAAATCCACTTTTTGCTCCTAAACCATTTGACTTCTCTTTCAAATCATTTATACCAATTTTAAAAACATTTACTGGAAACGTAATTTATGCAACATATTATGCTATATGCTTCAGAAATTTTTTAAAAATCCTTTTTCCCCCTTTCTTTATACTAAATGATCAACCTCTACAACAGGGCTTTAAAAGTCTTTGGAGAAAATTGCTATCATTGTCTCCCACCCTCACCTCTGGCCTATTTTTAAAATTACAGTAGCAGTAAGCTAATGAAAATGCACAGAACTCATATGTAGAAAACTTGAGTTAAAATCTCAACTGTGCCAATATTTAGCTATGTGGCCCTGAAAAAGTTAGTTAATCCCTTTGAACCTCTGATTTTCATTTGTAAATGAGGATAAGATCCATGTATACCATACAATTGTTGTGAAAATGATATAACATAAAACCACCTAACTTATTGTTTTGTCCAAAGTTGGTGTATTTGTTTTGCTTAATTTTCAGCTACTTAGAATTAGGCTTCCATTCTACTACCTCTGTTGCCACTGAAAACCCCCTGAGTAACCAGGAAACATTGTATCAAATGCCACTGAGAGAGGCAGGTTCTAGTGGCAACCATGGATCTTGGGGCCCTAATGGCAGAAGTCATGGTCAAGCCAGAAGAACCATAATACATTTGCTTACTCTTTCCCAGGTCTTTTCATTTCCTTTCATATCCAGCTACCTGTTCAGTTCTCACTTTCTCACCTTTTTGTCTTATTCTAGCAGGGCCCAAGTGGACAGATAAATAAGTGTACTAAGGTAAAGTTTAAACTAGATTTTATCAAAAGGTTGACATTTTCTCCCATGATATGTATAATTTTAGAAATAGTATCATACTATAAACAAAATACTTAGAAACAGCTAATTTTAAGAGGTTGTTAAACATTGAAAATAATATTACTTTTAAAAACACAACAATTTTTCCAAAATTGTAATGGACTTACAAATCGAGGTGGCTGTTTGCAGTTTCGGGGTTCGATTTCTAGTGATTTATTGAACAAATAATCTGTAAACTCTTTTTCAGATGCACTTCCCATAGGGTTAAGGTTTTCAAAGAATCTCTAGAATTAAACAAATACCATAAGTATATACTTTAGATCTTATTAAAAATTTTTTTGAAAATTATTTCATGATTTTACTACTAAAAAATTATCAGCAAATTAAGAGATCACAATGTCTGAAAAGTTCACAAGGATTGCTTATTCCAGTCTCTCTAGTTCTGAGTAAGATTGTATAATTTCTGTGGAAGTTATACTCTAGTCTTAAAGTTCTATTAAGATGAAATTTTCATTTATTACCATTGTAATGGCTCAGTAGTTAGCATCACTTATCCCTTAGTAAACTTGATTCCTACTTACTGGCTGATGATCATTATAACAAATTAATTCATTATAACAAATGATCAACCAGTAAGCTACCAAAAGTGTTTAGAAAAAAATTATAGTTATAATCCACAATGACAATTTGATAATCATTAAAAAAAAGTGGAAATACATAGGACTAAGGTCTTTTTCTTAAATTTTTCTTTCTTTTTTTTTTTTGAGGGATGGGGTCTTGCTATGTTGCCTAGGCTGCAGTGCAGTGGCCATTCAAAGGTGCAATCATAGCATATTGCAGCCTCAAAGTCCTGGCTTAAGCAATCCTCCCACCTCAGCCACCACACCCACCTTGGACTGGACTAAGGTCTATTTAAAAGTAATTTCTGGCTAGAACCAGTGGCTCATGACCCTAATCCCAGTACTTTGGGAGGCTGAGGTGGAAGGATTGCTTGAGGCCTGGAGTTCGAGACCAGTCTGTGCAACATAGTGAGAGCCCACCTCTTAAAAAAAAACAACAAAAAACTAATTTCAAGAACAATTATAAACTTAAACTTACCTGTACTGACCTCTAGTATAAAAAATACTTTTATAAAAAAAATTTCATCTTTATCAAAAAATATTTTCTAAGCTTAAAGTTTTCAAGTAACAATTTTAGATGATTTAGTAGTATCAAAAAAAGACAGAAGAAAAAGAAACAGTAATCTCACTAGCCAGAGATCTCACTATTTACATTTAATTATTAGAATATCTTTCAATGATTTTACTGTGTGTAAATATATGCATGTATATACATATTGAAATTTTTTCTGTAAAACTAGGTAGGATAACACCACAGTTATTTTTAATCTTTTTAAAGTTTATATTCAATTAATTTTTTCCATGTGGTTTACTTATTTTATAAAATACAAATTTTAACTCTATAGTATTTCATCTGATGAATGTTCCAGAATTTACTCCACTAACCTCCATATAGTTAGTTTATCCATATAGGTACTTTCTAATTCTTTGCTATTGTAATAATAATAATTGCTATTATTAGCTCCTTGTATATTTTTCTGTACATTTCTTATGATTTCCTTGAGAAAAATCCTTAGAAGCAAATTACTGAATTTAGCTTTATTTAATTTTGAAGTAGTTTAAAAGCATATATAGGCCGGACGCGGTGGCTCACACCTGTAATCCTAGCACTCTCGGAGGCCGAGGCGGGAGGATCGCTTGAAGTCAGGAGTTCAAGACCAGCCTGAGCAAAAGCGAGACCCCGTCTCTACTAAAAATAGAAAGAAGTGATTTGGACAGCCAAAAATATATATAGAAAAAAATTAGCTGGGCATGGTGGCACATGCCTGTAGTCCCAGCTACTAGGGAGGCTGAGGCAGAAGGATTGCTTAAGCCCAGGAGTTTGAGGTTGCTTGTGAGCTAGGCTGACACCACAGCACTCTAGCCAGGCCAAAAGAGCGAGACTCTGTCTCAAGAAAAAACAAAAAAAGTATATATAAAAATAAATACTGGGTTTTAGCTCTAGCAGTAGGCAGAATGAGCTTTAAAATTTCTAATATAAAATTCTTCCTGTTTTTCAGGTATTCTGCCAATTTCAAGAAAATTATTAATGTATCTCCTTTAACAATATTGAAATAATATGTTCTTATATTCATGTTAGCTAAATTAAATCATATGAGCCAATAATAATTAAAGGATTTTAGAAAGCTATAATAACAGTACTCTTGATTTTCTCATCCTTTGCTCTATTTTTAAATACTATTTAGCTTGGTTAACTATGGTTTGAAAAGTGAATAGCTATTTTGTCTACATTTTAAACCTATTTTGACTCAATCAAAAAGAAGGCATTTCCCCCTCAAAATGCTTTAAATGATGATAGGAAGCCTAGACTAGACCACAAAAACCTGTTAGCAGATATGTTTCTGAGATATGAATGATAAAAGTACTATTTCAAGTATACCCAACTACAATGTAATATTATTTCTGTGGAAAAATATATTGTGAACTCTAATCTGGGCTTCAAGAATACATTTCTTTAGGTTTGTGAAGCTCCACACCATAGAGGATGGGCCTGATGGTGAGGAGATGGAATGAAATAGGTGACCACTGGTAGCTTATCAGCATTTTTTTAAAAGCAAGTATCTGCCTACATTTTAATAAATGGTGTGGTTTAAATGTGGTTTAAATCATCCTTTCTTAGGACTTTAGGGTACTGTTTTGAACTGGGAACAAAGAACAGTTACTATCTCATAATTTAGGAGGATGGGAGTAATTTTCACTGAACATGCCCAACCTACAGACTATGTCTAAAAGTTTAGCACAATTTTTAATGTGAGAGGTGAACTTACTTTGGTAGATAGTTATAATGTGTTCTCAATTTCATATAATACAATAACACCCATTTAACATAAAAGTAGTATCATAATTTACTCTAATTCAGAAGGTATCCCACAATTTATGGTGCTACAGAATCAATACTATACACCTGCTGCTCAAAATTGAATATAAGTTGATAGAATATTTCAAAAATCATCTTCTGCTATGCATACATACTACTTTCCCAACCCTTCCTCTATTTAAACAGTTTTCTTATGAAGAGATGAATTATTCAATTTTATACTGGCACACATAAAACATCTAAAATTACTATCAATCAAATCTAGTAGTGGATTTTCTTTTTACTGCATGAACATCGGAAAGCTTCTTCCATTCTACTTTTTCAATTCTCTTTTTGGAAGTGTTGCTGGAACCAGCTACACAAAGAAGCGATACTTTCAAGAAAAAGTATTTAATATTAACAACTGCAGGCAGTTAGTGTAGAATATCTAATATTTAGCACTGCTATCTACTAATTATTAACTCATTGTATTATTTTCATAGCAAAATAAATAGCATGATATGTGATGATATTTCTTAGAGATCACACAGGATTTAACATGTTCTTTTTTAAAGATAAGCAAAGAAAATATTTACCCTTATTTCTGGTTCTATCCGTAAACAGTAAGGCTGATTCTGATACTGCTGAATTTCTCCAGTAATTTCAGCCACTTTCCTCCTCTTACTGAAATTGATCAAATCTTTCCCTTTCTTTTTTAAAAAATCATTATTTCCTTCTTCAGTCTTCAGAATATTTGTTAAATATATTCCTAGCAAACAAAAAAAAGTATTTAAAGTTATTTTTAAATTGGTTATTTAATTATTTGGGAAAACAACTGATTTAGTAAAGTTGAAAGATACCCTCCTATATTACTCAGCAGCTGTACTTCTAAAACGTTCATAAGTCTCTGATAGACAATCATTAATTTTCCATTAAGAATTTTTGGCCGGGTGCAGTGGCTCACGCCTGTAATCCTCGCACTCTGGGAGGCAGAGGCAGAAAGATCATTTGAGCTCAAGAGTTCGAGACCAGACTGAGCAAGAGCGAGACCCTGTCTCTACTAAAAATAGAAAGAAATTAGCTGGACAACTAAAAATATACATAGAAAAAATTAGCCGGGCATGGTGGGGCATGCTTGTGGGGCAGCCTCAGGAGGCTGAGGCAGAAGGATTGCTTGAGCCCAGGAGTTTGAGGTTGCTGTGAGCTAGATTGACGCCACAGCACTCTAGCCCGGGCAACGAAGTGAGACTCTTGTCTCAAAAAAAAAAAAAAGGAATTTTTTATAAGGGGAAGAATTTTAAAGGAAAAAGAAATGGCAAATTAAGCTCTTCTAAACACAATTTCACAAAGTCTAAATTGTATTAAATGTATTCCAACCAAATGTTTTAATATTTGATGATAAATATTTAATACCAATGATCTTACACGATTTTGATCAATAAATTAATTTTTAAGCCAAATTTTGGTTAATAAGACTACAGACATAACCTAATTCTCTGTTTTCTCAGAGCTCGTAATTTAGATAGAAAAATAATTATTTCTCACTCTTAGACAATAAAAAAGTTTTTGGTCACTTTTTTATGCATAATCACTGATTCATTTTAATTGGTGGTTCTCAACTGAGGTCAGTTTTGTCCGCCAGGGAATATTTGGGAATGTCCAGAGACATTTTTAGTTATCATAATTTAGGGGGTACTACTGGCATGTAGTGAATAGAGGCCAGGACACTGCTAAACATCCTACAATGCACGACAGACCCTCAAAATAAAGAATTATTTGACCAAAAATATCAGTAGCATTGAGGTTGAGAAACCTTGATTTAAGGCATTCAATTTCAATAGTATTTAAGAAAAGTTTCCTTTATAAAATTCTGCTTAATATAATACATAAAAATGTTTTAGTTCTAAATTTAAAAATCACTTAAAAGTCTTTAATAAATTAAAGAGAAAACAAACACTGTCGATGTGACTTAGATATAATAGTTACCATTTATTTCACAAGTACCTACTATATGATAGACTTTATATTAGGTAGCATAGACAAAATATTTTTAATCCTTAATTACAACAACTCTGTGAGGTATTATCATAATCTTCATTTTATAGATAAGGAAATAAAGAGTTTAAGTTTTATTTATCAATACAGACAGCTACTAAAAGTAGATGAACTCAGATATAAAATAAAGACAACCTGCCTCTAGAGAATGGCCCCTCTTGGCTATAACATACTTGTCATCAAAAGATATCCATATTTAGAGACCTAAAAAAAAAATTGATCTCAAGGAGGTAGTGAATAGAATGGTGGCTACTAGAGATTGGTAAGGGTGGTGGGAAGGGGTAAAGAAGAGGTGTTGGTGAAGGGGTAATTCTGTTAAATAAAAGGAAAAAGTTCTAGTGTTCAATAGTGCAATACAGCAACTATAGTTAACAATAATTTATTATATTTCAGAATAGCTAGAAGTTTTCAAATGTTCCCAACATAAAGCGGTGATAAATGTTTTAGGTGAATCATGTCCCAATTACCCTCATTTGATCATTATATGTTATATGCTTGTATCAAAATATAACATGTACTCCATGAATATGTATAATTATATAGCAATAAAAAATTTAAAAAAAGATATCCATATTTAGTAACTCACCAAAAAAAGGCACACAAGGTGGATTAATTGACTTAAGTTTTACTAAGTATTTTTTAAAGTGATCTTGACTCAGTTCCACAGCTTCATCCAAAATTCTCCGTTTTCTTTCTTGCAATGCCTTTAAAATATATAAATTGAATATAATGTTTTATAATTCAATCATATTTTATGAATGCAGAGCTTTAAATTTTATAAAATTTTGCAAATTATTTGGAAAACAATTTTTTGAGATGAGTGGTATTCCTTTGTGCACTTGCTTGAAATGATCTGTCCTCTCTTTGTCTATAAATATAAAACCTGTTTTAGGTATACTATGTTCGTGGCTGAAAAGATTTCTTACTATAAAAATGTCAGTTTTTTTCTAATATAAATTAAAGGATTAAGCAATAAAAAAAATTCTTCTTCAGAATCTTGTTAGTTATAACTTTCATTAACCAGGGCTTCAAGTTATAGCTGTAGGAGAGAAAAATTATAATCCCTCAGCATTCAAATATTTTCCACTCAAAGGTCTTTTGGGGCTAAGGGTAGGGTTTTGGTAAGGGGAAGTAAACTGTGGGAGGGCAAAAAGACAAACAAAAATTGAGTAAATGAAATAAACACAAGCATTTCTTTTATATTTCATTATTAGATTTTCTTATTGAAAGTTATCTTAATTTTAACCTGATAAAGTGCATGCGCGCGCGCGCGCGCGCGCGCGCGCGCGCGCGCGCACACACACACACACACACACACACACACACACACACACACACTCTCCACAGCAAACATTATATTTGATGGACACCACTGAATGCATTTCCTTTAAGTTAAGGAAAAAGTAAAGGTGAGAGCATCTTAGCTTTTATTCAATACTACACAGAAGCTAGCATAGATAAGAAAAAGAAACAAAGGACTAGCAATTGAAAAGAAAAAATCTGTCACTATTCACAGAGAATATGATTGTCCATGAAGAAATTCCAATAAATCTACATATAGAATGTTAATGAGAGAATTTAGCAATCTTGCTATTTATAAAATCAATAGACAAAATCAATTGCACTTCTAGATATAAATAAAGAAAACGTGATTTTTAAAAATATTCTAATATAAATTTAACGAAAGACGTGTAAGGTTGCTGTCAAAAAATCATAAAACTTTTTATTAACTGAGTAAATAAATGGAGAGATTTATTGTTCTTGGCTGAAAAGACTTATTACCGTAAAAATGTCAGTTCTTCATTAATTGATTTACAGATCAAATGCAACTCCTATCAAAATCACATTTTTTAAAAAAATGAAGCTTAAATTGATTCTAGAATTTATATAGGAGAACAAAGGGCCAACAAACATCACTCATGAAAAAGAATAAGTTTGGTACGGATGTGCCCTACTCTTTATCAAGGACTATTATAAAGTTATGGTAATTTAAACATGTGGCACTGGCACAGGAATAATCAAATAGATCCAAGGAACAAAACAGAAAACCAGAAACAGGACCCTTAATTTATGATAAATTTCATTTATTAAATAGATTATTTGGTAACATTTGAGTGTTGACATCATTAATATATAAAAAGTTTGTACAAATCAGTAACATGAACACCCAAATAGAAAATACATAATACATACATTATCCTCCATTCTCCTCTAATCATAACCCACTGGAGAAAAAAAACAATGTTAAGAAAGGAGTATGTACCCTTCCACACTATTTTCAATACTTATACAATTACACTTAGAGGTGTAAAGTTTGTTCTGCTTTGTTATACTAAAATGGAATCATACTATAATCATTTTGAGCTTTCTTTTTGTTTTTCCCCTAAAATATCACAAATATTCTTCCAAGACAATACGCACAGATCCCATTTACTTTTTTTCTATAGCTGAATAATAATACACACTATAGGTGTAAGATAATGTATATAATCATTCTCCTCTTGATGAACATTAAGGTTGTTTCTAGTTTTTTGCTACTACAATTCTTTTTTTCCTTTCTTTGTTTTGAGACAGGGGCTTGCTCTATCGCCCAGGCTGGATTACAGTGGTGCCACCACCACTCACTGAGGCCTCAAACTCCTGGCTCAATGGATCCTCCTGTCTCAGCCTCCCAAGTAGCTGAGACTACAGGCATGTGCCACCATGTCCAGCTAATTTTTTATATTTTTTGTAGAGACAGGGTCTCCCTATGTTACTCAGGCTGGTCTTAAACTCCTGGCCTTAAGTGATCCTCCCACCTCAGCCTCCTAAAGTGCTAGAGGCACCGCATCTGGCCTTCTGCTACTACAATCAATGCTGCAATAACTCTATCTTTGTAAATATAACATTAGAGTCTGGCACTTTTACTTCTTTAGGATTCTGGTTCAAAGAATATGTGTATTTTTAATTTTTACATATATTGCTAGACTATAGAAAGATTATAAAACTTTACATTCTCAAAGGCAATATTTTTATGGCTGAGTTTTTAACTTGTTATGCTTCACTTTGAAAAAGACTTTCTAGGTACAAAAGCAAAGGAAGAACCCATAAATGAAAACACTGATTTATTTAACTAAATAAAAATTATAAAACTTCTGTATGTCAAAGTGTCACAAATTTTTTAAAATTAAAAAGCAGATAAAATAAAGACAAATAGAAACTAGAGAAAATATGAACAGTTTGACTAATTTTTAATATCTTTAATATATAAACAGTGTATATAAATCAATAAAACACAAGCACTCAAAAAGATAAGTAAGAGAAGACATGAACAAGATAAATCATAAAAAAGAAATAAAAGTGGCCAATAAATATGCTTTAAAATATTCAACCTCAGTAGTTATTTTTAAAAATACAATGAAAAAGGAGAACTTTTTCTTTGGCACATGAAATCTGCAAAGAAGTTTTTAATACAGTATATATTGCTCAAGGGTATTTGTCATATCTTGCTAGAAAACACCTTGGCAAAAGTGTCAAAAGTCTTTTGTAATTAATTACTCTGACCCAGGATTTCCACCTCTAGAAATTTATTCTAGGAAATAATCAAATTCTTATAAAGATTTCTACATATGAATGTTCCAAGATAAATTATTTATTATAGCAAAAAACAGAAATAATTTAATTGTCCCACAACTGAGTGATGGAATAAATTATGATTTATCCATGAAGAAACTATATAGCTGTTAAAAATCTTATTTTTGAAGATAAGCTATCTGAAGGAAGAAGATAGCAGGATAAAACAAAAAAAAAGAAAATGAAGATAAGCTAATAAAATAGGAAACTGTTTATGAGGAAAAGATGCATGCCATAAAAATCTATGCATAATATAATCTCAATTTTGTTATTAAAAATGTATATGAGCAGGGTGCAGTGGCTCACGCCTATAATCCCAGCATTTTGGGAGACCAAATTGGGAGGACAGCTTGAGGACAGAAGTTTGAGACCAACCTGGGTGACACAGCAAGAACCTATTTCTACAAAAAATAAGAAAAATTAGCTGGGTGTGGTGGTGCATGCCTGTAGTCCCAGCTACCCAGGAAACTGAAGTGGGAGGGAGGACTGCTTGAGCCCAGAAGTTTGAGGTTACAGTGAGCTATGATTGCAGCACTGCACTCCAGCCTGGGCAACAAGAGCAAGACCCTGTTTCTAAAAAATAAAAAAATAAAAATATATATGTATAAAATATGTATATACGTATCTATATACACACACATAAAATCTTTCTATACTTTCTGTACCTCCTGAATTTCTACATTAAACACATATTATCTTATAATCTAAAAAATAAAATAAATTTCAGTTTTAGAAAGGGTTCTTTTCCAGGTTATTCTTTTGTTGAATATACTAAAGGTGATTAATAAGTTATTTGTATATTTATATTAAAAATCCTTTGTCATTTACTTGAGACTATCCATGTATCATTGAAAAAATCCACTTGGAACTTCATTACATTTAGGTAAGTAGATTCATATATCAATATATTTCCTAATATTTTTATATCATTGTATGTAGGAGAAAAGATGAGTTTGCGAAGAATTTACTCAAAAAGACAGCTGGTAGAAGCAACCTCTTTTACATTAATTTTATCTTCCCCCAAAAGGATGAAATATTTAAGCCTAAAACTTACCTCAAAGGTATGGTCTAGTCTGTATACTGACACGGAATTTACTGCACTGACTATCTCCAATACACCATTGAAATTATTCAAATCTTGAAAAACTTGCAGAATTTCTATAATTCTACTCAGTACTGCCACCCGTTCTTCAAAATTTTCTGCTTCCACAATGCATCTAACAACAAAAAAATTTAATGGTTAAGAAAAGTTTCTTCACCTCACTGAAAATAACAACAAAAAAAACTTATAGCCAGAATTTTAGCTTAAATATGACTTAATATTGTGACTATTAAGTATTAACATAGAGTAAATAAAAACTTACTTTTCAAACCAGAGCGTGAGATTTGTGGTATGACGAATCATTTTTAATAAATTTGGAGAATTTATTTCTTTATCTTCTTTGGTCCACACACTCCCTACAAGTTCAGATGGTTGAACTTTCCTGTGGAATCAAAAATCAGTGCAACTTAACCTACAAAGGATTAGTATTAAAATTATTTAAAGATCTCCTAAAACTTAGTAAGAAAAAGACAATTAACCTGAAAGATAAGTGGACAAACATACAAACAAATAATTCACAGAGAAATAGAAACAAACAACCACAAACATAAAAAATAATTAATCTCTTACTCAGGGAAAAGAGCATAAAACCTCATTGCAATCCCATTTTACTCCTATCAGACTAACAAAAGTCTGGTCATACCAAATCGGTAAAAATATGACAAAAAAGGAACTCTCCAACCATCATATGGAAGTAAAAATTGATATATCCACTTTGTAAAAAATTTGACAATATCTCATAGTACTAAACATACACACACCAGATGACCCAGCCATTCTACTCCTAGGTATACACCCTATATAAACTCTTAACACAAAGTTACACAAACACATTTACAAGAATGTTCAGTGAAGCATTATTCGCAACAGTAAAAATTCCCAAACAATATACAGGCTTATCATCAAGAGATTGGATATATTGTGGAACATTCACATAATGGAATACTATACAGCAGCAAACTAGAACTATATTTATCAACTTGAAGAAATACTGAAAACAATTTAAATAAAAATGTTATAGAACGATACATATATACAGTTTAAAAATATATAAAACAATGCTATTACTGTCTATGAATATGTATGTATGTATACAAATTATAAAGATATACAGAGGAACAGTAAATACCAAATTCAGGGTAGTGGTTATTTCTCGGGAGAGAGAACGGTAATGAAATTGGGGAGAATTACATGAAGGATTTCAATTTTATCTGTAATATTTTTGTTGCTCATGAGCACTCATTATGTTATTGTCTATATTTTTTGAATGCCTAAAATATTTAATAAAAAATCAAAGAGAAGAGCAGATTAAATCATTCTATATGGTAAGTCATGACTACATAATTTAAAAAATTGACCAGTGGCATTGCCATCAGTGTGTTATAGACTTGGTTATTCACTTAAAAAAAAAAAAAGTAGGCCTGACAAGGTGGCTCACACCCAAAATCTTAGCACTTCAGGAGGCCTAGGTGGGAAAATTGCTTGAGGCCAGGAGTTCAAGACCAGCCTGGGCAAGAGTGAGACCATATCTCTACAAAACATAGGAAAATTATCTGGGCATGGTGGTTCACGCCTGTAGTCCCAGCTACTTGGGAGGCTGAGGTAGGAGGATTGTTTGAGCCCAGGAGTTTGAGGTTGCAGTGAGCTATGATGACACCACTGCACTCTAGTCCGGGCAACAGAGCAAGACCTGTCTCAAAAAAAAAAAGTTTTAATCAGTAGATTTGAGTACAAATGAGTACTTGCTAACAGTTTTTGAAATAAGTTTTCTTTACTGGCTCTATTATTTCACCAGAAATTTAGTTTACAAATAGCGTGTCAATGTTTTTTTCTATGTTGTAAAAGTAAGTCCACATGAAGCTAAGTGCTTTGTTTTTTTGTTCATTCACGTTACAGTCACTCTGTGAGGAAAAACTTAAGTCTGTACTATTTGTTTTGTTACCTCAAGTAACAAGTCCCTTCATTTCTACGTACCACAAATCCCACAATAGAAAAAAAACTATATATATGCTTGCTTTTCCCTGTGTAATCCCTATAAAAAATAAATTGGCTGCTAATCAGCATAACTTCTCAAGGGTATTTATATTTTAAAAGGGGGCTCCTACACTATTCACAATAACTAAGATAAGGAATCCTAATGTTCATCAACAGATAATGGATAATGCAGCATATATACACAATGGAATACTATTTGGCCGTAAAAAACAATGAAATTCTATCATTCACAGCAATATGAATAAGCCTAGAGGACACTATGTCAAGTGAAGTAAGTCAGGCACACACACAAAAAATATTGCATGTTCTTCATTTGTGGGAACTGAAAATATTTTTGAGCTCATGGAAGCAGACAGTAGAATTATGGGTATTAAAGGCTGCAAATGGTAGCGGGGAGGGGAAGATAGGGAGAGGCTGGTTAACAGGTACAAAACTACAGTTAGATAGGAGGAATGAGTTCTGATGTTCTGCAGCATTGCAGGGTGAATATGGTTAACTATAATTTATTACATATTTTCAAAAAGCTAACAGAGAGGATTTTGAATGTTCAAGGTGATGGATATGCTAACTACCCTGATTATCATTATCCATGGTACACACATATCAAAATATCACTCTGTATTCTATACATAAGTACAATTATTATATGTCAACTAAAAATAAAAGGGGGAAAAAAGAAACAAATAGCAGACACATCAAAAAATAAAAATAAAAGGGGGCTCCTAAATGCAGAAAAGTTTTTGATGGAATGATAGTGGTGGGGACATATTTTACGACAGAGAGCTGTTACCTGCAAGGTCTGTACTCTTCACAGGAGCCTGGGTTGTAAACGAAAGAAGAAAGCCTGTCTTACTCAATATTCTATTCATTTAGTGGCCAAGAGCCTAGCATCCATACTGATTGACTTCGATGAATGACCTTAGACTAAAGCAATCTGAGAAAGTATTAGTAGTAGGAGAGGGGCGATTGACTCGAAAGTAGTTGCTATTCTACTGCATTAGTCTTCTCTCTGCCATTCCTCTTGTGAGAGACTGCTAGTCCCTAGTCTAGGCCTAAACAGCAATATAAGACTTTACCTATAGGACAAACTGTAGTTAAAAACTATGCTATGGCTGTTCTTTCAAACCCCTGAATATAGATGAGGTGTTTTTAAGCACTCATGAATAATTTACAAAATGTTTTGAAAACAGATAGAAGTACGTTCAAGGTTCTTGCAAATAGAGCAGGAAATTAACATTAATTGTCTACCTGTAGAGATCAGATTCCAAAAGTGTTAGCTGACGCGCGATTTCTATTGGATGCAGTGTCATGAGATCAAATGTTTCAAACTGTCCTGGTCTGCTGATATGCCATTCAATTGGTGGAGGGGGACTTTCAAAGGTAATATTATGGCTTATTCCATTTGCCTGAGCTTGTTTCTTCCTCTTGATGATCTTAGCAATTGATTCTACCCATTTCTTCATAGCTTTCCCTGGAAAAAGAACAAATAAAAATGCCTTTTACTTCACAGCCATAACTACAAATCTTCATATAATCTTCAACCTTCTCTAGCTTCAACAATTATCAACTCATGGCCAATTTTTGTTTCATCTAACCCCACTCACGCACTCCCTTCACTGCCTAGATTATTCTGAAACAAATTTAAGACGTCATATCATTTCATTCATATTTAAGTATGTGTCTCTAAAAGATTCTTTAAAATAATAACCACAATACAATTATTACACACAAAAACTGATAACTTCTTAATACGCTGTATCTTCAAACATTTTGTTAGTGTTCAAATTGCTCTATCTCATAAATGTTTTCTTATAGTTGATTTGAAAAGGAATCTGAACAAGATCCACATACTGCATTTAGTCAATATGTCTCAAGTCTTCTTTAATCTATAGGTTACCCCTTTATGGTTCATTAATGATTGCAATTTGTTGAAGAAACTCAATCAATTGCCCTGTAGTGTTTTCCAAGCCTGTATTTTGCCAATGCCAACTCTGTGGTATCATTAGTCATGTTTCTCTGTCCCCTATATTTTCTGAAAACCAGAGACATAAAGATTTGGTCTAATTCAGGATCAACTTTTTGACATGAATACTTGCCAAGAATACTTCTAACAGGAGGCATATAATGTCCAGTTACCTCTCTTTTTGTGATGTTATGCATCTACTTATGATAATTCCCTAGATCTATTATTTTACTAGTAATGCAGAAATGATGAAATTCTACCAATCCCCTTCACAATGGCAATAGTTGAAATACTTCTATAAAGATAAACTTTACCTCATGAACTATCTGGTTATCCTGAGTTGTAACTTGTATAGAAAAGGACTTTAGACATTAACATAACCATTTACTTGATTTATTAATATTTTAATATGTGTGTGTATTTTAGAAGCTTCTTAGATGCCCATATAATCTAGTGTCCTCATTAAGAATGTAATTTAAAATTAATTTGGTATCATGAACAATTCAAGCACACATGATAAAAATGTATCTTAAAAATCTCAAAGGAGAAACAAAGGAAGGCCAGGCTCAGTGAGTGGTTCATGCCTATAAGCTCAACACTTTGGGAGGATAGGGCAGGAAGGAGGCTGTGGAAAGAGGACCACTCGAGGTCAGGAGCTTAAGAACAACCTGGGCAACACAGCGAAACCTAATCTCTACAAAAAATAAGAAAAGTCAGCCACCAGGCATGGTGGTGCTTGCCTATAGTCCCAGCTCCTCAGGAGGCTGAGGCATGAGGATTGCTTGAGCCCAGGAGTTTGAGGCTGCAGTGAGCTGTGATTGCACTACTGCACCCTGGCCTGGGTGACACAGCAAGACCCTGTCTCAAATAAAAAGAAAAAGAAAGTAGAAACAAAGGAATCATATTCTCTATCTTGAATAAAATTCCTCCTAAAGAACAAGTAGGACATAAAATAATCTAGCCTTGTTATGTCATTTATTTTTTTTTCTCTTAGAGATAGGCAGGGTTCCAAGATAACTGTAAACATGTTACCTCCTTAGAGTCTATAAAAACCATTCCAAATGTTATTTCAGCTTCTTAAAAATGAAAAATGGTTTAACTTCTTAATTAAAAGTCACACAAATCTGAAATATACTATACTCATGTGCAACAAAGATTCAATCAAACCTTTAAATAATATACCTCTTACACTTGAAATGAAGGATTCTAGTCTTTCAAGTAATTCCAAATCTCTTTCAAAGTCATAAAAATGGTGTTCAACCCAGTGCCGAAACACATTTAAGATCCTGATGAAATGGAAAGAAACAAACACATTTTAGTGAAAACTAAGCATTAAATTACACTCCTTTTATTTCTCTAATTCCATGGTGATAGCTTGATATACAAGGGCTAATACAATACTCAATAAATCTCTAATCTATATTTAATTAATATCTTAAGTACTTTAATAATATGAAGAGAGCAGGTCTTCAGACTGTGCATTATTTTTAAATTATACTTTTAAAATATTTATAAGCATAAAAATTGTGGTTTCTGTGCTTACCCATTTATATTAAGGAAAAGTCCCTTTTCTTCATTCATATGTAGAAAATTCATAATCTACAGTATAAAAGCTCTTTTTAAATTCTTAAATTAAAAAAGTATTTTTTAACCTAGGAGTATATTTAACTAAGGAGGTGAAGATCTCTAGAAGGAAAACTACAGAATACTGATGAAAGAAATCGTAGATGACATAAATGGAAAAACATCCCATGCTAATGGATCAGAATTAATATCCTTAAAATGACCATACTTCCAAAAGCAATTTACAGATTCAATGCAATCCCTATCAAAACACCAAGGTCATTTTCCACAGATTCAGGCAAAAACAATCCTAAAATTCATACAGAACCAAAAAAGAGCCCAAATAGCCAAAGCAATCCTAAACAAATAGAACAAAGCTGGAGACATCTCATTGCCTGACTTCAAATTACACTGCAAGGATATAGTAACCAAAACAGCATGGCACTGGTGTAAAAGTAGACATACAGATCAATGGAACAGCACAGAGAACCCAGAAATAAAGCCACATACTTACAACCGACTGATCTTTGACAAAGTCATCAATAATATACACTGGGGAAAGGATACCCTTTCCAACAAATGGTGTCAAGAAAATGCGATTGCCAATTGGACCACTATCTCTCACCACATACAAAAATCAACTCAAAATGGATTAAAGACTTGAATGTAAGACCTGAAACTACAAAAATATTAAAAAAAAAATAAACAAAAAAAAAACCCCTAAGGAAAATTATCCTGGACATTGGTGTAGGCAAAAAAATTCATGGCTAAGATCTCAAAAGTGCAGGCAACAAAAATAAAAATAGACAAATAGGACTTAATTTACATATTAACTGTCATGTGAGTTGTTTTTAACTCACACGAGTTTTGAGCTCGGGGCCTCATGAAGCATATGCAACTCACATCTCTTCACCTTGGGAGCCAAGAGAACTACTTTTAAAGTTGCATATAACTCATGCACAGAAAACAATAAAAAATAACAAATTCCTCACTGAATTAGAAAGGGTGGTTTTGTTCTCAAAGTTTTTATTCTATTTTCATAATGAAACACTGTGGCCCCAAGGCAAAAAAGTTTTTTTCTAATGTGGTAGTCAATGTGTTAAACTAAAAATCTTCTGCACAGCAAAAGAAATAATCAACAGAGTGAACAGACAAGCCACAGAATGGGAGAAAATACTTGCAAACTACATATCCGACAGGAGACTGATGTCTAGATTTTACAAGGAACTCAACTCAACCAAGAAATAAATTCCATTAAAAAGTAGGCTAAGGGCCAGGCATGGTGGCTCACATCTGTAATCCTAGCACTTTGGGAGGTTGAGGCGGGAGGATCGCTTGAGGTCAGGAGTTTGAGACCAGCATGAGCAAGAGTGAGACCCCCGTCTCTACTAAAAATAGAAAAATTAGCTGGGTGTGGTGGCCTGCACCTGTAATTCTAGCTACTCAGGAGGCTGAGGCAGGAGAATCTCTTGAGTTTGAGGTTGCTATGAGCTAGGCTGACACCATGGCACTCTAGCCCAGGTGACAGAGTGAGTCTCCATCTCAAAAAAGAAAAAAAAAAAAAAAACCCACAATGAAATACCACTATACACCCAGCAGTATGGCTAAGGTATAAAGACTGACATCATTAAATGTTGGTGAGGATATGAAACAGCTGGAACTCTCACACATTGATGGTGAAAATGTCTTTGGAAAAAGTTTTGGCACTTTCTTTTAAAAGTAAACATACACCTACCTACCTTATGACCCAACTGTTTTACTCTGAGTTACCTACCCAAGTAAAAAATATAAGACTTCATAATAAGATTTCTAAGATAAACAGTACTTTATTCATAATAATCAGAAACTGGAAAAAAAACCTAGGTATCCTTCAGTGGGAAAAATGAATAAACAAACTGTGGTATATTCATATAATAAAACACTAGTGCAGCAATAAAATAGAACAAATTATAATACTGCTACAAGCAATAATACAAATGACTCTCAAAAGCATGTTGAGTTAATGAAGTCAGACACAAAAGAATATATAAAAATCTATTTATATAAAATTCTAAAGCAGGCAAAACTTATCTATTCAGGGGAAAAAATCAGAATACTGCTTTTGGACAGTGGGAACAAAAATTTATTAGAAGGGGCATAGGAGAACTTTCTCGGGTATGGTAACATTCTATATCTTGAAAGGACTTTGGATTATACAGATACATATGTTTGTTAAAATTCAACAATTCTTCCTTTTCCTAGGCAGGAAAAAAAATTGAGTAAGAGTACACTTAAGATATATTTAATTATATGCACATGTTAAAACAAAAGAATAGTAAAGAAAAACTGAACTGTTAATGATATCCAAATTGAAGTATTTAAGGAGCAGTGTATTTCAAAATATGTCCAAAAATTAGATGATTAATG
The DNA here is from genome assembly GCF_020740605.2 of Lemur catta. Classification (NCBI taxonomy): domain Eukaryota; kingdom Metazoa; phylum Chordata; class Mammalia; order Primates; family Lemuridae; genus Lemur; species Lemur catta. The sequence goes on along the minus strand of NC_059128.1, from coordinate 44,890,801 downwards.
GGCTAATGGGTGAATGATAAATGAATAGATAGGTAAATAGATATGAATAGATGGATAGATATCTAGGTGGTGCATGTATGGGTGTTCATTGCAAAATTCTCTCAACTTTGCTATATGTTTAAAAATTTCATAATAAAATGTTGGAAAAATTACCGTCATGTATCTTGTTAGAAATCCTTCAATGTTCACAGAAAAGGTTTAACAATTTGGCCTCGATTTCAAGGTCATCTTCAACTATACTCCACTCCATACAATTAATTTCATCGACTATTACTTGCAATACAATGTCTATATTCCTCTCAGGTCAATTTCCTTACCTATTTCTCCTCTGCACATCATAGTCATTTCTGTTTTCTTGCCTTTGTTCATATTATTTCCCATTACCCTGAATACCTACAATCACCTTTCTGCCTATCTAAATCCTATACATCCTTTAGAGATAATCTCAGATTTTACCTCTTCCAAAAATGTCTTCCCTAATTACTCCTGCCTAATTTCAGCTATTCCTAAAATTTTATAGAGATATATTTTTCTAAGCCACTTAAACATTCAAAGTAAAATAATACATAACTGTTTCATGTCTCCCTTTTCCTCAATAAAATTACAATATCAAGGGCCCATAATATCATAACAGTCTATGTTATTTTTGTATTCACCATAGTTATGAGTACTGAACTAAGAACACAGAAAATGCTTAGAAATAAAAGAACTTACATGACTGAAAGTCTAAGTTTATATTTCTTCCCCTATATAGCAACCTCATAAATATATGTTTCATATTAAGGGATTTAATTTGAATGTAGATTAGTACATTCAAATCAGAGCTAGTAGAAAAAAATTAATTACTTCTTTATTGCTGATGGGTAAATAATCTCATTTTCTTAAACAAAGAATGACATGTTAAAAGTTTTGACTGAAAGACATATTAGCTGGGAGCACTATCATCCCTCTAAAACTACATTTATTTGTGGCAATTATCCTGGAAAATAAATAATTAATAAACTCAGTTCCAAGGTTAAAATTTATTGGTCAACAGTAATCAATGAAAAACATTTGGAAAGAAAAAAATATTTAGATCATATATAATTAATAAAATAACCTGGTTTCCAATGGGTAGATAATACTTTGGTTCTCACTTGGATTATAAAGAAGGCTAGTCAAAGAAGCTTCTAATTTTCAATGCTTAGTGGTATTAAAAAAAACCACATTGAGTAAAGAACTCAAGCATAGATTTAAATCCCATTCTGCCACTCCCTTTATATGATCTAGCTCAAATTACTCAATCTTAAGTTTCAATTTCCTTATATATAATGTAGTAATCATGTTGTAGAGATGAGATAAAAAAGTTAAAGCACTTAGGGTAATTAATGCATGGCACACAGTAAGTACTTAACAACTGGCAGCTGCTATAATCAAATACATTTTTAGAAATTACTGGCCAGGTGTGGTGGCTCACGCCTGTAATCCTAGCTCTCTGGGAGGCCGAGGTGGGTGGATATTTTGAGCTCAGGAGTTCGAGACCAGCCTGAGCAAGAGCGAGACCCCATCTCTACTAAAAAAAATAGAAAGAACTTAGCTGGACAAAAAATATATATATATATATAATTAGCCAGGCATGGTGGCACATGCCTGTAGTCCCAGCTACTTGGGAGGCTGAGGCAGAGGGATTGCTTGAGCCCAGGAGTTTGAGGTTGCTGTGAGCTAGGCTGATGCCACAGCACTCTAGCCCGGGCAACAGAGTAAGACTCTGTCTCAAAAAAAAAAAAAAAAGAAAGAAAGAAATTACTGTAATGATTTCTTAAATAAAGTAGCAAATGTCTATATATTTTGTGAGAGATAATTGGGAAAAGAGCTAGAAGTTCCACAAATAGTATAAACTGTAAAAAATCCCAAGATTATTAGATGATCACAATGGGACACGAAGGAAAAAAATGTGAAGAAAGGTTGACAGTAAGCAAGCCCATTTGAAATTTATAATTTTTACTTAACAACAATAAATAGGTATCCTGATTTCTAAGCATAATATGTCGCATGCCAGAGATACCCAATATAAACCAACAGTATATTTAAATAGTTAAATTTCTTCAGGGCATTTAAGAGTAGCTTCATAGAGAAAGAACTTTGGAAGTTTAACTGAACTGCTGTTTAACAGTAATATCTACATTTTAATTGAGAGCTGAGAACTTTTGTGTTAACTATGTATTAAAAATTGAATGACGTATAAAAAATATAATAGTTAGGCCAAACCTAAGTTGTACTGGTTGGACATATTCCTTGCGAAATCTTTTAAGGTCTGCACTGATGGGCTGCTCTCCTTTCTCTATTGCCAATTTGTCTGCTTCAGTGGGTTCTGGCTCTGGAATTTCAAATCTAAGAAGAAAAGCAAAAGGAGAGAAATCTGTGCATACATAAATTAAAAGTATTTAAAGTACAAGAGGAAGAATATTTTGACTGAGCAATCCTCTTTCCTACCACTTCAATGAAAGGTACAATTACTGTCTGTTAAACTTCCTTTAGGCTGAGGTTCCCAACCTCTGGGCGGAGGACCAGTACCAGTCTGTGGCCCCTTAGGAACTGGGCCACAGAGCTCTGCCTCCCCCAACCCCTGGGAAAAATTGTCTCCCATGAAACTGGTCCCTGGTGCCAAAAAGGCTGGGGACTGCTGAGTTATGCTTTAAATTTAGACGTGAGACTAGCAACAAAGAAGCAATCAAGGGTGAGTGGCAGGTGAGGGGGCAAAGCTTCATCTGTATTTGCAGCCGCTCCCCATCACTCTCATCACCACCTGAGCTGCACCCCGGCCCACCCCGCATCCATGGAAAAATTGTCTTTGATGAAACCAGTCCCCCAGTGCCAAAAAGATTGGAAACCACTGCCTTAAGGTATAACATGCTACCAAAAAAAATGCCTTTGGCTATACAGTGCTAAGGTTTTGTAGTCTTACTCTTATCAAAAAGTTTTATAACTAGCACTGATCAACACGAAAAGAGCTAAGAAAAGAATCCATAAAGAGTACAACCTCCTTAAAGAACATGACAGAAACGGTTTATCTAAATAATCTGTCCTTAATATTTATGTTATTAAAATTAGACAAATTAAATTTCCTTAAATAAATGAGTATAAATTCAAAGAGAAGGACAAAACTGAAATTTTAACAATATTTAAAGAATATACCTAAGTGGATAAGATAAAAATCAAAGTTAAAAAAAAAAAACCTAGACCAATCAGAGGAAATATAGCTAAAATATAAATCTAACAAGTGTATTTTCCTTATTTTGGATACAGAAATAGGAATAAATAGATCTTCATAGCACATTACACTGATTCAGTATGGTCAATTTAGTGTCACAGAACAACACAGTGATAAAATCAACATAAACTGTTAATAAGTTTTTAAATGTGAAACAAAAATCATTTAAAGGTGAAATAAAAATAGTCCAGATTCTATATTTTAAACTATAAAATGTCACTAAAATACTAAGAAAAAAAATTCAACCCAAAACTTATTTTCTAAAAATTAATTGTAATAAAGGAATTGTTAATTTTTTAGGTTTAATAATAATATGTGATTTTTAAAAATAAGAGTCCTTATCTTTTAGAGATACATAGAGAAATATTTACAGATGAAATATGTAGTCTGGGATCTACTTCAAAATAATCCTGGGGGTAGGGTGTTTAAATCTGTAGGGAAACAGATGAAACATGAGTTGATAATTACTGAAGCTGGATGATGGATAAATGGGTTTATCATTCTTCTATCCACTCTTGTATATGTTTTGAAATTTTTCATAACAAGTTTTAAAAGTGAAAATCAGAAAAGTCTCTTTTAAAGGAGGATCATTTTATTGACCAGAACAATTTTCATAAAAATGCTAAGTTTTTTTTAATCCTCTAAATTGGTCTTTCAGGTTATCATTTGAAGTACTGCTAAGAGATGAAAAGACCTCTATTATAAACAGGGATTTGGGGGAACACTTTATTTGAAGAGAACAGTAATACTGCCAAATAAATTATGTTCAATAACTACTCAAGTATGTATTACTTACTAGGTACTTCGCAAGATATAAAATAAACAGTTAACTTTTCACAAAATGTCAAAGTAAGTGAAACATATTTTTCTTACCGTTCAATCAGTAAGCTTAGCAATTCCTGTGGTTTACAAAACGAACGATATGTGGTAAGAAAAGTACGAACAAAATTGGGATCTGAAAAAGTAGAGCATAAAACAGGTTTCACGTTTACTTTACTCAGTTTAGTTAATTCAGAGTACCCTATTTTGGAGGCCTTCATTCCTTTTTCTTCTTTCTTTGGCTCCTCCCACTGTGGCTTTTCCAGCCAATCGTGGTTTTTTGGGTTTTTTTGTTTGTTTGTTTGTTTGTTTTTTTTGAGATGGGGTCTTGCTCTGTCACCCAGGCTAGGGTGTGGCGGCACAATCATAGTTCACTGCAGCCTCTGACTCCTGGGCTCAAGCAATCCTCCTGCCTCAGCCTCCCAAGTAGCTGGGATTATCGGCTCATGCCACCATACCCCACTAATTTTTTAAATTTTTCGTAGAGATGGCGTCTCCCTATGTTTTTCAGGCAAGTCTTGAACTCCTGGCCTCAAGCTATCCTTCCACCTTGGCCTCCCAGAGGGCTGGGATTAGAGATGTGAGCTACTGCACCCAGCCTGTGATATTTCTTGATAAATGAGGATTGTTTTCAATTCAAGATTCATGAATATGAAAATTTTATGAATATTTATTTACTAATTAGTTATTATTACATTTTTAGAAACATAAAGCTATTTATTCCTTTTGCTCATGAAGTATTTTTATATTTTGGAGGCAATACATTTTTTTTCCCAAGCCTCAAGTATTTTTGAACATACTTAAAAAGCTTTTGGATCCTAGGCCCTAGGTAAGGATTTAGAATGAGTTTCACATACCTGCATACATATGATATGTTAACCTTTCAATTAATTTCACCACAGTTCCTCCTTTAATAATGGGGATTCCACTTCGACTTTGCAAGTTGTCTTCAAAAACAATGTTTTCCTCAGAGTCTTTTACTACAAAACGATACACCTCTGGACTTGGTAATCTCAGCGGCTGCTCATTTTCTTCTTTCAGTAATACTGAATCTAGCATTCGATCTAGAGTACTACGATAATGAAGAGAAATAAGGGCTGCCATCCAATTGTTTTTCTCTTCAGCAGATTTAGCAGCAAATATTATGCTGTTTTCATCTTTGGATACTAATTCAAAAGCATGTTTGTACTCACAAGTATCTTCTTTATCACAGATTTGTATTTTCCTCATGACAAATTTTTCTTTTAATCTGTATTCTGCACTACTGTAACCTGGAAGTCGGGTCTGCCCATGATTAGGTTTACAACTGATCATTAAGCCATCAAAGAGAAAAATGTGCCGTTCATGTTTAGCACCAATTCTTGTCAATGGTCCTTCCATAATGAATTCATTACAACACTGTCCAATATCTTTGCCTTCCCATCCATCTATGTTTTTCTGAATTTCATTCATTTTTTTGATAGCCAGGTGCTTGCTTCTTAATTGACGATTATAAAAAGGGCAAACAGGATCCCTAAAAACAAAAATAGCAAGACAAATTTAGCCTATTCAATGGCTAGGCAACCCTAACTGCTTCAAGTATAAATTACCTCAAATTGAGTGACAAAAATATTAAGTAACCAAACACTAAAATTTTACTCACAGCATTTACTTTCTTCAAACTTTGCCACTACCCCCACAATACGCTGAAATAAGAATAAAAAAAAAAAAGAGAGGAAAAAAAAAAAAAAACTTTGGCACTAAATGAAACATGCCTCAATTTCATTATTACGAAAGAGAAGTACTATAGGCTCTATATTGTTTCTAATGCCTTAAGAACTAAAATTACAAAGAATCTTAAATATCTTTTACAGATTATATAAGAAATTATTAAATACAACTTTTTAAAAATTTATTAAGTATATTTTAACAATATGACAATGCTAATCTTAAGACTAAAAGACCAAAAGAAAAATGTGAAAAAAGGTATAACTTTCAAGAATGCAACTATCACTATAAATCATACTTTTTTTTTTTTTTTTTTTGAGACAGAGTCTTACTCTGTTGTCCTGGGCTCACGCAATCCTTCTGCCTCAGCCTCCTGAGTAGCTGGGACTACAGGCATGTGCCACCATGCCTGGCTCATTTTTTCTATATATTTTTAGTTGTCCAGCTAATTTCTTTCTATTTTCAGTAGGGACAGGGTCTCGCTCTTGCTCAGGCTGGTCTCGAACTCCTGAGCTCAAACGATCTTCCCGCCTCAGTCTCCCAGAGTGCTACGATTACAGGCGTGAGCCACTGCGCCCGGCCTAAATCATACTTCTTTAGAAAACCTGGCACCACATACAGTGAAATATGCAGAAGCATTCATATTTTCAACAGTTTGGAATTACCCAGGTCGACGTCTAGGTGAATACTGCCTGTAAATTCGGTCCATGCTACCTTGGAGATTCAGGAGAGCAGTAATAGCTTGGTTCAAACACTCTCTGTCTTCTTGCTCTTCACTACATGCTTTCAATTGCTAAGAAAAACCAAAAACAAAAATTAAAACTGCATTATTTGATTCTTCCCCTAACTTTCTAGTATTTAGAAAAAACAGCAACAAATACTATCAACTCTAAATAAATTTTAAATATACTTAATAAAAAAGCTTACAGTTTTATATAATTATGCATACTTCTGGACCTCTCAAGCCAACCCTCTTTCAACACATACAAATACAATACAGATATAAAGTACTGTTAGCATAACGATTAGTAAAAACAAAAAGTAACCGTGAAAACCATTTGGACATTTTCCTCATATATAAAGAGAGATCAAAACATCTTAAACATAAAACTTACAAGTCACTTTTATTCAACTATGAATAGAAAAAATAAGATACACTCCTATAAGTTATTTCATATTCTCTAATAATTAAGTTTTAGTAATTTCAAAAGCTTACAAATCTTTGTTAAGCAACATAATCAAGTACTAACTTTAACATTTCAATCTATCATAAACTTTTCTTCAAAGAGCACCTCACAAAGGATTCCACTGATATTTTTTACAACATAAAATTCAACCACTCTAGTAAATATCAAGAAACCATGAAACTTAATATCTATCTTACTAACTCTTAGAAATAAGATTTGTAAATTGATTTATTAATCCCCAAAATTCTGGTTTTATTTTATCTATCCAAAAATTTCTCTTATATCTCACTCTCAAAGAGGAAGAAAATTTACCTTATCATAAATAATTCAGATTGGATTGTGCTGCAATGTTTCAATATTTTTGACAGAAGAGTTCAAAGTGGAACATTATATAGATTACATAGATATAAATGTTTACTATGTAAGATTATATAGATATAAATATACATTTATGCAAGAATATGGGAATTTATGATCACCTTCAGAAAATTTTTAAAAACTTAAAACTGTTTTGGGTTCCTAAACTAACTTACTAGAAATTTTATGATAAATTAAAATTTTCCTTATGTTTCAAGAACAATCTCAAAAGCATTCAGCAATGATTCCCTTTCCTCAGCAAGGAAATGACTGGATATTGTTTGAGTACTTGGTCCATTACCTTTCATTTACATGTTCTAAAAATTATTCTTTATATGGAACACAGAGCCATCTGATTTGCTTTTAAAGATACATGTAGAGGTCTTGCCGTCAAAAGATTAACAATGGAAATAATTTAAGTGACTATGAGAAGTAATACCTTAATCTCCAGATTAAAGAATAAAGAATTGAAAGTATGAAACGGAGAAAAGTCAAAATACCACAGAAAGTTTTAAAAAGGATCAGTGTTTGGTTATTCTGATTTTTAAAGGTAAAAATTCCTAGCAAAATCACTTATTTTGCTGCTTTAAAGATTTCTTACAAAAAGATCCTTCACAGCTCTACACTAATTGTTTTGTTGATCTAAATTTCCAAATTATCACTAATTACAAGATTTTACCAAAAAGGTATGCGGAAAATTTCTATTATCTACTTGGGTTTTTTTTTTTTTTTTCAAATTCCATGGATGGTGAGAATATCTACTTGGTTTTAAGGCTGCTCAAACTCTTCCATGTCTTTTTTTTTTTTTTCCTTTTCTGTTTTTAAGAGATGGGGTCTCGCTCTGTCACCCAGGCTGGAGTACAGTGGTGGGACCACAGCTCACTGAAACCTTAAACTCCTGGTTTCAAGGGATCCTCCCACCTCAGCTTCTCAAGTAGCTGGGACTCCAAGTGTGAACCACCACATCTGGCTTATTTTTTTTCATTTTGTAGAGATAGAGTCTCGCTGCTATGTTGCCCAGGCTGGTTTCAAACTCCTGGCCTCAAGGGATCCTCCCACCTTAGCCTCCCAAAGTACTGGGATTACAGGTGCCTGGCCTACCTGTCATTTTAAAATAGCCACATAATAGTTACAAGTTGTCAGGTAGAAAAAAAAAATCAGGATATTTAGAGCATAGGATTTCCTAGAGATAGAAGAATATAAAACAACAAATGGCTCTGTCATAAACTTAGTCCAATAGTTTGCTAAATATTTCTTTAATTTTCAGCAATGAGATTTAATCAACATCAAATTAATGAATACCCAAGCTAATTTTCTACAGATATTTGAAAGAATATAGCTAAACATTTTACACTGACATAGAAATTACCATACTGAACTATTTACAAATAACTCATGCCCCCATTAGCTTTCTACATATGGGCTCCTGCCCTCCTTATCCAGCTGGTGAATTTAGCCTCTAGGATACAGCTGAAATGCCTCCTCTTGATGAAGATACCTTCTGATGATGCCTTTTCCCCTTTAAATTTTTTCTTTTGAAATTTATAGAAAAGTTGCAAAGTAACACAAATAACTCCTGTATATCCTGAGTCACCAATTTTTAACATTTTGCCACATGCTTCATCATTCTGTGTGCTAGTGTGTGCATACCATTTTTCCCAGAACTACTTAAAAGTAGTTTGTGATACTAACCATTCAGTTCCTGGCAGAAGAAGGGGAACCACTGCTGAATGGTTTTGAGATTGTTTTAGGAAAATAAGGAGAAGTCGAAGGTATCATAAATTGCTCTCAAATGGTATCATTCCCCTTTACTCCTTTAATATTTCAGTGGTATGTCTTCGAATAATGATTTTCTTTTACAGAATCACAGTATAATGATCAACTTTAGGAATTTAACACTGATAAAGTTAAATTATGTAATCTACACTGCATATTCCAATTTTTTCAACTGTCCCAACTTTTTCCCCAATACAGGATTCAGTCAGTGTTACACTAAGTTGTCATGTTTCCATTGTCTCCTTTAATCTGCACAGTTTGAGCATTTGTCTTTCATGGCACCTCCAAATAAATAAGGACACACACATACACAGACACTCAGTAGGACAAATCCCTATATACTCAACACCCATATGAACTTTTTTCTGACTTCCCTAAGCAGAGCCTCAGTGATCCCAGAATACTACTTCTACTAAGCTTTTATTATATAATTATTTGTTTGATGTCCATCTTCCTCACTAAACTGTGAACTCCTTAAAGCCTGGGGATATGTTTTATTCATTTTTTGCATAGTACTTGGATATGATAGGTACCCAGTAACTGTCAGAAGGAATTGTAATAAATGACTATTGTATAAATACTTTTGTTAAGTATTTAGACAAATAATAAACATTTATTGAATTCTATTCTGTGCATGCTCTTTTATGCATTAGCTTATTTAATTTTTATTACAACTCTGTGAAATAGGTACTGTTGTTATATACATGTTACAGATGAAAGAATTCAGGAACAGAGAAATTAAGTAATTTGCCCATTATGAGTAGCAGAGCCTGTATTCAAATCCAGGGGCTCTGATCCCAAAGTCCATGCTTTTCAATAGACTACTATATTGCCTTTCTAAAATGACACCAGCTATGGCTATGTAAAACACTGGTCTATGCCTAAATCTGGTGATCATGAGTTGAAAGGGATCCCTTCTATGTTAAAAAAACAAATTGCATAATTACACAATTTAAAAAATAAAATGAAATGAGTGTGTTTTGGAAAACAGGTCAAAGAGAATAAATATTCTTGCAATACATGCTTAAACTAAGTAATAAAATGGAAGTGATCTTTCATTAATGTCTAGTATCTTATGAGCCTAACTGAAGAATATATTCCTTGCTCACCTGATAATCATTATTCTCCTTAGTTGACGATAAGTGTATCCTGTCCAAGATTTTATACTTCACAGAAGTTTTCTCTTAACTTGATGAGACTTCACTGAAATATGTACCATGCTTTTCTTGAATTCCTACAAAATGCTACATCTACTATGGATATCTGTGTGCCTACAACAAGGGAAATTATCATAAATTATAAATTTGTCTCTAATTCATTGTATTAGGAGTTCAGTCTAGATGTGAAATAATATATGTGAGCAATTCTTTTTTGTTAGTGATAAACTTCTCTCCAGATTTTCATATAGTAATTTGGTAGGAAATTCAACTCACTAAAATCTATGATCATTTTTTTATGTGCTTTAAAATAAAATCATCTTTCTTCAGTATGTCCTTGAATGATGTGTCAGTACTGAAAGAGTAAATATGTAATAAAATACTCTTTATAGTTTTTTTTTAGAGTCAGAAGATTTCTTTCAATAGCGATTAGCGTAAGTACTTGATGCTATGAATATACTCACACATATACATACACACATGCACACAAACAATAACAAAGCAAATGCTGCATAATGTTCACAACTGGTGACTCCAGGTGAAAGGAGCTCACTACTGTTTTTATAACTTTTCTCTACTTTTCAAAGTAAAAGGTAAAAAAGTATTACCTAAAGAAATTAAATTGTTTCATATTAAAATATTATCTTTCCCAATGAACCTCATTAAAGGTATTAATAATAAGTCTTCCTGTTAAGCTTTAAACTAAGTCCTCCTGAGAGAAGGATAATTTTTGTTCTTTCCGCTACTAAATTTCCAGGGAATGACCAGAGAGTTCAAAGAGTAAGAGGATGTTAGCTGCTTTTGAATAAACCCATTCTGAATTAAGAGTCAGTATGTCCTTAGAAAATAAGGATAGACATAGATCGTTTTCCTCTCAACATATGAATTATGTTATCAAGTTATAAATCAGGAAATGAACTTTCTTTTTCTTCTTGTATAAAGACTAAAATATATGTTAAGAAAATAATCTAAAAAAAAAAAGAAAAGAATCTAAAATTTATCTTTAAAAGTAGTTTATAAAAATTTATCTGAGTAAAAAATGAAAACAGTAGTTTGTAATCAACTTCAGACAGGATTCAATTTGAAGAGAACTGGCCGGACACGATGGCTTACACCTGTAATCCTAGCACTCAGGGAGGCCAAGGCAGGAGGATAGCTTGAGGTCAGGAGTTCAAGACCAGCCTGAGCAAGAGTGAGACCTCATCTCTACTAAACATGAAAATAATTAGCCAAGAACTACTAAAAATAGAAAAAATTAGCTGGGTGTGGTGCTGCTCGCCTATAGTCCCAGCTACTTGGGAGGCTGAAGCAGGAGGATCAGTTAAGCCCAGGAGTTTGAGGTTGCTGTGAGCTAGGCTGACGCCATGGCACTCTAGCTTGGGCAACAGAACAAGACTCTAAATAAATAAACAAACAAAATAAATAAATAAATATCTGAAAAGAACTAAAAGGAAAAATATTACCTATAAAATGAACTTTAAAATATTGCCATGAGTAACAATAATCCAACAATGTACTTTAAAATAATTTTAGGCAAATTGTATATGGCATCCTGTAATTTCCCACTATGTAGTTGTTTTTCCATCTTGCTTTATCATAAATCTGATTTGGGGAAATAAAATTTAAATAGTATTTAAATGCTAAATCCACAAATAAATCTCTCTTGGTATATCACTGAAGCAGACATTTCAAACTAAAATAGTGGCTTAAAAGTGCTCTAGGACTGTTTTCTACTCCTAAAGGAACATGATAAACTTTTAGTCACATTGGTTCAGCCTTCTTTCTTATGGTCCTCATCCCAAGTAAATTTACATGAGATGGAATTTATTTCAGATGAGTACAGAGCCAAAACAGTATCACAAAAAGGCAAGCTATAGAATGGGAGAAGTATTTGCAAATCATGTATCTGATAGGAGTTAATATCTAGAATATGTAAAGAACTCCTACAGGCCAGGCGCCGTGGCTCATGCCTGTAATCCTAGCCCTCTGGGAGGCCGAGGCGGGTGGATAGCTTGAGGTCAGGAGTTCGAGACCAGCCTGAGCGAGACCCCGTCTCTACTAAAAATAGAAATAAATTATCTGGACAACTAAAAATCTATATAGAAAAAAATTAGCCGGGCATGGTGGCGCATGCCTGTAGTCTCAGCTGCTTGGGAGGCTGAGGCAGTAGGATCGCTTAAGCCCAAGAGTTTGAGGTTGCTGTGAGCTAGGCTGACGCCACGGCACTCACCTACAGCTCAACAAAAATAATCTGATTTAAAAATAGGCAAAGGACTTAGATTGTAAAGAAGATATACAAAGGGCCAAAAAGCACATGAAAAGATGTTCAACATCACTAGTTATTAGGGAAATAAAAATGAAAACCATAATGAGATACCAACTCACATCCATTAGGATAGCTGCTATTTAAAAAAAACAAAAACAGAAAATAACAAGTGTTGCCAAGGATGTGTACTCTTGGTGGGAATATAAAATGGTACAGTGGCTATGAAAAACAGTATGGTGGTTCCTCAAAAAGTTAAAAATTTAACTAACTACCATATGATCCAGTAATTCCACCTCTGGGTATACACCAAAAAGAATCGAAAGCAGGATCTCAAAGACATATTTATACACCCACGTTCATAGCAGCATTACTCATAGTAGCTAAAAGGTAGAAAAAATCCAAGTGTCTATCAATGGATGAAGGATAAATGTGGTATATACCTCCAATGAAATATTATCAACTCTCAAAGTTATATGTAAGCTTCATTGATGTTGTGTGTTGTTCTAGCTTAATTTTCTTCCACTGTCTGAATCAATTATAACTTTTCATCCTTTCCTGGTTGACAAACAGAATTTGCTATTACTGATAACACTCACTACATTTTTATAAATGTCTTTTGATGAAATGTGCATGCATTTTATTACTATAAAGTATCTAATCAGGGATGAAATTGCTTGGTTATAGGGTGTGCATATCTTTCCCAATTTTTTTTTAGACTCAAGGTCTGACTCTATCACCCAGGCTGGAGTGCAGTGGTGTGATCATAGCTCACTGCAGTCTCCAACTCCTGGGCTCAAGCAGTCCTCCTATCTTGCCTTCCGAGCAAGTAGGACTACAGGCGCACACCACCAAATTCAGCTAATTTTTAAATTTTTTGTAGAGACGTGTCTCGCTATGTTGCCCAGGCTGGTCTCAAACTCGTGGCCTCCTGCCTCAGCCTTCCAAAGTGCTGAGATTATAGGTGTGAGCCACTGCCCCCAGCCCATATCTTCAAATTTATTAGGTAACGCCAAGCAATTTTCCAAAGGGGTTATATAGCTTATACTCCTACTAGAATACATAAATGTTCATATTACTCCTTGTGTATATTTTCAGACTTTTAAATTTCTGTCATCTAGTGTGTATGCAATGATACTTGGTTTAATTTTTGGTTTTAACTTGTATTTCCTTGATAATTAATGAGTTTGAATATATGTTTATTGATCTTTTGGATATCCTCTTTTGTGGAGTTATTCACATCTGCCATTTTAAATAGCTTCTCTTCTGTAGCTTGTCTTTCCATTCTACATTTCTATTTGTTCTTGTTGTTGCTGTACATAAATTAAAACTGAGTATATTCCATATTTATTCCAAGGGTTAGCAGTTGCATTGATAGGACAAGGATGGTTTCTCTTTATTTTTCATTCTTTGAAGCCTTAAGTCACTCTAAACTAATAATAATATCTGCTGCCTTTGGACACACATCAGAACTCACCAATGAGTGCTTCTTTTCCCACTTCAAGATCCTTACACATATTCTCTTGATCTTTTAAAGGTAGGAGTGGTTACTAAAGTGGGCTTGTGAGAGATGAAGATTTTCTAGCAACTCTTCATTCTTATTTCACTGTGTCACTGTCAATATGACTCCAGCTAACATTGGAGGACTTTGGCCTACTTTCAGATTATTTCCCTTTTTCAAGTGTAATTCCAACATATCTTGCTCAGTAAAATTTTCATCCCCAACTTCTTTATTGCTCTTTAGAAGCAAAGCATCTTTCTGCTTATTTTGTACCTCTCCTTTAGGATACCAAGTTAGTATAGACTGTTCAGACTTTTTCCTTCTAATTCATTGGTAAGAATATTAAAATAAAAGCCAGAATAATTCTATGAATATCTTGTAAGCATCTAGGCAAGGAATTCATTTGGTAATTTCTAATGAATACCTACCTCAAGAATTTTTTTTTATGGAGTCTTACTACTCACAGCACATGATGCTGGAGGCAACCAGCTTTCATGTACAAATAGATGTACAACTTGGTTGTGTATTTCTCCATGGAGACTAGTGGATCCACAAAGAACTCATAAAAAGGATTGCAGGCTTCATTTAAATAAAACATAGGCAGGCCCCAATGTATATTTAGATTCCTAAAATTCTTTTAAATTATTTTCACATCTTATTAGAAGTCCTATCATTAGTCTTACAGTAGCCTTCTAATATTTGTCAACATTTAAAAATCCTGGCTTGACTATATCATTGGAGCTTATTTTTCTCCCTACCTGGATGATTGGTTTTTAAAATCCCCAAGGTTGGTCTTACTGCTACTATGTCTGCATCTAAGATCAGGACATTGACTATGACAGACAGCCTGACTCATCCTGAGCCACAGCTACTTTTCCCACCAATTAATCACTAGCCTCCAAAGTCCTCTTAGCCAATATGACTAAAACCACCAGGACTAGCGATTAGCCAGTTAATTAAAATAAATCAAAGAATCATTTTTTTAAAAAGTTTTATATATATATATATATATATATATATATATATATGCATGTATTTTTTTTTTTAATGTGTTGCTTGGGTCCTAGGCTAAGAGAAGAAGAATACTATATTGCAAAGAAAAAATGTCAACTTCAAAAGCACTTTTCTTAATAAGTTAAACAAGATAGAACTTTAGTGCACTGTTTGCACAAAAGTTGTTAATTACTTATATAAAACAAAAGGTAAGAGACTGGTATTGTGTGTCTCCAAAATTAATTTTGAAAAGTAAACTCTTTTCTATTAGTTCTTTGAGATTCAACATTATGAAATGACAGACAAAGATAACATTTTCCTCTATCACATGAGAATGATCTGAATATCAGATATATAGAATTTTCTCCAAGGTCACTGTAAAGAAGTTAGGAATTTTAACATACTTTATTTTAATGAATAAAAAGTATTTAAAAATATGATCAGGTCAAAAACTGGTTTTTTAGCCCCCAGAAATACAAGTATTTTTTGGTTCACAAAGCTTTCATCTTACCTTTAATAATTCAAAATAGTGCCAACAATGATACACTGGCACCAGCATAAGGCGTGGAAGGACATAACGAACTGCCTCTTTAAAACCATCAGCAATGGACTGCAAAGCAAAAAGATATTATAGTCTATCTCTGATATCAAGGATATATAAAAGCAGTGCCTAACAAAAACAGCTTTTAAAAATTCAAGATAAAGACTTAGCAAAACTATAATGGAAAGCATATTCTATATTTGAAATTCAAGTGCTGTAAATCAAGTTGTTAGTTTTTTCTCCCTTTCTTCAAGTTACTGAAGATAAATATATACATTTCTTCATCTTTTATATGGCTAAAATAACGTCCACAATAGTCCTCTACAGCTTTTCTTCAAATGTTTGAGCTTCCATATCCCTAAAGGAATTCTGAAAAGCCACGTACCCTCTTGCACATTTTAACATCATCAGATATGTTTTAAATTTAAATAGATACAAAGGCTGTACTTTGAGGAATGTTGTATATTGTAAATGTGATTTAAATATATTTCACCAAAGAATAAGTGAATAAATTTCAGATTTGGCTCATTTAATTTATGAAAATGTCTGTCACATAACTTGATTGGCAAAGCCAATCTTCACTGTCAAAATAAACAGCTAGCAGACTTAATTTGTCAGAAGTCTGACTTTATTCTTAAATTCAAATTAAGCATATCAACGTCATGGCCTCAAGAATTAAAAGCATCTGGAAGAATCTACAACTGCTTCTAACATAGTACATCAAGGAATGAGAACTTTATAGGCCTCCCCTCTCCTTTATCCCAAATGAATGAAGTACTCAAAAATGTTATTATATAATAATATAATCATTTGTTATAATCATCTCACTTCTTAATTCTTAGGTAATCAGACAGATATGACAAGACATAGATAGAGAAGACATCTCAGCTACAAGGGTTTTTTTTTTTAAACCATAATCACCCCACACCCTTCTTTTGGAAACTCTTTTGCTTTGTATTCAATGAACTCTCCTTTAGGAGTAACACCTTTTTTTTTCCCTTGGTTAGTGCCCTGGAGGTTTTTACACCTTGGATCAAGGAATAATGGAAAATTCAATATGGCAAGAGGTAATATGCAAGAGAAGTTGGAAAAGAGAGTGCAAAAAACACAAACAAGATTTCAAGCATATTAGATGTTGATTCCCTTAAAGCCAGTTGTGCCTTTATATACCCTGAAAAATCTCAGTGTATAGTTAGGAATAGGTAATACCCCAGTTTTGGAGACTACTACTCTGTAGAATAAATGATTTCCTAAAATTTATGAGGGATTTAGAAGTCACTCATGTTGATTTTAAACATCTTTAAGGTTCACCTACTGGTATTTCTTCCCTTAAGAAAAATACCAACCAGAGCAATACATGTGAGAAAGAATCTGTTATTTTTTTTTTTTTTAAATATCCTCTTGTACAAACACTTCCACAATTCTCATATTTTCTTAACTGAAATTAAATGATAATTTGTTCAATAGACTTATTAGCCAGTAACTAGACTTGTTACTAGGATAAGCAAAAAGAGCCAACTATTTTCTTAAAGATTCATTTCTTTTAGCATTTGCTATGGTCTGAATGTTTACATCCCCCTAAAATTCATATGTTGAAACCTAATCCCCAATGCAACAGTATTAAGAGGTGGGACTTTTAGGAGGTGATCAGGACATCAGAGCAGAGCCTTCAGTAATGGGACTGGTGCCCTTATAAAAGGGGCCCGAAGGAGCTTATCTGCCCCTTCTACCACGTGAGGACACAGTGAGAAAGCACCATTTACAAGCCAGAAGAACAAGCCCTCACCAGACACTGAATCTGCTGGCACCTTGATCTTGGACTTCTCAGCCTCAAAAACTGTGAGAAATAAATTCTGTTGTTTATAAAGCAATCCAGTTGATGGTATTTTGTTAGAGCAGCCTGAATGTACTAAGAAAGCATTAAAATAATACAGTGATTTGAATTACTCTGGATGTTTTATATATAGTGCTATTGGAACCAATATGAAACTTTAAAATTAGTATACAAGATCATCCTGTTTTATTTGTGCTAAAATGGCTACTAAAGTGTACTCTAAAATTTCTGCATTATTCAGTGTAAGGAGCCCTCTGATAGTAACTGGAGCTATACTGAGTGTTTAATACATGCCAAACATTGTGTTTCTGCTTTATATGTATTCCTATTTAATTTTCATAATAACTATAAGAGGTATACATTATTATCATCACCATTTTACAAATAAGCAAACTGAATCTCAGAGATTCAGTGAATTGCTAGAGGTAATGCAACTATTAATTAGACCAAAGCCGGAAGTTCTGACTCCAAACCTCATTTTCTTTTTTTTTTTTTTGAGACAGAGTCTCGCTCTGTTGCCCAGGCTAGACTGCCATGGCGTCAGCCTAGCTCACAGCAACCTCAAACTCCTGGGCTCACGCAATCCTTCTCCTCAGCCTCCCAAGTAGCTGGGACTACAGGCATGCGCCACTATGCCCAGCTAATATTTTCTATATATTTTTAGTTGTCCAGCTAGTTTCTTTCTATTTTTAGTAGAGATAGGGTCTCACTCTTTTTTTTTTTTTTTTTTTTTGAGACAGAGTCTCGCTCTGTTGCCCGGGCTAGAGTGAGTGCCGTGGCATCAGCCTAGCTCACAGCAACCTCAGACTCCTGGGCTTAAGCGATCCTACTGCCTCAGCCTCCCGAGTAGCTGGGACTACAGGCATGCGCCACCATGCCTGGCTAATTTTTTGTATATATATTTTTAGTTGGCCAGATAATTTCTTTCTATTTTTTTTTTTTAGTAGAGACGGGGTCTCACTCTTGCTCAGGTTGGTCTCGAAATCCTGACCTCGAGCGATCCACCCGCCTCGGCCTCCCAGAGCTAGGATTACAGACGTGAGCCACCGCGCCTGGCCTAGGGTCTCACTCTTGCTCAGGCTGGTCTTGAATGCCTGACCTTGAGCGATCTTCCCACCTTGGCCTCCCAGAGTGCTAGGATTACAGGTGTGAGCCACCGCACCAAATCTCATTTTCTTAAGGTGTGCTATATAGCTTCAAAGATGCTTTTTGGTCTTTAATGAAGCATTACTTCAAAACTGAATGAAATTTTTTAAGTTAATACAGTACAAGCGAGTTTGGCCTAAAAGGGGTTTTATCTAATTTTCAGTTTTACTGAATATCTGGGGGGATAACTTCAATAACTATGTCTAAATATCCAAATTCCACTGCAAGAATTCCTAATAGGAATGCAACAAGAAATGTGTTGTGAGTGCTTTTAATGAGTATCCAAAGTTTTTATACACAGAAGATTGTCCCTTTAATTAATGTTTACTTTACAGTTTTTATGAACCTGTAAGATTTAATTTGTTCCTCTCTTGAAGTAATTTGGAAAATTAGGTATAATTTTTATTCCATGTTTATAAATTTCTGAGAATAAAGCAGTAGAAGGAGATAAAGGGAATTCACAGTAAAGAGGGCTGGAAAAAGATGGTAAATTCAGTTTTAAACTTATTACATTTTGAAGTGCCTATAGGATATCCAAGTGAATCAGTTCATGGCAGCTGCAGCTGGTTATATGAAAGTGTAAAAGACACACACACACACCCACACACACACACACACACACACACACAGTGCTCATAAGTAAGTGATGGCCTGGAAATACAAAAAGGAAGTCACCAGCATACAGGTATGGATGAAGTCACCCTAGGAGAGCACAGAAAGACAGAAAAACAGAATTGGATAACAGCTACAATTGCGGAGACTGAGAAGAAATCAGAGAAGTAAAATGAACATTAGAGAAAATGGTATCATAAGAGCCCAGAGACAAGAGGGGGACTAACAAATACTATTGACATAAATATGAAATTAAAATATATGAATTAAAATAGAGGCCGGGCACGGTGGCTCACACCTGTAATCCTAGCACTCTGGGAAGCCGAGGCGGAAGGATCGTTTGAGCTCAGGAGTTCGAGACCAGCCTGAGCAAGAGCAAGACCCCGTCTACTAAAAAATAGAAAGAAATTACCTGGACAGCTAAAAATATATGTAGAAAAAAATTAGCCAGGCATGCTGGCACGTGCCTGTAGTCCCAGCTACTTGGGAGGCTGAGGCAGAAGGATTGCGTGAGCCCAGGAGTTTGAGGTTGCTGTGAGCTAGGCTGACGCCACGGCACTCTAGCCAGGGCAACAGAGTGAGACTCTGTCTCAAAAAAAAAAAAAAAAAAAAAAAAATCTGCTAGATTTGGCAATTAATTGTGAGAGGCTGTTTTTAGTATTATATTCTGATTAGAATACACATGGTAGTGTTTTGACAAAGAACCGTGAAAAATAACATGAAGACAACTGGCTGCAAAGTGAAAAAATCAAAGAGAGGAGTAGCTAGAGTGAATGGTTTGTTCATTTGTTCGCTTGCTTTAAGGCAATAAAGATCTGACCATAATCACATGCTAAGGGGGGAAAGTTAGTCTAGACACAGAAGTTTCTACAGCCAATAAGTAGTCAAGTATCACTTATACCAATGTAAGCTTTGCTGTAAGTGCTGATAGAGTAAAAATATAATTTTATTTGGCTCTCTCCACGTATTTTCATTTTATCGAAGCACATAACTGAACCAATTAACTTGTATACTCCTCAATACAGTTTAAAGATGGCTACTATAATGAGTTTTTAAAAATGCAGTATTTACCTCCTTTAAATTATGGGCCTAACACAGAAATCAATAAGAATATATTTGAGGCCATTATGATTTCTCCAAATCTTCCTCCTATAGGGAATATAATCCTGAAATAGCTCTCCAGATTCATCTCTATGTTCCAGATCTAAGATGTGCCAGATTCTTCTGGTCATCCAATATTTGTGATGTTGTACTACAAAAGATTTACGTATAAAGAACAGATTGAGGGCCAGGTGCAATGGCACACACCTGTAACACCAGCACTTTGGGAGGTCGAGGTAGGAGGATCACTTGAGGCCAGGAGTTTGAGACCAGCCTGAGTAATATAGCAGTGAGACCCATCTCTACAAAATAAAAAAAGGGCCAGATGTGGTGGTTCGTGCCTATAGTCCCAGCTACTTGAGAAGCTGGGGTGGGAGGATCCCTAGGATACAAAACCAGGAGTTTGAAGCTGCAGTGAGCTATGATCCCACCACTGTACTCCAGTCTGGGTGACAGAGTGAGACCCCATCTCTTAAAAAAAAAAAAAAAAAAGGAGAAAGGCAGAAAACAGAAGACAATCTACAATGGGTTTAGAATTAATAAGATTTGAGGGATTAATGAAATATTTTCTCACTTGCTTTATAAAAAGACTCTAGAATTACAAACATCTGAAGGATAAGATGGTGAAATATTCCTTTACTTACTTCATAAAAAAGAAAAAAACTTAAGTTTACCTGAAAATGTAGAGCAACTGCAGGTCTGGCCATCAGTTTACTGAAATGTTCATTAAACTCTGGTGAAAGAATGTCCTGTGATAATGTTTCATACGGATCAAATGCTTGTTCCTATTTTTTTGAAAAGAAAAATGTGTTAGGTTTAAAAGAACATGTTATCTACTAATATGGTACAGATTACTTAATGGCAAATTTTTATTCAAGTCCTCAATTAGATTTTATCACTTTTAGCTCTCTACTTTTTCAGGGTCAAAATAACTATAATTATGGCTGCAACTGGTAAATTTTTTAAAATGTAAGTAGTGACTTAGAGTAATAGATAACAAGAGGCTATAGGTCTTAAAATAGGTCACTGACTTTGTGGTCACAAATATCAAACTATTAAAATGCTTATGCACATTTATCCCCAGTGAATGAAAAGAGTAAGAGTAGGCTGGAGTTCGAAATTCAGCTATGCTTACCTAAGTTGAAATGAGTTTACATTTCAAATTATTTTCAAAGGAAACAAAAGTGATAGTTCTGTTTTATTGACTCTACAGTTTCCAAAATAAGAAAAAGAAAGTCTAGCACAGATAACACACACTAAGATAACAAGCAGAAATCACCCATAGTTTGTCCAATGTCTGTATTTAAATAAACTCCTATTATTTGGTAATAATCAATAACCCAATGTTTAATTAGACCTAAGAGATTTGTTTCATTTTTCTAGTTTAAAAGTACAAAAAGAGTGGTTTTGGGAGAAAATAAGTACACTATTGGCAAAAATGCAGAGAAATTAGGATACTTGTACATTGCTAGTGGGACTGTAAAATGGTTCAGCCCCATGGAAGACAATTTGGCAGTTCCTCAAAAAGCTAAACAGAATTACCATATGACCCAGCAATTCCACTCCTAGGTGTACATCCAAAAGCACTGAAAACATTGCAGCATTATTCAAAATAGCTAAAAGGTGGAAACAATCCAAGCATTCATAAGCAAATGAAGGAATAAACAAAATGTGATATACACATGCAATGGATTAGTATTCAACCACAGAAAGTGCTAAGTTCTGACATATGCTATAACATGGATGAATCTTGAAAACATTATGCTAAGTGAAGTAAGCAGGCACAAAGGACAAATATTATATGATTCCACTACATGAAATATCTAAAATAGCCAATTCATAGAGACAGAAGGTAGATTATAGGTTAAGAGGAGTGGGAGGAATAGGGATTTCTTGCTCTTTGGGTAGAGTTTCTGTTTGGGGTGATGAAAAAGTTCTGGAAATAGATAGTAGTGATGGGTGTACAATATTGTGAATTTAATTAATGCCACTGAATTGTACACTTAAAAATGGTTAAAATGGCAAATTTAATGTTTTTTATATATCTATAACCAAAATAAAAAATAAAATAATACGGTATTTTAGAATTACATCTTTAACAGTACAGCAGGCAACCAGACCAAATATAAGATATCATAGCATAAAAAACATTTTATTAAGAACAAAGGCTGAATATTTTTAATTTTTAAAATTTTTTTCTTTTTTTCTCTTCTTCATCACCCTCAGATAATTTTTCTTCTTTTTTCCAAGGCTGAATATATTGATTAGGCATCAGTAACTGAATATTTTTATACTATCAGTTTCTTTGTCTATAAAATGGATGTAATAAAAGTGATCTAGATTTTCAGAAAAATTATATTCAGAATTCTATATTCAGAGATTATAAAATTAAGAAATTTTTTACATGAAATCTAAAGACAGCACATTTAAAGTCCTATTTTCCAGAAGACATGAAAATGGCCAATGAGTATGAAAAGATGTTTCATATCACATTTTAAAAAAAGCAAAATTAAAGAAAAATAAGTGATTTCTTTTTTCCATTAGAATGGTAAAAATGAATGGAATGATACCCAGAATTAGTAAAAAGGGAGGGGGTGGGCAAAGGGGTACAGGCTTCCATACACTGGAACTTATCTAGAAGTGAATCTGGCAAAATGTTTCGAAGTTCTAACAAATGTACCTAGTCTATAATTTCACTTCCAAGAATATGTCTTAAAAAAATTATTAAACTATGAAGGCATAGTGTAAATATGTTTGTTGCGGTGCTGTTTACAATAAAAAAAAATCTACAACCTTAGGGATATAGATGGTTAAAATGTTACGGTATTTCCACATAACATAGTATTACTAATACTTAAAAACTGGGATAGGTGCAGTAGCAAATGCCTATAATCACAGCACTTTGGGAGGCAGAGGCAGGAGGATCGTTTGAGGCCAGGAGTTCAACACTAGCCTGGACAACATAGTGAGACTTTGTCTCCAGAAAAATAAGAAAAATTAGCCAGGCGTGATGGTGCATACCTGTAGTGCCAGCTACTGGGGAGGCTGAGGCAGGAGGATCACTTGAGCCCTGAGTTTGAGGCAAGGCTACAGTGAGCCATGATTGCACCACCACACTCCAGCCTGGGTGATAGAACAAGACCCTGCCTGTCACCCCCACCCCACAAATTTTTTTAAATTGTGTTGAAGTATATTTATTAACACAGAAAACGTTTATGTATGTAGACTAAAAAATAGCAAGTTACAAAATAGTAGGATACTATTTTTTTAAAACACACATACGTTTGTATGCATACACAGAAAAATATAATAATGAATAAATGTTATAAGGATAAGTTATCTCTGGGTGTTGCAAAATCAAGTGATTTTCGTTTTATTTATATTTATCTGTATTTTTCTGAATATTTTTACAATGAGCTATATTACTTTTATAATCATTTAAAAGACAATATAACTTTCATTTCAGAAAAAATTAAAATAATATAAACATCTTTCTAATTAAGATTAAAATCTACAAAAGGAGCTATAGTCAATAAAATTTATTTTCCTTCACCTTCAACACACTTACCATTAAGAAAAAAAATCCTAAACACTACTCTAGTACATAAACTCTGACTATAAATATTAGCATAGATACAATATAAAGAAAGTATCACTATAACTATAGACAATGCAATTCTAGTTTACTATTGGTTAAATCTTCAGTTGTTGTTTTTTGTTTTTTTTTTGAGACGGAGTCTGGCTCTCTCACCTGGGCTAGAGTGCCGTGGCATCAGCCTAGCTCACAGGACCCTCAAACTCCTGGGCTCAAGCCATTCTCCTGCCTCAGCCTCCAGAGTAGCTGGGATTACAGGCACACGCCACCACGTCTGGCTAATTTTTCTATGTTTAGTAGAGACGGTGTCTCGCTCTTGCTCAGGCTGGTCTAGAACTCCTGAGCTCAAGTGATCCTCCTGCTTTGGCCTCCCAGAGTGCTAGGATTACAGGCATGAGGCACTGTGCCCAGCCCTTAAGGTTTTTTTTTTTTATAATAACCAGCAGCGTCTTCTGATTTTCACAAAGCATTTTTTACTAAACTTCTTAATACAGCAGTTAGGACTCTAATGAGAATATAAAGTAGTTCTGTAAACCTACTTCTGCTAAATCTTCAAAACAGCTGCCAGCTAACGGATGAGGACTGCTTTCATCAGTCATTTCAACTGTGTCTTCAATCAAACCTAAAAGTTTCACAGTCAATTCATGTATATCTGAAATGTTACTAAAAATCTTTTCAATATCCTGAAAAAAGAAAAAGAAAGGTTAAGATATATGAGGTTGAGAATTGTGTTTAAAAATTACTAAATAAGTATTAAGGGTGTATTTTCACCCAATCTCAAACTATTTTAATAATATATTCCAAAACATAGTGACAGTCATTTCAGACATGAAAAAGGAAGAGAAATTTAAAAATCTCTTGGATTACACACAGTAAAAATACTGGAAAATATAGATTCTAAATAGTGTCATTAAATAATTCTAAAACCTGGGATTACAGGCACATGCCTGTAATTTTATTTAATTTATAAAATAAAATTATACTGTGGATAATGCTAAGCAACTCTTTACATAAAGAATTCTGGCATTTGAGTGTTTTAAAACTGGCTAAAATGATAAAAGACTTGATCAAAGTTTTATAGAGTTTATTAACAAAAAGAGCTGGGATCAGAATGAAGATAACTCCTAATCCAAATACAATATAGTGAAAACCCCTTTCTAATTTTGTGTCTAATTTTCATTGTCACTGCACTTATTACATTAGTATAATAATTCACATATTTTTAAAACCCATAAATAAATAAAAGCATTTTATATATTCATAAAGTATATAAAGCTACTATTTATTAATATGATTTTAAGCTGCTGTTTGACTTTTTGGGTACACAGAATTTCAAACCCAAAAAGGTACTTACAGAAGGTTTAAACAGTTTTCTGTCAGAAAGAAAGGCTTCTCGAAACACTTTTATGATCATATTCAGTTCCCGCAGATACTGTCTTTCTTCTGCAATTTCACTTCTGACAAGGTCATAGTAGTTTAATTCACCTGAAGAACTAGGTTCATCTTCACAGAGAGAAACCAAACCTATGTCATCTTGATCAAACATGTCCATCAAAACCTGAGAAATATAAATCAGTAAGATATAAACTTATTTTCCTTACTTTTATAAAACTGCCTCAAAGTACTCGAAATCAAACATTATTAAACAATGTGTATTATAGTCAAATTTATATAAGAAAATTTAGAATAAAAGAAAAATAAAAAGTTGAAGGTGGGAAGTGTTCAAATAAAACTGGATATGGCAAAGTAAATATTTCTGGAAATAAGATAGACCTAATGGTGAAATATGTATGTATGTAGATATACGTGTGTGTAATACAGGGTGTCCCAAAAGTCACCATACATAGGGAAAATGGGAAATTGTAGCTAAATGTCACTTTATTTACAAAATATTCATCAAGTAATGATCAGCGTGATGCTTTTCTGATGCATATTTACTACCCTGACCACTGCTATTAAGTTCATCTGCTAAACTTCAAACACACATAAATGCTTAAACAGTTCTAGTGACCATTTCTTCTTTCAGAAATAGTAAAGACTGCTACCATCAACTTACATCAACCAACAGGCAAGAACCAGTTGTAAATTAAAAGCAACAGGAGAGGGTAACCATACATTTTAGAGTAACAGTTAAAAAAAAAAAAAAAAAAAAGATTAGACCTAGTTATTCATTCAGTCATTTAAGACTGAATGAAAAATACTCTGAGAGTTCAGAAAGAAGGTATAATCCTGAAAAGGAAATTGAAGAAGGAGAAAAAAGATACATGACAACTAAATAAACAACAAAGGATTCTGGACTAGATCACTGCTATAAAGGACAAGTGGCAAAACTTGAATGTTTGAGAGTTAGATGGTACAATGTATCAATGTATTAATTTCCTGGATTTTCATTATCATATTACAGTAATATTGGAGAATGTTTTTATTTGTCGGACACACTATATTGGCAACTTACTCTCAAATGGTTCAGCAGCAAAGGAATACTTTTTATTGTACTTTCAAATTTTCTATAAGTCTATGATACTCTCAAAGTAAAAAAAAAAGTAATCATAATTTTAGAAGTCAAAATAGAAATGACAAGGTATTCCTACCATGAAATTTAAGCGAAAAATCATTTTTGAAATTATGGCATAGTATAATGGATCTCAGCCATTAAAACTGCACATCAAAATCACTTGGAATGCTTTCAAAAAATACTGAGGCTTGGAGGTCAAATCCAGGCCAATTAAATCTCTGGGGGTGAGACACAGGCATCAGTACTCTTCAAAAGCTTTCTGGTAATTCTGATGTACATTAAAGGCTAAGAACCACTGGCACGTGCTAGATCCTGGACGTCATTCACCCTTAGAGGTCCCAATTTAGTTAGGCACCTTCTCTATAAAGTCTTCCTGGCCTCACCCACACTAGAGTTGATTACTTTCTCCACTGCACCTTAGACTTATTAGTATAATGGTTTTAATCACATTGTGCTGCAATTATTTGTTTACAATATTTTTATTTTGCACTAAAATAAATTCCTCCTAACACAAGGATTGCTATTTTATTCAGTGTTATAACTTCATCATGCTCAGGCCAGTGACTGGCACATATGGGGTACTTCAGAAATGTTGACTTAAAAAGTAAGGGGAACAGAGGAGGAAAAGTAGGAGGGAAAGAAAAAGAGAGAGAAAAATGAGGAGATTCAATTTTTTTTCCCTCAAGTAGCTTATAGCCAGGAAGGAATACAGATATGGAAACAAAAATTATCAGAAGAGAGTTACTTCAATATTGCAAAGTCTTTTTCTGTCTGTGCCTCACTAAACTACTCTGTGAAACCAAAGTATGTTCTTCAACATTACTTAAAAGTACCTGAGCAGAACCCCGTATGTTCTCTTTCTAAAATATAAAACTCAAACTACTTTCCTTAAACTGGTTTAAGGCTTTGGAAGATTTTTCCTGTAAGTAAAAGTTTCTCAGTGAAAAAAAAGAGATCCCCATGCTGCAATATGCTTAAAAACCTGGATATAACATGGTTACTATGTAAAGCCAGGATTTTTCTGTCTTCCAACAATAGGAATTACAAAAATTACTAATATAATCATGTATAAAAAAACATTGAGGCAGAAATGAGATAGTCACTATTATTCAAGTTAAGTTTAAATACCTTTTAATACTTACCTTATCTGCACACATTGATACTTTAATGTCCTGCTGAGATATTTCATAATGTCGGATATTAAAAACATAATTACCAGCCAATTTCAAAATATCAGCTGAGATATACTCTAGTACAGCCACAATATATAGGGACACATGGTAGTCCACTTTGTACCCCAAAACCTCCTGTGGAGAGAATAGATAATTGCAAAAAATGGCACTGTCATGTATCAGTTAAACACTCAAAAATTCCTATTTAACATCCTTGCTTATAAAGAACTTTCTATAAACTAATGTCTAAATTTATGGGTACCATAGGATATAAAACGAGCCTTTGGTCCCAGTATGAGGGTTCTGTTTTTTTTTAAAGAGACATCTAATCTAACAGCTCTGCCTTTTATAAAACAAGAATAGTTGACTCTAATATGTTAATAGAAATCTTGGGCTGAACTTCACTGAAAGCCTCTTAATACATTAACCAACACCCATCTGACAAACATCTGCTAACTTTATCCCCTAATAATAGTAGTTTCTATTGAGGGAAGGATGTATGAACTGTTCTTGAAATTGCTACAAAAAAGTCTTCAAATCCATGTACATCAAGCATATTGTAGACTAAATATTCCCAAGCCTACTTTTCCAATGTATATAAAATACTTTTGATAATACAGAGTAATTGAAAAACTTTTGAACTAACAGTAGCTTTTGACATTATGTATTTTCTTAATCAACAAAAGATTGAGAATCATGGCCTACTACACAGAAATCAATTTGGGGTAGCACTCATTAGAAGATGCCACTGAGATGCCATAATGCATTATCGCTATCATTAATCTTTAATATCAGTTGAAAGGTAATCTGATTTCACCAGAATATTTTCACTTTATATACATATGTGCATACGTATGTAAAAGTACACACATGCAAGTGCACATATACACTAACACAGACCATGCTACATTACTACTATATAAATACACCAATACTATATAAATAAAGTATTATTTGTTATAAAGAACTCTCCCAATGGTTAATCTTTCGTTACCTTCAATGAAGGATGGATCTTGTCCACAGGCAGTAAAAGAGGATTTCTTCTTTTTCGTTTCTCTATGGCAGATTGTGCATCAGCAATAGCCCATTTATCAATTGGGTGAGGAAAGGTCTTTTGAACTCGTTCCTGTTCAGATCACAGCAATACCATTGTAGTATTAACAAAAGTGTTCATAAATAGAAATTTCATGCAAAATTCAACTTTATCACTATCCTTAATGCTAGTAGATAACAGTAACATAACATGTTCTGATTCCTGTAATAAACAAATTTTTGGTTTTAAAAAAAAAAAAGGTCAGCAGCACTTTGGGGGGAGGCTAAGGCAGGAGGATTGCTTGAGGCCAGGAGTTTTGAGACCAGACTGAGCAATGTAGTGAGACGCCATGCTCTACAAAAAATTAAAAGATTAGCCAGGCTCAGCGGCGTGTGCCTCTAGTCCCAGCTACTCCAGAGGCTGAGGCAGGAGGATCCCTTGAGACCCAGGAGTTCGAGGCTGCAGTGAGCACTGCACTCCTGCCTGGTGACAGAGACGGACCCTGTCTCTGAAAGAAAAAGGAGATTGATATTAAATCACTCTCAATCACTCCAAATTAAGACGTCCTTTTATACTAAAAGTTGTTGTCTTAAAGAAACAATCTTCAAAAGAAAGGTAAACAATAGGCCAAGCACAGTGGCTCATGCCTGTAATACTAGCACTCTGGGAGGCCAAGGCAGGAGGATCACTTGAGCTCACGAGTTTGAAACCAGCCTGAATAAGAGAGATACCCCGTCTCTACTAAAAATAAAAAAATTAGCCGGGTGTTGTGGTGCACGCCTATAGTCCCAGCTACTCAGCTACTCGGGAGGCTGAGGCAGGAGGATTGCTTGAGCCCTGGAGTTTGAGGTTGCAATGAGCTATGATGATGCCACTGCCCTCTACTCAGGGCAACCGAGAGAGACTCTGTCTCAAAAAAAAAAAGAAAGGTAAACATTATAGTACCAAGGAAAATTTTGAAAGCTGTAGTAACAGGTATTTCTAAAACTCTAAAATACTTCCAAGTAACCAAGGCAAAACAATTATTTAAGCACTAATTCACTATTTCTAAATTTCATATGAATGAAATCATACAACATGTACTCTTTTGAGTCTGGCTTTTTTTTTTTTTTTTGGCTACATAATGTCTATGAATTACAGCTATGTTAACGTACATATTAATAGTTTATTTTTTATTTTGTTACCAATTAATATTCCATTTTATGTACCTACCATATTTGTTTACACATTTTCTTGTTGAAAGAAATCTGAATTGTTTGATAGTTACTGTGTTTTGAGTCCTCTTTAAAATGCATTTGCCTAACCCCAGGTTATAAAGATATTCTCCAGCATTTTCTTCTAGAAACTTTATAGCTTCAGCTTTTATGTCTAAGGCTATAATCCATCTTGAATTAATTTTTGTCTATAGTATGAAATAGGTCTCAAATTTTTTTCTCTCATAAATTTATCTAGTTGTTCTAATACTTTTGCTGCTGAAGAACTTTCTTTCCTCAATGAATTGTTCTGATGTTTTTGTCAAAAATGAACTGGCCATATATATCACACATAGTTTCAGTGGTTTTAGTTTCCACAATAATTTAGAATGATACAGATTTGGATACAAAAATAAATTTGTACAGTGGTTCGGTGACTTTTTGAAATAACAAAATAATCTTTACCTCCACATCCTGAACAGTCCTGGGTTGGGCCATGCATAATTTATTAAGCAGCTGAAAAATCAGCTCTTCAATATAATATAGAGACTCTTCATTAGCTGAGAGAGTGGGATGTACTTGCTCCTGAACCTTTAAAAAAAAAAAAAGTTCTCAGTTAAATTACTGGCAAAATAATAGGAACTCAAAAATCAATGAGAATCTTATATATAATTAGTAATATTTTACTAGAATGGTTATTCAAAAACAGACATAAAACACAAAATTTTTAAAAACCTATGTATGTTGGTCTCCGTAAACTTCTCTTAACCCACAAGAGTAGTCGTTCTTAATGTTTTTTAGAAACTCTGAAAAATCTAAGTGAAGTTACTGAACCCTCTCTTTCCTTCCACCAAAAAGCATATATACATAAAATATTCTACACAATTTTGGAGGAATCATG
The DNA here is from genome assembly GCF_020740605.2 of Lemur catta. Taxonomy (NCBI): domain Eukaryota; kingdom Metazoa; phylum Chordata; class Mammalia; order Primates; family Lemuridae; genus Lemur; species Lemur catta. The sequence continues at coordinate 44,860,148 of NC_059128.1, read as the reverse complement.
GATACCCTTAAGTCAACTAATAAATTTACTAGAAGTCTATGCACTAGGTCATGAATCCCAATAACAGAGCTGCCTCTGAAAAACTATACTCCTTTACAAATCATAGAGGTGTTCTGTGAAGTAGGTGCTACTCAGCTTTTACAATGGCATACACTCCTTATTGTCATCATCTAGCTATGCTGAGCCTTTTTTGTTGTTAAATTTCTTAAAATTAGAATCCAGAAATCCATCCTAAAAAATAATCCAGTCTGACTGGATATAAGAAATACGGTAAATAATAGTGCTAGCATGTAGTAGGTGTCCTGTAAATATTTGTTGAAAGTAAGAATAAGAGAAGTATCAAACTTTTTATGGCATGGTATTAAAAGGATATCGTGCCACTGGCACAAAAAGTAATAGATAACTTAAATAGCCTAATAGTTAACTAAAGGTAATTAAGAAGCCTTCCCTAGGCCGGGCGCGGTGGCTCACGCCTATAATCCTAGCACTCTGGGAGGCCGAGGCGGGTGGATAGCTCAAGGTCAGGAGTTTGAGACCAGCCTGAGCAAGAGCGAGACCCCGTCTCTACTAAAAATAGAAACAAATTAGCTGGCCAACTAAAATATATATAGAAAAAATTAGCTGGGCATGGTGGCGCATGCCTGTAGTCCCAGCTACTTCGGGAGGCTGAGGCAGTAGGATTGCTTAAGCCCAGGAGTTTGAGGTTGCTGTGTGCTAGGCTGACGCCACAGCACTCACTCTAGCCCGGGCAACAAAGTGACACTCTGTCTCAAAAAAAAAAAAAAAAGCCTTCCCATAAAGACAACAGTATGAAGTTGACCATTTCATCTAAATTTTCAAAATTTAGCATAAAATTTTCCTTCATATCTGGATCACATGCTTACCACGAAATCAATCATTGCCAAACAATGAGTGGCCTAAGATTTGGGGCTTTACTGTTTCCTAAGGGATCCACACCAGAACAAAATCAGGGTTAAAAAAAAAATATTTAGCATAAAATGTGTACTATAGCCTCTTACATTTTATAAGTCTATAGGGTTTATAGTGAAGTATCTTCTTTCTTTCATTCATTCCTAATATTAGTTATTTGTGTGTTCACTCCTTTTCCTGATCAGTATCTCAGAGGTTTATCAGTTTTATTAATCTTTTCCAGAACCAACTCTTGGCTTTGTTGATCCTGTATTTTATGTTTGTTTTATATTTTATTTATTTCTGCTTCATCTTTGTTATTTCTTCTGCTTTTTATGTTTTTTCTTTTTTTTTTTTTGGAGACAGAGTCTCACTCTCTTGCCTGGGCTACAGTGCCGTGGCGTCAGCCTAGCTCACAGCAACCTCAAACTCCTGGGCTCAAGCGATCCTCCTGCCTCAGCCTCCTGAGTAGCTGGGACTACAGGCACTCGCCACCAGGCCCAGCTAATTTTTTCTATTTTTAGTTGTTTGGCTAATTTCTTTCTATTTTTAGTAGAGACGGGGTCTCGCTCTTGCTCAGGCTGGTCTCAAACTCCTGACCTTGAGCGATCCTCCCGCCTCGGCCTCCCAGAGTGCTAGGATTACACGCGTGAGCCACCACGCCTGGCCTGCTTTTTATGTTCTTTTACTAATGTCTTGGAATGGATACTTAACTCGTTATTTTCCAACCTTTCTTTTCTAATATGTATGTTTTCTCTAAGAACTACTTGTATGTTCTCTAAGAATATACTATGTATGTTTTCTCTAAGAACTCCTAAAAACCCACAGATTTTGATATGGAATATCTTTGTAATCATCCAGTTCGAAATACTGTCATCACTCAGTATCCCATGGGAGATTGGTTCCAGGACCCTGTGGATACGCAAATTCATGGATGCTCAAATCTCTAATATAAAATGGTGTAGTATTCACATATAACCTACACACATTCTCACATATACTTTAAATCATATCTAGATTACTTATAATACCTAATACAATGTAAATAGTTGTTATACTGTACTGTTGGTTCTAATTCTCTGGAGAATTCAGACTAATATATCCATGCAGGACAAAAATATTATACAGATAACTTATTTGAATTCATAAAAAATAAACTTTTATTTCTATGTACCAGTAACAAAGCTAGCAAATAAAATTTTTAAATAGCATTTACAATAGAATAGAAAATACCACACACCATGAGCCAAATCTTACAAAAGTACACACACTCCTAGGAAGAAAATTAGACTCTGAAAGAAATCAAAGATGTAAATAAATGAAATACCATATTCATGAATTATTATTAATTCATTAGTAATTAATATTTTAAATATATCAATTCTCCCCAAACTGACCCAGGAAGTTATAAAATCACAATCAGAACCAAGTAGGTTGTTTTGCTGACAGTGACAAGGTAATTTCAAAATGTATATGGAAATGCAAAAGGCTAAGAAAATTAGTCTTTTTTTTTTTTTCTTTTTTGAGTCAAAGTCTCACTCTGTTGCCTGGCTAGAGTGCAGTGGTGTCATGATAGCTCACTGCAATCTCAAAATCCTGGGCTCAAGGGACCCTCCTGTCTCAGTCTCCTGAGTAACTGAGACTACAGGTGCACACCACCACATCCAGCTAATTTTTGTATTTTTTGTAGAAACAGAGTCTCACTATGTTGACTCAGGCTGGTCTCCAACTCCTGGCCTCAAGCAGTCCTCCTGCTTCAGCCTCCCAAAGTGCTAGACTTACAGGCATGTGCCACTGTACCCAGCCAGTCATGTTACTGGGATTTATTACAATGCTATAGTAATGAACAATGTGATATTGGCATAAGGATAAAGAAACAGATCAATGGAACAGAAAGAGAATCTAGAAGCAAGCCCACATATATATGGACCCTTGATTAACAAAAGTGTAACAACAGAGTATGGGGAGTGGTGGGGAGTTGTGGGGGGGCAGGGGAAATGGATGAATAGTACGGAATAACTGAATACCCATAGGGAGAAAAATCAAACTCAAACCCTACTTCACACGTTATCAAAAATGAATCCTAGCTGGATTTTAGAGCTAATAAAGTTAGCTAATAATAGACCTAATAAAGTTCTGATAATGTAAAACAAGATAATATCCTTATGACCTCAGGATAGGAAAGAATTTCTTAAATAGGACACAAAAATTACTATCCATAAAGGGAAGAACTGATAAATTTTATATCATAATTTAATTCAATTTAATTTTTTTATGAGATGGGGTCTCACTCTTGCTTAGGCTGGTCTTGAACTCCTGGGCTCAAGCAATCTATCCACCTCAGCTTCCTGAAGTGCTAGGATTATACATTATACTTTAAAGCGTAAGGTTCATCAAAGACACCTTTAAGAAAGTAAAAAGGCAAGTTACAGAGTCGTGGAAGATATTTGTAACACATATAACAAAAGGATTCACATCCAGAGTTTATAAAGAACTTCTAAAAATTCAGTAAGAAAAAAATGATAAAAATCCTAATAGAAAAAAAGAGGGCAAAAAATATTTAAACTAGAACTTCACAAAAAAAGAAATTTAAATAGTCAATATACATTAAAAATGTGCTCTAGCTCTTTGGTAATCAGGGAAATGCAAACTAAACCACAAGGAAAACTATTACCCACTCATCAGACAGCAAAACTAAAAAGTCTAATAATACCAAATGTTGATGGTTATGTGGAGAAATGGGAACACTCACACACCACTACTGGATTGAGCAATAATAAACCATTTTCAATAACATTGCCGGCCGGGCATGCTGGCTCACACCTGTAATCCTAGCACTCTGGGAGGCCGAGGCAGGAGGATCGCTCGAGGTCAAGAGTTCGAGACCAGCCCGAGCAAGAGCGAGACCCCCGTCTCTACTAAAAATAGAAAGAAATGATCTGGACAACTAAAAATATATATATAGAAAAAAATTAGCCGGGCATGGTGGCACATGCCTGTAGTCCCAGCTACTCAGGAGGCTGAGGCAGAGGGATTGCTTAAGCCCAGGAGTTTGAGGTTGCTGTGAGCTTGACGCCACGGCACTCTAGCCCAAGCAACAGAGCGAAACTCTGTCTCAAAAAAAACAAAACAAACAAACAAACAAAAATAACATTGTCATTATCCACTAAAGTTCAAGATATGCATACCCTATGACTACGCAATTCCAATACAGGATATATACATTCAGGATCTATATATATATATATCCTTTAGAGCTATGCTGTCCAATATAACAGACACTGGCCACATGTAGTTACTGAATATCTGAAATGTAGCTCCACTGAATTGCAATGGGATGTAAGTGTAAAATATACACCAGATTTCAAAGATTTAGTAAAAAAAGTCAAATATCTCAATAATTCTTACATTAAATACATGGTGGAATGATTAGATTTATTGGGTTAAATAAAATATATTATTAAAATCTATTTTACCTGTTTTTTTCTTACTTTTTACATGTGCTATGAGAAATTTTAAATGACACATGTGGTTCACATTATTATTTCTATTAGACTGCTCTACAGAAAAGAGTACACGTTTACCAAAAGATATACACAACAAGGTTGAAAAGTAACATTACTAGTGATACTCTCCAAATCAGAAAAAAGTTCAAATATTCATCTAGAGTGGAATAAATTGTGACATATTCATACAGTGGAATATACACAGCCAAAAAAAAATTACAATAGTAACAACAACTTCATAAAATGTGCGTGCATCTTCAAAATATCATTGGCAGAAAGAAGTCACATAAAAAGAATACATACAATGGGATTCCATTCACAAAGTTCAAGATCAGACAAAATTAAACGATGGTGTTTAGGGACATACGCTTAGGTAAGAAAACTATAAAGAAAATCAAGTCAGTGATTACCATAAAAGTTGCTGCCTTTTGGAGGGTTATTTTGAGAACGCGCTGACAAAGTGCTATCTTCTAACCTCAGAATGGTTACACAAGTGTTCCTTAAACTGTGTATTTACCCTTTATGCATTTTCTGATTGTGTGTTACACTTCATCATAAATAAGGTTTTAAAAAGTTAGAGAATCATCTAGTAAACAAGAAATTATCAATAAAATAAGTCTGAAGGGTTCTCCTAGCACCCAACTCAATGAACAAAATTAAAATGTCAGAACACGGGAGTCAAAGAGAATATCCTATAAGACGGGGTATGCAGCAGGTAGGGGGAGGAGCGCATTCTATGCAAGAAGCAAACATTAGCTCCAGACTTCAACAGTAACAATAGAAGCTAAATGGCAATGATGTCCAAACTAGAATTCAAAATGCTAACAAATTATAAATCAAATGATAAAATGGAGACATTCTTAGATATAACAAGGTCAAAAATTTTATCTTCCACATATTCTTTCTCATTAAGCTTCTGTAGTCTGTGCTACACTAAAACAAGGGTATAAATCAAGAAAGAGAATATGGGATCTAGGAAATGAAGGGATCAATACATAAGAAAGGAAAAAATGTCCAGGATAAAGTGAAGGAAAATTATAGGATGGGAGCTATATGATAGGCATAAAAGTCACCAGTCCAGACTGGAGCAGGTCAGAAGGCTCTGGGAGAAAATGTCTCAAGAAGATGACATTGACAGTATCTGATGGGACTAAAAATATTGAGAGAATATTTAGATAACTGGTAGAGAGTTTGAGTTTGCTAATAAGTACAATACATAGAAAACTATACAAACAAGAAAACAAGAATAATTACTAACTGTAGTAAAAGGAAAAAGTTAGGAAAGCAAAAGTGGTTTAACTGTAAGTAGCATTCATAGTCATAATAATGTAAACTTTGAATATTAATCCAACCTAAATAAAGATATAACTATTGGGTGGGGGAGGGGGAGGCAGAAATCATGTATATGTGGTAAGGTGTGCCTGGTTGGAGGGGGGAGTGGATATGCATATTAAAGAATATTAAGTCCTTACCTTTCATGGTAGGAAGTCAACAGATAATGCCCAAAACAGAAAAAACAAAAAGGATGTGCGGTAGCAGCTCACACCTGTAATCCTAGCACTTTGGGAGGCTGAGGCAGGAGGATCGCTTTAGGTCAGAAGTTTGAGACCAGCTTGGGCAAAGCAGCAAGACCTCGTCTCTAAAAAAAATTTTTAAATCAGCCAAGTGTGGTGGTACATGGCCATAGTCCCAGCTATTTGGGAGGCTGAGCCAGGAGGATTGCTTGAGCCCAGGAGTTGGAGGCTGCAGTATGTTATGATGGCACCATTGCACTTTGGACGGAGCAACAGAATGAGATCCTGTCTCTATTTAATTAATTAATTAATTCAAAATAGGTTTGGGGGAAATAAATATTTCCTCTTACAGCCTTCAATTTTTTACCATGACAAGAGGAAACTTAATTACATCTTAAGTATACATCTCTACTGAATCAACAGAAGTAAAAAAGACTTTTTTTTTCCATATAAAATAAACATTTAGCTGGGCATGGTGGTGTGCCCAAAGTCTCAGCTACTCAGGAGGCTGAGGTAGAAGGACTGCTTGAGCTCAGGAGCTTGCGGCCAGCCTGGGCAACATAGCGAGACCTCATCTATCTATAAAACATTTATATTGCAACTGCAGCATAAGACTGTTTCTTATAACATCTTTTCATAAAAAGCCTCCCAAGGGCCCTACTCAGTAACAATGACTGCCGTGAGGATTAAGACAAGTGTAACTGGGATGGATTTTTTCCCCTGTGATTATGATTTTGGTAAATAACCTACAAAACAGCTTTAACACTAAGCATCAAAGTTTCTTATGCCAAACCTCTTAAGTTAATTTCAAATATGAAAACAGTAATAAAAATAAATATACACTGTTAAAATTCCACCCATAAATGCTCTAACAGTACATCAAGATAACAATGAAAGATACCCTTACTTTGCACTTCCCCAGTATTTACTACTCAGCATGCTAAGAGACAGTAAACATAAAATTACCACATCAGAATGAATTCACCTATCATATTTTTCTGAAACACTAGTCAGAAAAAGAGCAATTAAAATAATTTTCAGTCTTTAATAGTAGATTAACAAGTCAGACCTGTATTTTAGTTACATGGTATTTTCAAACTGCCAGAAGGCATTTCCTTACACATACACTGTAAATACTCGTAATACTATAAATCCATGTATAGACACACATAAAAGCATTTCAAATTATTTTTTACCAATAAACACTATATTTGACAGGTTACAGAAATGTAATTTCCTAATTTATATTTTTTGACTTTCCATATACACAATCAAAAATCATGCTATTGTATTTGTTCAATCAACTAATATTTGAGTTTCAAGTATAATGTGGAAATAAATCCCTTTGGCTACAAAGTCTGACTGATGTTTATATCAAATTCTTCATTCCATTGCCAAGAATTTTGCAAGGATGCAAATGTCTCAAACATCCATTAAGAATACTGGAAGTTTTTTCATTATGAATGAGTTAAAATTTAATTTAAAAAGAAAAATAAATTTCATTCTAAGAATATACACTAAAACTACAAAATACTGGTGATAGAAATTAAAGACTTAAATAAATGAAGAGATAAACTTTATGAGTTGGAAGACTCAACATTAAAATGTCAGTTCCTCTTAAGTGATCTACAGGTTTAATAAAATCCCAATCAAAATTCCAGAAAGCTTTTTAATAGAAATTGATATGCTGATTTAAAAATTCTTATGGAAATACAAAGATCCTAGAATAACCAAAACAAGTCTAAAAAAGAACAAAGTTGAAGAGCTAACACTACCTGATTTCAAGGATTTTTATAAAGCTACAGTAAATCAAAACAGTATCGTACTGATGTAATGATGAGCAAAAAGCCAGGCCTGGTGGCTAATGCCTACAATCCTAGCACTTTGGGAAGCCAAGGCAGGAGGATAGTTTGAGGCCAGGAGTTCAAGACCAGCCTGAGCAACAATTTGAGACCCCATCTCTATCAAAAAAAAAAAAAAATTACAAAAATTAGCCAGGTGTGATAATGTGCACCTGTAATCCCAGCTACTCAGGAGGCTGAGCCACGAGGATTGCTTGAGCCCAGAAGTTTGAGGTTGCAGTGATCTATGATGAACAGAGGAAGACTCTGCCTCCAAAAAAAGGATAAGCAAATACACCAGTGGAACAAAATAGAGAATCCACAAATATGGATGATTGATTTTTTTTTTTTTTTTTACCAGGCAGGGTCTCACTCTGTTGCCCAAGCTAGAGTGTAGTGACTCGATCATAGCTCACTGTAACCTCAAACTTGTGGGGTCAAGTGATTCTCTTGCCTCAGCCTCCTGAGTAGCTGAGTCTACAGGCTCATGCTATCAAGCTCATCTAATATTTTTATTTTTTGTAGAGAAGGAGTCTTGCTATGTTGCCTAGGCTGGTCTCAAACTCCTGGGCTCAAATGATCCTCCTGCCTTGGCCTCCCCAAAATGCAGGGATTACAGGCGTGAGCCACCATGCCCTGCTGGACAACTGATTTTTTATAAATGCACAAAGACCTTTTGCAAAGGAGAAAGGATAGCCTTTTCAATAAATGGTGGTAGAACAAGCAGATATCTATATGTAAAAAATGAAACATACATATACAAAACTATCACACCACATATAAAACTTAATTTAAATGGATCATAGCTCTAAACATAAAATCTAAATTATAAAACTTCTAGAAAAAAAAATAAGAGAAAATTTTTGAAACCCTGGCTTAGGCAAAGATTTCTTATATATGACACTAAAGACACAGTCTCTAAAAAAAATCAAATGGATAGACTGGACTTTATAAAAATTAAAAACTTTTGCTCTTCAAAATATAATATTAAGAGAACAAAAAAAAAAAACATGCTACAAACTGGAAGAAAATCTTTGTACAGTATATACTTGACAAAGAACTTGTATCCAGACATGCAAAGAATTCTCAAAACTCAGTAAGAAAACAACTCTGCAAAAATAGGCCAAAGACCTGAACAAACACTTTACCAAAGAAGATATGTGGATGGCAAAGAACACAAAAGATGGTCAACATCACTAATCCCTAGGGAAATGCAAACTAAAATCACAAGATACCATTACACTGCTATTAGAATGGCTAAAATTAAATTACCAAGTGTTGGCAAGAGGAACTGGATCTCTCATATACTGCTGGTGGGTATGTAAAACAGTACAACTACTTTGGAAAACATCTGATAGTTTCTCAAAAAGTGAAACATCTACCTACTATTTGATCCAACCACTCTTTGGTAATTACCCAAGAGAAAAGGAAATACATATACAAAGACTTGTACACAAATGTACATAGCAGCTTTATATGTAATAGTCAAAATCTGAAAACCCAAATGTCCATCAGCAAGTGAATGGACAAACTGTAGTATACCTACATAAGGGAATACTACTAAGCAATGAAAAGGAATGGACTATTGATACATGCAATAACATAAATGAATCTCAAAATAATTATGCTGAGTGAAAGAAGCCAGACAACAAAAGAGTATATACTGCATGATTCCATACCTATAGTGATGGAAAGCAGATCAGTGATTGCCTTGGGATGCAGAGTGGGAAGAGATGGGAGGGAGAATTACAGAGTCAAGAGGAAGTTTATGGGGCTGAAGGGTATGTTAACTACCTTTATTTTGATTGTTTCACTGTGTGTATATAAAAACTTATCAAATTGTACATTTTAAATATATGCAGTTTATTGTATGTCAATTATATCCCCAATAAAGCTGTTAAAAATAGTATTAAAAATATAATATTCTAAGGTAAGATTTTTCTGATCAGAGTGTATAATCAAGAATTAGAACCATAGTTGTAATACTATAAACTCATTAAGGTCAGAAACCATTTGTTTTTGGTTTCTTCCCCCTATTTCTCCACCCCTATATTCCTAACACACAGGTAGCCTACTACCGTGTCATTAAAGGCAGGGTCCCCTGCATAAAGAAAGCACTAAGTAAATACTTGCTAAATAGATTCATGGAGCAAACCAATTTCTTGGCCTCACTGCAATTATATGGAGACTGGAAAAAATTTTAAACTCCATAAAATTTGTTTTTATTCCACTGGATATGTACCTGGAGACTCAGTTATCTCATATAACATTATAAATGAGGGAATTTCCACTGTTTCTCTATTCCTACTGTCTACAAATATTCACTTCTCACTTAAAGTCAGGGATCTTAATTAGGTGCTTTCTTGACAGGTTTTCACAATGTTTTATTTAGGTTTATTTAAAATGCAAGTAAGTACAGGCCAGGAATCTCATTCTATTTAACTTACTATTAGGTGAGAGCTTACCATAAAACAATTATATAAGAAAGAATATTAGCTGAAGCAGAAACTTTTGTCATCAAAATTTTCCTTGAATGAAATGAAAGGACATATGATCTCTAAGTATCTTCCCATAAAGGACGGCAAAAGCCTACAAAACCAAAACAGTATAGGTTAGATCAATGGTTCCCAACTTGTTTCAGTGGCAGAGCATTTGGAAGCCAGTGTTACTTGCAGAACATAAAATATTAAGACACTTATATTTCATCATAGTTAGCAGGGACAATGTTAGTAAAAATAACTATAAAACTTAAAATCAAACTATAGGCACACATTCATAAGAAAAAAACAAAAGGCATGATAAGCCATTTTCCCTTTAAAACCTCTGTATCTCTTCATTTATTTTATAATCTCCCACTACCCACTCACTAGCAAGTAAACTGCAGCAGACACCAAAATTTTTTTTTAATTATGAGAAAAAAACAAAATAGAAAAAAATAATAATATTGGTGCTTTTTTCCCTTGTGAACTGGGAAAAGATCGTTATTACTTTGTTTTATGCTAAGTTTAAAAATCCCTGGGCCAAACAGCCACGTCTACCAGCATACTACCTAGAGTACCATATGTACTCTTTCTTAAAGAAGACCTGCCTGACAAGGAGCTTGCACACAAGGGGGGAGCAAGTTCGCCTTTCTCACTTTTCCTTTCACAATTGCCCTCCTCCCACTTTTCTGAAGAAAGGCAGATCTCTCACTTAGCCTAAAACTCACTATGGTATGTTGTTCTAGGGTGCAAAAAATAAATAAATAAATTCTAGGACACTAAACAAAGACAATTATGAATATTTTCATTTAAATATATTACATTTCCCATCTCTTAGCCTACTGTCAAAAAATCCTCCGGAGGCGATAGGCCCATGAAAACAAAGAAAAAAGAGCATCTTTAAGAAATATTTAAGGCAATATTATAACACCTTCATTTAGGAGAAAAAATCAAAAGCATGCTTTCATACCTTACCTATCTGTCTTACTATTAATATTTGAATTCAGAAATGGTGGGCATACAGCAGATAGTAACATTCATTTGACTTAAAAAATTAAATCAGACTTTGTCTGACAAAAGACAAATATGACTAGAGTGGCTGGCTTAAAAATTAAAACTGACTTCACTAATGAGGTCATGTGGTAGATATTTTCCATAAAATAATGAGTTTGGTAATCAGAATTCCAAGATGGCCCCCAAAATTCCCACCCCCTGGTATATATGCCCTGTATAGTCCCTTCTCCTTGAATATGGGTGGAACCTGTGAATATGATGGGATATCATTCCTGTGATTAGGTTACCATACATGGCAAAGGCAGCTAAGGTTTTTATGAATTGACTCTGAGTTCATCAGAAAGGAGATTATCCTGGGTGAGGCTGACCTAATCAGATGAGTCTTTAAAACTGGTCTAGAAGTATGAGATAAGGGGTAGTAGCAGATGCATTCCGGTTGACCTTGGAAGAAGCAAACTGACATATTATAGTAAGTGTCATGTGGCAAGAAATGGCAGGTGGCCTTTAGGAGCTCAGTCCTGTAACTGCAAGGAAATAAATTCTGCCAATAATCACATGAGCTTGGAAGAAGAGCCCAAACCTCAAATGAGACCACAGCTGCAGCCAAAACCTTCACTTCAGCTTTGTGAGACCCTAAGCAATGTCCAGCTACACTGTGCCTAGACTTCTGACCTACAGAAACTGTGAGATAATAAACAGGTTTTATATTAAGCCAATATGTGATAATTTGTTATCCAGCAACAATAACACAATGGGCTAGGTCTGCAGCTCCAAAAATTCAAGGAAAATATATTTAAAGAATGCGATAAGATAAAGTGCATTTTATCAATAAATATTGTCTTGGCTAAACTGTACGGAAGTTAATACTGTTTTATTGTCCCAATTTTTCTTCAGTATATTGGATTAAACAAAGTACTCTAAAGACCAGATAACAAATTATTTTCCAGGCCAGGTGGTTTCCAATTTTTTACCTTAAACAAAACTGAAGGAGAACCCAACTGAGTTGCTGGTAGACAGATCATTAAAAATCATTTCTGATGATAGATTTACTATATAATTTGAAAGAATTATATAATTTGGCATATAATTTGAAAGAAGCTTAAAAATTGGGTTTGATTGCTTTAAATTTTTCTTCTATTTATGCTAACAAGGGTTCTCAGGGCTTATATTTATAAAGTGGAAAACAGGAATAGAACTGATGCTGAACTCCAATTCACTTTGGCTAGACTCTCTCTCTCTCTCTCTCATTATAGCATTAATATTCACCCATGAAACATGAACTAATTTAAAAATAATGCAAACAGTTACATAGATGTTATTGAGAACTGCATATTCAATAAAGCTTTATGGTTATTAATTATTTTTCAAAATTCATGACATTTGTATGTCTTTGACTATGTCCTATCAACTCAAGATCAATTCAAAAGGAAGGTCTTAAAGCTTTATGATCATAGGAGAAATCTTTAAAAATTCAATATATGGACTTTTTGTTGTAAAGAAGTATTAATACAAAGGAAGGATCAATCAAAGACTTTTTTTTTTTTTTTAGAGACAGGGTCTCCTCTGTTGCCCAAGTTGAAATGCATGGTACAATCATAGCTCACTGTAAACTCCAACTCCTGAGCTCAGAAGATCCTCCTTCTCTACCTCCCAAGTAGCTAGGACTACAGGCACATGCCACTGCACCCTGCTAATTTTTTAAAACATTTTTTTGTAGAGACAGAGTCTCCCTATGTTGCCCAGACTGGTCTCAAACTCCTAGCCTCAAGTAATCCTCCTGCTTCAGGCTCCCAAAGTGTTGGGATTATAGGTGAAGCCATTGTACCTGGCCAATCAAAGATTTTTTACCAAAAAGTATTATATTAGAATATAATTGGCCAGGTACAGTGGCTCACACCTGTAATCCCAGCACTTTAGGAGGCCAAAGTGGGAGGGGATCACTTGAGGCCAGGAGTTTGAGACCAGCTTGGGCAATAGCATGATCTCGTCTCTACAAAAAATTAAAAATTAAAAAAATGAGGCAGACATGGTGGCATACACCTGTAGTCCCAGCTACTCCAGAGGCTGAGGCAGGAGGATCATTTGAACCCAGGAGTATGAGGTTGCAGTGAGCTATGATGATTCCACTGCATTCTAGCCCAGGCAACAGAGCTAGATCCTGTCTCAAACAATAAAAAAATTTTAATTTAGAATATAATTATGTGGGAGAAGCAGAATGAAAAGTTCACAGAGAAAAAAAGAACAATGTAAAATTTCCAACTGTTAAAAAAACTTTGTCATGTGTATTTTAAAAGGATGATAGTAACCAATTATTTGGGCACTTAGATTCCATTTGAAACACTTAAAAGATTGATGAACTGTTTTACTTTAAAACATCAATATTTATAACACATATAAAATTATATCCACTACAACTGTTTAAACTTAAGATGAAAATTTCTAGATGTCAACATAAAAATGTACAAGTTTTTCAAAATTCTTTTGGAGATACACAGCAAAAAAGTTAGAAAACTCCCAGTTTAGGAGAAAGAATCAAGAAAAGATTCAGTGTTGATTAGATGTAAGCCTGGTTTGAGAAAAGGGGGAAGATGATGATTAGGTTTCTGGCTTGAGAACTGGATATACCATTTATACTGAAGATGCAGGTTTATGGGAGAAAATAACAGCTTGGTTTATACTTTGAACATCTGTGAACAGTTATGTGAGACTGTCCAGGAAGCAGAGGGATGTAGCTGTTTCAGATAGGCTGCCCGGGTAGGCCTCTCCAAGAAGAGGATGTTTGACTATCAAGACCTGAAGGAAGCAAAAGGGCCAGCCACGTGATTATCTGAGGGAACGGCATTTCAGGCAGAAGATACAGAAAGTACAAAAGTCCTTAGACTAAAACATGCCTAAGTGTTACAGGAACAAGAAAGCCAGTGTGGGGCAGGAGTAGAGCAAACAAGGTACAGCAGTAAATGAGGTCAGAGTGGGGGGAAGGGAACACTACCAGAACGTACAGGGCCTAGCAGACCACTGAGAGGACTTGAACTTCTATTCTGAGTGCTAAGAAAATTTTGAACAAAGGAGTAATGTGATCTCACTTATCTCTATTATGCTGAGAAAAAACTGAATGGAGCAAAAGTAGAAGAGAGGAGACCAATTAAAAGGCTTTCTCAGTACTCCAGGAGATTGGTGATGATGACTTGATTCCAAGTGGTAAAAGCAGAAAAGTCTAAAATGGTGACTGAATACAGTTATAGTCTGAAGTAGAGCTAAAAGGATTTGCTGACAGATTAGATGTGTAGTCCAAAAAAAAAAAGAAAAGAAAAGAAAAGCAATATTCAAGAATAATTTAAGATTTTGAGTTTGAGCAACTAGAAAGATGAAGTAGCCATTTACTGATACAGGAACAACTACAAAAGGAACGAGTTTTGTGGGGAAGAGAAGTTGTTCAGTATTGGTTGAGATCCCTATGTGGGAGGATCGAGAAAAAAGTTGGATATCCAAGTTTAGGAGACAGGTCTGAGCCAGAAATATAAATTTGTAAATTATTAAATATAGGTGATATGTGAAGCAATGAAGCTGGGTGGGATCGCCAAGGGAGCAAGTGTAAATAGAAATAGAAGTCTAAAAACTAAGCTCTGAGGAGGTCAGAATGATGTGGTCAGGAAGATGAGAAGGAATCAAAAAAGGAGAAGACCTAGAAGGAATATCCAGAGAGAGAGGAAAAAAAAAACAGGAGAGTTCGATATTCTGGAAGCCAAATGATGAACAGAATTCCAAAAAGAGAAAGAGATCAACTGTCAAATGCTGCTAATGGGTCAATTAAGAAACAACTACAAAGTACTTTGTAAGTAAGAGGTAGTGTTTGAATTTGCAAAATGGTTTAATGAAGAAAACTAGGGTACAGGAAACTTTACTTGGAAGAGCTAATATCAGTGGCTCTTATCTAGATCATTGATGTTATTTTCATTGCACTGATTTATTTCCACATGTTAAAATGTGAAGTGAATAACACTTTATACATTTCAAAAAGCTTTCTATTTACTATCGCATGATTTTATGCAAAAGAGGAAAAGAACTTTAGGTTGTTAACTGTTAACGTGACTACATGAGATAATGCTAAATCCATTAGTTAACATTAAAATTCCTTTCTGACTCAAATATTCAGGCTAATAGAGGATATAATCAAACTACTATTCCCTAGAAAGAGAGGCCACAGTTAATATAAAAGACATATACTTGATCTATGTCAAGTGGCAACACAGGTAATGCTCTGGATAGTCAGCATAAAACACTTTAATGGAATATTATTGCTCCAAATATACCATACCAAAATTAAACTTAAAACAGAAGAAGGCTACTAAATCATGGTTGACAGGAAGCCAAATGCAGCAAGTTAAAATGCATTCCTAATGCTCATCCAGTTCTGGCTGAACCCCTTGGGTCAGTTTGGGTCATTATTAGTTTGGAATAATTCCAAATGACTCTCTCAAGTTCTGTTGTTACATTCAAGTAGCTTTAGGAAATCCAGAACAGGCCTCATGTCACAGAACTCACAGGGTCTCTAATCAGTTTCTGGCTTTGACTTGGAGTAATCTTTTCAAAAAGCAATTCTGATTAAGCTAATATAGTTACTTTGTACATAAATGATAACCCTACAGAACGACGTATTCTCAGGCACCAAAGACCTAAACTCGGTGTACCAATAGTCTGCTACACTGGCCTCATCTCCTCATTCTCTTGGTTCTTTAAAACAAGTCATGTACCTACCTTTCCCTCAGCCTCAAATCCTTTTCTCCCCTTTGTTTTGTTAATTCCTATTGCTCTTTCAGATAATTGTTTAATTCTTTATTATCTGTCTCTCCCAGGCCTCTCTGCCACGGCCATTTAGAATGGAAGCTTTATGACAGCAGGGGCCTCGATACATCCTTAGTATCAAGAATAGCACTTGCCCTAACACATGGGAGGCACTCAGTAATATATTTGAATATATCCTCTAGAACACAGAACAAATGTTACTTCCTTAAAGAAGGCTTCTTTGACTCCCTTATATTTTAGTGATACCAACTTCATTCTCTCAAATCACCCTATACTTTTCTTGTGGGCCCCAGGCAATCTTCTAAAGTGAATTTCCAATAAACATTGGTACAAAGGCAGAAACACTAGAATTTCACAAAAGCATTTCTGAATCAAAGCCCTCACCCTCTTTTTTTCCTTGCCATGGACAGCTTATTAATTAACCCAGACAGTCTCTCACACCTCTTGCTTTTCAGACAGATATCTAAGAGCAAACTGTCCTGGGGTGGGAGGTGGATATTTACCCTAAATCAAATTAGACTCAGGAACAAAGTAACTCAACCAATTCTTTCTACCTCTCTCTGACATTTGTAACTACAGGTGGCAAGACAACATTTACTTTTCCATGGCTAGCCTGGTGAAGAACACCTTACCAAAAAGGCATCGACAAGTGGTAACACAGTAATTCTTTGGATAGTCACCACAAAACACCTTAATGAAGTATCAGGGACTGAAAAACCTGATAAAATGATTTTAAGGCATATTTCCCATATGAAGAATGCCGATTTATCTCAGCACACAATCAAACAACAAGCACAAAGTACCAAAGGCATTTCAAAGACAGAGACTAATAAACTACATTTACAAATATATCCATGCTCTTTCCCCCCCCAAGTAATATGATAGCTTCAGTGTTCTTGGGGAGTAGTGGTGAAGGCATTTATATTCCTGGTTCTTTTAGGGAAGATACATAATTTAGCAGTAATGTAACAATCCATGTATTATTATCCATTAGTAATGTCATTTCACTCTGTTTTGTAGCTCTCTGTGTTTTTAAATGTCCTGGGTGAGGTTGACTAATATTTTAAAAGTTAAAGAACAAACAAGTTAAAGACCACATTTCTATTTCTGAAATTATTTTTCCATAAATCTATTTTTCAATCTTTATGCTTCTACATAATGCAATGAAACTTAATGTTTTTTTAACATCCCTTCCATTTTCAATGTTGACAAGAGTGATTCTGCCAAATATATATACACATATATATTCAGTTTCCATAAAAATTAACCAAAACTTGAAAAATAAACAAAAGAGAATAGTTAAGTACTTTTCAGTGCAGTGCTATCCTTGAACCATTGGTTACTTTCTATTGACTGGGCTATTTTACAAACCTATAAGATTAACTTACAGGTTTTTGGCTGGTAGAGATGCAAATAATTTTTATCCAGTGAAAAAACTTATCCTTTTATGTTCTTTTAGGATATTAGCTAATTCTGTATCTAACCCAGCAATCTTAATATTCCCTTAATAAATTGCCTATACCTACCTCCTCAAATTTTCAAATGAAGTGGCTTTAACATTGTACTAGTTCCCTCATTAAGTAATGAATTAAATCAAAATCACTGATACAAATTCATTTACATATGCATGAAAGTCATGACTTCACCTTTCTAAAAATTATATTTTAACAAATTTTTGGAGGTTCCACCAAGATGCCCAAGTGGACTAACCTGACAGAGCTGATTAAACTACATTGCTCCTTTCACAGACACACAAAAATATTCCTTACAGCTGAGCTCAGAAATATCTCATTTACATAAACCAAAACCTCAAAATTTAGAATTTTCAGTCTAAATGGTAAATATCTTTATAACAGGGCCTTGGCTTTTTAAAATTTGTCTTTGTATTCTTAGTGTCCAGCATGGTGATGAGTACCTAAAATGTGTTTAATAAACATTAAGTGACTGAAGGAAGGTAGAGTACACATGTTCAATGGGAACACCAACTGAAGGAAAGAAATATTACAGTCAAACCTAGTAGTCTTTTGTAACTATCTGGTCAGCTGGAGGAGGAAGCCAAGTTCTAGATGCTCTGAATGTAAAGACAGAGCCTCCCCCAAAATGGCAGAAATTCTGACTGTACAAAGATATGGGTGGCAGATAAATATCAGAATTTAAAACTTCCTGCAAAGAAAGAGTGGACCTCTAACTCTTTAAGAGTTACAAATCTTAGCAGACACTACAAGCCTAAAAGTTGCAATGTCCCAAATACCACAAAACTGGACATAATCCGAATTACTTTCACTAAAAATTTTCCAAAAATATAAAAAACATTTTCCGTAGGAATGTATCTCAATTCTATAATAACACTAAGTTAATAAATTAATAGAAATTGCTGTTTTAAATTCACATCAAAAGACTGAATTTTCTTAGATGTGTTTATTTCATAAACAAAGCATATGTCAGAATTGTGGAATATGATAACATAATGTCCACAAGGCACTTGAGTTCTAGGAAAACAAGCACAACATATAAATGCAAAGTAATAGCACCAAAGCAATGAATTAGGACTGGAAAATAATCCTGGCTTTGTTTCTTGCCTAACCTGAAAAAGTAAATCTATATCTGTTTGTGAAGGATTCTGAAGTCAAAGCTACCTACTGAGTAAATTATGCAACACATATTGAAATACTATTTGTTACCAGACAGTTCTAATGAATGTATACCTGCATCACATTGCCAACAATATAGACCTACATGATAACTGCACTAACACTACTGCATGGTCAAAGGGCTAATTACTAGGTAAGCATTTCCCCCTTTACTTTTAATTCAGACCAGAGTTCATTATCACTACTCAGCACACTTTTCATTGCTTTCCCAGAACTGGGCTGCACATGGAAGGAAGGTCAATTTAACTTAATACTTTAGCACCTGGCACACCAGTGAAACGATAACTGTTTAAGCTGCCTCTAGTCACCTCCACCAAGTTCTTTAAAAAGACATGACTTAATATTTGCCCCAAGGAAAGCAATACCTCCTTACAAGAATTATGAAAATATTGGAAATCTGAAACTCTCAGTGCATGGAGAAAATGTTTTTACCTTCAAAATACACTACTTTCTTTCATTTACAGACATTTAATGTGTGAAGATTTATTTTTTAAGTGCAGTCTTTTAAATTAATCTTTTTCCCCTTTATTACTTTAAAATTTATTCTTGGTTACTTTGCACAAAAGGCAGAAGGGACTAAGTTTGCATCAATGGCAAAGAGAGCCCCTACTCAGCAGGCACATAGCTAATCTTGCACCCATTTACAGTTTTTAAATTTGTCCTGACTTTGTAAAAGGATTTATTATAAAAATGATAGTATGGTTATCACCTAAATTACACAGAGGAAGACTGACACCATCTACAGGAGAGATGCACCTTAGCAATGCATCCAAATTTGAAAGATTGATTTGTATAACCTGTACCTTTTTTGTTTCTTAAAACGATTCCAAGTTCTAAATTGCACCCAGTGAAGAAACTGACCAAATTTTATAAGGTAAATCTCTTGTAAATACGTAAGACACTTTTTTGCAGGAAGTGGAGAGGCGCTTTAAATTTACCTCAAGAACCATAAAATGAATACATTTCACACATGTGAAACATCCATGTTACAAAAAATCATTGCCTCATAAGTGAGTGGACACCCTTGACAAGCAAATTGCTTAGGGGGAACACTCCCAAAGAACTTAATTAAAACTAATTACCCGGCCTGAAAATGTGCTTTTGTTTTAGAAACTGTCTAAATACCAGCGGGACTTTCTCCTGCCCGAATCCAGCCTGAGGACAACAAATTGGTCAACGGCGGAAGTTGCCTGACGAAATTACTGCAACATAAAATCCAGTTTTATGATCATAACAAAACCTTCCTTCCGGGACCACGCAAAAAAAAAAAAAAAAACTTGCGAAAACGTCCTTCTGGATGCAACAGGCAATTATGAGCACCCCCGTAGCCAGCCAAACAGCAACAGTTCGGCCCTGGGGACTCGATACTGGGAGGACGAGCTGCTCCCCGTTAGAATCTCGGGGGGCCGCGGCCCGGGCACCCCGCCCGCCTGCCGCCCGCTCGCCGACGACGCCCCGGCACCTCCCTCGGCCGCCCCGGCCCCAGCACTGACCTTCCGCAGGGCCGAGACCAGCAGTCCCCGCCATTTCGGACTGTTCTCCTCGCTGAAGAACTCGTAAGGCTGCGGCGCCTGCTGCATGGCCCCAGCGGCAGCGCCTCCGCATCGGGGGCGGCCCGCGGGCCGAGCCGGGCCGGTGGCCTGACAGGCAGGGCGCGGGCCGCCTCGCCTCGCCTCGCCGGCGGCCGCCGCCTCCCGCCCGGGCCGAGGCTACGGCCGAGGCGGCTCGGAGGCGGCGCCGGCGGGGCCCCAGAGGCGGCTTCCTCGGCCGGGCGGCCCTCGCCCCGCGAAGCGCCGGCAGAGGAAGCGCGGCGGCCCGCGGGCCCGGGCGACCTCCTTTCCCCGCGGCGCTGGCCCGCTGCTCGGGCGGCTCCTCCGCCTTTGTCTGGGTTCGCAGCCCGGCGGGGGTACCGCCGGCCTGGCCCCCGCCCGACTCCCGCTACGGCCGCGGCGGGCGGTGAGCGGCGGCGGCTGCTCGTCTCCTCATCGCCTCATCCCCGCCCTCACGGCCGATACCGCCGCCCGGCCCGGCCCGGCCGAGTCACCTCCAGAGGGCCCTGGGGGCCGACCGGGCGTGCGCGTCGGGAGAGCCAGCCCCACTCTGGCGCACACGGTGCGGGCCGCCGCCGCCGCCCCTTCAGCAGCCGCGCAGAGCGCCCCGGGGCCGCCGCCGATCGCCGGGTCCCAGCAGTCGCGGCTCGGCCCGCCCCCTCGGCCCAGCGCTCATTATCCCGAGTCGCCCGAGAAGCCCTGCACGGAGCATGCGCGCCGCGGAGCGGGCAGAGGCGCCGGCCAGGCGCGGGGTGCGGGGCTCGGGGGGGGCCTCCGGGGGGAGAGGAGTCCGCCTCTCCCGGGGGCTTTGCAGGGGGCCTGTTCCAGACAGACTCTCCAACTTATGCATATGCTCCCTCCTCTTGACCTTCCTAAGGCAATCCTGACTCCGTGTCACTTGGCGCGTCTGAGTCCCGGGACTGCAGTCGTGCGTGGCAGTACAGGGATTTGGAGAGAATAAGGGCATTCAGGCGGGACACAGTATTTAACGTATTTGTGCTCTACTTGGCTTCTTTGTTTATATATGTACTGTATGTGGATACAAAGTGTATACTATATGTAGCATATAGTTACTATGTAGGAGATAGTAACTATTTCATACGGTGGTGGTGTGGGGACCGAAGCATGAAAAGAAAGCACACGGTGGTAAGGCCAGAAGAGGCAAAAGACAATGATGTTGATCAAGCTTGAACTTAAAGATCTTTGACTTGCACGAACCCGTGTGTTTACAGAATCATAACGTTTTTGTAAAACTTTCGAAAGATATTTTCTTTATCATGTCTTCAAATTGTGCAGGCTTCAGGTACTGCAAAACCTGGATCCACCCGTGGGATGCGCTTACACTCATTAGCAACCCAGAAAAGATCTGACATTAAGCTTTTCTGAACTGAAGAGGCATAGACTTTGGAAACTATATCATTAGCACAAATTTCATCCCTCTAAAGATGCTAAGCACATGATTTTTAACAGGTTGTAAAGAAGACAGTCATTTATTTACTCCCTGTCCTCAGCCACCAGCAGTGAGGAAGGGAAAGGGAAGAACAGAGTGCAAAAAATTACTCAGTGCCACAATTCAGTTCCAGGATCAGTAGCTAAGCAATTATTCTCCCCAAATCACGCACCATTTTGTCCTTTTGGCAAAATCAGTAAGGCAAAGTTGGAAAACTTAAGAGATCATTTTTCTAATCCAAGTATCCACTAAGTCAAGAATGTCCTCTAATAAATGGCCACATCCATTCCCATGTCCTTAGGATAAAAGATAGGACAGTAAAACCCTTGTATTTCTCCAATTAATCTTTCCATCTGTGAGGGCAAAGACTTTGGCTTATATGAGGGTCCTTATTTTCTCTCCTATTCCCAGACCCCAGCTATAAACTACTAGAATGTCAAACTACTAGGCTGTGACTGTATTTTCTCATAGGAGAGTAAAGTTGTTAGTGAGAAGTTTCATTCTTGGCCAAGGATACTGGAAGGCTTCTTTGGGCCAAATCTGGCCTGACGACACATTTTGTTTAGCTAAGGCTGTATTTAAATTTTTTAAATTGTTAACATTTTAAAATCAAGAGATTTCATATAAAAATCTGTATTTCCAGCTTCACTTGACAAAGATCTGGCAACACTGGGCCCTACTGCATTCGTGCAAGGGAATAATCAGCAGACGCTGGGTAGTGGCTGCCCTGTTTAGAAAAGTATGCTGTCCCATTTCCAGTTGGCTATACTCTCCACCTGGCACTCTTCACCCTTTTATGTAACCTGCCTAGTCTCTACAGGCATCTGAGTTGTGATCTCTGGGCTAGGCAAACAGAAATTTGATCCACGTGCATGTGGAAAATAATCCAAGAATGACAGCAGTCAAAAGTTTCCCAACCAGACAAATGGGCCATCTAGAAAAAAATGTTGGATCCATATCCTGCACTCTACACTCGGATAAACTCCAGATATGTCGAAGATTTAAATGTAAAAAATAAAATGAGAAAATAATTTGTTTATAACCTCAGAGTGCAAAAGATCTTTTTTCACTGTTATACAAAATCTAGAAGATTGATAAATTTGATTTTTAAAAATGTATGGCAGAAAACATCACCTCTAGATAAGCCTAAAGGCAAATGACAAACTGGAAAATATATCTGCAACTGATTTTTTTTTTTTTTTTCGAGACAGAGTCTCAGGCTCTGTTGCCCGGGCTGGAGTGCCATGGCGTCAACCTAGCTCACAGCAACCTCAAACTCCTGGGTTCAAGCAATCCTACTTCCTCAGCCTCATGAGTAGCTGGGACTACAGGCATGTACCACCATGCCCGGCTAATTTTTTCTATATATATGTATGTTTTTAGCTGTCCATATAATTTCTTTTCTATTTTTAGTAGAGACGGGGTCTCGCTCTTGCTCAGGCGGGTCTGGAACTCCTGAGCTCAAACAATCCACCCGCCTCGGCCTCCCAGAGTGCTAGGATTACAGGCGTGAGCCACCGCGCCTGGCCTGCAACTCATTTTTGAAGTTACTTTCCCTAACGTATAGAAAAGCTCCTACAAATAAATAAGACTAAAACTAAAAAAGAAAAAAAAGGAAAAGGGAGTTCACAGAAAAAAATATAAATGTCTCTTAAACATATTGAAGATGCTCACTTCACTTATTTTTTAAAATGTAAATTTAAGTTATGCTATCATTTTTCACCTATTAAAATATTAATAGCATAGACCAAAAAGTTTGATTACACACTACGATGGTGAAGATATGAGGAAACAGGCATTCTAATTTCTTATTGATGGTAGTATAAATTGTTTCAACTTTTGTCAGGGCAACTAGATGATATCTATACCAGTTTCAAAGGTACATACCCTTTGACCTAGAAAATTCTAGGAATATTTCCTGTAGGTATACTTGCTCATATGTAGAATTACTTAAAGACAAGGTTATTCTTTGCAGTGTTGTTTGTTATAGCAAAAACAAAACAAAAAACCCTCTAGAAGTAAACAATTTAAATAATCATCAGTTGGAATTGGGGACTGGTTCAATAAAAAATAGTAAATCCATACAGTGGAACCTATAAAGTTATTTAAGAATAACCAGGCCTTTCTGAATGTCCTCTAATATATAATGCAAATTGAAAAGAGCAGGATATATAATATAGTATGTAGAATGTGGTACTGCTTGCATATAAAAAAGGCAATATTTTATTATATAAGTATATAGTATTTTGTTACATAAGTATTTTATTAAATAAATACAATTTCTCTGCAAGGCTACAGAGATTTTTGTTGCCACAAAGATCAAAAACTAGGTGGCTGGGTAAGAGAGGGAGACTTTTCACCATGTGCCTTTCTGTGACTTTTGAATTTTCAGTCATATGAATATGGTACTTATTAAAAACATCAATTAATTAAGAAGGGCACCATTGTTTGTTGTTTGCTTGTTTGTTCTGAGACAGGATCTCACTCTGTCACCCAGGCTAAAGTGGTGCAGTGGCACAATCATAGCTTACTGCAACCTCAAACTCCTGGGCTGAAGGGATCCTCCTGGCTCAGCCTCCCCAGTAGCTAGGATTACAGGTGCACACCACCATACCTGGCTCATTTTATTTTTTGTAGAGATGGGGTCTTGCTATATTGCCCAGGTTGGTCTTGAACTCCTGGCCTCCAATGATCCTCCCATCTCGGCCTCCCAAAGTGCTAGGATTACAGGCATAAGCCTAAAAGATATTTTTTTAAAGGAAAAATTTCCAGCCTGATTATAAACATTTGCTTCAAATGTTAAAAAATGAAAATGTTAAACACACTGATACTATAAGAAGGAGGGCCTATGTACACATAACAAAAAGCTCAATCATAAACTTGAACTGAAATTAACATGCTAATTATCATAATAATTTGATAGTAATTTTGCTTGTTGCTTTTGAATTTAGAAAGGCTTTTGGGAGATAATTTTAATAACCCAAGCACATTTTAAGTTTTAAAAGGCAGTTAAAATTTTACCACTAATATTCTCCCACTGAAAAACATTTTGAAGAAGGACTTACTCAACATTTCTCCCATTTACTCTCTCATACTTCCTCAATTTATTTAAAGCTACAAGTGCTGCCAATCAGTAACAAACCAAAGCAATGCCACAGCTAGCTCTGGTCCTCTTACAGTCCACCTGCTTGAAAGAAGTTGGAGCAGGCACTCAAACAGACATCCTTTTATGAGTGGCTCATGACCAGAAGCCCAACCCTCTGCAAGAGACAGCATACCAAAAATGTCATCCCAAGATAAACTATAATTTTGTATGAAATTCCAAAAGATTGATTTATTGTGCCCCCAC
Organism: Lemur catta; assembly: GCF_020740605.2. Classification (NCBI taxonomy): domain Eukaryota; kingdom Metazoa; phylum Chordata; class Mammalia; order Primates; family Lemuridae; genus Lemur; species Lemur catta. Next base: position 44,835,081 of record NC_059128.1, on the reverse strand, counting down.
AAAAAAAGCAGCTCTGTGTGTTTATATGCTACATAAAATCTGCTATTGAACAAACATAATATTTCCTGGTGCTCTAGGGTATGACGATGACACTGAGGTCATCCAGATACTGCCACCACTACCCAATGGAAAATCATTTTTTGTGAGGAAGTAGCTATTCCAGACACCAACTCTTATAATAAAGGTGAAAGGAAAAGGCATCATTCAAGTTCTTGTTATTTATGGGATAGCAATAAAATCCTTCCATGTTCTGACAGTCATAAAGTTGACCTGTCAACAATGAATGTATTCATAATCTGTTCAGTACAGCTCCCAGCTAGGGGTGTGTTTGTCGGCAATCATCTGTGTGTATTGATCCTGATCACAGAATAGGGAACTTGGTAAGGAGAAAAGAAATAAGACAGAAATCGACCTGTTTGCCCCAAAGTGTTAACAATTATAGTAATTTGCCTAAGGTGTTTACTATTTGTGCCTAATTACTAGGTGTGATGGATATAGTATATGGCCAGCAACATATATTCTACTCTCCTACTAACCCAGAGATTGGAAAGCTAAAACCCATATTTCCTAGATTCCCTTGCAGCCAGGGTTCTGAATATGATTTAGGTTGGGCCTATCAGATGCACAGGATTGAGATCTAGAAGGTAGACGTGAGTTAGAAGCTGCAATTCTGATATTTCTACTGGCAAGCATCATTCAGTCATTAGTTTTGTACAACAGCAGCAATTGCTAGACTCACTGTGTGGCAGTTCCCTGTTTGTGGAATAGTTGTTTTGAAACTGCTCTCTTGGTGGCTTGGTTCTGTGGTGTGGCTTTGGAACTTGTTCCTGAAAGCTCAACCTAGAGGCTACTACATCAGCCTTCCAATGATTTTGTACGCTTTAGGATAAATTTGTTCTTTTTTAACTAGCTAGAAGGGATTCTATTCTCTGCAACTGAACCCAAAATACTATACCAAACAGTACAAACCTCCTCCCTCAGGAGTAGGAAATGTGGCATATGCTAGTTTATACCACTAAACCACAACAAAATGTTTTTATGATTACAATACTATATTCACTGATAATCAAACTTTAATTTGTTGATGAAATTCACATTTACTTTCTACTTAGGAAAAAATAGTGTGATCCTTTGGTGTGATCCATTGATGTGATCCTCTTATAAACTCCTGTTGCTACTCCTGTAAGCTATTTAAATAGCCTAGAATGACTTTCCAGATTCCCTTCAACCCTGTGGTTCTCACCTAGCATATCCATTCTTAGAATAAATGCCATCACTGTATGCTCTTTCTATAGGAAAGTACTATCCTCTCAATTGGAAATGCTGGTAGAACCTTGAAATCCTTAAATCATGTCAACCTTTCTAAAATAACATTAAATACTAGGCTTTTTCTTTCTTTAACTCCAGAAAACTTACCAAGTAATTTTTGAGAGAAGTCTAAACTAAAATTGTGTTCAGGCTGGGCGCAGTGGCTCACACCTGTAATTCTAGCACTCTGGGAAGCCGAAGCAGGTAGATTGCTTGAGCTCAGGAGTTCAAGACCACGCTGAGCAAGAGCAAGACCCCGTCTCTACTGAAAATAGAAAAATTAGCTGGGTGTCATGGCATGTGCCTATAGTCCCAGCTACTCAGGAAGCTGACGCAGGAGGATCACTTGAGCCCAAGAGGTTGCAGTGAGCTACAATGACTCCACTGTACTCTACCTGTGGCCACAGAGCAAGAATCTGACTAAAAAAAAAAATAAAACTACGTTAAAAAATTCATTAAAAGTACTGTAATGTAAAAATTCATTATAGGAGTGGGAGTTCACTCCTATAATCTCAGCACTTTGGGAGGTCAAGGCAGGAGGATTGCTGGAGACCAGGGATTCAAGATCAGCCTGGGCAACATAGTGAGAACTTGTGCCTACCAAAAAAAAAAAAAAAAAATTCACTACCAACCACAAAATTTTAACAAAGTAAAAGCAAAAAGCATCTTTATATCCCCCAATTCCAAAGCACAAAGTTGGACAACTTTTCCTTTTGGCCTATAATCAACATGCTTGGTTCTGAATGTTAGAAGAATCCACGCAATCAGAACTTTGTACATGTCCCAGCTGGAATGATTTATCAAGAATCTAAGAAAAAAGCAATCAAAGGCATCCTGGGAAAAAGCAATTGATATGTGGCCAGTGTGGTTTGGGAAGCCTGCCCCAATCCTACTCAGATATCCAAAAACTGCCCTAGTTCATAAACTGATATCCCTATAAGATACCTCTTATATTCCCAGTGGACAAATTTAAGTAAATTAAATCTGAAAGGCATAAAAGAAACCACCACTACTGTAGCCCTTTCATTCTACTCCTCACTCTTTCAGAACAACAAAGTTAAAAGAGTTTATTCTTATGATACAGTTTTAAGCAGAACTTAGCTGAAAGTCAAGGTTCTCTAGTGGGAGAAGTCCCTCTGTTAACACTGTCCCTCAGGTCTTTCCCTAAATTAAAAGTTGGGCTCCCTGGGCAATCCAAGGCATACCATCACACACCTCTCTTGCCACATCTAAAAGGTAAAATTCCTCATTTTATCCAAAGAACAAAAGAAATAAGGTAACTCTGATGTGAAACCCTTTTCTTAGCAGAAAATAATAGCACTTAACAAAAAGAACACAATCATTTCTAGGATTTGAGGCCAGAAAAGTACAGTTGGTTGGTGTCAACATTGTTCTTCCTTTCAGGGCTTCAAGGTTTTATTTTCATTCTTAAACTCTTTAATGGGTATAAACTATTTGAAAACATCTCTAAGCATCTTTTGCTCTATCACCCACCTCACCCTGTCCTTGCACCCACCCTTCCACCTTAAATACTGATGAAGAATTTCAAAAACTCTCTATGTGTATTAGAAAAACTTAGTGACTGACTTCACAATTGCTCCTCAAAATGTTTACAAGATCTTTAGATAATAAATAGTGTATGCTCAGAAAGATGAGGAAACATGGACCAAGAAGTCTAGACACAGGTCAAGGGCCCCAGAGGACAGAGCCAGCCCTTAAGCAGTATAGACACCATGTCTCCCATGTTCACAAGGATAGCTCACAGGCACAGCCATCAGGGTTGGGCAGCCTCCAAAAGCAGGCCGGACAAACTCCCATATGTCAGGGCCTGGCAGTATACACCACTCTCACCAGCATTCTTTGAAGAAAGTTCTAAGAGTTAAAGTTATTCCACAGGCTAGTAGGCAGATTTCCAAGTGGCCTCAAGGGAAATGGAACTCTGCCAACAGTAAAGACAACTCCCCAAACAGTGCAAACTCTGAAAGGATCAAGGGAAGGACTTTGATATATGTATGTATGGGTGGATAAAAGTGTTAAGTGATGAAACACCAAAAATGTAAATGCTCCACTTTTTACTTAAAATATAAACTACTCTACCTCATTGTTATATATGCACAAATACAGAAATGTTTTCATTTTTTTAAAGATTGGTTGTGATCTAAAGAAAACAGTTTATGTTTTACACACAGAAAATTTATTTGAGTAAAAGTTTTTACAGAACTAAAAAATACGTTCTCCACAACATCAAAGCTCATTAAAATATTTTAATATTAATATACATTTTCTTCTCTCAAAAATACACAAAGCCTTTAAATATTATATCAGTATTAAACAATAAAATCCTATGGAAATAAATATAAAATGTTTTACAACCTACATATTCAGAACACTTTCAACAAATTTTTCACTTGTATTTTTGGGGGGTACAGCACAGACTTGAATGGAATGAAGATTGCTTCAGTTAGGACAGTTATTTTTGAAATTTCAGTTTTTCACAGCTTAGTATGCATGTAATCTTACTGTTGATGAAATAAAGAATTATAAAACTTTCCATCTCTTAGTAGTCTTGTAATGGAACAGAAAAATATCCTGTGTGTTGCATTTCTTCCAGGAATCAGCTGTTATGAAAAACCATTAGGCTTGTTTCTTCTGTGAATGATTTCTGAATCCTTTCAATACAATCATCCCAAGTGTTAAATAACTGCCTACTCTATTTACCTAGGATGTGTACTTCTTGGACATGAGCTGATGATACGTAGACCTTCAAATTAATGGATGAGGTAGCTCAATCAATGTAATCACCAAAACTTGAAGTGAAAGGAAAAGGAAGAAAACAAAATTTTTCCCATCAAGAAAATCCCACATCTTTGTGTGATCACTAATCACACAGCTTTGGAGAGATAATAGGAAAGAAAAAAATGAAGAGTAGAAGATGAATACTGAAAGGTGAAAATGCCTCATCTAAATGTGGTTCTGTAACCAAAGCTCCCCAGTCAGGTCACCACAATTTCATTCACATTGCTATTTTTCAACTTTCTAAATTATAAGAATCAATTCAACAGATATCACACACATACAGTATGGCACTGGGAACCAACTTAAAATTTTTATGAATTACACATAAATATAAGGCACTTTCGCGGTTTATAAAAGTGAATGCCTCAAAGTTAGATATTTACCAAAAATGGAGAAATATCCATATAAAAACTTACAGGAACCCTGAAAAACCAAGTAGGTATGAATCATTAGTGATCTTAGCCAACATTTTGAGAATCTTAGTGTGACTACAGAATGGAGATACAACAGATAAATAACTTTTTAAAATTACAGACTTCTATATATCCATGTCAGGATTCTAAAACTGCTCTCATAAAAACCTATCAGTTCTAAGTTCTTTTAGTTTCTCAACTACTGAAGACCAACGAGTAGGCAACAACCACTTATAGTATATTGCTGTCTAGATTTAATGATTCACCATACCACATCAGTTATAAAGAGACTGAGAATAATAGAGGCTTCGAGTTTGTTTTACAAAGTTATTTCTTACAAATGTTATAGCTATGACAGAATCTTACTCAAACCACTTAAAAATGTGAAATTTCATGTGTTTTCTTGAAATCAAGAATTTTTAATTTCCAAAGACAAATATTATTGCTCTAAATAATGCAAGCTTTTCTATGAATCTTCAAAATTAAAAGAACAAAACTTACACTACATTTTCTTGTCTAGGAGAGACAAAGAGTTTAGATTTTATAAATCCAAAAGCTGATTTAAGGGAATAACGAATATTTTATGCCATCTTTCCCCAAATTCTAAAAAAGTCAAATGTTCTCTAGATCATGGTTGGTAAGGACAGGTCATTAACAAAGTGAGGGAGTCAGGACAGATACAACTGTATCTTGCCTCTTTATTCACACACACAAAAAAAGAGTATGGACTTTTATTTTTAAAAAATTATTACCTCTATGTTATATCATTTTAACAACTCAGTGATTATCTTTGACCTAAAAATGAGATTTTTAAAAATTATTTTCTTAAAAGTAAAGAACACAATTAGTACATTCTTGTTGCTGACATGAAGATTACAATGCATACCTAGCTCCTTTCATTATTTACAATTCAAATCTTTGTTGTACTTCATCCACAATCATTTCAGAAATTGCAATGGAAGAAGTGGCAGCAGGGGAAGGTGCATTTCTCACATGAAGAATGCGATTTCTGATATCCCCAACTCCTCCATCAAATACAAAATCTTCTACCAGATTTCCATCTCTGTCCAGAGCTTGGGCTCTTACTCCTGCTGGACCTCTGCAAAAGCAAGAGTGACAGTCAACTGACCCAAAGACATAGGACACTTTACAAGTCAGTGGTTTTCAAAGTGTTCTTAAAGCAAGGAAGTCTTTATTCTTCTAAATGTACAAGTATGTGGAAACACAATAGGTTTGTGTTTAGCCAGACTTTCAGTTGTAGCCTGTCAAACCTATACCATTAGCCTAGAACATAATGCTTATTATATAACACTATAACAAATGCTTATCAAATAAATACACAAATACGTAAGTTATTTATAAAAGTCTGTTCTTTCCAAAAGTAAATAAATCCACACTTAATTAGAACAGATGCATTTTTTAAAATTTATATTAATAGAATGAATTTATTATAAAAATCAGTCAATGACAACAGAAGCTTCTTCTGATTAATACAAAGCAATGAAGGCAGGGGTTGTACATTTCAGTTGCATTCCTATATCTATTTATTTTTATATTTTGCTTTGATTATACACTATTAAAATCTATGGAGAAAATATTTGCAAATGGTAACAAGCTCTTGTTTTGTAGTTTGTTTTTATTTTTAAATAGTTTACACTTTAATATCAGGATCATCTTCAACTAATTAAAGAGAGATGATAGGAAAAGTATAAAAATGATAAATTTTGCGGCATGTTACTATAATAAACCTTTATTATTTAAAGTTCTATTTTATAACATTTGAGTTCACATATTAGATTTTGGGGGTTTCTTTTTAATAGTTAAAATTTACAGATGAAAGTTGAATCAAATGCTTTTGGAATCCAAAGCATCTCTTTGAAACTGTTCAAGGAAGCCTAGAGTAAAAAAGTCTATCTTATATATACCACCAAGACTCAAGAAATCAGGCAACAATATTAAACATTTTTTATTGATTCTGGTAAGTACTTGCAGAAGATACAAAGAACGATGTAAGGGTACTGCCCTCTAAGACCTTAGCCAGGCTAAAGAGAGATGATAATAATAATAATAGCTCTTATTTACCAAGTGCTTACTCTGTGTTAAGAATTATCTCACTTAATCCTCAGGACAACTCTAAGAGGCTGATGCAGTTAATATTTAACAGCAAAAAAAAAAAAGAAAAAGAGAGAGAGAGATTAAGTAACTTGCCTGAAGAATCATACAGCCATATTGTTCATTTATAGAGAGGTAAGTAAGAATTATAAAAACAACTGTGAAAGGTTGTATGATAAAGGTTAGTAATCTTCCCTATAGAATCCTTCAGGGAATTTGCACAGGAGATTTTTGAGCTGTAAGAATTTCCAAATAAGAATCAGATATATCACTTAGAATACAAAAAGACAGAACAAAGGGAACTGAAGTCTAAAATTTCTTAGGGTAAGGATATATCAGTTTATCAGCCCGTGTGTGGTCCATTTTGTGCATTCTTTATTTATAGCTTATCTCAACTCATCAAAGCAGCATTTCTCCCCTCTTTTGTTAGAAAATGCTGATGTTGCTATTAAGAGTGTCTCCATGTTTGAGCTTTGCTGTCCCTCTCTTTGTATCTGGCAGAAAACCAACATGTTGGGGATACACAGTGGCATGACCAGCCACTGATGTTCAGTGTTCAATGTAAAACTTGCCACTGTACTGAGGTTCTGTCAGCACATTCCCCTGGCTCCTTCTAAGCATACAGAAATTAATACTGATTAACCATAATTAAAAATGTCTACACTTATTTCCTTTTTTTTTTTTTGAGACAGAGTCTTACTCTGTTGCCCTGGCTAGAGTGCCGTGGAGTCGGCTACACTTATTTCTCTTACAAACACAAATTATGTTCTCAATGCCCCCTAAACTTTTGTCCAAGTGTTCAAAACCCTATAATCCAAACTAAAAAATACTCATAAAATGTTTTTTTTAGGATCTCACTTTAGTTTAAACCAAAATGGTTAGTAACATAAAATGTTTAAATTATCAAATTTTTCATATTTCCTTTTCACTACTTAAGGGAACTTCAGGGTTTTTCTTCTCAGGACTAGATATAGGTTTTCCCCTCAGAACAGCTCAAGGTAAGAATTCTCATTTGAAATCTCATGCATGCCTGTAGTCCCAGCTACTCAGGAGGCTGCGGCAGGAGGATCCCTTGAGCCCAGCAGTTTAAAGTTATAGGGAGCTATGAGCATGCCACTGTACTCCAGCCTGTATGACTGAGCAAGACTCCATCTCTTAAAAAGAAAAAAAAAAAAAAAAAGTCGAAATCTTAGGTAAGACAAACCATTAACTATCTTGAGGGCAAAGACAGTATCGACACCACTACCTCCACCCCCATGTCTAGATTTGTGTCTTCAACTCAGTACGTATTCAGTAAGGCTAGAAACTTTTAGCTTTAACTTTTAAATTTTTTAACTTCTAAATTTTTCTTTTAATAGACAGGGTCTCACTCTGTTACCCAGGCTGGCCTTGGACTTCTTAGCTTAAGTGATCTTCCACCTCATCCTCCTGAGGAGCTGGGACTATAGGTGCTTGCCATCACACCTGGCTAACTTCTAATTCTTTTAACTTTTTTTTTTTTTTTTTGAGACAGAGTCTCACTCTGTTGCCCGGGCTAGAGTGCCGTGGCGTCAGCCTAGCTCACAGCAACCTCAAACTCCTGGGCTCAAGCAATCCTCCTGCCTCAGCCTCCCGGGTAGCTGGGACTACAGGCGCTTGCCACCATCCCTGGTGAATTTTTTCTATATATTTTTAGTTGTCCAGCTAATTTCTTTCTATTTTTAGTAGAGACGGGGTCTCACTCTTGCTCAGGCTGGTCTCAAACTCCCGAGCTCAAATGATCCACCCGCCTCGGCCTCCCAGAGTGCTAGGATTACAGGCATGAGCCACTGCGCCTGGCCATCTTTTAACTTTTAATTCTATTTTAACAATGGAAAGAACAACTGACTCAGCAAATTAATATCTGCAAATTCAGCTACATTTAATTTAGTCTAATATATAGAGATCTGTAGCCATATATTTTGCTACATTTGTAGCTAAATTTAATGGGAATTTACATCCTAGATGCTTACGTATATGCAGAAACAACAGGTGAATGTGTAACTAATTACATTGATGCATATCGGAGAAGTCCTGTATTGCATTATTGTCATATGGCAGGCATATGGCAGGCGTACACCATAGGCTAGGGAAACAGCTATGAAAAGTTACAACTAACACCTTTGGTCAGTCCCAAATAGGACAATCTAGTATTCATAAAACTCTACTGCTAATCTAAAAATACAAGTCCACATGAGCACATTTAAATTGGAAGTGGTGGTAGAGAGAAAGTAAATAATTCCAACTTAATTTCCAAATACCAAAAAGGGGTATTCTTCTTAAATTTTTTATTATTATGGATACACAACAGTATCCCTCTCCCAAGAGAGGGATATTTTTGTTACTAATCTTCAACTTAACTGGATTATGAAAAGAGAATGTGGTTTTGATATAGCCAATTTTTGAATTTTATTGAGAACCTGGTTTAGAGTTTAGGACAATTTGAGGTTTTGTAAATATTCTGTGAGGGCTTAAATAATACCAGTATTCTATAATAGGGGTGGAGGGATTTGATCTACAGTGTTTTCATTGTGTTATTCTAACATTTTATCTGGTTAATCCATCTTTTATTGACAGACATATCTTAAAATCATCCACCACAACTGACGATTTGTTTATTTCTGCTTGCAATTATATCCTATGGGAGGGGCTGGGTTGAAGGTGTCTCCCTCCACAGAGGTTTTATATTTGCTTCTATTACCACCCTGAGAGTACTTTCATTTACTTGTTCAATGGAAAATTTTAAACATGTATAAAAGTAAAAAGAACAGTATAGTGAACTCTCATGTATATATTACCCAGTTTCAACAACTATCCATACACAGCCAATCTTACTTCATCTATATATCCCCACCCAACATCCACCTCTCTCCATTAGATTATTTTATTTTTTAAGAGAGTCTCACTATGTTGCCAAGGCTGGACTCAAACTCCGGGGCTCAACTGATCTTCCCACCTCAGCATCTGAAGTAGCTGGGACTACAGGCATGCACCACTGTGCCCCACTGGATTATTTTACAGCAGACTCCAGATGGCATACCATTTCACTTCAGTGTCTATTTATTTTAAAAGGATTCTTAAATAATAATAGTAAACTAATGATTGCTTAGTATCAACAATATTCAGTCCATGGTCAAATTGCCCTGATTTTCACTCTGTCTCTATTAGAAGAATTTACTTAAAGTAAGAAAAGGAGGAAAAGGAAAGGGGTGAGGTGGGGGAGCGGAGAGAGAGAGAAACAGTTGGTTTGAAGCAAGATTTGAACAAGTCTGGGTCCACTTTTTAAGTTAATTTCTCAGTTTATGGTTCCTAAACCAAACTGGTAGTATAAATTCAAACTCTAAGCACTTGTGAAAGAGTCTAGATTTTTAGGAAAATTCCTTCCATTCCTCACCCTCAAGACCAAGTCAGACAAAATTCCTTGACACTTTCTGGTGCCACAGGGACTTTTTTCTAGACTTCCTTTTCACAGAGGGTATAGCCTTTTAAGAGTCCCTGGCTGTATGCTGGGGTCTTGGTTCCAACTTTTTACCTTGTATAGACCCAAGGCCTCTTTTCCAGCACTTGAGTGGCAATTAAAAACAAGTCCCTAATATTCTATATCTTGTTTTGTGTGATGGAGATGAGTTTATACAATTGTCAAAATTTATTGAGCACTTAAGGTCTGCATATTTTATTTTAGGTGAATCACACATCAATTACAAATATAACTTGGGCCTCTCAATTATTAAAATCTGCTAGCAGATCATCTCTACCTCCAGGCCAGCATCAGCACCGCCTCCTCTTAGTACGTGAGTTTTCAATTTGCTCTTTGTTTTTTGCTCCTGAGATGCCCCTTACATTCCTGCAGTCTCAGCTATATGTATTTCAAGGATGTTTATTGTATTTCTCCAGACTCTTAGTATTTTGTAGTGCGAGAGTTACCAAATTCTCTATGGTGGTTCTCACACAAGAGAGATTTTGCCCCCTAGAGGACATTTGACAATGTCTGGAGACATTTTGGGTTGGCACAACTAGGAGAATGGGTAGCGGCCAGGGATAATGTTAAACATCCTCCAATGAACTGGACAGTCCCCCACAACAAAGAACTATTTGGCCCAAAATGTCAATAGCACCAAGGCTGAGAAACTCTAATATAGATCCTCCTAAGCCATTACAACTTTGTTGGAGAAATGTTTTGCTTTTGCCTTTGCATTTCACATTGATATAGCCTAGTTATCACTAGTTATGAAAACATCTTGCCTGAAAGTTTACTCTAGAATTCCCCAAAGAAGATATTTTCCAAAATGAAGTTTGCGAAAAAGGGAGGATTGTGACCTCCATGTCTTCATCTTTTACATCCTTACATGCTAACAGATACAAACTGCAGTTAGATTAACACATCAAAATTAATCACAGAATACATTAAAGGAGTATAGAGCTAAAATTAAAAGCCTTAGAGACCATAATTTAACAGTAAGAAGTTTGTATACTAATGCATATATTTGATAGATTTTAACTTTACATTACAATCTAATGTTCACCAGCAAATTATTGCCTAAAATGCTTTGGCTAAGCTACGAGAAGTCAGGCTAGATGTCCTATAGTGGTTAATGAAACTTAAGGACACCATCCTGAGCAACACATCCCACTGAAAGGATTGCTTCAATTATCTTTTACTATCTAGAACTGCTTAATATGTTTCTGCTGCAATACTGATAAAACGGTTTTAATACACTGGTTGCAAGGCAAATGAGACAAGACAGGACTTGGGCGTCAAGCTGTGGAAAAGTCTATTAATTTTATTATTATTGAATATTAACATTTCAGGCATATAATAAATTATAGAGAATAACATACTGACCACTCATTTTCTTACCAACCAGCTTAAGAAATAAAGCATTACCCATCAGACAGAAGCCCCTGTGGAACTCTCGGGATCCTGTTCCCTTCCCTCCTCAGAGGTAACCACTCTCCTGAATTAGGTGTTTATCACTCCCATGCTTGTTTTTATTTTCACATTAGATGTACAATCCATAAACAATATTTGGTATTATTATGGCTATTTTTAAACTTATATAAATGGTATCAAACATATATTCTGCATCTTCCTTTCTGTTATCAGTAATTTCCTGCATTTAATAGCCACAGGAATCAAGAGAAGGAACAAATGGAATTGCTGAATGTATTCAGGTTCTCTGTCTCTAAAGAAAAAATCATCTGTGATTAGGTTGAATTTGTCCCCAAATGCACCTGCCTACTGTGCTGTACCATTTTCTGCTATATGCCAGTGAAACTGGTAACTGAAATTCATACCCTTATACCCAGAGAGAGTGGTCACTAATACCCACAAGCCCGAAGTCCAGTTCTACCATATGAAATCCAGTGGTCTAAAAGTTTTCCTTAGGCTTCTGTGAAAGGGTGCTAATGGAATACAGGCAGTGAATTCATTGCAACTGTTTCTACACAGATTCACTATGCCCACCTAGTGTGTCTTCCAAGAAATATTAATAGCAGTAATAGAGACCAGATTTGACCAATCTATTTTTAGATATACAACATCACAAGTCTGTTAAAGTAGACCACTGAAAACATAAAAGCCTTTATAAGAAAGGAAATAATGTCTAGATATTTTTATCCCTTTCATTTTGGAAGGTGAGTAGAGGGGTAAAGGAGATAACAGTAAAAGCATTAGCTGGCTTTTCATAGTTCTTCTAAGGATTCAAAGAGGCTGCTCTTACTATGATACATTAGAGTAAGATTTAAACCAGGACACTCCCCTAAGGGAGACAGCTGACGTTATTGCTCTCTTCCCAAATACACAGTCAAGCCTGCTGACATTTTATACCAGGCTAGTTCAGCAGCTGTTACAGAGAAGGCAGATATTTAGTGCTCTGGGGATTCATGGGAGGATGGATTGTAAATGCCTCAAAGTATACTACTGACTAGTCCTAACAAATGGCTTGTTCATGGAAAAAGGTGAACACTAAAAAAGAGAGAAAAAATAGGCTTGGGTAGTATTTAGGATAATCTACAGATCAAGTCCAGGAAATCTTTTATCTCTAAGAAAAAAAGATGTAAGTTTACCCTTACATAGCCCTGTACCCTGTAGCAAGGACTTAGATCGATTGTTACCACTGTTTCCTACCTCTGTCCTGCAAGTAGAGTCCCTGAGGGGAGGAGGGCCTGAGAAAGAACAAAAGAAGTAGAGAGAAAGCAAGGAAACATGCCACATCTAGGAGTGTATTTCGAAAAGGTTTTAAGAATCAATCAAAATATAATGTTTTAATGTGTTTATTCCCTAATTAGTTAACACAGTGATCAATGATCTTATAAAGAATTAAAGCCAAAATCACAAAAATGGTGAGGGATATTTTTAAAACTTCAGGCAAAATGTTTTTATCATGAGTGACAGCTAGATACAAAGGTTACGGTGGCATCACAATCAAGCTGCAATGGTTATTTCAGTTTAGAGCCGCAAGGTGGTCTAGATAATTACAAATGGGCCAGCACTAAAGGCCATGGTACAGCAACGGCCTTCTTTTGGGAAAGAGGGAGCAAACCAAGATTCAGGACACACTGATTGACTATGAAACTGTGTTTACTAATCACCAAGTCAGACTCACCACTCAAGTTCACCTAGGTCAGGACTGTATTTACAATCCTTATCATTATTCCTTACCTAAGTATATCACCGATAGTGATTTCAGGGATGAATTTTTGAAGGTACTTCACTGTTGCACCAAGAAAACAGGCTTTATATATTTCATTAACTCCATAGGAGAAATTCTGGGATGCCAGTTTAATTAAGCCACTGAAAATAGAGACAAAAATCTTTATCAGAGAAAGGAATTCTTTATTACTATAAAACACCTTTACAACTGTTGGATTTTTTTTTTTTTGGTGGCATCAGAGAAATATAGGCAAAGTCAGAAAAAGTACAGATTAAAAGCAAATCAACTTTTGACCAATATCAAAAGCAAATGTCATCAACTCAAGAGGTAAACATCTTCCAAACTCAAATTCCCAAGGAATGCTTGTTTCAAACTGGGATTCTATAAAGCCTGCCAACATCAAGGTTTTCTAATGCAAACATTACATGCTTTCAACACACATAAAAGGCATTAACAGACCTTTTCTTTTTGCGGGGGACAGGGTCTCACACTGTCTCCCAGGCTAAAGTGCAGTGGGTATAATCACAGCTCACAGTGGCCTCAACTTCCTGGGCTCAAGGGATCCTCCTGCCTTAGCCTCCTGAGTTGCTGGGGGCATTAATAGATATTTCAATCAGGGCATGAAACAAGTCTACCATACTTTTCCTTAGTCAACCAGAGGTAAGATATTTTAGTTGTGATTCTAAGTGAGACTCTGCAGAGCCTATGAATGTATGTAATTTTACGTGTACACACATGCTGGGAAGCCCCATCCCAAACTTTCTGTTTCAGAATCTGTGGAAGATGAAACCCAAGTATAGCTTAAAAAGCATTCTGATGATTTTGACACGAAACCCTCTGGAGATGAACATTGCCAAAACTACCAAATAAAATACATCATTATTTTTTTTTTTACAATAGTAAAGAATGTGCATCCTAGGTCAACAAAATCGTACTGTTAGTTTACAAAAAAAAAAAACCACAAAAAACTTTGGTCATCAGTCATTTCTCCAGTGACTTACAAGATGTTTGTGTTCAAACTGTTAGGTTAACAATATAAGATTTGGATTGCAAGATGTGTGAATGGCTCTTGGCCTTACTTTATTTTTAACCAAGACATCACCCTGGCTCATCGGAATTTTCTTAAAGTAGTTAAAACATTATGCTTATTCCACAAAGCTCTTAATTTGAATTAATAGTGTTTCAGCTCTTTTAGAATTTGTCTAGTGGGTTTTCTGGTTTTCACTGGAAGACCCAAAAATAACAAATAAAAATAAATAAATTTGGATTAATAAAAACTCAATATAACAATCATAAATATGAGGATTCACTCAGTAAGTAGAATACCAAGAAAGACAAAATTTCCCACATTAAAATTATAAGCAAGGCCAGGTGTGGTGGCTCACGCCTATAGTCCTAGCACTTTGGTAGGCCAAAACAGGAGGTTTGCTTGAAGCCAGGAGTTCAAGACCAGCCTGAGCAAGAGCAAGACCCGTCTCTACAAAAAACAGAAAAAATTAGCCATGCATGGTGGCACACACCTGTAGTTTCAGCTACTCAGGAGGCTGAGGCAGGGGGGGAACACTTGAGCCCAGGAGTTTGAGGTTGCAGTGAGCTATGATGACACCATTGCACTCTAGCCTCAGCGACAGAGTAAGACTCTGTCTCAAAAAGAAAAAGCACATCCTGTAGGAGCTGGATTTTGTGGGGCAAATAAATAAATAAAAATGTAAGCACATAAAATCATTTTTTAAAGTAAATAAAGTTGTTACCTATTTATAATTATATCCATAACATCTCTGGCATTGAAGTCAAAGGGTCTGTAACCTTCCCGCTTAAAGGCAAGAACTGCATTAGGCCCTAGCCAAATATTGCCATCCATCCTTGGTGTGAAGTGAACTCCTAGGAAAGGAAACCGGCTATCTGGGACCTATGGATGTAACACAGCAAAGAACTATTAGCCCCATTTCTCATTTCATTTTATTATAGATGCAAACATTTAATTGGTAATACAAAACACTTTCTTCTCATGCATATAATTTACACTGTGAGTTATACACAGATATACTTTTCTATTAACAAGTTTGTACTTAGAAATGCCACACAAGAAACACTGATGCTGTGGATGCTTGGACACTAATATATACTGTCCCAACTATCCATCTTTCTGGGTAAAGAAAAAAAAGGACAAACTGTCCTATTTCAGGTTATTCTCTCTCTCTCTCCTACAACAAGGGATGTCTGTGACTGGCAAGTAACATGAGAACTGCCACAAAAAAACACCCATTCATAGCACAGGCTTTTGCAAAATGGGCAAGTATGAGGTTCAAACACATGAAATTCATGTTTTAGCAAGGTAAAAAGATCGAACAGCTGAATATTGACTATTTCACTGGTTTAACCTCATATATTTTAAGAGATTTCATTCATTCCAGGGTAGTTCCAGACAGAAGAATGAACTCTTCATTTAGACACTTCTGCCTTGTACTCCCTGAAACTACAGAATGGCCACATCCCTTTTCTGCACCCATAGACAGTGAACTGAGAAAGAGGGTTGGGTATCTGGGAATTTCATCTGGGAAAGTTTTCTTATGAGTGCTCCCTCCCACGGAGAGGAGGAAGAATCTGGTTAAGAAACCTTAATATACTTCCCACGGTGCGCTCATGCTTTCTGGAGACATGTACATGTGGGCAATTAATTATAATTTAATAACTATGATATCAAGATAAAGATTTAGGGATTTAAACATACGAGAAACAGATGAAATGCTTACACAAACAGCCCTTCAAAATGTCTCTTACTTTTGACCCAGGTAAAAGTTTTTGTTTTCATTCCCTTTATGCCCATAACCAGCTTGAGAAGAGTGAGAAGGCAGAAGTCTCACTACCTACCGGATAAATATTTCCTTTTACAAGATAGCATTTTTCTGGCTTCAAGAGCAGGTAATCTCCCCGGAATGGTACAATCTGAGGATCAGGACTGCAGCCACTCAACTCTGAAATTCGGTCTGAGTAAAGTCCCGCACATGTCACAACATACTGACATCGAATTTCCTCTCCCTAGCGCAAAATAAAAGAACAGTGATTTGTACAAAGGAATAGAATAGGTCAAGAGCGGGAAAAACAGATGATAGAAAAGAGAAAAAAAGTACAGAAATGGACTTTTTTTTTTTTAAGAGACAGGTTCTCACTCTGTTGCCCAGTGACAAGATCATGGCTCACTGTAACTTTGAACTCCTGGGCTCAAGTGATCTGCCTGCCTCACTCAGCCTCCCAAGTAGCTGGGACTACAGGTGTACGCCACCACACCTGGCTAAGTTTTTTTTTTTTCCTCTTTTTGAAACAGGGTCTCATTATGTTGCCCAGTCTGGTCTCAAACTCCTGGGCTCAGGCAATCCTTCCACCTCAGCCTCCCAAAGTGCTGGGATTACAGGTGTGAGTCATCTCACCTGGCCAGAAATGGACTTTGTTCTAAAAGAGGAAATCCAATGCAGGTATTAACAAAATAAATTCTTCAGCATTTAGGTGGCAGCTAGAGACTTAGGGTAGTGGCATGCAGGAAGATGTCACCTTAAATTTTTATACTTTAAATTAGAGATAATAATTAGACCTAGCAAGGATATTTAATAAGCTATGCACACATACAGACCAACCTATTTTATTAGGACCTAGCAGGGAGCTTCTTAACTATTTGTTGTAGGAAGAAGCAAATTTCGTTTAGATGGCCTCCACCAATTTGGCCGCCTCTGTATTGCAGACAGCTTCTCCTGTTTTATCTGAGTAGTTACCCTATTATTCTTTTGTTGCTTTATACGCAATAGCCCTGCTCAATCCAACTCTAACCTACCTACCAACCAATTTCTCCTTCTCCTGATCAACATCTACTTTGCAACTAAGGCTACTTTAAAAATCTCACTCATTCAATTCACGTTTACTGAGAGCACACACTGCAGTGAAGGCTTGCTCTGGTGACTGGGAGACTGCTAATGTTAGGCTGTTGTGATTTGCCACAAATATTTTGTGATTATCATCTGCATGTTTTTTAGCTTCACCCTGCCAAGTTTAGCAAATTTGCCACCCTATTCCTAAACCATCTAACCCCACTGACCACCGTACTCTACTTACCATCTCCTTATTCTTACAGAGTAAACAACTAGCAACTCCTTGTTCTTATTTAGATTTTCTTCCCAGCCTCGGAGTTCTCATCTGTCTTAACATTTTCTTTCTTTCTACTTCTCACTGATTCAGCCTTACTCTATTGAACTATATTTTCATCTCTATATGCGTCCTATTTTTGCCCTTACTGGACAGTTAAGCCTCTTTTCAAGAATTATACATGTCACATTTTTGACAAAAATGAGATCAAACTTCTCCATAGTGAAGTCAAATTAGTTAGACTAAACCATGATAGTTTCAAGACCTTTGAAATCAAAAGGGCTATATCAGCAACAACAGAAAATGCCTTCGTCTAAACAGTTAATATCATTCCTTGTTTATCTAGAGTTATATACCAGAAGTATAAGAAAGATTTTTATGTGATATAAATTTACTAGTTCCTACTTAAAAGGTCAGTAGTTCTTTTGTTCTTGGAACATAAAATGCAATTAGGCTTTATGATAAATGTAAAGATAACAACGGAATTTGTAGAATGGTACCAGCATGCAATAAGCTAATAGTTCTCTTTAAAAAAACTCAAGCAACAGTTCCAAAGAAAGAAATTACTAAAAACTATCACAGGTCTCTGAAATCCTTTTATGCTATACATGAAAAACTAATTAAATTCAGTAACACATTAATTTTACTTCCAAACTGAAATTTAAGTAAACAATTGAATGATAGATTTGTTCAAACATAAACTTCTTTTAAAACAAAAACAAAAGCCATGTATCTCTATTGCTCTTTCATAAGTGAAACATTTTCTCCCCCATAGCCAATGTATAAATCTTTATTGAGCAAATCCTCTCCCCAAAAGTTTGTTTTAAAAATCCCTTTTCTGACAGGCATGGTGGCTGATGCCTATAATCCTAGCACTCTGGAAGGCCAAGGCAGGAGGATTGCTTGAGCCCAATAGTTCAAGAACAGCATGGGCAATATAGCAAGACCCCATCTCCACAAAAAACTAAAACAATTAGCCAGGTGTGGTGACATGCCCTGTAGTCCTAGCTGGATGGGAGGATAACTTGAGCCCAGGTGTTCAATGCTACAGTGAGCTATGATTGCACCACTGTACTCCAGCCTGGGAAACAGAGCAAGACTGTTTCTTAGGGAAAAAAAATTCCTTTTCTTTTATTAATATACCTCTCATAAAACCATTTCAATATAAGCAGACCTAAAAATTTTAATTTGTACCCCAAAACTATACTAAATGAAAATGTTGAACTAAAAAGCAACAGTTATAGTAACTATGGGGAAAATATATATCCATTAGTATGCGATGGGCCACTGCATATCTTCCATCACATGACACCACACTCTAGTTCCTTAGATAAGGGTGAGCACAGAAACAGATTTTTCTCCTTCTTTGCATGGAAACCCTGGTTGCTCTGCCACTTGGACCACATACTCAGCAGATCTGATGGTAACTGAAGTATCTGGCAGACAGTGACGTTTTATAGAAACTTTGGCAGGCCCCTAAGGGAAATCATAGCACAAAACTTTAGGATTTTGGAGGAAAGTTATACTACCCCCTGCAGATCACTATCCTCCTTTTGAGAAAGTGCTTCTAGCTTTGAGTGAACACCACAGGTCACTAAGTTACCATATGAACTACCCATTATTTTGTGTGTGTGTGTGTGTGTGTGTGTTTAGCCTTTATTCGAAGAAGTCCCAGGTTATTAAGAAAACTTTGAAAAATGTTTTGTAAATGAAGGACAGAAGTAACAGTCTGTCTTTGCTTTCAAATACTTACTACTACTTCTTCGCTCACCTCCTTCACAATGCTCGGTTGAATAAGTTAAGAGCTACTGAAGTCACTTCTATTTTAGAAGACCAAACATCTTGTAACGTGAATGACTTCTCTTCTGGCTAACTGGAATTAAAAGCAGTTTGTGAAGTGTCTCTGTAGTCCAACTCACGGAGCAGCAGGCATCACTAGGGGTCTGAGGATAACATCTCACCCCGCCAGTCCGCATGGCCTGTGAGCAGGTGTGCAGAGGACCAAAGTTCAGCTGTGGGTGGCACCGTGGAATCCACTGTCAAGCTTTTCTGCCATTAATTTACAATCATAGATGTGTCCTTTTTTCTGGTATTCTACTCCCATTGTGGACTTTTTATTAAGACCTTGTTCCTGTGAACACATGTGGAACACAACATGTTGTCTTCAAGATGTGGGGGTGGAAAATTGCAGGCAGGAAGCAAGAAGAGTGCACTCACTCTCCCTCCCTGCTTTTTGGGCACCCAAGCTTGTCCGGTATGGACTTGTAGGTGAACCCAACCATCTGTGTCTGCAGGGAGACTTCTCCCATGGACCACACACCACCTGACATCACAGTTCTCCTGTGGAGATTCCACTGCCTCTGAGGATGACCTGGCCCTTGCTGTAGTTCTGGCCCAGGAGGCCGACAAAGCCTCCGGGGCAGAAGTCGTCACCACAACTGCATTAACTCCCTCCAGAAGAGAGGCAGACTCTAGCGCAGGCAACCCCTCCTCAAGGGGAGGACCTACTGCAGGAAGGTCAGTCCCTTCACGACACACCCTTTGCTCTGAACTTTTCTGGGATGCTTCCTTCTTGTGCACATGTGATTTTCTTTGTGACGATACCCGGATCTTGGCCTCCTTCACTGTGCAAGGAATACCCTTTTGATTTGGATATGCATGCTCACACAATCGCCTATACGCGTCCAATTTCTGGCCTTTACTGCTTAGCTTTAATTGTTGGCACCAGGTCCGTACAATGTCCCGGTGCAGCAGATTAACTGGTGGCAGCTGAGAAGGTAAGGGAGGAATTGGTATCTTCTTTCGGGGTTTGGAATCGTCATTGTGTTCTGCTGCCTTCTTTCGGCAGGACTCTCCACTGTGTTTCTGTTCTTCCTGCTGCCTACACCTCTCACACACATTATCTCCATTCACTGAAGCCTTCCAGAACACACCTTCCTTATACTTGCCAGACATTTTTTTTTCGTTTGGTCCCCTTCTTCGTTGAGGTTCCCGGTAACACTGTGCTTTGTTGATTGGCAGCCTGCTGATCCTCTCTAGTTTCTGCTGGCTCTTGTTCAGAGTTAGAATGTCCACATTCCTCCCTGGACTTCTCTGTGGAGTTCTACTCTTTGCCTCTTGGATTTTCCATACTCAGAGAGACGTGGAGGTTGAATTAATTCATATGAACTACCCATTATTAACTGGATGTTGTCTGACTCATCAAGCCACAAAATTGGGTGTATACAGCAGCACTCCGTTATCAAGAGGAAGTACAATATATAAGATCAGGGTTGTACAGGTCCTGCAGGCACACATTAGTTGCAGAGGAAAGTGGCTCAAATTCCCACAACCCCTAGTCTTGCTAAACTGTCTCCTTCCTCTCAAACTGCCCCTAATGGCCCCCACAGGGAGTTCTCTATGATCAGCTGACCAAGGAAGAAAAAAATACAGGCCTTGTTTACAAATCTTCCACACAACAGTCTGGCACCACTCAAAAGTGAACAGCCAGAGACCCACTCAGAAGTGGTCCTAAAGGACTGTGGTGAAGGGAAATCCTTCCAGTGGGCAGATCTTTAAACATCACATCTGATGGTTTATCTTACCTAGAAGGAGAAATGGCCAGAGGTATGGCTCTACACTGCTTCATGTTCAATAACTAACGGTTTGGGCTGGGCGCGGTGGCTCACGCCTGTAATCCTAGCATTCTGGGAGGCCGAGGCAGGTGGATTGTTTGAGCTCAGGAGTTCGAGACCAGCCTGAGCAAGAGTGAGACCCCCATTTCTACTAAAAAAATAGAAAGAAATTATATGGACAGCTAAAAATATATATAGAAAAATTAGCCGGGCATGGTGGTACATGCCTGTAGTCCCAGCTACTCGGGAGGCTGAGGCAGGAGGATTGCTTGAGCCCAGGAGTTTGAGGTTGCTATGAGCTAGGCTGACGCTATGGCACTCTAGCCCGGGAAACAGAGTGAGACTCTGTCTCAAAATAAATAAATAAATAAATAAATAATAAAATAAAAATAACTAATGGTTTGGCTGGATGGTTGGGAAAAGGAGCTCTGGGAAAAAGGTATGTGAATGGACCATTCCAAACAGGCTCACAGTGTAAAAATATTTGAGTTCCATATAAATGCTCACAGAAGAGTAATCTTGGCCAAGGAAGATTTTAATAATCAGTAGAAAAAGATGACTTGCTCTGTGGATGTTAGTTAGCCTCTTTTCCTAGCACCCTGTTTTTACCTGATACTATCATGAACTAAACAGTTAGGGGAAAGGATAATCTCTTCAATAAATGGCACTGGGAAAACTGGATATGCAAATTAAATGTGCATAACTTTGCTTGTCAATTATACCTGAATAAAGCTGAAAAAAAATACGGTGGCAAGGATGGAGGTGATGCATGGCCTCAGCAACAAGGTCTTACTCACCAAAGCTGATCTGTCTACAGCCACAGCTGAGGGCTCAATCTGCCAACAGTAGAGACCAACATAGCAACTTATATGGTCCCTGGACTCCTTCCATCATAGAAAAGGCAGCACTTAGTTCTTATTGGAATGGACACTTGCTCTGGATATAAATTTGTCTTCCCTGCCCACAATGCTTCTGCCGAAACCACCGTCTACGAACTTTTATGATGCCATATTCACCCTCGTAGTATTTTATACAGAAGGATTACTTCTGATCAGTGAACTTATTTTGCAGCAAATGAAATGTAGCAATTGGCTCATGCTCATGTAATTCACGGATTTTACCATTTTCCCCATTATCCTGAAGCCACTGGGTGAAAGAAACTGGAATGGACCTTAGGAGATTCAGTAACAGCACTAGCCAGCAGGCAACACTTTGCAGGGCCGAGGCACTGTCCCCTAGGATACTCTATGTGCTCTAAATCAATGACTAATATTGTAATTTTTTTCTCCTAGAGCCAGGATTCACAGGTGTAGAAATCAAGAGGCAGAAATGGGAGTAGCCCCTTACTATTACCCTATTGATCCACTAAGTGAAATTTTTGTTTTCTATCCCTATAATTTTGGTCTCTGATGATCTAGAGGTCTCAGTTCCCAAGACAGAAATACTTCCATTAGAGAATAAGCAACTTGAAGTTGATATTGCCATGCCTGGCCACTTTGGGTTCCCCATGCCAATGAATCAGTGGGCAAAGAGGGGACTACAGTACTGAATGGGGAACTGATGCTGACTCTCAATGAAATAGAGTTGCTCCCACACAGGACTTGGGGATGACAAAGAGAATGTCTGGAATACACATTCCCTGGGGCACCTCTTAATATTACCATGTATTGTTATAAAATTTATTGGAAACTACCACAACCCAAAATAGACAGGGCTGCTAATGACACAGATACTTCAGGAACAAAGTTTGGGCTACCCCACCAAACTAGGAACCATGACCAGCTGACATACTTGCCAAAGGCAAAAGAATATGGAATGGATAGTAGAGGAACACAATTATAAATATCAGCTATGACCACATATGACTACTTACAGGAATGAGGGATGTTACAGTTATAAGTATTTCTTCCTTACTTTGAAATAAATATATTTATCTATGTATTATCCAATTCTTTCTTTATCCCCATTGTTAAAGACTGAATTGTATCCCCCTAAAATTCTTATGTTGAGGCCCTAACCCACAATGTGACTGTTTTTAGATACAGGGCCTTTAGGGAGGTGATTAGGGTTAAATGAGGTCATGTGGGTGGGGCCTAAATCAATAGGACTGGTGTCCTTATAAGAGGAAGAGACACTGAATTCACTCTCTTTCTGGGCACACACACTGAAGGGGCCATGTGAGGACACAGTGAGAAGGTGGCCACTTAGAAGCCAGACCGAGATCTCACCAGAAACCAACCCTACCAGCACCTTGATCTTGGACTTCTAGCCTCCAGAACTGTGAGAAAATAAATTTCTAATGTTTAGGTTGCCCACTTTGTGGTATTTTGTTACAGCAGCCTGAGAAGACTAATACACTTATCTCTACCATTCCCCCATTATCTAACACAGAGTTTCTGAACCTCAGTACTATTGACATTTGGAGCTGGACACTCTTTGTTTTGGGGGCCTGTTCCCCACATTAAAGAATATTTAGCAGCATCCCTGGCCTCTACCCACTAAATGCCAGTAGCACCGCCCCTCCCCTTCTCCCAGCTGTGACAAACAAAAATGTCTCCAGACATTGCTGAATGTCCCCTGCAAACAAAATCACTTCCAGCTGAGAACAATTAATCTAATATAAGACGCTTAAAGAGTGATTAACCTTATCTCAGTATTTGAGTTACACGATCTCAAAGGGAGAGTGTGACTAGCTAGAAAGCATGAATATCACTCAAAGATGGATAATGTAGACTCTGCATCTTTTTTGAACAGAGTTAGCATGTCTTCGGTTTTATGAGGGATAGTTATATCTTATTAAGTGGAAGCACAATTTTACTACTGTCTTTATTTGTAAGCTAAATATGGTTATAAGGGGTGTGTGTGGATGTCAAGTTGACAAGGGGGTTCTACAGGGGATTGTACTGTGTCAATTTGGTTAAGCTGGGAACTGTGCTTGACAGGATCCTTCTCTGCGTGGTTTCAACTTAAAGTTGACCAGAACAGGAACTGCATATGACTTGCAGGCAGAAGTAAAACGGCAGCCACTATTCTCTGAAGGGCATCCCAGTTCAGTGTTGTGACAGACAGACACCCACTGCCTGGTGAATTCCAGCTCCATATCCAGCTGTTTCCTAACTACTGATCCACCAACTCCCTTCTGAACCTCTGCTTCCTCAGATCCTTTCACAGTTGTGTAAAGCCTAATTCCTAAAATAAATCCTGTAGCATTCATTAATGACCCTGCTCCCCTGCATAAACCCTGATGATGCAGTAGATATATGGGGAATCCAATGCTTCCGTGCCATTCAATGTTTCTTGCTTTTGGACTACGTGAAGATGAAGGAGAGCAGTCCATCTCCCCCTGCACAACCTTCATACCCCCTCACCACAAAGTCTTCTAATTAGTAGAGTCAATAAGTCAATGGAAATCAGTAGGCAGAGGGATAAAATATCTATCAGTTTTACTTTAAAATTAAACACTCCAAGTACTTATAATCCTATTCTTTGCCAGCACAGTCACTTTATATAGACATTCCCAACTTGAAACCCTTCTTAGAATGAAAGCTGTTAAATTGCTCTAAAAGGATTTCTCTCAGAATTACTTTTACATTAGATATATTTCATTCAATGACTTAAAATACAGCACTGTGAGTTAACTCAACTGTTTAGGAAGGGGGAGGGGATGAAAGTAAACAACAGTTTTGCTTAAGAATCTTTACCTTTGTATTCTTTATAACAATCGGATATTTCATTCCTGAAAAAAAAAGAATTAGTAAAAGATTTATTGTTAGCAAAAGAAGGCCAACATTATCTGAACTATTATACTAGTAACAAACTTAAATTACCTTCTCTGCCATAACCATCATTGCACCCTACTTTTCATTCTGAAGCTTTTTACCGAGTAAAAAGATTAAACTACTTCATACTTGACAATATATAAAACTCTAGCATGTTTCTAGCTTGTTTTATTTTAACTCATCTAATCTATGCTTATAAACCATTTCCCACCTCAGCTCCAACATAGACAGTCCCAGTTTTTCTCTGAACTATAATCCTAAAAATCATGCTGAACAATGGATTATCATAAATCAGCATATATTTTCCCATAGGACTAAAGCTATGACATGAGAAACTTATGTCCAAGTGTTGGTTACCTGATTCCTTATAGGTTCTAGGTTGTTTAGAGAAGTAAGAGTTATCACAACACAAAAACTTATAATAAACTGACCATTTATAAAATTAGTTCCCACTCAGATACGTGGGATTTCAAAGTCTTATAGAGCAATATGTATAGCAAATGAAGAATATAATCTACCTGTAACGTACATTTGATTTATTATGCTACCTACCTATAACAAACTTGATTATTTAAAAATTTTGCTTATTATCTTAAAATTCAGAAGGACACTGGGAATGATTCAGATGGCCTAGATGTCCTTAAAAACTTATCAAGGAAGAAAGAACAGAGCACTACTTCTTTTCTCCTTCAAATTTCCCAATAGCAAATAGAAGGCTTACAAATCTTTCATTCAGTTAAAAAAAAATTGATGTCTTCAGAGCAAAACAAAACAAACTCTAAGTGTAGTCTTAAATGTGGAGGGGAAGGTAGTTCAGAATGGCTGAGCCATTTTATGACCTTGGGCTATCATTCTGAAATTCAGTGTATATAAGAATCATTAAAGACTTATTTCAAGACAATTTGATTCAGTAAATCTGGGTGATGCTACAATCTGCATTTTTAACAAGCATTGCCAAGGGATTCTGATTCTAACCTACAGGGTAGGAAAGTGTTTGGGGGCTAATTTTCCATAAACAGCCTTGCTAGATTTTAGTACCAGTCAGAAGTGTCTGATCAGTGCCTAGTTCTACTGCACAAGACCTTCTAGAGTCCCGGTTCTCCCACGTTCAGTCTCACCCTTGTCCCTTCTGTACCTACCTCTGGTTCTGTACCCTACTCTAGCCTCTCTCCCAGTGGCCCTCCCACCAACACTACCCCAGACAAAAACAATCCCAAGTTTTTTTTAACAAGTCAATACAAGTACAGTCATCCCTCAGTATCCATGGAGGATTGGTTCTAAGAACTCCAAGGATACCCAAATCCACAGATGCTCAAGTCCCTTATATAAAATGGCATAGTGTTTGCATATAATCTATGCACATTCTCCATATACTTTAAATCATCTCTAGATTACTTATAATGTAAATGCTATGTAAACAGCTGTTATACTGTATTTCTTAAATTTGTATTATTTATTGTTGTACTATTATTTTTATTGTGATTTTTTCTGAATATTTTCAATGCTGGGATGGTTGCATCCACAGATGTGGAACCAATAGATACAGAGAGGGCTGACTGTATTCAATAGAGAAAACAACGATGGCTTACCATCTTTACTGCTAGAAGGGCTTTCTTTAGCCATTTCAATATCTTTTACTTCAAAACTGGTCAAGACAGAGCCACCTGCTTCTTGGAAATCCTGGGCAAATGACAAAGCCACCTGCCGATAGTCCACAATGCCAGTGTATGGACAATCAATAGCCATTAGACCCTGGGACAGAATTATGAAAAAATATACAACATACATATATAATGTGTCTAACAGATAAAAAACATTAAAAAACAGATAAATAAGAAAATCTCTATAATCAGGAAACAATTTTCTCCCTTAGAGGAGTTAGTTTGCCAGGTTCTCCTAGCTGCTACTCCATTTATTTATCCCTCAACATATCTCATTCATATCTGACTCTGAGTCAGATTCTATATCAAACAAGTATGTTTTAAATATGCTCTACTGAGATTTTCCCAGTAGTATATCACATGTCACGCACATTCAGTGAGAACTCAGAGTTGTTCTAGCTATTCACAATGTTTGCAGAGCATTGTTTTGATTTGCTGCAGACCTTATACCTTATATTCAAGACTACAAATATGGAATGGAGATTTCAATGTGGTTAACTCAAACTTTTTCTTCAGATAATACAAGAAATTAACAGCCTAGTTTGTTTTTGTTTGTTTATTTGTTTGTTTCTATTTTTGTCCTTCAAGACAAGTCCAAACTCTGTAGATGAATGAACCATAACCTAAGCTTATTTTATTTTTTGGAATGAATGTTGAAAATGCCATTGGCCTTTTCTAATTCTGAAGAAAAGGATAAGAGTAGAATTTCACACACTAAATATGGACTACATTTTGGTGATCCTTGTCAATAGCACCACTTTCTGTTTCCTTATTGTATATATGAGTATATCAGTTCTCCCAATCAACTTCCCCTAAGAGGGTAGCCTGGTTTCTAGGATAACTAATATCCAGAAGCTGAATGCAACTAGTAAATCCTGCCGTCCTATTGTTTGGCCAGCACAGCAGTGTTGTTGTAGTTTTAAAATATTATCTGATATAATATCATTTTAAATATCTCACTCTTGTATTCACCATCCCACCCTCACCCCAACACATTTACCTCCTTGGCCCTTAAAAGCTTTTGACTTTGCCATCCAACCCTGGCCAATGCTTTCAAAGGGCCAGATCATGTTAAGGGTAAAGACTCACAAAATATCCAACGATCTCTTTTCACAAACTGAAAGCAACATTTGGAACCCTTCAATGTTTTCCTGTCAGTCTTGTTTCCAGAATATGAGAGTATTTACCAAGTATAGGAAATTATTCCATTTTGATACAATTGATGCACATAAGACTTTACATTAGACCTAGTCACTGCCCAACAATCCCTAAATTTACAGGTTAATAACTATAACTCAGCTTCAACCTATAAATAGTATTCTGGGCACAATAACTTTGACAGCTAATTTAGGATAATACCAAGAGTTTAGTCCACAAAATTTTCCTTACCTAGCATAAAACTATGTGACAAGTATGATAGATAACAAGAGGGTAAAAATGTGCTGTAAAAGTGCTTCGTTCTGGATCAATAGTTTTTTGGTATACCAAATATCTTCCTTATTCATATTTTACTATTACGCAGCACAATGCATGACACATACAAGGCACTCAAATATTTAAGCAAAGGAATGAAATTTTCAGGGCTGCCTTTAAACATACACTATTTCTCCCACTCCGGACCTTCTCTAAAGGGTTTCCGTTTTCTTTCTCTTTCTAGTCTTGGCTTTGCCCCTCCCCATGAGATGCTGGTGTGGCCCACATGTATGTGTGTACTGGGGAAAGGTGGAGAGAGTCACCACTGCCCAGCAATCCAATGCCCTGGCCCAGGACTAGCTGCAGCGCCAGGGCAGAGGCGGCCCAGTCAGGATGGCACTGGTAGACAGACTGGCTGTGTCTGTTAACCAGGAGGCTGGTTATACACTGTCCAGGCCAGCAGGTCAGAGAGCTTGAAATCTGAAGCCATGGCAGGTCAGGTGGCTAGAAAAGAACCAGGCAAGCAGGACAGGAAAAGCTGGGAGTAGAACTCAGTCAGGAGACAGAGGAACAGATGAACATGTGGTTGGCCAATTGTGTTAAAGGCAAGGCAGAAAGATCAGCAGCTGGAGAGGGAGCTACCAGAGTTACTCTCCAAAGTCAAAGTTTACAGAGGCAGTTTAAAATTTTCCAAGAGCCTCTGCCTGGTGATGCTTAGTTTTCTTCTTAAAGGGACCTGCTCCAAAAAGCCCTTTAGAGTTGCCCTGATAAACAACTTATTTCCAGAGGGCCTGGCAGAAACAGAAGAGATCTCGTACCATGGAAATTTTCCCCACTATTTCTGGCAGTGGTGGTGAAGTTGGGGGATAAGGGAGGAATTTACTCAAGCAACTTTTATTAAATAATCAGACTATATTTTCCACTACATATTGTCACCCCTAAATACATGTAAACACTAATGATTACATTTTGGCATTACATAAAGCATATCATTTCTATGGAGGCCTCAAAGAGAAGTAGGATACGCACCTTTTTTTTTTTTTTTTTTGAGACAGAGTCTCACTTTTGTTGCCCGGGCTAGAGTGAGTGCCGTGGCGTCAGCCTAGCTCACAGCAACCTCAAACTCCTGGGCTTAAGCGATCCTCCCGCCTCGCCTCCCAGAGTGCTAGGATTACAGGCGTGAGCCACCGCGCCCGGCCGATACGCACCTTTTGTAAGTTATTCAACTCATTCATCTTTCAAGGTGGGAGGTCATCTCTGAGAAGGTTTTCTTAAACCCTTGGACTAAGCTAAAAGCATGCCCTTACACTGGTACAAGACAGAGAACCTACCAGCTCTATCAGAATACTTATCACTATATTAAAATGATATTTTCTTCTACACTATATATAACTCCTTTCAAGATGACAGCCATGTTTTTTTTTTTGTTTGTTTGTTTGTTTGTTTTGAGACAGAGTCTCACTCTGTTGCCCGGGCTAGAGTGCCGTGGCATCAGCCTAGCTCACAGCAACCTCAAACTCCTGAGCTCAAGCAATCCTCCTGCCTCAGCCTCCCGAGTAGCTGGGACTACAGGCACGCACCACCATGCCCAGCTAATTTTTTCTATATATTTTTAGTTGTCCGGTTAATTTCTTTATATTTTTAGTAGAGATGGGGGTCTCGCTCTTGCTCAGGCTGGTCTCGAACTCCTGACCTTGAGCGATCCTCCCTCCTCGGCCTCCCAGAGTGCTAGGATTACAGGCGTGAGCCACTGCGCCTGGCCGACAGCCATGTCTTATTCATCTTCACATCAGCAGTGCCTA
Source organism: Lemur catta (assembly GCF_020740605.2). Classification (NCBI taxonomy): domain Eukaryota; kingdom Metazoa; phylum Chordata; class Mammalia; order Primates; family Lemuridae; genus Lemur; species Lemur catta. The sequence continues at coordinate 44,805,378 of NC_059128.1, read as the reverse complement.
TCATAGTGTTTGGCACATGACAAACAAGAAAATTTTGGTTTAACCAAATAGAAAAAAATACCAGTTCCAAGTCAGATCTTGGGCTGGGGAACTCTTCAGGAGCTCTGTGACCCCAGAAAAGTAGCAACCAGTTTCTCTGTTTATAAGACACAAAAATACACATATATAATTTTATTACCTATGCACACATATCTACCTCATTCCAAGGTGCAGAGAACAGTATCCACACTCATCCTTAAACTTTGTAACATGTAAAAAATTTTGTTTTGCTTTTTCAATAAAGTGTGATATAAAGAATCATGGGTTCCTGTTGCTATTTTTTCTGTCTTTAAATCCTTCACAAGGATACACAACAGATAACAATCAGATGAAATCTCCCAAATTCCCCAAATTTCAGTACCACCGGGAAACCAGAATTCTGTTTTTCAAACTCTACAATCAAATCATTTTTACCTCATGACCAAATCTACAGAGGGGTCAGCAGCTCAGGTATAATTTTTTTTGTTTCTTCTTAATACCAATCTTAAAGTTTGAAAGAGCTTTTTATTAGCAAATAAAAATAGCAACATGTTAAAAGTTGGCATGCCGGCTGGGCGAGGTGGCTCATGCAGGTAATCCTAGCACTGTGGGAGGCTGAGGCGGGTGGTTCGTTTGAGCTCAGGAGTTCGAGACCAGCCTGAGCAAGAGCGAGACCCCGTCTCTACTAAAAATAGAAAGAAATTAGCCAAACAACTAAAATATATACAAAAAATTAGCCCGGCATGGTGGTGCATGCCTGTAGTCCCAGCTACTTGGGAGGCTGAGGCAGAAGGATCACCTGAACCCAGGAGTTTGAGGTTGCTGTGAGCTAGGCTGACACCATGGCACTCTAGCCCGGGCAACAGAGTGAGACTCTGTCTCAAGAAAAAAAAAAAAAAAAAAAAAAGGTGGCATGCCTTTTTGAAAGAAATTATCAAATATTTCATTCTCAAAGGTCATATTTGCTAAAAACATGTCAGTGAGATTCTTTTTATAAATTCAAATTTGAAAAAAATTTTCCTTTTTATTATTATTTTTTAAATCTTTAGAACGTATGAACCTTTTATTTTTAGTTGACATGTAATAACTGTATGTATTTATGGAATACAGAGTGATTTTTTAATGCATATATACAATGTGTAATGATCAAATCAGGGTAGGCCAGGCCCGGTGGCTCACGCCTGTAATCCTAGCATTCTGGGAGGCGAGGCGGGAGGATCGCTCAAGGTCAGGAGTTCAAGACCAGCGTGAGTAAGAGTGAAATCCCGTCTCCACTAAAAATAGAAAGAAATTATATGGACAACTAAAAAAAAAATATATATATATATATATATATAAAAAATTATCCGGGCATGGTGGCACATGCCTGTAGTCCCAGCTACTCGGGAGGCTGAGGCAGGAGGATTGCTTTAACCCAGGAGTTTGAGGTTGCTGTGAGCTAGGCTGACGCCACGGCACTCTAGCCCGGGCTACAGAGCCAGACTCTGTCTCAAAAAAAAAAAAAAAAAACTAAATCAGGGCAACTAGCATATCCATCACCTCAAACATTTATCATGTTTTGTGCCATGAAAATTCAAAATCCTGTCTTCTAATTTTGTAAAACTATATGTCAGTGAGATTCTGACATCTTAGTCTCACAGCCATATTCCATCAAAATCACATAAAGCTATGAAACAGCAATTGGTTTAGTATACTTTCAGGAAGCACATGTCAAATAAAGTTTATAGGAGGACACTGTTTTGGACTGAGCTCCTGCACTAGGCCCAACAGACCAAACCAAAATGGAGTCACTCAGGCTAAAAATTCCCTATCACCAGACCAAAACCAAGCTGCTTATCTGACATTCCAAGAAATCAGGAAAGAGAGATAGCCAAATCCCCAAATAGGTCAGTTTTAGCCAGCATGATAAGGAAGTCCTCTCTGTTTTAACCCTATAAGGAAATTAACTTTGAAACAACCAATCATCCTCTTTTTGTTCCCTGGTTCTGCTTTCTTCAGTTCTTTTCTGCAAAGCCAAACTCTTCTGCTCAGCTCACTCCCAATAGGGAGTGCCTTTTCTAAATCTTGGGATGAGATGCTCCCTTGGCTCATGAATCACTAATAAAAAGCCAATTAGATCTTTCATCTAAATTTGTTATAATTTTGTCTTTTAACACATTCAATAGTTTTGTAAAGCATTGTATAGATAAGGAATAGGAAGTGAGTTTAATCTCATTTTTAATAGACTATTTTTTAGAGCAGTTTTAAGTTCACAGCAAAATTGAGCACAAGGTATAGAGATTTCCTGTATACTCCCTGCCCCAACATACATATAATCCCCTAATCTCTTAATTTTAATATTAGTATTTTTTTTCCTTGAAGCATGACATCAGTCTAAATAGTAAACTCTTATATGAGTTATTCACAATCCTGGATTTACAATATGCTAGGATCTCTCTCCATTGTTAGACCAGGCAGTGTGGCTCATGCCTGTAATCCTAGCATTCTGGGAGGCTGAGGCAGAAGGATGGTTTGAGGTCAGGAGTTCAAGACCAGCCTGAGCAAGAGCAAGACCCCATCTCTACTAAAAACAGAAAAAATTAGCTGGGGTTGGTAGTATGTGCGCCTTAGTCCCAGCTGCTCAGAATGAGGCAGGAGGGTCACTTGAGCCCAGGAGTTTGAGGCTGCAGTGAGCTATGATGACACCACTGCACTCTAGCCTGCGTGACAAAGCAAAATCCTGCCTCAAAAAGAAAAGAAAAGAAAAGAAAAGAAAAGAAAAGAAAAGAAAAGAAAAGAAAAGAAAAGAAAAGAAAAGAAAAGAAAAGAAAAGAAAAGAAGTAAAGCATCAGGAAAGGGGCAAATATAAACCTGAGAGAAAGAACACACATAAGTAAATTTCTTTGATTATCTTAACAGATATCTTTGAAAAAGTCCAAATGTTTCAAACAAAACCAATTTAATTTACTAGAATTGTTTAAATAAACATATAATAACATCTACCATTTCTTGAGAGATTAACATATGCTGAATACCTTACACATATTATTTCATTAAATTCTCAGAACCTCCATTTTACAAAAGAGAAGTTAAAGGCTTAGAAAAATTATAACCCATCAAGTCTACAGCCATTAAAGCAGATGTGAGAGTTGAATTTATGTCTGCATGACTTCTCAGCAGCTGCATGATATTGCTCATCTTATGTTAGATCCAAGTTAATAAAAAAATAGAGAGGATATAGTAAGATAAAATAAAGGATAATATGGCAAAACTCCCTGAAGTCTGAGAATTACTGACCTATGATGTACAAGAGATATCAGTTAGAAATCAGATAATCCAAAAATAACTATAAATGGCTTTGGCTCTCCTCTCCCCTAGTCCAGTTCCATCCTATGAACCAGAACTTGATTAACTTTCCTAAATTAGGATATTTCATACATCACTGTTCTGCTCAAATCCTTCAGTGGTTTCCTACTATTTAGATCGGGTAGGTAAACTTTTCTATAAAGGCCAGACAATAAATATTTTTGACTATGTGGGCTTATGATCTCTGTTGCAACTACTTGACTAGGCTGTCTGGCACAAAAGCAGCCACAGATAATACATAAATGAACATATGTGGCTGCATTCCAATAAAACTTTATTTATGGACACTAAAATTTCAATTTCATAAAATTTTCATCTGCCACAAATTATTATTCTTCTTTTAATTTTTTTTAGCCATTTAACAATGTAAAAACCATTCTTATAGTTCACAGGCTATATAAAAACAGGTGGCAGGCTGGATTTGGTCCACAGTCTATAGTTTGCTCCTTGACTTAGACCATTTAGTATTTGCTCAGAGCTTGAAAGAAGTAGGCAGCCGACAGAAGAAAGCAGCCAAAATGAGAAAGTCAACGAAATGTGTCCTTTTTTAAAAAAAATTAGTCATTAATTCACCATCTCAGGGACATAAGAAATATGTGGGGAGAGGAAATGGGAGTAAGAGGAGCCAGTGTATCACACAAGCAAAACACTGATTATCCTGACTGAGTCTCAGGGAAGGAATAGGTGGTTTGCTGGAGCTAAAGATACTAAGTAAGACCTTCTTTGAATGAAAAACTTATTCAACCCTATTTAAATTCCTAAGTACTACCAGCCTCTTAGGAGCTTTACACAAATTAAGAAAATCTTACATATTTTGACCCAATTTGAACTTTACAACTAGAGATAACTTAAAGAAAAAAAATATATTGCTATCTTATCCTTTTGCAGAAAGGATTTGAAGTATTAACAGCTTATAAAAATAAACAAACAGGCTAGTTATCTCAATTGACTGTTCATAGTCATTTATAGATCAAACTCCTTGTTCTACTCTTTCCCCCCTTTTCACTACTACACTTGAGTAGTCTTAAAAACAAACAAAAACACATACAAAACCATATAAACTAACATCAAACATCGAGTCAGCCAAATATACGAATTAGAAAGGAAGAAATAAAATAATTATTATTTGCAGACAACATGACTATGCATATAGAAAATCCAAAAGAAATTTATTAATATAAACGAACTATCAGAATCAGTAAGTGAGTTTAACTAGAAAGCTGGACACAAGGTCAAAAGTCAATTATATTTCCATATACCTGCAACAAACAAATAGAAAATGAACTTTAGATAACAATACTATCTACGAGAGTATCAGAAAACATCAAATACCTAGAAATAAATCTAAGAGACATGCAAGACCTCTAAATTGAAAATTATCATACCTTATGTAATAAATTAAAGAAAATCCAGATAAAAGAAAGGATATATCATGTTTATAGATTGGAAGACTTAATATTATAAAGATATAAATTGTCTCCAAACAGACCTTCAGATCCAGTGCAATCTCAGTCAAAATCACAACAGGTTATCTTGTGAAGTTTAGCAAATTAATTCTAAAATTTATATGGAAATACAAAGATCCAAGAATAGCCAGGACAATGTTGAAGAACAAAACTGGAGGATTTACTCTACCAGATGTCTAGACCTACTAAAAAGCTACTGCAATTAAGACGTTATGGTAGTAGCATAAAAAGAGACAAAGAAACAGAACAGAGTCCACACTCTAGACACACCCATATATAGTCACCTGATATCACAAAGGTAATACTGCAGCCCAATGGGAAAATAATGGTTCTTTTGATAAGTGGTGCTGGGTCAGTTGGATATCCATATGGGAGAAAAAAATGTACCTTGACCCCTACCTCATACCATAAACAAAAATCAATTCCAAATGAATTGCAGAGCTAACTGTGAAAGGTAAAACAATAAAACTTTTAGGAAAACACATAGAATGTCTTCTAGACTTTGGGATAGGCAAAGACTTCTCAACACAGAAAGCACTAAGCACAATGCATAAACTGATAAATTGATTACATTAAGAACCTCCGTTCATCTAAAGATGATATTAAGAAAGTGAAATATTAGGAACATTAGAGTGATAGAAGATACTTATGATATATATATATAATGTATATATGTATGCATATATAAACACAAAAGACTCATATATAAAAGACACAGATTATAATAAACTTTTAAAATTAATAAGAATTGATAATTATAAGACAGTGAACCCAGTAGTAAAATGGGAAAAAGAAAATATATAAATGGCCAATAAACATATAAAATGAAAACAACAAATAATATCAAGTGTTGGTGAGGATATAGAGCAACTGGAACTCTCATACACCGCTAATGAGAGTATAAATTGCAACACTTTGGAAAACTCTTTGGCGATAACTGCCAAAGCTAAACATTTGTATAAATTGCAACCTAGCAACTTCCCTCCTAAGTATACACTCAGTAGAAATGTGTACATGTGTTCATCAAAATATATGTGCTAAAATGTTCATAGCAGCACTGTTTGGAATAGTCCCAAATTGGAAACTATCCAAATGCCCATCAACAGTAGAATAAATCATGCTATATTCATATAAGGGAATATCATACACAACAAAAAACAAACTACAACTATAGGCAACAATTTAAATCAATTTCATAAACAATACTGAACATAACAGTACTGTAGAAGCCCATATGCAAAAGAGTACATACCACCTGATTCCACTTATAGAAAATTCAATAACCCATAACGTAAGAAGTCAGGATAGTGGTTAACCTTCAGGAAAAGGTACTAATAGAGGGCATGAAGGAAGTACTGGGAGGCTAGTAATGTTCTGTTTGTTGACCTGGGTGCTGGTCACTTTGTAAAAATTTATTAGGTTATGTATCTATGATTTCTGCTGTACATTATGGTTCCAAGAAATCAGGAAAGATAGAAAATAAGTGTGGAAAGATAGATAAAGAAGGAAGTTAGTATACAAAAATAAAAATTTATGTTTAAGATATCTGGCAAGAGTGGGGTACAAATGTGTCCTTGAGTTTCCTTGCAGCCAAGGCAAACATTTAACGGCAATCTGTTAAATGATTCAGTGTCCATTAGATAAAAACAAGCTAATTGTGCTTAGGAAGAACAAAATTATTCTCAGAACTAAGATCTGAGAGAAATTTCTCCTGAGGGTTCTCAGAACAAGATGTTGTGTAACACAGTGACACAACATATGTTCTCAACCACATCCTTGCAAGTAGAGGCCACAGTGATTGATACAATGACCTTCTCCATAGGCTGATGTCATAAAACCAAAGCACAATTCAAAGAGAGTAATTGGAGTCAAGGAGTAGAATGGGGAAGACAAAACACTGTAGTGTAGTTGTGCCACTGTGAATATTTGGAGAGATGTAGAGGAACAACTGGTCTACATATCTTTCAGGCTATTTCCCATAGTGCTTCTCTAAACCAAGATTTTGATAGGCATTGCCTGGTAGTGAGTTCAAAGTCATACTCTCTAAGACAGTCTAGCTATTGTATATTGTCAATAAACCAGTGGAGGAGAGCAAACAGGAGATACAGCCATTCACTGGAACAGTCAGTGGAACTGGGGGGTTGGGCTGACAGTCTCTGAAAAGGCTATCAGTAAAAGTTATTTCATGTACCTACTTCTTCCTTTCTTCATGACTTTATTTTCGTCCTCCACCAAGAGGAATAATATGCAGAATAACTATTATATTACTATTCATGTCTCTTTCATGAATAAAGATCTGTTTTTTCCCTATAGCATGTTTTAAGCAAGATACTCTACAACCCACCCTTCATACTCATGCCAGGCTTATCTTCCTAAAATATAGATCAGACACTGCAGCTACCCTCCTCGACAATTTTCAGTGGCTCTCCATAGCCTATTGGCTAAACTTCAAAATTATTAGCATGAATGCCTAACCTTGCCTTTCCAGTCTCATCTCTCACTACACACCACATGTTCCCAACCACCCCTCACTGCTCAGTGTTTTCTAAACATGCCATATGGTCTCAGACCTTCTCTTGCCTTTATTTATGTTGGTCAGACCTGGTATTTTCTCACAGGGAAAGAAGAAATCAGGTGTTCAGAGTTTTCAGCAGTGCCCCCTGTGTCTGTCACTTCACTACTGTGGCAGGATCATCTAACCGATTATATATGATTCCTGCCTCCTATGAATCCACCCTCAGCCTCCACGCCATAGGACTGAGCCCTAAATGAAAACATCCCTTTGAACATGTGCATGAAACTGGTGAATCACTTACCCGACAATATGGCTCTTTCTTTTTTATATCTTCCTGCTGGATCAGCTTCAGGCCCTGGACACCATTCTGTAGGCCTCTCTCATATAAGGCCTGAAGTCTGGGAATTTCTTCTTGATCAACAGCTACTATAAGCTTCAGAAAATAAAAATGATAAAGCACATGGATAGTTACACATATCATCAGCTATGAAAGATAAGTCAATGGAAAAGCATAAATTATCGTATAACTCAAACAGGGTTGATTTAGAAACAGATTTTTTTCTTCATGTATCATCTACTTCTCCCTTTCTTCATAACTTTATTTTCTTCCTCCACCAAGAAAAGTCGTCTTTAGAAAATGGCATTAAAACAAATTTTCCCTGAAGGTGAAACATAGCCTCAATTGCTACTTGTTATTACAGTCTCTGCATGTACCTTGGCCAAATACAACTCTTATCACTAACACTCCTTCAATTCCAGAGGGAAGAGAAGCACAGGTTGCTCAGTCTTTACATTTCTTTTTTCCAAAAGAGAATGGCCTTATTTCTATGAGAAAATATGAAGTATCAGTACATCAAAATGACACCTGGTATTCAGTGTAATGGAATATTACTGACAAAACTATCCCTTTTATTTCCTGGAATAAATTTCAGACTATTTACTAATGCATTCTATTGCAGAGAGAAAGAAACCACTAAATTCATCAACTTCACTCATGATTCTTTTTCTGTTATTTCTGGGCAAAGTATCTGTTTGAAGCAGAGTTTCTTCCTTACTTAATAGTCACCAGCAAAGGAAAACAGGTGCATTAGAATTCACAAATCATTATTTTAGACCAAGGAGTCAACAGAATTTCATGAGGTAATACTTTTAATCAAGGTGCAAAGGCTATTTAAATTAATAAATAATTAATCTTAAAAACAAATGAAATCAAAGGACACATTCAAGAAAATAAAAAGACAACCCACAGAATGGGAAAAATATTTGTAAATCATACAGCTGGTAAAGGTCTAGTATCCAGAATATATCAATAACTCTTACAATTCAAAAATAAAATCTATAAATATAGTTTTATATTTTGCTTCTTCTACTTAACATTATGTCAGGACCATTTTACTATACTACCAAAAAATTTTTCTCATAGCATCTTCGATGGTGACCATGAGCTTTTATTCTTAAAAATAACATGAAGAAGGTTAGCCATGTGCAGTGACAGACATCTCTAGTCTTAGCTACTTAGGAGGCTGAGGCAGGAGGATTGCTTGAGCCCAGAAGTCTGAGGCTGCAGTAAGCTATAATAATGCCACTGCACTCCAGCCTTGGCAATAGAGAGAGACTCTGTCTCTAAAGAAAAAACTATATATATATATATGCAAAGAAGGACATCACTACCAACTTTATAGAAGTAAAAAGGCCTATAAAGAAATACTATGAACAACTATGTGCCAACAAATTAGAAAATCTGGATGAGATAGATAAATTCTTAGAAAGATACAAACTTCTGAAACTGATTCAAGAAGAAAGAGAAAATGTGAATAGATCTATGACATGTAAAGAGATTGAAAACTCCACAAAGAAAAGCTCAGGCCCAAGGGTTTTACTCATGAATGCTACCAAATGTTTTTTTAAAAAATTAATACCAATTCTTCATAAACTTTTCCAAAAAAACAAGACAAAGAAACACTTCCAAACTAATTCTGTGAGACCAATATTAGCTTGATACCAAAACCAGACATCACAAGAAATTACAGATCAATATCCCTTATAAATATTGATGCAAAAACCCTGAACAAAATACTAATAAACTGAATGCGGCAACATAAAAAAAGATTATGTACCATGACCAAGTGGGATTTATCCTAGGAATGCAAGATCAATTTAACATCGAAGTCAATTAATATAATAGACTATAGTAATAGAATAAAGGACAAAAACCACATGATACCTCAATAGAGGCAGAAAAAGTATCTGAGAAAATCCAACACTTTCATAATAAAAACACTCTACAAACTAGTAATAGAAAGGAACTTTCTCGGCCGGGCGCGGTGGCTCACGCCTGTAATCCTAGCTCTGGGAGGCCGAGGCGGGTGGATCGCTCAAGGTCAGGAGTTCGAGACCAGCCTGAGCAAGAGTGAGACCCCGTCTCTACTAAAAATAGAAAGAAATTATCTGGCCAACTAAAAATATATATACAAAAAAATTAGCCGGGCATGGTGGCTCATGCCTGTAGTCCCAGCTACTCGGGAGGCTGAGGCAGTAGGATCGCTTAAGCCCAGGAGTCTGAGGTTGCTGTGAGCTAGGCTGACGCCACGGCACTCACTCTAGCCCGGGCAACAAAGTGAGACTCTGTCTCAAAAAAAAAAAAAAAAAAAGGAACTTTCTCAACCTGATAAAGGGAATCTACAAAAAACCCACATCTAATATCATACTTAAGGGTAAAAGATTGAATGCTTTCTCCATTAGATCAAGAACAACATAAGAATGTCCACTTTTACTACTTCTATTCAACACTGTATTGGAAGTTCCACCTACAGAAATTAGGCAAGCAAAATGAATAAATAAAAGGCATCCAAATTGGAAAAGAAGTAAAACTAATTTATTTGCAGATGACATGATCCTGCATATAGAAAAGCCTAAGGAATTCACACACATAGAACTAATAGATGAGTTCAGCAAGGTTGCAGGATAAAAAAGTCAGTATACAAAAATCAATCATATTCTATACATTAGCAATGAATAATTAAAAACAAAATTAAGAAAACAATTCCTCTCATAAAAGCATCACAAAAAATAAAATACTGAGAAATAAATCTAACAAAAGAAGTACAAGACTAACCAGGCATGGTGGCTCATGCCTGTCATTCCAGCTACTAGGGAGGCTGAGATGGGAGCATCACTTGAGGCCAGGAGTTCGAGACTAGCCTGGGCTAAATAGAGAAGACCTCATCTCTAAAAACAAACAAAAAAAAAGTAACTGAAAGCTACAAAACATTGTTGAAAGAAATGAAAGAAAATCTAAATAAATGAAAATAAATCCTATCTTCCTGGACTGCAAAATTTAATATTGTTAAGATATCAACAGTCCCCAAATTGATCTATAGATTCAACATAATTGCTATTAAAAACTCCAGCTGCCTTTTTGGAGAAATTAGCGAGTTGCCCCCAAAATTCATTTGGAAATGGTAGGGTCCCAGAATAATCAAAAAAATCTTGAGAAAGAAGAACAAAGTTTAATCTGTCATGGGATTAGGGGGGAAAAAAAGCTAAGAGAAAAACAAAATTAGAGGACTCACACTTTCTGTATTGGCATAAGGATAGACATATACATCAATGGAACAGAATTGAGAATTCATAAATATTTATGCTTACCTGATTTTTTATAAGAGTTCCAAAACAATTAATGTAGAAAGAATAGTCTTTCCAACAAATGATGCTGAGACAACTAGATATCCACATGCAAAAGAATGAAGATGGACCCCTTCCTTACAATATACATCAAAATTAATTAAAAAGTGATCATAGATCTAAATGTATTATAAGAAGTAAGGCTATAAAACTTTTAGAAGAAAACATAGGAGAAAATTCTTGCAATCCAGTGTCAGGCAATGGTTTCTTAGATATGATACTAAAAGCACAAGCAACAAAAGACAAAAGATACATTGGATTTCATCAAAATTAAAAACTTTAGTGCTTCAAAGGACTCCATCAAGAAAGTAAAAAAGAAAACCTACAGAATGGCATAAAATATTTTAAATCACATACCTGTTATACGGTATCCAGAATATATAAAGAACACACACAACTTAACAATAAGACAAATAACCCAATATTAAAATCGGTAAAAGATTTGAATAGCCAGTTTCCCAAAGAAACTACATGAATGGCCAGCCAATAAACACATGAAAAGATGCTCAACATAGATCCAGCAATCCCACTACTGGGTATATATCCAAAGAAAATATAATCAGTATGTTAAGGAGATATGTGAATCCCATGTTTACTGCAGCATTATTTACAATAGCCAAGTGTCCACCAATGGATGAATGGATAAAGAAAATACGGCAAATATACACAATAGAATACTATTAAGCCTTTAAAAAGAAGAAAATCCTGTCATTTGCAACAACATGGATGAACCTGGAGTACATTATATTAAAGGAAATAAGCCAGGTACAGAAAGATAAATACCACACGATCTCATTTACGTGTGGAATCTAAAACAGTTGAACACATAGAAGTAGAATACAACAGTGGTTACCAGGAGCTGGGGGTAGGGGTAGCAGTGAGGAGACAGTCAAAGGATACAAAATTTCAGTTAAATAGGAAGGATAAGTTCAGGAATCTATTGCACAAAATGGTGACTATAGTTAATAACAATGTATTGTATTCTTGAAGATTGCTAAGAGAGTAAATTTTAAGTGTTCTTATCATTAAAATAAAGTTAAGTACATGAGGTAATGCATGCTGGTTAGCTAGATTTTTAATCACTAGGGAAATGTAAATCAAAACTGCAACGAGGTATCACTTCATATGGATACACTAAGACAGCTAAAATAAAAAAGACAATAATAGGTATTAGCAAGGCTATGCAGAAATCAGAATCCTCATAATTACTATTATTAAATAGTGCAGAACTCTGGAAAACAGTTTGGTAGTTCCTCAAAACATTAAACATGGAGTTACCGTACAACCCACACCCAGGTATACACCCAAGAGAGATGAAAACATATGTTCACACAAAAACTTGTATACAAATGTCCATAGCAGCATTATTAGTAATAGCCAAAAAGTGGAAACAATTCAAATGCCTATCAGCTGATGAACAGATAAACCAAATGTGGTATATCCATACAATGGAAAATTGTTCAGCCATAAAAAGAATGAAATACTGACTCATGCTACAACATAGATGAACTCTGAAAACATTGTGCTAAGTGAAAGAAACTAGTGACCATAAAATACATGATTCTATTTATATGAAAAGTCCAGAATAGGCAAATCCATAGAGGCAGAAAGTATATTAGTGGTTATTAGGGCCTGGGGGGAGGTGGGAATGGGGAGTGACTACTAATCGGTGTGAGGTTTTTTTTGTGGGGGGGAAGTGATCATAATAGTCTAAAATTAGACTTTGTAAATATACTAAAAACTGAATTGTGTACTTTAAAAGGGTGAACATGGCCAGGCACAGTGGTTCATGCCTATAATCCCAGCACTTTGGGAGGTGAGAGGACTACTTCAGGCTAGGAGTTTGACACCATCCTGGGCAACATACCAAGACCCTGTCCTTACAAAAAACTTTCAAAAAAGGGTGAATGGTATGGTATATAAATTATTTGTCAATAAAACTGTTATTTAGAAAATTACATGGAATAAGTCACAACATCATTTTTTTTAGTTATTCCCTAACATTAGATTTCACAGATTACATAGATAAAAAGGAAGATGACAGCAAGTATTTTTACAATTTCAATATTGAACATCACTAAGAAAATGCTAGTTATAAATAAGTTAAGAACCTAGTAAAAGGCCATACCTTCCCACATTGCTTGTAGGAAATTCCCTTTTGGTTACAGTACTCATAGATGAGGGCTGCACCTTGTACACATAATTTAGCTTTCAGAGATTCAGGTTTATAATAAATTCCACTATGTATGACACCACTGTTATGTCCAGTCTGGTGAATAGCTATAGAACAAGAGAAACAGGGTAAAAGAAAGTACATGACTCATACAAAACGTAAGAGGTGAGAGAATAAACTTATAATTGAAGCTATTAGAGACCACATCATTTAAAATTCTGCCCTAATTTGTTCAGATGACTGGTAACTTCCTCTAGCAGCCACCCGTGGTATCCATGTTTCATCTCTCCAGCCCATCTCTGATTTCAGCTACAACTTTGGCGTACAAACTCACCTCTCAGTACCAGCAAACCACTTTAGGGGCCCACTAGGGCTCTTTGCATTCTGCTCCAGGACCTTTGGTAACTTGTTTTATTTTGGGGGGGAGGGGCACAGGGGTGCTCAACATCACTAGTGGCAATACTCAACCAATAGAGACAGGAGCTGATGGATAAATGAGCACAATCCTGGAAGACATTGTTCCTCAGGGATCTCAGTGAAATCAAGCTCACAGCAACAACCTTGATAATGCACCCTCATGTGGCTTTTCCTCTTTCCCTGTCTTATTCTCCCTATCCCCTCACTCCTGCCTCCTCAGATAACCTCTCAAATAGATCACCTACATCCAAGTCCTTGTCCTATGCTTTGCTTTCAGGAGAACCCAAACTAAGATACTATTAACATCAACATTCAGCAAGCATGCAAGATTCCAAACTGACAAAATGAGCAGCTGCCCAAATAAGCCCAAAGGGCAACAATGATAACATACATACCTAAATCTTTCTCCTTTTCCAGAACACTGATCGAAAGTGCTGGATGTCGCAGGATAAGTGCTCTGGCAGAGGCAAGCCCCACAATTCCGCCACCAACAATGACTATGTCAAACGAGCTTCAAGAGAAAGACACCTTTAAAGTAATGCATGTTTACAGTAGACCTCACCAAATTCACACACATAATTTTCATCACCAATGGACAATTAAACTATTCATCTGTAATCACTAAAATCAAATATGTATTGGGTTTTGTGCTATTTGGCGTCACACTCATGAAAAAGCCAAAAGTTATATGTGTTGTTGGTCAATAGTATAAGCATCACATTCATGAAAAAACCTTTAAAAGTTACAAATATTGCTGGTCTGTAGTACAATCAGATACAACCTATTAGCAAGCAAGATGGCTTGTTGCCCAAGCTGCTCTATGTCTCCATAGTATCTGTCCTAGGCTGGTTACATTAAGTGATTACAGTCATGCATCACTTAACAATAGGAATACATTCTAAGAAATGCTTTCTTAGGCAATTTTGTTGTGCAAACATCATAGAGGGTACTTACACAAACCTAGATGGTACAGCCTACAACACACCTAGGCTATATGGCATGGCCTATTGCTCCTAGGTTGCAAACCTGTACAGCCTATTACTGTACGTGAATATTGTAGGCACTTATAACACAATGGTATTTGTGTATCTAAACATATCTAAACATAGAAAAGGTGCAGTAAAAATACGGCACTATAATCTTATGGGACCATCATTGTACATGCAGTCTGTGGTTGACCAAAATGTTGTTATGCAGTGCAAGACTGTACTTTGTGTTAAGTATCATACTTTTCTACCACTTGGCTTTTAGGAATTCCATAAGAATAACTATTATTAAGACAGGCTTCACATTTTCCAAAACCTCCATAATCTTCCACTAAGGTAGGTTTTAAAACATTTACAAATACTTATCTGTACATGTATGACTTAATCATATTTTACATACAGTCACCTCTCAGTATCCACAGATTGGTTATAGGAACCTCAGGGATACCAAAGTCCATGGATGCTCAAGTCCCTTATCTGAAATGGCACAGTATTTGCATATTGCCTATGCACATCCTCCTACATACTACATACTTTAAATCATCTCTGGATTACTAATACCTATAGCCATGTAAATGCTATGTAAATAGTTGTTACCCTGTATTATTTTTTATTTGTATTATTTTTATTGTTGTATTATTTTTTTCAAATATTTTTGATCTGCAGTTGGTTTTTTTCCTATATCAAGGTGATATCTATACCAACTGGTGACTATCAATATCCTACAAGAACAAATAAGTCCACAAAAGGAAAGCGTGTGTGAGGGTGTGTATGTAAGAGAGGGTGATATCTTTCTTACTGTTTTTCTTTCTTACTTTCAAGTTCAGCTATGATGCTATGCTTTGCCTTTAAGTCTCAATTTTCTGTAAAAAGTAGCATAACCCTGGCACTTTGCGGGGGTAGTCTTGATTTCTGTAACAGTGTTTTCCCATCTTTTTGATAAATATAACATAAAATTGCCTTTTAATAAATATAACATAAAACCTTTGGTGAAGTAGATCTTCCACTGAGAGTCACTACTTTGGTACAGATTCCCAGCCAAGAAATTTTACCAGGCTCTTGTTTTTGCAGATGATATTATAATAAAACTATCAATAAACTCTTTATTTTCAAACATAAAACTACCATACTGAATAGGCTTTTTTCCAACTACATGTGCCACTCTTCACTCCCTCTCCTCGAACCTGAAAAATCCCTATACGATGACATAAAATCATTCAAATATGCTTCACAAACTAAACCACAAACCTCCAGGCACCCACTATGGGGAAAGGTACCAAGAATAACAGTAATAGATGAACAATGAAGGATATCTGCAGGCCAAGCTAACCATGGAGGCCAAAGGGGACATCTTTCTCCACAACTCACTTTATCTCAAGTCAACACCAATGAGCAGTTTAACAGATAACTTTTTTAAAGCGTTTTACTATGAAACAGTTCAAACCTACACAAAGGTAGACAGAATAGTACCATGAAGCTCTACATACATATCACCCAGGTTCAATAATTATCAACTCATGATGTATCTAGCTTCTTCTATACCCAACCTATTTTATCCCCTCCTGTACTATATTATTTTGACGCAAACCCTAAACATAACATTATTTCATCTATAAATATTTCAATAAGACCTTTTTCTAGTCTCAAAGATCTCTTTCTAAAAGACCTTTTTATTTCTAAAAGAACTCTTTAAAAACACACATGCTACCGTTATTGTAACTAAAAAAATTAACAATCATGTTTTATATCATCATATATTCACTATAAAACTTTTAGGCCAGACGTGGTGGCTCATGCCGGTAATCCTAGCACTCTGGGAGGCTAAAGGTGGAGGATCACTTTGAGGTCAGGAGTTCCAGACCAGCCTGCACAAGAGCAAGGCCACCATCTCTACTAAAAACAGAAAAAATTAGCTGGGCATGTTCTACCTACTGGGGAGGCTGAAGCAGGAGAATCACTTGAGCCCAGGAGTTTGAGGTTGCTGTGAGCTAGGCTGATGCCACAACACTCTAGCCTGGGCCACAGAGTGAGACTCTGTCTCAGGTGAGAAAAAAAAAAAACCTTTTAGAAAAAAAATAGGACAAAATCTTTGGGACCTAGATTTGACACCAAAAGCATGATCTCTAAAAGAAAAAAAAAGTGGTAAGATGGACTTCATAAAAATTGAAAACTTTTGCTCTGCAAAAGACCTGTTAAGAGGATGAAAGATGGCCAGGCGCAGTGGCTCACGCCTGTAATCCTAACACTCTGGGAGGCAGAGGCGGGCAGACAGTTTGAGCTCGGCAGTTCCACACCAGCCTGAGCAAGAGTGAGACCCCATCTCTACTAAAAAATAGAAATTAACTGGACAACTAAAAATATACAGAAAAAGTTAGCCAGGCATGGTGGTGCATGCCTGTAGTCCCAGCTACTTGGGAGGCTGAGGCAGTAGGATTGCTTGAGCCCAGGAGTTTGAGGTTGCTGTGAGCTAGGCTGACACCACGGCACTCTAGCCCGGCAACAGAGTGACACTCTGTCTCAACAACAACAACACCAACAAAAAAGACCAGCCTGATCAAGAGTGAGACCCCATCTCTACTAAAAATAGAAATTAGCTGGACAACTAAAAATATATAGAAAAAATTAGCCCAGGCATTGTGAATGCCTGTAGTCCCAGCTACTCGGGAGGCTGAGTCAGAAGGATTGCTTGATCCCAGGAGTTTGAGGTTGCTGTGAGCTAGGCCGATGCCACAGCACTCTAGCCAAAAAAAAAAAAAAAAAAAAGATGAAAGACGATCAAAAGATTGGGAGAAAATACTTGCAACCATATTTAACAAAGGACTCATAGCTAGAATATATAAAGAACTCTCAAAACAAACAAGCCATTTGGAAAATGGGCAAAAGATATGAACAAACATTTCATCAAAGAGGACATATATACAAATGGCAAATAAGCACATGAAAAGATGTTCAACACCATTAGTCACTGCACTGTTGAAACACCATTGCATCAGAGAAATGTAAATTAAACCACAATGAACTATCACTACACTTCTATCAAAATAGCTAAAATTAAAAAAGTGATAACACCAAATGCTGGTGAGAATGCAGAGAAATTGGATCACTCACACATAGCTGGTGGGAATATAAAATAGTATAGCCACTCTGGAAAACAGTGTGGTAGTTTCTTAAAAAACTATACTGCATTTTCGGGCATTTATCCCAGACATAATTTATGTTCATACAGAAATCTGTATATGAATGTTGATAGCAGCTTTATTCATAACAGCCAAAAACTAGAAACAGCTCAGATGTTCTTCAACTGGTGGTAAATGTTTAAACAAACTGTGATGCACCCATACTATGGAATGCTACTCAACAATTTTTTTAAAACCCACTATCAATATAGGCAACACCTTGGATAGATAGATCTCAAGGACATTATGCTGTGTGAAAAAAGCCAATCTCAAAAGGTGACATACTATACGATTTCACTTATATAACATTCTCAAAATCACAAAATTATAATGATGGAGACCAGATTAGTGGTTGTAAAGGGTTAGGAAGGGTGGAGAGGTAGGGTGTGAACATAAAGGGTTAGATAACATAAGGGATATCTTTGTAGCTATGGGACATTTCTATATCTTAATTGAAGTAGTGTTCACATAAATTAACATAAATGATTAAATTGCATGGAATTACACACATACGCACACACAAATGAGTGCATGTAAAACTGATGAATTCAGAACAAGATTTGTGGATTGTGCCAATATCAACTTTCTGGTTTTGATGTTATACTATAGTTATGTAAGATACCATTTGGGTAAATGGGGAGAAGAGTACACGGGACCTCTCTGTACAATTTTTGCAACTTCCCATGTACAGATTTACAATTATTTAAAAATAAAAAGTATAAACAAAACTTTCACTAACCCCAATTTTCTTAAGAAAATGTTCCCAAAAGATTTTCAACATACCCCGCAACAAATCACAAATGCTATTACTAGTATCTCACTCTAATCCCCTCAATCCACTAACACACAGCAGCCAGAGTCAACTTTTTTGTTTGTTTGTTTGTTTGTTTGTTTGAGACAGAGTCTCACCCTGTTGCCCAGGCTAGAGTGCTGTGGCATCAGCCTAGCTGACAGCAACCTCAAACTCCAGGGCTCAAGCAATCCTACTGCCTCAGCCTCCCAAGTAGCTGGGACTACAGGCATATGCCACCATGCCCAGCTAATTTTTTCTATATATGTTTTTAGTTGTCCATATAATTCCTTTCTATTTTTTTTAGTAGAGACGGGGTCTCGCTCTTGCTCAGGCTGGTCTCGAACTCCTGAGCTCAAACGATCCTCCCGCCTCTGCCTCCCAGAGTGCCAGGATTACAGGCGTGAGCCACCGCGCCCGGCCCAGAGTCAACTTTTGAAATATCAACATTTAATCACACCTCCCTTCTTTAGAATCTTTTAAGTAGCTACCTATAACTCTTAGAAAAAAAAATTTAAGGTGTGGTTAAAATAACCTTGCCATGATGCAGCCCTTCTCTGGTGTCATTCCACACCATCTGCCTTCCACTAAGCTCCACTCACACTCACATTGCCCACCTTCTAGTCCTTGAAATAGCCATCAGCTTTTCAGCCTTAGAGCCTTCGCACAAACCATTCCTTCTACAGAGAGCAAAGACAGTGGTTTCCAATGTGACTTCCAAACTTCAAATCACAGGGCACTGAATTCTGCAGGCTTGATTAGCAACCGAGCTGCTTCTCACAGGGGAAACCCTCTGCAGTATGTGCCAGGTACTGATTGATTTAAGACCCATTTCAGACCTTCCAAGCAACACCAGGGATGCCAGCTACAACACATTTGATTGCTTACAGTGTACTAGATCCTTTTATCCTCAAAAACGACGACCTACAGGAGAGACAAAGATTCTATTCACAAGTGAGCCCTTAAGGAGGTTAGGTAACCCACCCACAATTGAATAGTAAAAGGGTTGTATTCAAAGCCAGAACTGCTCTTGACCTCTAATCAACACTGCCGTTCCTCCGGCCCATAAATGCAACAAATGAACCCTGCAGGTTGGTAGCTCCTGGGATCCAAGGCTGGAGCTTCACGGCATCCCAAGCTCCTCTCACGCCTGGGGCAGGGAAGCACGAGCAGGGGCATTGGTCCAACTCGAGGCACCTCTGACAGAAGCAGCAGAGCAGGCGGCGGGGGCCGGCCACTCACCTGGTGCTGGTGCTGCGGCCACCCCCACACTGCGACCAAGGCCTCCCCGACGCCGGCCTGGACGCCCCGGGGAACCCCCCGCGCGCCCGTCCGCAGGCACTACCCAGGTAACGCAGCGCCGCCACCATTGCCTGCGCCTCTTCCCAGCCCACAGAGGTAACCGCTTGAGCCCAACACTCTGCCGGGCACCCGGCGTTCTCTGGCCCCGCCCCCACTCAGGGGCCAATGAGGCGCGCGCCTTCGCCCCACGTGGGAGCGGCCGCGGTGGCCAATGGGCGCGCGCGGCGGAGGGCGAAGAGCAGGCCGACGCCGTAGACGCTGGGAACGCGGGCTCGCTCGCTCGCTCCCTCCGACGCTGTGAGTAGAGCAGCTAGGCCCCGAGCGGGGCGGGACTAAGGTGGTGGTTACGCTCTGCCCTCGCCCTTCTTCCAACGCTGGGCTGGCTGAAAACCTGGTCTTCCGGGTTGGGCGTCTTCCACCTTCACCGCCGAGCGGACTTGGGGCCGCGGGAGAAAGTCTGGGCATGTTTACGGGGAAAATAGCAGGGGCGGGCCCTGGGGCCTCCCTTCTCCCGGCCAGCCCCGCCCCCCGCGATCGCCCGCCCCGCCCCCAGCGGTCTCCAGCCCCGCCCCCAGCGAGCCGCGTGGCCGCAGAAGGGCGCTCCCTGTCTCGCCCTGGCCATCGCTCCTAGCGGAGGCTGTTTGTCACGACAAAGCCTGACAGCCTGCAGTCTTCTGGACTTTCTTTAAATGTCCAGCGCCTACTCTGTACGGGACCGGGCGCTGGGCACGGGATAAACCAAACAGTTCTGTTTCTGCCATCATTTAGCAACGTGTCCTTTTTTAAAATACTACACCGAGATACAGTTCCTTTTCTTTGCCTGTAAAAGGAGGGCGATGGGCTCTGTAATCTCTAAAAGACCTTCTAAACTCTGTAAAATTCTGTGATTCACTATCACTGTGCCAGTTTAACACCCCTTCTCAGTGCTTGATGGCAGTTTTAAATGTTCAGGGTTAGGACAGCTGAATAGAGCAAAAATAGAACGATATAACATTATTGCTGAAAGGACTTTATTTGCCTGTTTGAATCGGTTCCAGTCATTGGTCGGTGGCTCAGGGAAGTAATTTCACCTCTTTGACTCAGACCTTCCTCTGTGACAGGAATAGTATTAATAGCAGCGTCTCCCTCATAGGGCTGTTGAGTGGGTTACATGCGATGAGGCTCATCAGGTGTTGAGCACAGCTAACCATTCGGTAAATGACGGCTTATATTATGTTTAAATGGCTTTACCGCGAACAGTAGTACGTATTTTGCTTTATTTGTGAAAACAAAGTATTGTCTGCTTGTCCCATCACAAATGAAAAAAAAAATGAAATAGTTATTCAGCTTTTTATTTTGAGGTAATTGTAGATTCCCCAGCAGTTGTAGGAAATAATAGAGATCCTGTGTACCCAATACCCAGTCTCCCCATTGATAACATTTTGCAAAACTGTAGTACAATATTGCAACCACATAATTGACATTGACACAATTCATTGATCTCATTCAGGTTTTCCCAGTTTTATATTTCTCTGTATTTCTATATAATTATTGTCGCATGTGTAGACTCTTGTATCCACCACCACAGTCAAGGGACAGCACAGTTCCATCACCAGGAAGATCCCCCAATTTGCCCTTTTATAATCACAACTTCCCCTTGCAGTCCCACCCAATCTTTTCTCCCTTTCTAAAATTTTGTCATTTCAAGAATGTTATATAAATGTAATTATACAGCATGTAAGATTTTGGGATTGGCTTTTTTCACTCAGCACAATCCCTTGAGATCCATCAATACTGTTGTATGTATGAATTCCTTTGCATTACTGAGTAGCATTTTATAATATGGATATGCTACCTACAGTATGTTCAACCGTTCACCCATCAAAGGACATCTGAGTTGTTTACTGTTTTTAGCTTTTATGAATAAAGCTGTTAAGAACATTAGTGTACAGCTTTTTGTGTGAACCTGTTTTTTGTTTCTCTAGGATAAGTGCCCAGGAGTTCAATTGCTGGATCATATGGTAAGCACGTGTTTAATTTTATAAGAAAAGTGGCTGTACCATTTTACATTCCTACCAGAATTGTATGAGTGATCCAGTTTCTCCTCATTGTCACCAGCATTTGGTGTTGTCACTATTTTTTTATTTTAACCATTCTGATAGGTATGTGGTAGAGATGGTTATTTTTTAGTTTGAACAGGATATAGTTGATTTGTTACTAGCTTAAATATAGAATTATATGCTTTGAGGGGCTGTGATCAGACTTTTGTGGGCTCTGGGCCCATAGTCATGATTGCTGTACTACTACATGATTTTGAGCATGTGCTTCTTAGTTTAGCCAGGGTGAAAGAACTCAAAATACACGTTATTTTATTTTATTGAGACAGGGTCTCTGTCGCAGGGGCCTGAGTGCAGTGGCATGATCATAGCTTACTGCAACTTAAAACCTCTGGGCTCAAGCAATCCACCTGCCTAAATAGCTAGGACTATAGGCCGGTGCTACCACACCTGGCTAATTATTATTATTTTATTATTTTGTAGAGCTGAGGTCTCATTGTGTTGCTCAGGTTGGTCTCGACCTTTGGAGCTCAAACTGTCCTCCCACCTCAGCCTCCCAAAATGCTAGGATTACAGGCATGAGCCACTGCGCCCAGCCACACATGCTCATTTTATAAAATTTTCTCTGCTTACTTTCCCCCCAAGATTTGACTGTATAGTAGTTTGTTTCAATTAAGTAATTTCAAATTAAGGGCTTACCTTGCATTCATATACTCTATAATGTTTGTATTCCTGACACTAGGCTTCTCCGTTGAGAATTCATATTCTTCTTCCTCCATGTAGGTGAGAACCTATAAGAAGTTAGTTCAATGAGTGCTATGTGATGTTGGCCTAAGGATGGCTTTTGGGACCTATGCTTCTAATACCTAATGAATTTCCTTGTTGATTTGTTTCACTAGATTCTACACACCTCAGGAGTAAGAACTAGAATCAATAATGGGTGATTTACAGTGGATGGGATTGTAATTTGGGAGAAAAATACCCCATTCTGATGCCATCCCATCCCTCCCTGTCACCACTTTACCATCTTCAACAAGTAGTTCATTAATTCAGTATTTTTGACCACCAAGTTAGCCTTCACTTTGAATACCCCACTGAGTAATTGCATTTAA
The DNA here is from genome assembly GCF_020740605.2 of Lemur catta. Classification (NCBI taxonomy): domain Eukaryota; kingdom Metazoa; phylum Chordata; class Mammalia; order Primates; family Lemuridae; genus Lemur; species Lemur catta. The sequence goes on along the minus strand of NC_059128.1, from coordinate 44,782,358 downwards.
TATATAACATCAGAACTTCCACTTTTAAAGAAACTGTTTTTATACAAACAGAGAAACTATCAAACTGTGAACTAAAATAAAATGTTTTTTTTTTTTTTTTTTTTGAGACAGAGTGTCACTTTGGTGCCCAGGCTAGAGTGAGTGCCGTGGCGTCAGCCTCACTCACAGCAACCTCGAACTCCTGGGCTTAAGCAATCCTACTGCCTCAGCCTCCCGAGTAGCTGGGACTACAGGCATGTGCCACCATGCCCGGCTAATTTTTTCTATATATATTTTTAGTTGTCCAGATAGTTTATTTCTATTTTTAGTAGAGACGGAGTCTCGCTCAGGCTGGTCTCGAACTCCTGACCTCGAGCGATCCACCCGCCTCGGCCTCCCAGAGGGCTAGGATTACAGGCGTGAGCCACCGCGCCCGGCCTAAAATAAAATGTTAAGGCTCAACCCACCGCTGCCTAAATGGACCCCCTCATGGCCAAAAGGAATATCCTAAATTAAATTGGCTGCCAGGAAGAAGGAGGTCAGACATGTCTTATCATGCCCCCTCCCTTCTTGGGAACATCCTTTGTAACCCATTAACAGGCCTAAGGGTATGGGACAAACTTGTAGGTCTTCAATTTGCACAACAAATATATATGTGGTGGCTTATCTCTGATAAACAGCAACTATGTTAAAACATTCCAAGCCTTTAGACAAAGCTTCATGTCTTTAGCCAATTACAAGCCAAAGAATCTTTAAGCCACCTATAACCTATCAGCCCCCCCCCTTCCAGATGGCCCACCTTTTTGGGCCAAACGAACGAACGTATGCCTCCCATGTATTGATTTATGACTTTACCTATAACCCCTGTCTCCCTGAAATATATAAAACCAAACTGTAACACAGCCACAGAGAGTCCACTTGCTCAAGGCCTCTTGGCTGTGGGCTCCGGGTCATGATCCTCAAATTTGGCTCAGAATAAATTTCTTAAAAATTATTTTACAGAGGCCAGGTGTAGTAGCTCACTCCTGTAATCCTAGCACTCTGGGAGGCCAAGGTGGACGGATCGTTTGAGCTCAGGAGTTCAAGAGCAGCCTGAGCAAGAGCAGGACCCCGTCTCTACTAAAAATAGAAAGAAATTAGCTGGACAACTAAAAATATATAAGGAAAAAAAATTAGCTGGGCATGGTGGCGCATGCCTGTGATCCCAGCTACCCGGGAGGCTGAGGCAGAAGGATCGCTTGAGCCCAGGAGTTTGAGGTTGCTGTGAGCTAGGCTGATGCCACGGCACTCTTGCCTGGGCAACAGAGTGAGACTCTGTCTCAAAAAAAAAAAAAAAAAAAGTAAAAAAAAATAAAAAATAAATTATTTTACAGAGTTTGGCTTTTTTTCCGTTGACAACGCCTACTCAGAAAACACTTTGTATATATCCTGTTTTGAGTAACACTTTATAGATCTGATTTCTAAGTTACAAACATAATTGCAACTTTTAGAAACATTGTTACAAACTTATAGTTCTAAGTCATGTTCTTTTTTTTTTTTGAGTCAGAGTCTCACTGTGTTCCCCGGGCTAGAGTGCTGTGGCATCAGCCTAGCTCACAGCAACCTCAAACTCCTGGGCTCAAGCGATCCTACTGCCTCAAGCCTCCCTAGTAGCTGGGAATACAGGCATGTGCCACCATGCCCGGCTAATTTTCTCTCTCTCTCTCTCTGTCTCTCTCTCTCTATATATATATATGTACATATATATATACTTTTTTTTTTAGCTGTCCAAATCATTTCTTTCAATTTTTTTAGTAGAGACGGGGTCTCGCTCTTGTTCAGGCTCGTCTCGAACTCCTGACCTCGAGCAATCCTCCCACCTCAGCCTCCCAGAGTGCTAGGATTACAGGTGTGAGCCACCTCACCTGACCTGTTTTTATTTTTATTTTTGTTTTTATAGTTTGAATTTCTGGATTATTTATGGCAGTGACAATTTAGTAGAGGCTATTTTCTAACTTTTAACTGGATTATTTTAATTTATTAGAGCTAAATTCACCAATTTACCACTAGAGGTCTCCTCTTTCCTTGTAGAAAGCATTCCCAAAGGTAGCTGCTTGCACTCAAGTAGGAATAATTCCCAAAACCAATTAGCAAAGTTGCAGTTGAGAAAGTAAAAACCTATCAATTTTTTAAACCTTTATTGCCAAATATGAATCTAATTTTCATGTTCAAGTTATTTTAAATATATCTAGTGTTTTTAGAGTTCACAGCTAAAGTAAATTTTTCCTTCCCCTTAAACTGAATTATAAGATGGGCCAAATGAATCAAGGAAAGTATTCAAAGACCACTGTAATTCACCTGCTTAATAACAGTTTATTTGGTTTTGTCTTTCTCCATGGAAATTTATGTCAACCATTGAAGACTATTAATTAACACCGTGTTGGATATTATTTGTTTACATGTCATCTGTCTTCTTCATTAGACTATACATTCTGTGAGGATGGGAACCATGTCTTTCTCTGTGCCTCTCTCTCTCCTTTGTTGTTTTGGGTTTTTGTCTTACCATTGTTTCTTTTGCACTAAATATAGCAGACATTCAATAGACATTTATTAAGTGAATGAATGAGCAGATGGACATGGCATTTAAATGAGGTCTGCAGGCTGGATGAGATTTCTGCAGATAGGATTGGTGGGGGGCGGGAGGGGGGTGGAATAGAGGGAACAGCCTGAGCAGAAGTTGGGAAGCTGAGACTTATAAATGAGGTTGGCAACCAGTGGAGTTATTAGAGGTGGTCACAGGTAGAAAGAACTTTAACAAAAAGCTGTAAAGGGTTGAGAAGGTGAGAAGAGGTAGCAGGGGGAGAGGTTTGCAGTAATGAAGACAGAGTGATGGTGGAAAAGGGATGAAGAGGGTATTAGGTGATTCCAGGCCACATCTCTCATTGTTCAACAGCTTCAACATCATCAGTCACTTCCTCAGCTCTAAGGTGGTTCCCACTCAGGCATCTATCTAGTCCTCTTCTTTCCCTTAAATTCTAGAAATTTGAATGATTAAGGAAAGGGACCTGGATTGGTAGGCGAGAGAACTGGGTTCAAGTTTCAGCACTGCCACCAATTAGCCATGAAACATTGAGTAAGTCCCCTTAAACACATGCATTTATTTTACTCCGCCTTGTTCCAGAAAGAATTTAGGGTGTCAGCAAGTTACTTAATATCAGGGCTTCAGTTTCCTCATCTCTAAATGAGAGGTTTGGTCTAGGTGATCTAAGTTCCTTCCAACTGTAGCATTTTGTGACTCTGATTCCAATAATTTATTTGTCATCTCCACTTAGAAGTCCTGCCAAAATTTCATATTTAGAATGTGAAAAACTGGAAGAAAAAAAGTGGAACTCACAACCCTGTCCTCCTGATGTTGATTTCTGTTAATGACATCACCATCCTACCAGTGACCCAGGACTAAAACTTGGTGTCATCTTCAATTTTAGCCTTTGCCCCCCTAAATTTCACTGAGTCATATGGAATCTAATGACTATGTAATGTCATTTCCATCTTTCCCGACTGGGCCCTTTCCTAAGGCTACATACAGTTGAAGCCCTTGTTGGCTGGCTGTCTCATTCTGTTGACTCTCAATCTTTATGCCCCTGTTTGAGTAAATCCCTGAGGCACAGCTGTTAACAATGCCAATGCTTTGTTCTAAAACCTCAGCAACTCCCAACTGCCTGCAGAATACAGTCCAAACTCCCTGGCTGAGCATGAGAGACCTTTCATGGCCTGATTATGCAAATTGCCTGCCTCTTCTCATGACTCCCATGTGCTAACGAAACTGAACTACAACATACCTTAAATGTTTCTGCCTCATCTAACAACCTAGTTAACTTTTCTTGACACCCTTGTTGAAATTCTCTTTATCCCTTTTTTTAAAAAAACTCTTTTGAGGCATTTATCAGCATCTGTCACTTATTTTAACTACTTGGTAACTTGTCTTAGTCCATTCCAGCCTGCATTAAATTGTCAGTTCCTCAAAGCAGAGACTATGTTTCATTTATCTTTTTCTCCTCACCTTCCCCACCCCACCACCATACATACCCGGCACATTACTAGAGAAACTTGAATTGAGATAAATCAGATTGAGACCTAGTCCAAAAATCACTTTCTCGACTCATGATTATAGATTTTTACAGCTGGAGGTCATCTAAGCAAAGCATCTCATTTTACAAATGAGAAAACCAAGGGGCAGGGAGGTGAAGTTACTTGCCCAGTCTTTCCCAGCTGCGTTTGCACAGTTGTTTGCACTGCTCTGGTGACACGACTTGCAGCTTTGTAATAGGTAGGTCTGTTTTCATGTTTTCTCTTCCATCCTGGATGTAATGCATCTTAACCTCAACACATTGTTTTTTGGGTGACTTTAGTGTGTCGGTTTGATATTGAAAATGTAGACTGGGAGGGGAGCTAGCTGGTTTGGGTACATTTGTAGTACACTGCCTGAACAGACACTAGGTGGCATCACTGCAGACAGACTGCAATTGAGGTTTGAAAATGGGTCTTAATATTAAAGCTAGAAGGAACATTAGACAACACCATTCAGTCCGACCCTTCCTTTTTGTTTTGTTTTGTTTTGTTTTGTTTTTTTGAGACAGAGTCTCACTCTGTTGCCTGGGCTAGAGTGCCGTGGTGTCAGCCTTGCTCACAGCAACCTCAAACTCCTGGGCTCAAGCAATCCTTCTGCCTCAGCCTCCCAAGTAGCTGGGACTACAGGCATGTGCCACCATGCCTGGCTAATTTTTCTACATATATTTTAGCTGTCCATATAATTTCTTTCTATTTTTAGTAGAGACGGGGTCTCACTCTTGCTCAGGCTGGTCTCAAACTCCTGAGCTCAAACAATCCGCCCGCCTCGGCCTCCCCATGTGCTAGGATTATAGGCGTGAGCCACCTCGCCCGGCGCCGACCCGTCCTTTTTGAAGCAAAAAAAAACAACAAAACAAAAAACCCAAGTACCAGAGACAGGAGTGACTTGCTCAATAATTGCCAATAACTGCTGAGTGGGAAGTGAGTCATCAGCTTTATTGACACAAGAGAACTGACTCTGAAGTTGTGAAGTTACTACATGTATGGGACTCTGATTGCCAGCTGATGATCTAATGTGAGCACTGTTTTGTGTGTCTAGATTAAAGGATGCTGTTTGGAAAAGTTTCCTGGCAGTTGTGTGGCCTAAAGAAACTCCCATGGTCATGTGATTCCAGATACTTCTGGGGCTGGTTGAATGCAGTGTTTAATAAGTAAGTTCCTCTAACTAAAGTGAAGAAAGGTGGGATTGTTATAGCTAGATGAGTTCCCAATAGCTCGTTTCATTATTTCTTGTATTTCAAGTGTTTTTTGAACATTTTGTGCAGTATGATCTAATTTTGTTTACAAACAAATAAGACATACACACAAACATGGAAAAAAGACGAGAAAAGTAGATTATGGAATATTAACTGTGGCTATCTGGGTTGCAGGAGTTCAGTGATTTTTCTTCTTTGTCCTTTTGATGCCTTTCAAGTTTTCTAAACTTTTTATACAGAAAAACTTAGTAAATGTAATTTTAAAATATTTTATGGCTTTTTAAGGGATGTAGTTAGCCTTTTGAGTACTATCAAGGGAACCCAAGTTTTTTAAAAATTAGTGGGTGGCATGCTTAGAAATATCATTTTGAAACTGATGAAACTAACCTCTTTGCTTAATGTGGCATTGTGATTACTAACTAGAGAAAAAGGCATATGTAGAAGTTAATAAATATCACTTAATGAGATTAACTTGAACATAGGTTCAAAATTATTTCTTCTTTAATATTTTATCAATAATGCTAATCAAGTGTAGTCATTCATTTAATACATAGATACTGAGTATCTATGGTGTCAAGCACTGTGCTACATATGAATCAATAAAGACTCATGTTTGCCTGCTAAACTCATATAAAAATAATATGCATTGACAGAGTTTATTTGGAAACAAAAACAGAAGCAAAAAATTTAGCAGGTAGAACTATAGCTTTTTTTTTTTTTTTTCTTTTTTTGAGACAGAGTCTCACTTTTGTTGCCCGGGCTAGAGTGAGTGCCGTGGCGTCAGCCTAGCTCACAGCAACCTCAAACTCCTGGGCTTAAGCGATCCTACTGCCTCAGCCTCCCGAGAAGCTGGGACTACAAGCATGCACCACCATGCCCGGCTAATTTTTTTTTCTATATATATTTTAGTTGGCCAGATAATTTCTTTCTATTTTTAGTAGAGACGGGGTCTCACTCTTGCTCAGGCTGGTCTCGAACTCCTGACCTCAAGCGATCCATCCACCTGCCTCGGCCTCCCAGAGTGCTAGGATTACAGGCGTGAGCCACCGCGCCCGGCCAGAACTATAGCATTTTTTAAAGTGGATCTCACTAATACATTTATCTCTCTCCTCAGTTATTCAAAATGAAAATTTTTGCTGTTCTGTATTTCTGTTAGTGAATATAGTTAAGAAGTTAGTGATTATTGTAAAATAGAGCTGTTTTTTATCTCTGGCCAACAGAGTGGATTATGAACGCATCAGGGATGTTGGCCCCAACAGGGCGGCGTCTGAGTGGCTGCTGCGATGTGGGGCCATGGTACGCTACCATGGCCAGGAGAGGTGGCAGAAGGACTACAACAACCTCCCAACAGGCCCTCTGGACAAATATAAGATTCAAGCCATCGACGCCACGGACTCTTGTATTATGAGCATTGGATTTGATCACATGGGTAACTACCCTATCATTTTGCTTATAGGAAATGCAGGTGATTTGCATTGATCATTTTGTTGCAGTTGTCTCACTATCATAGTCATAGGTGTGTTCTTTTTTGCCCATTTCAGTACAATCACGTTTGTTTCTTCCTGTGTTTGATATCTATTTTCAAATTAAACAGAAGTTACAAACACCTTCTTCTCCTTCCTCCTATCACTAAGCTTGTTTCTAATATTAATACATGCCTTTATTCTGTGGTTTATTGACTTAAAATTCAAGGCCTTTTTTGTCAAACTTCTAGCATTGAGAAACTCTCAATAATGTAGGAACAATCACATCTACACAGCTTCTGCTTGCATGGGCATTTCTTTCTTCTAGTGCATGGGCATTTGATGCAGAGTGGCCCTGTTCGTCAGCACGACCTGTATAGTGAATAACTTCTGTGGTTAATAGGGTAAGCAATTGTTCCAGTTTTCATGAGACTAAGGTATCCCAGACCATAGGGAACTTTCAGTCCTAAAACCAGGTCCTTCCTGGGCATACCAGGGGAGTTGGTCATCTTAATGATAAAGCAGATTTTTATTTAGTTATTTATTTATTTTTTTTTTGAGACAGAGTCTCACTCTGTTGCCCAGGCTAGAGTGCTGTGGCGTCATCCTAGCTCACAGCAACCTCAAACTCCTGGGCTCAAGTGATCCTCCTGCCTCAACCTCTTAAGTAGCTGGGACTACAGGCATGCGCCACCATGCCCAGCTAATTTTTTCTATATATTTTTAGTTGTCCATATAATTTCTCTCTATTTTTAGTAGAGACATGGTCTCACTCTTGCTCAGGCTGGTCTCGAACTCTGGAGCTCAAATAATCCTCCCGCCTCGGCCTCCCAGAGTGCTAGGATTACAGGCATGAGCCACTGTGCCCAGCCTAAAGCAGATTTTTAAACTGTACTTTTTTTCCCCAGAGGGCCTAGAGTATGTTGAAAAAATAAGACTATGCAAGTGTCATTACATCGAGGATGACGGTTTGAAGAAACTTAGTCAATTTGAAAAATTACAAAAAAGCATATTGGAAATGGAAATAATTTCCTGTGGGAATATCACAGACAAAGGCATCATTGCTTTGAGTAATTTAAGGTAGGTGGTCAAAACCAAAGTGGAAACGTGATAATGATGTTAAGGTGAATATTAATAAAAGACACAGTTGGGGGGTGGTGTCTTTTTTTAGTTTTAAAACATATAATTTAAGAAAATGACCTCATTTTCATCTATAATTCTTTTTAAAAGTTAAAATGATCAACCTGAATTAAGGTTTTATTGTATTTTTTAGGGGGCATGTTTAATTAAATCTACATAAAGTACCTAGCATGGTACCTGCAACAGTAAGCCCTCAATAAGCATTAGCTATTATGCTTTCCTTCTTTTAAAGAAATTTTCCCCAGGTTTTTGGTATTCTCATGACATTAGTTGTATACCTGTTAGCATTTCACTCTGTAATTAAGTTGCTTGAGGGGAAAAAACCTTGAAATATTCTCCTATCTCTGGAGCCTAGAACACTGCCTGCCACTATAATGAATTTCAAAAACATGCATCCATTGGTTAGGAAAGCTGTTCTGCCACCAACGAGACCCATGCCATGGCCTGGAGTAAGTCACCCAATCCCAAACAAAAACAGATACTACTAGCAAAAAATGTTTAATTCAGAAATTGTAGGATTCTGAGTCTTATCAGAGTGATGGAGAAAGAATATGTTTGTTTAATCAAATCTCTATTTAGAGATCCCATCATTCACATTCTGAATCTAATTAATGTAGTTCTGCTTTAACATGTAACAGATCTGCCTGTAACCTTAGTATCACGGGAAGTTTGAGGAATTTTAAACATTAAGACCCAAAGCACTAGATTTTTCATCTCCTACATTAGCTGAGGCTTCAAAACTTCATCTTCTAATACAAATCTGAGTACCTTTAAGAACTTTCCCAATTTTTTTCCTTTTGGGGGTTAAAATTCATATTTTATATTTCACATACAAAGGAGATCTATGTCATATATATATGAGATATTGATACATATATAGTATTTAGAAAGATTCAGCTAGATATATTGATGTAATTAAGAACAACTATAATTTCCAAAGTCTGGCTTAGTTCCTAGCATGAATTTCATTTAAAATAGTATTCAAAAACTACTGCTTTAAGACATTTTGAAGGTGTAGGTTGATATAAACACATTCTTTATGTAATTTTTTTAAATGTCGATAAACTGATTTACTTTTAATGCTAAAGGCCAAATTGAAGTGACTCTTTTCTGTCTCTTATTTGCAGAAACCTCAAGTATTTGTTGTTAAAGGATCTTCCCGGAGTTAGAGAAAAAGAAAATCTTGTCCAAGCCTTTAAGACAGCACTGCCTTCTCTGGAACTAAAATTACACTTGAAGTAAAATAATAAGTGTATTATTTGAGTATAAAAGATCATTTGAAATTGTTGATCCTAAACAGCAACAAATATGGAATCACCAATAGAATTATAAGGATGTCATATCATGACATCGTAGAAGTAGAGAGTCCATCATATGTAGAAAATAAATATTCAGATGTACTCACTAAAGTTCCTGAGAATTTATGTACATTAATTCATTTTAGGAAAAATGCAAACAAGGCAGCATTTTAAATCTAATATATTCCTCATTTAATATACAGATATATACAGATATCTCTGGTAGATACTGATTTAGTGTTCTTTAAAGTGATTTAACTGTGTAACACAGATATTCTTTATTGTATTATAACAGTAATTTGTATTACATTTTACTTTAAAGTTACTGAAGCATGTTACTATAAATGCCCAATTATGAAAAACTGGAAGCTAAATTGCAGATTCATTGATGGAGTCAATTATGTAAAGTAGTCAGTGGTTGCTGAGGCTTGCATTTCATACTGATTCCCAGGATTTGCATGCATTTCCTATGATCCTGCATTCCTGTGTTCTTGATAGCATACACCCTTTCTCAAAATGCATAGTTGCTGGTTAATTTGTCTATTTTGTAAGCTTAGGCTAGTGTTTTATTAAAACTGGACTTAGATACTTGGCTGAATTCAAATAGAATAAAGGAAACAATTATAAAGACCAGCAGGCTATGTTTAGGTTTTTCTTAAATTAAAAAATTGCCTAAAACAAAATTTTAATGTGTCAATCAGACACTAATTTTTCTTCTTTCATATATCTTGGATACAACGTCTTATAAGCTCAAGGGACATCAAAAAGAAGTGAAGTATAAACACAAAAGTCAATTTCTATCTAGAAAGCAGTAATAATGTCACAAGTGGATAAAACAGGTCTTTAATTTTACCTACTTGAAATAGCCTTGATTCTATTGTTATTAGTTATATGCCAGCTTGTTTGTGGATTTCTGTATGTTTGGTTTGAACATTCAGTTGTTGAATATCAACTTGATTAAAAATAATTTTTAAATAAACACTTTCTATGATGCAGCTTTCAGGTAGAAAATGAATTTTAGTAGTGTTTAGAAACTCGCTCGTGTAAATAGTACATAGCATAAATGAGACACTATTTATAAATATAATCAACACTGTCATTTAAAAAATCAGAAAATGGAAAATAAAAAAGACAAGGATGTAGAATAATCTCATGTGATACAATGGTGATTTCATGCTGAAGAAGAAGAATACAGATATGGTTAAACTGAACATAAGCATAGATTTACTAGAACTCATTAGAAAAAAATGAGTCCTTTTTCTCAAGTGTGTTTCATTATCGTGTGGTACAACAACTGATTTACCACAATTTAGTCAGAGCTACTTTTCTATTCTGAATGGTTTTCTGTAATAAAACTATTGGATGAATTAGGCAGTTATAGTTATCTGCCAGCATCAAGTGCATTTCCTTGGATTAAAGAAAAAAAAAATTTTAACTATTCACAGAAGTGTGCATCCTTCCTTGCCATTTGAACCAAAGCTGCCTAAGGGGAATTGAATAATATTGGGACTATTCTTTAACACACTGTCAGGTCTCTGTAGGAAGCTACATACTTTGGGAAGCCTTAGGATATCATTAAATTGCCTGGGGTATCCAAAATTATTGAACAGATGCCAGAATTCAATGGATTACTTAGTAGTAAGTGAATGGGGTCAAACACTGTAATGAAGAAAATTAACACAGGAAGAAAATGAGAGTGCTAGGCCGGGCGTGGTGGCTCACACCTGTAATCCTAGCCCTCTGGGAGGCCAAGGCGGGTGGATCGCTCGAGGTCAGGAGTTCGAGACCAGCCTGAGCCAGACCCCGTCTCTACTAAAAATAGAAATAAAAATTATCTGGGCAACTAAAAATATATATAGAAAAAATTAGCCAGGCATGGTGGCGCATGCCTGTAGTCCCAGCTACTCAGGAGGCTGAGGCAGGAGGATCGCTTAAGCCCAGGAGTTTGAGGCTGCTGTGAGCTAGGTTGATGCCACGGCACTCACTCTAGCCCGGGCAACAGAGTGAGACTCTGTCTCAAAAAAAAAAAAAGAAAATGAGAGTGCAGAAGATATGTTTTAAAGATACAGTAAAATATAACTTTGAAAACCATGGTTGAGAACTGCTAGGAAATAGTGGCAGCACATCAACCAGAAATGGTGCTGAGCTGTAAGAAACAGATATGAGGCTTCACACTGCCATTCTGTCTAGGGGACAAGGATGAAAAAGCTTTTTAATAAGGAGCAGTAGGCCAAATCAAAGCTAATTAATTAATTAATATTATTATATGTCATCATTTTAAGACTCTACAAAGCCAGGAATCCTTGATAACAATAATATCATTTTGGACTTTCTTTTTTTCTTTCCTCCCTTCCTTCCTCCCTCCCTCCCTCTCTTTCTTTCCCTTCCTTCCTTTCTTCCTTCCTTTTTCTTTCTTTCTCTCTCTCTCTTTCCTTCCTTCCTTCCTTCCTTTTTCTTCCTTCCTTCCTTTCTTTCTTCTCTTTCTTTCTTTTTCTTTTTTTAAGAGATGGGTCTTACTTTGTTGCCCAGGCTGGAATGCAGTAGCATGATCATAGTTTACTGCAGCCTCGAACTCCTGGGCTCCCATGTAGCTGGGACTACAGGCATGCACCGTCACACCCAGCTTGGACTACTTTCTAATTAGTTGTAAAGATAGTATATACACACACATACATGTGTGTAAGTATATATGCATGTGCACATGCACACATATATACCTATAGTGTAAATGTTTCTGGAAAACACCAGTTTACAACCTAAAGTCTTTCATGAGTCAAGTGAAAGCTCACAGTTTCTTCTAAAACCCAGATCACTATATACAGTTTCTACCCTATAGATCTGTCTCCAAGTCTGAGGCTGAGCTAGAGGGAATGAAGTACTAATTATTTTCAATCTAACAGGTTCAGTTCCTGCAAAGATTGTAGGTCTTGTTCTACCCCTTGACCACTTTGGTCAGCTGCCAAGCTTCAGGCCATTGTTTGCAAGGGGAATTGAGTGAACAAATGTTGACAGATTACAGTAAATACATCTTGCCTGCAAAAGTGACTAAGATACATCCTTTACTGAAGGTAAAGACATGTATATGTAAAACAATGTATAAACATATCATTAAATATATAAGCATATAAATTACAAAGTATGATAATTCATATGATTTTAAATATTCGAAAAAAATTGTTTTAAAATATAAAAAGAGATAGAGTAAGCAGGAAATGGAATTTTAAACATTTTGAGTACAAGAATTAAAACTGTTCTTAAATATGATGTTGAAATAATCAGAAAGGTGGGAGATAGGACTCAAGGTAACAGAGATCCAAGGAAATACATATGGGCATTTTGTAAGCCATTTTTCACATGTAGCATATGGTACAACTGAAACGTAAATCTTTTTTGGTTTTTTGGGTTTTTTTTTATTTTTTTTAGACAGAGTCTCCCTCTGTTGCCCGGGCTAGAGTGCCGTGGCATCAGCTTAGCTCACAGCAACCTCCAACTCCTGGGCTCAAGGAATCCTTCTGCCTCAGCCTCAGGAGTAGCTGGGACTACAGGCATGCACCACCATGCCCGGCTAATTTTTTTCTCTATATATTTTTAGCTGTCCGGATCATTTCTTTTCTATTTTTAGTAGAGACTGGGTCTTGCTCTTGCTCAGGCTGGTCTCAAACTCCTGACCTCGAGCGATCCTCCCACCTTGGCCTCCCAGAGTGCTAGGATTACAGGCGTGAGCCACCACGCCCGACCACGTAAATCTTTTTGAAATCATCTAATTTTGCCAGAGATATGAGGAGTAGATAGAGTTTATTTTCTGTCCCTAAGCTCAGCTGCTTATATAAACAAAAATACAAGTGAAACTCCAAACAGGTTTTTCCTTTCTTTTCTGGACACCATCATCAAGCATGGAAGACTGGATCTGGAATGTCCCTTCATATCATGCCAAGTGGCCTGACTTGCTTATGTTTTCTCCTGTTGTGTTTTCAACATTGTAATTGTTTTCAGTGAAGTGTATAAGTTTTATTTTCTTCAAATTATTGATCAATTCCTTTTTTTATCATCAATCTCCTTAAATGTTTGGAAAACGGTAGTTAAGTTTCTTGGTATTAGAGTAGTGCTTCTTATTATTCAACGCTGGAATGGTGCTGCTACTAGTTAGCTGAGGGAGGTACTGCAACTGAAAATACAAAACTCAGAATTAGGTTCAAAACCATGCCATGCATTTTTTTTTCATTATTTAGAATGCATCAAAAAAGAGGTAATTACATAACTTTTTCAGCACAGAAATACTTTTTTTGCACAGAATCCAGGAACTAAGAGAGGACAAAATGTTTCCATTTGGTCTCTGCTTTTCCTTATAAAGGTTTATTTTATATTGAAAAGCAAAAGCAGGCACATTAAAGAAGATTCATAAAATATGAAAAAGAAAAGAAAATCTACATGTTAACATTATTGGAAAAAAGCATAGGTTTACAAGGGTTGGGAGCTTGCTGGGACCTGAGGGATCATTTAAACCAATGCTTTGTCTTATAGCAGAGAAAACTAGGTCTGGAGCACCTAGGCAATTTGCCCACTTACTCCCTTAGTTAAAAAGGCAAGCCAGCCAGGCATGGTGGCACATGCCTATAGTCCCAGCTACTTGGGACACTGAGGCAGGAGGATCACTTGAGCCCAGGAGTTTGAGATCAGCCTGGGCAACATATCAAGATCCTACCTCTAAAAAAGGGCAAAACTACTTCCTTCAAGCTTCTGGACAGTGTTTGAATTTATTGTCAGTGTCAAATGAAAGTAAGGAGAACACACCTACAGTTTTTTTTATTTTACTATATGGCCTTAGGTATCTGAAAAGAGGATATTTTTTAGTACTTTTAATCAAACCGTTGAATCCTTCAGGACTTAAAAAGCAATACACCAAATAGTGGGGTTCCCCTATTCAAGTAGAAATATTTCCATCAAGACCCTTTGTTCTTAAATACAAAGTAACAGTAAGAAAACGAGTAACTATGGGGTGGGAGTGGGGAGTCTATTTCTGGTCTGTTTTGCTCCATGGATCATATATGATAGAGAATAAATAAAAACAGTTTTGTAACTGTGGTCTACCTTAGGGCCTGGAGTTCATGCTGTACCTGTTCTTAATGGACTCTTCACCCTTTTCCCTCCTCTGAAACTCACACACACCACCCAAGTACTGTTCAGGGTGCTAGGCAGTGGAGGCTGCAAAGGGAAAGGCTATGGCAAGATAATTTATAACAAAAAACTTAATGTAAGGCCATTTTACCACTTTACACCAATCAAGATTCTTCACAGGCTCCCAGTGTGCATTTCGGATGCTATTCTCTGGTTAAACATGCTCTTCTGCTGATATCACTGAAAGCACTCATCAACATATTTGCCCTAGCCAACTCTGACAATAAAGGATCAGGGAAGAAAACAGTTCCTTTTCTGGATAAACATGGAATGTTAATACTGAAGGTGAACATGATGACAGAGAACTGCCTGGGATAAATCTGATTCCATCTTCCAAAGCAGAGTATGTTCAGCCGAACCCACACTCATGCACATGGCTGAGACCTGAGCTCATGCATGCCAGAACCCCTGGCCCGTGCGGCAGCAGGAAACAGCAGGTCAAGGACACCTTTAGGATTCAGAGAGAAGGGGCCTCAGGTGACAGATCTCTCTGGGGCCCTGGTTGATATATCATGTGACCTGTCTCCAGGTACTGGAATGAGAGTACTGGAACTGCAAGCCACAATTACCACTCTCAAGTCTAGATTCTGACTCTCTGTACTAGGTGGCAGGTATGAGATCATTTGTAACTATAACCTTGGATGTTTCTGTAAGGCAGTACACCATTTTTACCCCAGGCAGGTGCTTTTGGCTCTGTTGTAGGGTCTTCCTTGCTGGTTTTTCATGTTCTTTTGCCAAATCCTCTGTTTCTCTGATGCTGTCAAAATATGGGTGCTGCAACAGCTGTTCACATGTCAGTCTCTCAACAGGGTCCATGTGGAGGCAGCCCTAAAAGAACATAAAATTCCCTCTGCTTACTTCTTTAAAATTGTATTAACTTATTAATGTCATTTTTTTTCTTCTTTGAAAGATTAAACTCTTCATTTGGGAAAAAAGTGGGAAAACCACCAGTTATGATTTTAGCTCTTTCTACAGTCATTCCTAAATGGGTACCCACATAATAAATAGTTTCTAGAAGTAGTAACAGATACCTTATTTTGTTTTTTAGACAGTTGGTGTTCTGTCTTGGGAGAGTAGGATACAATTTTGGAGTTTACCACGTTGGCCAAGTAGGATAATCCATTTAGCCAATTTGGTCTCTTGCATGTACTTTGTAAAAACTAGTGTGTTTATTTAAAAAATAATATTTACACATGATACAAATAAAATTAATACAGTATACAGCAAAATCTCCAGCATTCTAGGTCTTCTGTTCCTCCTTCTGAAGTCAGCTACTCTTTTTTTTGAGGGGATAATATATTCTACCAGAAATATTCTCTGTATTACAAACATATATGAGTATGTATGTAAGGAGAGGCATAATCTATATACCTTTATATTAATAATTTTTAACTATTTTATTTGGCATTAAGTAGGCCATGGGGCTCATACTTGGATAGATTAAATCTCACAACTGCATACCCCAAGGAACTGTCTCAATTTTTTTTTGTTACAAATGCATCAGTAAATGTATTAAACAATTTTTACACTATGTGGAACATTGACTATAACTTCCAAATATTTTCATTGGTACTATACCTCATTTTACTTAAGAGCTTAAGCGATCCTACTACCTCAGCCTCCCGAGTAGCTGGGACTACAGGCATGCGCCACCATGCCCGGCTAATTTTTTCTATACATATTTTAGTTGGCCAGATAATTTCTTTCTATTTTTTTTTTTTAGTAGAGACAGGGTCTTGCTCTTGCTCAGTCTGGTCTCGAACTCCTGACCTCGAGCGATCCACCCGCCTCAGCCTCCCAAGAGTGCTAGAATTACAGGTGTGAGCCACCGCACCCGGCCTAGATAAGTACTTTTTGATTCTTTTTTTTTTGAGACAGAGTCTCATTCTGTTGCCCAGAATAGAGTGCTGTGGCATCAGCCTAGCTCACAACAACCTCAAACTCCTGGGCTCAAGCAATCCTCCTGCCCCAGCCTCCCGAGTAGCTGGGACTACAGGCATGTGCCACCATGCCCAGCTAATTTTTTCTTTATATTTTTAGTTGTCCAGTTAATTTCTTTCTATTTTTTAGTAGAGATGGGGTCTCCCTCTTGCTCAGGCTAGTCTCGAACTCCTGACCTCGAGTGATCCTCCTGCTTCAGCCTCCTAGAGTGCTGGGATTACAGGCGTTAGCCACTCGTGCCTGGCCGCTAAGTACTTTTTGAAGAAAAGGATCTCTTTGTAAAACAAACACCACCCCCTGAAATTTCTATTTTGTGTAAATTTAGATTTTAAATATAATGTTAGGTTTATTTATAGTGAAATACTTATGTTTTCACTGTAATATAATGTGATCCATTTTAAAAACTGAAAATATTTACACTTTTTAAAGGAGAAGAATTCTAAAAGGAACAATTTTCATTTCATGGATTGACATAAGTAATTAAGATTCCACACTGATGACAATCCTTGTGTATTTCCCAGTAGGCTGGAAGCTAGAATTTTACCTTTAAGAGTCCCAGGGCAGGATAAGAGATGTTTGGGAATTTTAATTCAAGTGGCTCCTGTTGGAAAGAAAAGGGGCTTTTAATTTACAGCACGTATTCAAATTAAGGCTACCTCAAATTGGATTTCTTCTGAGCAGAAGCCTCTTCCTGGCACCTTCTCCTCCTCCACCCTCTGTCCACTGCACCTCCCACGTGCAACAACCTCCCTAGGCTTGTTTCATAAGCTCCTTCTCTCCCCACTTCTAAATTGCTTTTCCAAATGTACTTCCTAATCATTCCCTTCACTTCCCAAAGAACCGATGCAGATTGCAAATTATAAGTAAATACTAATGAAAGAAAAAAAATTCACGCTGAGCAAAAAAAAAATTGAAATAAGAACTGCTCAGTGTGAATTTTTTTTCTTTCACTAGTATTTACTTATAATTTGCAACCTGGCATTCACATTGGCATTGTAAAAAGGCAGTCCTAATTATTGCATTTATTGACATTTTATATAAAGGAAGCTTTGAGATCGATTTTTTTCCCTACCCAGGTGAACAGATGCTTCTTGGTTTTCTGGAATAAACACTGTTGTCTCCTCCCACAAGAGCCTGCAGTTTCCCTGATCAGTCTACTGTTCAAAGAATCTCCCTTTGGCCATATGAGGCTATTTTGCTCCAGTCATCTGCTGGAGACAATTGGGAATAACACTATAAATGGGAGGAATGCCGAAGGTCAGGCAGACTGGCCAGTTAAAGAGATAGACCACTGGCAATGGCTGAGGAGGGAAGCTGAGAAAATAAGAATAGGCTGCCAAGCTGAGCAAAATAAATGACCACAGTGCGCTGTGTGTATAAAGATGGCAGTGTGTGAGCCAGAGGCTGGAGTGACTGGCCAGGCTCACCTAATGAGATGCAGTCTGGTGCTGTGGTTAAGCTTCAGAGCACAGTGCTATTGCGGACAGGGAGCCAGCCCCCAACAGCCAATTCTGGATTGTACACATACTAATCACTGATAACAGAGAGAAAAGCCTCAGTTTTGGAATTCCCTACATTCAACAGGAGGAAAAAAACCCCTAAAGCAGATTTGCATCAGCCGTTGAAAGTAGCCTTCCCCTCAGCCTCCATAGCTTAAATATTTCTCTTGCTCGTTCTGTGTGATGAATCTGAGCACCGCTGGCGATGACTGTGACATTGCTGACATCAGGCTCTGCTGCCTCAGCAACAAAGCCAGCGTGAGGCCAGCTGGTCGGCTGTGTTATGCAAAGGTCCATCCTGCCTGCTGAGCCGGTTTCCCAGCCCCCAAAGCAAGCAGGTCTCCTCTGTCAGGGTTACCGAGCAGCAGAGGGACTGGAGCACAGATGTTCCACCAGCACAGCCACAGCACTGCTTCTTCCTGTGTTTCTGTCAACAGGAAATCTCCTGCAGGACAGCCTCTGGGAAACTATGCGAAGCTTTTTACATTCACAAAACCTGGGTTGTTCCTGAGGCTTCTCCGGTAAACAAGCGAACAGGAAATCACTAAGGGATATTTAGTGCGGAACTAGGAATGTCCAGGTCACAAGGGAGCCAGATGGGTCACCTCCCATATGCCAGGTGTCATTCCTGTCTCTGTCCCAGCATGACCCACTTTTCCGAATGCTGGTGCTGCAGGAGAGGGAGGCAGTGGGGAAGCGCCAGGCTTCGCTGTGGGACAAGCCAAGAGGTTGCGGGAAGAGGCAGAAGGCAAGTGGTAGGGACAGACAGAACTTCCGTCTGGAAACTGAACAACCCGAGGGTTAGCTTCAATTTGAAAGCACCTTCCTTAGACAGTGGAAACTCAGGATTTCACAAACCTTAATTAAGCTCTGAAATGTTTTTGATTATAATACAAGATCATTAGAAGATACTCAAAAATATAAAAAAATCATAAAGAAAAAAATTACCCCAAAATTCCACCACAAAGAGATACCCACTGTTAATGTTTGGGTATATATCCTTGGAGCCATTTATTTCACAAATGTAAAAAGTTTTGCATGACTTCCCAGAGTTTGTCATATTATTTTGTATTTATATATGTAAACATGTGTGTATATACATGTGTTGTATATTTATTAAAGTCTTACAATTATGTCAAATTATGTGTATTGCTTGATAACCATTTTTTTCATTTAACAATATGTTGTGGACTTTTTGTTCAGGGGGATACATAAAAATCTAATTATTTTTACTACATGGTATTTCTATTGTAAGGATGCAGCGTATTAATCCCCTACTGATGGAACACTAAAGGAAATTATTTCTATTAAATAATGCTACATCTTTATGCTCTTACCTAATGGTTCCATTGGGTTAAGGGTATGAACATTTTTAATTTTTCAGTTTTTTATAAAATGGGTGCTTTCCCCACATTGGCCATAGAGGGCAGGCACCAGAGTGAGGCTGGCCAAGTAAGTTAATTATTGTTTTCCCCCATGGGCTGGGGAGTGAGAGCACAGTGGAGCAGGGAGTTTGGACAATGCTGGGAGAAAAGTAGAATCCTTTTCCTGGATTGGTCAATGTCTAAAAGTTGATTGGCTCTACACTACCTCGGTTCAACTACCGAAAATGATAAAGGACAGGTGTGGCTCAGGCAGGCAGCTCTGCATTCCTGTCCAACAGGCTGGCTAGGCTCTTATCAACAGCCTCTAAATTAGCACCAAAGGCCATGGTCTTGCTAACCAATTTGTTCCAATTTTCTTTTTCACTCTTGGACTAACATTCAATTCAGGGAGAGCCATGGGGCTCAGGCAGGTGAGTAACCACCAAAATTTAGCTAGCCTGGCCTGCAGACTTCTCTCCAAAATGGGTCACTTACCATATCTTCAGGATCTGGAATTTTCACCCCACTGAAGTACTGATTCGTGCTAAATACTTGCTGGTGCCTAGGGATGAGATCCCCTTTGGACAAGAAGAAAGAAGGAGGCAAGTGAGAATGCTTGACAAACACTGATCTATGGTTTCCCTCTATCAGTGCTGTGTCCATCTGTGCCTACAACTATGAAGGACGCAGTTTCTTTTGCAATCAGAGGGAGAGGAGGCATTCCAGCAACCAACAGCAGCCTGTACTGATCGCTACAGTGGACAAAGCACTGTGTTAAGCATGTAGAGGGCAAGCAACAGAAACTGAAGGCTGCAGGTTTCTTGCCCGCAGGGCTTACATTGTATTAATATTTGAGGAATCCGGCTGGGCGCAGTGGCTCACGCCTGTAATCCTAGCACTTTGGGAGGCCGAGGTGGGCGGATTGTTTGAGCTCAGGAGTTCGAGACCAGCCTGAGCAAGAGCAAGACCCCGTTTCCACTAAACATAGAAAGAAATTATATAGACAGCTAAAAATATATATACAAAAATTAGCCAGGCATGGTGGCACATGCCTGTAGTCCCAGCTACTCGGGAGGCTGAGGCAGGAGGATTGCCTGAGCCCAGGAGTCTGAGGTTGCTGTGAGCAAGGCTGACGCCATGGCACTCTAGCCCGGGCAACAGAGTAAGACTCTGTCTCAAAAAAAAAAAAAAAAACTATTTGAGGAATCCAAACCAAACAACTCAGAAGCACATACACACACAAAATATGTCTTTAAAAAAAAAAATAGCAAAAGTGCAACAACCACAAATCAATATCGTATTAACTGAATCCTGATGGGACAGAATTGTATGGGTCTAGTATTTACAACAGTGCCTGACACATAGCAAGCACTCAATAAATGTTTGAGGGAGGCAGGGAGGGAACAGAGTGAAAGAGGAAGGGAACAAATCACGAAAGATATTCTAGCTAGAAGGAATAAGTTTCCAGTGTGGAACCACCTTTTCTTGTTTCACCAGTTAGTGATCACTTGGAAATGTCATTTCATCTACTGCTTAGAAGCACTTATGAAGTAAAGCAGAAAAACAAAAGAAGCATTTTTATATTCCAGGGGATTATATGAAGCTCATCCTGCCCATATTTCAGCCAAATCACCTAAAATCACTCTCATGTAAAATTCTAGAGATATTATGCTTGAGAAATTTTGTCTAGAGAATAGAAGGAAATATTCAGAAGGGTTCCCTTGGGGCACATCCAGGCCCACTTCTCAGGGCAGAGTGGAAAACAAAAATGTCCCAACCAGAGGTCTAGACATGTTGCAATTGGACTGGGCTAGAGTTCCTACCCCAAGGTATCAAATTGTCTAAATTTACTGCTTTGTTTTAGAAGTTTACCTCTCACTCAAATCCAAAAACTGCTACTTCACCCTATTTTGCACAAGCAACGAAAACATACCCCTTTGCCCCAGACTTCAGTGAGCTGCATCATGAGCACAATTCCCTTGTACCTTAAGACTGACTCTCCCATTGGTGCTAGAGGGGTGACGTGGGGAGGGTGCCCTGAAATCGCTGGAGAAAACACAGTGAAGGAAGGCTGAATGCCTCTGGAAGGGCTACAATTCACTTTATTATGTCACTTGACAAAGTCAAGCTATCAGCAAATAATGTGCAGATGCTGGTGGAGGATAAGAAGAAAGATAAGACATGATATCACTGTCATGTAGCTTACAGTGTTTTGGGGAAGATAAGAGTACAAGGCAAGATGTGGTGATGGTAGGTGCTTTAAGCGTTTAGAGGAGGAGGCTGGCATGGTGGCTCATGCCTGTAAATCCTAGCACTCTGGGAGGCCGAGGTGTGTGGATTGCTCGAGGTCGGGAGTTGGAGACCAGCCTGAGCAAGAGCGAGACCCCATCTCTACTACAAATAGAAAGAAATTATATGGACAACTAAAAATATATACAGAAAAAATTAGCCAGGCACGGTGGCGCATGCCTGTAGTCCCAGCTACTCGGGAGGCTGAGGCAGTAGGATCGCTTGAGCCCAGGAGTTTGAGGATGCTGTGAACTAGGCTGACGCCATGGCACTCACTCTAGCCCAGGCAACACAGTGAGACTCTGTCTCAAAAAAAAAAAAAAAAGTTTAGAGGAGGAGAAGTGTGCTTTAAACTGGAACACTCAGGAGAGCAGAGTCTGAACTCCCTGACTTTGGAAGAGGGCACTCACTCCTTGCAGATCTTTTCATCTGTCTCCCACCTTCCCCTCTCCCCTTCTCTCCTGCTCCTGGCCTCCTCTCCAAGGGTAGAGAGAAAGGAATAGGCATCAGGGTGGGAAAGCAAGACAAGAAGACTGGCGTGAGAAGAACCAGCCTTTCTTCCTGACACTTAGAAGGGTGAGAATCTTCCTTTACAGAGTCTGAATAATCCAAACTAGTCAGGCAGGCTGCAGTTAAGGACATCCAAATGAATTACTACACCATGATAAATGAAATAAACCACGAAAGCATTCTGTAAACTGCTAAACCCTTATAGAAACGTCAGTTTTTATTGTTGCTATGATCATTATTCAGGGTTTAACTTGATCCAAACTATGTTCAAGTTATTAGTACTCAATAACTGTCAATTATTTTTATTAAGCCAAACATGGACCTCTTTTTTTTCTGAGACAGAGTCTCACTCTGTTGCCCAGGCTAGAGTGCCGTGGCGTCAGCCTAGCTCACAGCAACCTCAAACTCCTGGGCTCAAGCGATCCTCCTGCCTCAGCCTCCCGAGTAGCTGGGACTACAGGCATGCGCCACCATGCCTGGCTAATTTTTTTTTAGTAGAGACAGGGTCTCACTCTTGCTCAGGCTGGTCTCAAACTTCTGAGCTCAAACGATCCACCCACCTCGGCCTTCCAGAGTGCTAGGATTACAGGTGTGAGCCACCACGCCTGGCCTGGACCTCTTTAACTGAGTCATTTAAATGAGGCTTTGACAGTTTCCCTCTTTCCTAACTAAAGGCCATTAGATGAGACCAGGAACTTGGCTCTGCCCTGGACCAACGTGGGTGAAACTATCCAGTTTCCCAAAAGGTAGGACAAAAACACCACTTACCCAAGGTTTTCCTAATCAGATAGATCTGATCCACATCTGATTTTCCTGGCCACAGAGGCACTCCTGATAGCAGCTCAGCGAAGACACAGCCAATTGCCCAAACATCTACTGGGGCGCCATACTGCGTGTCACCCACC
Organism: Lemur catta; assembly: GCF_020740605.2. Taxonomy (NCBI): domain Eukaryota; kingdom Metazoa; phylum Chordata; class Mammalia; order Primates; family Lemuridae; genus Lemur; species Lemur catta. Next base: position 44,759,492 of record NC_059128.1, on the reverse strand, counting down.
AACAGCTCTGGAGAGCGGTACCACCTGGTAGCCACATAGTCTGTGTAGTAGTCACTCGGTCCAGCTGGCAGGGGTGGAACATGGAAAACAGAAAGAGCACTGAAACCCCAGAATCAAAACTGGCAGAGGAAGACCTCAGAAATCAAGCTCGTACCTAATCTTGTGGCTTTTCTAAATCATTGGTCTCAATGCTGATTGCATATTAAAATCACTTGGAGTATAATATTTTCAAAATTGCTGGTACTTGGGCCACACATGAGTCCAATTAAATCAGAATCCCAGGGGAGGGCCTGTAGCAATCAATATCATTTTTAAAGTTCCCCAGATGATTCTAATCTGCTGCCAAGGTTGAAAACCACTCTTCTAAAGAAGCACTTCTGACAAGTATTATTTTAACAAGAAATGGTGGAAACCAGGAGAGTAATATACTTTTTAATAACCACTTTACTGTAGTATAATTTATATATAGCTTACATATTTAAACCACTATATGTGCCTATACATTTTTAGTAATTACAAAATTATAATTTATAGCAAACGTATGCCCTAAATATTGTAAGGCTGGTGGCAGGCACCCCTCCCCTCCCTAATGAAAAAAAGAAGAAGCCCATGAGACCTGCCGAAAACAATGCCTGCAGGGCCCAGCTAAGTTAAAGAATAGCCACACCTGGATGGTTACCCCGATAAGGGTCTTGGTTCCTGGAATCTATACATACCACCAGCCCCTCCTAGTTCTCAATGCCCACCCTAAAACTGTAAGGGAAAATTCCTAACTTTTTGCGCCGGAAACCCCCATCCCCCAGCCCTAAAAACATATATAAGCCCACTCAAAACTTCTGGGCAGCGTGACTTCTCAGGCCCCTCTCCCAGGATCTGTGAACCTCACCCAGGCCCCTCTCTTGGGACCTGTTACCCTCCCCCGGGAGTGTTCAAATAAAGCCTCGTTGCTTACCCCTTTCTACTCAGCTCGTCTTTCTTTTTCTGGCACCGACCATCCAAAAACCTTACAAATATATAGGAACTAGTTTATATATTTCTAAAGCATTTAGATCCTTTATTGTATCAAGAACTTCTCCATCTTTTACACTTAACTAAAGAAAATGTCAATACTCACTCAAAAGCCGAGCAAATCCAAAGTCACAAAGCTTAATCACTGAATGTTTTGTGATGAGAATATTTTCTGGCTTCACATCTCTATGTATGCACTAATTACAAAAATCAAAACAAAAACAGATTCTTAAGGATCAACTCTATATATCTGGATAAATAAAACACATGAATATTTAACAAATATTGGAGGAATCATTTAAATATCTCATTGGCCTGTTGAATAACAGCAAAAGACCAGCCTAAAATAAATCTAGTTCTAGTATCATACCTATCGCAGCCTGAATCATCCCAAATTTCTAAAAGACCCAAAAGGATCAAGAACAGTGAAAGGAAAAATGAAAGTGGGGTAGCCAGTCTTAGCAAATGAAAATACAGGATACCAGTTTAAATTTGAATCGCAGATAAACAACAAATAATTTTTTAGTATAAGTATGTCTCATGCAGTATTTGGGATGTACTTATACTGAAAATTTATACTTATTTATCTGAAATTCAAATGTAACTGGGAGCCCTGCATTTAATCTAACAACTCTAGGTGAAAGGGAAAATGCTAAAATGCGTGGGTGAGGCCTGCATCATGTCTGCAGGAGCTGCAAGTTGGTGCATAAGCAGAACTCACGATTCAGTTGTTTAACTGAGAACAGAACACAGTTGGCCTGTAAACAGGACAAGCCTCCTGAGATAAGCTGGGGAAGAGAAGGGCGGTAACCACAAGCTTGCCAAGAGATCTCCCTTCCAGCTCTGACATTCGTCCTGACAAGATAAACAAGAGTAGGCAGCAGCCCTCACCCTCTGGGGACAGTCGCTAGATGTCAGCTGTGTCCCACACACATCAAGTGCTCTTAGAGCTGCTGCCACCCCTCAGGATGTGGCCCCCGCTCCATAATTTAGACTCAAATCACCTGTGGTTTCCAGACCACAGCCAACATTCTTTAACAGGGTGATATTAGAGGGAAAAATGTTTGAGAATCTTCACATGATTTTCTTATTAAATGACAATTTCCTTGGCAAAGAAAAAAATCAACAACCTAATTAACAATTACATAAAAAAAAAAAAACAAAAACAGTTGGGTCAAAATACAGCTCAGGGTTCCTAATAATCTTCCTTTCTCCCAAGTTGTTTCCTCTCAGAGGGGGAATGTTTACTCCTTCTGCACCCTGAGAGACCCTCCTCAGTCTGCAGCCTGACTTTCTATTAATAGAATCTAGAGAGAAGACAGGGCTTCTTCTTGGGCCTCACCAGTTCTCTCTCCAAGGGACCTTCTGGGTGAGAGATCAGTATCAGTGTCTCCCCATGGTTATTTATTATTCTGGAAAATTGGGGGGCAGGTAATTTTTTAATTAGTTTATTACAATCTATTTGGTTCTCAGCAATTAATAGATCTGATATCTCTATTCTTTTACCACTAGCTTCACATATTGCTATAAATGGGTACACTCATGAATATCACGATGACATGTGGTCAGAAGTACTTGGAAACAAGAATATACTCCCATTCGTTCTGGGAATTCTTTACAAGTTTCTGCACCCTCCCCCATCAGCACATGGAGCCAGAGCATCTCCAGGGAGCTGTGGCATGCAGTGCATTTGTCTTTAGCATCTCAGATCTTCCCCACAGGGACCTTCATACAGTCTCGCCTGCTCCATCATTCTAAAGCCTGCTCTTAGGAAAGTGCTCACTGTCACTCACAGTAACTAGCAATAGGGGTGCCCATTCTCCCTGTTGTACATTTTGACAAGAATGGTAGGCTTCAGCTAAGTAGAGGCTCAGTAGGGAGAAGTACTGGCTACTCTTATATTTTCTCCCTCTGGGAATGCAGATTCAGGAAAAATCATTTGGAACAGCAGAAGGAAGGAGATTTAGCCCTAGCACCTAAATGGACCTTGGCAATTGGAAGGATAACATATTGCCATCAAACTGCACTCGTGGCCAGAATAAAGCTCCAACATTGGAATCTGGTTTCTATGTGCAGGGAGTGGGTGAGTGGGCAGTGTTGTACTGAAGGGAGCAGTAGGCTTCCCAGCATCTGTGAAGTCACATCACCAGAGCAATAGTCCACTGGGCCTCCCGCCAGCCCAGCTGTGGCCAAGAGTGTCAGAGGCTTCCACCAGGCTGCTTGGGTCCAGACTCAGCTCTCACATCTCACCAAAGCAGACACCAGCACTTGTGCATTGGGCTTGGGACTCCCCCTACTGCAACTGGCATACTGCAGCTAAACAGGCACGAGTCACCTGGGGTTTCCCTTCCCAATTTCAAAGCATTTTGAGGGTACCAGAGCAATAAGACTCCAAGTGAGTTGGATTCTACCTTAAATCTCAGTATTTCTAATCAGTATAAATATGACTGGTTTCTTCAAATCATAAAATGCATGTTTTATATAACCTGAGCAAGAAGGAATAGTTAGGTTGGCATTTTTTGCCTCTGCTAACCCCAACCAGGTTTATGAAGATTTGGGTAAAAATTATACCCACAAAAGTATGATACAAACTTTGTACAAGGCTCCACCTCAGCTTAAGGGCAGCCTTCTGATTTCTCAAGGGAGATCATGAGACTTACATTGTGTTTGTGGCAAAAATTTACAGCTTGCAGTGTCTGCCAAGTTATGCTCTTCACAAGATGTTCTGGTACCCTAATAAAAATAAAGAAGCAGCACAAACACATTCTTTAGTGTAGCCATGGAATTCAGCTCAAGAAAAGAAAAAGTAAACCAAGACAGGCTTCAGTGGTGAAAAATCCTAGGTGACACATAGAATCATCTAACTCCTTCAGCAGTCATTCGATGAGTCCCACGTAGAAAGAACATGTGACCAGCACACCACTGAATCCAAGGAATAGCAGGTTAACAAAAAAATGCAGACTTTTATAGGGAGGAACATAAAAATCCACCTGGATCTCGATAGGTATTTATAACAACCGATCTCAAACATCTGTGACACCACTGGGAAACTGCCTGGTAACCTGAGCTCCATTTCTACTTTTTTTTTTTTTTGAGACAGAGTCTCACTCTGTTTCCCAGGCTAGAGTGCCGTGGCGTCAGCCCAGCTCACAGCAACCTCAAACTCCTGGGCTCAAGCAATCCTGTCTCAGCCTCCCGAGTAGCTGAGACTACAGGCATGTGCCACCATGCCCAGCTAATTTTTTCTATATATATTTTTAGCTGTCCAAATCATTTCTTTCTATTTTTTAGTAGAGACAGGGGTCTCGCTCTTGCTCAGGCTGGTCTCAAACTCCTGATCTCGAGCGATCCTCCCGCCTTGGCCTCCCAGAGTGCTAGGTTGAGCTCCATTTCTATAAAGAACTTTTTGTTGATGTAAAGTTAGTTAATAATATTCAGCACAAAGGATGCTGTTTATTTTTGCAAGTTGCTCCAAATTGATGGCCTGAAGAGGGACTCCTCTTCCATGTGTGGGCACACGGTTTCTCCAGACTCCTAGGCAGCATTGCTTTTTTGGGTTTCTTTCTTTCTTTCTTTCTTTCTTTTTTTTAGGTAATGAAGATTTTACTGATGATACGGAAGAGGTTTTCATTGCAAACTATGTAATAAAAGTTAATTATCAAAGCCAGAGGCATCCTGGTTCTCTCCCGGCACTGCTCCTCTCTGGCAGCAAGCTGCACCGGCTCACGGCTTTCTGCCCTCCCCTCCATCATGGCAACTAAACTCTGTGCCACTGTCCCCAGCACCTCTTCCCTGACTTGAAGCTTCTTATATAATCAGATAGCCAGGGCAACCAGTAGCACCGGCAGGTCCTTTGTGCAAATTAGAAAAAGGTACCTCATCTGGAAGCATTTTTTAAAAAATATAAGCCAATCAGTAAATTGAACTATAGAGACAGTGCATTTATTTTCTGGGTGCCCCCAACCCCAAGCCGGACTTACTGTTTTTATGAATCACACAATGTTGTTGTGGTCCTCAGACAAAACTAAGTAAACCAGGGAGAAAACTCTTGAGTAGTTGTCATTAGGTGACCACAAAAAGTCACTTCTAGCCTCTGAGAGAGGCTACAAGGCCACTGTTGTCACAGACCAGACCTTCAGGAAATCGGAAATCCTTTCAAGCAGATCAGAGGATGTTTGAACAGAGTCGGATAATGTGGGGGAAACAAAGAGGCCACTTCCAGGAAGAACAGCCGGGACACTGCTGGACCAGGACTATGTCGCTGGACTTGAAATAGCTTCTCTCCAAATTCTCTTCCTTGTTCTAGTGGCATATAAACACACATGCTGGAAAAACTCAGCTGCCGAGAAAGAAGGCCTAGGAAAATGCAGCTAAGATGGGGACACTTGGGGGAACTCGTTCCCCCAGCCTCCACTTTTTGTCCAGAAAAAGTGGAACATATTGATTATTTGATAAATTAAATATTAATATAGTTATGAGTGCCAGACAACTTTAGTCTCTCTAAAAACATTTCCCAAAAGAAATATACAAAAGGAGCATTTAAAAGTAAATTATATCATCATTGCTCCTCTAATGCCAAGCACATTATTACACAATTCTCAAATGTAAAACCTCTGTACAAACTACCTAGTGTCATCGGCAGTTGGCTACTCACTTCACTTCTTTATTGCTCAGTTTCTTCTCTGGAATGTGGGGGCCTCAGACTCTAAGATCCCTTTTAGCTGCAACATTCTGAGATGATAATAAGAGCCAGGTTTCCATGGTTGGAGAAGGGAGTTACAGATATAGAAAGGGAGAAAAATAGAATATATTCCGTGATGTTGAATTGAAACTGGGTATATGTGTGTATGTATATGTATACATGTGTATGTATGTATGTGTGTACATATATATATATATATACATATATATATATATAGAGAGAGAGAGAGAGAGAGAGAGAGAGGGAGAGAGAATAGAAAATGCTGTGCTGGAAGGCGTGCTATCTTATATAAGGTGGTCCAGAAAGCTTCTCTGGTTAAAGGAAAATCTGAAATAGTGGTTAATGTGGTGAGAAGTGGCCAGATTGGGGCTCTATTTTAAAACTCCAGGATGTTCTGAGAGATCAAATGTGAGAGCCTCCAGGATGTTCTGAGAGATCAAATGTGAGAGAAAGAGAAGAGTCAAGGAACAATGTCAAGGTTTTTAGCTTGAGTAACTGGTACATGGTGGGGTCTTTCACTGAGGAGAGCTCCGGAGGCGGAATTGGTTTGGGGCGGGGGAGGGTGGATAATTTGCAATCCTTCTTGGACACCCAAAGGAAGATTCTGAGTAGGCAGTTCTGAATTCAGAAGGAAGGTCAGCAATGTGTACTATCTGGGTGACGGCTACAATAAAATCCCTGACTTTACCACTATACAATTCACCCATGTATCAAAAAGCCACTTGTACTCCCTAAACCTATTAAACAACAACAAAAAAAAAAAAAAAATGAAGAAGAAGGAGGAGGAGGAGGAGGACGAGGAGGAGGACGAGGAGGAGGAGGAGGAGGGAGGTCAGGCTAGAAATATAAATTTGAGAAGCATAAGCATATTGATGGTATCTAGAGCCTAGGCCTGGATGAAGCCAAGTAGGCAGTGAATACAGATAAAAGAGAAGAGTTCGGGGTGAGTTCTGAGGCCCTTCGGCATGTAGAGGTCCCAAAGGGAGCGGCACCCAGCCAGGCGGCCTGGGCTGAGCAAGTGAGCAAAGGCAGCACTCAGGAGAATACAGTGTCTCAGAAGCCAACTGAAGAAAGTGTTTCAAAGGGCTTCTGAGTTAAGATGACGGATTTCTAAGTTTGTTCCCTCCCCAAACCTGACTAGAACTACACTGAAGACATTTTTTTTTTTTTTAAGACAAAACCCCACAAGGTCAGAGAGGGCAGGAGAAGAGAGAACAGCAACACATTTTGGAATCCGGAAAGCAGTTGAATGAATGATAATTGACTAAACAGATCCCAGAAAGCTGAAATCTAAGCCAGAAGAGGGAAAGTGGAAGACCAACCAATTTACCCCCAAAGAATCACCAAAGGGCTCTGTGGAACCAGAAGCTAAGGAGGAGTGTGGAAAATCTGTTTAGGAAACAATTAAAACCCTAGATCCCCTCCTCCATCCTATGCCACCAGGGAAAATTCTTTCTGCTAACTGGTGGAAGGCTGAAGTTTTATTTTTTGGAGACGATAAAACAGAGGACATTTGGCATAGTTGAGATTGTGGATACTGTTCTGAAAGCAGGGGATTAAGTGGCTGCATATATACCAAACGTTGAATGCTGGAATTTCCCAGTCCTCTTCCCTCACAAGGCTCTGAGAAAGCTGGCAGGCAGACTTCACTTTCTGGGTAAAATATTGAAAGACTTTTTGGGGAAAAGTGTGGGAGGAAAGATCTGAGGGTTCTAACATTGGAGTTTCCCCAGCAAATGGCCCAGCCAGAATACCCCACAGTGAAGCTTATAGCTTCCAATAGTTCCCTACTCTTAACCATAAGCATATAATCAGAGGTTATATAATGCCCCAAAAAAAGCCTTTAATAAGAAAGTTAGAGACCAGAAAAAAGCAACTTGAAAGAAACAGAAATTATGGAGGGTGAAGGTAACATTTTTACAAGCATTATTATCCTCAGAGAGAAAAGGAACAATGTTTGCATCCATGACATAAGAACAGGATACTAGGCCAGACATGGTGGCCCATGCCTATAGCTCCAGCACTTTGGGAAGCTGAGGCAGGAGGGTCATTTGAGGCCAGGAGTTCAAGACCAGCCTGAGCAAGAGTGAGATCCTGTCTCTACAAAAAATAAAAAAATCAGCCAGGTGTGGTGGTGCACACCTGTAGTCCCAGCTACTTGGGAGGCTAAGGTAGGAGGATCGCTTGAGCCCAGGATTTTGAAGTTGCAGTGAGCTATGATGATGCCACTGCACTCACCCTGTCTCAAAAAAAAAAAAACCAAAAAAACAAAAAACACGAGAGGACCAGTCCAAGAGTCCAACACCCAGATAATAGAAGGTCCAGAAAAAGAAAATGGAGAAAAAAATGGATAGGAAATCAATAACGAAACAATTCAAAAAATCTTTTCTCGTGTTGGTGGCATAGTGGTGAGCATAGCTGCCTTCCAAAACCCTTTTCTCAGACAGAAAGCACCCACCAAATGCCAGCTTAATGGCTAAAAATCAAGGCCCACTCCTGATTTTCATAATCCAAAATGCTGAGAACAAAGAGAAGATTCTACAAACTTCTGGAAATAAAAAAGGAATAGGACTTTAGAAAGGAAGAGAAAATAGAATGGCATCAGATTTCTTAGCACTAGAAGATAGAAGGCACTAAGACAATGCCTTCAAAATTTTGAAGGAATATTACTTTCAACCTAAACCAAATATATACTCAAACAAAATATTAATCAAATGTGAGGAGGGAATAAAGACTTTTTACGTGCAAGAGCAAGGTCTCAACCTCTTTTTTTCCCTTGTATCTCTCATACACTCTTTCTCAGGAAGCCCCTGGAGGATGCACTCCACCAAAACTGAGTAGTAAACTATAAAAGAAGATTATATGAGGTAGAGAAAATGGAATACCGAACACAAGAGGGAAGCACCAGGAATCTCTGGGAGGATGGTGAAGGGGGATGACAGGACAACTGCATTCCAGGCGTAAAAAGCAACCAGTCCAGACTGGAACAGTGTGATTCAAGAGCAGGCATGGCTGGGTTGTCATCACCATGCCCTTGGCCTTATACCATCTTAAATAAGTGTGAAAATATTCATCAAACCAACTTAAAAGCTTTGGAAGAGTCTGGATGACTAGCCGGAACCTTCAAGCTAGGACAGATGTTCACAAGGCTGCAGCCTACACTGGCAAGGCTAAGGATAACATTCCACTTTATTTTTCTTTTATTTTATTTATTTAATTTTTTTGGAGACAGGGTGTTACTGTGTGGCCCAGGCTAGAATGCAGTGGTGCAATCATAGCTCACGATAGCCTCAAACTCCTGGGCTCAAGAAATCCTCCTGCCTCGACCTCCCGAGTAGCTGGGACTACAGGTGTACGCCACCACACCCAGCTAATTTTTAAACTTTTTTTGTAAAGACAGGGTCTTGCTATGTTGCACAGGCTAGTCTTGAACTCTTGGCCTCAAGTGATCCTCCCACCTTAGCCTCCGAAAGTGCTGGGATTACAGGCATGAGCCACTGTATCCAGCCTCACTCCACTTTAAAGTGTTTGTTTCCATATTGGTAGTAAATGGTGGTCATGGCTGAGCTCTCGGGCAGAATAGGAAAGGAGTGGAACAGGTGTGAAGGGAAGGGGCCCAATTCTCTCTCATTCTTTACTGCCTTTAACAGCCCTCTAGGGCCAGGCACGGTGGCTCACACCTGTAATCCTATCACTCTGAGAGGCCTAGGCAGGAGGATTTCTTGAGTTCAGGAGTTCGAGATAAGCCTGAGCAAGAGCAAGACTCCGTTTCTACTAAAAATAGAAAAATTAGCTGGGAGTGGTAGCATGCACCTGTAGTCCCAGGTGTCTGCTACTCGGGAGGTTGAGACAGGAGGATCACTCAAGCCCAGGAGTTTGAGGTTGCAGTGAGCTATGATGACACCACTGCACTCTACTCGGGGTGACAGAACGTGACTCTGTCTCAAAAAAAAAAGAGCATTTCTACTTCAAAGGCAAACCCTCCCTTCAGAGGAATCACTAAGCTCAACCTTAACCTATGAGGGAGGAAGGGGTTTGAACTTTTCTCCTGGGCCTGGTTGTTCTTCCCTACCACAGGATTAGGCAACTGAACTTTAGACAAGCCATATCCCCAGTTCCTCTTCCTAGTAAACAATGCCCAGAAGGAGCTGGATGGGATTTGGCCTGGGCCTCTTGGACTCCCAGCCAGCTGGGCCTGGTCATGGGATTTGTACTCCTGAAGATGTCAGCTCCCCAGACCTAGAAATGGGGGTCTAGGAATGGGAGGAGAAAGTCAGGCAAGGATACTCCCTTTACTTTCGGTCTCAAACCAAGATGGAAGCGGCTCAAGGAGGCATGCCTTCATTCCATAGGTGTCAGGTGATCTCCCTTGAGGTCTTCAGTGCACTTGCCTTATTGAGAGCCACAGCGGTCCCTCTGGAGCCCCACTGAGCTGCTGCAGAGGCAATCCTTCTGGGCAAGGTGGAATGGAATCCATCTTCTGCTAGTCCTCTACCAGTGTGACCTCACGGTATTCTTCCTGCTTGCTTTGGGAATTGTGTTTCACCCCAGGAACATAAAGGGCTCTGAACTACTTGACTCTGAGAAGGGGTAAGGGTGGGGGGGTGTCATTTGAAATGACAATAATCTAGATTTGTGTGTTATTATATCATCTTTTGAACCAATTAGAGATGGATGTATTTGGCCAAAAGTAAGAACAACCCAGAAAGAGAAAGAAAGAAAATCCAGGAAGCAATGACTCCAACCATAGAGAAATGCAGAGGGAATTCCAAGGATGATAGCAAGGAAAGTCCCAGGAAGACGTCTGGGCCGCAGGCCTGGAGTGCAACAAGCCAGAGAGAGGAGAAGAAGGCCTAAAGTCAGGATGTTGCCAAGAAAAAAAATGGAACTAATGGATTACTTCATGTAATTATCCTGTGGAAAACTATATTGAATGGCTATTAGAAAGAGTGGGAAAAATTAGCAATAGGGTTAAAGAATATTAAGCAAATTTAAAAAGCAAAGCGAGTATTAATTTGAGGAAAAACTTCAAGGAAGCCATACTATGGTACAATGCTCAGCTGTAAGTAATATTTACATAGGCACAATAATGGGAATGGTGAATATTGAATTAATAAAGTTTTAATGTAACTATTTTGAGGGATTAGGTACCAGAAGCAGAGAGGATAATGATTTAAGAGAGCTAAATCCTCATCTATCATCATAGAAAGCCTATAGATGTTTAAAAATTGATATATCAAGAAATAGCAATACACCACTCTTTTTACATTACATTATATTGCTGGATTTGATTTGCTAATAATTTACTAAGGATTTTTCACCTAAGTTCATGAAGGATATTCACCTGTCATTTTCTTGAAATGTCTTTGTCTGGTTATAGTATCAGGGTATAGTGGCCTTCTAAAATGACTTGGGAAATGTACCTTCTTCCTATGTTTTTTGAAAGAGTTTGCATAAGATTGCTACTGTTTCTTCCTTATATGTTTGATAAAACTCATATACAAAATATTTTAATAATAAAATTCAAGGTAGCGTAACTATAAGGAAAAATATGTAACAATCCACATCATTGGTGGTAAGGTAAATCGGTTCAGTTCAGCAAAACTTAGGACCCAAGAGTCCCATTTTGAGAAATTCTAAAGGAAAAATAAAAACAAGAAAATCCATTTATATGAAATTTTTTTATAGCAGAATCATTTATCAGACCAAACACTGAAAATAACCTAAATAGTCAAGAATAGAGGAATGGTAAGATGTAAATGTAACTTAATGTAATATAGTCATTAATAGCAGATCTAAAGATTATATTGCAACATATATCAAAAATACATTCAAAAGAATTTTAAGTGAAGGATAGAAGTGAGGGGAAAAACAGTCATCTCATCACAGAACACACAGAATGCAGTGCTTCATTTGGAAAAGCAGCTAGCAGGTTGGCTGCTTTTACCATGGTCTTCAGGCTTGCAGACACAGATAATTTTGTCAGCACACCAGGACAGTATCCATTTTAAAGGGGCAGGTGAACATGAAACAAATTAACTAGCCTGACATAAAAAACCAGAATGCCTTCTCACTCATGTTCAAATTCTGAGTACCAGCTCATGCTTTTTCTGTAGGCAGTTCCACAAAGAAAGTCAAGTTAGAGTGGTGAGCAAAGAATTGGGATGAGTGAACATAGGCAGTTTGACTGGTTATTGTTATTAAGCTGAGATAGCTTAATTGTATCCATATCCACATGAGGAGGGATCTACCATTAGATAAAACATATGCAATCAGTCAAATCCATCAAGCCCTGCAGCCATTCTATCTCTTTCAGATTGCTTTGCTTATCTCTGCCCTGATGCATATGTGTTGGTTTCACAAAATAACTCTCGGAAAGCAATCTCTGTCTCTCCTTCCAAGTTTTGGGAGGCTATATTGTGCCCCTAATGTCCTAATAACAAAATTGAAATGAACAGAGAGAAACATAATGACTGCTATATGAAATTGAAGAAGTCTCCCTGATTTTTAAAAATTTCTTCAGAAATATGAGATGGGAGAGATGATGAAGAAATACCATGTATGTCTTTCTGGCATTCTCAATTACAAAAGCCATTCTTTCCACTGTGGCTTATCTAGCATTTGTGACATTGATCAGCAAACAATCAACATTCATTAAGACTTTATTTCTACAAAAGGCTACAACAAAGATGGGGAACAGGTAGGGGGCTGGAAAGCGTCTATAAAAATAGGAATTTATCCTAAAAGAAATATTTACAGCAATGGTTGTTCATTGTAGCATTGTTAATAAGAGAGAAAAACTAGAAATAATCTAAATATTTATTAATAGGCATTGAATAAAGAAATCATAGTATATCCATAAAATGGAATTCTTTACAGCCATTTAAAAATATAAAAGTAGATATGTATACATAGGGAGATAGCTCCAGAGTACATTTAAAAAATGTAGCTGGGTGCAGTGGCTTGCGCCTGTAGTTCCACCTACTTAGGACACTGAGGTAGGAGGATCGATTGAGACCAGGAGTTTGAGGCCAGCTTGGGCAACATAGTGAGACCCCATCTCTAAAATAAATAAAATTTAATTTAATTTAATTTAATTTAAAAAATGCAGAACAGTATGTAGAGCATAATCCATTTAAATATATATGCATAGAAAAACAATTTCTCAAGCTGTTGATTTTATTTCTATATGTTTCTGTGTTGCTTGAAAAATTTTTACAACAACCAACATATCACTTTTAATATAAAAGTTCTGGAATTTCATTGTCAGAAACTGAAAACTTGTATAATACTCTTAACCAAGAGATGTCCTTTGAACAAACTATATTAGAGTCAGAGAAGGAAATAGTGGTAATGCAGTCTGTGCAGGAATGAAGTATTATGTCTGGCTACACTTACAGGTAGGCAGAAGAATGAGGAGAGAACATCTAAACTAGTCATTTATGAAACTGTGAGGTGGTGGAGACCAATAGTTTATAGAATAACAGGTACAAAGCTTATTAAGTCCTACAGAAGACAAGGAATGGTAATACATTTGTTTGAGGGCAAATATTAACAACATGAACACAGCACTGGGAATTATAATTGATAACATATTCATGTCACTGCAGCAGAATACATATCTTGTGACACAAACTTGCTTGTTAGTAGAAACATGAAGTTAGTAGTAACATGAAATTGGATCTTGGGAAAGCTTTCCAAGGGAGTACCAGAAGTTACAAACATATAAATAAGGAGATGAATTAGTATCCATTCAGGTTCAAGGTAGAGATAAGTCTTTGAGTCTGATTTGGCAAGAATTATTTTTAATAATTAAGTAGGTGTCACCCTTGAGGATGTTATAATTTACTGGGCAAAGGGAGTATGTAGCATAAATAATCCCAGAAGATGTTAGAGGCACCAGAGGAAGGGACTCCTGACTCCCCTCAGTGTGCTGACAGGCATCATAAAGGGGATCATATCTAAGCTGTGTCTGAAGGACAGCAAGAGTTTTCTAGGCATAGTAGAGAAAGGAGGGCAACCCACGCTGAGAAATCAGCAAGTCCTGAACTCTAGAATACAAATAATTTGACAGGGCGGGTCATGTTTTAATGGGCCAAACTGGTGGGAAATGGAGCAGTAAAGTGAGTGAGATCTTACATTCTATGCTAGGGGTTTTCACCAAGCCAGTAAGCTTTGGGGAGCTTTTAAAGGATTTTAAGTAGGAGATGACATGATCAACATTGTATTTCAGAAATCTGTACTTGGAAATAAAGACGTGATTGCAGGATATTCTTAGGGCAAGTGCATTAACCTAAGGAGGGCCAAACCTGGCACCAAGCAGGGGAAACACCAGCATCAGCCCCTTATCCCTTGTTGATACTGTCTAACATATCAAATAGGAAACTAAAGGATAATTGAAGTCTTCTGATCCCTAGGGTACTAGATCATCAATTTATAGTATTATAGAGCTGAAAGTTCCCCTAAACTTTACTGAGTCCTAAGCGCTCATTTTTATAGCTGAGGACACCTGTAAACAACTTGCCCAAGGTCACACAGATGGTGCTGACTCACCTTTCCTGGGCATGGACTTACAACATTTTACAGTAGGAGATTTCTAAATTAAAAACAAAAAGCGTTCCTACAAATTTAAAAACCTTTGGTTGACACACTTTAACAATATATACTCCTTAATGATGACAAGCAAAAATTTGAAATTGGATTTAAAATAGATTAGAGAATTAACAAATATTTAGTATAATGGAAAGTGACTTTTTAAACAAGCAAAAAAAAAAAATCCTTAAGCTTCAAAATAAATGGATATGACCTGGTTAAGAATATATTAATATCTTATTTTTCACACTTGCTCTTTAATAGTGTCCCTTAAGTACATCTTATATTTGATAAACCATTTCATTTTGCCCTTTGGAAATGAGGTTGCTTGTAATTAACCACACTTATCTAATGGTCTTTCCCTTCTCTAACCCACCCCCATGAAGCATTTTATGTTTCCTGGAATATATATAACATATTTTAGCCAGTGGAGTTGAAACAATCTGCTTTCAAAACTCTAACCACTCCTTTTCTTCTGCTCAAACTATATGCCAAAAAAAGAACTGACTCCCGATTACTATTAACCCCCACAAATCAGTGTTCCCAAGCCACTCAAACCTAACATGATTAATCAAACTCCCAGCTCCATCTCTCTAGTCCCACATGGCCATGAGTAACTTATACTAGTAAGTTTAACTGAAGTGTCACTTGTAACTGTCAAAGATCAAATATCAACATATGAAATGTTTTCTCCTTTGACACATAATTTCTCTGTATCAATGACTTTCTGGAGGGAGGTGTCTGTCCTCTTGGCTCTCTCTGGTTGTGTAAATTAACATTCTGAAACATGAAAATCCTGTGCCATGGTCACTAACACAGCATGAGCCACTTTCATCCCATTTGCCTGGAGGTCATGGCAGAGCATATATAAACATCACCACATGGCAGAGCAAGCCTGTGGCAAAGATTGAAAAGGTTGTTGGAAAAGCCTCAGCCTCCAGCCACTGAAGTGCAAATGTGAGCCGGGATGGGATACCATTCCACGGCTCTGATTTACAATGCACTCTCTATATTGTCCCCAGCCAAAGTTGGTTCTCAGGAACAGAGCAAAGAAAGGAAAGGATAGGATATCTGTCTCCCCTGCTCAATTTTTCTAAATTCTCCTCCCCTTTCAACTCAAAGGCCACCTCTACCATGAAGCCTTCTTGGATTGACCCACTTTCAATAATATCTCCCAGGGCCTGTTAATCATTCTACCCTCTCCCTCTAGCCACAGTGATTGGTCCAGGTGATTGCATCACCTGAGGTGAGCCAATCAGAGTTCTACTAGATTTAATATGTAGATACTATTCTAGAAGTTCTTCTATAGTAGATCTTCCATTCTTCTAGAACATCTATGTTGTTTGATATGAGCCTGTGGCCATGCTTTCTATTTTGTGTTTTTCCCTTCCAAACTCCTTCCATCCCATGCCACACATATACCCTCCAAAATCTGCCATATAAGGGAAGCTTATTTGCAAGACAGAGAAAAACCAAAACTTAGAAGAATTGAGTAGGGAGGTGGGAAAGAGAGAAAGAGAACAAGAGAGAACAGCCATCAGCTATGGTGCTCTGCCTAAAAACACCCAGCTGAGGAGGGGATGGAAGCTGAAATCCAGTTGGCATCCTGTTCACCCTGGCAAGGGGCTCCCCTCAACTGGAGGAAGAGATCCTCCTCTCCTTTTTCTTTTTCAGACAAAGGCTCTGTCTGCTCACCAAGCCTTCTTCTAATATATACAAAGGTGCTGCATGTGGAGGGCAAGAGAGGGAGAGAGACAGAGATGTGATAAGATCAGCGGATGCCCTAGAGTCACTCTATCTTTCCCAGTTACAGCCACCAACACATTCCTCTTTCACCTACACTTGCTTTAGTTGGGTTTTTGTCACTTGTAACCAAAGAAGTCCTGACGAACACAGCAGATTAGAGCCCAGATTGCTTCAGGTGAAATTCCATGTTTGTTTTAGCCTTAAACATCCCATTAGCCATTGCCTTTGGACTCTTCCTTTCAATCTCCAAGCCTATATGCTTCCCTAGTCAGGCACAGAATAAGTACTATCCTTCCTTTTTTTTGAGTCTGAGATAGCTTCCACACAGAGATAACATACCAAAGAAATCAAGTTCAATCTAATAATGCCGTTGCTGGTTTCTTCATGAAAATGACTATTTATGATCTCTTTCATAACCCTTTTTGGTAATTTTTCTGCTGTCAACCCCAGCGGCAGAGTATGTTGTACAAACACTGGCTGTTCTTGCCTAGTCTTAAAAAGAGTCATCACTACCTTTTCCTCACAAATCCTGGTGTGGTTTTTTTGTTGTTGTTGTTGTTGTTTGTAAGGGTCGGATCACTCACCCTCTTTGGTATCTGTCCAACTCATGGAGAACTGTGTGGTCACAATATTCAAACACCAGGTGAAGCCTCCGCTTCCTCCTGAAGACTTCCAGGAGGTTGACAAGGTTGGGGTGCTTGAGTTGCTGAAAACACAAAAAGCAAGGTGCTTACATGAGAGCTGTGAAAGACAGCTTTCTCTAATTTGACCCAATAAAAAAAAGCTGCTTGTCCTTTAGGAGTTTCATTTCTTGGCTTGAAGGAGGCTGTAAACAATATTATCTTAGCTCTCTTCATGAGTTATTAATATTTGTCAGTAGCCTGTAAGTGAAAAATGGTTATAACCCAGGTGGTTGGTGAAGGCAAAGAGAGGTATGAGAAGGCTGGAAAAGAAAGGAGAATGAAAAGGGAGGGGAGATGCTAAGTTAATACAAACTCAGCTTTCAAGGCTCAGATCCATGTCCCTTCCTGAGGAGGTCTCCCTCCATCTCCCCAGACTGCTTCAGTGCCTTGTATGTCTAAAAGCCCCCCGAAGTACAACTTAGAATTACTAAGTAATTAATAAGTAATCTTTACTTAGTAACTATGGTTCAATTAATTGTCTAATGGTATCAATAGATACACATGGATAGCATAAATTAATTCAATAGAATATAAGAACCATGGCATCAGAGTCTCTGTTCTCCTGTTCGCTCAAAATTATGTCGTCGTACTTCCAGATGTTATCCATATCTTACGTATAACAGACATTCAATAATTATTTGTAAATGTATGAGTAAGCCATGTTTCCTAGGCCGATGAAACATTTTAAAACAGAAAAACAAAGAAGGCTTTCCAATCTGATGTGCCTGAAAATGTGTGTCTAGAAAACAAAGCACAGGAGTGAATGTCAGCTTTGCAGAGATAAATCTTGTACTTAGCTTCCTGGCCCCTCCTGGACATAATCCTATCAGAAACACTACGACTAGGCACTGATATCTTTTATTTGCTGAATAAAGCAACAGACTTACACTAAGGAAGACAAAAAATTCACAGGAAACACCTCGGTCAGGGATCCCCTTTCTGCAGTGCCCATCCTTGTCCCACTGATTTAACAGATCACCACTGGTGTCTGTCTTATTTATTGTTGTATGATTTTAACAGTTGGTACACTGCTCCTCTTTTTCCAAATATTCTTTGACAGTGTTATCAGATAAGTTTCCATAAGAGTTTTGCAATCAAATATTGCTTTACCATATTAACTCCCCCTGCCCAATATTTAAAATTGTGGTAAAATACACATAACATAAAATTTACCATCTTAATCATTTTTAAGTGTACAGTTCAGTGGTATTAAGTACATTCATATTGTTGTACAACCATCACCACCATCTATCTCCAGAACTCTTTTCACTTGCAAAACCGAAACTCTGTCCCCATTACATAATAACTCTCCATTTTCTCCTGCCCCCTAGTCCCTGGCAATGACCACCCTGCTCTCTTTCACTGTAATTTTGACTAGGTACCTCTTACAGGTGGAATGATAACAGTATTTGTCTTTCTATGACTGGCTTATTTCACTTAACATAATGTCCTCAAGTTTCATCCAGGTTGTAGGATATGTCAGAATTTCCTTACTTTTTAAGGCTAAATAATATTCCATTGCACGTATGTACCACATTTTGTTTATCCATTCATCTGTTGATCTGTGAATACTTGTGTTGCTTCTACCTTTCGGCTATTGTAAACAATGCTGCTATGAACATGGGTGTCCAAATATGCCTTTAAGACCCTGCTTTCAATTATTTTGGTTGTAGGAAGGGTCCAGGCATCTGTTTTGTTTTTTTCCCAAAATTCTCCAGGTGATTCAGTGTGTAGCCAGGAGTATTAATCACCAACAAGCAGGTACTCCATAAGTGATAAAAGGTAGACAAAAAATTGAATCTCTTGAACTGCATGCTGTAACACATTTTTATGAATAGTGAGAATAAAGGCAGCCCTCAAAGGAGATACTAAAGAAGACAGTTATTTTCTCATTTTCTTTGTAAAATCCCTCCGTATTTTCAACATACTAAATTCCTGCTCCAGATATTATGCTTGATGAACCAGGATAAAACATCTAAGATACTCTAAAACCCATGGCTTAGTCCATTTGTGCTGCTATAATGAAATACCTTAGACTGGATAATTTATAAAGAACAGAAATTTATTTCTTACAGCTCTGCAGCCTGGGAAGTCCAAGGTCAAGGAGGCAGCACTGGTGTCTGGTGAGAGCTGCTGTTTCCAAGATGGTGCCTTGTTGCTGTGTCCTCACACGCGGAAAGGCAGAAGGGCAAGAGAGTGCTCCCTTTAACTTCAAACCCTTTTATAAGGGTGTTAATCCCATTCATGAGGGTGGTGCTCTCATGACTTAATCACCTCCCAAAGGCCATATCTCTAAATACTCTTGCACTGGAGGTTAAGTTTCAACATGAATTTTGGAAAGGTCATCATCATTCAAACAATAGCAGCCCATTAGTCACCTGTAGTTCTTAGACCAGAGAGCATTCCAAGCTATAGAATGCCACATTTCTGTTACCATACCTGGAAACTCAGCCTGAACAAACATTTTCCAGACATAGTAGGATAGAACTGACAACTGTCTTAAACCTATGAATTGCATTGGCTCAGACCAGAAAGCAAACAACCAAATTAAAAGGGCATAAATAGTACCTTAATGACAGAATTAGCAGAAAGCAGAGGTTTTCTTTCAGACTCTGAAAAATGATTGCCCTTAGGCTCTACTTTCATTTTCAAACTATTTGGACTTTTGATAGGAAGTGATATTCAGGCCAAGACTTCAAATCTTAGAATCTTTCAATTTTCCATGTTCTATATCTAGTCTTCACATTTCCAGCCAACCTTTTTTTTTTTTTTTTTTTTTTTTTTTTTTTTTTTAGCAAAAGTGGAAATACATTAAGTCTATCCAAAAAAATCCCCTGACCTCTGGATGCTAAGACTGGTGCCTCCAACTTGCTATGTCCAAATCTGCAATGATCACTGTAGGGCACTGCTGCCCCAGGATAAGACCTGAAGAGCCTCTCCATTTGGCCTCTGCTTACCTCTCCAGCCTCATTGCTTATAACTTTCTCCCAGACACACTGAATTTCTCTCACTTCCTTGAAGTCTTTTTTCAGGCCTTGTTTGCTGTTTCCTGTCTCTGAACTCCTCACCTCCAGATGTCACTTTCTCTGTCCAGCCTTCTCTGCCCCATCCTGACACAGCTGATATGCACTAAAAGAGCTATGACCTTGGAACCTAGGCAAGGGTTAGCACAGTGGCAGGTGAAGGGCATTGTCACACAGTATCCATGGGTCTGAATGGGAACAGTAAATATTATATCCACCTTGCTATATTACTAGACACTTTTTTAACCTAGATTTTAAGAACTACACAATATTCTATTCAAATGACATGCAAGTCCTTTCTAGTTTTTGGCTATTATAAATAAGGTTTTGATGAACAATTTATTAGCTGGCTAACCTTAACTTTGAATAAGTTAGTTAACTTCTCTAGGCCTCAGTTTTCCATCTATAAGAACAGGAAGCTCAAAGCCTACAATGAGAATTACACATAAAGCACACACAATAGTTTCAGGTAAATATTAACCTGTCTATAAAGGTTAACTATTGATATTACTACCTTTGGGTTAAATCTATTTGTATTTAGGTTGGCTTTTCTCTATTCATTTTATTCAACAATTATTTCTATATCTTAAGGTATATAGGACACTGTCCTAACCCTAAGGATACAGAGACAAATAAAGCAAGTATTGCCACTACCCTCATGGTGCTTAGAATCTAGGAGGGTAGACAGACACAGGACAAATAATTGCAGATATGATAAATGTTAGAAAAATCAAGGTCAAGGGTACCTGGTTTGAGGGTTAGGGGTGGTCCAGGGAAATATCCTTGAGGAAGTGGCCATTAAATTATTGGTTCATTAACTGAGAATGAACTGAAGTTAACTGGGTACCATCTAGATACCCAGAAATATAGCCTTATGGCTCTCAATAGTTATGGTCAAATTGCTTTCCAAAAGGATTATGCATATATTTACCCCTCTGCCAGGAGTATGAGAGTACTTTTTACCATATCATGGCCAGCTTTGAGGAGCATATAGACAATTTAAGGCTAGTAATGTATATTGCTAAATTGCTTCCTTTGAAGCTTTACAATGCCTTCTGCAACACAGGAAGTTGTTACATGATTTTTAAAACCACTTGTCTCTCCTATCTTCCTCCATAAGATAACCGTCAAATAATTGCAAATAACTGATAAACTATCTCTCAACCTATTTTCAGAATAATTTTAATTTAGAAAGATCAACCACTAAGATTAAATCCTAGTTAGTGGTTAGAAATATTAAATTAAAAATATTTTAAAATAAATTATTAACTCTCTCTAGGTTGGCAGAATTCCAGGTGACCTGAAAATACCCCAGCACAGCAGACATCTGGCCTGGCACAGCACCCTTATGAAGCCAGGCCCTGCCTAGCTGCATTCTTTTTTTTTTTTTTTTTTTTGAGACAGAGTCTCGCTCTGTTGCCCGGCTAGAGTGAGTGCCATGGCATCAGCCTAGCTCACAGCAACCTCAAACTCCTGGGCTTAAGCGATCCTCCTGCCTCAGCCTCCCTTAGCTGCATTCTTATATTCAACAAACATCTATAGAGCACCTACTCTGCATCAGGCACTGTTCTGGGCACTAGAAACACACTGGTGAGTGACACGGAGGACTCAGGCATTAACCTAAAAAGTGCCATGGGTAAGCCCTCTGTATACAAGAGATAAGGCTGCCTCAGAGAAACTGGCCCTAAGGAAGTGACCTTGAGCTGAGTCATGGAGGGTGAGTAAGGTCTGACCAGACCAAGGGCAGGGATAATGGTGGAGGGACAGATGGCAGCTTTCCAAGCAGAGTGACTGGCCTTGAGCCAGGAGGGAACTTGGGCCACTTAAGGAACTGAAAGACAGTGTGGCTTTGAGTCAAGCTCATGGAACTACAGCCAGCCAGACAGCCTGAAGGCAGGTCTTACAGGGCCTTGTGGGCCATGCTAAGCAATTCACACTTTTTCTTAAGTGCAGTCTTAAGTGCAGTGGGAAGCCACTGGAAGGAATTTTAGTAATATGTGCTATCATACCATTTGAGTTTTAAAAGCTCACTGTGGTGGCAGGATATAGAATACCTTGGAGACAAAAAGTGGATGAGAGGGGACCAGTGGAGCACCCATTGATAGCTGAGAGATAACAGTGGCTGGGACCAGAGCAAAGGCAGGGGAGATGGTGAGAAAAGCCCTGTCTTGAGATATATTTTGTTATTAGAATGGTCAGGATGTGATAATGGATGGGGGTAAGGGATGAGGGAGAGGAGGTGTTGAGAATGACATAAAGGTCTACACAAGGGTGCAGATGGTGGTGCCGTCACTAAAAGGAGGGGCAAGTTTTGAGGGGAAGAAGTTACTGGTTTGGGCTTGTTGAATTGGTGGGGATCTGAGATACCAAAGTGCAGTTGTTATGTTGGCTGCATTTTGAGCTGAAGATAAAAGCCAGGGAGTCCGCCCATGTGTAAGTGGAGCCATAGAAAGATAGAAGAGATTGCCCAGGAAGAGCGAGAGTGAGATGGGAGGAGGTCCAAAGAGCCTGAACACCAAGATGTGTGGTGGAGGAGGAGGAAGCAGAGAAGAAGAAAGGGAGCCAAGATAAGAGAGAAGACAGCCGAGCATGATGCCATGGGCTATCATGGAAGAAGGAAGTGGTCAAATGCAGCCGATAGGTCAAGTGGAGAGAGAACTGAGAGCACCCAGCAGGCTTCCCCGGGCTGGGGTCATGTGAAGTGGAAGCAGTGTCAGTGCAGTGATAAGAGTAGGAGCAGCATCTCAAACCACCATACTCCTTTCTCTCTATTGACTGTCATACCAAAGGGACATCTCTGCTCCTGAAACCTGTTTGCAACCAGTAGCCTGGAGGTTTCAATCATAGCTCCATATTGTGAATGTTTGCATTCACAAGGGTTTGGATGTTTCTACTTCAGTACTGGATGGACTTCTTTAGGGACATACATACAAAGGAATTAGATGAGAAGAACCAAGCAACATGATGGATGAACTATTTACAGGCTCACCCTACATGTTTATGACACATACGAGTAATTTTAATAGACAGAACAGACTAAATTACTATATACACTACAAAGATGCCATTCAGAGCTCATGTAATTACAATTCCTTCTTATTTATGAGTATGTGAAGGCAAAGCCTCAGGCCTGACTTTATTTCTCAGCATGTTGTTTTGCACTGGCCCAGTTTTGAAGGTCTCAGTGGTCCTCACCAGGCCATTACGCTGTCCTTCAGTTATATTCTATCTAGAAGCATGGGCCCGGGCAGACTCAGATTTAGTTTCTCATGTACAAAGTTTCCACCTTTGCTGCTGCTATTTTATTTTGATCTCCCTTTTATGTTCTCTCTGTGTTCTGAATATGGATGTTTCACATTATACTGCTAAGTATTTTCTCTGACATTAAAAAAGAACTCCACTTTTTTTTTTTTTGGTTGAATTTAACCTGAGCTGTACTTGGTTTCCCCTGCAGAGCTGAGAATGCCACATACTCATTTGTGCAGCTTCCTCTATATGTCATTGGCTCTATGTCTTCACTGGGCACCAATTCATTGTGAGAAGCTCGGGCTCTACATCCTCTAAGGTCAATTGCTTGGCCTGTTTAGCCCAACTTGTTGCCAATTCTTTTTTTTTTTTTTTTGAGACAGAGTCTTGCTCTGTTGCCCAGGCTAGAGTGCCATGGTGTCACCTAGCTCACAGCAACCTCAAACTCCTGGACTCAAGCAATCCTCCTGCCTCAGCCTCCCGAGTAGCTGGGACTATAAGCACATGCCACCACGCCCAGCTAATTTTTTCTATTTTTAGTAGAGATGGGGTCTCGCTGTTGCTCAGGCTGGTCTCAGACTCCTGAGTGCAAGCCATCCTACCATCTTGGCCTCCCAGAGTGCTAGGATTACAGGAGTGAGCCACCGCACCCGGCCTTGCCAACTCTTAATGATCAGGAAATGTTACTTTCAAATCCTGGTTCCAGGACTCACTTGAGCATGCTGGAGATCTAGCAACTCTAGTCTCTGTGGCATTAATAAGCTAGGGCTGAGAGCAGCTCTTCACTTTAGACAAGGCCTATGTGCTTTAGTTCACCACCGTCCCCGCCACTTCCCATTGCTGCCTGGTACTGAAACCAAATAACAATTGCCCTTTTCATCACTCTTGTATTATTGATTTTCTTATATTAGAGGTAAAAGTGAAATATTTAATGTGCTCAAATTTTATCAAAAGTGGGAAAATGGGCTGGACATGGTGGCTCACGCCTGTAATCCTAGCACTTTCAGAGGCGGAGGCAGGAGAATTGCTTGAGGCCAGAGTTGGAGAGCAGCCTGAGCACCATAGCAAGATTCCGTCTCTACAAACAATAGAAAAATTAGCTGGGTGTGATGGCATGTGCCTGTAGTCCTGGCTACTCAGAAGGCTGAGGCAAGAGAATCACTTGGCCCAGAACTTTGAGGTTGCTGTGAGCTAGGCTGATCCCATGACACTCTAGCCTGGATGACAGAGCGAGACCCTGTCTCAAAAAAAAAAAAAAAAGAAAAAAGTGGGAAAAGTTGTCTCTATAAGCAATAGAGACAACTATACAACCACCTATTTCATTTTTTGTGGTTATTTTAAAATCTTATTGTAAATTAGCAATTTATAAGTATATATATTTATGGGATACAAAGTGATGTTATAACTTATGAATATATATAGAATAATTAAATCAAGCTACTTAACATATCCATCACCTAAAATACTTACCTTTTTTTGTGGTGAGAACATTTGAAATTTTAGCAATTTTGAAATATATAACACTGTTAACTATATTCACTATGCTGTACAATAGATCTCAGAAATAAAACTTATTCCTCCTGTCTGAGATTTTGCACCCTTTGACCATCATCACCCCACTTTCCCCACCTCCCAGCTTCTATAATCACCACGCCACTTTCTGCTTCTTTGATTTTGATTCTTTTAGTTTCCACATATAAGTGCAAACATGCAGTATTTGTCTTTCTGTGCCTGGCTTATTTCACTTAGCATAGTGTTCTCCAATTCCATCTATGTTATTGAAAATGACAGAATTTTCTCCTTTATAAGGCTGAATAGTATTCTATTGTGTATACTGTCCACATTTTCTTTACCCATTTATCCGTTGACAGACACTTAGGTTGATTCCGAATCTTGGCCATCATGAACAGTGCTAAAATGAACATGGAAGTGCAGACATCTTTTCGACAATCTGATTTCAAATCTTTGGGTAAATACCCAGAAGTGGGATTGATGCATCATATGGTAATTCTATTTTTAGTTTTTTGAAGAACCTCCATAGTTTTCCACAATTTACATTCCTACCAACAATGTACAAGGGTTCTCTTTTCTTCACATACTCACCAACATTTCTTACCTTACATCTGTTTGGTACTAGCCACTCTGACAGGTATGAGATAATATCTCACTGTGGTTTTATTTGCATTTCCCTAATAATTAGCAATGTAGAACATTTTTCATATATCCATTCACCATTTGTATGACTTCTTTTGAGAAATGTCTATTCAAGTCCCATGCCCATTTTTTAATTGGGCTTTTTGTTTTGTTGCTTTTGCGGGGTTTGGGTTCCTTATATATTTTGGATATAAACTCCTTATTGGGTTTATGGCTTGCAAATATCTTCTGCCAATCTGTAGATTGTCTCTTCACACTGTTAATTGTTTTCCTTGCTGTGCAATTACATGATTAGTTTCATGTAATCGCATCTGTCTATTTTTGCTTTTGTTGCCTGCATTTTGGGGGTCAAATCCAAAATAAGCCCAACCATGTCATGTAGTTTTTACCCTTATGTTTTCTTCTAGAAATTCTACAGTTTCTGGTCTTATGTTTAAGTCTTTAATCCATTTTGAGTTGGTTTTGTATATTGTGTGAGATAAGGGTCCAATTTTATTCATCTGCATATGAATATCCAGTTTTCCCAACGCTATTGAAGAGAACATCCTTTTCCAATTGTGTGTTCATGGCACCTTTGTTGAAGATGAATTGACTGTATGTGTGTGGGTTAATTTCTAGGCTCTCCATTCTGTTCCATTGGTTGATGTATCTTTTTTTTTTTTTTTTGCCAGTACCATGTTGTTTTAATTACTATAACTTTGTAGAGTAGTTTGAAATCAGGTAGTGTGATGATGCCTCAACTACTTGGAGTTTTGTGATTCTATATGAATTTTAGGATTCTTTTTTCTATTTATATGAAAAATGGCATTGGATTTGTGATAAGGATTGCATTGAATCTGTAGATCACTTTGGGTAGTGACATTTTGAATCCATGAATACAGAATATGCTTCATTTGTGTCTTCTTTAATTTCTTTCATCAACATTTTATAATTTTTAGTGTATAGGTCTTTCACCTTCTTGGTTAAATTTATTCCTAAGTATTTTTTTGTAGCCATTATAAATGGGATTATTCTCTTGATTTTTTTGATAATTCATAGTTAGTGTATACAGTTGACACTTGAATAGCACAGGGATTGGGGTGCCAATGCTTCACGCAGTTAAAAATCTGTGCATGTCTTTTGACTCCTCCAAAACTTAACTACTAATAGCCTCCTGTTGAACGGAAGCCTTATCTATAACATAACCAACTGCTTAACACATATTTTGTATGTTATATGTATTATGTACTGTATTCTTATAATAAAGAAGGCTAGAGAAAAGAAAATATAAAGAAAATCATAAGGAAAAAATATATCTACTATACATTAAGTGGATCATAATAAGGTCTTCATTCTCATCATCTTTACATTGGGTAGGCTGAGGTGGAGGAAGGGGAGAGGTTGGTTTTGCCGTCTCAGAGGTGGCAGAGGTGGGAGAAAATCTGCATATACGTGGACCTACACAGTCCAAACTTGTGTTGTTCAAGGGCCAACTGTAGAAATACTACTGATTTTTGTGTGTTGATTTTTTATCCTGCTATTTTACTGTATTTGTTTATTAGTCCTAACAATTTCTTGTTGGCTACTCAGGGTTTTCTATATATAAGATCATGTCATTAGCAAAAAGGGACAATTTCACTTCTTCCTTTCTTATTTGAATGACTTTTATTTTTTATTTTTATCTATCTATCTATCTACCTATTTATTTATTTATTTTTGCCTAATTACTCTGGCGAGAACTTCCAATACTATGTTGAATAGAAGTGGTGGGAGTGGGCACCGTTGTTCCAGATCTTGGAGAAAAGGCTTTCAGTTTTTCAGCATTGAGTATAATGTTAGCTGTGAGCCTAACATTAGGCCTTATTGTGCTGAGTTAACATTTCTTCTATACCTAATTTGGTGAGGGTTTTTTTCATGAAAGAATGTTGAATTTTGTCACATGCTTTTTCTGCACCTAATGAGATGATCATATTACTTTTGTCCTTCATTCTGTTAATGTGATATATCACATTTATTGATTTGCATATATTGAACCATCCTTGCATCCCAGGGATAAATCCCATGGGGTCATGGTGTATGATTCTTTTAATGCATCATTGAATTCAGTTTGCTAGTATTTTGTTGATAATTTTTGCATCTGTGTTCATCAAGGACATTGGCCTGTAATTTTCTTTTGTTGTAATATACTTGTCTGGCTTTGGTATCAAGGTAATGCTGGTGCCTCCTAAAAACTGTCCCCTACTTTTGTTGTACTGCAATCTATCTCTCCCTTCAGATCCTTTAATATTTGTTTCATAAATTTAGGTGCTCCAATGTTGGGTACATATTTGTTTACAATTGTTATATTCTCTTGATGAATTGACTTCTTTATCATTATATATTGTTCTTCTTTATGTCTTTAGAGTTTTTGACTTAAAGTCTATTTTGTCCAATATAAGTATAGCTATCTCGTCTCTCTTTGGTTTCCATTTGTGTGGAATATCCTTTTCTATCCCTTCACTTTCAGTCTATGTGTGTCCTCAGATGTGAGGTGAATCTCTTGTAGGCAACTGTATATTTCAAGACAAATAAGAAAAAGTGTATTTATTCGTGGAAGTGAATCATTTCCTGACACCTACCTGGCCCCTGAAGGTATTGGGTTTGTGCCTTCTACTCTTAAGGGGTCCTCAGTGGTTACAGGTTTCTACACTGACCAGTATATAGACCACTACATTTGTGGTCTCTCATATCCCTCAGGTGTCAAGGATTCTCTGGTCTATGTTCTTTGTGGGGGGAGTAGGGAGATATTTACCCTATGTCTGTGATTTACAGAAAAAGAACAGGCCATTTCCTCAGTGGTTATTTCCTGTTTTCCTTTTAAAAACATTCTTCTCCCACAGTTGTGGCAAATAGCAAGAGGACAGAAATTAAAGTTTAGAAAGTTGGAGTTGTCCCAGTAAAATGCTTTTTATAAGCCTTTAAAATTTTTGAAGTTGACTCAAGGTCTTAGTTACATAGACACTTTTGCAAGAATCCTTAATCTTAGCATTCACCTAGAATGGAGAACAATGATACTCTCTGCCTCTCTCCACTTTAGAATAATTAATCCTGGGTATTTCTCAAGGATTCTCAGACAAGCATATTATAACACTCTCAAGGGCTTGAGACTGA
This sequence comes from Lemur catta, assembly GCF_020740605.2. Lineage (NCBI taxonomy): Eukaryota > Metazoa > Chordata > Mammalia > Primates > Lemuridae > Lemur > Lemur catta. The sequence goes on along the minus strand of NC_059128.1, from coordinate 44,731,209 downwards.
GCAAGATTTAAAGCTTGTTCAGACAAAGAAGAAAATAAAGAATAAAGCTTCTTCATATTTCTAGACCTTCTTCCTTCTCACCAGGATAAATGCTCTCAACTAAATCATGCAACTCAATATAGGAGTTAATGTCAGCAGTATCCAATTTTGCTTTTGACTCAGAAAGCAAGCTCTAAAGTTCACCTGTACCCCATTTAAGGGCTTTAGAAGTACAGGTATGATCCTGATAAAATGAAACCACTAAAGAATTCATACAATAAAAGGTCAATTCTTCTAATAATAATATGTAGATGTAATGCAGTTTCAGTTAGAATCCAAAAGGGATTTTTCTGGGAACTATATAAATATATATATTAAAAATTTCAATATAAAATACAGAACAATGTAAATATTTGAAAAAATTTAGAACAACATTTGTATGACATTAGGATGAGAGAGAACATCTTAAAAAACAATTCAGGAGATTCAGAAGAAAAAAGACAAGATACGTAAGTTCGGCTACACAAAAATAAAATAGTGTTGGGAAGATGCAAAAAGTTCTGGAGATAGTTGGTAGTGATGGTTGCACAACAATGTGGATGTGCTTAATGCTACTGAACAATACACTTAAAATGGTTAAAGTGGAAAATTTTATGTTATGTATATTTTATCACAATAAAAAATAAGATATTGTTGGTTTGATAAAAAACACTACAAACAATGTCAAAAGACAACTAATTGGTAGGGAAATATTTGTTAAAGTTATAACAAAAATGGATTATATTCTTTTATTACAAAGAAGCCTTATTTATGTACTGTTCAAAAAAAAGACAATTCAGTGGGAAAATGGGCAAAAGATATAAATAGGCAATACACAAGAGAGGAAATACAAATGACTGAGAGTCACATGCAAAGATACTCAATCTCAGTGGTAGTAAAAGAAAGTCAAATTAGAGCAATAAAGTGATGACCCCTTTTCCTTAACAGGTAGGCAAACATTGAAAAGACTGGTAGCATCCAGAGCTGACAGGGCCATAGGAAAATGGGTCTTCTCACATGTGGCTGTTTACAGTACAAACTGCTATAACCATTTGGGAAAGTTACTAGCAATATTTACTAAATTAAAACTACATGGCCGGGCACGGTGGCTCATGCCTGTAATCCTAGCACACTGGGAAGCCGAGGCGAGTGGATCGCTCGAGGTCAGGAGTTCGAGACCAGCCTGAGCAAGAGCGAGACCCCGTCTCTACTAAAAATAGAAAGAAATTATCTGGCCAACTAAAAATATATAGAGAAAAAATTAGCTGGGCATGGTGGCGCATGCCTGTAGTCCCAGCTACTTGGGAGGCTGAGGCAGTAGGATTGCTTAAGCCCAGGAGTTTGAGGTTGCTGTGAGCTAGGCTGACGCCACAGCACTCACTCTAGCCGGGCAACAGAGCGAGATCCTCTCTCTCAAAAACAAAAAAAACTACACACACCAAAAAGATGGGCCAATGATTCTTCGAGAAATAGCTGACTCTAGGACTAGGGCAAGAAATATACAAGATGAGACTGGAGCAACTTGTAGTGCCAGAAAGTAAGAAAGTACTAAAAGAAAAACAAACCCTACACTGATGAGGGTGGTTTTGAATGGGGTGCAGTTTGGCTTATGCAATGTAGTGGCACATGAGTTGTATGGGGCAATGGTAACTATGGAGATTATTGAATAAGCTGACTCTTGTTAGCACCTTTAAATCATTGAAAAGAGGGAAGAGAAAACGACAGGTTCAAGTGAGCCCCAGGTCAACTGTGGGAGTCAGAAGCCCTCCCTGGCAACATTTAAAAACATTTTTCTCCCCTTGGGGGGGGGTGGGGGGAGAGGATAGGGGTACAACTACATGATGAGTGCGATGCGCACTGTCTGGGGAATGGACACGCTTGAAGCTCTGACTTGGGGGGATGGGCGGGACATGGGCAATATATATAACCTGAACTTTTGTACCCCCATAATAAGCTGAAATAAAAAAAAATTAAAAACAAACAAACAAAAAACATTTTTCTCCTGCAAACACAGGAGAGACTGTGCTGAAAGCCAGTCTCAGGACTTAACTTGAAAAGTAGCAGAGCTACAAAGACAACATACAGCTTCAGCAGGCTTCTGTGTCAAAATCAGGGCAATGGTGAGAAAAGAGAAGAATCCTGAGACCTAGGACAGGGACATCTGGCAGGAAGAGCCTGAGAATCTTAAGCTCTCAAATTTCCCTGAACCCTCTGGGCTAGGAGAAGCAGCTCTGTCCTGTTGCCATAGGCGAACTGCTTCCTCTAATACAGAGACCCTAAAAACCCCTCACTTGATTCAGGTGCCTCCTTAGGAAGATGCTGCCTGTCCTTAGTTTCCATCCCCATATCCCTCCCAGGCCCACAGGCCTCTAACTAGGATAAGGTTGTAGCAGTGCCTGAGTAGGGCAATAAGGTTCTTGCTCTGGGAGGAAATAACTATATTCAAAGAATTACAAGACCGAGCTCTTATGCACCAGCAAGAATCCTGAGTGTGCTGGACTGTGGCATTAGTGAACTATAAGGCTGGATAAGGGAAAATTCATTGATATGGGAGCACTCTCCCGTGACCTGGGAATTAAGTCCTGACAAAGACACCTGGACACAGTCTTAAATGTGTTGCTGGTATAGCTCTTTGAAGGTTGGACTGTTAGTAGATAAGGCAGACATGCTGAAACTGCCTTGGCAGAGTACAGAGGAAGGGGTCCGGGCACTCGAGGAGGTGTGAATGTTAGAATGGATGTATTACGTGGGACTGCAGAACCCACCACCTGAATACGCTTCTTTGGGAGGCCCAGAGGATACTCTGTCCAATAAAGCAGTAAGGAGGTCCGTGGCATCTTTGAGCTCACTGATGGCTGTCCTCGGTAGGCTGGGTACACATCCTCAGCAGGCTGGGGATGGTACCATGGAACTATGCTCTCTGGTTCCAATGAAAGTGGTAAGATCCAGAGTGCCAGAAACCAGGTGCTGACAGTGGCAAGGTGCACAAAATTACCATAATGGGAAGCAAGGCTAGATACCTTATTTCACAGAAATCTGTGCTAATGCACAGATAAGATTTCACCATAGAGTTCCTATAGGTGAGAGGGAAGGGCAGCTGGCTAGTGTGTTACTTGATGTGTATTACCAGAAGAAATTGAGAGAGAGCAAGCAGAAGGTTGCTGTCCACTGCTAGAAGGGAAAATTGTAGTTCCTCACCCAGTTGCTAGATCCAAGTCAGTTCATAGATCGAAGTGTCAACTGAGTCACCTTGAGGAAGGATCCTGCCACCACAAGTCTTCCTCAAACGTTTCCCAAAGGGATCTGTGATCATTTACCAGAGTAACTGGAGGATGAGAAATATTCAGAACTCTCAAGGATTGTGGCTACAAGGTCTGAGCTGGCACTGATATCTGGGGACCCAAAATGCTATCCCAGCCCCAGGTTAGAGTCCTGCCTCACAGTGGGCTTAACTGGTCTATGGATCCACCCTTGAGATTATTTCTTCCACTCCCAAATGCAAAATTGGGATAAATACACTTAGCAGTTGGCAAATTCTCACATTGGTTCTAAGACCTATGGTATGAGAGCCAATGTGGCAGAAATGGCTAAATAGAAGCCCCCCCCAGCTCCCCCTGACAACAATCCTGCTCAAAATAGTAAATCAGAAGTAAAACCACACCACAGCAGAAATTGCAGAGATTAGTACCACAATAAAAGACTTAAAAGATACAGGGGTAGTGGTCCCCATCACATCCCTGCTCCATTCACCTGGTAGACTACTATAAACTCAATAGTTCCAATTGCAGCTGCTGGGCCAGATGTGGTATCTTTCCTGGAACAGATATACACAGTCCCTGGCACTTGACATACAACTATTGATCTGGTGAACATGTTCCTTCCAACCTCAATCAGTAAGTAGGATCAAAAGCAGTTCACCTTTTGTGGGATGGACAGAAGTTCACGTCCACTGTCTTGCCTGAAGCCTAGGTTAACTCTCTTGCTGTCTGTCACAATGTAGCCCACAGGGACCTTGGATCTCTTGATATTCCACAGAATATCATGCTGCTCCACTGTATTGATGACATCATGCTAATTGGACCTGGTGAGCAGCAATGGCAAGTACTCTGGATGTCCAATTAAGACAGGTGTGTACCAGAAATGGAGAAAACCCTCTGAGGAACAGGTGTGTGGGTGATGCTCTAGGAGTCCAATGGCCTGGGGCATGCTGAGACATTCTCTTTAAGTAAAGGACAAATTGTTGCACCTTATATCCCCTACCACTAAAAAAGTGGCATTTATCTTGGTGGGTCTCTTTGGATTTTAGAGGCAGCATGTACAGCTTTTGGGAATAGTGCTCTTCTTAATTTACCAAGTGATTTGGAAGGCTGCCGACACTGAGTAGGACTCAGAGCAAGAGAGAACTTTGCAGCAGGTCAAAGCTGCCCTACTACTCAGGCCATATGACTCGGCATACCCAATCGTGCTAGAGGTGTCCAGCTCTTGGCATGTCACTGGGCCTCAGAGGAGTGAGCACCTGACCATGGGACATCAAGTGATGAGGTAATCTGGAGCTGCCCATTGTGAGCTGGATGATAGAGATCCACTGTCCACTGTATTATGAAAACTACATTCGGGATCAGGCTCAAGGAGGTCTGGAGGGAACAAGCAAGCTACAAAAAGAGGTGGCCCATACAGGTCAACAATATAGGTCACCTATATTGTTGCACTGTTGCCTCTCCTTCATCTTACATGTATGGCTCAATGGAAGTTCCCAGGTAATGGAGGAACAAAACCTCAAGCCTGGCTCGTGGATAGACCCACTTGTTACATTGGCACTAGTTGAAAATGGACTGTCACTGTACTATTAATATATTCCTACTCTGCAGAAGAATTGAGGGGTAATGGTGAAAGGAATTCTCCCGTTGAGCAGAGCTTCAAGCAGAGCACTTGATAGTTCACTTTGTATGGAGAAACAAAAGACCTGAGATATGCATGGGTCTATGCGCAGTGGCAAATAACCTATCTAGCTGGTTAAGAATCTGGAAGGAACAAGATTAAAAAATCTTCTGGGAAAGAGGCATAAATTGCATTTGTGGCAGTGGGCACAGAGCTTGAGGGTCTTTGGGCCTCATATTAATGCCCACCAGAGAGCATCTACTGCAGAGGAAGCACTGAGCACCCAGGGAGAGAGGATGTCTTTTCTGGTGGATGTACAGCTGCTCTGTCCTTGGCCACCCCAGTGCTTGTGTAATTGACCCATGAACACAGTGGCCAGGCTGCAGGGATGATGGTTGTGTGTGGCCCAACAGCACTGGTTCCCTCTCTGCAAGGCTGATCACCCAATGTGCCAGCAGCAGAACCTGATGCTGAGCCCCTGATTGTGTTGTCCTTTAAGGAGAGCAGCCACTATGTGGATGGGGTAGCAAATTGTTCTTATTGTCATAGATACTAATTCTAGAGATGAGTTTTGCCTTTCCTGTGTGCACCACAATCCAAGGGCTCAGAGATGCCTGCTCTACTGGCATGGAGTCCAGACAACATCAGACCAAGGGGCCCATCTTACAGCAAAGGAAGCGTGATAATTAGCATATGGCCATGGAATCCATTGGTTCTATTATACTATATACCTCACCACCTACAACCAGCCAGTCTAACAGGAGGATGAAATTTGTATTCATTGCAGCCCTTTGCGGGTATATGTCTTGAACCAGCAGCCATCGCACAGTGCTGTTTTCAGTGGCTAGAATCCATGGGCCTTGGAACCAGGAGTGGAAGTAGGATTAGTTCCTTATCATGCTTCCTAGCGCCAACATTCTCTCAAATGCACAAAGCTTTATGTGTACATGGTTAGCCACCTGAATGTCCATTAGTAGATAATTAGTTAAATAAACCATAGGACTTTATAGTACACTCAAATTATGAAATATGCAGCTGTTAGGAAGAATAAGGCATATCTCTACGTGTTGACTTAGAAAGATACACAAGATATATTGTTAAGTGTAAAAAGGTCATTACTGAACACTATATGCAGTATGATATAATTATATTTGTTTCTAAAGGTAATATATATCCTTGTACAAGCACAGAGCTCTTCTGGAATGATACATGAGCAACTGTGGTTGTTTGGCAGAAATGAGAATGAAGAGTGAAGTGGCAAGGTAGACTTTCTTTTCACTTTGCATTATTCTGTGCCTTCAGGATTTTTGGTTGATTGTTTTTGTTTTACATAAGTATATATTACTTTATCATATGCATGGTTTAAAATGATTTGCATAATTCCCTTCACTATATTATAAAACAAAGATAAATATTTTGAAGTTAGTTCAGAGAGTTAATAGTTCATCTTTGGGGATAAAAAAGGTATTTTCATTATGAAAAAAAGCTATTTTGATTACTAACACTATCTTCAGCCTAGAGGAAAATGCCCCTATGGCCCTCCAGGTATTGTGGAGGAAACTTTCTGTAACACTCCTTTGGTGAAGGGAAGCTGCCTTGATACCATGTTTCCTCCAAATGCCGAGAACCTCAAGGCAGTCGCTTGGCTAAGGTCTTGTTTTGGGAATGGCTAGAGAAGGAAAAGGTGTGACAATACAGACTGGAGGAGTGTTGAAAAAGCAGGAATCACTGGGTGGAGAGGTTGGGGTCCTGAAGTTTGTTTTACATTTGCTGGAGACCACCTGGAGGGAACAGAATATGCCAGGCTGGTCCTCTGGCCAGAGACCTGGGCTAAGATTTCATCTGGATTCCTCTCAAGAGCCAGTACAGGCCAGTGATGCAGACAGTGGATGCCTGATCTGTTTTATTGACTAATAAAATTATGCAAAAAGTACTATGAAAGAAGGAATAGTACAATTGTGACCAAAATGAAAAATAACACTGACACAGCCAAAAATTAATGCACTAACATACTGATATTGACAAAGCAAATTATTTGTTTGGTTTTTATGGGTAGTTGATAGCATCAATTGTTTAGAAACTCTTACCTTTCATTATTACAACAGAAAGGTAGATTGAGTTCAAAGATTTTCAACTAGGCAATTTTACCCAACAGTATTTTTACTAGAGGGCTTTTAAAGTTAATAAGCCATAAAGAAAGTTAATAATTAGCAAGCCAATATGCTTGTTGAAAAGAAATTTGTGGCCTAAACCATCAATCCTGCCAAATAAAAGAGTGAATTGAGACATTTGAAAAATTTAAAGTGCAAGAAATAAGCCTGGCCCATAAAAAATTTTCCATTTATTCCATATAAAAATTACTACCTTCGGGCCGGGCGCAGTGGCTCATGCCTGTAATCCTAGCACTCTGGGAGGCCGAAGTGGGTGGATTGTTTGAGCTCAGGAGTTCGAGACCAGCCTGAGCAAGAGCGAGACCCCGTCTCTACTAAAAATAGAAAGAAATCATCTGGACAGCCAAAAATATATATAGAAAAAAAAAATTAGCCGGGCATGGTGGCGCATGCCTGTAGTCCCAGCTACTCAGGAGGCTGAGGCAGGAGGATCGCTTGAGCCCAGGAGTTTGAGGTTGCTGTGAGCTAGGCTGACGCCACGGCACTCTAGCCTGGGCAACAGAGCCAGACTCTGTCTCAAAAAAAAAAAGAAAATTACTACCTTCTAGTGTGGTTTGAATGTTTTATAATAACTACATGTAATATAGGCTGTCACCCAGAAATTTTACTGGTTGGAAATAAAAATAAATTAAGTGGCAAAAAAACGAATGGCATAATTATATTTTTATCAATGTGAATTATAAAATCCCTTATTCTGCCTCTTCCTGCTCTGTGATATTTTATTTTCTAGAGTCTAAGGTGTGTAGCAGGATGTGTGCAGGAGCATTAGGACACTGGCAGATGTTAGTATGTGCTTCCTCTCCTTACAAGCTGGGTGTCTTTAAGAAGGTAACCAGCCAGCATGTTGATTTCTGCTTCTTTTATTCTGAAAGTATTTGTGTGGCAGCTTTATCACTTAGGAGTTCACTACACAGTAGGAATACAATCTTTCTAGATAAACATATCATGAGCTAAGCCAAAAAATCTTCTCATAAACAAACAAAACAGCTTGTTACTATTTGCAGTTAGTATATTGTCTTGTAAAAAATAAAATTAAACAGGTCTCCACTTGTTGAACAAATAGGGAGACTTTGTTTGGTTTCTATCACTGCAGGCAAGGGAATGCTTTGTTTTGTCTTCCACGCTATTGACGACCAGTTTACATAAACTCCCAACATCTATCTTTATGTTAGTAATGAACATCAATGGGCCAGATCTCTGTTGGTCTGTAATGAGAACATCTGCATATAATGAAAGCTGTCTGATCCAAAGGCCCAAAACTGGCAGCCGGTAGGCCAAACATTATCTGCAGATGTGTTTTATTTGGTCTGGAGAGTGTTTAAAATTTTTTAAAATTACTTGTCGACATTGTAAAGTCAAGAGATTTCATTCTCACTAAAAGGTCCCTAGAGAAATGGCTAATTCCAGGGCTGGTGCAGGATGAGCCTGGGACATTTTGTTGTGCCACACATTAAGTAAGTGTTCTCAAGATGATGGACATCTGTTAGGACACAAGAGCTGTATCAAAGGAGCCCAAATGGCCAAATGCACGACAACTTCAAAATCAAAAAGAATAATGACAGTGATGGTGTGTAACATGTTGACTTTTTAAAAAAAAACATGAACCCACAGTGATACTAAAAAGTGTGTGTAGGTGGTTGGGGGATAAAGGAAAAATCTTTTTTACAGAAAAATGAAGGTGCAAGTATTGTCCATGGACATTAAAACCAGTGGGTAAGGTGCACACCTGTAGTTTCAGCTACTCGGGAGGCTGAGGTGGGAGGATCAGTTGAGACCAAGAGTTTAAGGCCACCAGCCTGAGCCACATAACAAGACCCTGTTTCTAAAAAAGACAACAAAACCATCCGGTGAAAGTTGTTGGGGAACAAGGTAGTAACACAGTTTCAAAATGTCACCCCACAAATAACTTATTAATTATAAAGGGCAAAATGTTTCATACAACTGTGAAATTTGGCAGACTCATCTCAACCAAAAGATTAAAACTGACAGCACCGGCCGGGCGCGGTGGCTCACGCCTATAATCCTAACACTCTGGCAGGCCAAGGTGGGAGAATCGCTCGAGGTCAGGAGTTCAAGACCAGCCTGAGCAAGGGCAAGACCCCATCTCTACTAAAAATAGAAAGAAATGATCTGGACAGCTAAAAATATATATAGAAAAAAAAAATTAGCCGGGCATGGTGGCACTTGCCTGTAGTCCCAGCTACTCGGGAGGCTGAGGAAGAAGGATCACTTGAGCCCAGGAGTTTGAGGTTGCTATGAGCTAGGCTGACACCACGGCACTCTAGCCTGGGCAACAGAGCGAGACTCTGTCTCAAAAAAAACAAAAAACAAACAAACAAAAAATAACTGACAGCCCCAATTACAGGACAAAATAACATCAAGTACTTCCTGATGGAAACTAATATGATGGACACAGCCTTACTCATGTAGTGTTCTTACTGAAAACATCTAACCTGTATCAAATCATTTGGAAACAGCCAGACAGTCTAAATGGAGGCACATTCTGCAAAACAATTGGCCTGGATGTTTCAAAAATGCCAATATCATGAAAGACCAAAACAAGAATAAAGAAGGTAGAAAACTTTCAGATTAAAGGAAACTAAAGAGTCATGGCAACTACATGCAATGCACAGTCACTGTTTAGGTCTTGGATTTAAAGAAGTGACTATATATATTATTATATCATTGGCTTTATATATATGGTTATATTTAATATATAGTTCCTATGATAACTATATATTCTTATATTATTATTTTATCATATTATTGGGACAATATGAGAAATTGGAGCATAGGCCATATATTAGATAACAGTATTGAGTTGATAAATTTCTTGAGTGTGGAAATCATAATGTGATTATATGGTTACATAGAAGAATGCCTTTGTTCCAGGAGATTCATGCTAAATATTTAGGGAGATGGCTCAGCCAAAAAGTGTGTGCATGTGCATAAGGGAGAGACAGAGATACAAAAGAAGTACAGAAAAATTCTAACAGCTGATGAATGGATCAAGTTAGGAGTATGCAGGTATTCATTGTATTATTCTTTCCAAGTCTATATAATTTGAATTTTTTTCAAAATAAAAAGTTGTAGGAGGCTGGGCGCGGTGGCTCACGCCTGTAATCCTAGCACTCTGGGAGGCCGAGGCAGGTGGATCGCTCGAGGTCAGGCGTTGGAGACCAGCCTGAGCAAGAGCAAGACCCCATCTCTACTAAAAAATAGAAAGAAATGATCTGGACAGCTAAAAATATATAGAAAAAATTAGCTGGGCATGGTGGCACATACCTGTAGTCCCAGCTACTCGGGAGGCTGAGGCAGTAGGATCGCTTAAGCCCAGGAGTCTGAGGTTGCTGTGAGCTAGGCTGACGCCACGGCACTCACTCTGGCCCAGGCAACAAAGCGAGACTCTGTTTCAAAAAAAAAAAAAAAAAAAAAAAAGTTGTAGGGAAAACACCAGGAGATTTTACACAGAATTCTGATTTCTGGCTTTTTAAAAAAAGATCCTGAAAACCTAGCCCCCTGGGCTTGCTGTCCATGGATCTGAGAAGTGGCCTCCACGTGCGATGAGACTGAGGCTCCAGCCTCCACCTCTCCATCTCGTTCTGCCTCAGCCCACTTCATTCGTGTATGTCAACAGTGTGATCCCCACAGACACACGAGTTCAGTTTCTAATCTCTTATAATCCGTAACAGAGAATGCTGAACATGGCAAAAACAATTTATAGACATATGTTACTAGTGCACCTCAATAAGCCAATTAAACAATTTGAAGAGAAGGGACCCAGAAATGGCCCTTACTAGCAATGGCAGGACTAAATTCTGAAAGATGTCACAGGATGTCCCACTGAGGTTTTTACTGAGTTGGGAAACATTCCTTCAATGAATATATGGGGAATAGAAGGCTTTAAAAATTAAGAAAGCTCTAATTAGATTCTAATGCTAGGGAGTGTTTACATGGTGCTGTGTTAGCATTTAGTGGAATGTGGGCCTGGCACAGAGCACATTCAGTTAAGCACTTAATGAATGCTTTGGATAACAGGGGACCTGACAGTCCTATTTCCTACTGCATGTGCCCATCACCAGGATAGCAAATGGCCCAGCAGGATTTCTGGTCTGCTGTTCAAAGGCCCTGAGCCCCTTAGGGGAGGCTGTGTGAAGCACGGCCTCCAGCGCCTCTTTGGTCCTGGCGCTGTGTTTAAATTCCGCCCTCGCCTCCTTCCCACTGTGCTTTCCTCTCTCCTGAGCTGCTGCCCCTTCTCACCCTCCACTCTCCTGCCCTTGCACCTCTGAGGCTGCTCCACCGCTGTTAGATGTTTAGCCCAAGAGCTCTGCTCTCCTCAGCAAAAAGTCAGCGAAGCAGTGCCAAACAGGGACATAAATCATGGAGATAAGGTGGGCGAGCTTCCAGGAGGCAGTAGAGCTTGCCCAAGGTCACCCGACAGCTTTGAGCAGGATCAGAAACTGGAATCCCCACCTGCGGCTCCCGAACCCATGCAGGCAGCAGGGAGGAGGGGTGCTCTGGATATTCTACAGGTTCTTACTCTTCGTGACCAACTAAAGTCAAAGGAGAGCATATTTCTGGCACACAGCACACACTCTACAGTCTCACTTGCCCACACCCCTTGTACCTTTTTGCATTTCGTCCCCCTGAAGAGTCTTTTTGCACATTTTTTCCTAATGACTTAATGATGAAATTTTAACACCACAAGTATACTGTATATGTTCTCTGTGTGTATCTATATATATATCTGTGCTTTGTACAATAAAAAAGTTAGACCTCTTTGCCCTCCAACACAAGAACCAATTTCTATCCTCTTAGGAGTGATATTGTTTTCATTAAGAATGTCTGTACTATATTGTAATAATAAAGTTTCAGATGGACATTTCCTCCCATGCTTTTTCTCTTTTTCGTCTTCTTCTTTTTTTTTTTTTTTGGCTGAGCAGTACCACAGTATCTTCCCATGCTTATTCTCATCTTTGTTGGTGGCAAACTGTAACTTTTTGCCTTCTTAAATAATCTATATGGTTATGGAATGAGAGGCAGAAAGAACTGCTATTCCAGCGAGAATCTGCATTTAGACTTTCACGGAAGCCACAAGTCTCACAGCTAAGGCCCTACTGAAGAAAGGGCAGAATAAATTCTGAGGACCAGTCGTTGGGAGACTTCAGAGTATGGTGTTTGGTGTACTGTGATGGTTCTGATGTGGGCAAGCAGCAGGGCCTGGACTTGGGGACAGAGAGAACTGTGTCTGCATTCCAGCTTACTGACCAGGAGGCCTTGGCAAATCATTAACCACCCTGAATCCATTTGTAAAATGGAGTAACAACATCCACATTCTAAGCTGTTATTAGTGTAGTCTGTGCATCCTAGGTAATGATACTTGACAGTCTACCCAGATCTACTGGGTCAACAGACCCTACCTGCCAAATGGTAGTATATGATTCCTTCTCCTAGTCTCTCTTGTTTTTCTTGTCTTCTAGAGGAAGAGTTGTCACAGACAATGTCCTAGCTGTTGCTTTTAGCCCTTGACTGGAGCTGGGCTGATCTATTCTAATGCGCCCATACCATCTTCCACAGGTGGAAGGTCTGCCGAGGCATCCCAGAGTGGCATTGTCCTCTGGTGGCATCTACTCTTTCTGTTGCTGGTGGCTGAAATTCTTTCCTTTCTCTTCCAACAGTGCTACTGCACAGTGAAAAGGTTCAGCAGCATAGAGGCTTGAGACCTTAGTAATGCAATTACTCTGGGTTGGTTGGCTTGTATTTGTTTTGAACTACACAGCCCTTTCCTTACTGGATACATAGACATTTCCTAGGATGCTGGGTTGGGTTCAAGTACATCCATTTGCTTTATGCGGAAATCTATCCACTTCCCACCACATGGCCTGTGATACTCCAGCCTGTCATGCCTGACTTCTTGATTGAAGGTGACTTTCTTCCAGAGACCTTGACCTTCTCTGTTATCTGGCTTCTGTTATGACCACCCTACCTCTCATCCAATATATCTTTAATATGTTTAAACCTGAGTTATGGAAAAGGGTTGAATTCTTTCCTGTAGGGTTCACGTGTCATATGCAAATCAGAAGATGTCACATATCCTGGTGGAAGAAGTTCTACACCCACAGCTTGGAGCCAGCTATGGGTCCTGTTACATAAAGATTAAAGATAGTGTATGTAAAGAACCTAGCAACATTCCAAATAAAATAAGAGGTCACCTAATCTCCCAGATGGTCCATGAATTGGTTTTTTATTATGCTATTATATATATGCTTGGTCATGGCTCAGGTCTGTAACTCAGGGTTATGGCTCCAGCCATTCTCTCCCTCCTATAATATCAAGTTTTCTCTCTGCTGGATTAACACCATTAGCATACAAATATACTTATTTCTTCCATATTAAATACAACAACTACCACAAAAAACAAAAAACCCTCTCTTCATACCACATTTCTCTGAGCACCTACTGCCCCATTTCTTGCCTTACTTTTTTTTTTTTTTTTAGACAGGGTCTCACTGTGTCACCCAGGCTAGAGTACAGTGGCATCATCATAGCTCACTGCAATCTCAACGATCCTCCTGCCTCAGGCCCCCGAGTATCTGGGACTATAGATGTGTGCCACCATGCCTGGCGAAGTTTTCTTTTTTCTTTTTATTTTCTGTAGAGCCAGGGGTCTCACTATTGCCCAGGCTGGTCTTGAACTCCTGGCTCCAAGCAATCCTCCTACCTCAGCCTCCCAAAGTGCTGGGATTATAAGCATGCACCACCACGCCTACCCCTGCCTTACTTTTATAACAAATCTCCTCAAAACTGTTGTCTGTCTCACTGTCTCCACTTTGCTCCTCTCATCTCTCTTGAACCCTCGCTAATGAAGCTTTCATTCTTACCATGCCACCTAAGCATCTCTTGTCAAGATCTCAACTGACCCTCATATTTTCAAAGCCAATGGCTAATCCTAAATCTGTACTAATGGAGATCTTCGACACCACTGACTATCCCCTCATTCTTGAACCATTTCTTCACTTAACTTTTAAGAACATTGTTCTCAGGATTTTCCTACCTTGCAGTTGCCCCTTCTTGCCTCCCTTGCTAGTTCCTCCTCATCTTTCTGACCCCCAAATGCTGGGGTGCACCAGGGTTCTTTCCTCAGTATCTGTCCTTCCATCCCCCATGGTGATCTCACCCAGTATTATGGCTCATGGCTTCAAATACATTGATATGCTTATGTCTCCAAACTTTCTATCTCCACCCTGGACTTTCCTTGAATGTCAGACTTGTGTCTCCTTGGATTACAAGTCTCCTTGGATTCACATCTCAAACTTAACCCGTCCAAAACAGAACTCTTGATTTTCTTTTCCCTAAATCTGCACCTGGGTTCTCTATCACAGTGAATAATCTCTTCAGTCTTCCTGTTATTCAGGTCAAAAACCTTGAAGTCATTCTTGATTCCTCATCCGATCATCAGACTCTTCTGTGCTCTCCTCGCAGAATAAATAGAGGATCTGACTACCTCTCACCACCTTCACTGCTACCACTCTGAGCCAAAGCCCATCACCTCACACCTGGATTATTCTAACAGTCTCCTAACTATGAAGCTAGAACAACCAGCAGCTAGAGGAATCCTTCTAGAACGTAAGTTACACCAAGATTCCCATCTGCTCAAAATCCTCTAATGGCTCCTATCTCATTCAGAGTAAAATCCACAGACCCTACCATGGCCCACGAGGCCCTCATGCCTGCCCCACTTAGCTGTCTAATTCCCTCTTCTGTGATCCTCACCCTCGCTGACTCTGTCTGCTCCAAACACACTGACCTCTTTGTTCCTCCTGGAACACAGCAGAACATGCCAGGACCAGATCAGTTGATTCTGCCATGGGGCCTTTGTACTCATTGTGCCCTCTGTCTGGAATGCTCTTGTCTTAGATAGCTGCCTCAGTCATCCCATGTTTCTTTCTGGTCTCTTTTCAAATGCCACTCATCAGAACCACCCTATATAAAAAAGCAAGCCCCCCCCCATCTCCTTTATCACCTCATCCTGCTTTATTTTTCACCACTTGACATATAATTATATTTTTTACTGCCAGTATCTCTTTAGTAAGATGCAAGTTCATGAGGGCAGGAGCCAGTAACAGCGCCTGGTACACACAGTTCTGTAAACACCTGCCAAATGAACACATGTCAACTATCTTATGCACAAGTGTTTCATCAAAAACGCTGACTGAAAATATTGAATTCTTTTCTTTTTTTCCCAATGGAAATTGGTTTGCAAAAGGGTAAGATAGTTGCTCTGAGCTAAGGTTTTGCTATAAAATTTTATTAGTGACTAGAATGGTATTTAATTTGTCCTTAGAGTATGCATTGACTAATTTTAACTGGAGCAATTGTTTATTTTTTAAAAAGCTTAATTATATAATTTGAAATTTATGATTCAAAATTAAAACACTAAAGATTGACTGTAGTGGGACCTGTTGGTGAACAGTGAATCCTGTCAGTTTAGGAAGCAGTTTATTAGCACAAATTCTGAATTTGTCTCATAAAAAAGGGTCACTTTTGTTTTCAAATGGCATGAAATAATGGTATTTTGAAAAGTGTTTCAGAAAAAAATCTTTTCTAAAAATCTTAGCAAAATAGTTTTTTTGATGATAATTATCATCTTCCTCAAAAGCATTTACCAATGGACAGCTACATCTTCATATATGCTTTCACACCAAGTATATGAAGCACTGTAGATGTGCCACCTTGAAAATTGCCCGACTGATTTCTGGACAATTCACTCCCAGATCATATCTGCTTAAGAGGAAACAACTATAGTTTTTAAAAGAGTTTGATGGCAACTATTGGGCGTTGCTTTAAATTGTTAAGTAAACAGTTTAAAAAACATACGAGGAATTCTCTGAGGTTAGATACAGGCCAAATTCTACTATAATATAAAACCCACGGAACTATTCCCTTGTAGGGAACTGATATTATAATACTCATATTTCATTGTGCCAGATATAGATTCTATAATAGGACATCACTTGATTGTCTGGGAAATCTTTTTGTCCCCAGACATAGTGTTTACTGTCATGAGATTTAGGATGCACAAAACAAATGATGTCACTATTTTCATTAATGGGTAGTGAAATGAGAAAAATAAAGACAATGATACACACACACACACACACACACACACACACAATTACACCCATGCACTCACACACACCAAATAAATATATGTAGATAAAACTAGATGTTAGTTATAGTTGTCAATGGCTCTCTCTGGAAGGACAGTGATTTTTTCCTAAAACTGTGTCTTTCCCAGTTTTTTATTTTAACATTAAAATGTCCTTTCTTTTAGGAAGTGATAGTAGTTGGTAGTTAGTTGGTTTTTTAAAATGCTGACAACTTTATCCCAATTTGTAAAAAGAAAAACATTTTTTTGAAATTATATTTGTCCATGAAATCCAAAAGTCTGCAAATTACAGATTTCTAATAAAAAAAAAATCTTAGCTAGCTTCCCTTCTTTACAGAAGAAAGTCCAGCTCCTTAGCTTGGCATACAAGGCCTCTCACATCTGGCCTCAACCTACCTTTCTTTCCCTCCTTGCTGTAATGGGGGTGGTGTGGGGGTCAGCCTCTCCCAGTCCTGACCTGCCTTGGCTAAGATCATTGAGACACCTTCAGCCTCAGTCCTCCTAGTTCCCGAGTTTGTTCTCATAAAGCCCCAGCTCTGTGAGTGGTGTGCCAAGGAAAACCCTAGAAACTCACTAAGCCACTGAGCTACATCCTTTTCCTGGACCCACCTAACTGTGCTGCTCTCACAGTTTAGAATTCCTCCACCCCATAGGCACTGAATTCCAGCTCATAGAAACCTTAAATTCCAGCTCATAGAAACCTTGCCTAGACCTCACTGGTTTCCTGTTCTCAGGGACTACAACATGACCCCTGGAGTCAGGCTCCAAACCCCATAGGCCACCCAGAACCGTGGTGCAGCCATGTGCTAACCATCCCTAGACCTGTATTCTAGGAAACTCTTCACTCCCCCTCCCACCCCGTGAATACAGGATTCTGGCTGCCTTCCTCCTTCTCTGCCTGGCCTGTTAGCAGCCACCAAGCATCTTGGCCAAGACTTTGGGGTTATGACACGTGTTCTCTCAATATACTGTGCTTTCTACTTATGCACCTTTTCCCAGGATAGACCGTCTGCCCTGAATACCTTATCTCTCATTCCAGGCCTCCCTAAACATTTCAATGTCTGGCTCAAACATGCTTCCAAACCCTTTATTTTCATCATTCAGCAAGCACTTAGAGAGTCCTTGCCAAGCATGGGTACACAGGTAAATGACACTGGCCCTGCCGATTAGGAAGCCAGTATATCAGGACTGAGAGCTGAGGGGAAATTCGCTTACCTCTCTTCCAAGAGTTGAGCTTCTGAAAGACAAGGTACAATTTTGTGTAAACATTGTTTTAGGTACAATGGGGCTCTGTAAGTATTAACCAAATAAATAAATGGAGAAAATATGACTTCATTTCATAGACCCTCAATTCACTTATTCAACTAATATTTACTAAGTACTTATTATGTGTTAGAAATATCATAAAATTCTGAAAAGTTGGGGCTTGAAAGGACAGACTCTACCAATAATCAAGTCCCACCATCTCATATAGATCTAGGGTATTGACATCTGTGCACTTGATTTGGAGAGTAAGGTGCTGTGTGCTTTGAAATCAGGCTCCTGTGCACACAACCCTAACCTTGAAAGTACATCAATATTCAATTAAGAGAACACATCTGACTTCAGAATTTATTGGCAACACCCACCTTTCCAAAGGGCTTATTTTGTTAACTTTTTTTTTTTTCAATCCAACAATAACATTTTTTGGAAGTCTAATGCTAACTAGTATGCTTTGGGGCTACAGAGATACAGAGGCAAGGTCCCCATCCTGGAGAAACTCAATTCAGGGAGCTATACCTGCAAACATAGTATTGATAAAGTGTGGTGAGAGGTTTTAGAGGGGCAGTCACAGGTGACCTTCAGAATCAGAAAAAGAGCATCCCTGCTAGAAATAAATAGATTTTCTTTGGAGTAAATGAACACTATGAAATGCAATTACCACCTTCTCCCCAGGGAAAGCCTGAGAAAGTGAAACTGCCTATCAGCCCAAGAGAAACGGTGAAAACTCCCTGTGTATAGAAGAGGGCTAGGGCAGTGGGGTGGTCAGACACTGCTAGTCTCACCCTCCCCAGCACTTCACCTGGGAGGCTGTGGAAGTGTCTTCTCACAATAGATAACATCCTCCTAATAAAGAACACTCCAAGCCCAAATAGAGATGTTTTCCCAATATCCACCCATTTTAATTTATCCAAAGCCTGCTACTTCCCATTCAGGTTCCTTATCTAGAAGTGACCCCACACACTTAATCAAGGGGAAAAGATTTTTAGGGAGGCCTGGAGAAAATGGAGAAGCAAGGATAAGAGTAAATCCCCTGGAAATTTCATTTCTCTCTCACTAAGTTGCTCTTCCCTTGTCACATAGTGTGTTATATAGGTCAGCACACAGAGGCTGTAACTGAAGCAAAGTTAGCACCTGTTGTATTCATTGCATGTTTCATTCTACATTGCGATTTGGATTTCATCTTCATGGAAGTTCAGAAAAGGAGTCTTTCCATGTGAGGAAAAAACCACTTTCAGCTTGTGATAAGCAACTCCCCCCGCCCCCATATCATGGTACCTAGAAAACACTTAAAATGTGATCATTTCACTTCAAGAAGAAACCTTTTAGAGACAGGACATTATGATGCTCAGTAGATACATATGAGGTGTAGTGAAAACCTGTCAGCTTCCTAGCAGGTGAATGATTAAGTATCTTAATGGGCTGAGAATGTCAATAGAAAAAAAGTGGAGAAGTTTAAAAATCAACAACGCCAGCAAAACTGAGTTGTTCTAAGTTCCTGCACTATCAAAGTGTGATGGCTCTTGAAAATCTAGCTCTACAGGTGGTACGGGAGAGAAGCTGTTGGGAAGAAAAATAAAATATCCCACAGCATCTCTAAAAGTGAATACCACCTTACCCTGCATTTATGTTTCTGCTTCCTGGATCATTACACAGTGACTTGCACACAGACATCCCATTTGCGTCACTGAAGTCAAAAGTCCATGAAGGAAGGAGATGTAACTGTGTCCCAAGGTGTTCATTTAAGTTAACACCGCTCACTTTACTTTTTTAATCCCTGAAAATTCACTTTAAAGAAAAGGTGAGTTAATTACCTTGAGCATGCGGATTTCCCGACGGGCGATTTTCTTTATGACAGGGTCATCTTCTGACTCCAGAAACCTCTTGATGGCCACAATCTGACCCGTGTCCCTGTTTCTACATTTGAAAACATGTCCATAGGATCCTTCTCCAATTTTCCTAATTTTCTCATACTTCTCCATCACAGAGGAATAAATCTTAAAATGGATCTTCACATAGCTTGAAAATGTCGCTTGTTAAATAGTGGTACGAAGGGACTGAACTAGAGCCCCACCCATCGACGAGTCTTCGTCAAGGACCTAGAAGAGAACAGCACTTGGTGAAGAATTAGGAAATGCACCCAGGTCTTTAGAGACTCGTCCCCTCAGCAGTGGCAACGGGTTAGGGATAACAGCCTAGATTTAGCTGCCTTGGGTAACCTCATTTTAATCGCCTGTGAAATACCTTGCAAGTTAAAATGTAACCCGTCATCCTAAAGCGAGCAGAGTTGTAAGATAATCTCTCTTTTTAACGTTAGAGCGCATCCGACCTAAGACACATGAGCTGGCTGAAGGACGGGGAAGGCTGAGGGCTTCCCCGGTTCTAATTTCGGGTGTCATTTCCCTCAGCAAGAAGACACCTCCGGCTTCCCGCGGGGGCGGCGGCGAGGCCCGGGCCGCAGGAGACCCCCGGGCTGTGAGGCGCCCGCCCCGCGCCCCTGCCGCGTACCCCGGACGCGGGCCCCGAGCTGGGGGAGCGCGGCCGCGAGGAGACGCAGCCCGCACCTCCCGCCTGCGCCCGGGTCCGAGCCGCGCAGCCTCGAGCGGCGCCACGTGGCGGCCCGGCCCCCGCCTCCTTCCCTGCCCCGACTCACGGCGCCGCGGCTGCCCGGGCCGGGCCGCGCTCGCGCCTCGCCGTCTGTCGCCCGGCTCGGCGCGCCTGGCGATCCCTGAGGGCGCGGCCCGCGATCCCTATGGGAACCGGCCCCCGCCCCGGGCCGGCCTGGGCGGGGCCGCCGCGCCTCAGCTTCCCGCCCGGCCCGGCCGCGTCCTGGCTGCGGGGAAGGGCCCCGGGAGGAGCCGTCCTGACGGCGGGCCCGGGCCCAGCAGGTCCTTCTGCCAGGAGAGCAGACCTGCAAGATTCGCAAACTCCCGCGGGTCGTGGAAAATGCAGCTTATGACAGTGTCTTCTGGGAAGACGCTTGTGCTAGGAGCCTCTCCTATGTGGTCTGCGCTTCTCTGGGGATGCGCATCCGCATCTTGTAATACCTGTGGTTATTCCTTTATATTCCCGACTAGCCTGTAAACGCTCGTGGGCAGCTCTGTGTCTGTCCTGATCAGTGCTGTACCATCAGGGAAGGAATGAGAGGGAGAAGGGAGAAAAAGAAGAGGAAGGTACGATGGCCGCAATTGGTTACAGTCAGCACTGACCCATCAGCAGGAAGGTTCCTCCGCACTGGGCTCTCCGATGTGGGAGGTGGAGTTTACAGAGCCTGCCTCAAATATTCTAGGCTCCTTTCCCCCCATCCTTCTACCCATTGATTCCTACTGCTCAGGTCTGAGCACAATGGCGGGAAGTTGACGGACCTGGGGAAATCCTGAGGTAAGGTAAACTGTCGCGGGGCAGACGGCCTCAACACTTTGTCGTCCATCCCATTCCAGACGCCTGGTACCCACGTGGGTGCTTGCCCTGGAAGCAATACCTGAGGAGAGAAAATTAACGCCCCGTGTGGTGGCAAGTCTGGTGGCAGGCAGCGTGGGCTACAAGGAGATCTGGGTGGGGTTCGGGGAGGAGAGAGGGCCGGTGGCTGCCTTGGACGTAGAGTAGCAGCATAGAGATGGGTGGGGTCTAGGCACGACCTAGAAGTGGTCTGCCAACCTCTCAGAAATCCTTTGCAAATGACAACCACATACCTGTTTCCTGCCTCTGTAGTTCTGCCTTTTCCAGAATGTCGTATAAACGCAATCATACAATATGCAGTCTTTTGAGGATGATGGACCCCCCACCACCACCACTTCCGCTCCAGGGAGTTTCAGATGAGACTGCAGCCGCAGCTGACAAGGTGTAAGTTCAACCTTGTGAGACGTCTTGAGCCAGAGGCACCCAGCTAACTCATACCTTGATTCCTGACCTCTAGAAACTGTCAGATAACAAATGTTTGATATTATGTTATATAACAATATATAAATAACACAGAAACCTTTTATCAGGTAGAGTTATCTTTACCTCCTAGTTTGCTTAGATGTATTTTTGTTTTTTAAAAAATCATGAGTGGATGTTGAATTTTGTCAAATGCTTTTCTTCATCTGTTGAGATGATCATATGATTTTTCTTATGTAGTTTGTTGATATAGTGAATTGCATTAATTTTAAAATGCTGAACCAATCTTTCATTCTTGGGATAAATCCAGCTTATTTATGATGTTCTATCATTTTAATATATTGCTGGATTTGACTAGTAATTTTTTTTTTTTTTAAGAGACAGGGTCTAGCTCTGTTACCCAGGCTGAAGTGCAGTGGTGTGATCATAGCTCACTGTAGCCTTGAACTCCCAGGCTCAAGTCATCCTCTTGCCTCAGCCTCTTTAGTACCTGGGACTATACTCATGTGCCACCATACCTGGCTAATTTATTAGTATTATCATTATGTTTTGTAGAAACAGAGTCTCACTGCATTGCCTAGGCTGGTCTTGAACTCCTGGCCTCAATCAGTCCTACTGCCTTGGCCTCCCAAAGTTGATTAGTAATATTTTCTTGAGGATTTTCACATTCATGTTTTTGAGAGATATTGATCTATAGTTTTCTTGTAATGTCTTTGCCCAGTTTTGGTATCAGGGTAATGCGATCTCATAAGATGAGTTGAGAAATTTTTTTTTTCTATTTTCTAGAATAATTTACATTAAATTGGTATTATTTGTTCCTTAAATATTTGGTAGAATTTGCCAGTAAAGCCACCTAGGCCTGCGGTTTTCTTTGTTGAAATGATTTTAACTACAAATTCTACATTTTTAAATAAAATATAGGACATTTATCTTCTCAAGAAAGCTTTGTTAGTTTGTGTCTGTCAAGGAATTTGTCTCTTTCATCTAAATAATTAAATTTATTGGCATTAAGTTGTTCAATATAATAATATTACAATATTATCCTTTTAATGTCTATAGGACCTATACTGGTGTTCCCTATTTCATTCTTGATATTGGTGTTTTTCTCCTTTTTTCTTGTCAGTTGGCTGAGGCTTATCAATTTTGTTGATCTTTTAAAAGAACAAGCTTTTGATTTAATTGATTTCCTCTATTGTTTTTCTGTTTTTCAATTTCATTGATTTTATCTCATTATTTTCTTCTTTCTGCTTGCTTTGCTTTTGGCTGCTTTTTCTAGTTTTTTAAGATGGAAGCCTAGATCATTAATTTTAGGTCTTTCTTCTTTTCTAATATAAGCCTTTAATGCCATAATTTTTCCTCTAAGCACCACTTTAAATATATCATAGAAATCTTGGTATGTTGTATTTTCATTTTAATTTAGTTCAAAATATTTTCTAATTTCCTTTGTGACTTCCTGTTTGACTCATGGATTATTTTGAAGTGTGTTATTAATATTTAATTTCCAACTATTTGAGAATTTTCCAGATGTCTTTCTATTTGAGAATTTTCCAGATATCTTTCTGTTATTGATTTCTAGTTTAATTCCATTGTTTTCAGAGAGTTCACAGTGTATGATTTAAATTCCTTGAAAAGTTTTGTTTTGTTTTATGGCCCAGAATATGGTCCATGTTGGTGAATTTTTTTTTTTTTTTTGGACAATTAAAACAAATATTTTGAAATGAAGTGAAAAAGTCAGTGTGAATTTCCTCAGAACTGCCATGTCTAAAGTTCATACCAGGTTAAATGAAGTTAGTCTGGAAAATCAACTTTATGGACTCTACAAGGTTCAGCACCCAAGGACCCTGGAATTGTGCCAAGCCTAGTGGTAGTTAAAGTAGGAGTCAGTGCACTAGTCATTTATGCCCAAGTAGCAGTGAACCAGAAAGGTAGCGTGATTTGCAGCTGCAAGTTGTTTTGTTTGGAGGAAGCTGAAGCAAAATATTAGAGAACGACTTTGAAAGGGAGACAAACAGTTGATGCCACCATTTAGCAAAAAAGAGAGAAGATACCATGGCCTCTATATTGTCAAATTGACAATCCTTTTAGTCTGTAGGTCTGAAACTGGTTTTGATACTAAAGAAGTGTAACTCCTTGGTATTAATAGCATAGCTCTTGGAAAGCTGAAAAATGGTCTGATATGTGGGGCCTTTGTCTTAAACAAGTGCAAAGGACAGTGAAATAAAATTATTTTCCATTATAGTGATCTTTTCTTTGCAGCTCTGTATAATTAGTGAGAATACTTCAGTGTCTCTAGAATAGCACAAACAGTACTGTAATATTTTAATTATTTAAGGAAATAATAAACATTCAGTAGAGTAATACATGGTAACAGAATGAGCCTGGAGTCTAGAGTCAGAGGACCGGGATTTCTACCTTCTTACTGGTGTTTGATCCTGTATGAGATAATTACTATTGCCTATACAATAACAAACAACAACATTATTTAATGAGTGCTTACTTCATAGCAGGCATTATGCTAAGAATGTTTTATACATAAGCCTCACAATAACTGTAAGAGATAGGCATTAATGTTATTCTGAGGTTTCAGATGAGAAAATAAGTCAGAAAGTAACTTGCCTAAGGACCCAAAGCTAGTGAGGTGAAGTCAAATTGGAATGCACCTTTGCTCCTACCCATTTTGATAACACTACCTAATGCATTTGGGTGGTTGTCACGATTTTTGAGTTAATGTACAGGACACTGGGAGTTGGCCCAAAGTACTTATTATGTACAGTGTAACACCCTCCTTTTTTTTTTTTTAAGCTGCCAGGAAGATGAGTCACATTGTGCTTCCTTCTCATGGTGGTTCAGCAACTTCATCTGTGTGCAGCTCCAATACGCAGGAGAATGAACCTCCATGAGGTTGGGCAGACCACTGATGCCTCATGTGAGTGCTGAACCTCAGGGCAATGCTTAAAGCTTTGTTTTGTTTTGTTTTGTTTCCCCTCCAAGTGTGTTTCCTGCAAGGAAAAGAGAGTTGAGTCACTGTCAGCTTAAAATGATACTATACAGTAGCTTGAGGAAATACTTGAATTTACTTTCTCTGCCTTTAAGTGGATTTGGAAAGGAAATTGTTTCCAGCGCACATACAGACAATAGTTTATAACTACCATTTAGGGATACTTATGTTTCAGGCTCGGTGTCCACATTATCTCTAATCTTTACAACAGTCTTACACAGATTTATTAACAGGCTAGAATTATTAACTGGCTCATTTATACATCTAGAAGCTCTGAGAGATTGATTGGTCATTGTAGGCAAAACCATCCTGCTATCAAGGCTAAAGACAGGTTTCAAACCCAGCGCCGCCTATTTCCAAAGCCTATGCTCTGGCAGTGGTGAATGGAGTTAGAACTAAGAATGGCTTGAGAAAGGGCTCTGTCCTAGGATGCCCCAGAGAGCTCACAGTGGGACTGACCTACTGGTCCAATACTGATACACAACAACCTAAAGAGAAGCCAGAAGTCAGCCACGTTCTTCTTGACCAGTCACTGGTAAAACGTTATAAAACCAGGCATAGATATAACTTTCTCCCTTATCTGGAGATAGGGTAGACTGTGAATAAGTGTAAATACTGGAAAATCAATTTAAATTTTAAAAAAGCCTATCATTCTCGACTTTATATGTGGGGCTAGCCAACAATAAAATAAAGCGTTTTGATCCCCTAATTAACATAAACTTAGTTATTTTGTGTGTATTTATTGTACCTTATATATGGCAAGCCAATCCTTTTGAAGTACCTTTTCTTCTGAAAGCTTTCTTTGTTTCTGTCTTAACAACCTCTATACTTTTTTGCATTTCCAGGTTTTAAAAGATCTACCCAATACTTTGATCAACAAACTCAAATGCCATGAGAGCTCACCAATGTTAACACTAAAAGCCTGGAAGGTCTATGTGGCCAGCCCTGGGCTACCAGTGGGTGAGTCAATGAATACAATCCTTCTTCAGGAAATAAGTCTCAAAGCCTCAAAGTACAGATCTATTTGCCACTTTGGACAGTTGGTTGCTAACCATACTTAATCATAAACCAATCTGGGGACATTTTTGAGCTATTAATGACTTTGGAGTCATATTCTAGGGAAAAGTCTTTTAAAAGGCAAATTTATGAGACTGAATAAATACAAGAGAGCATTCATTACTTTCTGAATTTCAGCTTAAACTTGTGACACAGAAAGAGCAGCTTGGAAAGCACACTTTTACCAAGTGCTGACATGTGCCAGATACCCTGCTGGGCAGTGGAGACTAAGAGGTGACCTTCTCAAGATTGAACACTGTGTCAACACGCAGACTGAGTTCTCCTGCCTCCTCACTCGGGCTGTCCTCCATGGAGAAAACAAGACAGGAGAAGTTGGAGGGCTGGTGTTTACATTGTACTGTTGGTTTCTGAAAACATTTCACAAGGGTCTGTGAAGAAAGACGGCACATCTGGCATTTGGGGAAACATACAGAAAATTTAAATGACTTGTTCAGAGTCAAGAAGCAAATTTGTGGCAACAAACAGGCCTAGAACCTGGGTCTCAATTTTGAGTTGTACTCTTTTCATCCTGCTGTAGTGTACCGTGGCTTCAAATTAGATAGCTCTAATTATGTGGTTAAAGAAATATAAATCTGCCTTAAGAAAACCCAATATTAAAATAGACCCTGTCTCTGCCAAAAATATAAAATTTAGCCGGGCACGGTGGTCCACGCCTATAGTCTCAGCTACTCTGGAGGCTGAGGCAGAAGAATCGCTTGAGGCCAGGAGTTTGAGGTTGCTGTGAGCTATGATGATGCCACTGTACTCTAGCCAGGCAACACAGTGAGACCCTGCCTCAAAAAAAAAAAAAAAAAAAAAAAAAAATTCCTCACTTTACATAAAATGAGATGTCTTTTTGTACAGATTACTTTTTGCTTGTTATTGTTTTTTGTTTTTATTGATGCATAATAGAAGCACATAGTTTCAGGGTACATGTGATACTTTCATACATTCATATAACTTGTTAAGATCAAATCGGTGTACTTGGGATATCCATCACCTTAAATATTTGTATTTTCTTTATGCTAGGATCATTCAGTTTCTTTTAGCTATTTTGAAATATATAGTAGATTATTGTAAACTATAGTCCCCTACTGATCTATCTAATACTAGGTCTTATTTTTTCTATTAAACTATATATTTGTGCCCATTAATCAACAACTCTTCATCCCCACCCCCACCCTTCCTGGCCTTTGGTAACCTCCTACTCTCTATCTTCATAAGATCCACTTCCTTAGCTCTTACATATGAATGAGAACATGTGATATTTGTCTTTCTGTGCTTGGCTTATTTCACTTAACATAAGGACCTCCAGTTCCATCCATGTTGCTGGAAATGATAGGATTTAATTCCCTTTTTATGGCTGAATAATATTCCATTGTGGTATTTACTACATTTTCTTTATCCATTCATCTGTTGATAGACACTTAGCTTGGTTCCAAATCTTGCCTATTGTGAATAGTGTTGCAATAAACATGGAAGTACAGATAGCTTTTCAATATATTGATTTCCTTTCTTTTGGATACATACCTCGTAGTGGGATTGCTGGATCATATGGTAGTTCTATTTTTAGTTTTTTGAGGAACCATACTGTCCTCCATAGTGGCTGTACTAATTTACATTCCCACCAACAGTGGACAAGGGTTCCCCTTTCTCTGCATCCTTGCCAGAATCTGTTATTGCCTGTCTCTTTTTTTTTTTTATTTATTATTTATTTTGAGACAGAGTCTCGCTTTGTTGCCCGGGCTAGATTGAGTGCCGTGGCGTCAGCCTAGCTCACAGCAACTTCAAACTCCTGGGCTTAAGTGATCTTACTGCCTCAGCCTCCCGAGTAGCTGGGACTATAGGCATGCGCCACCATGCCCGGCTTATTTTTTCTATATATATTTTTAGTTGTCCGGATAATTTCTTTTCTATTTTTAGTAGAGACGAGTTCTCACTCTTGCTCAGGCTGGTCTCGAACTCCTGACCTTGAGCGATCCACCCGCCTCGGCCTCCCAGAGTGCTAGGATTACAGGCGTGAGCCACCGCGCCCGGCCATGCCTGTCTTTTTGATAAAAGCCATTTTAACTGGGGTAACATGATATCTCATTGTTTTGATTTGTGTTTCTCTGATGGTTTAGCAGAGAAAATGTTGAGCATTTTTTCATAAACCTATTTGCCATTTGCTTGTCTTCTTTTGAGAAATGTCTATTTAGATCCTTTTCCCCATTTTAATCGGATTATTAATATTATTATTTTTGCTAAATTTTGTTTGAGTTAATTATATATTCTGGTTTTTATTCCCTTGTCACATGGGTAGTTTGCAAGTATTTTCTCCCATTCTGTGGGTTGTCTCTTTGTTGATTGTTTCCTTTGCTGTGCAGAAGGTATTTAGCTTGATGTGATCCCATTTATCTATTTTTTGCTTTCGTTGTCTGTGCTTTTGGGGTCTTACACAAAAAATCCTTGCCCAGAACAATGTCCAGGACCATTTTCCCAATGTTTTCTTCCAGTAGTTTCATAGTTTCAGGTCTTAGATTTAAGACTTTAACCCATTTTGATTTGATTTTTGTGCATGGTGAGAGATAGGGGTCTAGTTCCATTCTTCTGCATATGGATATACAGTTTTCCCAGTACCATTTATTGAAGAGACTGTCCTTTCCCCATTGTATGTTCTTAGAATCTTTGTTGAAGATGAGTTGGTTGTAAATGCATGGACCTATGTCTAGAATGTCTATTCTGTTCTATTGGTCTACGTGTCTGTTTTTATGACAGAACCATGCTGATTTGGTCAGCATAGCTTTGTAGTACATTTTGAAGTCAGATAGTGTGATGCCTCCAGCTTTGTTCTTTTTGCTTAGGATTGCTTTGACTATTCAGGGTCTCTTGTGGTTCCATATAAATTTTAGGATTTTTTTTCTGTTTCTTGAAGAATGTCATTGGTATTTTGATAGGCATTGCATTGAATCTGTAAATTGTTTGGGTAGCACTGTCATTTTAACAATATTAATTCTTACAATCCATGAGCATGGAATATCATACCATTTTTTGTGTCCTCTTCAATTTTTGTCATCAATATTTTATAGTTTTCCTTGTACAGATTATTTTAGAAACACATTTATTTCTTTTATTTTTTTGCTTTGAAATGGCTTCATTTTTTACTGAGGTAAAAAACACATATATTAATTATTTTTAAGTGTACAGTTCCATAGGTTTCAGGGTATTCACATTATTGCACAACATATCTTTAGAACTTTTCACCTTGTAAAAGTGAAACTCTATACTGCCTAAACACTAATTCCCTCCACCCCCAGCTCTTGGTAACCACCTTTCTACTTTCTGTTTCTATGATTTTGATTTCTTTAGATACTTCATATGAGTGGAATCATATAGTATTTATCCTTTTGTGACTAGCTAATTTTACTTAGCATAATGTCCTCAGGGTGCATCCATGTTGTAACACATGTCAGGATTTCTTTCTTTTTTTAAAGATGCATAATATTCCATGGTGTGTCTATATTAATACTACATTTTCTTCATCCATTTATCTTATGGATGGTCATTTGGGTTGCTTCCACTTCTTGGCTATTATAAATAATGATGCTTTGGCTGGACACCATGGCTCATGCCTGTAATCCTAGCACTCTGGGAGGCCGAGGTGGGAGGAGTGCTTGAGCTTTGGAGTTCAAGACCAGCCTGAGCAAGAGTGAGACCCCATCTCTACTAAAAATAGAAAAACTTAGCTGGGCGTGGTATTGAGCACCTGTAGTCCCAGCTACTCGGGAGGCTGAGGCAGGATAATCGCTTGAGCCCAGGAGTTTGAGGTTGCTGTGAGCTAGGCTGATGCCATGGCACTCTAGTCCAGGTGACAGAGTGAGACTCTATCTCAAAAAAGAAACAAATAAGTAAATAATGATGCTTTGAACATGGGTATGCAAATATCTCTTTAAGATCTGGCTTTGAATTCTTCTGCGTATATACCCAGAAGTGGAATTGCTGGATTATGTGGTAAACCAATGTTTAATTTTTTAGGAACCATCATACTGTTTTTCATAGCAGCTGTACCATTTTGCATTCCCACCAATAGTGCACAAGGATTCTAACTTTGTATCCTTGCCACCACTTGTTATTTTCTTTTCTTTTGATAGTGGCCATCCTTATGGATGTGAGATGATATTTCATTTTGGTTTTGATTTGTATTTCTCTAATGATTAGTGATATTGAGCATATGCTTTTTGGCCATTTGTATATCTTCTTTAGAGAAATGTCTGTTCAAGTCCATTGCATTTATTTTAATTGGGTTATTTAGTTTTGTTGCTGTTGTTATTGAGTTGCATAAGTTTCTTATATAGTCTGCATATTAATCCCTTATCAGAAATATGATACAAATACTTTCCCTTGTTCTGCAGGTTGCCTTTTCACTCTGTTGATTGGTTACTTTGACTCACAGACTTTTTAAAGTTTGATGTAGTCCCATTTGTCTATTTTTTCTTTCTTTTTTTTTTCTGCTGGCTCCTTCACGAACCAAAACCTATTTTTTCTTTTGTTACCTGCGCCTTTGATGTCATATCCAAGAAATCATTGCCAAATCTAATATCTCAAAGCTTTTCTCCCTCCCTCCCTCCCTCCCTTCCTTTCTTTTTTCCTTCCTTCCTTCCTTCAACAGGGTCTCACTTTGTTGCCTGAGCTAGAGTGCAGGGGCATCATGACAGTTCACTGCAACCTCAAACTCCTAGGCTCAAGCGATCCTTCTACCTCACCCTCCCCACTAGCCAGTACTATAGGTGCACACCATCATGCCAAACTGACTTTTGTAATTTTTGTAGAGACAGGGTCTCACTCTTGCTCACGCTTATCTCAAACTCCTGACCTCAAGCAATCCTCCTGCCTTGGCCTCCCAAAGTGCTAGGATTACAGACATGAACCATCACGCCCAGCCATTTTGAGTTATTTTTCATATATGGGACAAGGTAAGTGTCCAGCTTCATTCTTTTGCATGTGGGTATCCAGTTCTCTCAACACTGTTTGTTGAAGAGATTGTTCTTCTCCGACTTTGTAGTCTTGGCTCTATTGTTGAAAATCATTTGGCCATATATGCAAGGGTTTATTTCTGGGCTCTCTGTTCTGTTCCATTGGTCTATATGGTCTTTATGCCAGTATCATACCTTCTTAATTATTATTGCTTTGTAGCATATTATGAAATCAGGAAGCATGAGGCCTCCAACTTTGTTCTTTCTTTTCAATATTGTTTTGGCTATTGAGGGCCCCTTGAGATTCCATGTGAATTTTAGGATGATTGCTTTTTTCCTAAGAAGTACACTTAGTTCTTAAGTCTTATCAACCCTTGCTCCCCAAGAAACTCTTTCATTGCTTATTCATTGGCGTCTAAATAATCGGTTGTGCAAACAGAAACCTCTGGCATCTAAGATACCATGGAAAATGTATCTATGTCCACCATTGAATTTTTAGGCATCTATTGATGTGAAAAGATATAAATGTTTTCCCAAGATCATCTTTAAGCTGCATGCATGCCAAGGATTGAGTGAAGATCATAGGGACAGCCACATGCAGAAGTCCTGTTATTGTAAATAGCTTTCCAGGAATGGCTCATTGTCAAATATTAGAAGTAAGATATTTATTGTGAGACATCTAAAATGAATCTACATGTAGGTCCCCGTAAAAAATGCATTTAAACAATATTCTTCCAAAATAATAAAAAAATACTTAAAACAACATACTTATTTTTCTACAGTATCATCTGACCTGATTTTCCCAGTAAAAGCATGAACTCTGGAGCCAGCCAGTCTGGGATCAAATCCAGCTCTGCTACTGTCTGTGAGAACTTGGGCAAGTTACTAAACCTTATGTTTCATTTGTGTCGCCTGTAACATAAAAGTGAGTTACTTTTAAAGTTATTGTGAGGATTGTGTGCTATTTCCATGTTGGCTTTTATTGTTATTATCATCATAACAGTAATAATCCCTGCATATTATTTTCTGTTCAGGTGGGAATTTTATTTACTACTGAAATGTATTCCATACTTTACTGAAAACGTATGTAAATTTATGGATTCACTTAACGCTTACCAGAGTCCTAATCAACACTCCCAGGCTTTTTATATGAGGAACCCAGTGCTTCCTACTGCCAGAGCAGCACCGTTTCCACCACATCGTGCTGCTGTTCCTGGGACAATCTCTAAAGAGGAGGCAGCACGTGATGGAGGACAAGCAAAGGCCCGAGAGCCCACCAGACCTGGGCTCATAGCTGGGTTCTACCCTTTCTTGGCTGTGTGAAACCAGGAAAAGAAGAGCTTTTGTTTCTTCTTCCTTTCTTGCAAGTTCTCTGTAGCTAGCTGCAGCTTCTTGCTGCCCTTCCAGAACCAGCCTTATGACACACCTTCAGAGCCATCAGTCCAGGCAGCTCCCTCTCCCCAAGGGCTGAGCCCCACCTTCATGAGGCCCTTCCTCTGAGCCCCTGGAAGCCAGTGGCAGGAAGGCAGTAGCCCTCCTCAGAGCTCAGAGCACTCACATTGTGGGTGTCTCCTCTGAGCCCCCAGGTTCTAGTAATCCCTCCAACCCTATTGGTGGAAATGGCTCTTTACCACCGAGTTATCTCAGTGTGCTATTCTTGCTCTTTCAATCCTCCAATTGTGTAACAATTCCCTATATTAACTCCCTTCTATTAAAATAGTGTGGTGTCTGTTTTGTTTTCTAGACCTTGACTGATATCCCCACGCTCAATATATTTAATTTACTCCCATTATTGTCCTCATTTTCAGAAAACTGGCAGGTATTTGCAACTTATCTGCATCTTACAGAAAATAGACTCTTAGAGTCAAAGAAAAATTTTCTTAAGAGTTATACCCATGAATGAGTTACTCCGTTACTGACCATGATATTCATTTTATTGTAGTTTGATACAACAAACATTTACTAAACACACAATTCTTTTTTTTTAATAGGTTTTCAGATTTATTTAATCTTTTTTAAAATTTAATTTTTTTTAAAATTCCAGAATATCACAGGAGTAGAAACGCTTTGGTTCCTTATATTGCCTTCGCATCACCCAAGACAGAGTTGTAAGCATGCCCAACCCGTAATATCGTGCACAGAACACACAATTCTTGATACTATGTGTCAGGAACTGTTAGGTGCTGGGGATGGAAATATAAGTATCATTGCTCCTTATCCTTAAGATAGAAAATAAATAACTACCTATTATATAGGTAATAGGAGCTTTATTAAAGAACGCATAAGAGGTTGTGAAATCCTGGAGGTGGTGATTTTGGAATTGGGCTTTAAGGAATTTAAACGGACATTGTTATCCACTGTGGGCTTTCAGAAACCCCAAACTGAGAAATAATTATAGACTTGAAAGCTTGACACAGAGCCAGTGCTTTATATAGAGCATTTACATGTGAAATGGCTGGGATGTCCTGGCAGGTGCTCAATGAGTAACATAAATCTCTAGATTCTCTTGTGTCCTTTATTTGTCACAAGATAATCACAGTGAAGTAACTAGTCCAGGAAGACTTAGCTTTGAGAAACATGACCAGGATGAAGTCATAGACCCAAAATTAAATGCCATATTTA
Organism: Lemur catta; assembly: GCF_020740605.2. Lineage (NCBI taxonomy): Eukaryota > Metazoa > Chordata > Mammalia > Primates > Lemuridae > Lemur > Lemur catta. The sequence continues at coordinate 44,698,206 of NC_059128.1, read as the reverse complement.
TAGTGTGCGAAATCTTACACTTACCAAAATTACTGAGGAAAGAACATGTGGTTAAATATCATGATTAAATGAACCATTTCCCTCACGTAGTAAGTGGTTTTGTTTTTTTAAGCTTCATAAGTGGTGGTTGATAGCTACACAGGACATCTGTTGCCTTTACCAGCCCAGCATCCATTTGAAGGGAGCATTTCTTTGATAACCAATTAAGTTAAATATATTATCACATGTTTATTAACTACTTGGACATTTCCTTTTGTGGACAGTCTATTCAAAATCTTTTGCCCATTTTTCTATTGGGTTGTCTGCCTTTTTTTCCCTGTATTTCTTATTTCAATAGATTTAGAGGATACAAGTGTTTTTTTTTACATGGATGACTTGTACAATGCTGAATCAGGGCTTTTCACATACCCATTATCAGAACAGTGTACATTGTAGCCAACAGGTAATTTCTTAGGTTCTTTGTATCTTTTGGGTAGGTCTTTTGTGGATATATATAATGTTTCTTTTTCCATTCTGTGGCTTACCTTTTCATTCTTGTAAAGATGTCTTAGAGGGATAGAGAATCTTAATTTTAATGAAGTCCATTGTACCAACTTTTTCTTTATAGTCAAAGATTAATGTTCTCTGCTTAAGAAATCTTTGCATATCTTAAGTTCATGAAGATATTACGTTTTCTTTTTAAAATGCTATAGTTTTATATTTGAGATTATATACAATCCATCTGGCATTTATTTTTGTGTAGTGTGTGAGATAGCAGTCAAGATTCATTTGATTTTTCCATTATTGTTTCCAATAAATTTTCAATATAACTTTAAAAAAAGGCTATCTTTTCCTTCACTCCACTGCAGTGTACCCTACTCATACATGAGGTAAGCGTGGGTCTGTTTCCAGGCTCTTATGATTGTATTTCATTGACTTGTCTATCTTTGTGCTAATGTCATACTATCCTAACTGCTATATTAGCTTTTTATAACTCTTGGAAATTTGGTAGCCTACAACTCCCAGGTTTGTTTTTCTTCTTCATGATTGCCTTGACTACCCCTGGCCATTTGCATTTTATGTGATTTTAGAATCTACTTGTCAATCCACAAGATATCTACTGGGACCACACAGATTGACATTTTCATAATACCGAGAACCTTGTAATTCATTAAAATATGGCATAATCTGCTATTTATTTTGGTCTAATTTCTTTCAGTATTGTTTTGCAGTTTTCAGCGTAGAGATCTAACATTTTTTATTTTATTCATTCATAGGTATTTGATAGGTTTCTGTATTGTAAATGGTATCCTTTAAAAAGTTCATTCTCGGCCGGGCGCGGTGGCTCACGCCTGTAATCCTAGCACTCTGGGAGGCCGAGGCGGGTGGATCGCTCGAGGTCAGGAGTTCGAGACCAGCCTGAGCAAGAGCGAGACCCTGTCTCTACTAAAAATAGAAACAAATTAGCTGGCCAACTAAAATATATATATAGAAAAAATCAGCCGGGCACGGTGGCGCATGCCTGTAGTCCTAGCTACTCCGGAGGCTGAGGCAGTAGGATAGCTTAAGCCCAGGAGTTTGAGGTTGCTGTGAGCTAGGCTGACGTCACGGCACTCACTCTAGCCAGGGCAACAAAGTGACACTCTGTCTCAAAAAATAAAAAAATAAAAAGTTCATTCTCTTTATTGCAGGTGTGTATATATATATATATATATATATATATATATACACACACACACACACATATATATATATATTTGACAGTGTGTCCAGCTGCTTTTATAAATTCACTCAATTGTGAACAATTGTAAATGACATTTTTATTCCTTTCCAAATCCTTTAACTTTTTAATTTCTTTTTCTTAAGTATTTTTATTTATTGAACTTCTAGTATGATGACTAACAAGTGGTGAGAATGAGAATATTTGATTTGTTCCCCATGTCAACATAGTAAATTTCTTAACCAATATTTCTTGCTCTTGTCCTAAATAAGATCCACCTGGAACAGTCTGAAATAAAACCTAGAATGATCCCTTCTGCTACGGTTGGTATGGGAAAGTTTTTTGGACATCTGATACAGATATTGGTTATTTCTATAATGAAAAGCCACATAAAGAATTAGAAAAAAAATTAAAAGCCCCATGTAAAGTCTACCAATATGACGTACTGAAAGGATCTAAAGAATGAAAATGTACCTTTTATGCCCATAATGAATTTCCTGGTGAAAAATAAAGGAGCCAATTTTTTTTTTAAATGAGTCACTATATAAGAAAGTAATGCTCATTATATCATTTAATCCTCCTAACACCCATATGAAGTGGCCATTATTTCCAATCAACAGATAGGGAAATGGAGGCCCAAAGAGGTTGAGTAAGTTGTCTAAGGTGAGTAGTAAGTGGTTCAGCTGGTAAGTGGCAATTGACTGTTACATACAAATGTACAATCCATATGTACTGTAGAAATTCTGAGAAACAGAAAATTATCTGGATTAGGCAGAGTTGTCACAGAAACTTATGGATTGAACTGAATGCCTTGAATGAAGTAAAGGATTTAAATTTTTGGTTAAAAAATGAGAATTCCAGGAAGAGCCATCATGAGTCAAGCAATGAAGCTGGACTGATCATGGTCTCTACATGCCAGTGTGCCAGGTGCTTGGCAGAACAGTGGGAGCAAAGGCTGGAAAGGAGGCTTAGCCAAAAAAAGTAGTTTGATGAAAATGCTTTCTCTCACAAGACCTTCTGGATTTACTTTATCCAGCTTTTTTTCTCTAATTACTTTTGCCTCTTTCCACATTATAATGCCTATGTTAGCTGTAACCAATATTTATTGAATGCCTACTATGTGTAAGGGACAGTATTAAGAATCTGGACTTGTTACATATTTGTTCATACTGTTTCTGTCAGGTAGGGGTTCATGCTCTTATTTAAAATTTCCTTTAACATTAAAAAATCATGTATACATGCACATAAAGAATCTAATAGTCTTGTAAAAGTTCAATACCAAAAAAAAGCATAACTTTCCCCCATCCTTCCTTCCTCAGAAAAAACTTTTCCATCTTTTATCAGATTATTTTATTTCCATGTCACTAAATAATCTTTAAAAAAAAAATCCTAACTGAAATTTTGTATCCTTCGACCAACATCTCCCCAATCCTGCACTGTGGTCCCCATAATCACCATTCTACTCTCGATGAATTCTACTTTTTTAGATTCCACGTAAAAGTGAGATCATGCAGTTATTTTTCTTTTTGTGCCTGACTTATTGCACTTAACATAATGTCCTCCAGGTTCATCTGTGTTGACACTTAGGATGATTCCATGTCTTGGCAATTGTGAATAGACATGGGAATGCAGATATCTCTTTGACATACTGATTTTGTTTCCTTTGGATGTATATTCAGTAGTGGTACTGCTGGATCATATGTTAGTTCCATTTTTAATATTTTGAGGAACCTCCATATTGGTTTCCTTAATGGCTGTATTAACTTACATTCCCACCAACACTGTGCAATGGTTCCCTTTGCCAGCGCTTATCTTTCATCTTTTTTATAACAGCCATTGTAACAAGGTCAGGTGTCATTTCATTTGCATTTCCCTGATTACTGATGTTAAGCATTTTTTTTCATATATGGTATGGCCATTTGTAGGTCTTCCTTTCAGAAATGTCTATTCAAGTCCTTCACTCATTTTTAAATTGGGATGTCTTCCTGTTATTGAGCTGAGTTCATTATATATTTTGGATATTAACCAGATGTATGGTTTGCAAATATTTTCTCTCATTCTGTATGTAGTCTCTTCCCTCTGTTGTTGCCTTTGCCGTGCAGGTTTTTAGTTTGATGTAATCCCTCGATTTTTAATTTTTAGATATTATCCATTGATTTCCCACTGTGGAAGATAAGATTAACTTTTCTACCTTACAACACTGTCTTCTCCCAATCTAATTATGTTGTGATTTGATTAGAGTAATATTTACTATTAATATTCTTGTGACATTCAGCCACTGATCATAGTTTACCTTTTCTTTTCTGCATAACACTTTGCTTTCCTGGAGTTAATAATTGCTAGTTTTTTGCTTCATTTCAATCTTAGAGAAGTTTTTGCTTAGAGTAAGTATCATCACTCATTGAACTCTGGGGCCTTGAAAAATATCTCCTCCACCCACCTTTGATTTCAGCCAGAGGCAGTAGACAGTTCCATGGGAACTAAGACTCATTTCACTCTTTCAGCTTTCTGCCTCAGGGCTTTCTTGGATGCTTAAGGAGCCTAGCTGACCCATGTACAAGCTGCCCCATATGTAAGGAGATAATGCTCTTGGCAGCAATTTAACCAGTGAAGAATGACAGTCTACAGATAAATGCTCCAGCCACTTGGATTTCAGGAGACATTTCTGGGCGATATCACATAGCTTTTATGTGGACCTGGTGTCTACACAGCTATGATCTCAATAGTGTGCCCTTTTATTGACTTTTCCTCCTTCTCCACCTCAGTATCACAAGTCCTTCACTCCTATTTTCTGGGATCTCTAAAATAAACTAACCCATGTTCTTGACGCAGGCTTTATTAGAGGAGGAAGCTCTTACTCTGCTGGTTGTCTAACTCTTAAGATACTGAGATGCATCAGATATTTTATTAGTTTAATCTTTCTGAAAAAGTATCATCAGGATCTTCTGATATGCTTCAATATATTCTCTATGCCTGGCACAGTGTTCATCCTCAGATACTCCATCACCTTCGTCTGGGGATTTCCTTCATCTCTCTCCTGTGCCGAATCCCATTTTCTGCATCCTGTCTTCATTTTGCTTGGTTTATACCCTTATTTTTATGAAGCACTTCCTCTATTAGCTTCTTGAGAAGGGGTATATGGGAGGTAAATCTGTTGAGACCTTGTATGACTAAAAGTATCTTCATTTTACCTTTATGTAACATTTAGTTGGATACTGAATTTCAGGTTGGAAATTTCTTTCAGAGTTTGAAGGCATTGTTTTTACTGAAATTTGAAGCTATTCTGATTCTCATGCCTTGTTGTCTGACCTGCACTTTTTCTCTGGAAACATCTGGATCTTCTCTTTGACTGCAGTGTCCTTGAAATTTCATAATGCTATGCTTTGGTCTAGATCTTTGTCATCCACTATGTGTTTTTAATCTAGAATCTGATATTCTTCAATACTAGAAAAACTTATTTAAATACTCTATTGATTTCTTCTCTATTTTCTCTGTTCTTTTTGGAACTCTGGGAGATTGGATATTGGGCTTACTGGGCTGTTTTTTTCCTTCAGTATTTCCATTTGTTTGTCTTTTTGCTTTATTTTTTGACAAATTTCCTCAACTTTATATTCTAAAACTTCTAATTGAGTTATTCAGCTATACTATCGTATTATTTTCCAAGAGCTCTTTTTGTTTTTTGAAAGCTCTTTTTAAAAGTATTCTGCTCTTAATTCATGGTGGCAACAACTTTCTGAAGATATTTTTTCTTTTGACATTTTCCTTACCCCACATAGTCTGTTTCCTTTAAGTGCTTTTTTCCCTGATTGTTTTCTCTTTTTCATGCAGAGGCTTTGCTCAGACTTCTTATAATTCTTGGTTGCTTGCTGATTTTGTTTTGTTTTGTCTGCTCATTTTTAATAGCATAAGACTAAATGACTGCAAGTTCTGAACGTGACATGTGGGGTGATGAGGCAGGCCTACCGTGATTTTAACTGTAGTGATATTTAGCTGGGAAGTTTAACCAAGACACCTCTGACATTAGGATCTTAATGAGGTCTTTTTATGTGCACTGGCCAGATTTCAGTGAGCAAGGAGGATGTTGGTCTTCGTATCTATCACGTAAATGTTCCCCGAGGATAGACCCTTGCCATCTATCGTATTAGTGTTCCTTGGTCTAGAGGCACCATTTAACATATCTAAAATAAACAGGTACACACTTACTGAAATCATATCACATATGCATTTTTAAAGAACAAATAACTTTATATTTCATTTGTATAATATTTTATTGTTTGCATTTGCATAGTGAAAAGAACAGAGTCAGAAGACTCATGGTCTGGCTCAACCACTAAATTGCTATGTGAACTGGGTAGATCTCTTAACCCTGCTAAACCCTTTTTCCTCATCTGAAAAATGGAGATGAGAATAATAATTATTTTACAGAACTGCTATATATTGAATGAGATAGTTATACTGTTTTCCTCTCAAGTAACTGGTCAGAATAATTCTATAGTTTGCTATTGCCAACCACTTGTTCATCAATCATCTCAATGCTAACTGTTCTCAATAACTGCGTTAAGACAACAGGTACCGATGTAACAGTTTAATTTTGAATACTAACAATAGCAAGAGAAAACTGAACTAAAAAATGACCCATCCTTTCTTATTTTTAGAATACTGGCTTTTACAATACTTATTTATACTATCCCATCAGGAATTCAATTCATTTAAAGATCTTTTTCTTCTTAAACCTACTCAAAATGAACACCTACATATATGAAAAGCCCAAGATTACATGTGTAATTACTTTACAGTTTCCCCTCTGGCATAGTATAAGTAGAATACATATTGTGGGTAGTTAAATACTCGCACCCCCCCACATTAGGGATGATAATATAAATGAAGATTAATTTCTTATGTATTATCCCTAATGTAAAAAAAATCACAGGTATATTATACTGCTTGTCAAGAATACATACACATGGTAGTCACATGAAGACGTACACACCCCTTTCTAAGGATATTTCAACTATCATCAATATCTTCTGTAAGGGTACAACTATTTGTATTAATAGCTGAAAACACAAAATTCCCTTTAAAGGTAATTCTGCATGAAATTGTATTACAAAATACTTTTGTTAAACAAAATTGAATGTATGTGTTGAACCTCCAAACAAAGTACTACTTTTAAAAGGTAAACAAAATTTTTATACATTATAAAACAATTTAAGCTGCTCTGCAACCCTCCTTTGCTAAAAGTTAGATACATTACACCACTCCAGCAAGAGATTAATAAATAAAGATTAAATATTCTATTTTACAAAAACATACAGAATGGCCAATATAAAAGTGAAAGCCTTATTTGATAATTTCTTTATCAAATTATGTTCATTAAAAAGGAGTAAGACATGGTATAAAATGATAAAACAGTAACTAAATTTATCTCTCAAGATAATCACGAGTTATCTAAAAATACCATGGCACCCTTGTTACAAACATTATTTTTTTAAAAAAAGACTGTGTTTCCTGGAACTAGAGTACTATTTGTCTCATAGCTTTTATTAAGCAAACTTGATATAACCACCACACAGTGGCAAGAGATAGACTAGCTGTTTCCAGCTGTAGAAAATATTGAATTCTACCCTAAAGTACAGATCATTTGAGATATAACCCATAAAAGTTAAAGCAAGTCATAGTGCAGTTTGTATTAAATTTCCTTAAAATGTTTTTGCTTCCAATAGAGTATATTCATTTTCCTGTCATTTGAGATCAGTTTCTGTTGCTTAGTAACTATTTTCGTGTCCAGCCAAGATGTAGAGATTGCTGTGTGCAGTAGGATTTTCTGTTGGCCTACTTTCCAAAACGACAACCCTGTAATTAAACCAAAACAAAAGGTTCATAAAATACATAAAGATTACAGATACATTATCAAATTCAGCATTACATTTTAAAGCTTAAAAACACAACTTGAAATAATATTGAAATATTGAAAATATTTTAGTCTATATTATTCCAACTAAAACCAAACTTACTTAGTCATATATGTTAACAAAAGGTATAATAATGCTTTAGGAATATACACTAACAGGAAGAGGATGGAAGAAAGGCTGAGAGAATAAAATAGGACTCTAAGAGACACTCATCCAAACTGTTCTTCAAGGTATCAGAAAATAAATGATTAAAAAAAAGTATGAAATGAGACTCCTCTCCCTTGTCACTGGAAAAGGTAAGGAAAGCAGTCCAATCAAAAGACTGATGGAAAGAAAGAAAGAAAAAAAAAATCAATCGAGTGTCATACCATAGCATTTTAATTGTGGGGAAGAAGAGTTTGAGAACAAACTAAAAAATAATGTATCTATGCAGAGAAAAAAGTCTAGAGGGGGAGTAGGAGGAAAGACTGTACATATACTTTATTTTTTCTAGTATGTAAATTTTCTACAACTAGCTTATTACTTTTGTAATAAACAATAAAAAGTAATATATACTTTATATTATACATTACAGAAAAGTAGAAGAGTAAAATAAAATGACCTATAATACAACTGCCCAGTTAAACACTATTAATATTTTGACATACTTAGGTTTTTTTTCTTTTTGCTAAATACAAACATCTGTATTTAAACAACAAAATAAATTTTCAATCAAAACTTTGGTTAAGATATCTATCTTAAAATCAAGGAGATGCTCAAGTAAAAAGATAAGTAGAACAAGGCAGTGGTCTGAAAAAGTTTTTTTTTTTTTTAAAGCACATAGTGAAAGAAGGTGGAGAGAATATGGACAAAGAAGGGAATAGTGAAGAAGAAAACTCTGAGAGGAAGAGGCGGAAGGAAACAAGCAACTAAGAAAAACGGCTTCTGATACCAACCCCCTATCAAGTAGAATTCTCTGACACTATGTCTCATTAAAATGTGTTATTTGCACCAGGATCATTGGCTCATCCATAATTCAGAAGTAGAGAGACTCCCAGTCTAGTTCTACAGTCATTTACTAGGTGATCCTCAAATTCTTTTTTTCTTACTTTCTTTTTTTTGCTGGACTAGTAACTAAGTTGCCATGCTTTGTGGGCTTACCTTTTCTATTCACTAAGGTAGTCATCATTTTTCAAAAAATAATCCCTTTTCTCCTTATAAAACTCTCTTCAAAATTTTTATGGAGTTGTAACTCCAGACCCTCCCTTCCACAAGTGTCCAATATTTAAACAATAAATGTGTGGACTTGAAATCTGGAGGTTCTTAATCCTTGTCTCAGAACTGATACATACTACTATGGCTAGTTTTGCTGCATTAACAACTTCTAGTGGGAAAACAGGAAGGAATGGGTATTTTATTAGTTATAGAGGTAGACAATAGACTTTGGAGAACAAAAGCTATTAAATTTTTTTCATTAAGATGGCACAGTTTTGGAACTTGTCATTCATTTTGATCACAAAGAGGCCTCATAATTCCTTCTAACTTAGATCGACCTCAGAAACTGAGTTGAACATCTTCTGATATAAAAGCAAATATCAAGAGGTACATATTTGTAATAGTTAATAGAAGGTAACACACCAGGAAGAAATGATGAAAACAAAGGGGTCTGAAATATATGTCATGGTATTAGGGACATACACACCTACATTAACACATTTTGTCTTGGTTGAGTATAACTTTCTCTAGAATCATGATCCTCATACTGACAAAAGATTGCCTAATCAACTTATTAAAATATCCACTCTCTCAATAAAGATAACAGAGAAATTTCTCTAAGTCAATGAGTGCTCTAAGAGTTCTGTTTGAAACACATTTAAAGGCTGAGAGTATAATTAAGAGGACAACCTTTGAACTCCTTTGGTAATTAAATTAATATAACCAAACTATTACCTGTCTGATCCTAATAGGCGGAAAACTCTTGTTTCATCTGAAATCTCCTGGGTAACCTATGAAAGAAAATATTTATTAGTTACACTTTAGTCTCCATAGTGCTTAAATAATAATTTAAAAATAATTTAGAGCAATTATTAAACAGAATGAATAATTTTTGATAGACTCACTTCCTCAAATAAAATAAATTTCATTAAGTTTTCTTTTGGCTGCCTATTAGTAGAAATGAACCAATATTTATGGAATATTTGGCATGGGTCAGCACTCTCCTAAGAAGAACTCTTTGGGATATGCATTATAATTCTCATATTATTGAGGACGAAACTAAGATTCAGAGAGGTTAAGTAACTTGTTCAAGGTCATATAACTGGTAGAATCAAGATATGAATACAGGTTTGCAAGACTATGGAGCCCCTGCTCTTTCCTTTATATCACAGTGCAGATGCTTGAGGTGGCACCCTGTGGCCCACCTGATTTCAGCATAGCTGTGGTGGACAGTCTCACATACAGTGTCTTGTGGTAGTGCATACTATGTTATACTCTGCTTTCTCCAAAGCTGAAGAAGGTGTTCAGCCATGTGCAGGTACTATCCCAAAGTGTGGGGAGTTTTTACCCATGGGGGCAACTCTTAACCAACATGAGATAAGAGCTGGCACATAAATGCTCCAGCTTCCCCACATACAAATGAGTCAGTTCTGAGGTGTACTGTACCCCATTCTGTAATGGTCTACTGGATTAAGCCCCAGTTGTCCACAGTGAGAACCAGCTTATTAATGTGCTCTTTATTGGCTTTTTGCCCCTCTCCATTTTACATTCTTCATTCCACACTTGTTTTCTGGAATCCTCCCAAATAAACTACCTGCACTTGAGTTCTTGTCTGCTTTTAGAGGAATCCAAACTAAGGGAATATGGACATAGGATAAAAATAGCCTGGTATCAAGGAGTTTGCAGTCTAGCTGGGAAGACAGAATTAATAAACTTGAATCAGAAAATAAATTAAGTGCTATGCTAGGTAGAGCTGATTTTTAGAGTATTAAGTTCAGAGATATTCCAATCATGGACTGGAGTGGCTGAATATTACCTCACAAAAGAGGTTAAGATTTCACCTAGGCCCAACTCGAAGGATGAGAACATAAGCAGAAAGAAAGAGCTAAGCAAGATGAGTTATTATTAATATAGTGGAGACTTAGGAAATAGAGTTAGCGCTTGATATGGTGAGAAACAGGTATCTTCCATAGAATTCTAATCACAGCAGTGACACAATGAAAACAGCATTTAAGAACAATTAATCTACAGTAGTAAGTATGACTGTAAGTTTCATCAAGTACAGGGACCTGGTGACATTTAGTGACATGGGTCAATAACTAGATAAACTGAAATATTCAAAGCTGATTGATGTCATTTTCTCCTGAAAGCATTCTAATTCTACATTCATATAAGAGGTGGGAATATTTATTAATATATGAATGAGAGTGTGAATAAAACTAAAGGTAAATTCAAATAGAAGATGATTTTCAGCAGGGCGTGGTGGCTCACGCCTGTAATCCTAGCACTCTGGGAGGCTGAGGCGGGAGGATCACTTGAGGTCAGGAGTTCGAGACCAGCCTGAGCAAGAGTGAGACCCCATCTCTATTAAAAATACAAAGAAATTATTTGGCCAACTAAAAAAATATATATAGAAAAAATTAGCCGGGCATGGTAGCTCACGCCTCTAGTCCCAGCTACTCGGGAGGCTGAGGCAGCAGGATTGCTTAAGCCCAGGAGTTTGAGGTTGCTGTGAGCTAGGCTGATGCCAGGGCACTCTAGCGTGGGCAACAGAGTAAGACTCTGTCTCAAAAAAAAAAAAGAAGATGATTTTGAGCTTTAAGGTAAGTTCACAAATTTGTGAGGCCATGGTGTAGAAGAATCACACAAGTAATCACATAAATGGGAAATGTCTCTGTTAGTACTATCTTCACTGTTAGGATTCATCCCTCAATTTGGAAGTCCAAATTTCATCTCCTGTATCAAATGTATCCTGATTATCTCAGCTAGAAGTGATTTATGGAAACCCTTCAAATCCAGGCTCTGCCACTCCAGGCAAGTTACTTAAACACTCTGTGCCTATCAATATGGGAATATGAATGGTATCTATCGTTTCTGGATTATTTTGAGCCTTAAATAAGCTAATATTTGGAATGTGCCTGGAACATAATAAGTGTTAACATATGCATTTGATATCATTTACATAGTTGGTACTCTACTAAATGAGTTAATTTTCTTAGATTTTCCTTAGTTTTGTGATCCACTACATATTAATTTGGAATTTTAAATATAACATTAAAAAAGAAGCTACATATTTATAGATTATGGAAAATGCTTATTAAATTTGAGAAAGTTTAGCAAATTTAGCAACCATATCTATAAATTACTTTAGAGGAATGAAATTGTGTAAACTTACATTTTGCAATTCCTTATGGCCACTGAGAATTTCAAAGTACAATACAACAGAGAACATATTTGAAGGGAAAATACTGCCTCTTTGTTCTATCAGTTCATAGCATTAAAGGCACTAAACATAGTAATGTGGGCTCAGAAAGGAAATGCATAAAATGAATATTTCAACATTTCAAATCATTAGTGAGAGTCAGTAAAGGTTAATTTGAGAAATCTTACCTCATCTGACTTGAAGCTTTTACCCTGCATCCCATGTTTCCAGAAAGCCAACACGCTGTCTTGAAGGCATACTAAAAAAGATAAGGGAGAACTGAAACTAAAATAAAGCACAGTATTTCACTATAAATTTCCCTTAACTGTTTTTAATAAATGATAATGTAAAGCTACTCAAGGGGCTAGTGCAAAATTCCACTTTATTTCTCAACATTTCTGTGACTAAGACACGCCTAAGCTCAAGTAATTTACTGAGGCAAGGTTATGCAAATTTTCAAAGATATATACATACATATTAATATAATAGGCATTTATTTAAACATGGGCTAACCTCTGATAAGTTGGATATTGGCATATTAATTTGTCTTTCAAATGCTGTATCTTTGGTTTTTTAAATGAATAAAATCATAAAAACATATATAATTGGGTTTTTGGATAAAAAACATTGTCATTTAAATACTGTTATACATTCAGAATTAACTATTAAGCAAACATCTTTCATTTATGTTTACACTTTCCTTATTGCAAAATTAAGTTTTAAAAACAAACCCCCACAACCCAAAATTTAGCCACATATTGAATATTTAGGATCTGTGAGTCAATTCTTACATAAAATTCTTAGTATTTAACCAATTCTTATAATGTGGGTATTAGAGATAATTAAATAGAATTAGAAAAACATAAGTAAAGGTGATGAGGAAAGTGATGGAAAATTATTTATATTTCTTATTAGAATGTTGGCTGTGTAAAAAGTTAATGCAAGAATATTCTGGGAACGTAATTTAGCTCAATAAAAATAAAAGTATTTGACAATGACAAATCACATGTGTTTCACTAACTGTGACAAATAAAAAACCCAGTTACTGGTTTTAAGAAGTAATTTAAAGGTACTCTTTTATCCAGGAGGATTTTTGTAATTATTCCAAGATTTACTGGCAAGAAAAGATGGTAACCTAGGATGAACAAACTTTTATGTAACAATTACAATTCCCTAAATAATTTGGCACATCTGAAAAAGTTAAGGGACCAGTGTGTTTCCATGAAAAAGAAAAAGAACTAAGGATCTACATATGTTAGAATCTCTCTTGAAAATATTAAATCTTAACGACTGGCATATAATATCCAGTACACAAAACAGTAAAGAAAAAACTAGTTTCCAAAATTCCTTTTGTCCTGGCATCTACAGAAAATTTAGGTTTTCTGCTTTAATAAATTAAATTTCCCAATCATAAGCAAAATATTTTTATGTAAGATGTTACACAGAGGTATGAACGTATTTTGTGATAGGGCAAATCTCCAGTTGAGAAACTCATATTAAAACGCTGTAATGCTTTTCTTTGATTTATGGTAGAATTATATCATGAATTGTTTAAAATGTTTCCAGCCATGATAGATTTTTCCCAAGTTCTATTATTAATACTTCTAGGGAAAATACTAATATATAATCAATGGGAAGACAACAATGATAAACTATTAATATAATTTTTATCATAAAACCAATGAGTATTACAAGAGTAAAACACTCATTGACAAGTCCTATGGGAAACTAGCTATTTATATATAAATAGAATTAAAAGCAATAACATCAACACAAACCAACCAGAATCTTACATGGTAAAGAATTATAACATATCTAACACCATTATCACATCACACAAATACCTTCATGATTTGGAAAGAATTGGGAGAAGTATAATTCACTTGATGCAGCAAAGGGAATAATGAACAGAAATTTTAAAAATGATTATAAGTTTTAAATATTCAGGAAACAACAATAAAAGATTTAATATGATCTGGACCTGCACTGCCCATTATGGTAGCAACTAGCCAGACGTGGCTATTTACATTAAACTTTAAATTAATTAAAATTTAAAAAATTAAAATGTAGCACTAGCCATGCTTCAGGTACTTAACAGCCACATGTGTTTAATGGCTACTTGTCTTTAAGAGTACAGATAGAGAACATATCTATCTTCATAGAAAGTTCTATGAGACAACAAGTATTTTAATGAACTAATAATAGAATGAACAACAACAAAAAACTAAGTATCCCAAATTCATTAATAAAAGATGGAGACTTACCTACAGATTCAATGCGAAAATCAAAACTTAGCTCAGAGGCCAGTTTCTTACTTGATTTTAGTTTTCCTTGTAGATTTACAATTTTTACAAATTCTTAAAAAAATAAAAAACAAGTCAAGACTGGAAATGCAAATCTGCTAGAATAAATGTAACATGATAAATATGGATTTTACATGAATATCAAATAATAGTCTTAATAAAGTTCAACTATTTATCTTGATTTAAGCATGCCGAAAGGTGAAAAATCACCAATATGTTTTAAAAGATGTACTGTAAGAGTGCCTCCTTTGGTAAATGGCAGTTCTGCTGCTACTGTTTTCTTTTTTATACAGTATACTGAATATTTACATTCTATTTTTTTTTAAAAGTACATTTCTTCTTTAAAAGTGCCTACCCTGTGTCCAAATATTTAGCCATAGAGTTCATTTTTTCCCTCAGAAATTATACTACATATGATAAATAATATTTGCAGTAATTAATAACTTTACTATATGAGTTCTATTCTGCAAAGATAAACAGGGGCAAGAAAGAGTACCCTCAAGAATAAAAACTCTGGCATAGGGAGCATACATAAATAATTCTATTTCTCTTTTGTGCATTTGTTTTTTAATTTCACCATCTTAGCTCTGTGTTGGAAGATACCTTTTCTCTGCGTTGGTTTCTCATCTGTCTACTACCATGATTTGAGATTACAAGATTATCTCCATTGCTGCCTACTCACACCAGCTTATAAATTGTATAGGTCATGAAAAATTTTCGAAGTCTTCTGCCTCCTTAAAACACAGAAATCTCAAGGTTGACTTATCTATTTACCTTGATTAATTGGGAAACGGAGGGCTTAGTTAATCAGTGGTTTTTAAAAAATTATGATACAATATATAAATCACCAAAATGAAAACTAAGCACAATTTATTTTCCTTTGATGACTCAGAAGGTATTTAGGGATTTAATGTTAAACGCTCAGCTTTATTAAATTCTGATTATTTAATTATTTGGCTAATTAATTAGTACTGATTTTCTATTTGTTTGGATAAAAAAGGAATTTATCTAATTAACTTAAGGGTAACTGAATAACATTTTACTCTTATCAGTATTCAGAGAATCAAAAGTTCCTAAGGAAGTGATGATGGTGAATGAAACACTGTGGGTTTTAGTTTGCTCATGTATAATATTAGATAATCTTTATGACTCTGTAAGGTAAATCTACTAGGGAACCATTCAGAGGATAGAAATTAGGACAGAAAAACAGGTAAAACCAGTAGAACAATCTTTAAAATAACCCTGAACTCATGTGGGTAGCAATTTAAAAAAATTAGAATGGACTTATTATATGAAATATTGCCAAGTTTCAAATATAATCCCAAGCCTGGGGAAATTCTACCTTGTAGGATTCACTGCATAAAAATAAGGTTGGTTTTAAGAACCAGAGTGCTTTGGTTGGAAAATCAAAATACCTGTTGCTAAAGTTTTTTTCTCTTTCTCTATTGCTCACAGTACAATACACTTCTATCAATAATATCTCTCCCTGCATCAAAAGAATCAGAATTAGCAAGTGGAGGCGTTGAATCCATAAGTACATTAGAATTACACTCTGAAATGACTCCAAAAGTTCACATAATATGACTGTAAATGACCATATCAGTATAACCTATTTTTCATTAATTATAATGAGATAGGAGATAGAATAGTTTTATGTAGAATTTTACCCCAAGGTTATAGCAAACAGTTCTAATATAATGTTTCCAAGCAGGCCAAATATAAAATAAAAAATTAACAGAGGATATACTAACAGATCAATTAATTATGTATTTGTAGCCAGTTTAGGTTTTTCTTCAAGAAAAGCAAGCCACTTAAGGTAGAAAAGTGAAAATACTGAATATAGTTTAAATAGAATAAATTCCATTGAAAGAATTATTTTATCAAGCAGTATACTCAAAATAAACTTCAAAATAGTACTTACTGTCTAAACACACTAAAACGGTGTCTCTCTCCAACTGTGTTACATGAATGGAATCTAACTGCTGGCTACCTTAGGGGAGAAAAAACAAGGTTACAGTTATACCATGTGCTTTTAAAAACTAGAGCTAGAAAATAAACACAAATTCTGACTTTTGCTGTGATTTAAAATTAGTCTGAAATTTAACAGAGAAATTATATTTTGTAATATGTTATCTTTCAAAAAATGTAAGGAATTTAGGAGAATAAATATAAATCTGAACATGGCTGAGGTGAGGAAAACTGAATATTACACTTAATATGTTGACTAGATCTAAAAAGGTAAGTTACAAAAATAAAACGAAACAAAGGGGAAATATGGGGAGGAAAGTAAGATGCATGTTATATAGAATGGCTAGATTTTGCTTTGTATTCATTTTACATAGCCAATGGGAAATGGAAATAAGATCAGTTAGGTGAATCATAGCATCCTTGAAATAAAAATAAGCTTGTGATTCTAAAAAAAGCATAAGAATTAACGAAACTATAATCAGAGAGTAATTTTCCTGGTATTGGTGTATGTTTCTAGCTGGGTGGGAGTTCTTTTATAAAGAGGACACCGAGTACAATAATGAACAACAATGTCAACATCTTGGCAGTATGCAACTCTAATCACTTTTGCTGATATATAATAGGGCTGCTGCTTTTTTAAAAAATTATTTATTTATTTATTTATTTATTTATTTTTTGAGACAGAGTCTCACTCTGTTGCCCGGGCTAGAGTGCCGTGGCATCAGCCTAGCTCACAGCAACCTCAAACTCCTGGGCTTAAGCAATCCTACTGCCTCAGCCTCCCGAGTAGCTGGGACTACAGGCATGTACCATCATGCCCAGCTAATTTTTTCTATACATATATATGTTTTTAGCTGTCCATATAACTTCTTTTCTATTTTTAGTAGAGACGGGGTCTTGCTCTTGCTCAGGCTGGAGGGCTACTGCTTTTAATATCGGCTAATAGATGTGATAACACTTGTAAAACATTTTTTGTAAATCAGTTCACTTTAAGCACTCAGACTGCTTGAATGGTCTGGCTGAATGAATCTAAGAAAAGATGTTAGATTATTTAGAGTAGTCATTCTTAATTACACCTCTTTGGGAAGCCCATGGACCTTCTCCCTTGAAAATGACATATTCAAACATAAATACAACTTTATGTAATATTTTGGGGTGTTTGTGAACCTTCCAAAGCCCATACATGGTGAAGAATGGAAATCTACAGAATCCGTAAACTGTCCCTCAGGCAACACTCCAAAAAATAGTCCTTCTCAGCTAATCTATGTTCATGCACTCATTCAACAAATATTTATTGAGTATTGACCACATGCTAAGCACCATCCATGGAGATAAGGATACTGCAATAATAAATCAGACTAAGACTAAAGAGTCTTGGAATAGAAGCTCATTTTAATGTTACAGTTGTGACCAGTTCAAGGCATATCTTCTTGGTTCAACAATGAACACTGCTGGGAGCTGGATTAACAAATCACTTGTGAAAATGGAGAAACCTAATGAGGACAAAGTGCTGGACTTGAAAGGCTGCCTCACTTCTGCTTGAGGGTAATTTGATTTACCCTTAGCAGAGTCCTGGCCCTCCTCAGGAAGTTAATTTTGCGTCTGCTTTAATTTTAGCCAAGACAAATGTTGTTTTTTTAAGAGACAAGGTCTCGCTGCATCACCCAGGCTAGGGTGCAGTGGCACAACCATAATTCACTGCAGCCTTGAACTCCTGGGCTCAAGTGATTGTCCCGCCTCAGCCTCCCAAGTAGCTGGGACTACAGGTGTGTACTAGCAAGCCTGGCTAATTTTTAAATTTTTTGTTAGAGACGGGATTTTGCAATGTTGCCCAGGCTGGTTTCAAACTCCTGGCCAAAAGTGATCCTCCCACCTTGGCCTCCCAAAGTGCTGAGATTACAGGTGTGAGCTACTGTGCCCAGCCAAGACAATGTTAAAAGTAGAGAGAAGAGTACATCTCAGGCATTAAAAAAACAAACAAAACAAACAGTAACAACAAAACCCTCAAAAAACTCCAAAACTTAAACCCTAAAACTTAGAGGACTCACTGAATGTCTAACCTTGAACAATGTAATATTCTAATATATCACCCAGAAGAAAGTGGTTGCAAAGTACACTAGATAACTGTATGGAATTATCTGCTCTATACTATACTAACCAATAAAAAAAAGCTGTGTTGCCAGCCAAAGATCATTTTTAAATAAATTGATCTATAACCCCTTTTAAGCAGTAACTACATAACAGGAATATATCTGGGTAGCTTATATCTCATGATAACAAAGCAATGCCATTTGTACCTTTCTGTTAGCTATAGCAGAAGGGCATGCATTCAACTCAACCAAAAGCATTAAATAATCAATTAAAAAAGAAAGGCAGGGTGTGGGGTGGGGTGGAAGGTACAGAATATAACTTGGTCCATAAAGTGAGTGTTCATAGTCCAGTACATGATGGCATTAGCATGTACTGGGCTGTTAAATTTTCAGGAGTTTTCTGAGCTGCATGGTATCAGGTTGGTAGCTTGAAACTGGTCATGGTTGGAGTATTTATATCACAGAAATAGGCAACTGCAACAAATGGTTACACCCCAAGAGCTTGTTGTTAAACATTTACTAGGGATACCACTCGTTCATACTGATTCTTATTCTGAAAGTGACATCAGTGTAATGATTTGTTACAATTCATTCTATAAATGATAAAAAGACAAAGTTTATTTAATCAGAATCATCAAACTTATGTAACAGACTTCTTCACCAGGTGGTAAAGAATAAAACAGTGGCCAGTAATAAAATAGCCATAACTAAAGCCAATTGTTTGACTTCGTATGTAAAAATCACCTAATAAACCTGGATTATGAATGACAAGCACAACAAACAAAAAACTGGCAAAACGAAGATACGCCCCATTTGAAAAATGAATTCTTGATTGATTTGTCCTAAATTTAAAGTTTGAGCATAAACTTCACAATCTTTTCAGAGCCTTTATTGAGACATGTTTGGTTTAGATGGAAAAGCTTGAAGGCCACACCAAGAAGCTTCTATTCAAGTTTGTAAAGCTCACTCAATGATGCTAAGAAATGAGGGGGAAAAGATAGGATAAAACAGGATAGGGAAAAAAGGTAACTCTGCTTGAGAAGCTGATAAAATTTTAAAAGAATCTTAGAAAAACAGAATTATTTGGCAAGTCCAAAGACTAGTAGCAACTAAGACCTTTAAATGTCAGGTATCATTAAAATTTTCCTTAGTAAAATAATTTGTGTCAAACTACCTCTGGTAAAATAGATATCATAAATATTTGTACATGATTTTCTGGGCTTACTTTGGAAACTATGTTCTAAATTTTTATTTAAGAAGAGCCCACACTGGTTAAACTTAGGTGTTCTGCTTCTTTTATATGCAAAAGCATCAATATTCTAACATAAGGTAAAAAATACTTACCTGCACCAATTTCTGTAAACCATGAAGATGCAGAGTTCAAATTGATTGTCTCAAACTGAACTACCTGATTTGATTCAGTGCCTTTGCTAATAGCTACACAGACCATTGGATATTCCTGTTCTGGTATCACCAGCATTTCAAAAACATTCAAAGGACTTGGCAAAGGAAAATCAAAGTGCTGCAAAAAATAAACAACAGAACTATAATTTAGAATCAACTTTCCCATTCATCCTGTTATTGAATTAAGTCAAAGGAAAGACTTCCATATTCTTGATTTATCAAATTCTAAAAGTGACCTAAGATGATAATAGCATGAATGTTTTTAAAAAAACAAGTTTTACAGACTTGGTCATATTAATCTTTATGAATGATGGCTTTAGAAGTTAAGTAACATGAGTTAAAGAGGAAATCTTAACAAGAACACAAAATTCCAAATCACATAAACAATTATAAATATCTATAAATGTTCTGACTCTGGATGGTAGTAATAGGATCTTATAATTTTAGCTTTAGTTACACAGTAGTGTTTTCGAAAGAAAAGAAATATAAACAAAGTAATACATACCTTAATCAACATGAATTTCTGCATTGGCTCATACCACTGAAGTAAAACAATTCCAGACTGTAAAGCTCCACAGAGGTATTTATGTCCTGTATAAGGGTTTCTGACTGGAAACAGACAAAAAAACCCAGACACATCCAAAACATTGAATACTTTTATATGAGAACAGTTTAGCTAAAAGCAACAACTGATCTATACTCACCTAAAAGATAACTTAGTTTTCTTTACAAAAGGGAAGAACAATGAAATGTGACCTGACAATAATACCAAAATATAGATGGAAGAAACTACTTGAAGTGATTATTTAGCTGATAAAGAAAAATTATTGGGTCTGTTAACTAGGATGACAAGAGTGAGCAGAAAGCAAAGGCAGATGATGTCTTTTTCTTTTGGCTTTGTTACCCTTTCCTTTTTACTTTTTTATCTCAACTTGAAATTATATTTAAATATACAAACCAAAAAGCTACTTCTTAAGTAAATTAAAATGAGTCCTCACAAGGTCCAGGAAGCAATTAAAATGCAAGATCGCATTTTTGGAATAGTAGTTTACAGATGTCTGCTTAAGACAGATGAAAATAATTATTAATAATTCATCTTGATATAAAACTTCCTTGACTCACATCACAAAAACTCACATTGGCCTTTCCTTCTCCCTAGTTTGACTCCCAATGCCAATAATATATATTGATTATAAAAGTAGTTATTTACATTAAGCTCTAATGTATTATCTTAATGTTTATATCTTGGATTATAAGCTTCTATATCTTTTTTGAGTCATATACTTTGGGAATCTGATAACAGATATGGACACGATTCTCCCTAGAAAAATGATCATGAAATGTGCTTATATTTGGAGCATATTTGTGGTTAACATTTTTGTTCTAGAATATGGACTACGCTGTGAAACTATTATGTAGCATGAAGATCAATGTGTAAGCTCATTGATCAAACAAAAGAGTAAACAGAAAGTTAAAAGCCCAAGATCTGAAGTCATTGGACTTGGATTTGATTCCATGTTCTGTTACTTACTAGTGACGTAATCAGTATTATGAAGTTGTTTAAGGGTTAAATGAAATAATTATACAGTAAAGAATGTAATCTTGCCCAAAAAGAGGTCCAGTCTCTGTTGTCCCACTTCTGGGAGGTAATCTACAAGCCTTTGGAATTTCATGCTTGATAGGAGTGTGTTTGGGGGCCTCAGATCACTGAATAGTATAATAATATGATTTAGGGTGGGAGCTTTGGGTCATGCAGTATCAGTTCACCTCCAGAGGGGCTGGACACTGAGATCAGCAATGTGGGCAATCAATCATGCCTTCACGATGGAGCACCAATAAAAATTCTGGACAGTTAGGCTCAAATAAGCTTCCCTGGTTGGCAATGCTTTTAAAGTAATACCATTCATTATTCCATAGGGAGAGGACAACAGAAGCTCCAACACTTGGCACTTTTTGTGGACTCTGCCCTGTGTGCTTCTTCCCTTGGCTGGTTTTAATCTGTATCCTTTCCCTGTAATAAACTGTAATCGTAACCATGAGTATAACTGCTTTCAGTGAGTTCTGTCATACCTTCTAGAGAATTTTTCAATCTGTGGGTATTTTTCGGAATCCCCAACTTGCAACTAGTATCAGAAGTGTGGGTGGTCTTGTGTGGACTGTTCCCTTTAACTTCATAGTTAACTAAATTCCTATAATGATGTTCACAAAGCACTAGTAGTAACTGGTAGATGGTAAATGTTAAATTAATGAAAGCTAGGATATTAGCAGAGATACAACCTCAGGGAATATGGTTATAAAACTCTAGAAGTATTATGCCCTGAGTAAACACGAAGTCTATTATCCCCAAGCATTTCTATGCCATGTTTCTCTATAGATTCTTGTGCTTTAATGGAACCTTAACTCCTTACTAAAAACAAGTAAAAAACCTACCCTCTTTCCTATTTGCTTCTGTAAGACCCCAGATAATTTTAAAGATGTTAAACATTCTAACAATCTAGTTTAAGAAATAGCATTTACTCACCTATGCAACATTTGTGGCAGCCTTTTGTATCAGGAATCTTTGTTGTTAGAGCAAACTTTCTGAAAACATAAGACAATATCAATGTACTCCATGGCAGCCATACAGCGATTTGTGAATCAGCTGCATCAGAATCAGACAGGAAGGAGCTTTAAAAAAATTGTCTTGGACACTGACTCTACACTATCTAATTTTATAGGACTGAGGTAGGACCTGAGAATCTGTGTTATAAAACTTCCATAGGTGATTTTCATAGACAGTCAAACTTAAAAAACACTGAGCTTTTACATTCTAGATGATACACACTTTAGTGTAAACTACCTTTGAAAATTAAGACAAAGATAGTTTTTTTACTGGGCAAGGAATATTGGCGTCTTAAAAATAAACACTACTTCCCCTTACTCTCAGTAGAATCAAAATGATATTTCGTACCTTGGTAGTATGCGGTCTGGAAACCTATGAGTTTGAATATGAGCAGCTAATCCTGGTTTTTTGGCTTGTTCAAACAAAGCTATAAGATTATGGGAGTAGAGTTGAAAGGTTTTTCCTATTAAAAAAAAGGTTACTTTTATTAGAATCATTTACGGTGGAGAAATAACAATTTTCAAGTAAAAGAAAACATAATTACCTTCTAAAATGAGGAGCCCAGTGATGTTCAAAAAGCCAAGCAAAATAGAAAACACATGCAAAAAAGTTCAGTTAATACTATTTTGAAAGAATAATAGGTAAACTGATTTTTAAGCAAGGAATTGTTTCATAATATATAAAATTAGGTATATTATGACTAATAAATTATCTGGGCAAAGTAAACCCTAATGATGCCAGCACAGAAAAAGAAATTGTTAAACATTGTTGTGCAAAACTTTATGTTACAGACTGAATTACAAAGAGGCACATGTGATTATTTTAATATAACAGGGAAGATTCTATAAAATTATATTATCAATATTTCTCTGGGATAGACCTCTTTATCAAATTACCTTGGCTTGGATTAAAACTGATTGTTTTAAATATAACAGATTGTTATCCTAAGAAAAGTAAAGCAAACCAATATTATAAGCCACAGTACAAGGACAACAGGCCTACAATTTCACACAATCAAAAACATAGCCATGTTAAGTGGGGGGGGTGGGGTGGGGAGTGAGGTGGAGAAGATATGGTAAACAACTTCTTCTGATTCTTCATTATATATGGTATGGTAATATAACAACATAAAACAATATTTATATTTTTATTATTAGAAAACATAAATATATGGAGTCTTACCCTCAACAAAATTCTCTGCATTTTCTCAGAATGGAAACATTCTGCCTAACACTATACTGTCCTTCCTGTCTTCATTGCTCCTATAGATAGAGTTGGCTACCTAGCTAGCTAGGCAGTTAAACACACATGTGAATGTTTTCTCCTATTGAGTTCTGCTACCTACATTCTTTCAGTTTTATGGGTCATTTTAACTACAGTAAAAAAAACCTAATTTATAGGCTAATGTTTCCCTGCTTTCTCACAGTTATGTTATAAATATATAAGATATACCCTGTGTAATTTTAAAGCTTATTTCCAAAGACGAGTATGAGTAGGGATAAAAACAGCAAGAGTTACAGAAAAATAATCTTATATGTAAACAACTCAGAATTGTTAACTCAAACAGAATTGGCTTGATTTTCATAACAGTAATATATTAATATTTTGCTAAACAAAAGATTTGTGGGAAGCCTAATTAAAATTAAAGATTAAAGTACTCTTTTGAGGATCCTGCTTTTCAGAAACCATTTATGCAGAATCAAATAATATGCTCTTCATAAACATTGCCTTTAGCTCAAATATACATATACCTAAGGAACCTCTACTAGAGAGAAATAATAATTAACTATCTTGTATTCTACTATCAGAATTAAATCAACCAGCAAACTTCTAGGTAGCCATTTAAATCTAAAATGTAAGAAAATATTTTTTCTTAGGTAAGAAATTTTTTGGTAGGTAAGAATTCTTAAAAAGGCAAAAATACCCCCCTACCCACTCACCCCTAACAATAACCAAAAAAGAAAAACACACAAAAAATTAGAGGTTACTCTGGAATTAACTTGTTTAGCAGACTGTAAAGCATCAGTCCAAGATAGCTAATATTTAATCCAGAACATGAATTCCACCAGCAAACACTTGAATAAGACTGCACAGTTTACTAAGCACTTTGGATGTTATCTCATTTAATCCTAAGAACCTTGTGAGGCTGTTAGTGT
This sequence comes from Lemur catta, assembly GCF_020740605.2. Taxonomy (NCBI): domain Eukaryota; kingdom Metazoa; phylum Chordata; class Mammalia; order Primates; family Lemuridae; genus Lemur; species Lemur catta. The sequence continues at coordinate 44,673,676 of NC_059128.1, read as the reverse complement.
GACCTCATCACCCTCGTTTTATAAATAAGACAACTGAGGCTGAGAGAGTGTAAGTGACTTATTCAAGACCACAGAAAAAGGAAGCAGCTTGATCTTTTGCTTCTTTCCTTTCAAGTGTTAATTCCCAATGGAAGGCAGGAGTGGTGAGAGTGATGGTGGAGGAGGCTGAGTGGAAGCGACTGGCCTCAGGTGACAATCACTGTGCTATCTCTCAGGTGTTTAGATGCTGGGTGGGTTTGGGAAGTGCTATCCTAACTGAAGACAGGATCCTTCTCAAAAGTTTCTTCCCATTTTATGTGGGTAGAAAACATCCATAAGTCCTAAAATTACTATACTACATTATAGTTACCCAGAATTACAAATAACATTTTAAAATAGTGTGTATTAAAATTACGTTTCTCTGCTTGCTTATGATTTATTTTTCATTATCACATACATACCTGATAATGACATTAAAGTATTATTGATAACATACAGCCAAGTACACTTTCGTGGGAATAACTAAAGAAAAAGAAGATAATTAAAATATTTTGTCAATTCTTTGAACCCCTCAATCCTCCATATTGCAACATTCTTAAATAGTATAAAAATAACTACTTTTTATCTTTCAATAAATTACCAAAACCTTAAGGGAAAAATAAAAACCTTTCAACATGAACATGTGAATGGTACAATTTCACCCCTTTAAATATTTAAGTCATAAAAATTAAAATTGGGAGGCCGGGCACGGTGGCTCACGCCTGTAATCCTAGCACTCTGGGAGGCCGAGGTGGGTGGATCGTTTGAGCTCAGGAGTTCCAGACCAGCCTGAGCAATGAGCCGGACCCCGTCTCTACTAAAAATAGAAAGAAATTATATGGACAACTAAAAATATATACAGAAAAAATTAGCCGGGCATGGTAGCACATGGCTGCAGTCCCAGCTACTCGGGAGGCTGAGGCAAGAGGATTGCTTGAGCCCAGGAGTTTGAGGTTGCTGTGATCGAGGCTGACGCTACGGCACTCTAGCCTGGGCAACAGAGTGAGACTCTGTCTCAAAAACAAAAAAAAAAAATTAAAATTGGGGCCCATATGAATTGATTTAAAATTACCATACTTCTTTTATTTAATTTGTCCAAACTAATTTCTTGAGTTAAAACTCCTAATTACCTGTTCCATTGTTGCCTCATGTAGCTCATTGAGATTCAGTGTGTAAATACCATCTTCAGTTCCAAAAATAATGTACTGATCTAAAACAGTTCAGATGTAAATTACCAGAATTTACTATCATTTTCTGAAATCATTCACTAAAATAATGGCTTTATGTTGCAATGGCATTAAGAGTCAGACAACTGCCTACCCAGCCAAAGTAAAATTATTTTCTAAAATTCATGCCACCTTCTTTATCTTTTCCCCCAATTCCTTTCTTATTTTTAAAAGTAAATATATTCTATGTTAAGACTAACTCATTCTGACTTTATCTTATTATATAATCCTCCCTTTCAACATAATTTTCATATTTAAAAATACTTTATTAGAATATAAATTTTTTCAAGATACCTCAAATATTCTTTTGAACAATGAAACTATAAATTAAATATAAATTATAAATCATGGCACACCAGAAACAATGAGTACACCTGGTATCCAGATCTTGGTTTCTAAATACTATTTTCCACTAACAAGAACCAGGGCTTCTTAGAGAAAAGACAGATTCCAATTCTGGGACAAGGAAAATAGAAGATGAGCCTAGAAATCTTGCTGTCCCCAACAGTAAGGAAGTGCTAAAAGAATGATGAGGACATTTCAAACAAAATAACACAGGAGCTCCCACTGCTCAAAAATTCTGGAACAATTTAAGTGTAAAAATAAATAATAGTGATAGATCATATTTCACTAAGAATTCATGAGTACATACTAATTAAATATATAAATAAATAAATGGGAAAGAAAGGAAATTGTCTATGAATGTTAATGGACCATCAATGGATGCTAAATCTAGTGGGTGAAAGTCTAATGATCAAGAAGAAATTTATAAACATAGTTTCAATATATTTCCATATTAATTACTTATTAATTAGAAAGGGAAAAATAGTAACTTGACAGTGGAGAAAGCTAATGAATGCCACCTTAACCAACAGGTCAATGTTAACATTGCTAGTATTTGGACAAGCTGATATCATGTGCCTCCTGAACTGATGCACTGAGAAGAGCAAAATAACATTTCTGTGTTTTTCCCACCAAACGTGAATAACCTGCTCTAAACACGAAGACTTATCAGACAAACTCAAATTAAGGGACATTCTACAAAATAAGTGGGCTCAAAAATGTCAAGATCAGGAGAGGTTGAAATATTGTCCTAGACTAAAGGAGACTAAAGAGACATGGCAACATGTGATCTTCAACTGGATGTTGGACTGGGAAAATAAAAATTGGATGGAAACTATAAAGAACATTATTGGGACAATTAATAAAATTTAAATATGGACTTTGGATTAAAAATAATAGTATATGAAGGATAAATTTCCTAATCTTTTTAACTATGCTATAGTTATATGAGAGATAATTCTTTTTCCTAAGAAATACACACTGAAGTACTTGGGGTAGAGGAGAGGATGATGACGTCTCCAACTTATGTGTTCAGAACAAAAAAGGATATATAGATAGAAATTGGTAAAACAAATGGGGCAAAACAAAAACAATTAATGATTTTGAGTATATAGGAATTTCTTGAGCATATAACTCTTATGTAAGTTTGAAATTGTATCAAATAAAAACTTATAAACAAATAAAAACATTACTGTTAAAAATATCTTTTTCTTGGTTATACTTTCTAATAGTGGCATTTAAAGCAGATCATTATATGACCTGTTGTTACTGTGTTGATGCAGAAACAAACATTTCCTGAAACCCAATACTGACTAACTTCTGTTTGCTAATTGACACTCAGGTAGGATCCTTCCTTGCAACAAGGTATGAGGAGCATTCACGTTACAAATGATCACACTGAAAATCAAAGGTGTTAAGTTTGTTTTCCAAGTCACATGGTAATGACAGAGGGGTAATTCAAACCCAGACTTATTTGATTCCAAATTTTTGTCTCTAGATATTATGCTTCCTCATCTTAAAAATACAGTCTAAATTTTTAAAAAATAAATTATGGCCGGGCGCGGTGGCTCACGCCTGTAATCCTAGCACTCTGGGAAGCCGAGGCAGGTGGATCGCTCGAGGTCAGGAGTTCGAGACCAGCCTGAGCAAGAGTGAGACCCCGTCTCTAGTAAAAATAGAAAGAAATTATCTGGACAACTAAAATATATATAGAAAAAAAAATTAGCCGGGCATGGTGGCGCATGCCTGTAGTCCCAGCTACTCGGGAGGCTGAGGCAGAAGGATCGCTTGAGCCCAGGAGTTTGAGGTTGCTGTGAGCTAGGCTGACGCCACGGCACTCACTCTAGCCCGGGCAACAGAGCAAGACTCTGTCTCAAAAAAAAAAATAAATAAATAAAATAAATAAATAAATAAATTATTATTTTGACCTCATTTCAGACTTGCAGAAAAGCTGTAACAGTAAAAATAATTCCTGAATACCCTTAACATAAATTCCACAAATGTTGAACATTTACTACTTTATTGATCCTTCTTTCTCTTTCCATTCATACATTTTTTTGTTTTCTGAACTGTTTAAGTTACGAGCATGATGCCACTTTAGTCCTAAATATTTCAGTTTGCATTTCTTAAAAAAAGTCTTATATAACCGTAAGACAGTAATACTGAAATAATACTATTATCTAATCTATAAACCTTACTAAGATTATAAATTGTCCCACTAATGTCCTTTTATAGTAAAAGAAAATTCCAAATTAAGGATGCAATCAGTTGTAATGTCTGTTTAGATTTTTTAATCAAGAATAGCTCCTAGGCACTATTAAATTTTAATGCCTTTAAATCAAAACCCCATTTACCTATTTAGGTTGCTGCAGTTCCTATCCAATTTAGTCCCTAAAGTCAGATTTTTAAACAACTTCAGTTCACTGATCATAAAGATTCTTTCTCACAACAAATATTTTATTGGAGATGTATATAAAATTCAAACATTTTACCTTTTGTATCAGGATGTATCCAGGATGTTGCACAATTAATTTTCAAAGGGCAGCCATCAAAAACTTTTGAAAAACATGCTCCCATCTTATTTATAAAGAAAGAAATTTGACTTATTTGATTAGAAAATTTTATATATTCTTAGAAAATAGCTAAGATTATGAAATGCCAAGCTTACTGTTATTTGCATATACTTGTGGCTTCATTCCCCCCCCAAATTCGTATTTTGACATAATTTATTCTTTCCTTTTGTAATCCACTACTTTAGGGCAAAAATATCAAACTTTTACCATAACATACATATATGTCAATGATATAGTCTAGGAATTTTAAGTTACTACTTTTTTTTTTCATGACTAACAATTATTAATGTGAAACAATGGATGATTTTATTCAGCAACATTATAGTAATTATAACTGCAGTATGACTCCATAATAGTCATAACAGACAAAAAGACCAATATTTTATACTATATATTAGACTTTTGCTGAATAAAAAAGTATAATTTATAAAGCATCCATTCATATGATTCGCTGAAGCACCTTACAGATTAGTTCCATTGAAGGGCCAGAAAAAAGGCATTAACATAAGCTTCCGTGTATCTAGTTCAATGTGAAATGGTTTCAGGGGTAGAAAGATAATTAACCCACACAATGAAGAGGACACAGTACTAGTCATGTCATCACATTAACATTAAATTGGCCTTTGTAAACTAATCTGAGGACTCAACTCCCAGTATTTATAAAAAGTGGAACACTGCAAATTCTAACACATTCACTCAAATTAGGATACATGATTTAATCCATGGTATATCTAAATCCATTTTATACCTTTCTATTTTTTGATATCCTTACTTTCAATGGCTCAAGATACTTGATAGCCAATACACTGCTTCTTCTAAAGAGATAAAAAATGACAAATAGTTCACATAAAAATATTACTTACCAGCACTTTTGGGGTGGGTGGAAGGCCATTGATGGCTGGTTTCTGTAGGAAAAATAATGTTTAATACTGTAAGACCTCCTAAGCCTTAAAAAACAAAAAATTTTAGTCATATAGAAATTCAGTTATTTGAATTCTTGAATTAGACAGACTATGTTCCTTACATGATAAATATAGTATTAGTTACAACTCATCACTAAATGCCTATTATACCTACAGGGAAGTCTCGCTTCTCCTTTTTTCGTGGTAACTGTGGTGCTTGTGCCGATCCTTCTGTATTTTCACTAATCAGTTTTGAAATACCATCACCATTTCCTAAAGAGAATCATGGTTAAAAGGTGAATGACCGTTCAAATAAGTACTTTCTTTGAAAAATAATTTTCCCTTTACCCCACTACTTGTCTCCCCTTTGGGTGATCCTTTACTGAGGAACATTCTCTACTGTCAGATGAATTATTAATAATTTACCTTTGGTACCTTTCTCTACATTCTGTAGAGGCAGCACTGCATCTTTAGCAGTGGCCTTGATCCACGAAAAGAACAAATGTTTTTCCACATTGTGAGGAAAAATGAAATCAGACCTACTGACACTGATATTCAAGGCCTTTTATAATTGACCTTTTTAGTTCTATCTTCCAGTATATACCCCTTAAGAGCTCACACTTCTACCATAATAGACTGTACTTCAAACACAATTCAGATTTTCCTGCTTCAGTGATTTGCTCATTCTTACTTTCTAAGAATGCTCCACCTATTGAAGGTTCACCAAGCCCTTTAATACCCTGTACGAGCCACTTCCTCTATTTCCTATCCTTATCTCCCTCAGAAATCTCTGGTCTTCTATTACATACAGGTAATTATTTTAGAAGACACTTACACAAGCTATCTTTCTTAATGTTATGTGTGTACGGGTATAACATCTGCTTATAGACCCTGAACTTCTCGACAAGAACATGCATTCATCCTTTTAGATCCTATAATAAATATTTAACAAGAGATAAAATTAGGGTTGAAGTAGACTGAATCTATTATAGCTCATCGATGGGGAATTAAAGAACCTTTCACAAAGCTTTAAACTGTAATAGGACTGACTAAAGAAAAAAGATATTCTTTAAAATAGGAATAAAATGGCTTTCTTTCCAGTCTTCACTTTGATTTATTTACCCAGACCACACTATCTAGCCATATGCACTCCCCAGTGGCTGACACTGCTAGTCATACCAATAGAGGAAATCTCTGCTACAGGACCACAACTTGGGCTACTCTGTCTTCTGAGAATTTGAGGAGCTCTGTTCTCTGAATCAGGACAACGTTTTATGGTTGATGCCTTTTCTTCATCTGGGAAGTTGTCTTCAGCATAACTGTTTATCCTTGGCTAGTGGTACAAAGACAAAAAAGTACTTTTAAAAAGGCTGGAAAAAAAGGAGTAATGCTTAATTATCATTAGGCATCAAAGACTTTAGGGAGAGGGGTACACCTATTTTCTTTCTTGTATATGGTTCAATTTACTGGGTTATTTAAGAAAAGTAAGTAAGAGTTGAGTTACTGTCCCAACATAAGTATGAATTAGCCATGTGATTTTTAATCAGCCCTAACCCAAAACTGAAAAAATTTTTATACCTAATAAAATTATACAAACAATTCACAAATAACCAGAAACAAACAAGGAAAATGACTTAATGAAGCATTACTCTACAAATGTCAAACTGTAGTAATAAAGTGATGACAAACAATGAACTCTCTATCCTCCATTTAGTCAAGTATTTTCTCAAATGAGCAATAACTTTTGTCTTTTTTTAATAGCTATTAAAAATATTATAATTGTCATTAAATCTTTTTTTACCATATATTTTACATCTTTATACCCCCTCCTGAAGAAAACTGTATTCAACTAAAATATATTAAGGAGAATTTTGAAAAAACCTCAAAATTATTTTAAAATTTAATTATTTATTATTTAAACAAAGACTGATTATTCAAAATTCTTAAGTAGCTCACCTTAGGAGGTAGGGGAGGTGGTATTGCACGTTTTGAGGTTGATCTAATACAAAGAAAAATGTAATTTAGATGGTGATAAATGGTCATATCCTAAAACACAAAGATACTGTTAAATGTGTATTAAAATTTGTTTATATACAGAGGATATAAAAGACAACTACATTGTGAACATAGAGTATAAAACATTTAGGAAGACCTAAGATCTCATATTGTCAAATTATATGATCATAAAATAGAGATTTTATAAAGTTGACACAGTCTTTGGTACTGTACGGTCATGCTTTGCTATATTTAACATGTAATAAAAACTAATTAAAACTTACTTTGTAAAAAAAATAGACTCAATTTCAGAGTTGGAACCCATAGATTCAAATGGCTATGTCATCAAACTCTTTGCTATTCAAGTGTGGTCCTCAAACCAGCAACACTGGCATCATCTGGGAACTTTTATAAATGCACCCTTTTGACCTACTGAATCAAAACCTGCATTTTAAGATCTCCAGGTTATTAACAGGCATATCAAAGTCTGAGAAGCACTGATCTAGCCCACTGGATCCACACAATTATCTATGGTCACTGCAATCAATCAGGAAACTTTCAGGATTCTTAGGTTCCAGTCCCAAAGACTGTATTCTATAGAAGGGCTTGGCAAACGTTTTCTATAAAGGGCCAGGCAGTAAATATTGGCTCTGCCAGGCATATAGTGGTCATTACTATGGAACTCTGCTATTGCAGTATAAAAGCAGCCATATATATACATAAACTAATGAGCATAGTTGTGTTCTAACAAACCTTTATTGATGAACACTGAAATTTTAATTTTCTGTAATTTTCATGTGTAATAAAATATTATTCTTTTGACTTTTTTCCAACCACTAAAAAATGCAAATACCATTCTAAGTTTGTAGGCTATACAAAATGATTAGGTAATGGGTCACATTTGGCCCACTAGTCACAGTTTGCTAACCCCAAATCTTTAGGCCTAGTATGGGGACCCAGGAATCTGTATTTCCAAAGAGCTCTTTAGTCAACTGCAGTGCACAAATATGTTAAGAACAACTTATTTAGGCCAGTCCCCTCAGTTAATTGTTCAGGGAAGGCAGGTCTAGAATATGAAGTAACTACACTGGAGAGATGAAACGGAGTTTTTTGACTTCTGCTACAGTATTTTTTTCCTATGATAACACGACTCATCTTTCAGTATATTATCAGCACACACAATATACTCTGATTTAAAAAAAAAACAAACCCAAAACCTTAATGATCAGTACATGTTGCTTTTTGGTAATAAAAAAAAAAAAGCCAGAAGCTTTACACTGACAAAAGGCATAGCACAACTTTTTTAAGAATGAAAATTAAGGTTTATTAGAATAAATCACTTTGCCTCTAATGTTTTTCTTATGTAATTAAGTAAAATATAGTTATTAAATTAGAAAACAACTTACTTGCCAGTATTTGCACCATCAACAAAAGGATTCCACTGTAATAAAAAGTTTGGGTCTGATGATAATCCCTGTGAAGACACAAAATACAGTTTAAAATGTTACTTTATAACAGATATTAAGGATTTTATTTGATTCAAGAAACTACTCCAGGGTCATGAATATTAATCATTTTGGCATTTAATCACTTTTTTAATCTCCAGCTAGATTAGCTTTGTCATTTGACATATTTAGGTCAATGACTCATTATCAGTTGACTTGAACTTAGGAAATTCCATGAACATACTAAATATAGCTTCAAATGTGACAAGGTCTCTTTACCAATATGCTAGTATATTGTGAAGCAAAAGAGAAAAAAAAAAAACCAACCTTGAATTATCTGCATCACTACTCCATTAGCATGGACACCTAAATATCATATTATCATCATTAATTTGTTGGTACTACTACTTTTCCCTATTAGCATGGAAACTGAGGATTTATTACACAGCAACACATAGAGTAAAAAGAACACTACTTCCAAATGTTAAGGATAAGGAGGTCCATTAACAGAAGACAACTACTCTAAAAGGTAAAGCTTAAAAATAAAATAGATATTAAGGTAATTTCTAGGCTAACTTTAATAATATCTTGACCTATTACTTCTTTTAGATAAGCAAAGGATTAATAACTAAATAGTAATCTCAAAATAAGAGTAATGGTTAAGAAAACCAGCTATGTTAACAAATAGCAACGTGGTGCAAGGCAATAGTCTTAGCTACTTGGGAGGTTGTGGTAAGAGGAGGATCACTTGAGCCCAGGAGTTTGAGGCCAGCCTGGGCAACAAAGCAAGACCCATCTCAGAAAAAAAAAAAAAAAAAAAGGGAAGGAATTAAACAATGTAGAATTTACCATAAATCTAACAGATTCAATAAGAAAAAAGGTCCTGAGAGCTTAAAGCTGAGCATCAAATTCCATGTATTTAATAATATCATGTAAATCCTTCAAAAGACTCAGGAAGGTCAAAGTGAATTGTTGAAATAGTGTATTACCTTGAACCCTAGTCAAAATACACCTAACTATAAACTTATTCAAACTTTAATATGTGAAAAAATTATCAAAATTGATGCTTAAAACAGTGTATTACTTTGTTCCCTAATCAAAGCATACCTAAGTTTTCTTGAGGGAAAAAAAAAAAAAAAAGTTTTTTTTTTGAGACAGTCTCACTTTGTTGCCCAGGCTGGAGTGCAGTGGCCCATTCAAAGTGTAGTGTAACTTCCAACTCCTGGGCTCAAGCAATCTTCCCACCTCAGTGTACAGAGTAGCTAGGACTACAGGTATATGCCACCATACCTGGCTAATTTTTTTATTTTTTGTTGAGACAGGATCTCACTATGTTGCCCAGGATGGGCTTGAACTCCTGGCCTCAAATGATTCTCCTGCTGCGGCCTCACAAAGTGCTGGGGTTATAGGAGTGAGCCACCACACCCAGCCTAGTGTTCTCAAATATTAACGTGAAAAAGTTTTTTAAAAGTCACAGTTCTTACCATTTCATCCCGTGCTTCTGTTTCTTTTCTCAGAGGAGGTTCAAACTGTAATTTGTCAACTGCAAAATATATAACAGATATTTACAAACTCAGCAGCTTAAAGGGCTAATCTTGGAAAATCAATGAGAAGCTTGCATTTTGTTGGGGGAAGAGAAGAGGGGAAAGATGAAAAAACAAAAATCTCTTGTTTATTTATTTATTTTTACTATAACATAATTTAGGTTTACCAATAGAAAGTAACAATCTGGGATCTTCCTAACATTTCTACTTAATTCTTGGTTGGAATCAGGAAATTAAATAGTACTTTTTGCATAAAAGAGATTTTTAAAAATTCATGAAAAGTAGATAACTAAAGGAAAAGTTTAAGGATTTTCTCTATACTGTAGACTCCGTTTTGAGACTACTTTAAGCTCCAGCTTCATGGCAGAGATGAACTAAGAAAAATAACCTATAAATTATTTAAAAAGAACAAATGACTTCTGCTAAATTAAATGTTACAATGGTGTTCAAGGAATCTAATATCATATTTTGCTAAACATTTATTTTATTTGGCCTGGTCAGATTGATTTCAGAATTATTCCAAATATTCAAAGAGTAACCACTTTTATATGAAATATTCCAAAACAGAGAAAAGGATAGTTTATTACTCATTATAAAGTATGTAGAATTTTAAAATTCTAAAATCTAATGTGACTAAAAGGCCAAAAAAATTTTTTTAAACACTCATACCTGCATCATAGAAACGCAAGATTCCAAAATACGATCACAGTAAACAAAATACATTTAGAAAGCACTTTTAAATAGGATCCAGTTGTCCTTATCCCTAAAAACAAGATTTGTAAAAAGCAATACAAAGTACTGACATAATTCATCACATTAAATAAAAACAGTGAGTCATAAAATTTTCAATAAAAGATTGAAAGACATTCCATAAAGTATAGAACCTACTTTTAAAAACAATGTAAAATAAAAAGCTCTCGTCATTAATGACTTATTTAACATAATTTTAAAAACATTTTAATTCAAGAACCACTACTATAATTCATGAAGAACTACTTTACTCTTTTGAGACACAGACGAGCTAAAGTTTGTGTAACAACTAGAAATACTGGCAAGCAGGTCTAGAGATGCATTATAAAAGGCATAAATATGGAAATACCACTTTAATGGTAAGGATTATATATCTAGCGAATTTTAAAACTTAAAATAATTCCTAGAGAAAATGAGTCTCATAAATTTGGATTAAAGATACAATGAAGACTGGCCTCGCACTTTGGGAAGCTAAGGCCCAGGAATTTGAGGTTGCAGTGAGCTATGATGACGCCACTACACACTCTAGCCCATGTAATAGAATGAAACCCTGTCTCAAAAAAGAAAAGAAAGAAAAAGAAAACAGACAGTGAAATGTCAACAACATCCCAATATACCAGTATCAGTAATTAAAAATAAAATGAGAAATTTTATGTATAATTGGATAAAAAATTTTTCTTTTTTTTTTTTTTAAGAGACAGGGTCTTACTCTGTCGCCCAGTGCACTGTAACTCCAACTCCTGGGCTCAAGCGGTCCTCCCACTTCAGCCTCTAGAGTAGCTGGTACTACAGGTGTGCACCACCATGCCCCACTAGTTGTTTTTGTAAATACAGGGTCTTGTTTGTTACCTAGGCTGATGTTTTGTTTTAACATGTAGGGAAAGGTATCCTTAAAAAAAAAGCAAATTCTTTATGACTCCCCTAAAATCACTGTAGCTATGATTTACAGCACAGAATTCTGAAGCCTCTAATTTTTGTTCTGTGTGATAGACTGGACCCTCAAATTTTTTTTTTTTTTTTTAAGAAATCCCTGATAGTGCCTTTGGATACATTCTTGGCCCATGAAAATAAAATAGTGGGGAGGCCTTCTATTATATATCCTCATTAATCTCCAAAAGATGATATGGTTCTGGCCATATTGAAGTAACAGGAATTGAACTTACCCTTCTGCTATAAACAACTACATACATGTAACACACACACACAGGTGTGTGTACACACAAACTAAAGCAACTGTTTTAAGGCAATGGATGACATCATAGGGCTGTGATCCTTGAGAGAAGGGAAATACATGGTGGTAATATCCACATTCACCCTGGCTTTCCACCTGGGGACACTTTCCAAACTAGGGCACAAGAAAGTAGAGCCCAAAGAGAGAGTAGCAGTCTCACTGGGCAGGGGAAACAAAGATTGAAATTTGGGGCTACTTAGGTTGTGGGAATTTCAAGAGTAGAGTACCAGAAATAAGAAAGCTGTACAAAGAATGCACTGCAGAAATATGCAAAAGAGTCTCTTTAAATCTTTGACTGAATACTAAGAGCCAAGCAAACTCTGCAAGGTATCTCAGAAAACAGCTGACAGAGTACTGTGAGCTTCTGGAGATCCCACAGTACCAGGAAAAATATCTGAGTTTCTACAAAAGGAAAGATCTTGCTGAATACTCTAGTAAAACCTGACATAAGCCTCAAAAGAATCCAGTTGACATACTAGGTAATTAACTCTTCAGAGAAAGAGAACAACACTCTTTAAAGAAAGAGGACAAAGTCCAGACATTCAACATTGTATTACATCATCCAAGAGATAAGACATATGAGGAAGCTGGAAAACAGAAATCATAACTAGGTAAAAAAAAATAATAGAAATAGACTCAGAGATGACACAGATGTTGAAATCAGCAGACAAGAATTTTAAAACAGCTATTATAAATGTGTGCAAGGATTTAACAGAAAAGAAGGATACAACTGGTGATCAGATGGAATATTTCAGTAGAGAAATATAAATTATATATCTATATAGATAGATAGATATAGATACATGATTGAAAGTTTAGATCCAAAAAATACTGTATCTGAAATAAAGTCTACTGGATGGGCTTAATAGCAGACTGAACATTATAGAAAAAAAGATCCATGAACTGGAAGGCAGGGCAATAGAAATGAAACTGAAGTACAGAGAACAATGAAGTACATGTGGATATGGGGAACAGGGAGGGAGAACAAAGCCTGACCTGTGAAACAACATAGGGTGGTGTAACATATAACTGGAGTCCCAAAAGCAGAGGAGAGAGAGTGGGGCAGAAATTTTGAAGAAATAGTGACTAAACATTTTCCAAATTTGAAAAAAGTACATGTGGATATGGGGGACAGGGAGGGAGAACAAAGCCTGACCTGTGAAACAACACAGGGTGGTCTAACATATTAACTGGAGTCCCCGAAGCAGAGGAGAGAGAGTGGGGCAGAAATTTTGAGGAAATAGTGATTAAACATTTTCCAAATTTGATGAAATATATCAACCCATAGATCTAAGCTCAATAAACCCAGGATGGAACAAACACAAGAAAACTGCACCTAGACACATCACAAACTGCTAAAAAATAAAAGCCACAAAAGTTTCACACTGCATCACCTCATATCTTTTTTTAAAAAAATCTGAATTGATGTTATGAATTGGGCTGTAATCCGCAGCTTAAAAAATACTGATGTAGAGAAACATATGGGTATGTTATACTTCAGATGATATTTCATAAATAGTTTTTCTGTCAACAAAGGCTTTTGTTTGGTAATTATATATCTATTTCTACATAGATAAAGCTTGTCAAAAAGCCTGAACTATAATAATAGCAAAAAAAAAAATTGCTTGAATATGTGCTTCCTAGCTGGGAAATCTCTACCTCTCTAGAGATGGAAAAACTCACTTCCCTAGAATTGTTACTAAGGAGATTTGTTAGGACAATACAGACAATCCTTGACTTAAGATGGCTCAACTTGCAATTTTTCGACTGTATGATGGTGCAAAAGTGATATACCTTTAGTAGAAACTGTACTGTGAATTTTGATCTTTTCCCAGGCTAGTAATAATATATGGTACGATACTCTCTTGTGATATTGGGCAGTGGCAACAAGCTGCAGCTCCCAGTCAGCCATGCTGATGTTCAGTGTTCTGAGCATGTTTACGGTAGGCTAGGCTAAGTATGATGTTCAGTGATTAGGTGTGTTAAATGCATTTTGGACTTATATTTTCAACTTATGATGAGTTTATTGGGACATAATCCTATTGTAAGTAGAGGAACATTTGTATGTATTACATTGCTTTTAGCACCCTTAGTTTTCAGGTGAGATAAAAAGGACAAATGGAATTTTCAAACTTAAGTTGGGTAAACTTTCAGAAATACTTAAGACTTCTTCAGCCTAAAGTATTTTGTTTTGTTTTTTTCTTTGCCTGAATGATGGTGAGGTCAATTCCCCTGGAGCCCACTGACTCTCTCTCAATGAAACAAAAACTGAGCATTCCATACATTGGGGAATACTGCCCCCAACTCTGAAACTCATATGGTGCATACAGTTTTATATTCAAACAGGTCCAAAGCAGGTCCAAAGCACTTCCTCTGAAACAACTTTTACATGATTTAAAATTCAGAGACTGTCTTCTGGAACACTGCCCTCCTATCTCAATAAATAGAATCTTGCCAGGTAATGTTAATAACTAATACAACGGTAAAACAAGAATGCATTCATGTCTCTCAATGTCATACACCATTGCTAAATCACTGGAAGACTGTCCTAGCAAGACACCTTAAACTGGAGATGACAAAGAATCCTTCAGAAGCAGATGACTACAAAAAGAAGACAGCTTCTACTCAAGTCTGTTGGACAAGCTGATAATTACATCAAGTGGAACATCTGCCCAGACCCATGGAACAAGATGACTGGAGCCACTGGTTATCTTACTTTAATCTGCATACTACAGTACTTTATTTTCTTAACCACATTTTTTTTCCTCTTTGCCAGTTGAAGGTTTTGGCTTCTCGATAGATACTTGTTATCTTTTCATTATGATACCTGTAGAGTATCCAGTCTTAATATTGCTCTTTGCAGCCTTAGTCAGTCTAGGGTATGAGTCTAACAATCCGGCTAAAATTCACTCATGAGTCAGCTAAAGTCATACAACTAAACCTGACTGTTTGGCTTGTACTTTTTTTGTGAATACCTCCCATTTTTCTTTGGTGTCAATTCTTTGTAATTAGTTGGTTTCCTAGGTAATTGGACTCATCCACTAATTGACTTTTCAGATGACAAATACATTTTTAAAATTAGGTAATTTAGTTAATACACTGATACCTGAATCAGACTGAGAAAGTAAAGAAATCTGCCTTGTTATTTAGCAGGCTGGGAGGAAAGACCAAAAAAATCAAAATGCAAAATTAACAAGAAACAATGTTTCTCCTTAATGTTCTGCATATGCATTAAGTTTCATATAAAGACTCTCTCTCTAAGTTATATTACTTCTCACTGAGAAATCTCACTCTCTAAAATCATAGACTACCAGAAACTTTGCTGTATGAAATCATATTCATTAGAACTAATCATCCTATTCTTGCCTGCAAGATATAAGTCGCTGACACAGAGAAGTGGACTCAGTTTCCAACCCAGATGAATAAAGGTGTTTCTGAACACAACACTTCACGTTTCCTAAGAAATATACTCCCAGGTCTATTTTACAGCATACACCCGATGTTTACCCTTCCATACACAACCCTACTTTGCTTTAAGCCATCACTTAAATTTCACATGAACTCCACTCTTTCCAAAATCCTATACTTCTTTTCCTTTGTTTGATGAGATGTTCTGGTATGTATTCTCCCTCATTGCAAAGAGTTAATAAACCTGACTTTGCTGGACTATACATTTGTCCCTCGTGGTCTTAGACTGATTGGGCCAGGTTCATAATTATTTATGTCTGATAAAAACACATAGTAAGAATGTTTACAGTAGTCATACTAGCCAAGAACTGAAAACAAATCAAATGCTCATCAATGTATAATCACACAATGGAATATTACACTACAGTGAAAAGAGTCAACTGTTATTACACATGACATGAATGACTCTCAGAGACATGATGTTGAGCAACAGAAACCAGGCACTAAAAGATGTGTATTGTATGATACCATTTGCCTGAAGGTCAAGATCAGATTTAAAAAACCAGTCTATGTGAAAGAGATAAGAATAGTGATTATCCTGGGCAGAGGGAGGGCAGGGGAGTATAGGATGGAAAGGGTACTAATTGTGATGGAGCATGAGGGAGCTTTCTGAGATTCAGATAATGCTCTATGTTTTCAGCTGGGTGCTAGTTATTTGAGTGTATACATATTTAAAAATTCATTCTGCTACTGCAGGATACTTAAGATTTGAGTATTTTACTATACGTAAGTTACCAGCTCAATTTTAAAAAATGGAAACAAAAAACAGAATAGAACTGACTAGGTCTGTATAAAATCTATTTAACGAACAAAAGCAAAGCTGTAAAATACTTCTAATAGACATAAAAGAAACTGGTAAAAATTTAAAGCAAATCATCAATAACCTCTACTCTACTCCACTACTTTCTATCTGGTACTTGAAGTACACAGAGCTCACTCCATGAGGATGTTAGTACTCTGGGTGCTTATGAAAGAACTAAATCTTGAACTTATCTCTGAAAAAGCCTATTTTGGTTAAGAAGATTGAATATCATAAAGACATCAACTCTCCCAAAGATAACATATAAATTTAATGAGATCTCAGTAAAAATACTGAGAAATTTTAACTAGATAAGCTGATTCTTAAGTTTATTTAGGGAAAATGCAATAGCCAAATATAATAGTAAAAAAGAACAGCAACAAGGTATATATGTATATGTGTTGGGGAGGGGTAGGGAGTAGGAGAATTAGTCCAAAAGATTTTTAATGATATTATAAAGATATAATAATTAAAAGTATGCTACTAGCACATGAATTACTATTATTGCAATAGAATAGAATTTCCAGAGAGAGCCCTAAAATATGTATGGGAATTTAATATAAAGATAGCATATCAAATCCATGCATTGAGACAAATGGGTAGTCATCTAGAAAGAAACTAAAGTTGAATCCATACCTCATACCTTCCACCAAATACTTTAATACCAAACATTTAAAAGGATTTAAATATTTAAAAAGTGAAACCGCAAAAGTACAAGAAAAAATAGGAAAATTCTTTCGTAACTTTGGAATCAAGAAAGCCTTCCTAAATATGACACAAAATGCAAAAACTATATAAGAAAGGATACATTCGACTACATTAATGGAATACTACACAGCTGCATACAACAAAGAATATAGCTTTATAATGAAATATCAACTTTGCTACTTTTCTGTCTGGTATTTGAGGCCCATAGAGTTCACTTCAGATTGCACAAGTCGATAACAGCATAAGAAGATATTGTCATTCTGGAACTAACAAAGACACTAAATTTTTAATTATTGCCTTACTTATGAAAAGGCCTGACAAACAACTGATATGGGAAAGACATTCCTATTCTCCAGTGACTTAGATTTCTAAAGCTAGAGATATTTGAGCTCAAGAAAACTCAGACTTAAACAAAATGCTCATCTGTAATAATTCTAGTCAGCCCAAATAGTTAATGAATTATTTTCTCCTATTATGGTTTACAATTTTATTTGTATTTCGTTAGTCCTATATCTTATTTTACTGTAATGTAATTTAAATCTCTTGGAACAAGTATGCACTTAAGTCAATAAACCCAAACCTAAAACTTCTTTACAAACTTGTTCTAAATTAATACAACTAAAGTGACAAATATTGATAAAAATTTTCATCTGTCAATGATTAATTTATTACATTAAAAAAATCAATGTCATCTCTTAAATATTTGTTTTAGAAAAGATTCATCTTAGTGTTAATCTGACTAAAAAAACTGAAACTAATCCAAACTGTTCAATAAGATGAAACTGGCTAATTATAATATATCAACAAATGCAAGAGAATGTAACCATTAAACAATAGTTATAAAGTCTACACTAATATATGGAAAATACTTCTATTATTAAGTGAAATTTTATGTATAGCAAAAATTCAGCCACATAAAAATACGCATAGAAAAACATAAAAGAAATTCAGCAAAATATTAACTATGGTTGGCTCTGGGTGATGTGATTACATGCAATGTTAATACTCTATATTTTTTTCTTGCAAATTTTCAGCAATGGGCATGATTATTTCCATAATTAGAAAATAGAAACTACTCAAAAATTACAAATCAAGGGAATTTCATCAAAACCAGAAGAGCAACCCCTATTTTAGAAGCATTCTGATATGCTAAGTATGTAGCCTTAATTAATCTGAGATTTTATTATTCCATAAAAAAAATACAAGAACACCCAGATCAACCCTCCAAAACCACCAATGGAAAATGTATACCAGACACATACAATTTATTTCTGAAGCTGTCCGTTCAGCTCTGGCATTCCTGTTTGTAGATCTAATGGTGTGACGGATGATTGCATGGGGCTGTGGATATAAGCATAATATACATATAATTTTAAAAATTTCAACAATAAAGTTAAAACTAAAAGATCAAACTTTCTCTTTTTAATTAAATGGTCATTTATTGATAAATATTATCTACTAATAAATTATAGGATAAACATAAAACAAATACAAGGAACACTAAAATACTTTAAAAGTTTATTCACTTGTTCCATATTTACACTGTGTAAAATACTGAAGGGATTCAGAGAAAGAGACAAATGTCCTCATAGAGCATATAGTCTAGGAAGACACAAATACTTAAAAGATTAGAAAATGATAAGTGTCATTCATTAGGAAGGTAAGTAGATTACTATTAAAGCTTAGAGGAGGGTGAAATGACTTTGACTTGAAGAAATATAGAAGTTCTTCATAAAAGCTGTAATCTCATTTGAAGATTGAAGTGCCAGTAGGCATTATTAGACATGCAGCAATGTGTGAAAAGAATTCTGGACAGCAGAAAGAATATAAACAAAGTGATGAAAGAAAGAACAGGAAATTGTGGAGTGTTCATAAGAGGTGGGGACTGGTTATTATTTGGCTACAGTGAAGATTAGGTGACAAGATGAGAAAGCCAGAAAGGCAGACACGGGGTGAGCCAGATCATCAAAGGCTCTAAGAGTCAAGCTAGGGCTCTCAACTCAATTTTCTTGGCAAAAGGAGTTTTTTTGGAGATTTTACACCAAGGGAGTGGCATCACCAGAGTCAGCTTTAAGGGTAATCTGATGCTGTTTTACTTCATGTGTTTAAAAAAAAAATCTGATAAGTACATAAGAGAGTATGGAGGGGAGAAATATTGGATACAGGGAAATTGAGTAAGAATACTGTAGTAATAAGCTACATGAGAAGCATACTACTTCCACTCTCCTGTATGAGCTTCTGTTCCTTTGAAGTTATTAGGCCTTCGGTTCAACCCCCATCTACCAAATTTCTGATGATCCACTGTCATTCACTGATGGCTCTCAAAGTGGCTCATATGTTTTTTTCTCCACTTCTAGACCCATCATCATACCAAGGGACTTCAAAAGCCCATGAGGATCCATTGTTCTGGACTTCAGTTTTCTGACTTCACCGCTAAAGGCATTCTTACATACTTCAATGTATTCTCCACTGCTAAGAGCACACCTTGGACCTGTCATCAGCTCTGATAAACGAATTCACACTATACTCAAAATCTCTGATCCTTTGGGCTTACTCTCTCACTTTCTCCCATTACACTTGTTTAATCTTCCTACTGGAGTACCAAGTCCAGTGATCCATTAATTTCTCACTTTCCATCAGCATCTCTCATATCTTCACTTTTCTCTCTATCCAGTTTGTATCTAGTGGTCCATAATTTCAAGCAATCTCTTGCCAATATCCTAAATTCCCTTTGCTTCATTGTTTTTTTTTTTTTTTTTTTTTTTTGAGACAGGGTCTTGCTCTGTCACCCGGGCTGGAGTGCAGTGGCACAGTGTTAGCTTACTGCAATCTGCAACTCCTGGACTCAAGTGACCCCCCCCACCCCACTGCCGCCTAGCTAGAACTATAGGTGTGTGCCACCACATCCGGCTAATTTTTAAAATTTTTTGTATAGAGACAGGTTCTCACTATGTTGCTCAGGCTGATGTTGAACTCTTGGCCTCAAGTCATTCTCCTGCCTCACCCTCCCAAAGTGCTGGGATTACAGGTATGAAGTACTGTGCTCAACCCCCCAATGTCTTTCATGGCAAAATGCCAACCCCAGATAAACTCAACTAGTTACCTATATGTTTACATCCGGAGTATCAATCACTGCTAGAGTAAATTACAAAGCAGAACACACCGGCAATTCATCTCATCTGAGCCCTCAACTTTGCTTTAGTCATTTAACTCATCCATTCTCCTCAATTACTATTTCACACCTTCTCTGTGCTCTTCGAATCTATCCATTTTCCTTCACACTTTTAGATGACCTTGCTACTCACTTCACAGAGAAAATAGAAATTATTAGCTACACTATCAACCATCCTCCTCTCTAATACAAGAAAAGTGTTACTTTACCTAAAATCACATCCCTCATATTCTAGATCCCAGCTTCTCCCTTCCTTCTCATGGACTCTGCCTATCCACTTTGCTTCTCTTGAATCTTCTATCTCTATTTATTGGATTGTTTTCATAAGCATTTAATCCTGTTCAACACCCCCCACAATTAAAAACCAGTAAATAAATAAATAAATCCCTCTCCAACTCATTCTCCTCCAGCTACTGCTTTATCTTAACCCCTCCTTTCACAACTAAATTTCATACATGGAATACTTATCTTTCCAACTACTCAATCTAGCTCCTCCTCCACTACTTGAAAATTATCCTTGCTGAAGTCCTCAAACACTACCTCCTAAAGCCAAAGACTAACTTAACTTTTAGGCAGTATTCTCATTGAAACTCTCCTTGCTTCCTTTCAATGTCCTTATCAATCTTCTTTGTTAGTTCCTCTTTGCCTACTTGATCCTTAAATTTTGGGGAGAAATCTCAGTTCTGTCCTGGGCTCTCTTCTCATTCTACATGCCTCCCTTGGATGATCACATTTACTCCTTTTTTTTTTTTCTTTCTTTGAGACAGAGTGTCGCTTTGTTCCCCGGGCTAGAGTGAGTGCCATGGCGTCAGCCTAGCTCACAGCAACCTCAAACTCCTGGGCTTAAGCAATCCTACTGCCTCAGCCTCCCGAGTAGCTGGGACTACAGGCATGCGCTATCATGCCCGGCTAATTTTTTCTATATATATTTTAGTTGGCCAGATAATTTGTTTCTATTTTTAGTAGAGACAGGGTCTCGCTCTTGCTCAGGCTGGTCTCAAACTCCTGACCTCGAGCGATCCACCTGCCTCAGCCTCCCAGAGTGCTAGGATTACAGCCGTGAGCCACCGTGCCCGGCACACATGTACTCCTTAAGGCATCAACTACATCTATATCCAATGACTCTCAAATCTGTATTTCTAGTCCAGACTTTTTTCTCCATGCTATTAATACAACCACGTATCTAGCTCCTTACTACACCTCCATTTATAAGTCTTGTGCAACATCTTGCTCAGTATAAAACTGAACTCACCTTTCTTCCCAAACCTGATTTTATCCTAGTGTTCCCATCTCAGTAAATGGTGATATGCACCCAGCTGCTCAAGTAAAAATCTGGTAGTAATTATTTTCTTATCACTCACCTTTATGTCTTTAACCAATCATGAACTTCCTCATATAATTTTTGAATTAATCTACTTTTCTGCATCCTTGCACTACCACCCTAGTTTAAATTACCATTATTTCTATCCTGGATAACACAGTAATCTTTTAACAGGTTTTCATTAATGGAATCACCATTCTGAAGTCATTTGAGATGTTTTAAAAATACATACCTGATTACGTCACTGCCTTACCCTTTAATGGTTACCTATTGCCCTTAGGCAAAAGCCAAAAATTTTAACATGGTTTGAGAGAGCCAATGTCTAGCTTTGTAACCTCATCTTCCACCACTTCCTTTGTTTTCTGCTCTAGCCAGACTGACTTTTCTTTAGTTCCTTACATACTTTGCCTTCTTTCTCATCACCAGGCTTTCAAACATGCTATTATTTCCTCTGCTCAGACCACTTAATGTTTCCTCTCTCCTTATACCAATTTATCCTTAGGTTTTCAGCTTAAATATCACTTCTATAGTGAGTCTCTCCTGTCCCTATAATATGCCTCTATTGTACCCTATATTTCTCATTCCATAACAGCTATCACACTTGTAAATTATTTGTTGGTGTTTCTGAATTTCCTTTGAGACCGTACCATGAGGTCTATGACAGCAAGGACAGTGTTAGTCTCATACACCACTTGCCCTCAACTGCCTGGACAAGGTTTTACATTTCATGGACTAAAAGTTTGGTGATATCATGAAACAGAAATAGAGAATTCAGAAAGAGTGGATTTGGGAAGCCCAGCAAAATAGTGTGAGAAATAAAAGAAGGGTTTGGTTATCTATATAACCAATGAAAGACTAATTGGGGAACCAAGTAATAGCCAATTCTACATTTATGCTACAATAATTTTAATAATTTTTAATCTTTAAGGGATTAAATAGGTCTTCTTTACTAGTCCCAAATCTGCAAATAATGGTTCAAATAGAAAAAAATCTATGTGCAGTACGTTTATTTAATATTTTCAGTTAAAGTTCAGTTAACATTCAATAAAACATTCATTGGGTACTTACTATATAATTGGATTATGCAATATACTAGGCAATGGGGAAACAAAGATTAGTGTTTAAAGTTTGTCCAATGACTATTTCTATTAAGTACATACATAGAAATGATGGTGCATTAACTAAGAAAGTAGGCTTTTGAGTTTGCCTGGATCTAAATCCTGATTCCACTACTTATTAGCCATATAATCTTGGGTAAATTACTTCCATTTTTTTTGTCTCTCATTTCCTCATTTGTAAAACAGGGATATTAATAGTACCTACTACAAAAGACTCTTTTGCTTATTAGATGAGTTAACATGGAAATTATCTGGCTTAATACTTGGCACACAATGAGTATCCAGTAAGTGTTAGAAGTATGATGCTTATAAGGGAAAATTTAAAGCTCAAGAACATGAAATAGAAAATTCCCTTTAATAAATAATAACCAACAACACATAAATGTTACTTCTATAGTCTTGCCAGTAGTGAAGGTAGAGATATAAAAGGAAATAAAGGCCAGAGAGAAATGAAGAGACAAGTTCAGAAAAACACAGACGTGATCATAATAGGAGAGGAAGAGACACAAGGAGAAAAAGAGACATTTGTGAAAAAATACAGCTGTGTTTTATATGTAGGCATAAATAGGTACCTGCTGATGAGTAGGAAGTCCCTTATTTCCAATTTCCTGATAACAAGTTGTGTTGTTATATAGATAATACATTCAAAATAATTCTATAATATATTTAGAGAAGGCAAGCAAAGTTATGGTAGCTCTTTTTGTAATTATATAAGAAATAATAGTATTGAAGAAGTACTAGAAAGCACAAAATTTTCCAAAGGGAACTTCAACTTAATTCTTTAAAATTATTTGTGTTGATGATCTGCATAAGAGAGAAACTATAAACATAACCAATTGGATTCCTAAAGAGTCTCTTCTAAAAAAATAATATGCATGTGTGCTGTGGCTAAACTTTTGTTCTTTTAGTTTAAAGCAATGTTTTTAAAACCTTTCTTTCCTTGGAAAAATATGTCCTTTATATATGTCCTGTAGAAAGATCAAACTCTCATTACAGAAGCTGAAGTCTAAGGAGAAGAGAAATCACCAAAAGAGAAAGCACTTATGGATTTCGGGATGGGGGCACCTGATTTTAATCTCAGCTACATCTTAAAAACTTCAGGCAAACCAAACTAAGAAAATAAAAAGAGACAGTGTTAAGAAGAACTAATCCTAGTTCTGGAGAAAACTAGGATTAAGAAAAGTATCAACTGGTTATATTATGTATATTATACCACAATAAAAAAAAGTATCAACTGGTAATTATATGCAAGGTAAGTGTGCTTTACACTGTTAATTAATCTCTGCAGCTAAACCTGTTTTAACTAAATTTAAAGAGTGAATCAGAAAACAAACTCTAAAGCCATACAGACCATTTGTTTTCAAATATAAGACTGCAAACACTTCCTGACCTCAAAGTCATCGTCGTCTCCTTCAGTGTAATGTGCATGGTTGTCTGGATTGTTCACTTTGTCCAACAGTTCAACAGCTAGGGCCCGAGAGAGACCTGGCTGCCCAACAAAAGTATGCTACGTAAAAAGAAAACAAAATGAAAGTTGATGAATATATCTCTACATCTATGGCTTATAGCAAATGTTATTTCTACCTTTTCATTCAGTAACTAGTAGAGACAAGCATATGGGAGCCTATTAATATAAATAAATTGAGCAAGTATTAGTAAAAATATTAATCAGAGAATCTATAATTATGTATTATAAAACTAAAGAGCTTTTGTGGGGTAAATTTAGAACGTGAACAATTTTTCTATCTAAAGTCATCTAATCTATATTAAATTTAAAATTACAACTTAGGCTATACCAATGACATTCATTACTATTGTCATACTGATATGCAAATGAATACTGTGGTATGGTTCATAAACACAGTAAGAAAAAAGAATGTATATTCTACATTTGCACACATTTAATAAAGTAAATTTATGTTAATATGCAAAAAAACATATAATTAAATATTGGCATTTAAATAAAGCTTTCCTAGGTTGTTGTAATCACTGACTTTTTCTAATATAAAAGTATTTTATATACAAACATACACACAGAGCATTCTGTAAATTTACATAAGCCAAGAAAAGCAATTAATTTTAGATG
Organism: Lemur catta; assembly: GCF_020740605.2. Classification (NCBI taxonomy): domain Eukaryota; kingdom Metazoa; phylum Chordata; class Mammalia; order Primates; family Lemuridae; genus Lemur; species Lemur catta. Next base: position 44,648,978 of record NC_059128.1, on the reverse strand, counting down.
ACAGCAACATTTTTGAGAGTCTTCTCTAAGGCAGGGGTCAGCAAACTATAACTCATGGGCAAAATCTGATGCATTGCTTCTTTTTGTAAATAAAGTTTTATTGGGTATTGAAACCCTACTCATGTGTGTATTGTCTATGACTGCTTTTGGCTACAATGGTAGAACTTAGTAGTTGTAGACAAAGACTATATAACCTGCAGAGTCTAAAATATTCACTATCTGATCCCTTACAAAAAGTTTACTGACCCCTGCTATAAGAGATCACTAATTTTTATATTAAAAACTTAATTACTTTTGTTTTAGTGACATATCTAATTACTGTATGATTATAGGAAATCGTTCTGTAATTTCAGTGACTTACAGTCAGAAGTCTTTCAGCAGTTGGTCTTTTTTTTGGGTTTTTGGTTAGGGCTATTTTGACAAAATTATGGAATGTTGATGACCTTCAAACAAAAAGAGACGTACAAAAATATTTCACTAATGTAAGTTTTTGGTGTTACTAAATAAAATTAATTTACCAGCAGTAGGAAAGTCTGAAACACATCACTTTTTCTTAGGTATTTAGAGTTCTATATAAACCAAACAATGAAAACCAATGTACAGTGTATTCCTTGGAAACATCTGTGTCAGTTGTTTCTCTTAAGTAAAATGCAATTTGGTAATAATGTAGTAATATATAACCTCTAAAAATTACAACAAAAACTAGACATGGATAGGCTGTCATTTATACCATTTATGATTTTCTTTTCTAAGTACTACTTAGGAGTCTCATTGCATAATTTACATAGTATGTAAATGTTGCACTATACCAAGAGTTGGATGGCATGAAGTAGGTGGATAATATGAGAGACTATTTAAATCTTAAAAAGACTACTGAATTTCCTAGGGAAAGAGGGCAAAGAAGAGAGAGAAATTTTAGCAAACAGAAGGGTTTTCTTACTACCTGCATTGATGAAACTGGGAAAGGGAGAAGACATAAATTAAAGGTATCATGCTTTGATTATTAATGACAAAAAGGGGTATTTCCACCACAATGTTTCACTATAGGAGAGACTGGACAAGAACTAAACAGACAGAATAACCTTGGTAATCAGCAATGACAACAACCACGCATCAGCTCTCTACAGAGAAATCAAACCAATGCATCATATTTGATGGCTGGTGACAGAGATAACACAGAGTCAGATAGTATGTGAAGACTAGCAAAGGTTCTCCAATGGTAATGGCTGCTCTGGCATCTGACTGTCAATTTAGCCCTTATAGCTAACAGTTATTCATTCCTGAATGGAATATTCAGGCATTCCTGCCATAAAGCCCTTCAGTTCCAGATACCTATGAACTTAGGGCAACAGGGAATAGGAAGAAACCAGTGTTAATACATAAGAATACACCTAGCAGTAGGCTATAAATTCCTTTATTTCCACAGTGTGATTTGCCTTTTATTCCTGGTATCATTCCCAGAATGGCCTGGCTTCTAAATAAAACTATACACAAACAGGCTACTGAAACATCAAGCAGTGGTTTAGAACTTGTTTGGGAAGGGGCCTCTTAGAATCTGAAATAAGCTATGGACTGTCTCCCCAGAAAAATGGACAAGCATACAGAATTTCAGGGGTTCATGGACCTTCAAAAGATCCATGTAATCTAGATGAAGAATTCCAGAATTTAATAACTTGGAAATCTTTATTTGCATCATTTCTTCTATTAAATGTATGGGGAAGGTATTACAAGAAAAATAATTTTTAATTATCATCCAACCAATGATATCTTTATGGACTATAAGGATAGGTAAGCTGCTTTACTTTCTAAGAGAAAGAAGAGATTAGGATGAAAATAAGTAATAAACTTTTTGAGGATTACGGAGGGAAGATAGAGGCAAAACTAAGAGATTGATTTTAAGTGCCACAGTAACTAGGAAACCTTTTCATATCACCTTCCATGAAAGTCAATATGTAATGAATGGCAATAAAATAATACAGGGCAAAAACAAACGATTCTTCAAAACCTTAATGTATTAATTTCAATTTTTTTCCTCACTCCACCTCTTACCCAAAAGTGCCAAAAACCTAAGAACATGATTGAGTTTTATGAGAACATTGGATTATTAAGAAATACCAGAAAATAAGCCAAGGTCCTTGCCGTAGCTTTGCTAGTAAATTAGCTTTATAACTTGGGGCAAACTGCTTAATGTCTCTGGGCTTTACTTTCATCATCTTTAAAATAAAAGAACTCAACCTGTGCACCTTTTGATTATAAAATTCCACAAAACCATATATCCTTTAACTCACCATTTTGTTTTGTCCTTTAGTTTTGGAGGCTGAAAATTACTTTTTGACATTAAGAAGAGAGCCCTGAAATAAAAATTTCAGTTAAAGAGCAATGCCAAAATATTTTTATTACTACATCTAACAATCAAAATGAATATTCTGTAATGAATTGATACAATGATACTAAATTATCACATATGTAGGTACTGATGAAAACTGCTTTGGGATGTGGAAATGAAATTATTTATATTTTAGATAGCCTATAAAAAATTTCTCCTGACTACAAAGAAGAACTTTAAATTTCTAACAAGTCTTTATTCACAAAGCAAAGCTACTAAATGTTAAAGAAGAGTTTTATTATCATACTGTTACATATATAACCAGTATTATATCTTAAGCACATGTCTATATAATTGTATATCATTCTGTAACACACAGAAATAATATGTTACTTTAACATTAGGTTGTATGTTTAACCAAAGACTGGTCTCCACAATTATTCTGGATATATAGGCAAATTATATGTACTTCCTGACCAATTTTCTTTTTTGGACAATAATTTCCAACATTCTCTTGTTACACATAAGTCAATCTATAAGATGATTTTGTCCATGAATTCATCTTTGACCCATTTTCCTAAGGGGGTAGAAGGAAAGAGGATGGAGGGAGGAGGTTCTAAAATCTATATTCCCAACATTTTAAGATATTTTAAATATTCTGCTTTATCTTTATCTATATTATCTAAATGCTTACCAATTGTTACACTATTAAAATTACATTAGATAATACTGCATTCTTTTTTCAGTAATAATCAATTTTCTATGTTGCTTTGGTTCATACATATATAACAGCTGCCCTCAACTGTTAAATAATTTGCTTAGCAATTCATCAACTATTGGATATTTAGATTTTTTTCACTGCTATCTGGAATGGAGAATTCTTAGCATTTTCTTTTCTTGGATCGTTTCCTAAGTAGTGGAATCATTGGAACATTTGTTTTATACTTAACAAATAACATCAAATTACTTTCCTAAAGGTCTATACTTATCAGCATTCCAGCTACAAGCAGATATCTTTTAACCTGTATATTTTTAGTTGTTCATGAGGACAAATAATTTTCCATGTTTCTTTAGTATCTAGTACTTGCTCATAAACATTAATCTATCTTTGGCCTGTGGTCTTGGAATGAGTTCCTTATGCCATCATGCCCAGCTAATTCTCCTATATTTTGTGGAGATAGGGTCTCGATATGTGGCTCAAGCTGGTCTTAAACTCCTGGTCTCAAATGATCCTCCTGCCTTGGTCTCCCAAAATGCTAGGATTACAGGCATGAGCCACCATGACCAGCCCTTATATAGTATCTATTAATCTGTCGTCAATTATATGTTAAGAAAACATTTTTCTCATACTGTAGATTTTCCTTTTAACTTTACATCATTTACTTTAAAAGTTTAAATTTTAGCCCAATTTATCTTCTCCTTCAAAATGTCAAAAAACTTTTCAAAAGCCCTCAAATTTTTTCCTGAAAGAGGATATATTCTAAAATGTAAATAACTATACTCAACATAGACACTTCTTCATTATCCCTAGACAAAGGAGAAACAAAATCAAATGTAATTATAAAAATCTCATCTGCATTCTATCATTTACTTATAACTCCACATAGGAGAAAAAATGAAATAAGATAAATTGATGGAAGAATGAATGTAAAGGCTCAAAAAGACTTTTTTAACAATGATAACTATCATCTCCTAGTATGATTATTTGTTTTATGGCAGAGCTTCAAACAGTATAGACAACTCATTTTGTGTTAAGAGTAGCAATACAGGACAGGTTTTAGATGAGATTACTCCTGAATCCTTCCCAATACCTTTACTATTTTTCATTCTTAAAAATGAGCATGTAATACCTGAATTATCAGTATTTATTTATGAGACTTTATTAATAACTGTATAATTGTAAATAATGAGAACACCTCATTGGATGAAGATCAAACATAGGTGGCTGAAGTTCTCCAAGTTCAATTGCTGTTATTCCTACTGCCCAGATATCACAGAGTTGGTTGTAGCCACCATTTTTCTCCACTGCTGCAACTTCTGGGGCCATCCTAGAAGGAATCAATGAATATAACATTTTTATTTTTTTAAAAATGATATGAAATCTGCTACTTCTTGTTATAATCACTAGACTTGTTGGAGGGAAGGAGGCTGAGGGGTGTTTACCAGGAAAGAAGAAAATTACTAGTAAACACTTAAATATTACACACATATCCTTTTAAAATTCATTGTTTAAGAACCTTAAATCCCTCATCTGAACACTAGTGCTCTAAGGAAAAATCTTACCTTACTCTAGTTTCTGTTTTGTGAATCTTGTTATATAATATCGGAAAAGAAAAAGAACACTTAAAACCCTGTGAATGTTAAAGCAAAGTTCTCAAAGGAGGTGAGATGTAATGAATCAGTAGGGAGCAAAGAAGGGTGGGGAGCCTGAACATTTCAGTCAGAGAAAACAAGTACAAATTCAGGAGACAGGAAGAGCACATGAAACACCTGGAGAGGTGAAAGGACAGTGCTTGCTACTCAATGTGTGATCATCTATAGACTGATATGGGCCATACACTGCAGGTTACCAGTCTGTGGTAAGTCCTGCAATGATGAATAAGCATTTATTCTTGTCAAAATGTATGATCATTCATTTTTATCTTATTTTACAAAAGTCTAAGTCTGTAATGGACAGGAAATGAAAAAAAATTGTCCTTCTCAACAGATGGTTTGAGAGGGTTTAAAAAGTGTTTGGAAAATAAACCTCAGAAGTAGAGGCTAGATCATAAATGACCTACTAATTATAAAAGGAAGTTTAGACTTTACAGTGACAATGACAGGGACTCACTGAAAGATTTAATCACCAAGGACAAACTTAATCTAAAACTCATGGCAACATGATGGATAGTGTGAGAGGAGGTGAACTCAGATGAGTTAGAAGAGTATTTCAAAAATAAAGGGAAAAATTATAAAGGATTTCTCAAAGGCAGTGGCAGAAGGAATAGAACAAAAAGGGTTGTTAAAGATATTGAGCTGAGTATAAAGTGCTTGTGGAAACTGAAGTAGAGCTTCTGTTGAACAACTGTTGAATATATAGAAAACTGAAGGTAAATCGAGCAGCTGAGTTGGAGTTATATCTCTGGGAGTCACTAGTGTATAATAATGATGGCATCAGAAGTTATAAAGTGTCGATTATACTGCTCTGGGGAAATGCTTTTTTTAATGTTTACTAATTTAAAATGAATTTATATTTATTAATATATTAAATATCCACAGAGTACAAGTTGCTCTTATATACACTTGGGTTTCAAAAAATTATATTACCATATTGTCTCTCAATGTAAGTGTGGTTAAGGATATAAGATATGTATACTAAAAATGCTAACATGTAGATGTATCCTATTTGCAATGTTACATACATAATAATAGGGAGAGGAGTAAAGAGAAGAAAATGATCACCATGGAGCAAGATGACTGAAGGTAAGTTTCACAAAAGGAAGAGGCTGAGCTAGAGCCCAGAGAAGGCAAATTGGTTTCATATCCTCTGCCCACTGGAATCAGTGGTAGCTAAACGGAATGTCCAGTTGACCAACATTATTGCACTTCCTGCTTAGTGGGAAACGGATCAATCAGTCTGCCACAGGTGAAGAAAGGCAGAATGTGAGCCACTCTTAAGAATGGGCAGGATTTAAAATAAACACAGGAAAGGGGTATTCTGGGAAGGTAATAAACAAACCTAAAGTAGTAGTATTTCATCTGGTATAGTAAGGGTACAAAAAATAAGACAATTTTGACAAAAGAAGAGCGTTCACAAGGAGGACAGTCACAGACAGAGACTGAGGGAGGGAAACAGTTATGTGATGAAGGAAATTCTACAGTAATCTAACTCATTTATATTTTCATTTAACTTTTATTTGAAATGGTATTTAGTGAGGCACTTTTCTGTTATAAAAAGTGGTATGTGCTGAATGAAGAGAATTTGGAATATATAAAAAAAAATGTGGGCCAGGCACAGTGGCTCAGGCCTGTAATCCCACACTCTGGAAGGCTGAGGCAGGAGGATCACTTGATCCCAGGAGTTCAAGATCAGCCTGGGCAACACAGTGAGACCCCATCTCTAAAAAAAAATAAAAAATTAGCCTGGCATGATAGTTCCTGCCTGTAGTCCCAGCTATTCAGAAGGCTGAAGCAGAAAGATTACTTGAGCCCAAGAGTTTGAGGCTGCAGTGAGCTATGATCTTGCCACTGCATTCTAGCCTGGGCAACATAGTGAGATGAAAGAAAAGAAAAAGAAAATAGAAGAAGGAAAAGAAAAAAAAAGAGAAAGAAAAGAAAAGAAAAAGAAAGAAAGAAAGAAGGAAAGAAAGAAAGGGAAGGAAGGAAGGAAGGTAGGTTGGTTAAGCATGATTCCACCTGAAGAGAGCCACTATTTCACATATTTTCACCCATAATTTTTACTTACACAAACACACACACCCTTTACAAAATGGGATTATATTGCATATGCTACTTTTAATCTTGCTTTTATGATTAACAGTGTATCATGAGCCTATCTGCTTACAATCATCTTTAACAAGATAAATTTTAGTAGCCACATATGATTCCAATGAAGTGAATAAATGTACATAATTTCCTTAACTAATTTTTATGGCATATTATTTTCCCTCAATTTTTCATTATTAAAATATGACAAAGCTCTTCATATATAAATCTCTATGCCTCTCTAATAAATTTTTACTTATAAATAAAATAATTCCACTAAGTGGAATTATTAAGACTAAAGAACATAAACATTGCTTAAGATTTCTGAAAAATGTTACTATCAAATTATCCTTCAAAATTGTTCTACCAATTTCCACTTTCACTGTCAAATATTTTGCAATAGTGGGTATTACTCATGCTTCCAAATATTTTCCAACTGGATAGAATAGAATGTCACTATTTAATTTGCATTTTTGTTCATCAAGGAAAATATTGTTCATATTTTATGACATCTTATATGTATTATTTTAATAACTCCTTGCTTCTAACGAGATATTCTTTTTATTGACATATAATAACTTACATATTAAAGATATTAAGCCTAGTTTGGCATTTTTTAGCCAATAGTTCCTGGTCTTTTTACTTGCCTTTTAATTTTGTTTAAGCTGATGGACATATATATGTTTTAAATTTTCATGTAGTTGAATCTATCAGCCTTTCCCTTTAGAGTTTTATGCTTTCATGCCCAGAAAGGCTTCCTCAACTCTTAAAGCAGATATTTATTAATGGTTTCAATTTTATATTTAATTACTTCCTATCATATACAATTTATTTTGTCACTAGGTATGAGATACGGAGTTACTTTAAATTTCTATCCAAATAATAAATTATCCAACATTGCATATTAAAGGAGCTAACCTTTAGTCCTAGACTAAAATAGAAGCAATACCAGAAGAAAGGGTAAGAAAATTACAAGAGGCAACACAGTCTTTTGAAAATTTCATACCTATGAGTCCTCTCCTTATAAGATCCCAAGGACAGCAAAAATTGTTAGCACTTCAACAGAGGGAAAGCTGGATGATGAAAATGAGTACTGAAGTTCTCTAACCCAATCAGAAGTAAGATAGTATCAAGGACATGAAAGTATGCTAACTTTCAATTATCGCTTGTATTATCAAGTATCAAGGTTGATTGCTAACCATGAAGAAATGAAAATGCACCAAATTCAATGATGGTAATGTCTTACCAATAAGGGGTGCCAATGAAAGATTTCCTTTTTGCAATGGTAGCTGTTATTTTTGCAGCCACACCAAAGTCAGCTGGTGAGGAAAAAAAAAGAAAATTTTAGTTCTTTTCAGTACAACAACCAGTATTTATCAGTTTCACCCTTAGGAATGGCATTGTTAATAATTCAGATATTAATGTTAGGAAAATGTACATAAACTGAATACCTAAATCTCTTCTTGCTTGGTTCATAACAATCATTAAAACAAAAGAATTTATTGAAACTTTAATGGCATGAAAATGTACTTTAGTAAGAAAAAAGTTAATAAAAATATTTTTATTTCAAGCACAATGAAGTTAATTTGGAAAAAAGACTGCAAAAAATAAAACACATGGGAAACCACACATCTAGATTTCTTTTATCTTAACACAACAATGTTAGCATTTGGATGTAATTTTTTGGAAAAGTCTTTTTTCCATGTATAAATTTTTTAATTGTTGTTATACATGGTTGTAAAAAACTCTATATATAGTTCATTTTTGTCACTTAAGACTTCAGGGGATTTTACTCTTACATATTCATAAATATTAATGATTGAATAACATGCTATAAGTAGATTTATCATAGCATTTTAAATTGCTAGACTTATGTTTGCATTTTTTCTACTATAAATAATATGATTAATACTTCTGTGACTATGGATTTTCCATCTTTAGGATTAATTTCCTTAAACTGAGTTTTGGGAGTAAAATTACTGGGTCAAAAGATAAAAACTATGGTGACTCTTCATATGAATATTAAAATTGTATAATGTTAATTCTCATTTAAAATTTTATTAAAAATTTTTTGGAAAAAATTAAGAACCTGAAATAACATACCTAATTTTACATCACCATGGTCTGTCAATAAAATATTTGCACCCTAAAACAAAAATACAAATACTATTAAATTAGCAGCATAAGATTTCTTCCAGCAGAATTGGCAATTTAAATATAATAAATGAACTTACTTTGATATCTCTATGCATTTTGCCTTTAGTATGCAAATAGGCAAGACCCTGAAGTTTAAAAAAAAGGTATGTATTAGCAAAACTGCAAACTTGACTCCTGAACTTTTTACTTAAATTCTTATTATTAATAAATAAGAAAACCTTTTTGGAGGGGAATCTAGATCAGTGTCTTTTTACTAATCAATGTTTACTATATCTTAAAGACTTATAATTCATTTTCTGGTAAAAATCCAAAATATTTCACTAAAACATTGTCATCACAATCAAGCTAAGGAACATATCCATCATCCCAAAAGTTGCCTTATGCTGTGCCTCTTTATAATTCTCTCATCCTTTCCCCTCCTGCCCTTGGCAAACACTGGTCTGCTATCACTAAAGATCAGATTTTCAAAGTTGTTTGCCTATTCTATGTGTTCTGCATTTCTACAGAAATTTTAGAATCAGCTTGTCAATTTCTTTTTTTTTTTTAAAAGCCCTCCTTAAATTTTGATTGGGATTACACTGGATCTATAAGTTAATTTGGGGAGAATTAACATTTTTACACTATTGAGTCTTCTGATTCATGAACATGGTATATTAATAGTTCTCAATTTATTTAGGTCTTCAATTTCTCTCAGCAGTTTTGTAGTTCTCAGTATGCTGGTGTTTATGCATCTTTTGTCATATTTATCCTTAAGAATGTTATATTTTTGATGTTTTTATAAGTAGTATTCTTTTAATTTCTGATTGTCTGCTGCTAGTATATAGAAATCTAATTAATTTTTGTATATTGATCTTGAATCTTGCAATCTTTGTAGCCTCATTTGTTAATTCTAGTAGCTACTTTGTAGATTCTATTCCATTTTCTGTATAGGTGATTATGTGGTCTATGAATAAAGAGAGTTTTACTTCCTACTTTCCAATCTAGATGCCTTCTATTTCATTGTTTTCTCTTTTTGTATTGACCAAAACCTCCAGTACAATGTTGAAAATAAATAGTAAAAGCAGATCCTTGCCTTATTTGACTGATACTGGGGGAAAAGATCCAGTCTTTTACCATGAAGTATGATTTAGTTGCAGGGTTTCCATAGGTGCTCTTTATCAGGTTGACCAAGTTCCTTTCTATTCTTAGTATGTTCTGAATTTTTATCAGGAATGCATGTTGGATTTTGCTAAATGGTCTTTCTGTGTCTACTCAAATGATCATATGGGTTTCCTTTTTTAGTTTGCTAATATGGCCAATTACTTGAAATAATTTTTGGATGTTAAACCAACAAACCAACATTGCATTCTAGGATAAACTCCACTTGTTTATGATGTATTGCCTTTTATCATATATTATCATTATCATATCCCATTATGATTTGGGAGGTATTCCCTGCTCTTCAATTTTCTAAAAGAATGTGTGTAGAACTGGCATTATTTCTTCCATAGCTGTTTGGCTGAATTTGCCCTATGATATCATCTGGCTGGAAGTTTTCTTTGTCAGAACAGATATAAGATTATTTAGGTTATTTCTAAGTGAATGAGCTTTGGTAGTTTGTATCTCTCAAGGAAATTGTCTATTTCATCTCAATTTCACACTTTATTGGCATATAGCTGTTCATAATATTCTGTTATCCTTCTAATATCTGTACATTCTGTCATGATATCCCATCATTCATTTCTAATATTGGTCATGTGTTTCTTTTCCTTTCTTGTAGATAGGTCTGCTGGTGATTACTTCTTTCAGGTTTTTAAGTCTGAAAAACTATTTTGCCTTTGTTTTTGTAAGATATTTTCTTTAGATATAGCATTCTAGGAAGACAATTTATTTTTAGTACTTTAAAGATTTTCCACTATCTTTTCACTTGATTGTTTCTAACAATAAATCTGCCATCACCTTTTTCCTTATTCTTTTGAACATAATGCATCTTTTTGTTCTGAGTGCTACTAGATTTTCTCATTATTAAATGAGCAATTTGATTATCATGTGCCTTAGTGTAATTTTTTTTCATGTTTCTTGTGCTTGGGGTTTGTTGAGCACTTTGGATTTATAAGTTAATATTTTTATCAAATTTGGAAATTTTCAGCTATTATTTTTTTAAATATTGTTTTCTGCCTCCCCTTCTCTCTCTGCTCCTTCAGGGACACCAATTATATCTGGCCACTTGAAATTGTCCTACAGCTTAATGATATTCTTTTCATTAAAAAAAATTCATTTTTCTCTGTTTCATTTGAGATATTTTCCATTGCTATGCCCTCAAATTCACACAAATTTTTTTTTTTTGCAACATGTAATCTACCATTAATTCCATCCTTTGTTAACTCCATCAGACACTGTGGTCCTCACTGTCCTTTATTATCTGACGTCTAGTTTCTTGAAAACCATTGTTTCATATATTTTGCCTACTTTCTTTGTTTCAGATAGCATAATAAACTCACTTCTTGTTACTCCATCTTGACGAGATGTGGAAGTTTGTCAGCATGATAGAATTTTAAAATTGGAACTAATCTTGGAGGTAATCCCTTGCAAGCCTCATTTTATATAGTCATGTGTCACTTAATGACAGGGATACATTCTGAAAATGCATTGTTAGGCAATTTTGTCATTATGTAAACATCAGAGTGTACTTACACAAACCTAGATGACACAGCCTACTACATACCTAGGCTACATGGTATAGCTTATTGCTTCTAGGCTACAAAAATGTACAGTATGAATACTGTAGGCAATTGTAACACAATGGTGGGTATTTATACACCTAAACATAGAAAAGGTACAGAAAAAATATAGTGTTATAATCTTAGGGGACCACGATCATATATGTAGTCTGTTATTGACTAAAATGCCATTATGCACTGCATGTCCATACTTGGGGAACTAGAACTACATAAGAAGTTAAAGTCATATACAAGGGCCAGAGTGCAAACGTAAATTTGGTTTTTTGCCTTTTTTTTTCCACTTCCACTCAGTACTCTGTCTATTACTTAAGGAAACAATGAACCCTGGAAATTAAAATGTAAATAAAATGAATTTGTTAATAATTCTCTACTATGACTGTATGATTAGGTTTGTATTTTATGTATGTACAGTAAAATAGATTTCTATGATATATGAATATTACAGAAATATATACACACACATATATATAAATATTGGAGAATTTACTTTCATTTATTTCACAGTAAGATTTGGCAGTGGTATGTCTTTTCTTTTCCTTCCCAAATTCATGGCTCTAGGTCATGGAATGTCTTTTAAAGCATGTGGGAACCAACTCTTTTCAAATTGACTAGAGCTTTGTCTTAGATCAAGTCAATCTCCCAGTTTGTAAAATATGGAAGAACAACATATAGAACATCAATTTCATTTCTAAACAATTTACACAATCTAGAAAATGTAGGAACAGAAGCATCAACTAACAATTATTTGTTATAAGTTACCAAAATATAAAATACATTCATTACTACTTCCCTCCTCCTAATTTAAACGTAGAACACCACATATGATTATTGTGCGTATCAGCATCAGCTTAAATGAATACTTTTGACTCATTCATAAAAGAAATAACTAGTTTTACAGAGTTATAACAAAAGAGATTAATGGAAAAATCATTTTGGTTGACCCTTTTTCTTTTGGGAAGACCACCATTTTATAGTTATAAACTGTGAAACTATTAATAGAATTGTCAATCTATATAAGCAAATATAGTACCTGTAAAGTTTCTCTGCAGACATAGGCTATTTGCAATTCTGATAATGGTCCAGTAACTAAAAAAAAAAGAGACCACTTCGTTATACAATTCAAATATAATAGATTAAAAACAATCTACTTAAAAAATGACGAACTATTATGAAACAATTTTTGCATATATCATTAGATGACTTCTGAACACAGCATGTATTATTTTTGTAACCAAGAAACAAAAAAAATTAACACAGAGAATTTTAAAATGTACTTTAAAAATAAAAGATTTAATTCTGTAATTAATTTGTTCAGTGAAAATATTAAGCATTCATTTTGTACAAAGCATAGTAGTAGGCATCACAGGAAGGTATATAGAAAGCAATGAGGTTCTCAATCCCGAACAATTTTCTAAAAATAAAGAAACTAGACAAACATATATAACTAATTACAGTTATATAGAGAAATAGAGAACCACAAAGAGATTGTTGAAATATACCAAAAGGCATCACATATATTTTTTAAAGGTCAAGATACCATTTCTTTAGTACAATTTTTTACCACACCTAGCAAAACAGAGAAGTATGATCAGTGACCAGCTCACTTTTGGCAGAGATATTAGAGATCTCTCTCTAACATCCTAATAAACTCCTTCTTATGCAAGTACCCAACCAAAGGCTTTGGAACTATGCCTTTTAAACCATGAGAGAGAAAATCTGAGGTGCCGTCTGCTGCCAGTAAAACCAAATCAGGTACTCAGGTGTATTCTTTAGTTTATAAGGATCCAAGGATAGTGTCATAAATTCTAGAAATTCAAGAAATTGTCAGCAATAAAACAAATTGGAAGCTAAACTGTAGAGCTAAAAATAAAACTATTTCTAAATAGAATTATGAAGCAAAATCAAATTCAACTCAGAAAGCTAAGGTGAAAACTAAATTAACAGAAGGCTAAATAAAAAACTCCAAATTTTCTAAAATACATTTTAAATACAAAATTATAGTAACAAGTAAATTGTATTTCTAATTGGCAGGTTAAGTTACTAAGACAGACACATACATAATTTCCTTTTTATGAGTTACTCTTTGTATTCCCATTTACGAGGAAGTTTAGGCAGTTTCATTTGTAGATAAAACACTTCCCTAGAGACTATATCTAAAAAGTAAAATTTGGATTGTACAAATACTTTTGGATTTCTCAGTTCAGGCTCAGGCAAATTTAACTGAATAACCAACAAAAATAAAATTTAAATTCTTTTATGCAGTACTCTGGGAACAGAAAAAAAGAATATAAAACAGTAAATCTACCTGGTTAACTGGAAATGTCAAACAACAATCATTAAAGTCAAAGTTGTTTTAAAATGTAAAGTCAAATTAACAGTACCATGGTAAATATCTTGAAGTGATCCGCCACCACAGTATTCCATACAAATCCACAGTTTTTCCCGACTAATATGAAAGACAAAGAAAATTATATTAGTGATTCTCAATCACTGAAATACTCTAAGGTTCTCAATTTTCCAGCACACCAAAGTGTAGGATGATTGCAGAATACAACAGGAAACTGCCATGCAATCTTTCCTCAATATACAGAGCACATCACTTTCAGCTTTGTTTCACCTTAAATGGTTTAGAGTGTGACCAGTTCTATAAGTTAAAACACTTAACTAGTAATCATTCATAATGTTTCATTAATGTTGCCAGATAAGATATAAATGGAGATGTCATTATTAATGTAACAGGGAAGATAGTAAGAAAATCCTAGAAATTTTAGAACTTTAGACAACATAACGTTAAAAAAATATATATATAACAGCACTTACATGAAAGGGAGGGAAAGTGCCAGCAAGGAGTATATAAAATATAAAGAAAGAGCAGATACTTTTTTTTTTTTTTACCTGAGATAACTCCCAAAGTAGGCAACGATGTTGCAATGTTTACATTCTTTAACCATAAATATTTCTTGTTGAATCAAAGAAAAATCATCTCCTAAAAAACAAAGTAAGTTGGTCACCATGTGATTCAAAATCTCTATATGGAAGAAGGAGAAAAATTTTATAATAAATATTAGAGGATTTAAGCATTCTCAATACTTCAGTGGAAATGTAAACTGGTAGATTCTTTCCATCAAGGCTTAAGTCTTAAAAATGTACAAAATCTTTGAACCCACAATTTCACTTTAAAATTTTTTTCTTAAGGAGATATGCACAGAAATAGATGGGTGTTCACTACGGCATGGTTTAGTAATGAAAGAATGGTTAAATACATTATGGTACAGTTACAAATACTATATTATAGTTAAAAACATGTTTTTATATTAAAATACATTCATGATATATTAAAAGAAAAATTTATATCTATTATTATATTTAATTACATATGTATATAGAAAAAGTATTTCAAGAAACACATGTAATGGTTATATTCGGTTGGTAAAACTAAAGGTAATTATGCTTCCTTCCTTTTTGATCTGTATTTTCCAATTTGTCTATCACAAACCGATTTGAGTTAGCTAAAAAAAGTTATATTAAAATAAAATATTGGTTATTTATGGGAATTGTATAGTTATTATGGGAATACTGCTTAGAATGTGTACTGTCACCATCAAACTCCATTTTACATGAAAATAATGTTTCTTTTAGTAAAAGGAGTTTATTATGTATATTGCATAAACACAGTATAATGTAGAAATTAAGAGCATGAGCCTTGGATTAGGCATTCCTGTATTCAAATCCTGACTCTGACATTCACTTGATCTGGGACAATATAACCCTGCTGAGCCTCGGTTTCATATGTTAAGTAAGTAGCATTTAGATTCATTCTATCTACTTAGCTTCTTCATCTACCACTTTCCCAAACATTCCCTACATTTTAGCAATATCAAGTTGCTGGCCATTTTTGTAACAGATTCTTATGCCCCCATGTTTCTGATTATGCAGTTGTATTTATTCTGTGTCAAATGTGGGTAATGTGAGAAAGAGGTAATGCACATAGTGCACTGACACAGAATAAATACAACAGCAATATTATATTGGAGACTGAGAAAGATGCAAAAGACAGTGTTCCTTGCTAGGACATCATTATAAAATATTTCTCATTAGATATTGTTTTACAATGGTCTTTGAAAAGCAACTTCAAGTTTAAAATCAGTGGTGTCCACATAGACTCTGGCTCTAAGTTAAAGTCATCTTAGAAAAACATACAAGGCCAAGAAAGAAAAATTCAGAAATTAGGACTCAAATAAAATCTTTACAAAAGCCAGAGATACTTTCCCCTTTATATTTCCAACTCTTTGAATTCATAGCCAAATAAAAGCCATAAGTATTTTTGCCATGCCATTAATAGCTTTTATTTTTATTTTTAGAGATAGAGTCTCACTCTGTCACCTGGGCTACAGTGCTGTGGCATCAGCCTAGGTCACAGCAACCTCAAACTCCTGGGCTTAAGCGATCCTCCTGCCTCAGCCTCCCAAGTAGCTGGGACTATAGGATGGTGTCTTGCTCTTGATCAGGCTGGTCTTGAACTCCTGACCTCAAATGATCCTTCAGCCTCAGCCTCCCAGAGCTGCTAGGATTACAGGCGTGAGCCACCGTGTCTGGCCCCATTAATACCTTTTAAAGAACCAATCACTACTGATATGGTTTAAGCATATATTTAGTTTAAATATTAATACATCAAATTTATTTATAATCATTAGAATGTTTTTCAGCAGTCACTTCATATAAACGTTAACTGATAATCCAGTTATAGGATTTAGTGTTAACACTTTTAAAGGATTAGGTAGGCCAAATGAGGGTACAATCTTCTAACTAAATAAAAGTCTAAGTAAAAATCTTCTAAAATAATATAGATTTTACTTATAAACTGGGAAAACATGTATTATATGAATGGTTACATATACCTTAAATATAAGAGTACAATGGTAACTTTTTATAATTGAAAATTTGTTTCTTAATGGTCTGCCAATGAAAGAGGATCCAAAACAAGATGATCTCATGTTCCTCATTATCAAGTTAGGCAGAAGCAGTTAGAAAGCCCTGAGGGTTAGAGCAGAAAGTTTGCCCACCCAGGAGTAGAGGGAAGGCCCGCCCACCCAGGAGTAGAGGGGAGGTGGGCACCAGAATACCATTTCTCTTTTTAGGTTACTCCTCCACCTGACCCTTTTCCATTACAGCATTAAAATTTATTCTTTACACATGCTAATTTCCATCAAACTGGCTAAATTCTAGCCCATCCTTCTTTTGTCAAGAAGTCCTGAATTACAAAGGAAATAAGAGTAAAGAAGCACCTAACTTTGTTGATATATGCTATTCTTTGAATTCCCACCTACTCACTTTTAAATGTGCACAGAAGTCTTATATCTGAGCTGTGCTGAAAAATTCTTCAGTTAAGTCTGGGATTTAGAACACATTTTCTCACAGGAGTAACTTCACATATGGTGCCTAACTTCTTCTCAATGGTGTCTAAATTCTTAAACTGACCTGTAAAGTCAATAATATAGCTCAATTAATACTACTAGTTACAAACCACTACTCCTTCAGGGGAAAATTAGCTCTGAGTTCCACCCCGAAACTATGCTCCCAGCAGTAGCTACATGAGGTCCCTACCAGGGAAGGTTGGGTCTTGGTAACAGTGAGCAACAGCTTTTTACAGCTGTGGCTGGAAGCAAGCATTCACAAGCACAGGTCATTAATAATTAAAATGTTTGGGGACTGTGCCTTCTTTAATATACACAATTTAGTGAGTAAACTCCAATTCTGGGTATACTCTTTACATAACTGTTTCATTATTGTTTTAAACTTTAATGCGAAGGGGGTAGAATCTTCTGTGAACTGCAATTGTACCATGGAACAGACTTACATAAGTATTTTTGTAATCTGTCCTGAGAAGTAGACAAGCTAAATACAGTTACCTGTCACAGATGTAGCTATTCTTTGATGGCCTACATCAGCCGCATCAAAATGATCTGAAATCCAACCTATTTTACTCTTCTCATTCAGTGATATGCCAGACTAATGCTACTTTCCACTGAGATATGGCATAAAATCCACTAGGTTCAGGAGGCCTTAGGCCTGTAGGTTCCAGTTCTGTTGCTCATGTATAAATGGGTTTTAAGAAGTATTTGTTCAAAGGAAAGAAGTTACATTCTTCATACTCTGGCAATATAAGGATGAGATTAGTTGAGAACCACAGAGCCCCATATCTTCAGTTTTGACCATGTACCTATGGTTTCCATTTAAATATCTCGCTAGCAACCTTGAATTTTATATGCCCTAAGGGATCAATACCTTCTCTTAAAAACCAATTTCTCCTCCTGACTTCTCTGTTTGTGTTAATAACACTTTTTGTTTCTTTCTTTCCTTTTTTTTTTTTTTTTTTTTTGAGGCAGAATCTCAACCTTGTCTCCCAGGCTGGAGTGCAGTGGCATCATCATAGCTCATTGCAACCTCAAACTCCTGGGCTCAAGTGATTGTCCTGCCTCAGCCTCCAGGGTAGCTGGGACTACAAATGTGTGCCACCACACCTGGATATTTTTTCTATTTTTGGTAGAGATGGGGTCTGGTCAGGCTGCTCAGGCTGGTCTCGAACTCCTGACCTTAAGTGATCCTCCCACCTCAGCCTACCAGAGTGCCAGAGTTATAGGCATGAGCCACCACGCCCCACCAATAACACTTTATTCTAAAGGACTAACCACTGCCAGCCTGTCTGTAGCCCTCTTAAAATAATCCACCTCCATCCAGCAGAAGCTACTGTTTGTGCCATGTGACCTTTTACTTGCTAAAGGCACCACAGTGGAAACTGACCTGAAAAGAACTAATCCATAGCCTGGCAAGAGATTAATCACATTTGATCTCTTGAAAATGTGAACCATGGAGACTGAGTCAGCTGCTAGTTCCCAGCAGAATCACATTAAAACTAGAATATTAGAATAAGAGTTCATGAATGACTATGGTTAAGGTTCCTAGAGATGGCCTACTGAAAACCTGACTTTTTGTCCTTATACAGGAAAGGGAGAAATCCACCAGAGATTGAATGTATGGGTATGTTTTCTCCTCCTCTCTGATGAGGGCAGTTGCTAGTTGCAACAAAACATAGTCAGAGATAGCTGGGAATCACTGAGGCTGGATGCTTATTACCTCAAGCTCTTTAAGGGATTGGAGGGAGTGGAGTATGTGTGTGAGAGAGAGAGAGAAAGAGAGAGTGTTAGGGAACTCAGCCTGATACTCCTAGGAAGACAAAGTGACCCCCTTCACCCAGAAAAGGGAACCATAGGGAGCCAAGAGGGATAGCAGCTCTGTGTCTGAGATTGTAGACAGTGGAATCAGTCCAATTAAAATGATGATTAAATGCTTTAAAAGCTCCTAAAACTGGCTTGGGCCCTGGAAGGTAGTTGTAAAAATGAACTGAGAAGTGCAGACATTAGCTGTAGCATTCTAAGTTCTAGATGGTATTAATACCGGGGATTTGTGTTTCAAGTTTTTTTGAAAAACCATTGTATTATTGTTCGAGTTTAGCATGTTCAGTAACACTAGAGCAATGATCACAGCCTCCACCAGTTTTCAAGGCTGACACTGAGAGACAGATTTGCTAAATAAGGGAAGCAAACACTGCAAAATCCCGAAGGCCAAGTTTTCTGATGGACAAACTCTAGTACTGTCCCTGTTCCTAAGTCACTTCCTGCCTAGCAGTATACTGCAACCCTAAACTACAATTTTTAATTGGAGTGGGCAGCCCACCCCTCAAAACAAGCTATCCTATAAAAATATAGGCCTAGAATCTGTGGTCACTATAGAGGCTGGTCTTTGCTCCCACTTTCTTAGCTTTGAATACTTAGCCAACGCTAGTGTTTACTCAGCTATCAGCTGCTTCTGCTACAATCAGTCCATTTAAATAGGTTCAAGTTAGATTCTATTAATGCCAAACTCAAAACACTTGTAAAAACATAATAAGAAAAGATAAGACAACTTAGAAGGAAACAGACTAGAACTTTAGGGCCTCCTGATACTATGGGCATGTTGACAAAAAGAACTCAAGCCTTGACACTTGGGATGTGAACTGGAGTTGCACCCCTCATGTTTAAGGGTCCTCTGGATTATATTTGGATTCAACACCCTCTTAAAAATTTCTTGTATTCAAATGAGTACTAAAAAATAGTACTTGGAAAATGATTAAAAAACAATATACCCTCAGATTAAAAAAAAGTACTAGGCATTAAATTTGGTTGTGGCAAGATGAAAGGCAGTAAGTTTCATCACACTCTTCCCTCCAATAAAACAGTAGTAGATCATGGATTTAATACTCAGGTAATTAATAGAACCAGTATCTATAATTACATGAATGGCTGTCTCCCCAGAGCACAAAGTCTACTAGGTCTTGAACCCCTAAAATTCTGTTCTCTTCATGTGACGAGGTTTTGGGAAAAGCTATAAACTTGACTAATACCAAAAAATATCACCTAATATTATATACTGAACTTTCAAAAAGTTCTACTATTTCCACAAAAAGTATATTACTGAGCATTTTTCATTTACTTCATCAAATATTAACTGGTTTATGATTTTATATTTACTATAAGCATTTCTACATCATTGTTCATACATTAAAATTATTAACATATGCTTCTGAATTGTATTTCCTATTTTAATCCCCTATTATAAATAAACTTTAACAAAACTATCAGAAACATGTTCATCCTATATGGGCATCAATAGTGGAAACTACCATTTTTTAAGCTAAAAATAACTTCTGTGTTTTATTCTGTATTATTATATCCACATTAATATACCTATCTTAGAAAAGTTAGCCAATGTAGAAAAACATAAAGAATAAAATAAAAATCACCCATAAATCCACCATCCAGAGACACCTACCATTAGCATTTCAATGTTTTTTTTCACTCCTAAGTATGTAATTATGAGGTTCTCCCCCTCATACAAACAAACTGGACTCAGACTCTACAGTTTCACAGACTATTTTCACTAATCAATATTTTGTAAGCATTGCCTGTGTCATTAAAAATCACTGAAAAGGCACCCAAATTGGAAAGAAACAAGTATCTCTGTTCACAGATGACATGATCTTGTATGTAGAAACCTAAAGTCCACAAAAAAATCTGTCAGAACTATTAATAAACAAATTCAGCAAAATTGCAAGATACAAAATCAACACAGAAAAATCACTTGCGTTTCTATACATTAACAATGAACAATCACAAAAGGAAATTAAGAAAACAATTTCATTTACAATACCATCAAAAAGAATAAAATACTTAGGAACAAACTGAACCAAGGAAGTGAAAGACTTGCACACTGAAAACTACAAAACATTACTGAAAGAAGTTAAAGAAGAAACAAATAAATGGAAAGATATCCCATGCTCATAGATTGGAAGATTTAATATTGTGAAGACGTAAATACTACCTAAAATGATACACAGATCAACCAATCCCTATGAAAATCCTGGTAACATTTTTTGCAGAAATAGAAAAGAATCATCCTAAAATTTGTATTGAATTTTAAGGGATTCTGAATAGCCAAAACAATTTTGAAAAAAAAGAACAAAGTTTTAGGGACTCACACTCTCTGATTTCAAAACATATTAAAAGCTACAACAATCAAAATAGTACTGGCAAAGATAAACATATTATAGATCAACAGAACAAAATAGAGAGCCCAGAAATATACCCTCACGTGTATGGTCAAATGATCTTTGACAAGGGTATCAGGACCATTCAATGGGGAAAGGACAATTTCTTCAAAAAATGGTATTGGGAAAACTGGGTCTCCACATGCAAAAGTATGAAGCTGAACCCTTACATTAAACTCTATACAGAAAGTGACTCAAAATGATTTAAAGACCTAAATATAAGATCCCAAACCATTAAACTCCTAGAAGAAATCACAGAGGAAAACCTTCATGACATTGGATTTGGCACCGATTTCTTGGATATGACACCAAAAGTACAGGTAACAAAAGCAAAACTAGACAAATGAGACTACATTAAATTTTAAAAGTTTTATTCATCAAACGGCACAATCAACAGAGGAAAAGGCAACCTATGGAATAGAAAATATTTATAAATCCTATATATAAGAGGTTAATATCCAGAATATACAAAGAACTACAACAACAAAAAAATCAAGTAACCTGATTAAAAAACAGGCAAAGGACTTGAATAGACATTCTTCCTAAGATGACATACAAATGGCCAATAAGCACATGAAAACATGCTCAACATCACTATTCAGAGAAATATAAATCAAAACCACAGTGAGATATTATCTCATATGCATTAGGATGGCTACTATTAAAAAACCCAGAAAATAACAACTGTTGGTGGGGATGTGGAGAAGTTGGAACTCTTGTACACTGTTGATGAGATTGTAAAATGTTGGAACTGCCATGGAAAATGGTATGGTAGTTTCTCAAAAAATTAAAGGCAGAAGTATCATATGATCCAATAATCATACTTCTAGGTATACATCCAAAAGAATTGAAAGCCGGATTTTAAAGAGATATTTGCATACTTTGCATACCCATGTTCATATCAGTACTATTCACCATAGCCAAGAGGTAGAAGCAACCCAATTTGATATAATGTTCATAAGTGAATGAATAAAGAGAATGTGGTATCTGCATACAAAGAAAACTATGCAGACTTAAAAAGGAAGAAAATCCTATCATATGTTACAGCATGGATGAACCTTGAGGATATCACACTAAGTGAAATAAGCTAGTCAGAAAAGGACAAATACTGTATGGTTCCACTATATGAACTATCTAAAGTAGTCAAATTCATAGATACCAAAAGTAGAATGGTGGTTATTAGTGGTTGTGGGGAGAGGGCAAAGAGAAGTTGTGTAACAAACAACATTAAGAGTTTTAGTTCTGCAAGATAAAAAAAGTTCTATATATCTATTTCACAAAAATGTGAATATACTTAAAACTACTACACTATACACTTAAAAATGGTTAAAATAGAAAGTCTGTGATATGCACTTTTTAGTAAAATAAAAAATAATTTAAAATGATGTGAATATAGCCCAATTTATTCCTTTCATTACAGTTGGATATTCAAGTTTAAAAATATGCTGTTTAAATATGTATTTTAAAAATAAATATCCAGTACCCTAAAAAGTTGTTTATCATTTACAGCAAAATTACAATACAAAAATTAGATCTTTTAATTAATATTTGTAATATTAAGGAATGGTAAAAGCTTTCTGCACTAGTACTAAATACCTTTCTGAAATTTATGAAATGAATCAATATAGATAGATACCAAAGGAAAAACTGGTTTTAGTGGTAGCTCACTGTACAGTGAATAAATTAGCAGCACTATTTTTGGCAAATCAGTTAATCCAATGACAAATATTCTCTAGGCTAACTTTCACACATCCATGAAAAATATAGTAACACAATAGTGACAATCTTGTGAATTTGATTGTTTTAGTTGATAGTAAGGAAATATATTTTTTTCCATTTAGTAACATAATGTAGAACATCAAATAGAATAGTCATTTCTAACAACACATTTTCTTTGGGATACCCATCTTAGATTCTTAAAACTCACATAGAGAAAAAAATCTCGATTAGTTTTAAATTTACTAATTCAGAATCTGAGATTGAACACCAATTTAGTATCTGACATTAAAGGTATCTTCATTTCAATTTTATGTGTGGTTCAAAATCAAATTGGTAAACAGAGCACACATGACTGTTACCTATTAAATGGCACAAAATTTCTATTAAACCTTTATTAGTTTTCTGTAGCTATTGTTTAAGACCAACAAAAGAACATTTTTGGCATGCATTTGTGCCCCCGAATTAACATTTTCCAGCAATTCAGACTTGAACTGCCCAAAAAGAAAGATAGGGTACAAATACTTTACAGAATATTTTTTAAATCGAGATTGTTAGATTTTTAAATACAAATTCTGGAAAGCAAGAACATACTACTTAACCAGAATAGCTGACACTTGTCCTATTTGGCCAAAACACCTGCCTTGGGATTTCTTTCAAGAACATTCACAAGGCAAACTAATGGCTGTTTAAATCTTTGTATACTTTTTGACTTTTTAAAATTTACTCTACTTTCTCTGCTTATACTTCCAAGAAACAGGATAAAGTATTTCCTGGAAGTATAAGAAAAGTTTTAAACGTCTATTCAAAGATATTTAAAGATACCGATTTATTTTGAAAACTAAGGAGATATATTTATTTTATTAAAAATATGGAACTATTTTATGAATATTTCCAACTTAGTATTTCAAAGAACAAGCAAGCAAACAAAGTGTATTGTATTACTCATCCTGGGTAGTGATTTTATTAAATTCCATCCCTGTAATCAAGGCTTACAGTATTTAACAAACTGTAATTTTTATAAGTTTAAAATACTATTGTGTATTTTCACCACAAAAGAGGGATAATGGAAGGAGAAGAGAGAGGGGAAAGGAAAGTTGGATTCTGATGGTAAGCTTTCCCAGGAATTTTGTTCCTGCTGCCCCTGGCTGTCAGCCAGCACTAGCTACAGACTTGTTAAGCAAAGTGAGCATCTGTAAAATGAGTTAGATGGCAGGCTGAAATTCAGACAAGAGAGAAAAACATGGTGGCATGCATTATCATAATATCTGCCAGCTTTTTTAGGGCATTCCTGACCTAACCAAAGAAATGAAAAATGCAACTAAAAATCACAATGGTATCATTGGTATTATTTTCAACGCTAATCACTGTTAAGTCGAACTCTGTCAACTATAAAAATGAGATAGAAATAGTTAAATCATTCCGGAAAATAATCATTTGCCTGTGTATACAAAGGACAACAAGAACATAGGAAGTAATGCTAACTTCATTTTCTTTTATAATTATTTTTGTGGCTAATTAAAAAAACAATTCTCTGTGATAATCTATTTTCATTCTTAAATCTAAGGCTTATTTTAGCATTTTTATTACTATTAGGAAGATCCTCAAAAGCAATCTGTTTAAGTAAATTTTGAATATAATATAAAATTAAATTGCCAGGGGCAAGTCAGTAAATCTGAAATAAAATTTAGGACTCTAAAATTACTATAAACTTTAATATCCTATTTTTAACTGTAGGGGAAAAGTACTATTAAGTTTACAGCTGTGATTTCATTCACTTAAAAAAACAAGTCTTAAGGTTTTTCCTAGGTCATACTGGCAAATAATTATCTTGTCATGTCTAAATACAATTCTAAACCAGCTCATCTGTTAAATCAATACAAGAAAGCACTTTTGTATTATACTGGCTTTAGTGCAATTATTTTTAAGTTGCCAAATACAGATGTGAATTCATTTTTGAAATACAGAATTATCTGAACTGAATGTTGGGAAAATCCATTAGCATATCATCATATTTTGACCTAAACATTCCCTTTAAGTCTGTTCCAAAAATGTGAAAAACACCATGTACTTTGTCTTTACTGACAATGCTAAAAAAACCATTGATCCCCCACAAAAATTCTATAGCAAGAAAAGAGGAAGTAAATAAACATAAGATGCACAAGATATGAACAATTCATTTTCTTTACACAACAGTGTTTCAAAATCTCATGGGACACAGGAACATAGGAAGTAACGTTTACTTCATTTTCTTTTATAATTATTTTCGTGACTAATTAAAAAACCAATTCTCTGTGATAATCTATTTTCATTCTTAAATCTAAGGCTATTTTAGCATTTTTATGACTATTAAGAAGACCCTCAAAAGCAATCTGGAATATGAAAGGAAAAAAGAAAAAGGTAAGTCAAGGTGATAAAATGAAATAAAAAGAATGCTGGTAAAGTTAAAGGGGAAAAACTGAGGAAAAATAATACCCATATAGAACTAACAAAAACATTAGAAACAATTCAGTAGTAGAAGCAGTATTGGAGACAAGTAATTCACCAAAGTGATGGCAGATTTTTTAAAAAGAATCACAGAAAATACAGACAAAAGATACATAAAAATAAACATAACTGGAGAAAAAACAGACAAGAAGTGTAGATAATTGAGAGCTAACATGATCAATTGTTATTCCTAAGATATATATTCTGTCAAAATTACTAATTTCAAAGACAAAGAAAGAAACCAGTTTCTGCTACAAACAATCAGGCAGAAGTATTATAGCAAGTCACCTAAAGGGAAAAAATATCAGGCAGACCTTACTGTTCTCTCCAACAATATTCAAGGGAAAAAATGTCTATAGATTTTTTTTTTGAGGGTAGGAAGCGAAGAATATGCCATGCAATCATTGTATACCTAATCAAATTGTCATTCTTATTAAAAGATGAAAGACATCTGTAATACTCTTCTGTAGAAAGAATATTTACTGAACTGTCTAGTATGTACCTATACTGTCCCAGGTGCTGAAATACAGCAATGAAGACAGTCGATCACCATTCACAAGGATCTTATTTTCAAGAAGACAGATATAGACAAATAAAATATATATAAATAAACAAGAAAAGTATCAGGTAGTCAAATGTCCATGCAGAAAACTAAAATAACAAGGGTCTGGTGGTTACTTTAAATTGGCCTCTCTGAGGACATGACAGTTAAGCTATCTGAATAACCAGGAACATTCTGAGCAAAGATCCTGAAAACCAGTACTTCAGCCAGAACAGAAGGGCTGCTTTAATCTTGGCCTGTTTAAATAAAAAGAAAACGGAGGCAGAGTAAGCAAGGGAGAAGTGTACGTGATGAGCTCAGAGAAGTAGGCAGAGTAGATAATGGAGAGTTTTATAAGCAAGGTTAAAAGTTTGAATAGATTATAAGTGGATATGGAAGCTTCAGAGAGGTTTTAAGCAGAAGAGTGCTCTGATCTATGTTTTTAAAAGTTCTCTACAGTGGCTTTATGGAAACTAGATGGTGGGAGAAGGGAGGTGTGGGAAAGGAAACAGGGAGACCAGGAGGGTGGAGGTGGCAATAAAAACTAGATGGATTCAGGATGTGTTTAGAAGGTAGAGTTGAAGGAACTTGCTGACAGACTGACTCTGGAGTGCAAATAAAAGAGAGAAATCAAGGATAATACCTTGATTTTGGACTTGGTTAACTGCTTAGCAAAATGGGGAAGACTGAGGGAAGAACAGGTTTGGGAAGAACAATCAATTTGTGGATTCAAATTATATTATTCCTGCTGGGCATGGTAGTGTAAGCCAGTAGTCTCAGCTACTGAGGAAGCTGAGGAGGGAGGATTGCTTGAGCCCAGGAGTTTGAGGCCAGCATGGGCAACATAATGAAACACCATCTCTTAAGAAAAAAACAATTTTTTTAAAAGTTACTATGTTATTCCTAATACTTATAGGAAAATCTTTTTGATAATATGACTATCAATAGTTGATACAAAATAAATAAGTCAGAATGGCAAGGACATGGCATGAAAAGACTAATGGTGGGTACTGAATCTATTTAAATATTAAACTAAGTCTAAATAATTGGTCATTACATTTATAAGTAGATCGTAAATAATTATTAAAAGAAAGATACACAGACTAATGCATACTCATAACCCAGTATAATTAGAAAGTTCCTGGGCTAAAATTTCAAAAGAAACTAACAAGCTGACAATTGGGAGATAAAGAAGCAGGAAGTATATAAATATGTAAATTTCAACGTCTAGGGAGTCAATAGCTGACCGCTTCATTTAAGTTGTAGACTTAAAAAACCATAAATTTAAGTATATTATTCAAAGTCATATAAGCCATCCTCTGATAAAAATATAGAATTGTACCTTCAAATTATCAGCAGTAAAAATAAAAGAAATCCCCAGCCATAATTAAAAAAAAACTTCAAGGAAATATTAAAAACAAAAACCACAACAAAGACGTAAAATCAAACATCTCTTTAAACAATAATACAGTGATAAACTTATCTGTTAAAAAAAGAAATATTTAGATTGGGTTATAAAATAAAAGCAAATACAATTTTTTCACAAGAAAAACACCAATGACCCAGAAAGGATTAAAGTATAAAGATAGGGCCCAGGTATATATACCAGGTCTATCCATTTGTTATATGCAACAAAAATATAAATAAAAAGGAGGGTTGGTAATATCAATGTTTGACAAAGTTATATTCAAGATTAAAAAGGGCATCAAAAAGCACTAAGGGAATGAATGTTTAAGAATGAAGGATGCAAGCCAAAACAGTAAGGGAAAAACTAAAGCCACTGACCAATATGAGTGACCAATGGATTAGACATTTATTTCTTTATTCTATCTCCCCAACTAGAATTCAACTCCCAGGAGAACAAGGTCTTTGCCTTTTTGTTTTCCTCTACATTCCTACTCTTTAGAACAGAGCTTCACATATATTAGGTACTCAATAAATGTGTTAACGAATAAATGAAGATATAATATAATCATCAATTTCACGAGTCAACTGACACAACGTAAAATACCTTAAGCACAAAGTGCCACAAATGGAAGGAGAAATGGATGGAACCATTATAGAAGATGATCCACACTTTTGTCAGTCCTTAATGCTTAATGCATAAACATTGGAAGCATAATCCCAATACCTGAAAGTCTGGAGCTAAAATTGTCTTTCTATATGATATGATTGTACAGTTGTAAGAACAATGTAAAAGATTTGAAAACTATCAGAAAAAAATATGAATTCTATAAGACTGTCAGAGATAAAATATATCTGATAAAATCAACAATTTACATAAATATCAAAATTAACTAATTAGAAAGTGTAAGAAGGAAAAAAGATTCCATTCACAACAGTAAGAAATACTATAAATATGAAGATTTATATGGTAAAAACTATAATATTTTCTCAAAGACCTGAATAAGAAAAAAATCCTTACTATTGTCAAAATGCCAAATCTTCTAAATTAATCTCATAAGTGCTTTTTTTCCTCCTTGATAAAAATGATTTTAAAGTTCTGAAAAAAATTATAAAAACAGAAAGGAAACATCTGAAAAATAAAAGTAATGAAGTTATAATATTATAATATGCAAGAAAAACTTATGGTAATCAAAACCAGGATAGTATTGAACTACGAATAGGGAAAAAAATGTCACTGGACCGGAACACAAAATTCATGTTTACATGGAAATTTAGTTTAAATTTAGTTTATCAAACCTGTAGATAAAAGAATCTGTAGTAATAGCTTTGGGAAAGTGTCCAGCCATTTGAAAAAGAATAGACATAGAGTTCTCTTTCACCTCTTAGAACAAAATTGTTCCTGATGAAGCAAACATTGGTATTTTGGAAGGAAAACACTAGAAGAAATTACAGTTAAAATTTTTTATAATTATCTAGTAGAAAGGCCTGAGTATGGGGAAATGGGGAATAAGAAAGGAGGAATGACAAATTTGTCTAAGAGAAAAAAAATACACCCACTCAGAAAAGAAAAATATCATAAGCAGAGTACAAAGATAGAAGACAAATTGGAAGAAATTTAAAACATATGATGAAGAGTCAACTATTCTTAAAGTGCAAACAGCATCTAAAAAATCAATAATAAAAGACAAATAACCTGATAGAATTGGGGCAAAGCATGAGGATAGGTAATTAAAAGAATATAACAATAGCCAAATACTAAGATCATATCATTAACATTTACTGAACTTCTATTTTATTTTGGGGGGAGGGGAAGAGTTTAAACATTACTCAATTTTTATATATGAGTAACCTCTAACATATTAATATAGTCAGTAGCTTTTACAAAACAATGCAGTGAGAAATTCCAGCCTTTCAAAGGGTCTTAATTTATGATTCCAGCATTTAATCCTAAGTAATAACATCAAACATATGACATATGTTTCTTTTTTTACTAAACTGCCTTCCTATGTTGGTTTCAATATATGGCTTACTGAGAATTCAGAATTGTAGGATTTTAAAAATATACTCATTAATGCATTATATGAATTATAATCATAAATAAGCCATACCCTCAAGTCAAATAAGTGAAACTGTGTTGTAACAAGCTCAGTGTACTCACTGAAGGCAGAAAGAGATAAACATCTTTGTTTCCTCTGAGAGCCCAGCCCAGTATCTGGACCATGAACATAACTTGAATATTTGCTCAAGTGATTCCTCCAGAAGAGACAAATGCTTGCATAGTTCTGTTATATTCCCTTTTATTTGTGTTAATGACATTTTGGAGATCATGCTATACTTATTAGGTGGAACTTAATGAGAGGATTCTGAAATAGTATTATAACAATTTCTATCTACCTGGAAAAAAGGATACTGTGTCATATCTGAAAGCTAATTTTAAAGTTTCAGTATATACTACCTCAGTAATATCATCCCTCCAATGAATCACACACATAATGATCCAAATACAGTATTGGAAATGCAAAACCATTTTCACTGCTCAAATTAAGAAACTAGCTTAATTATGATCACACACTTACTCTACATGTCTAAGTTGATGAACTAGCAAATGAACAGACTACCAAATATTCACTTACCTGGTCAAAAACCACTACTGCTCTCATTAAAAACTTTACAAACTTTTACAGTATCAAAATTGTAAAATTGTTTCAGGTTTTATACAGTGTTGTTTTCAAAGCAAAGTACTCATGTGTTTTAAAACAAGCAGTCTTCTGACATACAGAGGTGTTGATAAAATAAGCATGAAGCTAAGACCAGAATTATCAAATCTAAATTAATCATAGGGAACAGCGACATACAAAATATCATTATCCCACATATTACCTGTATATCCCCCCAAATCACAGAATACTTTCCTAATTAAATTCTCATAAAAGCTAAAACTAAAGTTAAGATATTTCACTATAATCTTAAAAGAAAATTAACATTATCAGTCAAGGCATCTTCTAATTTTTGAACCTGCATATTTCAAATTTTATTTAGCAACAAAACTGTCACATCAGACTCGCCTTTAACTAACCATCTCCAACAGAATTTAATATAACCATACTGGAGATACTCTTTCTACTGACCTGATAGAACACATGAAGAAGACTTCTTTTCAGAGGAAGGACAAGTAAAGAAATGTGGAATATGCTTTCAGGTCTTATACTTATGAACTGCACAAGATAACTGTTTAAAAATTATCTTGTTAAAAATTGTTTTCATACATACCAGGTTCCAATTTAATAATTTTTACTGCCGCCAGCTCTCCTGTATGTACATTTCTGGCCTAAAATGAAAATAAAAAGTTTTAGAAGTTTGTTAATTACTTGGTACTATGTTAATTAATTGCTTATCAACCATGCTTTTATCAATGCTAAAAAGCAAAATCTTTATTTCCAATAAAATAAGTATATTCATTTTCCCATTAAAGAAAAATGTTATATGTTTTTCTACATACTAAAGAAAAATATAGAGAAGATACAAAAATATAAATAAAACTACCATTAGTCCCACTACTCTAAAACAGGTACTGTTTAAAATTGTGGTATATACTTCCTCCAAGCCTTTTCTTCATACTTAGGTTAATTAAAAAAAAATAAACTCACAGTTTTTATTTATATTATAAACATAATCATAGCTCATTAAAGAAAAATAAAACCTCAAATCATTTGTACCTAACCACCTAGAGAAAAACATATACATTTTAGTGTATATGTTTTCCTGTGTGCGCATGTGTGTGTGTGTGTGTGTGTGTGTGTGTGTGTGCATTGTGGAAGATGGTTCTCATCACAGTCTTCTACAACATGATTTGCAATGCTGCCAAACTTTCCATTGACAGGATATATAATTATTTAACTAACCCTCTACCATTGGACATTTAGGATTTTAATATTATTTTGCAATTATAAGTAGAGGGATAAATATATGTTAGTTTTATATCTAGCCATAGCCTTGATTATTTTCTTCAGTTAAATATCTAGAAACTATTTAACAAAAATCACAAACTTACTATAATTAGCACTGTAATGAATATCACTGCTAATATTTTAGCACATATCAGTTTATCAGTAAGGCAACCTAGACATATAATTGTTAAATCAAAGGGTACGTAGATTTATAATGGAT
The DNA here is from genome assembly GCF_020740605.2 of Lemur catta. Classification (NCBI taxonomy): domain Eukaryota; kingdom Metazoa; phylum Chordata; class Mammalia; order Primates; family Lemuridae; genus Lemur; species Lemur catta. Next base: position 44,617,350 of record NC_059128.1, on the reverse strand, counting down.
ATGTTGCCATATTGCTCTAAAAACTGTATGAATTTATACTCTCATCAACCTTGGTTGTTAAATCCATGTCTGTCAAGATATACTGTAGGTACAAATTTTTATTCTGTTTTAAAAATCATGTATTAATACCTTCTCTATACAATACACAATTTTAAATGGCTCTATAATAGTCCATATAATCATCCCCCTTTAATGCTAGACATGAAGGATGTTACATATAATATTTTTATTACTTAAGACTATTTCTTTCAAATGGATTCTAAGACATGAAATTACTAGGTCAAAGGAATGAACATGAACACTTAAGGCAATCCACACATACTGTCAAATAGTCTCAAAACACTGTAGCATTCGTTATATTCTTATTATTAATATGAGTGCTCATTTTCACTATACCAAGTGGCACACCATATGTGGAAATGCAATTTAATAATTTGTGACATTTTTCACTTAAACTACATTAGATTTGAGTGTCAACTTTCATACTTAGCATAAAAAATAAGGAAAAGAAAAGACATCATAAAACAGGAAAGTATGGTTATACTAATTCACCAAATTAAATAAGTCACATTACCGGTGGAAAGAAGAGAAAAGATATGTGCATATATGTGTATATAGATTTAGGTTCTCCACTTGCTCAACAATTCACATGCCAGACTCAGGTATAAAACACATGGCCAGAGATTATAGAATAAATGATGATAACTGACCACCTGGGAGTCCTATTCAGTACATTATAAAATGTGTGTCGGAAGACAAATTTCATAATAATGATGGCAATTTTGTTTTTAATGCTTTATAGTTTGCAGGAACTTTCATATACATTATTTAATTCTATTTATTTAAACACAAAAAGACTTAGCTCAGTAAAGTTAAATGACTTGCCCACAGTCATCCTGCTGGCAGGGGTAAGACTTAAAAGTTAGAACCCAAGAACTGCATTGTGATGACAATGTTTCCCTGCTCTTTTCAAAATATGAGAATTCTCTTTTCCTTTTTTAAATGCAAAAGGTATTAGAGAAAAGTATTGATTCTGTAATATTTAACAGATCTCAGTAGTGACTTTTGTTGCAAATAGATTAACAACGTAATATACTAATCATCTTTCACATTATTTCCTATAATGCTTTCAGTATAAAAGAATGTGAACCATTTCTTACACATTTAAAGTCTTAAAAGAAATAATCTTAGAGCTGAATTTGATCCCAGGAACAATATTATTATTTTAAATATTCTGAAAAAAGTCTTCTGAAATAAAAGCCAGCAGCTTTCCCATATGTTTAAAATCTACCTTAAAGGGTTAGGATAAAAAAATCAAATAACAAGACTCAACTGATTCTTCTATTAACATTCCTATATCATAATCTAGGCAAACACAGCCACTTCTCTAAGCACATTCCTGGTTTTCCTTCTTTCGTCATCCCTCTAAGTGATAATTTAAAATTTTTCACTGAAATCCTATAGAAAACAGAAAACCATCTATAGACATAGAGTAGAAGTTTACATATTGGGAAGAAAGATTTAAGTATAAGGGCCACAGATGGCACAAGAAAGTAACACATGTACACTCACAAATGGGGACAGTTGAACTATTCAAGATTCTAAATTTCAGATAACAAATACAATGTTTAACTCATATGACAGTGACTGATGCTAACATATCTCCAACAACAAAATATCTTTAGGCTATATTCATTATTCCAGTTTTCCAAGCAAAATGGACATTAGGGTAAATGCATTCTGCCTGCCATTCACTGAAAACCAAAAGAAAGTATGAGTCCATACTTCCCAATTATAGATCATCAAACAAGTGCCAACAACATGAAAAGATGTAGTGTACTTCTCTGAGAGTCTAGAATAATTAATTATGGTTTTAGTCAGATTAATCAAAAGCAAATGACTCTGTCTCTAGTTTGAAAACACTGTCCTTATTCTGGTACATTCTCCTTCCCCTGACCTCCTCCCCTCCCCCCTTTAGCCCAGTTAACTCAGACTTGTCCTTCAGGAATCAGTTTACTTATCGCCTCCTCCAGGAAGCCTTGCCTGATATCTCAAGGCTGGATTAAGTGTGCTGTCTTCTTAATTCTGAGTATGTATGATCTTTTGAAAGACTATGCCACATGGTAGATGCTCTACAAATTTGTTGAATGAACAATTACAATTGTAGGGGGGTTATTAACTCTTTTTACTTAAAAAAATAAAATATTGAAATCGTCTACAACTAGGAAATGCTATGAAACTGACAATATACTGTTTTAAATGGTCTTACTTCTTTTCACTTACATTGATTCAATTTTATTTTTTATTACTATGAATTAAAGCATTTTGAAAAAAATTACTTGTAAAAAATTACAAAATAAGATTTTGTTGTAAAAATATTAAAACAATGTAAAATAAATCAGTAAAAGATGACAGTCCCTTTTCCTCCCAAGCTCATCTCCCAGAAGTAACTACTATTAATAGTCTAGAGTATATCCTTCCAGACTTTCAATTAGGTTGATTCCTAAGAATACATATGCACAAAACACAGAAGCCTGATAGTCTGGCAGTTTCTTACATAGCTAAGCATAGGCTTACCACATGATCCAGCAATCCCCACTTCCTGGTATGTACCATATTGAGCTAAAAACTTAGGTCCACATAAAAACCTGTACACAAATGTTTATAGCAGTCTTTACTCATAATTGTCAAAACTGGAAGCGATCAAGATGCCCTTTATAAGTGAACAGATAAACACATTGCGGTACATCCATACAGTGGAATATTATCTAGAGATAAAAATAAATGAGCCATCGAGCCACAAAAACAAACAAACAAGCAAACAAACAAACAAAAAAAAACAGATACAGAGAAACCTTAAATGCATATTGCTAAGTGAAAGAAGCCTGTCTTGAAAAGGCTACATGCTGTCTGATTCCAACTATATGATATTCTGGAAAAGGCAAAACTATAGAAATAGTAAAAAGAGCAATGGTTGCCAGAGGTTTAGGGGGAGGAAGGAAAGGGATGAATAAGTGAAGTGCTGGGGATTCTTAGGGCAGTGAGACTATCCTGTATGAAACTGTAACAGTGGATACATTTCATTACGTATTTGTCAAAACCCAAAGAAGTACACAAGAGTGAACCTTAACATAAACTATGGACTATTGTTAGTAATAATACATCAATATTGGTTCAATAATTGTAACAAATGTACCACACTAATGCAAGATGTTAATAAAAAAGGAAACTGTGCAAGTGTTGGGGGGATGGTGGATAAATGTAACTCCATGTACTATCTGCTCAATTATTTTGTAAACCTGAAATTGTACTAAAAAATTAAGCCCATTCATTTTTTAAAAATACATATAAAATTATTTTTGAAAGAATATATATTCTCAGATACATTTATGAGTCAATTTTTATAGTTAGAATCAACCCAAATGTATTGTTTTTCAATTTAATAGAACCAAAGTGAAGATGCAAGAACATCTTGACTTTTTTTTAGAGATTCTGAGGGGCTAAGGAAAAAACAGATCACTGGAGAATTTGAACAACATCACAGAACCATATAAAATAAAGATGGTATTTTAAAATTCAGTTACACCATGCAGAAGCCAAAATGCATGTAGCTACAGAAGTAAAAAGTAAAAAATATAAACTGTAACTCCCACTGATAGGAATAAATACTTAAATGCCAGTCTCCGTTTTGAAGACATATTTCTGTTCTCTCCAAATGAAGAACCGATGGGCAAATGTTTGTACTCTGTAATTTTCCAGCTGGATTTTTAAAACAGAAAGCAGTACCAGGCTCTTTTATAATGAAAGGCAAAGAGGCTTTCAGAAAAAGAGATCTTCTAAACAGAGACTTTACAGATTCAGTTTACTAAAGAGATCTTTCAGAAATTTAACTATATAATTTCACACTATAATCTAAAGGAATTTTGGTTTTGTACTACCAGTTTTTAAAATTCACCATTTTTCTCCAACAAGTTAAATGTGACATTCTATCTTTTTGTTTTTGGCTATAACACACAAGAATTTGAAGATCACGTATTATGTTTACAAAAGGAACTAATCAAAGTGCCACAGCACCTGTACAAAAAGGATATAACTATGTTTCTGATTCCTATTCATTTTAGTAGATAGAGTATTGGTATACACGAATAATCAGACTTAAGAGTATACTAAACACCTAGAAATCTAAATACATGTATTAGTACAGTTACATATCTTATTTAACTCTGATTAATCAGGAATTGAAATTAAGTGGAAGAAAGATAAACTCAAAATAAATGAGATAAATGTCACTATAAAATCCATAAAAGAAACTTTCTAGTTAAATTACATTTCTATTGTCATTGCTAATGCATTTCCCTTTCATTTCCAAGTCAATTTATTAATACTACCAGAAGTATTTTAACTCAAACTCTCCTGTCTTCAATATTTTATTAATAGTAAAAAGTTACCTGTAGATTTCTACTTGTACCAAGAAAAATATTGAAAGATGTTGATCTTTCTAGTTAAGCCATTTCCATTTCAATGATATTATGCAGCTGCCAATTTTGTAAACTGTAAACTCTCCCATATGCTATACAATTTTTTAATGTAAAAAATAATAAGGAAAAGTTTAAACATTTTACCTATAAGTTTTCAACAGAATTGGAAGATATGACTCAATGCCTAATACATTCGTAGTAATCATGAAGTTGGAAGAGAATGTTTTAAAACTGGGGCAAAAAATTGAAACTGGCAAGTAGAAACAGCTCTCTAAAAGCTATGGTAACCAAGACGGTCACCATGAAGATAAATGAAAAACTTCTTCTATTTCACTTTACTGTTCTTCACATTAGGCTCCTTACCTTACCCCCATATAATTTCTTCCAGCATATTTTTAGGGTCACAAAACTGTTCCATTAAGCTAACTGGGGGCTTCAGTTTTAAATGTGCCCCTTGGCCGGGCGTGGTGGCTCACGCCTGTAGTCCTAGCACTCTGGGAGGCCGAGGCTGGCGGATCGTTTGAGCTCAGGAGTTCAAGACCAGCCTGAGCTAGAGCGAGACCTCGTCTCTACTAAAAATAGAAAGAAATTAGCTGGACAACCAAAAATATATAGAAAAAATTAGCCGGGCATGGTGGAGCATGCCTGTAGTCCTAGCTGCTCAGGAGGCTGAGGCAGTAGGATTGCTTGAGCCCAGGAGGTTGCTGTGAGCTAGGCTGCCACGGCACTCTAGCCAGGGTGACAGAGCAGGCAGGACTCTGCCAAACAAACAAACAAATAAATATGCCCCCTTCCTCCAAAAATATTCTTTAATATAACAGAAAATTCAGCCCCCTTACTCCAAAAATATTCTTTAACATAACAGAAAATTCAGACATCTCAAGATTTAACAAGCTATCTCTCGTGGCCAGTGACTGCTTCTCAGAGTCATAATTATGCACTCCAGATTTAAGAACATGAAGTGCAATACAAAAGTAGCAACCCAGCATCTGCAAAGTTTGAAAAATGCAAAGTAGTTGGTTCATCCCCCAAAATGTAAATAGTCAATTATGTCAGAGACTGTAAAACCTCTATACTGGATACTTTATGGAACATTATTTTTAACTGGCTCATTCATTCAAAATTCAAAGATTCCTTTGAAGCTCAGGACAGAATGTATCTAATCACCCCCTATCTTCTTGCAGCTATTACATACTAACCTCTTGGTTGCCTCTCCTTGTTCTTTTAAGACTTCATAACCGCTGGCTCACTGTTTCCTCTCTATGTCTCTTGTCACCATTCTTGATGACTTCAACATCTAGATCCATTCTCTGACTTTCCACTCTCTTACCTATCTGTATCTTGATTTCAGACATTTTACTTCCTTCCTGATCATTACCTCCTTCTTTTCGACTGATTTACTCTAATCCTCCCATGCCAGTGATTCTTCAACCTCAATAACCTGCCAGTGCATTCCTCCATGACCACCCACTACTTCTCTCAATTCCACACATCCTCCCTTAACTGTCAGGGTTCCATGGTCCATCACTGCCTTGCAAATATCCTTAACTTCCTTTCTCCTCTTTCTCTCTATCATACTAGCCTGGCTAAATCCTAATCTCAAGTAAACCCAATTATCCACTAATTCTACACTGGTACTGAATAGCTAAATGTTATTGGGAAAAAATTACAAAATCATGCTCACTGGTCTTATTTTCAAATTATAACATAAATCTTAAACTACAACTTCTCCTATAGGTTTTACTTTCCACTCTTCAGGACAACTTAACTTCTCTCTTCAAACCTTCAATAATACCTCAGCACCTTTGTTACTTCCTCCTTTTACCTATTCTAACTGATGATGGAACCATACCTTTTCTTTACCTAACACTCTTGCATAGAGTCCATAGCTTCAATAATCTCTAGGATACATCTCTCCTCACCCAGCTCCAGACTCCTAAATTCATGGAAACTTACAGGCATTTCAATTTTATCATGTCTAACACAGAACGCTCGATTATCCCTGCTCCACAAACCCATTCACCCAACATCTTCACAATCTAAATTAAATTACTATATCCACCCACTTGCTTAAGCTCCAAACCCACCATTATTCTTCATTTCTTTCCTTCACATTCTTCGTATCTGATATATCAGCAAATCCTGATGGCTTAAACATACAAGCCAAATCCACTCACTTTCCTCTGTCTCCACTGCTATACTTAGACCAAGCCTGTCTCTATTAGGAAGTGGTAAACCATTTGTGAGATGTAAAGAAACAGCAAATCAAGGCTAATCCCTGGTTTCTGGATTGTGCAATGGGGAGAACAGTGGTCTCATTCACTGAAATGAAAAACCTAGGAGGAAGGACATATTTAAATTTTAGGTTCCTATGGAAAACCAGTATCTGGTGATATCCTGCAAATTGATTAATAGTTCCTGAAATTCAAGAGCTAACCTGGATCAGAGACAGGATTTGGGCATCAGCATTACCAAATGCAGGCAGGTAGATGAGATTACTTAAAAAGAGTATGTAGAGTTAGAAAAAAAGAGGTCAAGAACAGAATCCTTAAAAATTACCCACATTTAAGGGATAGTGAAAATAGACAAAATAAAAATAAAACGATTCTAAAGAAACTATTCTGCTAGAATCCCAGTTTGGTGGAACTTCTAGAAATCATCCAATCCAATCTTCCTTTTAAAAAAGAACAAATCTCTTCTACTTAGTCTATGGTGGCCATTTGGTCAACCTAATTCATTTTTAGGATAACTTAGTCGTATAAAGGCTTTTCTATGATAAGTAAAATTACTTTTCTATAATTTCTCCTCAGTGGTCCCAGTTTTGGTTTGTGAGATAACACTGACTTATTCTATTCCTCCTACTGTATGACAAACTTCAGACATCTAAATTCATTAATTTATTCAATACGTATTGAGTACTTGTGGAAGTCAGGAGGCCTAAGTTCTAATTTTAACCCAGCTCAGATAAATATAAAAGCTTCTTTCCACCTATGGATAAAACACCCTCATTTCTTCAACATGCCTGTCATATAGATTCCAGACTCTTCCCACCATTCTAGTTACTATCTTAACTATGTGCTCAAAGCCTGATGTCCAACTAAAATGACAGTTGCTATAATATTAGATTCATAAAATTACAAGTGAAATTTTTTAAAGTTTCTATAAAGTTATATTTTCAAAATTTAAAAATAAATGTTGAAAGTGTTCTATCCAAAACAGAATGCAATACTTTATCCTTTGACAAGAGCAAAGTAAAGTGCTTCATTTTACTTTTACTATAAATGCTTTGGGAAAAAGAGAGGCTATAAACACTACACGTTTTATACACTAAATAAGTTGTTACCTAAATTTCAAGGAAAGCACTTCCAATAAGATTATAAAATTTATGTAAACAAAATATAGTAAAAGAGAGAGCAACTTATAATATATCTTCCATATGAAAATTAAACTAAGGATTAGTTATCTATTCATTTAACATTTATTCACTGAGTACCTCTTTAGCTTCAGGTACTTTCAGTAGTATTGGTGGGGTGATACCAAGGAACTACAAAAATTAATAAAATATCTGAATCTGCCCTGAGTTTCAATGGGACAGATTTTAGACCCATATAGGAAAGTTTTCTACAGCAATTAAAACTCCAAAAAGTAATCAACTGCTTCTAAACACAGCATGTCCTTACTATTTAAATAAGAAGTTAAATGATCATTTGTCAAAGACAGAGTAGGGGATATACGCACTATGTACCATCCACAGGTTCCCTGCCAGCTTTCAAGTTCCTCAATTTTTGTGGAACACATTATTTCCAAGCTGACTTCCACATAGTTATACAGGTCTAGCCAGGTGTCCCCTCTCCTATGGAAAGAGGCTGTACTATATGGTTTCCCCCACTACCAAGCAAATTCAGACCTGAAGTCTTTCTCTCAGGAAATCTGTCCAGATGACTTCTATCTCTTAGGTCACACTAAAGCCTTCTGCCCAGTCTGTTAGGATACTCATTTCTCTCTGAAAAGACTTTTCCTAACCCTTTCCTAATACAGACTAATTATAATAAAAGGAGAATTCCTTCCAGAGGATTAAATTGAATTAACTATCTGGAGGTCTTAATGGCAAAGGACAGGTAGGAAAGGGCTTGAGTTTTAGGGTAGGGAAGATGTAAATTCTCAATCACTGTTGATGGGTGCAACTTTTTTGGAGAATAACTGGTCAAAATTCACTAAGCCCTTAAAACAACTTGGAAAATGTAATTTTAAAAATTTACCTAAAGGAATAATTAAGGCTGTAAGAAAAGAATTCGTTCAAGGATATTGATCACTGCATTGTTTATAATAAGGAAAGACTGAAGATAATCTGCTTGTATGTTTGTATATAATAGATTAAAAATTGTACAACTATACCAGGAAATAATATACAAAAATTAAATACATACATATTAAGATGAAAACTTGTTATATATTGCTAAATACCAAAATATATTATCGAATATATATCTATATAATATATGGTATATATGATTGTATGTGGTTATACATAATAACTATACTATGATTTATGTAGGTGTCCATAATATCAATTTTTTAAAGTCTAGAAAGATATATACCACAATGTTTATCTCTTGGTAAAGGAGATACAAGTAATTTTTCATTTATCCCTATATTATAATTTTCTGACACGAACACATATTACTTAAAATATATTTTAAAAATAAAAAAGTAGGAAAAAGAAGGCCACATATGATGAAGCAAGGAAGGGAGAGGCAAAGGTAGAAAGGTGAGTCCTACGCATGGATATATGCTATACATGCTACTACAGAAAGAAAACAGGAAATTATTCCTGGGGAAGAAAATTGGTTATACAGTTTATATGGTTACATAATTTAATATGTTACCACATATTACAATTAACACATTAAATGCCATGACAGTTGTATTTAACTCATTCTAGTTGTGACCCTGGGGCCACGTGACACATACATAAAATCTTACTTGTTGATGTTCTTATTGTTACAATTAACATTGACAATTTAATTCTAAAAATGTAGATTAAATGAATAGAAGTCAATAAATTTCATTTTTCTATTTATGTTTACCTTTAAGTTACACTCAAAGTTTTTATTCTATTTTTGTAATAAAACACTGTGGCCCCAAGGAAAAGTTTCTGGGTTTTTTTGTGTGGCAGTCAGTGTATTAAGAACTAAAAAGCTTAAAATGCAAAAAGTTAATGCTTTATTAAATGTTATGTTTTCTAAAATATATTAAGTTGTGTTCACACTAGATTCTTTCTGAGTTCAATAAGAGGAAGAGTTAATAAGTGGGGCGTAAGAAGGCATAGGGCACCTAAAAAGGGGGTGTGTGTAGGTTAAAAGTAACAAACTGGTTCATAAGACAAAGCTGGAAGCCAGGATCCTTCTCAGGCAGTCCTGTTTACCTTAAATTAAACAGAGACAAACAAAAGAAACTAGCTAGTGCTACAGAAGGTGGGTTATTCTGTCTGCTTGAAAAAAATCAGCATTTTGTTTATTTTAATTTATAATAGCATTACAGAACCTAGTCTATAGGACTCAGTTAATCTGAGTAACAATAACCATAAATCTAAAGTTCTGACAAAATGAGAACAAGAGAAGGCACAGCAGGAAGGATGTCCAAGAAAAAGGAGAGTTTCCACTTTTAGTTATTTGCATTATAGGGTGGCTATCAGCAAAATCATCTCGATAGTAAAGGCAAATCGAATTTGGGCTCTGACTGGAAAAGATGAGGGTGAAAGTAATGACCAGAGGGCAACCAGGAAGAAGTGCCTAGTGCTTTTTTCTATTAGAATGCAATAGCCTTCTAATAACACCGGTTACTCTAATAGAAAACTGGGACCTGACGGTTACATGCATATTGAAGTAAGTCCATAAAATCCCTCATCTCTCAGCGGAGGGGTAAAGCCCATATGACCATAATTTGCATAGAGTTCACAATGTGTTAGACAATGTGTTAAGGGCTATGTGTACAGTAGCAAATTTAAAGATGCAGTATTTATGCAGTTTGAAATAACAGAAAGAGCAGAGTTTGCAGAGTCAGAAGATCTGGATTCAAGTCCTCATAGTGCTACCTACTAACAGTAAGATCTAGGGCAATAACAAGTTTCCTCTTGGATAAAACAGAGATGATAATTCATCTGTCCCACCTACCTCATAGGATTATTGTGAGAAACAAATAATATACTGATCATAAGAAGGTTATGCAAACATTAGTCATTCTTAGTCATATTAATCTGATTTCATTTTCATAAAATGTTGGAAGGTGGGAGCCAGTATGACTCATGGGCCCAAACACCTCCAAGGGTAGACCTGACCATCAGCTGGGCTTCCCACATCACCTTCTCAAAATCCCAGTGGAAGATTATGATACTTAACAGAAAAAGAGTTATATTAGGCCTAAATTCGTCTTGCCCTTTTCAGAGAGTCACGTACACTTTCTAAGTTGACTACTACTTCACATAACTGGAAAGCAATAGCCTTCTAACATAACACTATAACATGCACAAATTCTCAAAATAGTCCAATAGTGCCAAGTGAAAGTGCCTGCTCTAATCTACCTGATATTGGACTAAGTTCTCAAACTGACAACAATGCCCTAAAAACACAAGTATCACTTGTTAGTTAGTAGGCATCATGTTTCTCTTCCTGTGTTCTTGGTGTGAAACCACGATTTAAAGTTTAGAAGTGAAACCTTTTTAAATTTTGAAAGCAAAACTAAAAAAAGAAATCTAAGTCAATCTCTATTCTATCCCATTTGTCTTCACCAAAAACACTGGAAATGATGGTCAGAGTGCAAACGCTGAAAAGCACTAGAATACTAGATTTGTTATAAGCCCATGCTTGCGGCTATATCCCCAAGTTAATTTTGGAACTAAAATTTATGTACCTGTGCTAGTGGTGGCACTATTTTATGTCTATCGTCACCAAGTTGAAAATACTTTAAAGACTTCTATAGTGTTCACAACATTTCTATGGAAATAGAAAGGAGTTTTAAAATAATTTGCTCCCAGCTATGGTCCAGAGTTTTACATCCACAATCAGAACCATGTTCTTTTTTTAGGCAGTCACAAAATAACACTACTTCTAAACAGTAAGAAAAATAAATATTAAATAATATTTTAACCAAGTAACTTTTAAAATAGTAAATATCCATAACAGTAACACTTCATCCTAATGAAACATTTTATTTTCACAGTAACCTTATACAATATTTAACATAACATCTATTTAAATAACTTTCAGTAAGATAGCCACTAACTTAACAAAAAAAGGAATTTAAAGTAAGATTTTTGAAGGACAATCTTTCATCTCATATTTTCTACTGCTAACCTATTTTTCCAAGTTATTCATTCTCTCCCACCCTAATATGAAAACCAACAGTCTCTCACAATGTAAAACTACTAGGACACAGAATGGATAGTAAATCCATGCAGTTCAACTGTGTTACTGTCAAAAAACAAGAAAATGGGTGATGTTTTGATGTTAAATGTCAGGGGAATAACAAGCAGCATTATACATCCATTCTCTATCACCTTCAGATTTTGGGCTAGACTTTATTAGCATTTAAAGATTAAAGAACACTGGTGGAAAGTAACATAGTAGAAACAACTACATATCCTTTGCTTATAAAATCATGCTTTGAAAAAATGACATAAAACTTGGTAACCTACACCTAACTCCTGAACTTAATTAATTAAAAATCACAATGACCTGTGGTCCTACACCATTCAAGAAGATGTGATGATAGCACACATCTTTGTGCATGTGTTTGTGTCTTAGTTCTAATGCCAGCCCCTATGCTTACAATTTAGCTGTAGACACAGGTTCAGGTGGCTTAGTAAGATAGAGAGAGATACTTAAGACTTCCTCTGATTATCCAGATATCCACATGGCTAACTTCATCTTTCAAGTCTCTGCTCAAATCTAACCTTCTCAATGAGGCCTACCCTGACCATCCTTACATAATGCCCCCACCTGACTCCCTCATCCTACCCAGGCATTCCTGATCCCCCTTAACCTGTTCAACTTTTTCTTCTTTCCATATCTTTAATCTCTGTCTAATATATTATACAACTTTTTACAATTATGTTTATTGTCTCTTTCCCCTGACTAGAATGTAAGTTCCATCAGGGCAGGAATTTTTTTTTTTTTTCTTTTTTGCCCTGCCCAGAGGTTTATTATTATTTTTTTGTGTCTAAATTTTTTTTTATTTCAGCATATTATGGGGGTACAAAAGTTTAGGTTATGTATATTGCCCTTGCCCCCCCCCAATCAGAGCTTCAAGCGAGTCCATCCCCTAGACGGTGGGCATCGCACTCATTATGTATGTATACACCCATACCCTCCGACATCTGCCCGACACTGATTAATGTTATTCCTAAATGTGCTCTTAGGTGATGATCAGTGAAACCAATTTGATGGTGAGTACATGTGGTACTTATTTTTCCATTCTTGGGATACTTCACTTAGTAGAATAGGTTCCAGCTCTACCCAGGAAAATACAAGAGGTACTATATCACCATTGTTTCTTATAGCTGAGTAGTACTCCATGATATACATATACCACATTTTATTAATCCACTCATGTATTGATGGACACTTGGGTTGTTTCCACATCTTTGCAATTGTGAATTGTGTTGCTATAAACATTTGAGTGCAGATGTCTTTTTTATAGAATGTCTTTTGTTCTTTTGGGTAGATGCCCAATAATGAGATTGCTGGATCAAATGGTAGGTCTACTTGTATCTGTTTAAGGTATCTCCATATTGCTTTCCACAGAGGTTGCACTAGTTTGAAGTCCCACCAGCAGTGTATGAGTGTTCCTATCTCTCTGCATCCACGCCAACATTTATTGTTTTGGGACTTTTTGATAAAGGCCATTCTCACTGGAGATAAGTGATATCTCATTGTGGTTTTGATTTGCATTTCCCAGATGATTAGAGGTGTTGAGCATTTTTTCAAATGTTTTTTGGCCATACTTCAGGGCAGGAATCTTTGTTCACTTTGTTCACTCAATATATCCCAAGGCCCCCAAACAGTGTCTATCCCAAAAGAGGCCCTCTATAAATATTTGTTGAGTGTTAAATACTTCTTTGCACCCTGTCATCCCAGTTCTCCATCCCATCTTCCCTTTCATTAATGTGCCTCACCCTAACATGCTCATAGAGGAACAACTGGTACTAAGAACCAATGAACAAGACTTTACTTCAAAGAGCCAGGGGTAGTCCCTAACAATCCCATTCTATGTTTCTGCTTTCTATCTCCTTTCTAAATTCTCTATTCCTCCCAAACTCTTTGTCCTGGTTTCCTTCTCTGTGGAATTCCTTCTCTAACCATTTGGATGATAAGATAAATTTAAAGAATGAAAACTGAATGCTGTAATCACTCATTCTCAATGAAAGGAAAAAAACAGAAACAGAGGAAGAAACATTTGTATGCCTCATTTCTTTTTCTCTTCACAGCTAAGCTGCTTCCAGAAGCAATCTACATTCCCTCTACTTCCTCATGTACCATTTATACCTCAACTCTTCTGCTCTTAATAAACCCTTTAGATTTCTTACTTATATGACTGCTATGATGCGCACTCCTTCAAGGCATATTTATTGAGCACATACTATGTGCCAGGCACTATGCTAGGTTAGCTGATTCAGTGGTAAATATAAGGTCCCTATTCTCACCCAGTTTAAGGCCAGCAGAAAGACGGACAAGCAAAAATGATGAATGATGAATGATAAGTATCATGATAATAAATGTACAAACAGCTATAAAAACATATAGCAGATAGATATTACCTATTCTAAGGGACAGAAAAGTTCACAAAGAACTGGTAGATAGATATTGCCAGAAAAAAAACCATGTTCTACATTTTTGGTATCTCTGCCAGGCTTGGTCACACCAAACCTAGAATGCAGGTATAGATCCCTCAAAACTCATCATGGTTTCTCAAGCCTTCAGATGTTTGCACATACTATTCCCACAGTCTGGAATATCTTTTCCCAACTTCTCCACTTAGAAACCACCCTGCATTCTTTAAAAAATCTAGCTAACGCCCTTTTCTCTATTAATCTTCCCTGGTTCACTCTTCTTTTTCTTTCTTCTTTCATCCCCAATAAAGACAGAGTTGAGCACTTCTTCCACTTCCTTTCTATGGCACTTACCAAATTATGACAGTTTACATATCTATTCTGCTGATTAAGTTATACATTCCTTGTTGATAGTGTACTTTCTCTTTCTTATGCTTGCATTTCCATACCCTAATACACAGTAAGCACTCAATAAATATTTCTTGAATGAATGAATGCTTACAAAAGTGTTGTGATGTATAAAGTTTTGTCTCTATACAATGGGATCCTGGGATATGTTTCAAAGTGCCTAAAGCCATTCCAGTATTGTGACTCTTGGCTTGAAGGAGAGATAATGGAGGGCACGTATAAAGGAAGGACACACTACAGCACACCAGTTGGTCTAGCATCCAGAGGAACCTAAGGAACCGATAAGATTACACAACAAAGATTTCTGTACAAATAACATATCATTTAAAATTACAAAAAATGTTTTAAAATTGGAAATAACAAATATGAAACTTAAAATGATTAAATGAAGTTTCATTCAACAGATCCTTTAAAAATCATATTTTGAAGAATATTTAATGACTAGGGAAAATGCTGGTCATTCCAATCAAGTAGAAAAAAATAGCTACATCATGATCCCTGTCATAAATTAAATATAAACGCCATTTTCGGCTGGGCACAGTGGCTCACGCCTGTAATCCCAGCACTTTGGGAGGCCAAGGTAAGAGGATCACTTGAGTCCAGGAATTCGAGGCTACAGTGAGCTATATTCAAGCCACTGCACTCCAGCCTGGGCCATAGAGACTGTGTCTCTAAAAAAAAAAAAACCATTCTAGAAACATATTGGCTTAAAAATATTCAGAAAAAGGCCTAAAACAAACTACATTAGATTATTAACAGTGTTTACCTCTGGGTAATTTTCTACAACCAATGTCATTTAATAAATATTTATTGAGCATCTATCTGTTTGTTGTAACACAGTAATGTTCAAGAGATATCTGTTCCTGTCCTCCTGGAACTAAACATGTCATAGCTAAATAATCAGAAAAAGCAACAAAAATACATGGGACTGCCCATTCTAAATTTATATCCCACAAATGGTTTAAAAAAAAAGGTTCCTAGAATTTTTCTGGAATCTAAGCTGGAAACAGTTTGATCCAAATATTTGGAGAAATAGCTTATACTGTTGATTGTGAACTGTATCATGACACCACAATTGTTCTAGATCACTGTGGACAGAAGGTAGTACAGATACTAAATCTCCAGATTTCCCCTTCCTGTTAGCAGATTTAAAATTTGACAGTAATTACAAATAAAATTTTGCTCAGTTGAAATTTAATCCTTCATCCATCATCCACCACATTCCTGTTCTCTTCTGTGTTTCTTTCCCCTCCACCATTTCCTGCTCTCACCCTCAGTGATTCACCCCATTCATCTCAAAGAGTCTTTATATTCCTCCTCTTCTTTCAACCAGGGAACAGCCAGTTTAAGATTGAGCTCCCCCTCTTGGGGATTCTCAGGAAAGAAGCTTGGGGGGGGGGGGGATCTGTGGTTTTGAAGAACATAAAAGTAGTTCACAAAGAATCTCAAAGCTACAGTCCTTTTAAAGCTTCCACTTCAAAAGATACCCCAGGTGTTAAAAAAAAAAGTGGGGATGATATCTGAGAACAGTGACTAATTTACTTATTCTTTGCCGTAATTATTTCACTAATTTATATCATAGATTGCAAATACTTCTTAAACTTCCTAGGATTTTCAACACAGTGGTAAATAGTAAACTTACTCTAATTGCCCAGACCTTAAAAAATTCAGCACTACAGTATGACTGTTACATGTTTTTAGGCATATTAAGGAGTAAACACAAACTGACAAAATTCTACAGGATTTAGACCACTTATAATGGATATGCTATGAAATAGCTTTTCAGAAATATCTTCTCAGAGAACTCAAATAATTGAAATTTGTAATAAAAATACATATGAGGGTATCATAAAAGGCATTACAGAAATATATAAAGTATTAAATAGTCAGTGTTTTAATGTCCAAGGCATATGCTCAGAGAACTGTGTGACAGAATCACTGATATTCATTCATCAAATTTTTAGAGAGCAACTCACTTTGTGCCAGGCACATAGGTGCTATTAGAGATGGAGCAGTGATGAACAAAACAGATAAAAATTCCTGCCCTTATGGAGTATTTTAGTGGATCTAGATAGATAATAAACAAGAAAAAATAAGTAAAACTATGTTAGATGGTAATAACTACAAAGAAAAAAAAATAAAATAGAAACCAAAGGATGCAGAGGGTGTAAAAGAAAGGAGGAAAGAAACAAGCCATGTAGTTGTCTGAAAAAAGACATTCTGAGAGAAAATAGCAAGAACGAAGATCCAAAGGTGGGAAGATGCTTATAATGTTTAAGGAACAGCAAGTAGGCCAGTGTGGCTAGAGCAGAATGAGGGAAGGGAGAACAGTAACAGATGGGGTTGGAGAGATAAGGGGGAGGGGCTGGGGCTTGCTGAAGGAGCAACTGAGTAAGGCTTTTATGGACAGGTCTTACAGCAACAGGTACAAATTGAGGGTGCTTCCAGGTAATTAGAACAAAGGCAAAGGAAAGACAAGGAGCCATGAATGTCTTCAGAGTGTTCAGGAATCAGAGGCTGTCCTAGTATGCAATGAGATACATGAGTGAGCACGACTGTGAGGGGAGGGAACCATGTGTTGTAGGGTGAAGATGGGGTGTGATAAATATGCAGTCTTTGATCCTCTGTGTAGGAGCTACAGAAGACAGACTAGGGTAGGGAAGAACCAGGGTAAAAGACAGGCATTAGCTGTCCCTTTAATATAATCTTTGCTTTCCCTGGCAAGAATAAAATCTTGTTCCAGACAGTTGCTTTAGATGCTTGATCTATAAAGAAAAATGGTGGAGGTCTTGGAATCTTTGTAGGGAAAATACTCTTAAAATTTTCTTGTAGTGGGGAGAAGAGAAAACATACAAGAACTGGAATTTAGACTACCGTATAATTAACATGAACTGAATTGAACTGATCTAATACACAGTGAATCATAAGACAAAGATGACTAAAAAATGGCACTGAGAAGGCAAACAGGAATTTCAATTTTTAAAAGAACATTCCACAAAATGGCTAATCCATGGATAAACAAGTTAGAGTTAAGAACCTCTAATTTTGCAAAAAGAAGGGGATTCTGTTATAATTATCCACTTTGAATTCAAAGGTATTCACAAGGGAAGAGCTAGGACCTTGTTAACAATTCAACACCTCAGTGCCTAGTACAGATGACTGACTCAAATGCTTGTTTAACGAACAAAAAGCCTATCCACTACAGTTTATCTCAGTAGAACTGAACAATGCTAGAGTTATCATAACATCACCTTGAAATGCTAGCACAAATAAGGGAGAAATTAAACAAAAGCAAATAAGTGGAAGAAGGATGTTTTCCTTCCATGTTGCCACCTGTGCAAAACAGCAACATACCCCAGAGGTGACACAAGACCATTTCAGCTATATGCAGGATTGTTGTTGGAATAATGGGATATATATGTGTATATAACAAAGTCAATAAACAAAGCCGTTGCAAAAAACAAAGGAACGTTCCTTTAATACCCATATGAGTTGCATTAATGCTCCCCCTTTGATACAGAGAACAAAAAGCACAGGTAATATCAAACAATCTCTTTCCTCTGGACCCTCCAAGAACTCAGCGGATTTAGGGAATTTGTGTTTGCTTTTCTACAATGTTTTCTTTAAATCCTAAATTAAGAGTAACTCACACTCATTGTTTGTCTTAATACACAAGAGAACAATACAAAGACAGAAGCTCTTATCCACGAATGTTAATGGGATGTTTTAAATCCCAAAGAGAGGAACTGCTAAAATAGGAAAAACCCCAGGAAGTTAGTATCACATTTTGATCATCAACTAGAGGCAAATGATCAAACTTCCGCCAGGAAAAGCATATTTCTACATGGGATAATGTTTGTACACATGTCACTTTGACCCAATATTAGATTAGTTACAGTTAGTTTAGAGACAGGGTTTTACACGGCTATTTTTTAGTCAGGCTCATCCATTAAAACAAGTTTGTTTTTTAAAAAATGCAAATATCTGAATGTCAATATTCTTTCCTGTCCACTGTCTTCTGAAGTATTTTTCCATGCCCACACTAGAACATCCTTCAGTGTATTTCCATAAGCAGACTCAAACTCCCTTCAATACCATAAATAAGCCTTAAAAAGCCTGTATTAGCACTCCCACCCCATCCCCCCAAAAAGTACAACAGTGGTTTGCAACGCTGTGGTTAGCTCTGCTTGCTGGTAGCGATTAGAACAAGCTGTGAATCGAGGGTACTCTGAACGGAGTAACAGGGACCCAGAAGCTTCCTCCCCAGGATGCAACCATAAAAGCATCCTCCCCTATGCCCATACTTCACCAGAAAGTGGCCCTACTCCCAGGACCCAGTCGACCGCAGGATAAGGGCCCACCCTGCCTCACCTTATAGACGTCCCCGTAGGTGCCGCTGCCGACCCTCTGAACTAGCTCGTAGTCCTGCTGCGGGTTCCGCCTCAGGATGTCCGCGGCAGGCCGCAGCGGGGCCTCCATCTTCGCTCAGGGCCGGGCCCCGCCGGCGCTGCCCGCGGCTCCCCGATTCCCGCTAACGAGGGGGAGCAGCGCTGCTCCTCAACATGGAGCCTCCGCCCGCAGCAACTCCTGCACGACGGACGAACACAGGCGGGTCGGCATCGCGGGCTACTGCCCCGAGCGCCCCGCACCCCCGCGGCCCAGCCCCTTCCTCTCTGTCCCGCCTGCGGCCGTGGAGAAGCGGCCTGGAAGGGTCCCGGGCTCCCCGCCGCCCCGTTCCGGCCGCGGCCCTTCCCCCTCTCCGGCCGCCCGCGAGCTGCCCGGCCCGGCCTCCTCGCCCGCCGGGGCCCAGCGCCGGCTCGGTACCTGAGGGGGGCGGCCCCGCTCTTTGTTGAGCGCAGAGCCCGGGACCTGCTTCCTCGACGGCGCCCGCGTCCTCCTCCCCCCTAGCGGGCGACAGCCCTGGGTCTCGCGCCGCCGCCGCCGCCGCCCGCCCGCCGCACCGCGCGTCCTCTCGCAGGCGGCAGAGGCGCGTACGGTCGCCGCCGCCGCACCACGTTCCCCACCCGGGGCTGCGTCACTGGGAGACACGTTCCCGGCCAGCGTGGGTCGGCGCCCAGCGGCCCGCCCGAGCGCGCCGGCCGTGGGACCAGAGTGCCGCCCTGAGGCCTGGTGAGGACACGACACCCTCCTGACCTCGCCACCGCGGCCCCTTTGCCGGGTGCGTCCTTTCAGGGCCTAGAGCGCTCTCCTACCCACTCTCAGAGATAAGGGACAGCCCTGGGTATTCGTGGCCTGACAGGCCTTGGATAAACCGTCCCTAGATTTGTCAGGTAAACTTGGAGGGTGACAAGTACAGGAAAAAGGGTGGGCACGAGGGTGATGGGAATGCAGCCCTCCAAGTTCAAGACGGAAAAGGTACGTTGAGGGCACTGGGCCAGAAGTAACCTGGCAGTGGGGAGCCGGGTAAGGAAGTGGGGGAGTGCCAGGTTAACTTAAGTCGTGGCACACCCTACTGCACCTTCCTGTTTTGCAAACCATTCCCAGTGGTTCCAGTTTGAGGCTGCCCTGCGCACTTGCACAACCTGTCTTCTACTTAGTTTTTCTGAGACATTTCTGAAAGCCTGAATTCCTAGGATAATTCAATGGCCTTTATCCTTGTTGGGCACACACAGTATCTCACTGCGGGTATTGCACCTTTAATGGGATCGGGGTACTGCAGAAGCTAAAATACAGTCAGGGGCTACAGCCTGGTTCTGGCTCTACTACTTCCTTAGTATGTGATCTGGGCCGGGATATCAGATTTGGCAATATCTCGGTGTCCTTATCTGCAGCTTGAAGAGCATAAGGTTTTGCATCTGACACTCTAGAAAGTGTTTGTAAAGCATTTTACAGGGTTGTAAAGAGAGTTGTCAAATATAAGAGGTTTTAAAATATATAACAATGCACAGGCTATGGAACAGGAGTTCAGGGAAGTAATTTCACAAGCTGTTTTACAGTTTCAGTTCCTGTCTTGTTCTGAAGGTAGAAATTAAGTTGCCTGCATTATGTATACTGGCAAAGTTATTTCTAGAGTCTAGTATAGGTTTTGAACAGTAAAGCCAGATATCACTTAGCTACTGCATTTAGTGACTGAAAAATTACAAAAGAGCAAGTTGCAGATGTAGGCATGTGGCTTTGAACATCCAATTCAATTCTGTTCTTGGGAAATATGCTTCTTGTTGATAATTATAATCAATTGTATAATGTAGAAATTAAATTCACACCTTAACAGGACAGGGAACATATATAATTTCTTGTGCTCCATGCACAAAGGGCACTTATTTAGAGACCATAAGTAAGCCCAGACTTACATGCTCCATGGACAAAGCCTGTGTGTTTACTGCATTGAAAAAATTGTTGAAGAACAGTTTCTTCTTTCAAAGCTTCTTGGCACTTGTTTTGGTGGGCACATAACTTTTGGCTTCAATGACTCAAAATCTCTTCAAATGTTCTGTTGGTATCTTAGTACTTGCTTACTGTCATAGATTCATTTGTTTTTTGTTTTTTTTTCCCCCTCTGACCCTATAAGCATTGATCCTTTCTCTAATCTGAAATTCATTTATTCTTATTTATACCTGTATTATTCCATAGAGAATTTGAGGTAGCATATAGAAAATACAGGCTGGGTGCAGTGAGTCACGCCTGTAATCCTAGCACTCTGGGAGGCCGAGGCAGGCAGGTGGTTTGAGCTCAGGAGTTAGAGACCAGTCTGAGCAAGAGCAAGACCCCGTTTCTACTAAAAATAGAAAGAAAGTATATGGACAGCTAAAAATATATATAGAAAAATTAGCCAGGCATGGTGGCACATACCTGTAGTCCCAGCTACTCGAGAGGCTGAGGCAGTTGGATTGCTTGAGCCCAGGAGTTTGAGGTTGCTGTGAGCTAGGCTGACGCCACGGCACTCTAGCCCTGGCAACAGAGTGAGACTCTGTCTCAAAAAAAAAGAAAAAAGAAAAGAAAATACATACTGTAACATAAGATAAAAATAAGCAAGTGAAGTAACTAGTATGAAGTTAGAGAGAAGAAAAATAGGAAACCAGAACAATGGACTAAATTGGCCAAAGAAGGGATTTCATAGTGTTTTTGAGATCTAGGTGAACCGATTGATCAAGAAAGAGGTGCATGTTTTCCTGATGCTAACACTACAGAAAATTTTATCTCATGAGCCTTCATAAAGTAGAAATTGAATGCCCAGTTTGAGACAAGGATAAATATCCTGACAATCCTTTAAGCATGTTATTCTTGAAACACAACATTTAAAATGAATTAGGCAGTAAGAAGTTTGAGGTCATAGTCTTCAGCAAGACCCTGGAGAGCAGATATTTTTATGTTGCCAGTCATAGCAGTTCCATATGCTTTGTCCATCAACCCAGAAGCAGATAGCATGGAAAAAGTTGAAATTTTATGTGGTGGTTAAAAAATGTGTCTGTTATAATCATTATTTTACTTGTACCACAGTTGATGCCAAGAGGAAAACATTTGCTTTATGTTAACGCCAAAAGAATCTTAAGGATTTTAAAATACTGGTTGAGTTAATTTTAACAAAATCAATGAAGTAGATTGGTTAGTAAAGAAATTCAGATTTAATTTCCTTAAGATAAACATATAGTGAATAAATTTAATTTTATCATAAACAATTAAGCACATAATTTCAAGGTTGAAGTTTATATAGTAATAAATCATTGTAGCTAACAGGAGAGTTTCTTACAAACCACCCAACATTATAATGACAAGATGTAGAATAAGTATAGCTTGATATAGGTCCTTCGTCACAACTTAATTATCGTATATGCTTAGTGTCTTCATGATATCTGACATGTAAATATTTTTCAGCTTTTATTCTTATCTATATAACAAACTATAAGGGTTTTTTTCTCTGTTTTGTAGTGTTTTTCCCCTATTTCAAAGTTCTTAAGTAAAATGCTAATTGTGATCTGTGGCCAATAGTTTCAACTCTAATTTTAGCCAAGGGTGAATTTTAAAAAATTTGATACATAAATGTCTTTATCTTTTACATAGCTAATTTTCATAATTTATTATCCAAGAAAAAATGGGTAATCAAAACCTTAAAATATGATAGGACAGAGCATAAGGACAATAGTTTTTGTCTATGGCACATATAGGTTTAAACAATACAGTTATCTGATGAATCTTCCAACTTAAAGTAGTTGCAAAATGTAACTGTGTGATTGAGTTGACTGAAGAGCGTAAGGTTTATATTGGTTAAATATAAATCAATTAAATGTTGGAAGACATTGCCACAATTGTGATTTGGATTTTCAAATAGTTATTAAATTATTCTTTCTATTACTAATTAGGGCCATTTGTCTGCTGAGGCAAAACCGTATTTTTCAAGTAGAGGGAAATGCTTGTATTTTGTTCTGGGTAGCAATAGAACATGTTTGATATTCAGAATCACTACCAGGTCATTATGATAAGAGTTTTAAAAAGAAGAAGTAAAGAAGACAGTACACAGCCCTCTTTTATTCAGCTTGAATTGATCATAGGATATGTTAAGAAGTTGTTTCTATTAATCTATATCCTCAGAGTGGTTTTAAGGTTTATATGAGAATTGGTATAAGGATTTCTATATTCAACTCACAAATTGGTTCTGTTTGCAAATTCAATAGCTAAAAAAAGATAACGGTTACAAATAATCTTATGCTTTTCCTTATCACTTTCCTCACATATGATAGGTATAATGTTCAGAAGAGTGCCTAAAGTTTGCCTGTACCTCATACAGACTAGTGTTTTGAGCAGAAGAGGCCACAATGCTTGACAGTGACCCTATCCGACAGCTATGTAGCTCTTGCAGGATTCCAATAAGCTCTCCTTTTCTTTGTCACTTCAGGGCAAGGATGATATATATGGCTTCCCACTGTTGGTAATCCCAGGATGCTTTGCTATCCCTTGTTGGTTACCTTAACCCTATCCTCATTTTTACATTTTATTTTATTTTATTTTATTTTATTTATTAAATAGAGACAAGGTCTTACTATGCTGCCCAGGCTGGAGTACAGTGACTATTCTCAGGCACAATCATACTGCACTGCAACTTTGAACTCCTGGCCTCAAATGATTCACTCACCTCAGTCTCCCGAGTAGGTAGGACTACTGGCATGCACCACCATGCCTGACTCTCATTTTTATAAATAATCCTTTCATTAGAATATCTGTCTGTGCTATCTCTTTCTTCCCAGAATCCTGATTGATATAGGGATTAGAAGTAGTCTCAGAAAAGAGACCCTTGAAATGGCTTTCTGGGATGGCATTACTCACATATCTAATGGTTACCTGTATAAACTACCTATCAAGAAAAGTGAAACAATGGTATTCTATAGTATCGGGTGGCATCACAACTACACATATACCCATCAGTAGTTGGCATGAGATGGAGTGTCAGTATCCATCTGATACTGATGGAGGGTCCAGCACTAGAAGATAAATCTCTAGCACCTACCTGCTATGATAGTGATGATTAATAAAATTGGCTGCTCTGACTGATTCCATGAGAATATATGAGGAAAAAGAAAAATAGAGACCCTTGAGTTCCAAACTTAAGGCACGACAAGAAAATCAGAAAGCTTCTTTGACAACTTTGAAGATAAGACTGAGGGCAAAGCCCAGGGCTTGACTATAAAGGCTACAAAGTTGCAGTTGTCAATTAAATGTGATACCTAGTTCTGTTCTACTAAGGTAAGGGCACTAGTGGAGAAGGCCTGGGACCCTGTGACACAGGATGGGGGGGCAATGAGCAGATATGAATGAGACTGAGAACTTTGAACAAGAGTTAGGTAGAGTTTTACTATAGCCCTGACGGAGAAGTACAAGGCCTGCTCTTGGAGGAGAGCTTATGTACTGAAGAAGTTATAGGATCTTGCCAAATACTTACCTGGGATTCAGATTTGATGTGTAAATGAGCATCTGAAGGTCCTTCTAAGTGGCTTACTTCAAGCTTGTTCTCAATAATAGCTTACAGTCTATATGCTGAGATGCCAGAATTTCCCTGACATTCTGTAGAGGAAGGAATCTCAGGCTTATGGAAATGTTGGATTTACTCAGTTATATGCATTCTGTTTAGTCACATTCTATCCATTCTAGCCCTAGGAAGGTCCATATAATTTACCTTTATCCAGACATTTGAATAAGAGAGCACAGATATCTTTGAAAAATTCTTTGGTGGCTGTCCTTAATAGGTTGGAGACGATGATTGGGATCTATGATGTTAGTGGGAATATTGAGACCCTGATAGAGGCCAGGTGGCTTAACTGTCAGAGACATGTTCAGCACAATTACCATGATAACCCTCAGGTAGAATTGATAATCAGGGTGTTCTCAATGCAAGGATATGTGGTGGTATCCTCTTGATCTCTGAATCTCTAGGAATCAATAAAACCATCAGCCTACTTAATTGCTTCTTGACATATGTAAATGGAAAAATTCTAGGACTCATGGACAGAAACCTAACTGAAGTCACTGTGATAGAGTACAGGGTAATAGAAACAATACCCAATTCTTAGACTTAAGCCAATTCACAAACCTAGAGTCCCTTAATTAAGGGGGAGGCCAGATTCCCTTGAGGAAGGATCTTGCAGTGTAGTCAGGTATAAACAGTGAATCTTCCCTGAGGCCACTTCTAGAGGTATCTGTGGCCTTTTACCAGGGTGACTGTGAACTGAGGAATGGGAAGTTCTCACACCTTCTAGAGGTTATTAGATGTTAGCCCTGAACACTAATCCCTACAGTCTCAAAATACCACTAGAATTTCAGTGATCAGAGTGCAGATTTAAGAAAGTCAAGTGTACTCTTGGTTTAGGTCCATTTCATAATGGGTGCAGTGGGACTAAATGTTGTGAACACATATTCAGTTGCCCATCAACCAAGAACCAAACATAAGAGCCAAGTGTTGGTGAAGGAAAGGTGGTTTGTTCAAGTGCTGGCAGCCTGAGGAAATGATGCCCTATTGTCAAAGACCATCTATCTCCTCTGCTTCCTGAACAACATATAAAGGGAAGGGGTAAAAGAGGTAGGTGGCAGAAAGCAAGCTTTGTGCAAGTCATCATGACTTGCTTGATGGTTATCAGCAAACCATAGGTGGATCTTGTCATCAGCAGTCTGTAGTTGGCCTGTTCTGGACTCTTGATCTGTTTTTCCTCAAGGTCATTTTCTAATCTTGTCCCCTGCAGCTATGTATGTGGGCAATAGGTTAATTCTAAGCTTTTAAGACAGAACAAGCCAAAAGCATACTGGAATAAAAATGGCTTCCCTTAGCTAGCCTAGTGTTATAGTCCGAATGGCCCTTGGGATACAATTACATAAAGATCCGGCTTTTTCTGTTTGTTTGTTTATGATTTGTGTAATAATCATTGTTGCAAAATGTTGCTGATCCATACTACATGAAATGGCTCCTGTTCGCCATATTTATTCCTGTGCTAGAAACAGTATACATTATACAAAGAGTAGAAATTTGTCACAGAGCTTTTATATTTTGAGCTCTTTATTTAAACTTGTTGGAATATGTGCATAAACCTTGCTTCCTTTATGTAATAAACTAGAGTAATATATGAAAAAAAAAAAAAAGATCCATTTTAGGGTTATTTTATCCAGTCCCAAATGTATGTGAGAATACATATATTGAGTAGCAGAATCCCTATGTTAGGTTTCTGGGGAATACAGGCTGTTATGATTGGTAGGGCCAAGGATAACCTCCCTAGGTAACATCTCCCCCATGCCAAAGAAGAAAGCCAAAATTAAACTTTAGTGCTAGGGAAATTACTGAGATTAGTGCCACCATTAGCAATATGAGAGATGCTTTTTATTTAATCAAGTCCCATTGATTTATTTTTGTTGTTGCTGTAATTGCCTTTGGGGTATTAGTCATAAATTCTTTGCCTAGGCTGATATCTAGAAGACTTTTTCTTAGATTTTCTTCTAGAATTTTTATGGTTTTGTGTCTTACTTTTAATTCTTTTATCCATCTTGAATTAATTTTTGTAAGTGGTGAGATATAGGGGTCCTGTTTCATTCTTCTGCATGTGGCTATCCAATTTTCCCAGCACCATTTATTGAATAGGGCTTCTTTTCCTCAGTGTATATTATTGTCTGCTTTGTCAAAGATCAGTGGGTTATAGATAGATGGTTTTATATCTGGGTTCTCTGTTCTGTTCCGTTGGTCTGTGTTTCTATTTTTGTACCAATACCATGCTGTTTTGGTAACTATAGCCTTGTAGTATAGTTTGAAGTCTGGTAATGTGATGCTTCTAGATTTGTTTTTTGCTTACGATTTCTTTGGCTATTTGGGCTATTTTCTGGTTCCATATGAAGTGTAGAATTATTTTTTGAAGGCCTGTGAAATATAATATTGGTATTTTGATGGGGATTGCATTGAATTTGTAAATCACTTTGGACAATATGGACATTTTAACAATGTTAATTCTGTTGATCCATGAGGATGGTATGTTTTTCCATTTGTTTGTGTCATCTGTGATTTCTTTCCTCAGCATTTTGTAGTTCTTGTAGTGATCTTTCACCTCCTTGGTTAAGTATATTCCTAAGTGTTTTATTTTCTTTGTGGCTATTGTGAATGGTATTGAGTCTTTGATTTGACTCTCAGCTTGACTGTTATTGGTAAATAGAAATGATACTGATTTGTGTACATTGATTTTATAATGTAAGACTTTGCTGAATTTAAATTAAAAATTAAATTAAAAAGCTTCTTCACAGCAAAGGAAATAATCAACAGAGCAAATAGACAAACTACAGAATGGGAGAAAATATTCACAAACTATACATCCAATCAAGGGCTAATATCCAGAATTTACAAAGAACTCAAGGAAATCAGCAAGAAAAAAGTCAAATAAGCCCATCAAAAAGTAGGTAAAAGACATGAACAGAAGCTTTTCAAAATAATAATAGACAAATGGCCAACAAACATATGAAAAAATGCTTAGCATCACTAATCATCAGGGAAATGCAAATTAAAACCACAATGAGATATCACCTTACCCCTGTCAGAATGGCTTTTATTAAAAATTCCCGAAACAATAGATGCTGGCATGGATGCAGAAAGAAAGTAATGCTTATATACTGTTGGTGGGACTGTAAATTAGTGCAACCTCTTTGGAAAACAGCATGGAGATTTCTCAAAGAACTAAAAGTACATCTACCATTCAATCCAGCAATCCTACTACTGGGTATCTACCCAAAGGAAAAGAAGTCATTTTATCAAAAAGACGCCTGTACACAAATGTTTATTGCAGCACAATTCAAAATAGCAAAGATGTGTAATCAATCCAAATGTCCATCAATTTATGAGTGGATTAACAAAATATAGTGTGTGTGTGTGTGTGTGTGTGTATACCATGGAGTACTACTCAGCCATGAAAAGGAATGAACTAGTGTCTTTTGTAGCAATTTGGATGGAACTGGAGACCATTATCCTAAGTGAAGTATCTCAAGAATGGAAAAACAAATACTACATGTACTTTCTAATAATTTGGAACTAATTGATGGGCACATAAAGAAATAAAAATTATTGGAAATCAAGAAGGGGGTAGGAGGGAGAAGAGGAGAGCTAAAAACCTACCTAACAGGTACAATGAACAATATTCAGGTGATGGGAACACTTATAGCCCTGACTAAAGCATTATAAAATCTATCCATGTAACAAAAACATTTGTACCCTCTTAATAATTTGAAATAAAAAAATTAAAAAAAAATAAAAGAAAAGGAGAAAGAGGAAATACTCAAGAAGACCTAACAGCTCTTGGTAACATCTCTCCCACATACAAAGTACACTCACACCTCTTTTCCAAGAGCCCTAAGTCTCTTATCATTATGGCATTAACATACAGTCCAGAATCTCACCATATCAATTAGGTGTAAGTAGGATGAGGCTCCTTGGGAACAGCTCGTGTGTTCCTTTAGTAGCTCCTTTACTAGCATTCTGAAAAACTGTGAACTACAGAGACAAGTGACATGCTCGAGATACACCCAACATACAATGGCAAGACAGGCAGAGGATAACCATCATAAACCCTACTGGTCAAAAAGACTTCTGCTCTCTGAGATTTCTTCCTTTTCAATAAAATGTAGCCCATGTTTGCACAAAATTAAAAAAAAAAATCTGAAAGATATAAGTCTCCGTTTTAGTTCATCTGTTTGACTCATCTGATAGCCAAATTAGTTTTGGAGAATGTCTATGGATTATTAAAAATTTAATCAAATATTGATGCTGTAAAAATAAGTAATTCAAAATCTAAGCTGTTAGAACTTTAAAATATTTTGAGCATTAAGGGAATATGATTATGGGACCCCAGTCACAGTCAGGTAGCTGTAACCTTTGTTTCTCTGATTATAGATCAGCCATTTTCCTTATGTACATTGTTTTGTAAAATGTAAATGACTAAATGGTGCCAGGGAAGGCCCTTCCCTTTAACTTCTGATCTTCATTATGAATTAACTTCTTTATTTCACACACAAGTACTTCATGGCTATCGTCACATTGTCTACAATGGAGTGTTAAATGCACTCTTTTAAAAGGTAATGAAAATAAACCGTATGCAAAAAGAAACAAACTGTAACTAATTAAATTGTTGTAACTCATAAGCCAGCGTTGTTTGGAAAAATCTTATAATCCTACTAAATTTCTTTGTGTTATATAAAAGCAAGACTTTAACTTTTAACTTCAGAGCACTGACTCCATTTTTTGAAGTCTTTGTTTCCTGGATGGCTATTCCCAGCTTTTCACTTGAATAAACTGTTTAAAACTGGATTCTAATCCTTTCAATTATTTCAAGTTGACAGTGCCAATCATAGTTGTGGGGTTTTTGCTAGAGCAAATCAGCACAGCTCTTGGCACCTACAATGTAGCTATTGACTTGAAACCCAGAATGTAGCTTTCTTAACAATTCCTATCAGCAAAAATAATAAGAAGCAGTTTGCCTTCACATGACTGTGACAGAACTGTCATTGTCTTACCTCAAGGCTATTTAACACTTCTGTTTTATGAGAGTATCATTCCAGAGGGACCTTTGTTAATTGACATCCAGTAGAACATCATGATCATCTATTATCTTGATGACATTTTACAAATTGGACCTGGTGAGCAGGAAGTAGCAACCACCGTAGATACTTTAAAAAGATCCTTAAAACCAGAGGATGAGAGATAAACCTAGTTCAGGGACCTGTCACATTAGTGAAATTTCCAGCAACCCAGTGGAGTTCTGGTGTTCCATCTTGCATCATCCACCTCAAAGAAAGATGCACATTGCGTGGTTGGCCTGTCTGGATTTTGAAGACAATGTACTGTATTTGCTGCTTCTTGACCCATTTACCATGTAACCTATAAGACTGCTAGTTTTTCATGAGCCTTAGAACAACATAATGCCCTACTGAAGGTCCAGACTATGGCACAAGCTGCCCTGACACTTAGGCTTTAGGACTCAGCAGACCCAATGGTAAATAAGGATACTGTATGGAGTCTCTTTCAAGCCCAATAGGAGAATCCCAATGCAGATCCCTAGGGTCTTGGGATAAGAACACACCCTCATCCACTGACAGTTATTCTCCATTTGAAAGGCAACTCTTGGCTTGCTACCAGGACTTGATAGAAACTAAACACTTGACTATGGGATGTTAAGTGACTGTGTGATGTGAATTGCTCTTTAGGAACTGGTTGTTTTCTAATTTAATGAATCATAAGTTGAACATGGGCAGCAGAATTCCATCATCAAATGGGAAGGTATATATTGGGGTGGCCTGAAATGATCTGGAAGGCGCAAGTAAATTATGTGAACAAACTTCCATCGTACCTGCCCTTACTTCTTTGCCTCTTTTTTTTTTTTCCAACCCATATCTATGAGCTCATGGCCATTTAGCAGAGAAATAGAAAGTTTAACTTTGAATAGTACATTTGATTACCCTCTTTGTTAGGAAGAAGAGTTGGCCTGGGATATGAATCTATACTGATTTATGCACAGTAGCTAATAGGTTGGTCAATGACCTGGAAACAAAAAAATTTGAGATAAGGAAGTCAGTGAAAGAGGTATTATGGATGGATTCTTAAAATGCTCAGAATGTGAAAATATCTGTGAACTACATTACTGCCCACTGGAAGGCATCCACCCCAATAGCCAGTTCTACGAGGTGATGTGTCCTGTAGATGTCAGTCACCTCTTTGTGGCAATAGGAATGTAGGATAATAGTAGACTCACCAACATGGACTTCTACTTGCCAAGGATAATTCAGTTACTGCCACTGTGGAGTGTTTAACCTGCTTATAGCACAAGCCATTGCAGAGACCCCAGTATGATACTATTCCCTAGACAGATCAATCAACTATCTGGTGGCAGTTTAATTATGCTAGATCCCTTACATTATGGAGGGAAGAGTGATTTGTTCTCATGAGAATAGATACATATTCTTATAATAGGTTTATCTTCCCTACATGGAAAGCTTCTACTAGTACCACAATTCATGGGCTTATAGAATGTCTTATTTCATCACCATGTATCATAAACAACATTATCTTTGAGCAAGATACTAATTTTACTGTGAGGGAAGTGTGGCAACAGAGGCATGCCCATGGAATTAACTGATCTGACCTCAAATCCATCACTCAGAAGCAGCTAGTTTGATAGGATGGAGGAAAGGTCTGCTGAAGAATCAGTTGTGGTGCTGGCTGAGAAAAAACCTGTGAGGATATGGTATAGGTCGGACTTAACCCAGGAGCCACTATATGTTGCCATCTACTCCATATTCAAAATGCATGAGCCTGGGAACCAAGGGATAGAGGTAGGAGTTGCTCTTCGATTATTCCTAATAACTCTCTTGAAGAATTCTTGTCTTTACAACATTGGACTTGGTGGGTTTAATGGCCCTAGTGCCTAAAGGACAGATATTTCCCCCAGATAACACAGTCACAGTTCTATTAAATAGGAAGCCAAAACTACTACCTTGCCATTTTGGGGTCTTTAGACCACTGAATCAACAAAGAGGATGTCATTGTACTGGTTGGGGTGATTGATTCTAATTACTACGGTCAAATTGGTTGTTGCTCCACAAGGGGACAAGGAGGACTATATCTGGAACTCCAGGTGCCTCTTAGTATTCACATGTCTAATATTACTGGACAATGGGAAACTGCAGCAATCCAATAAAGCCAAGACCATCAAGGACTTGGAGCCTATGGGGGTAAAGTTTTGGTCACCCCACCAGATGAAGTATTAGTAGAGGGTAGTGGGAAAATGGAAGCTATGATTATCACCTTGGGCCCAAGAACCATCCTCTCTCCTCTTTCGTTACTATCAGAGGCATAATTTTGTTGACATTTTCCAAGTGACCATGTTTATCAAGGGGAAACTGAGATATTACCCCATCTTAGAGGATAAATCTTGTTTGGTCTAGCTCTAGGCTCATTGCTCTTGTTAAAAGAATGGTTTAGGCCGGGCGCAGTGGCTCACGCCTGTAATCCTAGCACTGTGGGAGGCCGAGGCAGGTGGATCGCTCAAGGTCAGGAGTTCGAGACCAGCCTAAGCACGAGTGAGACCCCGTCTCTACTAAAAATAGAAATAAATTATCTGGACAACTAAAAATATATATAGGAAAAATTAGCCGGGCATGGTGGTGCATGCCTGTAGTCCCAGCTACTTGGGAGGCTGAGGCAGTAGGATCGCTTAAGCCCAGGAGTTTGAGGTTGCTGTGAGCTAGGCTGATGCCACGGCACTCACTCTAGCCCAGGCAACAGAGCGAGACTTTGTCTCAAAAAAAAAAAAAAAAAAAAAGAATGGTTTAGGCTTGGATAATTCTGGACGACACAAGAGATAAAGTCTGCTGGAGTGCTTCTAGGAAGGTTTTCCTTGCTATTAACAAGGTACACAGGACACAGACATGCCTTTTTCTGTCTCTAGGCATGAGTATCTGCCTCTGATGACTGAAATAGCAAATGCTATTAGGAACCATGAGAGGAGCCAGCATTAGAAAACAAGCCAACACACTGAGGATGGTAGAGTGCAACCTTGGTCCTTATGGCAAAGTCTTCTGGTTATTTTCCAAGGTCCATTTCCCTTTTTTGTTAGTATTAGACCCCTAAATTTTAGTTGCATACATGGTATATTTATCAACAAGGTGGGACATGGTAGGTCAATGCTATTAGAGTAGAGATAATATGTGCACCTTCTGGATTGTACCCTTAGAGAAAATGGATATATTCACTTCTTCCCTTTCTCCCCTTCTATATGGCTAGAATGAAAACGTGAATGCCCAAGCTAGAGCAGCTGTCTTGGATCATATGACGGAAGCCCGAAGTGAAGGATAGAACAAAGCATGAAGAGCCTGGGAAGCCACTATATAAGCTCTGGATGGCTTATGCTCAGGTTATTTCATGAAAAAGAAAGAGATAAATATTTGTCTTATTTAAGCCACTGAAATTTTTTATAGCAGCCAAAGTTATATCTTAATAAATGTAGCCCATGATGATGTTGAGCTGATGAATTAGCCACCATAGAACCAATCTATCTTTAAACAAATTGTTATGTGAGAGTAGGTGTCCTCTTTTGTTAAGCCATTTTGAGTTATAGCCAAATGCATTCTAATTAATATGAACACTTTTTCAAGACTGCTAGTTATAAAGGGAAGGAGCAAATTGGTGCTCCAACTCTCAACTTCTCAACTATTAGGAAACTTCTGATTGAGGTAGCCCTTTACTTATGATGGCAGAAAGTGAGCATGGTGAAGAAACCAAGGGAAGAAAAATAATTGGGGGGAGGGAATAATTTGCAGAGTGACATCTCAAAGAAGGCAGAAAAAGAGAAGATCTAGTGTACTAAAGTACAAATGGAGGAATAACTTTTTTTCTTTTTCTTTCTTATTTAAAATAAACTTGACCTTTGACTTTTTAAAAACATCTTTATTGAGATACAATTCACATACCATACAATTCACCAATTTAAATTGTACAATTCAGTTGTTTTTAGTATATTCACAACACAGAGTTGTGTAGAGTTGATTTCACAATCAATTTTTAAAAATTTTCATTGCCTCAAAAAGAAACCTCATACTCATTAGCAGTCACTCTCCAATTTCCTTCCTTCCAGTCCTAAACAATAAGTAATCTACTTTCTGTCTCTGTAAATTTTCCTATTCTGAAAATTTCATATAAATGGAATCATACAATATGTGGTCTTTGTGGCCGGTTTCTTTCACTACCATAATGTTTTCAAGATATAGCCATGTTGTAGCATGTTATCAGTAGTTCATTCCTTTTTAAAACCAAATAATATTCCATTATATAAATATACTACATTTTGTTTATCTAGTCATTATTTTTTTGGATTATTTCCACCTTTTGGATATTATGAATAATGCTGTTATGAATATTCCTGCACAAGCTTTTGTGTGGACATATGTTGTAATTCCTTCCTTCCTTCCTTTCGACAAGGTCTTACTCTGTTGCCTAG
The DNA here is from genome assembly GCF_020740605.2 of Lemur catta. NCBI lineage: Eukaryota > Metazoa > Chordata > Mammalia > Primates > Lemuridae > Lemur > Lemur catta. The sequence continues at coordinate 44,583,181 of NC_059128.1, read as the reverse complement.
GCTGGAGTGCAGTAGTGCAATTATAGCTCATGGTAACCTCGAACTTCTGGGCTGAAGCAATCCTCCTGCCTCAGCCTCCCAAGTACCTGGGGCTAAAGGGATGGACTACCACACTCAGCTGATTTAAAAAAAAAAATTATTTGTAGAGATGGAGTCTCACTATGTCACCCAGGCTGGTCTTGAACTCCTGGCCCCAAGTGATCCTCCCATCTTGGTCTCCCAAAGTGCTCGGATTATAGGTGTGAGCCACCATGCCTGGCTTTATGTTATAATTTCATTGGGATATATATTTAGGAGTGGAATTGCTAAGTCATATGGTAACTATTTTTAACTTTTTGAGGAATTGCTAGATTGTTTTTCAAAGTGGATACACAATTTTACATTTTCACTAGCAGTGTATGAAGGTATCAATTTCTCTACCTCCTCACCAACACTTGTATTTTTGATCATCCTAAGTAGGCATGAAGTGGTATCTCATTGTAGTTTTGATTTGCATTTCTCTAATGACTAAAAATGTTGCATCTTTTCATGTGCTTATTAGCCATTTGTATGTATTCTTTGGAGAAGTATCCATTTAGATCTTTTGACCATTTTTAAAAATTAGGTTATTCATAATTTTATTATATCATCCTGATACCTCAGATTTCAATTCAATACCCTAGGGTTCATTCTATCCTTCCTCCTTCCCTCCTTTTCATACTATAACTTAATCGCCAACAGTGAGAAAGCTGGCTGTAATTATGCACCATATTTTACATGGTGCATAATGTTCAGTTCTAGTGCACACATAAAAGTAATTTTAGAATTGCTAACCCATATATGCTGGAAGAAAAAAATTATGAAATTATGAGCTAGAGTATAATACTTGTATATAGTTCTTTTTGTCTTTAGTCTTGTAGCACACAGTCAAGACACTGTTTTCTAAAGTTCCTCAGGTTAGTTCATTTCTTCCTATACCCTTCAGTGACTTATGTTGTTCACCTGCAATCCAGTTAGATTCACTTTTGTAAAACTATAATTCCATTTTTAGCTGCCCCCATGTCTGGTCAATTTATATTGTTAATCTGTTTTGAAGAATGTGAAACATTACCATGGTTCTAAGAGTCAGAGTTATATAAAAAGGTTACACTTAGAGAAGTATCAGTCCCCCTAATTCCTGCTACCCCATTCCCATTCTCCCATTGGTTCCACCCTATGCCCACCCATCTCCTGTAGGTAACCAATCTTATTGGTTTCTGGTTTATTCTTGCTGTATAAGTTTTGCACAGATAAACAGTTACATTTTTATATCTTTTTTTTACACAAAGGATACACTATTTGCACCTCATCCCCAGTTGACAGTGTAGTCTAGAAATCACTGTATCAATTTATGAAGATCTTCTGTGTTCTTTTTTGCAACTACATAGTGTTTCATTGTACAGATGTATTATAGTGTATTCAACTGTTCTTCTACATATGGGCATTTAGGTTGTTTCCAGTATTTTATAATTACAAAAAAAAAACTAGCAATAAACAACCCTGTATACTTGTATTTTCAATTGTTGAAAGTATTTTTTCAGAGTAGACTAAACTCATGATTTAAAAAAAAAATGTTTTAGCAACGTCCACTGAATGAATCTAGAAACAGTGACACTACCACCAGCAATGAGCACAACTAGCACCCAGATCTTGGTTTCTATTGTAAATCCCTTCTCTCATTGAAAGGAGCTAGAAATTCTTGGAGAAATGACTAATTTTAGTTCTAAGATAGGGAAAATAAAATGGAAACCCGAAACATTTCCTTGTGCCAGAAAACAAAGAAATGTTTAAAGACAAATAGAGACATGTTAAAAAGAACACAGGAGTGATTCAAAGGGGCTCCCATTGGCCATATTTAGGGCAATTTGAGCATTAAAAAAAAATAAGGATGGTAATGGATAATAACATTTTTTTTTTTCAGATTCCATGACTCCACAGTGGTACTCAGCAAACAAAGGTGGGAGAGGGAATGCCAGCTACTAAGTGTAACATATAAAAGAGATACTATAATTATTTTAAAATCCCCATTTCTAAATTACTAATGTAAAATTAATTCAAACAAAGATATCAATGGATGCTAAAATCATTGGATGAAAAGTTCTTAGCCAATAGTACAAAAATATATATACAGTTATTTATTGAATCTTTTTAAAAATAATTCACATAGAACATCCTTGTTTTTGTTCTATGAATTTGTTTCATAGGTATAGAGGTGAGATAACTTCTGTCTCATGTTTCATTAGCATTTGGGGAATGTAACTCTATTGAACACAGTCCCCCTTCAAACCATAATGTAAACTTGGTTTACAGTGTTCACAGCTCTGAGTTCACTAGGGCCACTAACTGAAATATGGAATGCATACGATTTGGCAGTGGTGGGTGAAAGGTTTGGTTTCAGACATGTTGATTTTGAAGTGTCAGAAGGAAAGCTAAGTGGAGATAACCTCAGGCAGTTATAAACTCAGTTCTGGTAGGATGATTCTCTGTCCTTAACAGAGCGTAAGACTGGAAATATGGATTGAGAATCATCAGTATGGAGGTCCTGTCTGAAGCCATCACAGTAAATTACACAGAGTGTAGCATGTAATTAAGATGCTAGAACTGATCTCCTAACAACCAACAACCAAATGCAAGAGAAAACCATGAGGAGGTGAGGTATAGGACGATGGTATCTTGAAGGTCAGGTATCATGAAGGGACAATGTTTCTAGGATACTGAAAACGAAGTTTTTAGGCAGAGAGGAAGATTATTTTTTTAAGCGGTTTTTTGTTGGGTTTTTTTTTTTTTTTGGTTTTTTTGTTTGTTTGTTTTTGTTTTTTGCCTTGCTTTTTGTTCAAAATTGTCTGCAACCTTTATGGCTGCCAAGGCCCATCCCAGACTATGTAGTAAGATTTTACTTCAAATATTTGCTATTGCATAACTCCAGACTTTATCTCTGCAAATCTAGTGGGAAATTTCGCCTACTGGACATTGAATTACAGATTATGATGAATCTTCAGCTTTCATTTATCTTGCTCTTCTTTATATAAATTTTGCTATCCTAATTTTAAGACAGACCTGCTCAGCATACATATACAAAAATACATAATACCTTCCTTACTAACATAACCTTGCTTTTAAAATGGAAAACAAATTGGTGCCTGGTAGATAAATGCAGATCATTTTAACTACTTTGGCTATATAAATGTTGTCAGCTTGTTTATTCGAATGTGTAACCGTTCTAGGAAACGGGTATTTGAACATCAAGAATAATGCAGTATATTGTTGTGTGTATTTCTGTGACTAGATAAAGCTGTTAAATTCTTTGAGACAGAGTGTGCGGGGGTGGGGGGCGGTGCTGTTTATTTGTGTGTGTTTTCCATCGAAAATGTTGCAGTACATCGTCTGTCACTGTCTTGACGCTCTGGGGGTGGGCTGAGGTAGGGAGGGTGTGACGCTGGTATTTGTGTGAACTCGAGCTTGTGATGCTGAGCTTGGTTCATCCGCTTTCTCCTCCCTTTTCCTCCCCACTCCTTCCGACCAGCGCCACAGCAACATCCTCAGAGTCTGAGCGAGCTGCGCCCAGCGCGGGCACAGAGCCTCCCACCGCCCGCGATCTGCGGCCCGGGAGAAGACAGCGAGCGCAGTGACAGCGCCTCACCGCCACCAGTCCCCGGACCACCATGGCCAAGAACCGCAGGGACAGAAACAGTTGGGGTGAGTAGCAAATGGTAACTTGTGCAGCCTGCACGGGGTCTGGCCCTCAACGCTCTGCTTCTGGAGACAAGGAGGGCCGAGGGCTGCTCGGTGCGGGCGTCCGCGGCTGGGAGATGGGCCGCTGCCGAGCTGCTCCCTGCTGGGCCGGAGGAACCATGACCCAGCGGTACCCGCGTCCCCGAATCGCGCTGTCGGGGCGAGGGCTACAGCTTCGCCCAGGCCGGGCCTCCGGCTTCTTTTCCCCCATCCCCCGCCCGCCTCCTCCCAGCATTTGGACAGCACCCACTGGGCGCCTCCGGGGACTCGTGGGTTCCGCCTTAGCGATCGGTTGGAAGGAAGGCGGTGAGGGTGGGCAGGGGCTGTTGTTACCCGGTCGAGAGGGGCGAGGGGTCGGTGATCTAGAACACGCGGAACCCCCAACCGCCTTCCCCGGGAGCTGCGAGCTCGCCGGCAGTGCAGGGCGGGCGGCGCGTTGGAACAATGAGGCGGAGCGCGCCGGTTCCCGGACCCCGCGCTGCAGACCCGAGCCACCAGGAGAAGGGGCACCCTCTTGGGAGTCCCCGAGCGTTGCAGTACTTGTCTTAATTTGGGGGTTGGGTGTGGGAATTTGGGAAGAAGGAGAGCAAAGTTGTGTTTTCCAGCCTTCTGCCCCACCCCGACTTGGTACCCCCGTTCAGCCCAGCCCCAAGGGTGGCTTTGTTCTTTGATTTTACCTTTTAGAGATATTGGGCTCATGATTCAGCACCAGGCCGAGGGGAGGGGAAAAGAGAGGCTAGGCCCAGTGGGTTCACGCCGCGAGTGGGTGGGCGGCGCTCACGCAGGCGGAGAAGAGCGAACGCAGTGGTGCGGGAGAAATCGCGACCCCGCCCGCTCTGCTGCTCCAGACCTGGTTCTGGACGGTTAGAGTGGGCAGGTTGGGCGTCTTTTCTCCATGGGCATGTGATTTCTTGCAGTCACAGTGCTAAACTCACCAGCATCTTAGGAAAGAAGGCCTTCTAAGGCATTTTATTATCTGAACCAGAGCGGGTCCCAAGCCACTGTAGCTTGGTGGGTAGAGAAATATTTTGTTAATTAGCTTTGAATTATTATTGTTTGGAAAGTTCACACCCACTAGGAGTCCAGAGCTGCTTGATTTTCTGTTCCATATCTCAGTGAGATTTCTTCTATAACTGTCTATCTGACCAAGAGGCATAAAGGTAAATTTTAATTGGTTGTCTCAGTTTACTTTTATCAAAAGACTATATATCTCCTTGCCTCTGATTGTTCTGAGGGTCACAGGATCGACCTGACCTCCAATAGGCAAGGTTTACATCTGAGAGATTAGCCAAGGTTTGTGGAGAGTTGGAACAGCTAGGTACGTCAGTTGGTTGAGAAAGTGGTTCCATTTTCTGAGATCATCAAACCCCAATTTTAGTAGATATGACTATTGCAATAACACCATTTTCTTAGCTTCTTCTGAAATCTGAGTGAGCATTTTCAGAGTGTTCCCTCCCCACCCTTTCCTTTGGCCTCTAGAATATGAATTTCTTGAACACTCACAGTTAAGGTGAATATATTCAAGTTAGTTTTGGTCTTAATCTGCATGGATTGTTGACTCCACTCTGTTATGAAAGGCATGTGAAAATTTATCGTGAAGATTAAATTTTTCTCTGTGAAAGGTTTGGATCATTATTGTTTGGTACTTCCTTTGGTTATAGACTTCTTATATAGTAGAGGTATTTTCTCTTGGGAATGTGGTCCTCACATGGGATTTGCATAAAAATTACCTTGGGACCTTATCAGAAATGCAGACTCACACATCTTCCAGCCAGAGCTTTTGAATCAATAGATCTGAAATAGGGCCTAGAAATCTGCCTTTTAACTAGCATTTTAGGTGATTGAGAAGCATCTCAATCTCAGATGTTACTTTGAGAAACACTATCTTAGATTATTTATGTTTGATAGAAACATATTCCAGATAGTTTACGCAGTAGTTACCAGGAAACTTTCAACTCGAGTGATGGATTAGGAAAACAAATACTGGAGTCACTGTAGTATTCACTGGAAATTTTTACAGAAAGAAATAGTGGAATTGTGGAGTGTTATCTTGATGTTCTATAGAAATGCTTTGCTATTTAGATTTTTCTTTGCTGTAAAGTATATATGACATAAATGACAGAAAATATAGCATTTGTAGTAGGAGATAGAGGTTTTGGCAAAGATGTTAGCCACGTCTGTCTTGATTTCATTTTGTTAAGAGCACCTAGTAGGATGCAAAACACATAGGTGTTTAACAATAACAATCGCCATTGAGTATTGCCATATAAGGTAGGTACTATAATCCTCATTTTACATATTAAAAGGTAGAGTTAGTAAATGATAGAGCCAGGAATCCAGCTCTGGCAGTTTGACTTTGAATTCTATCATCTTTACCTCTATTCCATGCTGCCTCTTTGTTGAATGGATAATACCCTCTGCGTTGTATAGAACAACAGTTTTCAAGGCACATTTGTCTGGATTACTACATTTGGTCTTCAGCCTTTTAACTAATTATATGTGTTAGAACATATTATTCCCTATTTTGCAGATGAATAAACTAAGTCTTGGGTAGGTTAAATGTTTGGTGAAAGTCATATATTTGGTAAATTAGAGATTTGAGCTTAGAACTTAGGGTTTTTCCTAATTTATTTTCTATAACATGATGTTGTAGAAGGTTTTGATAAGAGAATGGGGTGGGGTGTGAGGATAATAGAGAAAATAGGCCCTTGTGGAAACCAGAGGTCTCTGATGAGAAAAAAAATTATAGTGATAGCTTAAAAAAGAAGATGGTAAACTGACCTTATCATCTAGCTAAATAAATATTTTTCAGGCAAGTTGGAAAGAAAATGGCAGGGGATCAAGGTAGACAATCTAGAATTGGAAAAAACGGTGATTTTTAAGAAAAGAAAAAGAAAGATATTTGCAAAATCAGTATGAGAGCTAAAATTCTGATAATAACCCTGTAGGACCATATAACAGTCATTATTTTTTATTCTAGAAGCCAGAGACCTGTTAAGTTTTGCAGGAGCCATGGAAACTAGAAAACAAAAAAGCATCTCTGCTGAATCAGAGCTGGGGGTGGTGTTTGAGGATCATACCCAGAGATACAACTGGGAAGCAGGTCTGTGAGTAGAACTGAGAATCCCACCACCTGTTCCTAAATCTTCACGTAAGATGTTTGAATAAATTTAAGCATTTAATAGTCAGCTCCTCATAGGTAGGCATTATTATTCTTATTTTAATGTTTAAGGAATCTGAGATTCAGAGAGCATAAGTAAATTGCCAGAGGTACCATAATGTTTAAGTTACAGATCTAGGATTTCAATTCAGGGTAGTTTGCTTCCACAGTCCATGTGATGAAGGCAAAGAACTAGAATAGTATGTCCAAAAGTGCCACAACAAGCCTATCTAGGATTAAGCTGGTGTAAGAAATCAATGCTCTATCAACTTGATCACCTTGGACTGGAAATGCAGGCAAAGAATGTGCTAGTGTGGAAAATAAAGGGGACAGATGAGTATCAGAAACAGTACCCAGAAAGCAGTCTTTCAGTGCTGGGCTAGAGCTTAAGTACTACCAGAGACAAAACAGAAGTGCACGTTTTGTTTATTTGTTTTTGTTAGTTAAATTGCTTAAAAACTTGGGATATCACACGGGAATTTGAGTTTTCTGCAATGTAACAAAAACTGACAACGTAATGTTGCTCTAGAAAAATAATGTTTGCACTGCAGTATCAGCTTTGCCTGCCTTTAAAAAAAACTATCTTAGCTTCATAGTAGGTGTAGGAAATGTCCATTTGTGAAAAGGCACTTGTAGAAAATTAATTTTTAGCATTCTGGTTTTGTTTTTGGGGAAAGATTAAAAATAATGTTTAGTATAATTACCTCTCGATCTTTTCCAATTGATGCTTTATTCTCTTTTTCTTGAAATGAGACTATTTGTCCCCTTTTAGTTACCTCATTTTTTAAATACCACAACCTCCTAAAACAAACAAAAAAAATTCGACTGGGTCATACATGTACTGTATGACATGTACTGCATGTATCACATGTACTGTAGGTTTTTCCTCCCCCATGTTTTTCAAATTCAATTTGCCTTCCCTTCATCTTTTTTCAAATACATTCCTCTTATGGATATATATTTTTCATATTTAGCATCTGCTTATACCTTGTCTTGATGACTCCTGAGTTACGCCTTTGCTCCATTTCAAACTCTGCAGGCTTTATTATCTTTAGAACTGGTGGCCAGACTGTAACCAGAACCTGTGATCATCAGGGAAATGATCCACTGTAATATACTCTCAGTCATAAAAAGATTTAGATTTGGATGCTCTTCCTCTTTTACATAACAAATTTTTATGAAACATATCTATATGCAAAAGAACATTTAAAATATACATGTTCAATTTCAAAAAGAATAATCATGAGCACCTCTGTCCCCCTTTCCCCAGCTGAAGAAATAGAACTTTACCAATATTTTGTCACTCCTTGTGTGCCCCTCCTTAATGGCAACATCCAAAGGTAAACACTTTTATAAATTTGGCGTTTCTCATTCTCTTGATCATTTTTATAGTTTTACTATAAATAAATATATACCTAAATAATACATTATTTAGTTTTACATTTTTAAAAACCTAATATAAAGGGCATCTAGAGACTATGCATTTTTTTCCCAAAATATTTTGTTCACTACACATCCTTACCCACACTTGGTATTATACTAGGTGTGAGATGATATCTCATCGTGGTTTCAATCTGCATTTCACTGATTACCAGTGAGCCGTGAGCATGTTTTCATATATTTATTGGCCTTTCATATTTTGATCTCAATGCCTGCTTGCCCTTTGCCAATTTTTTATTAGATTATCTTTTTCATCATGCTTTGTACAAGTTCTTTACATATTTTAGATATAAATCCTTTGTTGATTATTTGTCTTACAGATCTCTTTTGCCACTTTGTGCCACATGACTTTCCTCTCTTTATGGTATATTTTAATAATCAGACTCTTAAACATAGTCAGTTTAATCAATATTTCCCATTATGGTTTATATTTTTGTGTTTTATAAAATCTTCCCCTACCTCCAAGTTATAAAATACTCTTGTATATTATCCAGTTTTAAATTTTTGTACTTCATCTTTTTCAATTAATTTATTATGGTAAAATGCATGTAACAAATTTTACCATCTTAAGCATTTTGAAGTGTACAGTTCAGTGATAATAAGATATTCATATTGTTGTGTAACCATTACCACCATTCATCTCCAGGACTCTTCTTCTTGCAGAACGGAAGCTCTGTACCAGTTAAACAGTAACTCCTCAGCTCTCCTTCCCCCAGCTCCTAGCAGCCACCATGCTACTTTTGCTATGATTTAACCATTTTATGTACTTTATATAAGTGGAATGATACAGTTGTCTTCTTGTGATTTGCTTATTTCACTTTGAAAAATGTCCTCAAGTTTCATCCATGTTGTAGCAGAATTTCCTTCCTTTTAAAGACTGAATAACATTGCATTGTATGTATATACCATTTTTTGCTTATCCATTCATCTGTTGATGGACACTTGGTTGCTTTCACATTTTAGCTATTGTGAATAATGCTTCTATCAACATGGGTGTACAGATATCTCTCTGAGATCCTGCTTTCAATTCTTTTGGATATATACCCAGAAGTGGAATTGCTGGATCACGTGGTAATTCTATTTTTAATTTTTTGAAGAGCTACCATATTATTTTCCATAGCAGCTGTACTGTTTTACACTCTCACCAATAATATACACCAGTTTCAATTTTTCTACATCCTTGCCAACACTTGCTATTTTTGTTTTTTAAATAGTAACCATTCTAATGTGTGTGACATGCTATCTCATTGTAGTTTTGATTTGTACTTAATATTCTAATTTCCCTTATGATTTCTTCTTTGATGCATTCGTTGTTTTAAGAGTATGTTGTTTAATTGCCACAAATTTGTGAATTTTTTCCAGTTTTAATTGTGTTGCTGATTTATAACTTTATCCCATTGTGGTTGCAAAAGATACTTTGTATTACATCCATCTTTTAAAATGTATTAAAACTGAACTTGTGGCCTAATCTATGGTCTATCTGGAGAATGTCCCATGTGCACTTGAGAACAATAAGTATTCTGTTGTTGTTGGGTGGAGTGTCTGTATTTGTCTGTAAGATCAAGTTGGTACATTGTGTTGTTCAAGTCCTCTATTTCCTTGCATATCCTTTCCTTTCCTTTCTATTATTGAGAGTAGGATATTGAAGTCTCTATTATTGTAGAACTATTTCTTCTTTCAAATCTGTCAATTCTTGCTTCATATATTTTGATAGTGTTATTAGGTATATAGATGTTTATTGCTGTTTATTCAATTGCTCTATTGAAACTTTTCTTAATATATAATGTCCTAGCCAGGCACAGTGGCACATGCCTGTATTCCCATCTACTCAGGAGGCTGAGGCAGGAGGGCTGCTTGAGCCCAGTAGTTCAAGGCTATAGTGTGCTATGATTGTGCCTATGAATAGCCACTGCATTCCAGCCTGGACAACATAGAGAGACCTCATTCCTAAAAAAAAAAAAAAAAATGCCCTTTGATTCAAAGTCTGTTTTGTCTGATATTAGTATAGCCACCCTTGCTGTCTTTTGGTTTACATTTACATGGAATATCTGTTTCCATCCTTTCACTTTTAATCTGTTTGTGTCTTTAGATCTAAAGTGAAGCTCTTGTAGATAGCATATAGTTGGATCATGTTTTTAAAATCAATTCTGCCAATCTCTGTCTTTTGATTGGAGAGTTTAATCTATTTTAAAGTAATTACTGATAAGGTAGGAGGACTTCTGTCATTTTGCTATTCATCTTCTATATGTCTTATAGCTTTCCTCCCCCCTCATTTCTTTCATTACTGTCTTCTTTTGTATTTAGTTGATTTTTGTAATGATTTTATTCACTTATTTCCCTTTGTGTACACTTTATTCACTTTATTTCCCTTTGTGTACATTTGATAACTATTTTCTTTGTGGTTACCATGGGGATTACATTTAACATTCTAAAGTTGTAACACTATAATTTCAATTTATAGCAGCTTAAGTTTAATAGCATACAAAAATTCTGCTCCTTTACATCTCCATCCTCCTCCCTTTCAGTTATTGGTATCACAAAATTACATCTTTATATATATTATGTGTCCAAAAATTATTTCTTAGAATCCATTAGTTTCCTAAATTATGTAGAAAACAAAATGTGGAGCTATAAACCACAGTGACAATAATACTAGCTTTTAGACCAATAATTGTTTTTTTTAAATGTATTAGTCTCTTAAAGCATATAGGATATAAAAATGAAATTACAAATTATTATTAAAATAATACTAACTTTTACAATGGCCCATGTATTTACCTTTGCTGAGATTTTTATTTCTTCATATAGCTTCAACTTACTGTTCAGTAGTCCTTTAATTTCAACATGCAGGACTAACTTCAGTGTTTCTTGCAGGGCAGGTCTAGTGGTAATGAACTCTATCAGTTTTTGTTTACCTGGAAATGTCTTAATTTCTCCCTTACTTTAGAAGGACAAGGTTTCCAGATACAGGATTCTTGGGTTTTTTTCTTTTAGCACTTTGAATATGTCACCCCACTATCTTCTGGCTTCTGAAGTTTTTGATGAGAAATCTGCTGATAATCTTATTGATAATCTCTGTATCTGATGAGTCATTTTTCTTCTACTGCTTTCAAAATTTTCTTTTTGCCTTTGGCCTTCAGCAATTTGATTATAATGTATCTCAATGTGGGTCTCTGAATTCATCCTACTGGGAATTTGTTGAACTCCTTGGATGTTTATATTCATATCTTTCCTCAAACTTGGGAATTTTTCAGCCATTACTCTTCAAATGATCTCTCTTTTTTTTTTTTTTTTTTTTTTTTTTTTTTTGAGACAGAGTCTCACTTTGTTACCCGGGCTAGAGTGAGTGCCGTGGCATCAGCCTAGCTCACAGCAACCTCAAACTCCTGGGCTTAAGCGATCCTACTGCCTCAGCCTCCCGAGTAGCTGGGACTACAGGCATGAGCCACCATGCCCGGCTAATTTTTTTGTATATATATTTTTAGTTGGCCAGATAATTTCTTTCTATTTTTAGTAGAGACGGGGGTCTCACTCTTGCTCAGGCTGGTCTCGAACTCCTGACCTCGAGCGATCCACCCGCCTCGGCCTCCCAGAGCTAGGATTACAGGCGTGAGCCACCGCGCCCGGCCCAAATGATCTCTCTTTCCCTTTCTTTCTCTCTTCTCCATCTGGGACCCCTATAATGTGTATGTTGGTTCATGTGATATTGTCTCACAAACCCCTTATGCTCACTTCATTTTTCTTCAATATTTTTTTCTTTCTATTCCTTGGGCTCAATAATTTTTATTGTCCTATCTTGAAGTTTGCTGATTTTTTTCTTCTGTCTGCCTTTGAATCCCTCTGGTGAGTTTTTCATTTTAGTTATTATATTTTTCATCTCTCGAATTTCTTTTCAGTTTCTTTCTAGATTTTCTATCTCTATTGAAATTTCTATTTTGTTCATACATCATTTTCTTTACTTTCTCCATGGCTTCTGCTGGTTCTTTGAATATCTATTAAATAGCTGTTTTAAAGCCATTGTTTAGTAGGACTGCTATCTTGCCTTTCTCTGGGACAATTTCTGTTTCATTTTTTCCTTTAAATGGGACATACTTTCTTATTTCTTTTCATGGCTTGTGATTTGTTGAAAACTGGATGTTTGAATCTAATAATGTGTTAAGTCTGGAAGTCATATTCTCCCTCTTCCCCAGGGTTTGCTATTTTTTGTTTTAATTGTTGTAGGCTGTTTCCAAGTCAAGGATAAGCCTAAGATGTAAACTTAGGTCTTCTCAGATCTTTTCTGAGCATGTGCTTTTCTCTGGGCATGTGTAGTAACTGATTTTCCCTGTATATGCAGTTGTTTTTGAATTTCCTAGTCTTCAGTGTCTGGTTTCCAAAAGAGGGAAAAGGGAAAAATGAGGGGAGTGCACTGGCCCTTTAAGTCCTCTGGAAGTCACCTAAGCTAGAGTGGGAGGGGATTTCATCAATGAGGGGAGATGTGCAACAATGACTGCCCACCTGTGTCTGTACTTCCATGATCAGAAGCAGCGATAAGAATACAGATACCCAAATTTTGGAGTACAAGGTCCTCATTGCCCACCCTGGTTCCTGCAACCTGCATGCAAGCTGCTCCAGGAATACATGTGGCTGGAGGCTGGGATATGGGTAGATGCGGCTGAGCTAAGAGCTGAAATTGACTGAAATTAACTGCAATTTACTGCCAAGTTTATACCTGGAAGTTGCAAGCCTTCATTAGACTCCAGAGTTCTTCCCAGAACTCTTCTCAGTATTTTTGTCTTACTTCATCAGATCTTAAAAGACTCCATCAGATTTTTCCTTTTTTCGTAAGTAATAGTTTTTTTAAAAAATCACTGGATATTGAATTTTAACAACAAATTTTTCTACATTCACGGAAATAATTATATAGTTTTTCTTTTTTAACTTGTTAATATGTTTAATTACATGAATCGATCTCCTATGTTGAAGTGATCTTGCATTCCTGGAATAAGCCCGCACTAGTCATGCTGTATTACCTTTTTGATACATGACTGGGTTTGCTGGTCTTTTGATTAGGATATTTGCAAGCATGTTTACAACTAAATTTCCTTTCTTGCGCTTTCTTTGTCTGACTTTGGTATCAAGGTGTCAAGGTTATACTAACTTTATAAAATAGGTAGGAAATATTTCCTTGTTTTCTTTTTTCTATTCTCTGTAAGAGAATAATCTAGTCTATTTATATTAATAAAGTAGTCTATTAAACCACCTGGACTTGCTGTTTTCTTTATAATAAGATTCTGAACTGTTGATTCAATTTCTGTATTGGTTATAGAATAAAGTTTTCTGTTTCTTCTTGAGTCAGTTTTAGTCATTTACTGTTTTCTTGGAATCTGTCCATTTCATCAACTCGGTATAAGGTTATTCTAAGTTTTCTGTTATGTTTTCTGATTAATTTTATTTATTTTTGTCCTCCTTATTACATCTTTTATTATATAGTTTATTTTTTTTTCTTTTCTATTTACTTAATTTCTGTGCATCTCTATTCTTATCTTCTTGTACTTTCTTTGGGTTTATTCTATATATATATATATATATATATATATTTTTTTTTTTTTTTTTTTTTTTTGGAGACAGAGTCTCACTCTGTTGCTCGGGATAGAGTGCCGTGGCGTCAGCCTAGCTCACAGCAACCTCAAACTCCTGGGCTCAAGTGATCCTCCTGCCTCAGCCTCCCAAGTAGCTGGGACTACAGGCATGTGCCACCATGCCCGGATAAATTTTTTCTATATATTTTTAGTTGTCCAGTTAATTACTTTCTATTTTTTTTAGTAGAGATGGGGTCTCACTCTTGCTCAGGTTCGTCTCGAATTCCTGACCTTGAGGATTACAGGCGTGAGCCACCGTGCCTGGCCTATTCTATATTTTTATCTTTTTTAGCTTAAAAAGTTGAATGCTGAGCTCATAAATTTTCAGCTTTTCTTCTTTTTCTAATGTATGCATTTAACACTACATATCAATTTTACTGCATCCTATATACATTGATATGTAGTAGATTTATTCTTGTTCAGTTTTACACATTCTAAGTGTCCATAGTGACTTTTTTTAACCCATGAATCTAGAGAAAGTATGGATTTTTCTAAATTATATTTTTGTTGTTGATTTCATGCTTAATTTTATTCTAGACAGAATCTATGTTGTATAACAGCATCACTATCTATGGTTATGGAAATATTTTATATGTGCACTGTTCAGTATGTTAGCCACTAGCCACATGTGACTATTGAGCCATGAAATGAGAATGAGGAACCAAATATTTAATTTTTTGATTAATTTAAATTTAAATAGTCACATGTGGTTACTGGCTATATCGGGCAATTTGTGTTTACAGAATTTTGCTTTGAAGTTTGTTGAAATTTACTTTATGTCCTAGTACATTTTAAATTTTTACAAATGTTACATCTGCACTTGAAAAGCATGTGTCCATTAGCTCAAACTTACTAAAATGTATTGTTCATATCTTCCATACTCTTATTTTGGGCTGCTTTATCTACCAGATAGTGATATCTGATAGATATTTTAAAGTTCTCAGATATGTCAAAAAATATGCCAGTGGATTTGTCAATTTCCCCTTCTGTTCTGTCAAACTTTGCTTACAGACTTTTGAGCTGCATTGTTAAGTATATGCAAATGTGGAATTGTTACAGCTTCCTGATGAATCGAGCCTTTTATTTTTATGTCATAAGCCTCTTTATCTTGACTAATGCTTTTTTCCCCAAAGTCTATTATCTGATACTAATATAGATGCTTCATATTTCTTTTGCTGATTTAGTTTGTGGGCCTACTCAGCAGAGATGGCTGGGGAAGGAGTCTGACTGACATCCACAAAATGAGTCATCTTATGCACCTCATTACTGAGAGCCTCCTCAGCAGCGAATGTCCTTCAGTGAACATTCACATAGGACTGAATACCCTCACAATCTGTGCCCATTTCAGAGGTCTACCCACGTACTTCTTCCAAGTACCTGATCATCTGGTCAAAGTGATAGCTATCGTCCATGAATTGGTGTCATTCTCTACCTTTGGCATGAGCTGCAAGTTTCATGGCTGCTATCCACTCACATATCTATTCTTTCTGTTAGAAGATGATAATGGCTTTTCCTTCATTCTGTCTTCCAAATATCATGAGTACCTTTCATTGGCAAAACCTAAACCAGAACTCTGCTAAGACAGGATTGTAAGAATTGTAGTACTGTAGTTTCCACAGTCTCTGCAATATTAGAGAAGAGCTTAGAATGGTGGAGATAGACCTGAGTATGACACAGACGATATTCAGCACAAAGAGTAACCATCCATTTTCAGAATAGCTCACTCAAAGATGATTAAAGAACCAGATAATTCTTTAGAAGCCAACTACTTTTAAAACCGACTCTTTTCAGTGACTGTAAATGCATGTGTATTTGTTTTTCTTAGTGGGAATTATACTTCCCATCTGCTTTTTTTCTTAAAATATGTGAACATATTTTCTTATGATTAGGTTTTTTCTATAACGTATTTTCAAATGGCTGCATATTTTGTATAATATAGCTGTGACATAATTTATTTACAGACTCTACAGTTAGGCATTTAGATTGTTTCCAATTTGCTACTATACAAATAATCCTGTTGCGAACCTTTATGTAGATAGATACATGTGCACAGTCTTGATAACTTCCTTAGGATAAATTCTTGGATGTGGAATTGTTTTATTAAAAGGTATGTGTATTTTTACATGTTTTTCACTGTTTCAAATACTGAGGATATATACATGTTTGACTTTTACCAGTTATGATAGCCAAAAAGTTTATCTTCCTTACTCCCCACCCCCAGTTCGATTCAGAAAGGTTACCTCCTTTTGATTAGTGTATCTTTAATTACTAGAAAGACGGAACTGTATCAGAGTCACTAATTTCTAGTTTGATTTCTCTATGACCAGAGAACATATTATTTATTACTGTAATACTTGGAAGCTTGGCAAGATCTGATTTATGAACCAGTGCATGGTCTATTTGGTAAATGTCCCATATCAACTTAAAAAGAATGTGTAGTTCTGTAATTAATAGATGTCAGATAGGTCAGGCTAATGATACTGTTCAAATCTTCTTTTTTTCTGACATTTTAGACAATGAAAAAAAATTCCTAGAAAGATATAAGGAACCAAATGTGTCTCAAGAAAAAATATCAGCCAGGCGCGGTGGCTCACGCCTGTAATCCTAGCACTCTGGGAGGCCGAGGCGGGTGGATTGCTCAAGGTCAGGAGTTCGAGACCAGCCTGAGCGAGACCCTGTCTCTACTAAAAATAGCAATAAAAATTATCTGGACAACTAAAAATATATATAGAAAAAATTAGCCGGGCATGGTGGCGCATGCCTGTAGTCCCAGCTACTTGGGAGGCTGAGGCAGTAGGATCGCTTAAGCCCAGGAATTTGAGGTTGCTGTGAGCTAGGCTGACACCACGGCATTCACTCTAGCCCGGGCAACAGAGTGAGACTCTGTCTCAAAAAAAATAAAAAAAAAAGAAAAAATATCAAGCTTTATTAGTACTAATATAACTAAAGTACCATAACTATTAAGGAAATTGAGGTTAATAGGCCAGGCACAGTGGCTAACACCTGTAATTTCTTTGGGAAGCTGAGGCAGGAGAATCACTTGAGGCCAGGAGTTCAAGACCAACCTGGGCAACATAGCAAGACCTCGTCTCTACAAAAAATTTAAAAATTAGCAGGGCATGGTGGTGCATAGCTGTAGTCCCAGCTACTTGGGAGGCTAAGGTGGGAGGATCACCTGAGCCCATGAGTTTGAGGTTAGAGTGAGCTATGATTGCGCCACTGCACTCCAGCCTGGGTGACAAGAGAGACTCCATTTCTTCAAAAAAAAAAAAAAAATCAATAAAAAGAAAACACCAGGTCCATACGGTTTTTCTGGTAAATATCAACATTTCAATCTCTTCCTGAAAACAGAAAAGGAAGAATTTGCTAATTCATTTTTATAAAGTTCCTGTAACTTTGATAATAAAACCAGTCAAAGGCCGAGTGCGGTGGCTCACACCTGTAATCCTAGCACTCTGGGAGGCCGAGGAGGGTGGATTGCTCAAGGTCAGGAGTTCGAGACCAGCCTGAGTAAGAGCAAGACCTCATCTCTACTAAAAGTAGAAAGAAATTATCTGGCCAACTAAAATATATATATAGAAAAAATTAGCTGGGCATGGTGGCGCATGCCTGTAGTCCCAGCTACTTGGAAGGCTGAGGCAGTAGGATCGCTTGAGCCCAGGAGTTTGAGGTTGCTGTGAGCTAGGCTGACGCCACGGCACTCACTCTAGCCCAGGCAACAGAGTGAGACTCTGTCTCAAAAAAAAAAAAAAAAAACAGTCAAAGATAAAATGAGAAAGAAAAATCATAGACTCCAATTATTTATGAATATAGATGCATGCTTCTTAAAGAAAATTTTAGCAAACTGAATCCAACATTGTACTGTACCCTGAAATTATTAGGTTCATTTAAAAATGCTAAGGTGAATTACTCACTACATTGAGAAGTTAGAGGGTGAAAAACCATATGATCATCTCAATAAATGCACAAAAGACATTTGATAAAATTTATTATCCATTTGTGATTTTTAGAAACTCATAGTAAACTAGAAGTAGAAGAGAACTTCCTTAATCTGATAAGAAAAAGTGTATCTACTAAACCAAACCAAACAAAACTGTAACAAATGTGACCCCAAATAGGAATATATTGGAAACACTCCCTTTAAAATCAGGAAGTCATGCCTACTGAAATCAGGAGTTATGTCCATTATCACACCTTCTATTCAGCATTGCATTGAATGTCTACTAATTTAAGAAAAAGAAAAGAAATATGTCAAGATTTAGGAGTTGGAAATAAAACTGTCATTATTTGAAAATTGTATCTGTGTTTCCACATTTAAAAAAACCCCAAAAGTATCTACATAAAATTTATAGGAAATAATAGAATTTAGCAAATATTTCAATATTAGATCAATATATGAAGTCAATTACAGTTCTTTACGCAAGTAAGAGCTAGAAAATATAATTAAAACAAGTGAACCATGGTTAGCAACAAAAACTGTAATGTACTGAGGAATTACCACTAAAGAGACAGAATATTAAAGTGGTAGAAAGAGTTGGGATAAAAGTCTAGGTACCTACAATCTAATCCCAGGTAGACAGTTACCATCTATGTGAACTTGAATCTGTCACTTTCTAGTAGGTGTGAAACTTAATTAGATTCTTAATTTTCTCATGTCAAAAATACATATAATAATAAATACCTTGCTGGAACATTATAAGGATTAAGTAAAAAACATGAGAAAGAGAAATACTATATCAGGAGGTCTACCATTTCTTTCCTTCTAAATCCCATTTCCTTCTCTTGGGCAAGGTCAGTACATCTTCAACTTTAGTTTCCTTATCTATAATAATATTAATACTAATAGCATTCTTGAGAATCTGTGATTCTGAGCCCTTCTGCGTATTTCCTCCTATGTATGTTCTCCTTTAAGAAGTGTTGCAAGCATCCTTTATATAAGTAAGATATTTCTAGGGGATGGCAAAAGTGTGAACTAAAGCTAAAACTGTTCTAATTCCACTGTGCTCCTGCATCAGATGTTTGAGATTTCTTGGCACTTTGAGATGATTAACTGAACCAGTTACTGCTTTGTTCAACAGGTGGATTTTCAGAAAAGGCCTATGAATGGAGCTCGGAAGAGGAAGAGCCAGTGAAAAAAGCAGGACCAGTCCAAGTCCTCATTGTCAAAGATGATCATTCCTTTGAGTTAGATGAAACTGCACTAAATCGGATCCTTCTCTCAGAGGCTGTCAGAGACAAGGAGGTTGTTGCTGTATCTGTTGCTGGAGCATTTAGAAAAGGAAAATCATTCCTGATGGACTTCATGTTGAGATATATGTACAACCAGGTATGTAAGATATACTTTAAAAAGTTTTCTTGTTTCTGTGCTTCTGTCACTTTGTGTTTTTATTTAGTGGTGTTTGCTATTTCAATTTCTGTTATTATGTACTCTAAATATGAACCAGTTAAAAAATGCTATGGTGTGACCATTCCAGTGCTTTGGGTACCAAACTACACAGGCTACTTTTCTCTGAAGCTACTTTGCTGCATTTTCCTTAGAATATAATTATTTTTATCCTTTTAAGAACAGACACTGTTTAATATTATAATTATAAACTTTACATGTTATAGTATTTAAAATGTCAGATAACTTTTGCTGTAATTTCTATCTTATAATCTCTTTTTCCCAACATTTACTATGGCGTTTTTCAAGCATGCAGCAAAGTTAAAAGAATTTTATAGTGAATACCTGGGTACCCACTACCTAGATTCTGCCATTAACATTAATATTCTTGCTTTATCACTTGTGTCTCCATCTGCTCATCTCTTGTCATTCATCACTTCATCTTATTTTTGATGCATTGCAAAGTAAATTGCTGACATCAGTACACTTTCCCAAAGGTATTTTAATATATATCATTATTATATATATAGGTCAGTATTTAGGTTTTTTAGATAAAATTTACATACAACAAAATGTACAAACCTTAAATGTGCATTTACTGATTTTTGACAAATGCATATACCCATGTAGCCCCAAACCCTACCAAGATATAGAACATGGCCATTAACCCACAAGGTTCCCTTTTATTCTTTGCCAGTCATTTCTCACCCTCACCCTATGCCTAGAGGCAACCCATAGTGTCATAATGTTTGAGCCAACATATGACACAGAAATGAGACTTTAAGTGACCCAAGATAAATCAAAAGCAGAAGGATAAACAGGAGACTAATGAGGAACAAAAGATTGGGAATGGAAATATTCTAGTATTTTCCTACTCTTTAGTCCATAGCAATTCTGATGCAAATACAAATGTTGAGGCAGAATAGACACACAACCCAAAGAAGTTTGTATTATGTATTTATACTATAATTATTCATTTTAGATTGATCATTTATACTTGGGCTATTTTTGAACAATTTTATAATGTTAACTTTAACATCTTCTATCTCTAGCCTCAGTTCTAACAAATCAAGAACAGAACTACTGAAAGAATTCAGGCTTTGAATGCAAACAAAAGTCTTACCAATCTTTATTTCTCACATGGCAACATTAGTATGCTACTTAACACAGGTGGGAAAATTGAATGAACAAAATTAATATACTTTCTATTCTTTGGGATTATACAGTTTTAGGCATATTCCTAGTTTTAACTGTTAAACATAAGAATGAAATACTCAATACTACTTGTCATGTTGCTTGTGGTAAGTAGCATTTGCTCAGATTAAAGTGTGCCAGAATTGTCTTTTTTTTCTTTTTCTGCACCTAGTAGAGCATTCAGAAAGTAAGAGAGAATAGGAACATTATTTTGCTATTCCTTGCATAAGGGCATGTATCATGGACTGGTTTAGAGCAAGTCCCACTTTAATTTCTGCATATATGATTATCATTCATATTAGAATGGCAAAATTCAATTTCAAATGTGATGATTTATGTTCTTCTTAGCAGGAAAACTGTTATTAAGTTTATCCTATACCTGGTGCATAGTAATCAAAAAGTGATTTTTTTGAGAAATAATTTATGAGTGTATACTTGAGCAAATGATACAAGCTAAATTTCAGATCTGACAAAGTAACTATTTGTGGACATTTTCCTTCCCTTTCAGAATTATTTTTCAGGCTTAGGGTTTTAATAAATATCTCGAGGTAGATCACTGGCCTGGAGTCAATGTTACAATACTGTTATTATGCTAATTCATAATCATCACAATTTATTCAGTATACATCCCAAGATTTTTTCCAGGCAACACCTTATTAGACTAATTTCCACATCAGTTAGTATTTATTGACTACCTGCTACATGCCCTGCATTGTGCTAAGCACTATGGTGGATACCAAAGAAGACATAGATTTTGCACTTAGACATCTCACAGTTTGAACAAGGAGACAAAATTAAGATACATGGAATATTAATATTTAGAGCATCATTAAATGTTAACCCATGTGTTTCTGAGTGTAGTTCAGGGAAGGGACATATCTGTGTAGGCAGGAGTTATCAGGGAAAGCTTCATAGAAATATTGGACCTTACGATAGATTTGCAAGATGTGCAAGATCTGGATCAGGAGAGGGAGGAAGAAGGAGCATTCTAGACTATGAGAAATGAGCATGATATATGCAATAAACAGAAGGTACACCTTCTTTCCTACAGTGGAGATGAAGAAGTAATAAGATTGAATATGTATGTGCCAGATAATGGAACCAATTCATAGAAGAACCAAACCTGAGCTCTTTATAAGGGTCTAAAGTGCTTTATAGAACAAGATAGGATATAACAAAATAAAATTTTCTTTTATAATAGTTTATATATACTTCTTATTAATCTAAGTAGTCTGATCCCAAATTCCTCTGCATTACTTAATATGAGGTTTTAGATTTGAGAATTATCTAATAAAGTATTCCAAAAACTAATAACTTATTCTCACTAACAAATATCAAAATAAGTATAACTACTATTAACCAAGGTCAACAATGACTTACTAAATCTAAGGGTTATTTTCCATTCTCTATCTTACGTAATCTTCAGTCTTTATACAACTGACAGTTTTTTCTATTCTCCCTTCCTTTGGCTGCTCAAATCCATCCATCTATTCCTCCCCATTGTCCTGGCCCTGGTTCAGGCCCTCAATCGTGTTTTGACCTTTATAATAGCTCCCACTTTTTCCCTTTCTAGATATCATTTTCCTTCCCTTCTAACTAGCTCCTCCTGCTTCTAAAATAATCTTTCTACTCACAATTGTCATGATAATTCATCTCTGCTTCTTCATAACTCTCTACTGCCTACAGGATAAAATCTAACTCCCTTAAGCACCTTCCTAATAAGGCCTTTCAGAATCTGGCCATCTGCCAGCTTTGCCCTGCTACTTGCTCCCTTCTCACCTCATACCAAAGCATTTGTGTATATCCTGACATACTATGCTCCTTCCACCATCCCTCCCTCCCTTTCTTCTCAGAATGCTTTCTCCAAATTTGCTCACCTGGAAAATTCCTAAATATTCTTCTAGCCTTAGCTCAAACATCAGCTCTCCTGTGAAGTCTTACCTGACCAAGAGTTTTCTATGCTTCCATTTATGCCTTATATACATTTATGTCTTGTATACATTATGCCTTATATACAAATGCATATCCATTTTGATATGCACATATTACATAATAATGGTTTGTTAGCATGTCTATTTCCCTTTTAGGCTATATGAGTTTTCTCTGGTCTGGAATGATATCTTTTCATCTTTATATCCTCAGAACCTAGCATAAAATGTGGCAGATGTTTGCTCCTATGTAATTATTTTTTTGATGCATAATGTGATTATATCAATGCAATAGATATGCCTATATTATTCCTTTTGACTAGAGTTGGAAAGGGATAAGAATCAGAATGGCTGAATGAAAAAACTATAGACACATCTAGTTTCATATTGCAGACTTTATTAACTTATAGGAATCAGTTGATTGGGTTGGAGATTACAACGAACCATTGACTGGTTTTTCATGGAGAGGTGGGTCTGAACGAGAGACCACAGGAATCCAGATATGGAGTGAAGTCTTCCTTGTCAATAAACCTGATGGTAAAAAGGTATGATGCTAACTTCTTAAGTAAAACTGAATTTTCACTTGCAACAGTTACTACTTTTCAGGATCCTTGAAAACGCTCTTTTGAAAATTAATTTTGCCCATTTGACATGAAGCTTAAGGGAGAGGTAGCATCCTATTGCATGATCCCTGTTTCCCTTTCTTGTGATCCAGGTAGGCAAAATTATACAGACAATAGAAAAACAGATCAGCAAGCTAACATCTGTATTTTGTTTCAATGCCACATAAAGTGTTATGTTGGATTATCAAGGAAAATTTATTTCAGCAATCAGCACCCAATTAATATTCTTATTTTCTGTGGCATTCATGGCATGTGTAAGAAATTACCTAAAATAGTATTCATTGATAATGCTTTGCTTTAGTTCTTACGATGTTAATGTTGTGGTAATCCTAATACCCTAGAAATTCTATAATATATCAATAATGTACTTGCTTATAGGTTGCAGTGTTATTGATGGATACTCAGGGAACCTTTGATAGTCAATCAACTTTGAGAGATTCAGCCACAGTATTTGCCCTTAGCACAATGATCAGCTCAATACAGGTATGGACTAAAATAAACTCATTTTGGTGGATGTCTCTTTAACTAAAATTATGAGTATATGTTTCTATATACATATGATAGTGAGATAAGCAACGGCAATGGCAAATCATATATATTATGTGACTCAGTTAGCGTAACAGTTTTTGTGATTTCTATAAGAGTAGAATTGTTTTTGTTATTGTAATCTAATTACTGATAAGTTTTCAAAGTGACTGCTATAGTCAGAAAAGGATATATTATCTTATGGATATTTTTTCTATTTAAAGACTACAATAAAATCAATAATATTAAATCTTATATGTGTAGACATTGGGGCCACCTATTATAAGTAATGTTTAATGAAACAGAATTTATATATATATATAAAATTTTGTTTTACATAGCCAGTGGAAACGTTTCTAAATGTAAAAACACTTATGTGTTCATAGCTTTTTAAAACACCTTAATATACACTTAAGAACGTAAATTCCTTTAATTTTTTTTTTTTTTTTTTTTGTGAGACAGAGTCTCGCTCTGTTGCCGGCGCTAAAGTGCCGTGGTGTCAAGCTCACAGCAACCTCAAACTCCTGGGCTTAAGCAATCCTTCTGCCTCAGCCTCCCGAGTAGCTGGGACTACAGGCATTTCCCACCATGCCCAGCTAATTTTTTTTCTGTATATATTTTTAGCTGTCCAGATCATTTCTTTCTGTTTTTAGTAGAGACAGGGGTCTCACTCTTGCTCAGGCTGGTCTTGAACTCCTGACATCGAGCGATCCTCCCACCTCGGCCTCCCAGAGTGCTAGGATTACAGGCGTGAGCCACTGCGCCCGACCACCTTTAAATTTTTTATTTTCTTGTCCTTTCCTTTTTTCTTTCTCTTTTTAAAAATATTGTTTTTGAGGTTATTGTAAGCTTTCTAAATTGTCCTGAAAATCCTTGAAAAATTTTATTATAACCAAAAAACATATAGCATAAAGGATTTTAAGACTATTTTTAGACATTTTTCAATTCACTGGAGGGAGCAAGAAGAGAAAGTGCCTAAGAAACAGAGCAGATCAATAAAAAAAAAAAGGTGAGGCAGTTTCTTAAAAAGGCAGGAAAGGCAAAGCAGTTAGGGTAAGTCAAGGCTGATATAAGCAAGTATAGAGGATGGAGCGAGTGAACTGGCAACAAGGGCATCATATGTGGTTAGGACAACCAAGAGAGGGTAAAAAGAAGGAGGAAGGGTAGATTGAATTTGTTTTCTAAAGCAGCGGTCCCCAACCTTTTTGGCACCAGGGACTGGTTTCATGGAAGACAATTTTTCCACGGACCAGGGCAGGATAAGGAAGAGGGAGGGTGGTTTCAGGACGATTCAAGCACATTACATTTATTGTGCAGTCAAACCTCTCTGCTAATGATAATCTGTATTTGCAGCTGCTCCCCAGCATTAGCTTCACCACCTCAGCTCCACCTCAGATCATTAGGCCGTAGACTTTCGTAAGGAGCAGGCAACCTAGATCCCTCACGTGTGCAGTTTACCGTAGGGTTCAGGCTCCTGTGAGAATCTAATGCGGCTGCTGATCCGACAGGAGGCGGAGCTCAGGCAGTGACGTGAGCAATGGGGAGGGGCCTAAATACAGATAAAGCTGCGTGGACTTACCCTGCCGGCCGCCTGCTGCTGTGCAGCCCGGTTCCCAGCCCGCCACAGACCAGTACGTTCCCCGGTGTTGGGGACCTCAGTTATAAAGGACTTTAAAGTAAAAGTTGTGGGAAAAAGTCATGGTTATAATGGTTGACTAGCTTTTAAAAATCTACTTTTTAAAAAATTGACAAAAATTGTACATATTAATTGTGTGTGATATATTTTGAAATATGTATACATTGTGGAACGCCTCAGTCAACCTAATTTACATATGGTTACCTCACATACATATTTTTTGTGGTGTAAAAATCTACTTCTAGAGTGAGCCTTTAAAATACTGACTTATCTAATTTATTCATAATTGACAGTATAAGCCATTTACACAAGCCAATTAAAACGATATAGACTTTGCCTTTACTATTTACTATTTATATTTGACCTGAATACACTGAATATTTTTATAGAAAAATCTAGTAAGTCCATAGTATTGCCTAATTTTATTGTTTTTATTATTTATTTTATTAATAATTACTTATAATAATTATTAAATGACAGAAAAAGTCTGTTACTTAAATAAGTACACAGAGTATACTGTTTGTATCATTACATAAACATGTAAACATCTTTAACTTTTCTTTGAAGTTAATGATATTTATTCCTCTCAGAAAAAAAAGAATGTCATCTTAATATTGTGATCTGTTCATGAGACAATAATGCATATGTATAAGGATGTGACATGATATTCAGAACCTAACTTTTATGTGATGATAAGTAAAATAATCAATTGTGAAGAAGTCAACATAATTTTTCAAAATAAAATCTTTCATATGGGTAGCTCAGATTTAGATTGCTATTATTTTGGTATGCTTAGAAGAATGATTTTTTTTTTTTTTTACTAATTGCTAAATTGGGTTCATAATATAATTTTAATATTCTGTCTCCAGAACAGGTGACTATTTGTTTTTGGAACCATTTTATGATCATTATACATTGTTTATTGTCTCTCAAGTTTCTTTTACTCCTCTTTTAAGGTCTTATAAATATCATTATGTAAGCATGTATGTAAGAGAGTTTAATTTTGTGATAAGTGATATTTAGAAAAATAGAGAATGACAAAGTAAGTGCTTAGAATGATGCCAATTATCTTCTCATTTTGACTTTATTTTTTAATCAAGGTATATAACTTATCCCAAAATGTCCAGGAGGATGATCTTCAGCACCTTCAGGTAACAATATTTACATGCTTTTTTGTATATGTGGTAGTCTTTTGAACATGCATAGCAGAATGTTTGGGGATGATTTAGAAACATAACTGAATGGGGCTATTTCCAGGTTTCTTGTTCTGGCCCTGTATGATTATGTTCTTTCTAATTCAATTTTTAAATTTGTTTGTTGCTGTAAAACTGCATACTATCAGTCCTGTATATGTGAACATATATGGCAAATCAGAGTAGAGAATCTTTGGTTTAAAAATTACCCAAAATGTGAAGTTGAAGTCTTAAGGTCAGGGATTTGATCATTGTTAGCATGATATCTGATATATGCCATATTTTTTCCTGTGGATCACTTTGTAGACAAGAACTGTGAGGGTTGACTTGATGATAACTAATAGAATTCTATTTCAGATCTAAAATAGACCTCAGAAATACCCAATTTATCCTTTATATTTTATAAATGAGGAAAACAAGGCCAAAAGAAATAAATGACTTGTTGAAACTTATATGGCTAAGTAGTGGTAAAGTGGGAATAAAAATCTGGCTATGTGACTGGGCTCCTTCCACTCTTCAAGCAGTGTTTAAATCTCAAAGAACAAAAAGATTAGATGTTTCCTAAAGATGATTCACCTCTCTGTAACACTCTCTGCTCTCTTTCAATTCATGTTATTCTTGGTTACATAGGAAAACCTATTATTTCTCTGATAGTTTTCCTTCTGCATATTTTACAGAAAAATTTGCTTTCAATATATTATGTTATCAAAAAAATATGTTATCTTGCCAATCAGAGCCATGTAGCAAAATGTGCAAATTTAACAATAACAAAGGATGATAGAACAGAGTAATTTAAGACATTGGAAATATCATTTCGAAGTCACATCCAGCATGCTACCAAATACCTCACACCGACCATCTATTGTAACAGAGGGAAGGGCGTGAAGAAAAAAATACATATCTTTTCTGTCTCTTTAAAACTTCACCCACTCTTTTTGGGAACTGCAGCCCAGCCTGCATCCCTGAGGCAGGTTAAGTCCTTTGTTAAAAGAGATAACTCAGCTATCCCAGGCAGCACCAGCCCCTCCAGGTGGGTGGCTGGCTGAGGTCACAGGCTTTGTCTTTGGCAGAGATGGGATGATTAGAATTAACCACAATAGCCTAGAACTGAGGGGCCCTCCCTTTAAAAGCTCTGTATTTCTGTTTATGTTCAGGAAATTTGGATTTTGAGATGAGAAGTTCTACCATTTTTCCTCCTTTGCTGGCAAAGTAACAAACTTCTCTTTCCTCCTCCTCAAACCACTTGTTCTCGTTCTTCTGATGCGGCCTCGAGGACATGTGCCGAGTTTTCGGTAACACTGACAAATAGGCAATATGCTGAATAATTGTTAGATGGTTTTCACAATAAGAACAATTACTTCTTTGGGCATGTGTCATAACCTAGCCAACTACTTTCCAAGTTAATGACATGGCATTGTTTGATACTAGTTTAAAGGTTTCTAAAAAAAAGTGCTGGTTTTGGACTTTGATATTGCATAATATTTTTGGAGGTAATTTAAAAATTTTCCTATAAATTACAGTATCTCAGCCTTCTTAAGAAGTTGTTATGAATTCAAATTATGTTAGTAAATGATTCTAATGAGAGTATTCCTGGACCAGCTGCCTTTTAGACATGATATTCCAGACTTCATCACTCTAATCAGGTGCCTAATAATTACCTTTGCTTTCTAGATTCTCATAGCTCCCACAGGAGAGGCAGTGTGGTGCTTGGGGTGCTACTCTAAAGGGGTAAAAGATGGAAATCTTGTATGTCAGCTTTCTTCCCCCAGCTCTGAGAAGCCACTATGGTTTGTTACTCTTGTGTACGAAGTGGCATTTCCTGTGTTCTATGGAGAAAGCCACTCGGCCAGGGTGGATAAAACTCTTATTAGAGGCCCAGGCACAATCACCCCCTCAAGTCTATATTCTCCAAAAATCTTATGTTTCTGGCAACACAGAACTCATATTATCGTGCATGATGATCTCAATTGGGAGTGATTCTTCACTTTTTGAGGCCAATGCCTAATGCCTTTGTAACAATCCAGGCCATTGTGTCATTAAATTTCCTCAGGCAACAACTTTTGTAAATGTATGGCTCTCTGGTCTAATCTATGCAAACTCTGCTTTGAAAGGTCATTTATTAAGTCACATTCTAGATATAAACAGTATTCATTTTCAAATGGAAACTTTATTTTTTAAATGTACTTTGAATGTCTTTAATTTTTAAATATCTAATTACCATAGCTCTCTTTTACCTGTGCAATGCTTATTACCTGAAAATGATTATCATAATCTTAATAACACACAGTATTCTGTTACAACTAGGGGAAAAAAATGAATGGAAAGCCAAGAAGTAATACTTAGCAGATACTGAAGTGTTCTCTCTTTCTTTCTGTGTTTGTGTATATATGTATACATAATTTTTCTTCTAGCTTTTCACTGAGTATGGCAGACTAGCAATGGAGGAAACATTCCTGAAACCATTTCAGGTGAGTGCAGGTTAAATGATGGTAAATTCTTAGTAGATTTTCCTGAAGACTATAATCAGGTATATTAATTAATTATTTAAGGTCATGTTTCTTTATCCTTTTCTTTATTTCATTGAAGAAGCATTTTTGAATACCTATTTAATGCTGTTTGATGCAAGGAGAGGATAGAAATGGGGAAATGGAAATTTTATTAATTATTAAAAAAAATGGGGGTATAAAAAAGATGAATTGGACATTCTGGTTCCCACCAGATAATCAGCTTTTCTTCCCTGAACTCAACCCTAGAGATGTCACAGAAACTAGAAGAAACTGATGAATTTGTCAAAAATAAAAGCTAAAAACAAACAAACAAGAATCCTGGGACAATAAAAGGGGTTGCAAGCAGCAGCAAAAGTTGACTGAGCACCGGAGACAACATTGGGTTGGGGAGAATGTTTTAAAGATGCCCTTTTCTTTCTTACACATTAACCTGTTCCATTGCCATTGAGTATCAGAACAGCTGCCAGCCTGGCCCTTGCTGGAGACAGCAGGATAACATCAGGGATATATCTGAACTTGGACTGAGTAGCACCTGGCCCTTTAGTGCTCCTTTCTGCTCCTGCCCCTCTTTAAGTACCAAGAACAAGAATATTATTGTTAGGGTGGAAAGCCTGGTAGGTGCTCGCAGCACGGTAGAGAAAGATTTCTCATACAGAGGTTAGGATAGAAGGAAGAGGTATATTTACTTTTCCCTGGGGAAGGGGAAAAGGACCAGCACGAAGATGGAAAAAGGAAGAATGTGCTGGCCCCAAAAACCAGCTATTGAGGCTTTTTAAAGGGGGTTGTAAAAATGGTAGGATACAGTCGAGAAACTGCTACATCTGCTCCTTCCTTTCTTCTTGGTGGCAGGTAAATAACAAAAACTGCAAGTATGTCAAAGTCTAAGAGTTAGCTTCTCCACCTTTCCTTGGAGATGGGATTATCTCAGGAGATGCGAATCTGTCCTGGAGATATAGTTGAGGCTGTAGCTCATTCTCCTGCTGTTTACTCAGAAACTTTGTAAAAGCAGATTCTCAAAAAAAAAAAAAAAAAAAAAAAACAATTTTGAAAGAGAGATTTACATATCCTTTCCATCCATTCAGCTCTTTTCAGAAGTTGTACAAAACAGAACTCCTGCAGGGTACCTGTTAGTGAGAGAACTCATAGGATTGATCTTTAACTGTTACTGAGGAAATTGTGGGATTAGATATTTTCCTGTTATTTTTGCAAGGCCACCCCTTTCAATTATAATTCAGTGCAGCAGCCCTTAAAAACAGTACCTGGAGGGAGATACAGACTTAAACACCATAGACTGTCCACCTGAAGCGTGACTTCTTCAATTTAAATTTATCAGAGGGAG
Source organism: Lemur catta (assembly GCF_020740605.2). Classification (NCBI taxonomy): domain Eukaryota; kingdom Metazoa; phylum Chordata; class Mammalia; order Primates; family Lemuridae; genus Lemur; species Lemur catta. Next base: position 44,552,882 of record NC_059128.1, on the reverse strand, counting down.
CCCAAGCTAAGCTCTAGAATTTAGCTCCTCCCTGCAGTTACACATCACCAGCCAGATGGGTCATACCCTGAATATGAGCATACAGGGGAGCTAAACAATTGATAAAGAGGAAAGAAGAATGGCTCAAATGGCAAGAAATTTAAGATAAGCTGTAATGGTTGTCTTTTCTTATATAACAAATCAATCCAAACCACAAATTTTCATTATCTCCCACAATTTTTGAGGGTCAGGAAACTGGAACAGCTTAGCCCACATGGTTTTGGCTTTGGGTCTCTCATGAAATTGTACTCAAGATGTTGGCCAGGGAGACATTCCCTAAGACTTAACTGGAGGATCCACCTCCAAGCTCACGCACATGGCTGTTGGCAGGAGCCTTCAACTCCTTAAACGTGGGCCTTTCCATGGGGCTGCTGACAGTGAGTCATCCAGTTGGGAGAGAGAAAGTAAGTGGCCAGGAGAGAAGCCACAATTTTTTTATAACATAATCTTGGAAGTGACATACCATCAGTTCTGCCATTTTCTGTCAGTCAACCCTGGCACAATGTGGTAGAGAACTAAACAAAGATGTGAATACCAGAGCAGTAATCTTGGGGACCATTATCATATTAATATGCCATAGTTTGTATAGCCATCCTCCAATTATTGAGCATTTGGATTTATTTCAGTTTTACACTATCATTCATAGTGGTGTTATAACACTCCTCTTGAATAATTTCCCTAAAGGATATATAGTCTCCAAAGGGAAGTTAACATAATTAAAAAAAAATATATATATATATGTATAATTTGTAGGATATATATAGGTCCATCATTTGCCCCAGTTACCTGACTGAATTTAATTCATTAAAAAAGTATTTATGACTTCATATGTTTTTATCTGAGCAAATTAGGCTAATTTATATTCTTGGTTTTATCTGTACCTATATATGTGAATAAACCAAGATTTCAGCAGTGTACAAAAACTGATGGCTTTTGAAATAAGGACTGGAATTCATAAAGATCCAGACATGATCTATGTAACACATACAGATTATCTTGGGAGGGGATGAGGCAGTGGGTATGCTGTGGCTAGGTCATCCCTGTTCATGAGAACCAATTACTAAATATTCTGGAATTATATAAACCAGTTATTAAATACTTAGTAGCTTGAAATCAACTATGGTGGTTGTATTTACACCACAGAAATTGGCAAATGCTACAAATCAGGCTTTTTTTTTTGTCAGAAAGCTAGTTTAACAGCATATCACTGGATGGGAGCATCAGGCAGGGAACCCAGGAGTTGGAACACTGGCATTGATTTCAAGATTATTATATAGATTGCTAATTTAAAAAAGTAAAACTTTATATTTGCTTCTGTTCTACACATGGTCCTCATTATTTTGAACTGGGAAGATGCCCAGTGAAAAAGACAAAGAAATGAAACTAAAAGTGCACAAGAAAAATGCAAAATATAGCCAAATCTACATACTTGGTTTCATTTATCCTGGTTCATGAGCCTCTATTTCCCAAAAGTTGCTTCCTAACTAACCCCTATTTTCAAAATACATGTTTTAAGTAGAAATGTTCCAAATATAAATTACTATATTTTATTTTGACAAATTGTGACAAAAATGGGCATCTTTTTTAAGTTAGTAGACTATTTAAAGGTAGTAGATATAAGTATTTTTAAATTCTCCTTTCCACAAGAATCTCTCCTCTCTCCACAAGAATCTACAAAACAAAAAAAGAGGGAGGAGAGGCTCCATCTTAGTGAAACAAGAAATGTCCATAATCACACACTAAGTGTCCCTGTTTAAGGAAAGAAAATGTGATCTAAGGATTTTATATCCATCAAAATTGACTTTCAGGTATAAAGGGCCAAAATTATTTTTTTTAAATTTATTTCGATAGATTTAGGGATACAAGTGTGTTTTGGTTACATGGAGGAATTGTATAGTGATGTCTGGGTTTTTAGGGTACTTGTCGCCCAGATAGTGTATATTGCAGCCGAGAAGCAGTTTTTCTTCCCTCACTCCTCTTTCCCCACTTCTGAGTCTCCAGTGCCCATTGTACCACTCTGTCTGAAGGGCCCCAACTGTTAATGAACATGTAAGAATGGAAGGAATATTTTTCCCATAACCCTTAATGAGAAATCTACTAAAGAATGGGCTTCAGATAAGCAAAGATGACACAAGGACTAGTGGTGAGCATTAAATATATATTTGTGGAACTAAGACTAAGTGAAGGATAAATAGAGAATATCATACATAATGCCTATGTTTTATAACTAAATAGATTGATAAAAAAGTAGAAGAATGAAAACATATGCCAAGCTTTTTAATATTTTCATCAAATATTCCTAGTAGTTGATGGTAGTAGTAGTACTGCTACTCTGTGGATATTGTGTATGTATTATAGCATTTAAAAAATGAATCATTGTGGGATATCATAATTCATTCATCCCCTATACCTAAAGAACAAGATTCTTGATTCAAGATTCTTGGACAAGGAGATCTGGATGTAATATAGAAGTCCAATGGAAACTCTATAGTCCTGAATTTGAATTGGAAATGTCAGTATGAATTTATGAGATGTTTTATCACACACACATACAATTATATCCTACCTCTGCCCATTGAGAAGACCTAGAAACACTGACCAACTCTTTAGATCTGCCAGGATTATAATCTTGAAGTACCATATTCCACTAAAAGAAACCAGTGCTTCTTAGAGAAATATCTGATTCTAGGTCAAGGGCAGGAAATGAACTTAGAACATCTTTTGGAAAAAAAGTATCATAAAGGTATGTTAGTTATTTTTCTGTATTTTTTTGTTTGTGATATTTTGTCAGTTTTTTTAAATGTATACTTTATTTTTCTTATTCTAAATAAACACTTTCAAGCCTAATTTTGCATTCTTTTTTTTTTCTTTTCTTTTCTTTCTTTCTTTTTTTTTTTTAGACATGGGATCTTACTCTTGCTCAGGAGGCTGGTCTCAAACTCCTGAGCTCAAGCAACCCTGCCGCCTCAGCCTCCCAGAGTGCTAGGATTATAGGGCATGAGCCACTGCACTCAGCCTGCATTCTTTTTCTTATAGGGGCTTCTCCCCTGCCCCACCCTGCCCCACATGTTGTGTAGGCTTCAGGCCTCACAAAACCTGGATTGCCACCCCCTTGTATACCACATGTGCATAATGATAGCCCCTGAAGAAAAGAATGGAACAAATGACAAAATAATAGAGATAATAAAGGAAAAATATTTAAAGAGATGATAGAAGAAAACTTGCCTCAAGTAAAACTTGCATCCTCATACTATATCCTTAAGAAAAACTAACACATTCCAGTCAATATGACAATATACTTAGTAAAGTTATTGAACTTTTAAGGACAAAAAGTCCACACAGAATTTTCCATAGTATTAATAACATTTCATGGGAAAAGACACATGAATGATAATTGACAAAGTTTTGAAAGAGTCACCTCAAGAATTTTATATCCAGCCAATTTCTCCATTAACTATAAAGGCAACAAAATATTCTCAAGAATGTGAGTTACTCAGGAACTACAGCAACTCTCTCTCTTCTTGAAAAACTGTATTGGGAAAATTCAGCCAACTTATATTTTATTCAAAGTAAAAGCTCAGGTATGGAGAATTTAGCAGCAAAAGGATTTTTAATGCACGGAATCCAATTAGATACAACACTAAAACCAAACAACTTTGAGTATTATGAATACAAAGCAGATAAATATTAAATCAGTATTAATACAATTTCGCATGCATTTGTGATATCTTTCAATGTTCATTATATTTTAAACATTTACACTCAAACTGCTATTGGTTTTATTTCAAAGTTATGACAACAACAACAAAAAAAATAGCAGATAGAAGGGAAGAATGGTAAGAGGAAGTTTAAGAATGCTAATTTCTCATTGCAGGGAGTTAAAAGTGAAACATATATTTAAAAAGCATGTCTCCAAACCAATAAGGAAAGATAGACAACCAATAGAAACATTGACAAAAGACCTGATCAGGCACTTCACAAAAGAAAATGAACACAAAGGGCCAATGAACATATGGGTGCTCTGTTTCATTAGTCGTCAGGGAAATGCATATTGAAACCACAATGGGCTACTAACCCCAACCCTCCAGAATGGGTAAAATTTACTGGAATGGTTAAAATTTAAAAGAAAATACCAAGTGTTGGAGAGGATGTTACACGTCAGGAGCCCTCTAACACTGCTGGTAAGATTATAAATTGGTACGGCACTTTGGAAAACTGAGAGTATCAACAGATCCAGAACATATGCATACTTTATTACCCAGTAATTCTGCTTCTAGGTATAAACCCAAAGGAAATGTGTACATATGTTAACCGAAAGACTCACGAATGTTCATAGCAGCATTATTCATACCAGCCAAAAACTAGAAACACTGAAATGCCCATCTACAGTAGAATGAATGAATAATTATTCACATAATGGAAATTTGTGCAGTAATGACTGTGTGATAAGAAATTATGCAATAATATGATGAATCTCACAAAAGTAATGTTGAGTGAAAAAGCCAGACCAAAAGAATACATCATGTATGATTTTACTTATATAAATTATAAAAACAGGCAAAACTAATCAATCTATGGTTAGATTAGTTAGAAGTCAGGCTAGCGGTTACCCTTGGGCAAGGACTAATGACTAGAAGATAACAGGAGCAGGGGCTTGTGGAGTGCTGGACTTTCTCTCTCTCTTGATCTAGGTGCTGGTTACATGGTGTGTTCAGTTTGTGAAAATTCGTTAAGCCATACACTTATTATATGTTTAGTGTTGTGTATGATTTAAAGATTTAAAAAGTAAACCTTTTTTTTTTTTACTTACACATTAATTTTATTAGAAGTAAATGTGATTAGCTGGCAACATTTCGAACGGTTGTGATTCTAACTTCAGTTCTCCAAAGTGTCACATACATTTTCAATCTGGAGGGCTAACATGCCTTTTTTGTGTAGTTAGTAGACTCCACTGACAGATGCTTAGAATGACTATAATTATGATGTGTTCTAATATTAAAGAATAATTGAAATTCTTTGCAAATGGACTTGCACACTCAAGAGTGAACTATTTTTTTTTACACAAAAAGCTTACCAAGAATAGGACAGTGGCTCAAAAATCACTTTTCTAAATATATTTCCATACAGAATAATTTCAAGATATCATTAGTAGTTTATTATATAGTACCGTTTAAACAAGAATTTAAAAAGTACTAAGCATGTGAAAACTGCAACACCACAAGGATTGAGCCATTTTACTAGTGTAATGAAACATTAGAACAATCTTGGAAAAGGCAAGCAAAATATTCAGAAGGCTGAATATCTGACTCTCAGTTCAATATTTTTCAAAATCTTTTTTAACTTCAAAAGAATTTGTCAGAACTTGTAATGGTGAAAAATCATTTACTTGAAATTCAGCAATGTTTTAAATGTCACCTCATTTTTCTTTTAGACAGTTAATTCCAAGTATATGTTAATACTTATTTAAAATGCCACATATAAAACAATTTCACTTTTTATGAAATTATTTTTCTCCTTTTTTCTTCCCTCCAGCCCTCCTCCATTTGTGTATATTGCTAGAGAAATGATTGGATCATGTTCATCAAATGCTAACTATGGTTAAATCCAGGAGATGGGATTTGGTGTATATTTAAATTTTTTTTCTTCTGGACTTTGCTATCTAGGAGTTTGAACTTTTTATGATGACTGTGTTTATGTATCATTTCTATAAAAACATTAAAATAACTTCTTTAAAAAAGAAAAGCTGGCCGGGCGCGGTGGCTCACGCCTGTAATCCTAGCACTCTGGGAGGCCGAGGCAGGTGGATCGCTCGAGGTCAGGAGTTCGAGACCAGCAAGAGCGAGACCCCGTCTCTACTAAAAATAGAAAGAAATTATCTGGCCAACTAAAATATATATAGAAAAAAAGTTAGCCGGGCATGGTGGCACATGCCTGTAGTCCCAGGTACTCGGGAGGCTGAGGCAGGAGGATCGCTTAAGCCGAGGAGTTTGAGGTTGCTGTGAGCAAGGCTGATGCCACAGCACTCACTCTAGCCCAGGGAACAAAGCGAGACTCTGTCTCAAAAAAAAAAAAAAAAAGAAAAGCTGACCTTATATCTTATACCTACATTCACAGCCATCAAACAGGAAGGCTCATAGAAACAGGTTCTAACAAAATCTGGTTATAGTTACAGAGTTCTATTCAGCCAGTTTGAGGGTCATCTCTAAGTCTCATCTCTCAGTGGGGTGCATTCACCTTGGAATTTTGTAGGCAGCTGTCTGTTCACACTTAGCAGCAACACATAGGATGACCTTTTAGGGGAGGGACCACTCAGAAACTTTGAAAGGTTTTGTTTGCTTTTTAATTCCATAATGCATTAATGGTAAAAAACACTAATCAAATGACAATGATATTATAATTGGCTTCAATGAAAAGCAGATGGAGGCACCTGAAGGTCCCCTTATCAATCCTTTCTTATTGTTTTTTAGAGTCTGATATTTCTTGTTCGAGATTGGAGTTTCCCATACGAGTTTTCCTATGGAGCTGATGGTGGCGCCAAATTCTTGGAAAAACGCCTCAAGGTTTGTTAGCTATTTAGGGGCATGAAATTTCACCAATAATAATCTAGAATTATTTTTGTTCCATGATTTGCTGAATGCTCAGTAGGCACAGTCTCATTTGACTCTAATAGTATCTGTATGACTGAACTAAGAGTGATATTTAATACACTAGTTTTCGAGTTACAATTTTAAATATTATCAATAATTATGATATAGGTAAAGAATTCTTTATAGATACCTATAAAACAATAAGTTATTCTTAAAGATATAATTTTTACGTTGAAGATTAAATCATTTCAAGACTGACAGTACAAATATCAAGATTCATGTTTTAGTAGCGGTTTAAAAGTCAGTTTAACAGAAATATCTAATTTTGAAATCCTGGAAGTCAATCTTAGAAGATTTTGCTAGTAGTTCGCAGAAAGTAAAATCAGAAGGCCTTCCACTTTCTACATCGTGATAGTTCAATATTGTATGAATTGTTTACATTGAGCAGATATCACAAAAATAAGTACTAATAAATCAGCGGGGAAAAATCCAAAATTATTTTAAGAAGCTCCTTGAAAATTGGGATCTCTGAGCTTACCCTATTAGGTTTTTAATTACTTTTAGAGTAGTTTGTCTATACTACAAACTGCCAAATACATGTTTTAAAAAAGGTGGGGTGGGTAGAGGCAAGCAATTTAGCCTGTAAGTAAACACTCAACTATTCAGATGCCCTTCTAGAATGCAAATGTATACTTACCAGGTGACAGGAAGTTGTCTTGAGTATCTCCTGAAAAGAAGGTAGGAATATCTTATGATTTATTTTTGTCTCTTATGAGTACTTTGAATTAAAATTTGAATCTGTACGAACTAGCTAGAGTAAAACCCCACTAATTTGTACTAAAAAATGGGAAGACCCATCTGAGTTAGCATAAAGGCAGACATTTGTTAATTATAATAACTAAGCCACATGTTTGCCGTGCTACTTAGATGTGGCTGTGTGGGCACATTCACCTAAGACTTTCTTCTTTCCTTAATAGCAACCCTGTCACGTCGTTTTTATCACTGTGGGACCAAACAGACATAGCAACTATAAGATGCCACAGAATTCTTTTGTTTGATTTATGTTGAAAGTAGCTTAAACTTAAGAATGATTTACTGCAGGTCTCAGGGAACCAGCATGAAGAACTACAGAATGTTCGAAAACATATCCATTCCTGTTTCACCAACATTTCATGTTTTCTGCTACCTCATCCTGGCTTAAAAGTAGCTACCAACCCAAACTTTGATGGAAAACTGAAAGGTTTGTCTGTCTTTTAATGAATGTTTACATCATTTAGTCCAATTATAAAAGTGTCATTTTATCGACTGGGCTTATGACTGATAGATAGTTCAGTTTATTCACTTATGTGAGAATTGGGAATGCTGGCTGGCTCTGGAGCTCCTCCTCAGTGAGCGGTGGGGTTCTGTGGGCACCGAATGTGTGTGTTGCCTGCGGAAATAGGGCAAATACTGCATTCACCTGGGAGGGCGCAACCCTCATGCTCTCACCTCTGTGCATTGAGAAATGTTTCTTAATGTCACTTAATTTGCCTTATCTACATTAAAGGAGAAAATAGGTATCTATAGTATTGGAATGTTGTATTAAGTTATGTAATTAGAGCTTGAAAGAAACATTGCATAGTAGTGAATTCAGGTCTTTAAAATTGCTACTCAGCTGGGCGTGGTGGCTCACACCTGTAATCCTAGCACTCTGGGAGGCTGAGGCAGGAGGATGGCTTGAACTCAGGAGTTCAAACCCAGCGTGAGCAAGAGCGAGACCCTGTCTCTACTAAAAATACAAAAATTAGCCAGGCGTTGTGGTATGTGCCTGTAGTCAGGAGGTAGAGGCAGGAGGATCGTTTGAGCCGAGGAATTTGAAGTTGCTGTGAGCCAGGCTGACACCATGGCACTCTACTCAGGGCAACAGAGTGAGACTCTGCCTCTAAATAAATAAATAATTGCCACTGAAGAATTTAATTATAAATTATTAAAAGCATTGTTAAAAATGAAATCCTCTCTGAATGAGGACCAGTTTCTGAAAAAACCAAAAAGCACTAAAGTGTTTTTCAAGTAGCATGTACTTATCGTATGTAATCATCTCTTTAACAGAGGCTTGACTATTACATGATTCAAAATAAAAAAATAAAAAAAGGTTGGGGTAGAGGTGGGAGTTGGGGAAACAGAAGTTAATCTTCCCTAATAGATAGTCACCAGGTCTTTATACACATGCTTCCTAGTTAGCACAATGTAGTACAAAGACATTTCTGACTTTTTTACTTGTAAGCCTAGCACTGAGTATACCACTTTTGTTTAATTTACTATGCCCTTTATGTATTGTACCAGGGGTGAGACAGTGACATAACAAGCTTTTCAGCACAATTATTTTCAGGGGGATTTAAAATTACTTTTTAAAAAGGACAATATAACTTGTACCCAGTTTTATGAAATGCAAATTTGAAAAGCAAAAGTATTATTTTTTTCCCCTGTGTCCATGGCATTTATTCTCAGATACCTTATATTTAATTTTGGCTGGTAGTCATAAATAGTCTCACATTTCTCAAACATCAGCAATGCTTTTATACACATTTCAAATTATCTTACCTTTATATTAATACAACAGAATAGATATCAGTAAGCACATATTAACATGTGGATGACAGGATCCTATAATTTCACTGTCATACTTATGAATTCCAACCTACCAGTGGACACACAAATCTCTTGATATTGTCCAATTATCTAATGGCTTCAATGTGTTTTGAATAAATTACATAAAGAGAGGGTTTCACAAAGCCTTTCTTTCTTCTTTGGAATTGGGAGCCATAAACATGCAGAGGAGGGGCAGGCCTTCAACAACAGTCCTTTATTGGGATAAAAAAGTACTCTGGCTTGTTCCATTACTATAGTATTCAGCCACAGTTCTTAAATTAACTGATACATTTTGTAATGAAAGAGCTCAGGGAGAGAGTTTAAGACAAATCATGCAAATATGGAATCGCACTTTTCAACAGATTTGTTCTCCATCATATATTACTCACAGTCTACACATATATTGACCTACACAATTGGTTTACAGCTACCTGTAAGTTATGAGTTTATCAAAGTGGCTAGTCTGGGAGAAAGAAAAGTGAAAGGGAGCTTCAGTTGCCATAAAAGCTCCATCTTAATGAGGCTTTTATACTTTAAGGGATAGTTGCTAAGTCCCTCTTGTGTGCAGAAATGGTCTACTTTGCCTCACTGTTTCCTTGAGCAGTTTTGAAAGTCTGCTATCTACATTATTTTTCCATCCCACCCTGAATCATATAACTTGATGTGATTTTTGTTGGGGATGTCTTGTCAGCTGTCCATGCTATTCTCCAGAAGGCTGGCATCTGAGTCGTTGCCTCTGGGGAAGAAATGTCTCTGAATAAACAATTGTGCAAAAATTGTTCTTTGATAATAGTTTCTCACATACTCTTTCACACACTTACAGAAATAGCTTTCTAGCTCATTATCAATAGTAATACTTGTTATAATAACTACTTGTTTATGGTCCCTCACAGTATTGCAATTGCAATTGTTATTATCTATTTCCAGTGTCATTAAAAACTTATAACACTATGATTAAATTTAATTACTATTAAGAGCTTCCCACATAGGAAATCAAAAGGGATCAAAACCACTTGAAACATGGTTATTCATGCTATATTCAACCAGTTCTTACTGGGTGCCTATTGAATACCTGTCCTAGCATAGCACATACAATCTTTTAATTAATAAGGAGTTATTCTTTTTTTTTTTGAGATTGCTCTGGATTATAATACTATATGGAGAATGACCTGGTAATCACATCGTAAGTTATAGAGCTGCTTCCTTAACAGTTGCAGTTAGACTTCAGAATGCATAGCGAAATGCCACTGCAAGGTGATTATTTTTAAAAACATGTTTCTAATATCTTGGCAGAGTCAGGAAATCCTGAGAAAATATCTCCCTTAGTTAATTTATACAGCAGTACTACACTGGTGCATCTCCCTGTGGAGTTCTTATAAAGCATTCATCATGTCTTCAATTATTATAGCAGGTCACCACCACTTTGGCCAAGCCCCTAAAGACCTAGTAAGATTTTACTCTTGTGGCAAAAATTACTGAAGAAATGATGAAAATAGAACATCATCCGGAATCATCATCTATCCACACATATTTATTAAATACTTGCAGTAGGCCAAAGCTTATTCATATGCTTCTGCAAATTGATCTGAACTGGTCTGCAGATATTCTAGGTCATGTATTTACCCTGTTCAACTAATATTATTAGTAAGAGTTCACTACCTATGCATGTTACGAATATATTGTTCTTACTCTCTGAATCCAAAATTGGAAAACCTAGCATGGGTCCTAATGAGAACAATAATGGCTAATGCCATCTTCAGAACATATTTTTAATCCAAATGTGTGGTTATTTGCTGGTTAATGATACCACACTTGCTGGTACATTATAACCATTCCAATTGTATAAGGAAATTTGGGGGAAGAAAGTGGTTTTATAAGGAGAAAACTTTGTTTTATGCAGAAATTCAGGAAGAATTCATACATACTAGACATATATTATGGTAATATCCCTCTAAAGCTGAAAAAAAGCATAAAATCATATATGGAAAAAGAAACTCAATGGTATTGGTGAATACAGAGACACTACAGGCAACAAAACACAAAACAGGAATGTGGTAACATAAATACAAATACCAGTATTGTATTCCAGTGAATACTGGTAACTAAAAAGCAAACCATAAAGAATACATTTGAATAAACCTATATATAGTAAAAGCAAAATTGTAAGTAAAAATTGGTACAATGCAAACAGCAAAATAAATTTGAATAAACTCCTATGCAAGTACCCATAAATCATGGTCACTAGAATTTCAAAGTGATACAAAATATAAAACAAAATAAATTTTAAGGATATCAAGCATCATGCTCACACGTCACAAAAGAAGTGAAGAAAACATAAATTCTAACCTAAACTAGTATTTCAATGTACATTGAGGCTATAATAACAGGAAAATGCAAACACAATCTTAAGGTTTGAATCTTTAAGACCTTGAAAATCACCAACCCTGAAGCCTGAAAACTCAGTGACTCTGCTGAAATTCAGATTCTTCAAAATTACAGGCAATTACTGCATTTACTTGGAAACCTAGCAGGTCATGGACATATGTTGCTTTTTATATTAATACATAGTATGTGTATTTTTCCATATATTTGAAATAATGATTTAAGAAATTATCATTGTGTTAAAAGATTTCTCTGATGATATGATTTTTTGTATTTCTGTAATGTTAAGCTTGAACCTACTGCTACAACATGGGTTATATGTAATCAATTATACCAAACATGACAGGTACATAACTCAGACTACCTCTGAACAGCCTTCCTATGACCTTTTCTTGCTGTGTTATTTTGTGTTGAGTTCCACCACTAGAGGTAGCATCATCATCACTATCTTTTTGAACTCTAGAGTCCAAGTTACCACAGCTTATCCAATTCTATACACTTCTTATAAGATGGCCACACTAAACACAGAATAATTTTGGGATACATTTTCTGGAGGGAATGAGTTCTAAGACAGTAAATATCTGGACTTTTCCCCTTTTATGAGTTTCTCTATATAAAACCACAAACAAGACTTAAAAGACATGAAATGGTTATATAAATAGGCTGTATACTATATGCATAACATTTACTATCAAGAAAGCTATTTTATAGGTGGCAGATAAGGTAAATATAAAATTGGCATGGAAATAAGAGAAACCAGCAGTGGTATTTTTGGCAAGGAGAATCATTTACCCTGAGAAGAAGTTTCTGGAGTTGTTTAAATGACGGAGAAGTGAGTGATGGCATTATCACTGGGGACGAAATGAAGGAAATCAAAGGCTGTTTTATTCTATGGCATGGAGGACTGGATAGGATTTTAAAAATAATGATGGATTTGCTTTTACTTGTAGAAATAGATGATGAATTCATCAAAAACTTGAAAATACTGATTCCCTGGCTACTTAGTCCTGAGAGCCTAGATATTAAAGAGATCAATGGGAATAAAATCACCTGCCGAGGTCTGGTGGAGTACTTCAAGGTATCATTCTCATTTCTAGAGCATTTGTGAGTACTTAGACTAGACATGTATTGGAATGCAGTTCCTACAAACAAAAATTATAGACTCTGTACTATGGGAACAAATGTATGGGGAATCTATAAAAAGGATTTTAAAATTATGAAACACTCAAGCTTACTTTCTGAAAATATTTTTCAAGGAAACTACATAAAGGTAACTTTAATGTCCCTTTTTATTTTGAGGGAAATATATTTTAAAATATAAATGTAAGAGTTGGAAAAGTCTTTTGGGGGAGGAGGTGTTACCTAAGTTTCATGGCCTATATTGAATTTTACCTTCATTCTGAAGATTTCCCCCCAAATGGACTATACCTTCCTACTGAAGAAAATTCTTCCACATTTCCTGCTCTCTGCACCAAGGGCCAGTTTGAAGTGGAATTATTTTAAATTTGTATTTACGTCTTTACCTCAGATAGCACCAAATACTTTTTACCAACCCACATATATAGTGGAGAATTTCAGTTACCAACCCAATTTGTGGATTGATGCTCCAAGGACTAAAATATCAATTTTTAAAATTCATATTTTGTCATTTAAAATGCTGTCATCTACCTCCTATGTGATCTACTTACCTTTATTACTCTCAGCAATAAATGACATATTATTTACCTAAAATTTGAATTTTTAGTGTGTGTAACACTGTGGAGGAGATTCAGGACTCTTACACAGATCTGTTCCATTAAAGCTTATGACATCAGCAGGGTACAGATTCCTGTGGGTAACTGAAAAACGGAGGTTACTCCCAGCAGAGGGACCTAAGAAAATTTTAAAGAGGATGGCACTGAGTTGAGCCTTTAAGAAGGGTAGAATTGGCAGGTGGAGATGTGTGAAAAGAACATTTCAGGAAAAGGAAACAACATGAACTAAGAAAGAAGGGAATTAAAGTATGAGAAAGAGATTAACAGTTGTAAGTTCTTGAAAATAGTTTTTTGAAATGTCAAGACCTTAGAATACAATTCAATAGAATTAGACAAATATTGAGTAGAATTGCTTGAACATGAGTCTTTTCCTTTTTGTTTTTTTTAGGCTTACATAAAGATCTATCAAGGTGAAGAATTACCACATCCCAAATCCATGCTACAGGTACTTATTAATCAGGAGGCATGAAGTTTTAAAACATACTTGTCACCTAAGCTAAGCTTTCTAGCTTGTATTCACATATATGCCAATCTGGCCATCAGAAATTACCAAATAAAAATATTGGATACAATGATTTATTGGAAGATTTGCCTAATAACTTTACCCATTTATGTGTTCTTCTAAACATTTTCCACATAAACACATAGCAGCTTTACTTATGTTGACATACAACCACTTTATACCAAAGGGTTTTTGTTCTCTTTGCAGGTCCAAGTTTAAAACAAGTAGTCTCCACAATTAAACATTTTTTTAAAAGGAGATAGGCATGGTGGCACACACCTATAATCCCAGTTACTCAGAAGGCTGAGATGGAAGGATTGCTTGAGCCCAGGAATTCAAGTCCAGCCTGGGCAACATAGCAAGACCCCCATCTCAAATAAATAAATAAAAAGAAAAACTTGTTTCCTTACATATGTTTACAATTTAAATTCTTAATTGTTCTTTTTTGTTATCAGTGATACATACATTGTTCTATCAGCAGCAGTCCTCAAACTTAAACATTTTTATATACTAGTATATATTAATATAATATGTACTGTATATTATTTCTCCTCAGTTTGGGTTTATAGATTTTTTTCCTCCCCAACAATTGATGAAGCTAAAATATGTTTTTTTAGAGGAAAAATGTTCCAGATGAAAATTCATCTTAGAACTATGGTTTAATAGCTGGGTATACTGACATGCGCCTATAATCCCAGCTACTGAGGAGGCTAAGGCGGGAGTTTGAGGCTGCAGTGAGCTATGATAGCACCACTGTACTCCAGCCTGGGCAACAAAGCAGGACCCTGGCTCTTAAAAAAAAAACAAAACAAAAAAACCCACAATGGTTTATTGAGTAAAAATCTGTTGTATGCCTTTTGAAATTTTAATTTTACTAATTTGAAAAATGTCGTGGCAATATTATGAGTTTCAAATTACTTGATGACTTTGGTTTCTTGCACATTTCTTGCACATTATGCTTGAAATGTGAACTGCCTGGTGAAGTTTAATGAATATAAACTGCATTTTACATATTTTGTACTTTGTCCAAAGGCCACAGCAGAAGCTAACAATTTAGCAGCCGTTGCAACTGCCAAGGACACATACAACAAAAAAATGGAAGAGGTAAGAGCTAAATAATATTTTAAATGATGTTTTAAGCAAACCCAGTATTTCTTCATTGAATTCATTCTTTTTTTTCCTTCCACGTCACTGTATACACATGCAAAGGGGTAGCTTTGACTTATTTTTCTCAGCCTATGTGTATCACATGTCTATTTATTATATTCCTAAAATATTAAAAAAACCCAAGAATATTATATATGCATAATTTTAAAGGCATTTTAAATGAACTGTCTCTTTATACAATATTTTGCTGTTCACATTTGGGGGGGGCAGATCTTCTCATTATTTATATGATCTACTGGCTAAAATAATGTGCTACCCTCTCTACTACATCCCCTTATATTCTGCAATTCCTGTATTTCTCTTAAACTCTTTTAGGAAAAAAAAAATCAAATCTTAATGACCAGGATATATACTGTATTTCCTTATTTTTACATTCCAAATTAGGATGACTCTAATAATTATTGTGTTTATCTACCAATGTGATAGGTTTTATTTTACCCCCAAAATGTCATAATATTAAAATTGCCTCCAAATTTGATGGAATCTTAGAATCAAGGGAAATATAGTATATGGAATGGTGTTTATGACATAGGTAAAGGGCAAATCAGAATGAAAGTCTTCTTGATATAGTTAAATCTCAAATACAGGCATACTTCATTTTATTGTACTCCACTTTACTGTGCTTTTTACAAATTGAAGTTTGGTGGCAGCCCTGAGGCAAGCAAATCTATCACTGCCATTTTTCCAACTGCATGTGCTTGCTTCCTTCCTGTCTCTGTGTCACATATTGGCAATTCTTGTAATATTTAAAACTTTTTCACTTTTATTATATCTGTTATAGTGATATGTGATCAGTGGTCTTTAATGTTACTATTGTAATTGTTCTGGGTCACCATGAACCATGCCCATAAAAGATGGTAACTTAATCGATAAATGTTGTGTATGTTCTGACTGGTCCACTGACCAGCCATTCCCCTCCCTCTCCTTGGGGCCTCCCTATTCCCTGAGACACAATAACATTGAAATTAGGCCAATTAATAACCCTACAATGGCTCCTAGTATTAAAGTGAAAGGAAGAGTCTCATGTCACTCACTTCAAAAAGGCTAGAAATGATTAAGCTTAGTGAGGAAGGCACGTTGAAAGCCAAGATAGTCTGACTCAGACAATCTGAAAGCTGGACCTCTTGTACCAGTCAGCCAAGTTCTGAATATAAAGGAAAGGTTCTTGAAGGAAATTAAAAGTGCTACTCTAGGCCAGGCGCGGAGGCTCACACCTGTAATCCTAGCCCTCTGGGAGGCCGAGGCGGGTGGATCACTCGAAGTCAGGAGTTCGAGACCAGCCTGAGCGAGACCCCGTCTCTACTAAAAATAGAAATAAATTATCTGGACAACTAAAAATATAGAAAAAAAAAATTAACCAGGCATCGTAGCACATGCCTGTAGTCCCAGCTACTCGGGAGGCTGAGGCAGTAGGATCGCTTAAGGCCAGGAGTTTGAGGTTGCTGTGAGCTAGGCTGACGCCACAGCACTCACTCTAGCCGAGCAACAGAGTGAGACTCTGTCTCAAAAAAAAAAAAAAGAAAGCAAAACAGGCTTATTGCTGATATGGAGAAAGTTTTAGTGGTCTGGATAGAAGATCAAACCAGTCACAACATTCCCTCAAACCAAAACCCAATCTAGAGCAAGACTCTAACTCTCTTTAATTCTATGTAAGCTGGGAGAGGTGAGGAAGCTGCCAAAGAGAAGTTTGAAGCTAGCAGAGGTTGATCCATGAGGTTTAAGCAAAGAAACCATCTCCATAACATAAAAATGCAAGGTGAAGTAGCAAGTGCTGATGCAGAAGCTACAGCAAGTTATCCAGATCTACTTGAGATCATTAATAATGTGGCGACACTAAACAACAGATTTTCAGTGTAGACAAAACAGCTTTATATTGGAAGAAGCTGCCATCTAGGACTTTCATAGCTAGATAGGAGAAGTCAATGCCTGGCTTCAAAGTTTCAACTCTCTTATTATGGGCTAATGCAGTTGGTGACTTTAAGTTGAAGCCAGTGCTCTTTACCATTCTAAAAATCCTTGGACCCTTAAGAATTATGTTAAATCTACTCTGCCTGTGCTCTATAAATGGAACAAAAAGCCTGGATAACACCACATCTGTTTTCTACATTGTTGACATTGTTGAGACCTACCACTCAGAAAAAAAGATTTGTTTCAAAATATTACTTCTCATTGACAATGCACATGGTCACCCAGGAGCTCTGATGGAGAGGTACATGCCTGCTAACACAACATCCATTCTGCAGCCCATGGATCAAAAAGTAACACCAACTTTCAAATCTTATGATTTCATAAGGCTATAACTGCCATAGATAGTGATTTCTCTGATGCATCTGGGAAAAGTAAATTGAAAACCTTCTGGAAAGGATTCACCATTCTAGATGCCATTAAGAACATTGGTGATTTTAGGAAGGATGTCAAAATACCAACATTAACAGGAGTTTGGAAGACACTGATTCCAACCCTCATGGATGACGTTGAGGGGTTCAAGACTTCACTGGTGGAATTAACTGCAGATGTGGTGGAAACAGCATGAAAAGTAGGATTAGAAGTGCAGCCTGAAGATGTGACTGAACTATTACAATCTCATGATAAAATTTGAATGGGTGAGGAGTTCTTCTTGTGGATGGGCAAAGTGGCTTCTTGAGATGGAATCTACTCCTGGTGAAGATGCTGTGAACATTGTTGAAATGACAGTATTTAGAATATTTTTTATTGATATATAATAGATGTACATATTTTCAGGGTATATATAATCTGATATATCCACATAATGCATAAAGATTAATTCAGGGTAACTGGGATATCCATCACTTTAAATATTTCTTTTCTTTATGCTAGGAACATTCGAATTAGTCTCGTCTAGCTATTCTGAAATGTACATTATTGTAAACTATAGTTATCCTACTGAGCTATTGAACATTAGGTCTTATTTCTTCTAACAGTATATTTGTGCCCACTAATCAACCTCTCTTTATCCCCTCTACCCTTCCCAGGGATTTAGAATATTAAATAAACTTAGTTGATAAAGTAGTGGCAGGGTTTGAGAGGACTCCAGTTTTGAAAGTTGTTCTACTGCGGGTAAAATGCTATCAAACATCATTGCCTGCTACAGAGAAATCTTTTATGAAAGGAAGATTCAACTGATGTGACAAACTTCTTTTGTTCTCTTAAGAAATTGCCACAGCCACCTCAGCCTTCAGCAAGCACCACCCTGGATCATCAGCAGCCATTGACATTGAGGCAAGACCCTCCACCAGCAAAAAGATTATGACTTGCTGAAGGCTCAGATGGCCGTTGGCATTTTGTAGCAACATTTTAAAATTATGTACATTTATTTAGACATAATGCTACTGCACACTTAATAGATTACAGCATAGTGTAAACATAACTTTTATGGGAAACAAAAAATTCATGACTCACTTTTTTGCAATATTCACTTTATTGTGGTGGTCTGGAACCGAACACACAGTATCTCTGAGGTATGCCTGTAACCAAAGTGAATGTTATGGTAAACTGGGATTTCCTTTGTAACTTTTCGAAAAATTGAAAATGCAGTTTAAGAACATTTGATATGCTTCTAGTTAGTTTCTGGAAGAAAATACTCAGTGGGCTCCATTCAAACAAAAATTAGTGAAACTACCAAAGAATGTATGTCAATTTTACTTTTAGAGCTTTATGGCATTGATCATAGTTTTAAATTAAACTTCATTGGTCAAAATTACTTCAGTATAGTTAGAATAGATATAAGTAGTTTTCTTAGATTTGGATTAATCCCGTGAATGAACTCCATTTGCACTTCATGTTGTCATGCATGCCTTTTCATCTTGAGGGACTTGAATTAAGTCATGGTTATTATTTAATAGTTCCCATGTCAAAAAGAGAATAAATATTAAGAATGACTTTATATAAGCCACCTATAAAATACCAGTCCCACATAGTAACTCCTCATGGATATGAAGGGTAGAAAGGGATATGTGGATTGACAAAACATATATGCAGGCTCCTCCTGATTAACGTGTTCTAACAAACTCAATTAGCTAAGTAAAAAATTTTGATACAGTTGCTAATTTTACTCTGCATTGCATAAACAAATATTTCTCCATCTGATACAGATTTGTGGTGGTGACAAACCATTTCTGGCCCCTAATGACTTGCAGACCAAACATCTGCAGCTTAAGGAAGAATCTGTGAAGCTATTCCGAGGGGTGAAGAAGATGGGCGGGGAAGAATTTAGCCGGCGTTACCTGCAGCAGTTGGAGAGTGAAATAGATGAACTTTACATACAGTATATCAAGCACAATGATAGCAAAAATATCTTCCATGCAGCTCGTACCCCAGCCACACTGTTTGTTGTCATCTTTATCACATATGTGATTGCTGGTGTGACTGGATTCATTGGTTTGGACATCATAGCTAGCCTATGCAATATGATAATGGGACTGACCCTCATCACCCTGTGCACCTGGGCATACATCCGGTACTCTGGAGAATACCGAGAGCTGGGAGCTGTAATAGACCAGGTGGCTGCAGCTTTGTGGGATCAGGTAGGAACACTTTTAATTCTCAGCTAGATTAAGCACATATTTGAATGTCATCTATGTACCAGGCCCAGCATTAAATGTTGGAAATATACAGATGAACATGACTTGGGCCCCAGTTATCAAGAACTTTACAGTCTGTCAAGATACAGACAACTAACTAACTATATTATTGTACAATATGTGAAGTCCTATGCAACTGTTTTCCAGTTAACATTTCAATGTTTTTAAAAAATACCATGAAGTAGTGTTTTTACTTTTTCTTATCTTAAAATTGTTAAAGCTGTTAAAAGAAATCTGAGGGAAACAGTTTTTATTTAGCGGATTGTGACCTGATTATGTGTTAACATTATTTCATACTCGCAATGTATCATTTGACTAGCATTCGCTTCATTAGGAACATATATGAATCACTATCACAAGTCATCATATCACTCTTTTTAGTATAAACTCCTGAAAGCAATATCAGATTACTTCTGATTGTCTCTGTTTGAGCTGGACTTTTGCCAGGCCATGGCATGGGACAACAGTCAACCTCTAGATTAGCTGTTCATGGGTTAGTTGTCTTTTCTGATCCAATTACCCATATCCTAGGGAGTCAGGGACACCATGGTCCATTGTCCAAATAATGGATTATGAACAAGGAAGACAATTATAAGTAAACCTGGAACAATGATCAACTCACTGTCATTCTGGAAGTATCATCAGTTACCTCATGAAAATTTAGGGAAATTTAGTGAAGCTAAAGTTGAGATTCTTCATAAAAATTTTGGATTTAAGACTTGAACATTTATAGTCTGCAGGTAGCAAATAATAGCTACAATTCTCCCAGCATTAAGAGCATACTTATATATACTCTTTATAAAAGAATTGTAAAATAATATATTTAAACGTGTGCTCTTTGAAGCATCTAGTTGAGATAAATAGTAGCATGATGGGAAATGAATGAAGTAAAAAATTGGATCCTTTGAGCCACACACTGTCTCAAATATTGTCTCTCAACCACAAAAGGTTGAAGAGTGTCTATTTGAGGTAAATCTCAAAACCCTCTTAGAATCTGATGGTGAAACCTACGAGGAATACAGAATTGGATTCTTCAAAAGATTCTGATAAAATATGTAATCTAAACTGAAAAATCTGCAGGAGCATTTGTTCTTAACTGCTCACAAATTAATATTGTAAACAAAGTTGAATATCATAATGCTGTTAATGAAGGAGGATATATACTTTTCTTTTCTCCTTTTTAAACTGCCTTTGCCACAGGGAAGTACAAATGAGGTAAGTTAAGTTTTTTTTTTAATTAAGAGCTACATATTTATAAATATTATTATATTCTTATTTTATTAATATAAACTGACTAGCCATTAATGGATGTCTTAATGTACATTAGAAAATATTTGGTAACTACTACTGCTATTTCTTCTAACATTTAAATTCTTAATTGTGAATTTTTAACATGGTTTTAAAATATTTAACTTATTCCAGATATTATGTATGATTTAATTTGTGCAAAAAATACAAGAACTGATTATCATAAATGAATATTTGATTTGTTTCCTGAATGTGTAGAAAATTTCAAAATTCTTAAGCTCTGACATGGTACATTCTGCTCTATTGCAGAATGAAGCAAGTACAATTATGAGGTGTGGGGAAATTTAACTGCTAGAGTGTATTTAAACGAAACTACAACCTTTAGAGTTTGTTTTTAGCTGGGTGCGGTAGCTCTTGCCTGTAATCTCAGCACTTTGGGAGGCCAAGGCAGGAAGCTCATTTGAAGCCAGGAGTTCAAGACCAGCCTGGATAACATAGCGAGACCCTGCCTCTAAAAAAAAAAAAAAAAAAGAAAGAAAGAAAAAAATTAGCCTGGCATGGTGGTGGCACACCTGTAGTTCCACCTACTCAGGAGGCTGAGGTGGGAAGATTGCTTGAGCCCAGGCCATGGCAGCCTGGGTGACAAAGCAAGACCCTGTCCTTTGAAGAAAAAAAAAAAAAGAATTTGTTTTTATTTTTAACTTTGGCTTTTGAGTGACAGTTATCCATACCAATTTAAGCAGGTTCCAGTCAAGGATGCATTCTAACTTTCTTGGCATACTGTAAGACTTGACCTGTAAATTAGTGTTCATTTCTCCTACTGCACATGTGCAAAACTATGTATCTGAGGAAAGAATCTGAGCTTCCATGAAGGAATCATCTGCTACACTAAGAAAAATTCTCTCTCTGGAGTCATTGAGGTCATTATCTTCAGGAAGCAAAGCTGATCTTGAACAACTACAGAAATAGTATATAATTCTTTCCTCAGTTTCTACTATAGCATATAAATATCTGGATTATGTCCTCTAATCAAATACCAATGATACACTTAATATTTACAAGTCAATAAGGAGTTATTCTGTTTAAAATTTGGTAAAACAAATTCACTGAAAAAGTAAAAATAAATTTCAACTTTGTAAATCAAATCGTAAGAAAAAAAATCTGGCCGGGCGCAGTGGCTCACGCCTGTAATCCTAGCACTCTGGGAGGCCGAGGTGGGAGGATTGCTTGAGCTCAGGAGTTAGAGACCAGCCTGAGCAAGAGCAAGACCCCACCTCTACTAAAAATAGAAAGAAATTAGCCAAACAACTAAAAATAGAAAAAATTAGCCAGGCATGGTGGCGCATGCCTGTAGTCCCAGCTACTTGGGAGGCTGAGGCAGAAGGATCACCTGAGCCCAGGAGTTTGAAGTTGCTGTGAGCTAGGCTGACGCCATGGCACTCTAGCCCAGGCAACAGAGTGAGACTCTGTCTCAAAAAAAAAAGAAAAAAAATCTAAGGTTTTAAGAGAAGCAGGATTAAACTAAATGTATTAGAACCAGAATATAACAGAACTGAGACAATGATCATATTGCACCAATATGCATTCACAGAACTGAAGATGGTACCATTCAAACTTAATGACTTAAGAAAATCAAAAGAAAATAGCTATATAGATTCACAACTGGTAAAAAGTAATGGAATTTCCTGGGAATAGATTAAAGGATCCTAAGCTTTTATCCAGCCTTTTAAAATATTCAAAGACTCTTTACAAACTCCAGAACTAAATCAGACCAATTCATTAGTAACTGAGTGTTCAGCATGTGAAAGTCAGAGGAGGGGATGAAATCTTAGACACTAGCTGGGGGCTGGGGGAGAATCATAAAAATATTTACAAACACATATAAAGCAGTATACAATACACAAAAATTCATATGATTCAAACACTGTTAAAAGGACACAAAGAATGATCGAGGTAGTTTAAACGAGGAAACCTGGCTTTCTGAGATAATGTTTCTGAATAAGGTTTTGTAGGATATGAACTAAGTAATGGAAACAAGGAAAGAGCATGTCAAGTGAGGGATCCTAGTGTGGTGGGGGAGGGGCAACACATATGCTTAGCTGCGTGATGGAGGAAATGATGGAGAATAAAATAGGTCCCATTCTGGAAAACATATCGGAATCCCAGACAGCAAGTGGACTAGCTATGTATAATAAAGTAGTTATTGGCAGTCAGAAGTTATGAGCTCTTATAAATCATCTAAAACTGATAATATTCACAATCTGAGTTCTTAACACACCCCTGGGGCATAGTGGTTGGGAAGCTCTACTCCAAGAGGTATGCAAGGTAAAAGGAAACGCAGTTTGAGAATAAAACATTTACCATGAAAATCAATCCACAAAAGTGATAACACACACACTGAAGAGCTGAAAATACTTTTGAGTTTTAAGATACTAGTTATTAATTTATATGTTATATAGAGCAATGATATAAAGATTTAAAAATCAGCATGTTAAATTTTATACAGTACCATAAATTAATTAAACTAAAAAGGAAAAATTTTATATCCATGTGTTTAATAAAATGTTTTATAATCTTGATTCTTGTACTCTAGGCTTTATACAAACTTTACAGTGCGGCAGCAACTCACAGACATCTGTATCATCAAGCTTTTCCTACACCAAAGTCGGAATCTACTGAACAATCTGAAAAGAAGACAATTTAATCCAAATTTTAAAAAATACAGGTGCATGACCAATTGTCAATTAAATATTCAGTTTTATGTCTCCATGCAAACATTCAAAGTGCTTCCATCAGAACAGAGTAAAATGCCAAACACCTCTGAAAACTGCAAAATGGATTAGTTCTTTTACTTCAGTGTTTAATAAGCAAATGTATGTATGCATGGTTATATCATTTTGTTAACATGTACAATTTCCTGATTTTTGTCTCCAAATATGCTGTTATAATTTAAAGTATTTGTCTATTTTTGATAACAGTATATGTGTTCTGCTTGAATTTACTAAATTCTACTACTGGGTTATAATTAAACCATGTAGTGATACTATTCCACGTTTGGATATGCTCATTTAATTTCTACAGAAAAAATTTTAAATGATTTCACATAGCCACTTGTAAAAGCATAGCATCATAACTCAGCAGGCTTGATTTAATCTATACCATCTTACATATACTATGATCTCTTAGTTATTTTTAAGTACATTAAGAGCTTTTCAGTTGCTTTACTGTATATATATTGCTTCTTTTACATGATTTAATATAGAATATAAATCTCTTGATTAAAAATGCATAAAAAATCACTTTGTATATGTATTTAAGTTTCACTGCATTGTATATTTTTTCATTTGGTACACAAAGAATGTATTCTTCATAGGTTTATTCTTTTAATATGTGAACTATTATTAAAGTTTACTCTGGTTCTTAAGATTAAAAACAAATGCTTACTGAATTTGAAAATGTCTGGGAGGTGTTGGTACAGAATGATGACTCTTTTTTTTAATTCAAGATGCATTTTCTTTAATGTTGATGGCATGACCAATTTAAGTTTCCATTTTAAGAAACATGCTAATCCCTTTAGGTACCTTTCAATTCTTTTAAACTAGTCATTCTATATTTTATCTCTAGTGACTAAAATCTCTAATGGAGTTTCACTGAGCAGACCTCTTAAAGAAAAAAAAAAAGGATGTGGTAATGAAAAAAGGAAAGTAATACTTCTCATCTAGGAAGTCCAAAACAGTGATTTCTAAAGACTGTCTTAGAAATGGCTATATCTTAATTAAATTAAATGGCAGTATAAAGTAAAGAGTAACAGGAAAGAACAATTAAGATAGAAGGGTGTGTGTAAACATGTAAGATATATAAACTTACATCTTAGAAAAGTTTGATCATAAATTCAGCAAATTATCTCTTCCCAATGATACCATACCTTCAGTTTTCAATACCCTTTTCATTATATTGCTTTCTTTGCCTCTGGGCCTTCTGAACAGAAAAATCAAATATTTATAGCACTATGTCTAAAACATGGACTCAAAAACCATACATTTAGTTTCCACAAAAATATATTTAATAAGCTTGTTATATAAAATCAAACACTTAACATTTTCAACATTTCATCAATAATTCAAACTTATCAGTAATTCAAACTCACTGATATCTGAGAGTGCTTTGTATTTTAGAAGACTACCTAAACTAAAAATGCATTTACATATTTACAACACATGTAAATAGAACTGAAGAACTACTTCAACTAATGTTGAAATTCACAGAATTCTAGAGATTTATAGCCTAGAAGTATCATAAATTTGTCTACAATCAAATGTACTGTGCTAGTTATGAAAAATGCCTTAAGTACTATTAAACCAAAAAGGAAAAAAATTGGGAGGGAAATAAATGGTTTTAAAGTTCTTTGACAAATGCGTAGAGGATAAAGTAATATAAAATCAATTTAACGACCAAAATTTCTTATTGAATCCCTGATTGTCATTTTTGGCAGCTTAACCCAATCTGTCAGTACGCCATGTGCTATGCTGTCAGGAACCCTCCCGTGTTATCAGTACTGCTCTTAAGTGCAGTAAGAGCCCCAGCTGAAAATAAAAAAGTAATATTATAGCAACTTCAAGTGCTGCACACACCTTGCCATAGAGGCTAAGGTCTTATGCTTCTATGTATTCCTGAAAGATTTAAAGGCTCTTCATCTTTCTATACCAAAAAATACTTTCTCAACATGCTTTAAAAGGGTTCCTTACCTGGGCGGGACAACAACATACATCATATATAGAAATTTATCACAATAAAGTTTCCATCTCCTATTTCATATTTTGAACCACATTATGGTAATACTTAAACTATCCCATTTCAGACAATAGTCCACACTAAAGCAGTAAACACCTTTTTAAAAAATACTGCATAGATTATCGTTTTGAAAAAAAAAAAAAAAAGAAAGGTACTGCTGCTGTAAGTTAACAAGTGATCATTTCCTGTTTAATATCTCATCTTAATGACATTTCTTGCTGCATTTTCTCCATCAGGAATATTCAAAGCAGTTTCCTAATACACAGCATTTGAAAGTGTTTGCCATGTTGGCTCTTAAAATGATAAACTCCTTTCTTTGTTCAATAAAAGAAAATTTGCAATAACAAAATACATGTAAAATTAGAATTTTATAATTTCCAAAAAGTAAGCTGCCTTTATTAACAAAAGTATTTGTTTGTAGTGTTTTATCTGTGAAAATATTTTAAAGCTTTTATAAAACTTAAATTTTTAAAAAATTAACTTAAAAATTCTTGCCATGTTGTTGGGCATACCACTGCTGTCTCTGCTTACGGTTTTCCAACTCTGAGAGAAGAGCCTGTCTATATGCTTCATACATTTTAACAATCTGTTCCAGTTCTTTCATGAAGAGCAACTTTAGCATTCCCTGGTAGGTGTCCAGGTCAGCCAGCTGGAAGAGTTCCCACTTCAGAATGTGGTCATATCTGTTTGAAAACACAGTCATACATATGGTCACAACACATACATAAACAGGTATATATAGCAATAAACTAGTCTATTTTTAAAAATATCAACTTTATTATAACTAAACCATAAGTTTTAATTAAAAATAACTGAGTTATTAACCGCTCTTTAAATACACTATTTTTTTAGGAGCAAGGAGAAAACTGCTGATGTTACTTCATTTCTTATTTAAGTTAAAGAATACCCATTTCTTTTATAACACATTAACTGCCATACACACAAAAAAGAAACTTTTCCTTTGGGCCACAGTGTTTTATTATGAAAACACAATAAAAATTTGAGTGTAATTTAAAGGTAAACATAAATAGAAAAATGAAATTTATTGACTTCTATTCATTTAATTCATGTTTTTAGAACTGTCAATATTAATTGTAACAATAAGAGCATCAACAAGATTTTATATATGCTTCACATAGCCTGGGGGTCAAAACTAGAGTGAGTTAAATACAACTCTCATGGCAGTTAATGTGTTAATTATTTGAGTTATTCTAATATTAACACTAGACAACTATGAACACAGATTTCAAACTACAGTGGTTCTATAATTTCTGAAGAATACATTCTATGCTATTCGTAAGTTCATCCAAAGTTAATTGTCAGGAACTTAGCAATACTTTAGATGGCACTGTGCTTGCAAATGATAATGCATAAAAATGAGCAAAGTCATTTGCGTCATTAGTGTTGACAGATCTCTTTGAGGAATGCTGTTCACTACAGTAAACAAGGATCCAAACAGAAGGAGGAGGAACAAAGAGGAACCATCATTCATGGGCTAAGTATTCCTAAGGCTGGGTACATAATAGTATTTTTAAAAAACAGAAAAACTCAAGAAGGAAAGAATAAACTGTTTTCAAAATGCACAAGTAAGTAGACTGTAGAATACTCCACAATGTGGCAAAGGACTCGTGTAAGATAATATTTACATATATCTTGGAAGGCCTTTAGTAGTAGATAACTGCTTACACAAGGCGGCCACTGTACCATGTACTTTAAAATGCATTATCTCTTTTAAGCCTCGCCAAACAGAGTAAGGTAGATAAGATTATTATTCCCCAGGTTTCAATAGAGGAAAAACATTTAGATCTAAGTTCAATAACTTGCCCAAGGTCATTCAGTAAATAGGTGATAGAGCCAGAAATCACACTCAGTTTCCCACCTGAGCAATCTTAACCACTATATATCTACCCCCAATATTAACCATAATCATTTACTGAAGTCTCTCAATGTGCAAGGCACTGTGGCAAATATTTTTAGATACATTTCCTTATTGAACTTTTAATAACATTAAGAGTAGGTACTATTACTATCCTCAATTTAAAGGAGACAAAACTATGTTAAACAACCTACCCAAGGTTACAGTTAAAAAGTACCAGAGGACTCAGATCATCTCATCACAGAACTCATGTAGTCACTCTGCTGTACTACTTCCTTGTGTCCTGCTTTGTTCCACCCATGTATCTAGGACTGATGTAAGTCCTTACTTTTATCACTATACTATATCACTTATTTAGAAGTTAATCTTCCCCTATGAGAACATAAGCTTCTTATATCCCTAATAAGCAGAGGTATGCACACAAAGAAGAGAAGATTCAATAAATATTTGCAGAAGTAATATTTCTAATCAATAATTTTCAAACTTTATAAGCTGTGATATCCTTTCTTCAAATGAAATGTTACTTAGAAGCCCAATATTATTAAAAGAAAAATGTGGAGCTACTTGGATCACGCAGCCAGAGACTCCAGTTAGCCTGGCACTCACCCCTCAAAAAAAAAATTGTACCGTAAATTCACTTACTTCACAGGGGCTCGAGCATAAACCTGAAGCCAGTCAGGAATTTCTGCAGTATGATATGGATTTGCAGGTACTAGAAGGGACTGATTTCTTTCATTTTGCTGTGGTTGGTATGTGACAGGAGGTGGTTGATCATACCGAGGTACACTAAGAAGAAAGAAGTGACATTCGTTAGGATAAAGGCCCTAAATCTAAATAAGAAATTATAAAGAATAATATTTAAGCATCCTTCAATGTGCCTCCTGCCCAAACTGACTTCTTTCTACCACCTAAAAGATAATTTCCTATGACAAAGGCCTGGCTTTCTTAATCATACTATAGGGAAATAAAATCTACCTTCTTTTGGAAACTGGTATGCGGCTAGTGACAAATATAAACCTAAGCTAAACTTTTACATATTTTTAGGGGATTCTTCTGGCTGGTATTTATTTAAAAGAAGCATATATAAAATGTTATTTGTTGATGTTTATTGTTACAATTAATATTGACAATTTAAAAATAAGGACAGCTTCAAAGGAGGCCATAAAAAAGCTGGAACTAAGTTGTAACCTTTACACAAAAGCTTAAAACTAGAATCATAAATTTCTATGATAACTAGTAATTAGCTATAAATTCATATTGGAAAGATTGATAGTTTCTCCCAAAATGCGAATGGATGTTTTCTTCCTCCTGTAAACTGAAAACGGGGGTTGGGATATGTAGTACAGCAGGCTGAGTACTGGGCTTTAAATATCCACATTAAATGTAAATAATTTTTCTAATTTTACCACCTTAAGAGAATATATGGGAGTTAAAATTGATTAAAACCTATTTTAAATCATACAGACTTAAAAAAAAAAAAAAGAAAAAAGACCATACGTTAATCAGTGCTAACAGCCTGCGTATGCTGCAGGGAAAGAGAATAGCAAAGTACTGAGGGGGGTACCAAGTGCTAGGGAAAGCATCGAACTACCTGAAAGTTAAAGACTGAATTCTGGGAGGCAAAAAATTTCAGACTGAAAGGGATCTGCCTTCAAACACAGAGATTCATGTGCACATCAGAAAAGGTCACTGTTTATTAAACTGGGATTAAAATAAGGGTTAGGATGCACTGTGGCTATCAATTTAGAGATTAACATGCAAATGGCACTGAATTTTATCTTCAATTCTTCTTTCCTAAGTGTGTTCAAAGGGAAATATTCTTTGATAGCACAACTGAGGGGAGGGAAAGAAATGAGGATTTGAAGTTAGATATGCCTGGGTTTTAACCTCAGTTTGAACATTTACAAATTGTATAAATGTAGGCAAAACTGCTTCACTTCTCAGCCTCCGTAGTTGTAAAAGTGGAACAATAAATTCATACCACAAATAGTTTTCTCAGGATTAAATGAGCTAATGTAAGCCAAGAGTTCTGTATAAGGACTGCTATAATATAGATAATCAAATAGCTATTAGTACTACCTATGTGAGTATAAGGATAGTGTTTATTCTCACACTGTTTATTCTCTCGTTTAACTTGTACAGAGTTGCTGAGAAGCAAATTAATTAATTGTGAAAGTGCTTTATAAACTATAAAAATTCTGTAGTAATATAATATTAATGATGAGGAACAGAAAAGTAAACTCTCAAATCTGGCTATCTGGACCACAAAGATCTCTGCTACCTGATGACAATCAAACTGTAACCACAGGTTTGATTATTCTGAAGGAGGACAACCTCAGTAGTTCAATAAACATTGACTGGGTGCCACTAAATGGAATCCCTGGAAAAAAACTGATTTTCAAAGTTGAATCAATAAATCCAAATATGAAAAATAATTAAAACAACACAACAATGATAAAGCTTAGTTTTCTAGGTGACAATACTAAAATTTTAACGCTCCTAAAAAAATACAAATGTCCACTATAACCAAAAATCTGTATTACACCAGATGATACTAAGAAACATCTACCAACATGCTGATGATATTTTACCCATTTTTAATCTTATGGCTCAGTTCTTGAAGCTCAAATGTGGTTAATTCGAAATACTTGCAACTTCATTATTAAGCTAATACTAGCTTATATGTACTTCAAAATCCAGTGTGTATTTACAATTACAGCACATCTCAATTTAGATTAAACACATTTTGAGTGCTCAGTAACCACATGTGAAACTGACTACAGTATTCACAAGACTAAGAGTCTGGTAACAGATCAGATCTAGTGATAAACCCAGTATCAATCAAAATAGCCCAAAGAAGTGCTGACTAACAGTTCTGGGATGTTTTGTCCAGTCCTCATTTTTGCTTTCTTATCTGGTAACAGTAAAAAAAAAAAAAAATATATATATATATATATATATATGTACATATATATATGTATGTATATGCAATGTCTGAAATGGAATAAAAACAGCAAAATGTTATAATTCAAAAGTACATTTTGACTTAATAGGAGGTAGTCTGTATTATTTATTGTAATTTAAATATAATGACTTGTATTTAAATACAATATTCATTTCAATTTCTGGATATCTACAACAAAAACATTCTGGCATATTAAAGCAAATCTGATAAGAACACTGATCCTATTTCTGAGGTTGTTTAAAAAGAAAAGTGTTTTTTGAAGTATTTTTTTAAATGATTAAAGACATTAATTACTAAATGTAACTCCAGAGAAAAATGTCATAAATTTTGAAAAATCTAAGATTTTCAAATCTCAAGCTTTAGGATGCCTCTCTCATAGATGAAAATCTGAGCCCCAAATCTAACATTAGGCAATCTCAAAACAAAAAGTTGAGAATAAAGTCAATTACCTAGGAGCACAGGGATGCCTGTACTGAGCCTTCTTATTTGTGTGATCTACATAATAAGTTCCAAATTCTGATGACTCAACTCTCTCCCATCCAGGAGGAAGTCCTTCTCGCTCAAGAGGATGGCTCCAGTGAGTTGTATTTGTGTTATGATCTATATAATATTTTCTCCCTCTCATTGTCCAGTCCACAGACCAGCCAGGAGGAAGGGGTAAATCTTCAGAACCATGGTTAGTTAAATTCCCTAAAGATGTAGCAGCAACTCTCCCAATACCTGTAAGGAGGAAAAAGAAAAGAAAGAGAACAATTATTCTAAAAAATATGCCAGCTTAGAAACAGTTACAAAATTAACTATCCTGATTGTACACTTTTGTTAAAACTCATAATTACATCATTATAAAGTTTTTCATAAAACTAGCCAGTATCACTATTAATTACAAAAAAGGGAGGAACCAGACTTTGAAATTGATAGGATTTTCTTTTTTTTTTTTTTTTTGGTTTCTGCTTCCTTTACCAGGTCATATAAACATTAAACTACAGGTTGAGCATCCCTAATGTGAAAATCCAAAATGCTCCAAAATCCAAAAATCTTTGAGAGCCGACATGACACCACAAATGGAAAATTCTACACTTGGTCTTCATAGGAGGAATTGTAGTCAAAACATAGTCAAAATTTTATTTTTATGCTAAAAATTATTTAAAATATTACATAAAATTACCTTCAAGCTATGTGTAGAAGGTGTATATGAAACAAACGAATTTCATGTTTAGACTTGGGTCCCATCCCCAAGATATATCGTTATGTAAATGCAAATATTCCAAAATCTGAAATCCAAAATACTTTTTGGTCCCAAGCATTTTGGATAAGGGATAATCAATCTGTACTAGCAACGCTAGTTTACTGCTATAGAAAATGCAAGAAAAAGAAAATTTTACCTCATTCAAGATTTAACATTTCATCCAAAAAAACAGAAATGAACTTGTAAAACACTTGTAAAACCATCCCAGTTTATAATTTCTTATAAATAATCTGGCTGCATCCTAGAATTACTATGTAAGTGGTATAAGGTCAACACACAAAAATTACTTAAACATCTATATACTAACAGCAATTGGAAACAAAAGTTAATAAAATAGTACCATTTATAATAGCTCAAAAAATCAAATATTTACATATAAACTAAACAGAACATGTGCAGGATTGGTATACTGGAAACTACAAAAACACTGATGAAAGAAATGAAAAGTCCTATCATGTTAATGGATTAAAAGACTCAACATAGTTAAGACATCAGTTCTCCTGAAATGATCTTTTTGTTTAAGGTACAGTAGTCCTCCCTTATCCACTCCCAGTGGATGCCTGAAACTGCAGATAGTACCTAACCCTATATAATGTTTTTTCCTATACATATTATATATCTATGACAAAATTTAATTTGTAAATTAGGTCCAGTAAGAGATTAACAACAATAACTAGTAATAAACTAGAACAATTATAACATACTGTAATAAAAGTTATGTGAATGTGATCTCTCTCTCAAAATATCTTATTGCACCGTACTCGCCTATTTTCAGACTAGTTGACCTGGGGGGAAACCGAAACTGTGGACAGCAAAGCTGTGGATAAGGGTAATTTCAATCAAAATTCCAAGAGTTTTTGTAGATATAGACAGATATTAGGTAAGCACTTTTTAAAAAAAAAATCTCATTGTTTCTTTAGCAATTTAATACAATTAAGAAAATGGGATAACCAGTAATACGTGTTTGTATTTCTATACAAATATATACAATAATTATTAAATGATATTTCTATCTGGAAAATTGAATTTTTTCATTAATTAGTTTCAACTATTTTGACTACATTTAAATGAGTGGTATTTTTATTTAAAATTTTTTTAATTATTATGGATACACAATATAATACTTGTATGTATTTATAGGGTATATGTGATGTTTTGATACAGGATTATAATGTGAATTAATCAAATCAGGGTAACCATCACCTCAGGCTATTTATCATTTCTTTGTGTTAGGAACTTTCCAATTCTACTGTTTTAGTTATTTTAAAGTATACCCTAACTTATTATTGATTATAGTCACTTCGTTGTGCCATCAAATATTGTTCATTCTATTTAACTATATTTTTGTACCAATTAACCATCCCGACTTTATTCCCCCTCCCCACCAGCCTTCCCAGCTGCTGGTAACCATCATTCTACTTTGTCTCCCTAAGGTTGTTTTTAATATTTAGCTACCACATATGAGTGAGAACATGCAAGACTGTCTTTCTGTGCTTGGCTTATTTCACTTAACATAATGTTCTCCAGTTCTATCCATGTTGTTACAAATGGCAAGGTTTCATTCTGTTTTATGGCTATATAATATTCTTTTGTGTGTATGTACCACAATTTCTTTATCTATGCATTTGTTGATGGACACTTAGGTTGATTCCAAATTTTGGCTATTGTGAATAATACTGCAATAAACATGGGAGTGCAGATATCTTTTCAATATACTGAATTCCCTTCTTCTGGATATATACCTAGCATTGAGACTGCTGGGTCATATGGTAGTTCTAGTTTTAGTCTGTTGAGGAACCTCCATACTGTTCTCCATAGTGGTTCACTAATTTACATTCCCACCAACAGTGTACAAGGGTACCCTTTTTCCATATCTTTGCCTATATTCATTATTGTCTTTTTGATAAAAGCCATTTTAACTGGGGTTAGATATCTCATTGTAGTTTTGATTTGCATTTCTCTGATGACTAATGATACTATTTTTTCATATATCTGTTGGCCATTTGTATGTCTTCTTTTGAGAAATATCTATTCAGATCCTTTGCTCATTTTTAGTTGGATTATTTGATTTTTCCCTATTGAGTAGAGCTCCTTATATATTCTAGTTATTATCATAATCCCTTGTCAAATGGGTAGTTTGCAAATATTTTCTCCCATTCTGTGGGTTGGCTCTTCACTTTGCTGATGATTGTTTCCTTGGCTGTCCAGAAGCTTTTTAGCTTGACGTGATCACATTCATCCATTTTGCATCGGTTGCCTGTGCTTTGGAGGTATTACACAGGAAGTCCTTGTCCAGACCAATGTCCTGAAGCATTTCCCCAATGTTTTCTTTTAGTAATTTCATAGTTTCAGGTCGTAGATTTAAGTCTTTAATCCATTTTGATTTGATTTTTGTATATGGCGAGAGATAAGGGTCTAGTTTCATTCTTCTGCATATGGATATTCAGTTTTTCCAGCACCATTTATTGAAGAGACTATCCTTTCCCCACTGTATGTTCTTGGCACTTTTGTCAAAGATTAAGTTCACTACGGATGTGTGGATTAGATAAGCAGACTTTAAAATGTATTACTGAAAGGCAAAGGAACTAGAATAGCCAAAACAATTTTTTTTTAATAATATGACTCACACTACCTGATTTCAAGAGTTACTATAAAGCTACAGTAATCAAGACAGTGTGGTATTGTCAAAAGAACAGACAAGATAAATGGAATGGAACAGAGAATCCAGAAACACAACCACATATAAACGGCCAATTGATTTTTGACAAAGGTGAAAAGGCAATTCAGTGGACAAAGAATAGTTTTTTCAACAATGGTGTTGGAGCAATTGTACATCTACATGCAAAAAACCTAATCTCAACCTGTATCTCCCACTTTATACACAAACTAATTCAAAATAGACTATATATGTAAATTTAAGATGTAAAACCATAAACCCTTTAGAAGAAGAATATAGGATAAATAGGATAAATGACCTTAGGCTAGACAAAGAGTTCTTAATCATGATGCTACAAGTTCAACCCATAAAGGAAAAATACTGATAAATTGGACTTCATCAAAATTAAAAATGTTTGCTCTGTGAAAGACAGTGTTAAGAGAAAGAAAACAAGTTATAAAATGGGAGAAAATATTTGCAGATGACATATTAGACAAAGAACTTTCATCTAGAATATATAAACTCTCAAAACTCAACATTAGGAATCTAACCCTGAGCCAAGTATGATGGCATACACCTGTAGTCCCAGCTACTTGGGAGGCTGAGACAGGAGGATCACTTGAGTCCAGGAGTTCAGGGCTGTAGTGCTCTATATCGTGCCTTTGAATAGCCACCACACTCCAGCCTGGGCAACACAGCAAAACCTCATCAAAGAAAGGGAAGGAGGGAGAGAGGAAGTGAGGGAGGAAACGAGGAAGGGAGGAAGGAAGCAATCAACCTACCAAATAAAAAAAAAATAGATGGGAAATTTTAACAGGCACTTCACCAAAGATACATAGATGGCAAATAGCACATGAAAAAATGCTCAATGTCATAATTTGCTGGGAAGGAAATGCAAATTAAAAACACAATGATATGACAATATGCATCTATGAGAATGGCCAAAAAACCAATCAAAACCTGACAATACAAGTTCTGATGCAGATGTTGAGCAACTGGAACTTTCATACACTGCTGATAGGAATGCAAAATGCTACAGCCACTCTGGAAAACAGCTTAGCAATTTCTTATAAAGTTAAACATATGTTTTCCACTGGATACAGCAATTGCATTCTTATATATTTACCCCAGAGAAATGAAAATTTATCTTCACACAAAAACCTATATGTGGATGTTTACAGTGACTGTATTCATAATTGCCCAAAGTGAAAACACACATGTCCTTTAACAGAATGGATAAACAAACTAGTACAACCATACAGTGGAATCTACTCAGCAATGATAAGGAACTAAGTATTGGTACATGCCACAACATGGATGAATCTCAAAGGTATTATGCTGAGTGAAAGCAGTCAGTCTCAAATAGCTATAAATTGTATGATTCCATGTTTATGAGATTCTTGCAAAGATAAAACTACTAGGACAGAAAACAGTGGTTGTTAGGAACTAGGGGTTGGGGGCAGAAATTGATGACAAAGGGAAACAAAAGGGAATTTTGGGTGTGATGGAAATGTTCTATATAGTAATTGTGCTGGCATTACATGAATCTATACATATGTTAAAACTCAGAATTGTGTACATGGAAAAAAATTCAAGTTTACTATATGTTAAAAAAAAAAAAGAATAACCTGGCTGTGTAATTTTATTCTCACACAAATATATTAGTAGTATATATGTAACAAATCATCCCAAAACTCCAGTGGCTTAAAACAAGGAGTATTTACTTAGTTCATAGGTCTACAGGTTAGTGATATAGGCTGAGCTCTGTGTTTCCTTGTTACTTGGTACAAGTTATCTTTACTGTATCATTACTTGATGGAAGTTATCTCTTGCATGAGATAACTTCCCATATGATGTCCTATTGACATCAGACCTCCATTCCTTCTCTGACCTAAGCTGCTCTTTTCTACCCCTAGTTCACTCTGTTCCAGCTATGCCCACCTCCTTGCTGTTCTCAAACGTGGCAGGCACTGGCTGTTCATCTGTATTAGAGCATTCTTCCTTCAGCTATGTCCTTGGCTTACTCTCTTACCCTCTTCACGCCTCTTCTCAAATGTCTCAATGAAGCTTACTGTTACTAACTATGGCAATCTATATCTCCCAAGATTCCACTTACTCTGTTATACGTTTTTTAATCACTTTAACCTTTAATCTTATTATGAAATTTTAGTTTGTCATCTTTCTTATCCCACAAGAATCCCATAAGGAAGATCCACAGCATAGGAATCTTTTGTTTTGTTCATGGACACCTATCTCAAGCCTCTTGAGAATAGTGTCTACAGAACAAAGCACACAGTGTCCAATAAATAGGCTATGGTAATGAAGACAGTGGGGTATTTGTGGAGGAAACACACATAGATTAATGAAACAGAAGAGAGAAATTAGAAATAGACCCATACAAATATGCCTATCTGATTTTGGACACACACACAACAAAAAAATCTACCCCATTGCCTAACACTTAAACTAGAAATGACCTAAAAATCTATCATCAGAAAACTGATTAAAACTTGTTTGAGAGGGCCACAAAATGGATTCCCACATGGGTATTTAAAAAAAAAAATAGTTTTTTAAAGAGAAAGAACTGAGATAATGCTACATATAAAGAAATCTAGGCTATATTAAGTTTAAAAAAGCAATTTGCAAGCCAGTATGTATACACCATACTTTAAAAAAGTATTCATGTTAGTATATGCACATAAATAATCTGGAGGACAATAATATGGAAAACTACTTACATGGTTTTATAAAGTTTGAATTTTTTACTAGTTTGTACCATGTTTGTGATAACATTTTTTAAAAAACCTGACCCAATGTAAAATTAATTCTTGAAACATAGAACTGGCAAAAAACTAACGGATATGTGGAGTTCAAATAGTTAAAATAGATAACCTGAAAGTCTTTCTAGGCATCCAGAAATAATATACCAAAAACTGTATTAAATATTTTCCTTGATTCTTAGACTTACTTTGCCTCTCTGCCTCCCATGTCTTACCAGTTCTGAAATGAAGATGTTTCTTACAGTCAAGAGACAAAATAAACTTGTTAGCCACTAGGCAGCACATGTAGAGGTATTTATCATTGCCCGCAGTATCTGGTTCATACCATTATTACTCCTAGTTACTTGTAGTGGTTGTACCTCAAACAGAATTTCAACATAAATTTGGATCCCTGTCCCTTAAAGCTGCAGTTCCCAACTCCCAAGCCACAGACCGTTACCGGTCCTCAGCCTATTAGGAACTGAGCCTTGTCACTGCCTGAGCTCTGCTCTCCCCACCACCCACCCCATCCTGTGGAAAAATTATCTCTTCCATGAAACTTTGGAACCAGGCTGTACAGCAGGAGGTGAGCAGCAGGCTATGGAGGAAGCAAGCGAAGCTTCATCTGTATTCACATCCGCATCACTGCCTGAGCTCTGACTCCCTCCCACTCCCATGCCTGGGAAAATTCTTCCATGAAACCGGTCCCTGGTGCCAAAAAGGTTTAGGACCACTGATACAGCATTTACATGAAATGTCAGTGTGTCAACAGAACACTGCTAGTCAACCACAAGGCCCTAATTGCCAAATTTAGAATATATCAGAACATTCAAAATAAGGAAGACTGGGTTACCATTAAGGTGTGAAGGACTACCATTCCAGTGCAAAATATCTATTTGTTAAAAGTTCCCAGCTGACTTTGAAGAGATTTTTCAATTATGGTTGTCTGGAAACCACAGCAAAAATGAAAACATCAAGTTTAAAGAAAGGCAAAATAAAGAGATTCTTCAAATGTTTTGAAATTATACTGACAATCCTAAATATGCTAAAAAGTCAGGATCCTTTGCCTAGATTAGAATAGTAGTGTGTCTGTCAATCATATTGCTATGTATTTGTAAACAACAATGACCAAAAGTTAATTCAGAAGAAACTTTAAAATTAAGGTAAATGTTTCAATTCAAACTGAGTCTAAAGAAGAATATGTAAGGTTATGTATACATATAGGTTATTGGCAGGTGGGTTAAGAAACTGTATTCACTTAAATACAACATACAAAAAAATGGCATATGCATAAGGCTATGTCCCTACAGCATCTGTAGTAGCAAAAGGATAGAAACAAAGCAAATGTCCACTAATAACAGATTGGTTGACTACACTATTACATGTATAGAGCACAGTACTATATTATGCAGCTGTAAAAATGAATGAAGATGATTTCTATTTATTGCCCTAGAGTAATATTCAGGATATATTATGTGAAAAATGCAACGTAAAGGAGAGAGTCTGGAGGAGAAAAAGTATATATATAAATATATATAAATATATATATACATATATATATACACACACACACACACACACACATATATATATATAGTAGCCAGCCTATAAGGTGGCCCTGGGCCCCTATGATGCCTGCTCTCTTGGTATTCATACCCCTGTCTGTGTGACCAATAGTTATGGCAGAAAGGATGGCATGTGACTTCTGAGATTAGGACCTATAAGATCCTGCAGCTTCTGTCCCAGTCAAGTGCACTGGCCCTCTCTTGGATCACTCACCCTGGGGAAAGCCAGCTGCTTCTGGAGCAGGGAAAACACAAGATGATTTGGAACATTTTTGCAGTATCAGAAAGTAAGGCACTACTCAAAAATAAATAAATAAACACTAGTAAGGATGGACATGTCAAAGGTGCAAAGGAGCTACCTGAAAGAGTTCCCAATGGTCACAGGTGAACAATTTGAACAATAAAATGACTTAATCTTAGACTATCACCCAAAAAATATAAAATAAACATACATGAGTCTATACTGATAGAAACCATAGAATAAATAAATGGAGAAGAGACTAAACTTCCTCATAGAAGAATTTCACATAGGTAGAAATTTCCTACTCCAGGAGTTAAAGCTGAACCCACCTACTCCCTTCAGAGTGAGTGAGTTAGTGACTCCCTTCCAAAGAACAGAGTAAGGAAAGGGGAAAACAATAACTTTACAGTGGAGAAATCTGATAAATCTTAACCAAGTGTCGAAGGTTTAACATCACTAGTAATGTCATATAGGTATCATGTACCTCTCTTTATATAAGATATGGTAAGGACACTTCACCTCTGTGATAGTCTTTCCAAAAACCAGTAAGCCCAGTCTAACGAAGAGAAAAATACCAAACTCCAAATTGGGGGATCTACAAAACATCTGACATGTACTCCTCAAAACTATTAAGGTCATGAAAAGACTGAGAAATGGGCATAGATCAAAGAAGACTAAGGAGACAGGACAATTAGATCGAATGTGGTACTTTGGAATGGATCCTGGAACAGAAAATGGACATTAATGAAAAAACTGGTAAAATCTAAATAAAGCTTTGAGTTAAAAAAAAAAATCCACGAGTTCATAAAGATACCAAAAATAAATACACATTCGAGGTGGCTAGGGTTCCATGTTATTATTCTGAAAAATAGTAAACAAAGGAAAAGATCTAGCATTTATCCCAGCTTTCCTATATGAAGAGCAACCAAACAACTGATAAAGGAAAGCTCTTGATTACAGAATTCCAATTAATACAGAAGTGTTCCATGAAAGGGCCATGTTAGCAAAGTGACCCCCAAATGTGGAAGGAGCCCAGAAACCAAAGAATGAGGCAGACAAATACAGTTTGTCAGTAAAGGGTGATTTACTGGGGAACTTACTGACAGAAGCGTGGACTTGGGCAGCAGCAAGAAAGGTATATATCCGCACCATTACTTCCCAGACCCAGGGCTTATAAACCATAAGGAGACGGTATACATGCTTCATACAGACAATTAAAGGCAACCGTCCAGAACAGGCAAGAATGCCATGTGCATAAACAACCTGTAATTTGTGTGACAACATCTAGGTTGCATTGATCCAAAAGCAGGATTTACAATGAGTGTATGTTCTTACACTAAGGACAGTAAATAAAGTAGGAATCAGGAAGTATTCCCAGGACTGGGGTTAATCAGAAGCATCCAAGATGGAGTCACTTTTGTCTCCACAAGAAGAAATGTCAAAATTCAAGCATAACAATTTGCAATACCTAATGAAATATAGGCATACCTTGGAGCTATTTCAGGTTGGGTTCCAGACCATTGCGATAGAATAAATATTTCAATAAAGCAAGTCACGCATATTTTTGCTTTCCCAGTGGATATTAAAAAGTGATGTTATACACTATAGTCTATTAAGTGTGCAATAGCATTTTATCTTTAAAAATGTACATACTTTAATTTAAAAAAACTTTTATGTTAAAAAAGGTTAACAGTCATCTGAGCATTTAGTGAGTCAGTATCTTTTCGCTGGTGGAGAAGAGGGTCCTGCTTTGATGTTGATAGCTGCTGACTGATCAGGGTGGTGGTTAGAGTGGCTGCGGTAATTTCTTCTTATTTTTTAAAAATTATTTGTTTTATTTATGTTTTTTAGAGACAGGGTCTTGCTATGTTGCCCAGGCTGGACTTTGAACTCCTGGGCTAAAACTGTCCTACCTCAGCCTCCTGAAGAGCTGGGGCTATAACCAAGTGCCACTGGCCTGGCCAATTTCTTAAAGACAATTAACGAAGTTTGCTGCATGGACTGACTCTTCCTTCCATGAAAGACTTCTCTGTAGCTTGTGATGTTTGACACTTTACCAACCATAGAACTTCTTTCAAAATTCCAATCAGCCCTCTCAAACCCTGCCACTACTTTATCAGCTAAATTTATTTATCATTCTAAATCCTTTGTTGTCATTTCAACAATGTTCACAGCATCTTCACCAGGAATAGATTCCATCTCAAGAAACCACTTTCTTTGTTCATCCAGAAGAACTCCTCATCCATTCTAGTTTTATCATTAGATTGTAGCAATTCAGTCACATCTTCAGGCTATACTTCTAATCCTAATTCTCATGCTAGTTCCACCACATCTGCAGTTACCTCCCCCAGTGAAGTCTTGAACCCCTCAAAGTCATCCATGAGGGTTGGAATCAGTGTCTTCCAAACTCCTGATAATGTTGATATTTTTGGCCTCCTCCCAAGAATCGCCAATGTTCTGAATGCCATCTAGAATGGTGAAATCTTTCCAGAAGGTTTTCAATTTACTTTGCCTAGATCCATCAGAGGAATCACTATCTTTGGCAGTTATAGCCTTATGAAATGTATTTCTTAAATCATAAGACTTGAGAGTTGGTATTACTCCTTGAACCATGAGCTACAGAATGGATGTCGTGTCAGCAGGCATGAAAACAATATTAACGTCCCTGCACAGGGTAACCAGGTGCATTGTCAATGAGCAGCAGTACTGTTTTGAAAGGAATCTCTTTTTCTGAGTAGTAATACTTTGAAAAGAATTTTTTTTTCTCAACAGATGCAAATAAAGTATTATTCTGTCTCTCTACCAAGCTTTCACTAGATGTGCCTCCAAAAAACTTAATTTCATGCAACCAGGCAGATATTTACAAGATCTACCCTTATAAAGCTCAAAATTCTGGTTTCCAAATTTTGTAATGGCTACAGAGAGTAAAACTGAATCTGGAACTCTAATGAAGTTCCACAAGGTCCACACTAATAGATACTAAACATTATAGCCCATGTTATAATCAAGATGTTGATAAAGATATACAAGTATTAAACCAAGCCAATTGCTTTCTTTCTTCCTCACCAAAATAATTCCAGATAAAGTTGCATGTCTAAAGATTATTAACCCCTCCTCAAAAGATGATTCTGGTTACCTAAATATTTATGCATTATTGGAGTAAATACAAATCCAGTATTTTTTTGTAAAGCTTGACACTTCTGTTTGATTTTTGTAACTTGATTTCTTTAGTCATCTTTAAAACACTTAAAAATGTTTCTAAAAGTCTGTTACTTAAAACTACATAGAACTAAATTATTTAAGTACAAAACAAAAGAATTCAATCTGTCTTTAGTATTTCAACTAAAGACTTCCTGTTAACAGCAGGACTCTTTCCTTTGGCACGTACAGTAAGTGCCTCACTGGTACGTGGGCCAAGAATTTTTTCCCCCTCCCCTTTCCCCTGGCCAAGAATGTTAAAGGTCAAATTTCACAGCAAAACGTAGAACTCCCTAGGCCCTAAACCCCTTTAAGATATTATACAACTTGTTTTTGTGCTTCTGCTAAATACAATCAGATGAAGTTAACCCTTGAGATAAGGTGTTTCCTGAAACTCTAAGTAATAACTAATAGTCAGGAATTACTACTGCCATTAAATCATTACAAAACAATTTTTCATACCTTTTTATGTTTATTAGTAACAGCAATCAAAATTTAATGCTTGTGAAAATAAATCTGTCTATAGCACATCCCTATCGTACCCTCCTGCAAACTTAGTTTCTCCTTTCCATTCACTTAAATTGCTTGAACCTTATCCAACATAAATCTTGAAAATATAAATTTCAAGTCTTTTCAAGAAGAATTCAAGAAACTTTCAGCTATTGTCTCATATTCACATTTTTCCCTCTGTAAAAGATAGTTATTAGGCTTTTCTGTTTAGTTAATAATTGGTTATTAATCTTTCCCTGCAAT
The DNA here is from genome assembly GCF_020740605.2 of Lemur catta. Taxonomy (NCBI): domain Eukaryota; kingdom Metazoa; phylum Chordata; class Mammalia; order Primates; family Lemuridae; genus Lemur; species Lemur catta. The sequence goes on along the minus strand of NC_059128.1, from coordinate 44,509,924 downwards.
TTAAGAGATTCAAGGAAGTACTGTTCTTTTCTAGAAGGCAAAACATTAAATCTATATTGCCCTGATATAATGTTATTAACTGAAATTTCTCAGGCACTCTATCAACTACTGCTATAAATGCACAACTTTTAAAATTCTCGGGGGAAGGGGGATATTTTATTACCAAAGATTCTTCAAATAGCTGCAACCTTCTTTAAGACTGATGCAATCTGATATTAAAGAGCCTGGGGTAAGAGAACACAGAAGCCTACTGTCTCATTAAAACAAGGTCTTGGCTATTCCATGAAATCAAATCTTACTTTTTTAAATGACATTCCTTAATTTGAAAAAATACCCAATTAACTTGTACTTTATTTCTAAGTTGTGCTTGGAAGTTGTTTTAAAGTCTGCCTTTAAACTTACAAAAATTATGTCAGATTGCTAAGAGAGGATCAGCAGAGATTCAATTCATACAGATACATCTTCGATGATATTTTCTTCAATGAAAAAGAATTTTAAAACAAGATTTTAACTTGGTATTACTAATTTTTCATACTTATATGCTTAAAGCCCTGGAAGAAAAGTATTATGAGCTATCAGTGATGTCTGCAATATATTAATAAATATAGATGGAAAAGGTAAATGCAAAAATTAACAAATATTCTGTATTAATAGTAAATATAGTTATTACTCCTGCTCCCCCTCAGCTACCAAAAACTGTCTTAAGTCTCCAAATTTGAAACCTCTGGATTCATTCATTCATTCAGCCATTTATTTTTGTAAGCATCCCCTGTAGCCAGGTGCTATGCTAATCCTATCTGACTCTTCCCTCTCCCTTGATCCTCAAACCCTATTTACGACCAAGTTCCATTGATGTGGACATGTCCCACTTTTCTCTCTTCCAAATGTCTGAAGCATAGGTCAGGTTCTCATTAACTTATTTAAAATATTAATCACTCAACATGTACCAAATGGAAAGTTGTGAAGTCATTAAAATCATTTATATAAAGTACATAACATTAAGAAACTCATTCAAAGTCAAAAGCAAGGATATGAAGCTATACAAAGTATAATCACAAGAACGTAAAAAAAAATTTGGCATGGAAAAGGATGAAGGAAATAACTAATAAACTAAAAGGATCTCTGGTGGATAGGTACTTTTACTTTTCTGCATTTTGCAAATTTCCTATAATAAGCAGTTATTACTCTAAAAGAAAATATAAATGTGCTTTATTTTTAAAATTTACTTTTTTAGTTGAATCAATTATTTCTGAGGTTTAGAATTGCATATTACAAATAATCAAAATACACACTTAAGTATGCAACTGCCTTAATGTTTTAACCTAGCTATTCAAAAAACAAAAAAAGCACTTATTCATACTTATCACAATATTTCTACATGCCTAGGAAACCTCTCCTCTTCAATATCCCAGTGAGAATCTACTGTCAGCTTTCATAAAATAAAGCTGTTTTTACCAACTATTCCACACTATTTCCCAGTTTTCAAAACTTTAGTGATTTACTGTCTCCCAAACCTAATTCTTATTTTTCCTTCAAAAGCATCCTAGATTTGTCTTTTTCCTTTCCATTACCACTGGTACCTGCAATCTTCTTTTCTCTAGGAATCTAGCCTGACTACTACTATAATACTAATCTTTAAACAATGCTTTCATAAAATCGCTTGTCTTTCTAAAACGTGCAATGGCTTCTGCTTGACTCAAATCTAAGCTTGTCGTTGGACCACAAATCTCCATTCCACTTTATATCTTAATTCTTCAAACCAGGCAGAACTACATAGTCCTTGAATTTAAACCATGCCTGCTCTGGACTATTTCCAATTTTCCACCTAAAATATCTTTCTTCTGCCCCCTGTTAATCTAAAGCCCAAGCTCAAGGCCCAGTCCAAGTCCTAAACCTGTCCCACAAATCACTCTTTTAAGTAATCCAGTATATGATGATCTCTCTTCTGACATCCTATTGCACTGAAATATAACAACTGTTCTGTGACTTGTGTATATATTGATTTTGTTTCCCCAAATAAGGTCCCAGAAGGCAGAGACCAAGAGAGCCAAGAAAAATGCTAGACACATAAATGATTAATACTAAGTGAATATATTTTTATCTATAGTCAAAATATTCATGCTCCAAACTGTTTTTAAGTCAGCTTTTTTGAAGTTATGTGGGATAAAAAGTAAATCTGTCTCACATATTTATTTTTATCCTGCCAAAATTTAAAGCCCACAACTCAGTAGGTAGGAAAAAAACAATCAGACAAGAAAAAATTTAATTTTCAGCTTGCTTCACTGTACTTTAGGAATAAAGTAGAACTGTACATTTCTCCAATCATTCTGCTCCTTGCAGAAGTATCCCTAAATCAGAAGATATGGAAAGCAGCTTTTTGTCCTTAATATTAAGGCTAATATTAAGCCTGTTACAAAAGGACATGCTCAACACACACAATCAACCATTTGTGCTGGGGTGGGGAACCTGCGGCCTTCTGATTTCAAGATTGTTCTTTTTTAAGCACCAAAGGAGGCAAGAAAAGCTTCATCATTCTCTGCTGCACTTTTAATAAAAGGATTTATTCTGTAAAATTTGGATTCAGTCAAAAGTCGGAACCTTAAGGCTGGAGGTTCCCCATCCCTGGATGCAGTTGCCCATGGTATCACCTAACATGTTCAATTCTTCCTATCCTTCTTTCCAGGTCTAAGTCCAGTTTCTCTGAAGACCTACCTTCCCATTCTACCAAACCTGAACCTAGATGCAATGCAAATGGAGACATTAAATCCTCCAGTTTTTCAAGGCTCTCACTGTTAACACAGCCTTGAGATAAGTAGCAAATTTATATAACATGAGTTACTAAAATAAATGGACACAAGAATTCTTTCATTCAGTATAGGTTAACAGCAACTTGTATACGGGCTTAAGCAAGACTAGCAAAATGGAAAAGTACTTCTCTAGGAGTATTTGTTGGCTTCCTAGGAAAATCCAGAAAAGAGCATCTTTTTAATTGAAATGTCAACAAATATAAACTAATGTAGTATTTATAATGCTAAGATACCTGAAGCAAGCCTCCCCTGATTCTGTGGCATTCTTTGGAAGAGATCATGGTTGTATTCATAATATCTGTAGTCTTCATGTGCACGATCTCCAAGTGGCCGCCTTCTCTGACCATCAAAAAAATTGTCTGAATAATAATATCGGGAACCAGAGTCTCCATTTTCAATAGCAAAATTAACTTCTGTTAAAAATGACTGAGAAGAGCCATACTCTCGAGGGACATCTGCTAGACTCCTGGCAAGATAAGAAGGTGCAGATAATCTGTTGCTTTCTCTTCTCATTATTTCATGAGGTGTTCTTTGAATTGGAGTTCGAAGGAAACTCTGGTTTCTTGAAACTACTCCATCTCCAAAAGCTGAAAAGGCATTAGAGCTTGAATCTGGAAGACAGATATCAGTTCGTCTTGGAATTGTTGGACCGTGCCGGATAAATGAAGGCATGAGATCTATAATAAAACAAAGAGTAAAATTACTATTTCTACAAGTAACAAAGACACATTTCAAAAGTTGTTCATTTACCTCTACCACCCCAAAATCAAAATGTCAATGGACTTAAGAAAACAATTTTAAATTTTAAGATAGTAATTTGGTATTTTAAATTGAGGAAGACCAATTTTTCCCACATGCTATGTGTAAGCTTAGCCAGCATCAAATGTATTCTGCACACTACCATACATAATACGATGAAATGTCAGTAAGAGGAATTACATATTAATGAAATGTTCATGAATTAATGTATAAAAATTGAAAACAATCTAACAAATTGACATTCAGGTACTAGTATTTAAGACTATAGAATTTTTTTATTGTTCACTTCATTTTAGAAACTGCCAAAAATCCTTCTTCAAGCAAACACAATTTCAAAGACAAAACAGAGCAACATAATGCTACTCTAAAAGATGGATTCTTTAAAAAGATATTAAAATTAGTAGCTCTCTCTTTCTACCTTGGAATTAACTACCACAGTAATCAAAGGCTGGAAAGCCAAAAGTTAAGGTATGAAAATTAAAAATAAAGAGCTCTTATTTCAAAGAGGCACACAAATGTTGAATCAGCTCAAAAACACCAAGTTTGAAATTATGGTTCCTATAAGAAATTAAGTAAATAAAATTCAAAGCAGAAGATAATACTGGAACAACTATATAGTACTTCTGAATGCAGAACTTGAAAAAGGCTTAGACATTCCTGGTGAGAAAGCAAATAGCTTTAAAACATGAAGAAAACTGGATCTGGAGACTATTTTATTAATTCATTAAGTAAACAATATTACAGGGCATTCTTATTAATAAGCCTCAGAAGCCAACAGTGGACAGAAACAAATTAATATCAGAATACATAAGGCTCAAAATTTAATGAAACTAAAACAAAATACGTCAAAAGTTACTTGCCTAAAGGTATGACAAACATATTTCATGATTTTAAGTACTGTTTCATCAACTTTGTGGCAAACAGCAAGCTATCATTTAAAAACAACCAAAAACATAACAGCATGTGTAACTGATAGCCAAGCTGTTAAAAAAAAGGTTTAAAAATAAAGTTTCAAGTTATTGATGTACCCATCTGATTTTTTTGTTGAAAGCACTGCAGGTATTACAATAAATCTAGAAGGCTGACGATGTGGTTATAGTGGAAAAATATGCTCTCCATCCCTGTCTGTGTGATCTTCGGCAAACACTAGAAACCTCTATGAACAGCTTTCCCAATTACAATATGAAGTAATGCTTAAATCACAAGGTTACCACCAGCTTCCAAGAAGGAAATTTACACAAAGGGCCCAGCATGCCATACAAGCACCAAAATATCTCCTCCTTACCTCACAAATGTCCTGAACACACAATTAAAAATTCAAGAAACTCAGCTCAAAAATCAGAGTCAAATACTTAAACTGAGAAGAAAAAAAGTGGAGAGAGGGGAATACACCCTATTAAACTTAAAAAACTTTTTGGTAATTTCCCTAATATGACAGAAATCATTTTGAGTACTTTGCCCTTTTTGCAACCTCACGAATATAGCCAAATACGACTGATTTTAGCTCCTCTGCTCTGAGATCCAAAAGTGATGAGGCTTTGGGCAGCGGCTACAATCGCGACAGTCTGTTTTTCACCTCCTCAAGTCTGCAACCAGCAGCAGGACTAAGGAATTCTGCCCCAGATTTCACACAACTTCCAGCACAGGCGAGCGACACCCGCAATGTTTGTAAACACAAGTCACATCTCACGCATCTAGACGAAGTAAAAGTGTTCCAGTCTAACCACTTTTTACCCCTATAGCACGAGGTGATCAGCAATTTCACTGTTTCCTACAGTTTCTCTTTTTCAGTACTACTCAAACCCAACACCACTCTGCCAGAGAACTGGGAAGTTTGTTATTTTTAGAGGGGGCCCTTGGCAGGGAGCGGGGTACTAATTCAAGTTTCTTATCCTCTATGGGCTTTCAATCAACGACCGCCACTTCAGCACAAGAAAATTAAAACCCCCTATTTCACAGCAACCAACGAGAAAGCAGAAGCCTCGGTGAGAAGCGCCAGGCGCCCCGCCAGGGTCCCCGCAGCGCGGCCGCCCGGACCAGGTGTACGAGCGCCCGACCGACACTCACTCCGCAGCAGAGGCGACGTCTCCTTCTTCACGTACTTCCCCTGCACCTCGGCCGGCTTGGACACTTCGTTTTTGGTTTTCTTTCGGGACAGCATCCTTCTTGAAGAGGCCCGAGGCCGCGCTAAGCACCCTCCCTAGGGCTCCGCGCCGGGCGCCGACTGTCGCCGCCGCCACCTCCGCCGGCGCCGCCGCCTCCTTCCCTCCGGAGCCGCCGCCGCCGCCTGTCCGGAGCCCGGGGTCGCCCACAGGGACTGCCGCATGTTCAGGGCGCTAAGCGCGCCGGCCGCCGCTCAGTCGCATGTCAGTTCCTTCCCGGAAGTCTGCCCGCTCCGCGAAGCTGCCCGGGGACGCCGTGAGGAGAGGCCAGGGACGCCGGGCCAGGGCCATGATCCGCCGCGGGCCGCCGGGTAACCGCTACCGGGCCGCCGCCGCCGCCGCCGCCGCCGCCTACGTCCCGTAAACTTTCCCCGCGGCCGCTGGGGATTCTGGGAAACTCGACGCAGCGAGTCGCCGCCGCCCCTCCCCCACCCGGCTCCCGGGCGCGGCTCCGCCTGCGGGTCTCGGCGCCGTAGCCCTTGGCTAGCGGGCCGCCCCCGCCGCCTTCCCAGAGGAGCCGCGGCCGCCCTCACTCTTCTTCAGCGAGAAGCTGATCCAGCGAACGGAGAGGATGAAGCCGGCCAGACTGAGCCCGGGAGGCCGTCTCACGTCGTGGAGCCCCCTCTAATCACAGATTTTTTCCCTCCGGACCTGCAGGAGGCGGTGACCCCCCTCGCACGCTGCACCCCCCGTCCCCCGACATTGTTCCCTTCCTGGGGACTTGAGTGAGAACGTCCCTCTTGGAGTTTTCTGGGCTGGTAAACTCAGGCCCCTAAAAAATGCAGAATGCTAGTAGAGTTGAAGGACTACGACCGACCCTCAGGCTAATGCTGCACCAAACAGTCTAGATGTCTTTTCTGGTAAAAAAAACATTAATCCGTTCAATACTAATTAAACAGATATTAATTGATCCTCTCCTGCGTACCAGGGAGTGCGTCTTTCTGATAAAGGAAAAAATGGAGGAAAAAACCAAAATGGAGTTTCTATAATACTACCTCTTATTTAAGATAAATGTGTTGTTAGCATATTATAATTATTTTATCATTACTATCATTAGTGTATTTAATAGCCGTAGATTTTCTCTTGGAGTTACATACTACATCTTAGAATTTTGAGGACTTTGAGCCCTAAAGATCAGGAGTGGGAATTTTCTAAAATAATAGACCCTACTTCTTTCTGTATAACTTAACAGGGCTGCCAAATGTACAGGATAAACATTTGGAAAATATGATAGAATTCATCTCTTAGTGACCAGATTAAGCCTTTAATAATGGAGATTGCTTTCCCTGAGATCTAAAACATCTCACAAGGGATCTAAAACATATGTTGCAATTAACAAAAGGCATAGCATTTTTTACTGCACTAGATTAAGAAGATGGTCAAATTTTGTTTTGCCATGAGCAAACAAATGAGACATTTTATCTAGTGTCTGTCTCCATCTCCGCATGATGTTATGTTCCCTTGGTACAGATCTTCCACAGTTCAGTCAGTAACCAATAAATAATAATTGAGCACCTTAATATTATGTTATACTCTGTTCTAGGTGCTTGTGATATAGCAATAAACAAAAAGAAAATCCCTACTGTCATGGAAAAGAGAGACAAAAAAGAAGAAAAATAAGCAAAACATGAGAAGGTAACATTGGAGTTAAGTGGTAAAGTGAGGAAATTGGCCATGCAGCTGTTTGGTGAAAGTATTGCAGGCAAAAAGAACAACAAGTGCAAAAATCACTGCCAAGTGTCCATGTTCCTGGCAGGTTGGAGGAAGAGTAAAAAGTTTATATACTCTTATGACGGGGAGAGACTAGTGGGCAATGAAGTTAGGGCACCAGGGCTTTGTAGGTCCTTGTAAGGAAAGTCACTTTGAGCAGAGGGATGATACAATCTGACTTGATTTGATAACGTCTCTTTGGATGCTGTGATGAGACTACACTAAATGGGGATAAGGACCAAAGCTGGGGAATCAGTCAGAAGCTATTGCTGGCTTGGACCCAGGTAATAGCAGTGGAGATGATAAGTGGTTGTAGTTTGGACATGTATTAAAGATAGAGCCAATAGGATTTGCTGACAGATTGAATATGTGAAAGTAATCAAGAAATCAAGGATTACTCCCTTGGGTGTGTAAATCTTAACGATAAACAGAATGGAGCTCAATGGAAGCAGATTGTACTCTGAGAGGAACATTAGAAAAGTAGTTACTTGTTCTGTGATCAGAAATAAGGACGAGTACTAAAGTGTTGATAGTGTGAATGGAGAAGAAAGAGTGATGAGAGAGAAATGAAAAGACAGTTGGGTTTTGTTACAGATAGAATATGAAGGTGGGAGACAAAGGAGAAAAGGGGGAGCCAAAGAAGTGCCAGGTTCCCGCCCAGAGTTCACCTCAGAGGAGAACAAAAAGATACTAGCACCTTGTTAAAGCCATCTCTTCACACCTGAGGTTTTCCTAGAGACTGAAATATAAGATACCTTTTCACATACACAGAGGAAAGAATTATAGAATGTTATAATTGAAAAAGAATTTTGAGATCACCTGGGCTAACCTCATTTTATCAACATGGAAACAAAACTAGAAAAATTAAGTGTTTTGCCTCAGATCACATTCCTGGTTAGTGGCAGACTAGCCTCAGAACTGGAGTTTTCAATTTCCATTTTGGGCCATTTTCTGCTACAGCATATTAAGAATCCCACAAATGTGAGTCCAGATTGTTTCTAACACAGTTGTTTTGAAAGCCATCCATGTTCCCTACAAAGTACTCCTATTTTCAATGCTATTTCAATTCTTTGAATTACAGCAGAGAGAAAGCCTCAATTAGGCGCTTTCTTGAATACATATAATTTGCCTTTTTATCGAGGATGCCTTTCAAAATCAACAATCTGCAGGCTGCACCAACAATCGCAATGCACAGCAAATATGTGAACTTTGAATCCAAATCCTTAAATCCAGAGGCTTTGAATTCACATCTGTTTTCTAGAAATTCCTGGACTTCTGGGAATTTTTATAAAGGAATTCAGATTTTGCAGTTTTAACTCTCTAGACATTGCCTTTGATAATGCTAATACTGTATTACATAATAGAGATTTCCCCTTGCAGTTGCATTCTCAGTGGAAAAAATCAACAATTAGGGAGTTACTCATGTCTTAACAACTATTATTTTATTAATTTAGCATTAAAATTTCTTTTAGAGGAGGTAATAATGTGTGATCCTGGGATAACCTGGTAGCTCTCCGGATCTTTGTTTTCTCATCTGAAAATAAAGAAAGTGAACCATTTGATATCTAAAGTGTCTTTCAGCCCTAAAGTTTTATGCCATATAAGCAGAAGGAAATATGGAAAAATCAAAACAATTACCCTTGTAGTATTATAGACACAGTGGTGATTTTCTTTCTTTAAAATATTTGGGGGGGGTTTTGGTTATGTTTTGGTTTAAGTTTTTATTTTTAATTATTTGGGGTACATAATAGTTGTATATCTCTATAGAGTACATGTGATATTCTGATACAGCCATACAATGTGAATTAATCAAAGGGTAATTGGGGTATCCATCACCTTGGGCATTTGATATTTCTTTGTGTTGGGAACATTCCAATTCCACTCTTTTGGTTATTTGAAAGTATACCCTAATGTAGTATTGATTACAGTCACTGTTGTGCTATCAAATATTGTTCATTCTATCTAACTAAGTATATTTTGGTACCCATTAACTATCCTCACTTTATGCCCCGCTCCGCGATAGTGTTCCCAGCTGCTGGTAACCATCATTCTACTCTCCGTCTCCACGAGATCAATTGTTTTTAACATTTAGCTCCCACAAAAAATCGTTTTTATTCAAAAACTATTAAAGAAAAAATTAAAATACCAGGATTATACAAAATCATCCTGAGCATAAAAATAAAATTTCATGCCAGATTTTTACTTTCAAAGACAGTCCAAGGTCCTTATTCTAACTTCCTCTTGCTAGAGGCATATAAAATTTAAAAGGGTGAACTATTCAGTAAAGGCTTGTCCAAGAAAGAACCAAAATTGAAATAAGCCCTATACATGGAGGATGTGTTAGGAACCACGCCACACAGCAGGAGGTGAGTGGCAGAAAGCAAGCAAAGCTTCATCTATATTTACAGCCGCTTCCCATCACTGGCATCACTGCGTAAGCTCTCCCTCCTGTCAGATCAGTGGTGGCGTTAGAGTCTCACACAAGTGAAAAAACCTACTGTAAACTGTGCATACGAGGGATCTGGGTTGTGCGCTCCTTATAAGCATCTAATGCCTGATGATCTGAGATGGAGCTGAGGTGGTGATTCTAGCACTGGGGAGTGGCTGCAAACACAGATTATCATTAGCAGAGAAGTTGACTGCACAATAAACGTAATGTGCTAGAATCATCCCCAATCCATCCCCCTCTCCTCCTCTCTCCCATCCGTGGAAAATGGTCTTCTGTAAAACTGGTCAGTGGTGCCAAAAAGTTTGGGGACCACTGCTTTAGACCTTTATGCCATTTTCTTGGTTTGCTGGCTCTCCGAATATAAGTGACTTTCCTTGCTCCAACACCTTGTCTCTATTGGCTGTCCTGCAGCAAGTGGTACAAGCTTGGACTCAGTTACAAAACTCTTGACAGGTAGCCAAAATGAGTTTTTTTGTTCTTGGCAACCCTGGTCTTTGACTTCAGTTGTCTGATGCTTCTGGGTCTTTCTGTATCTTGGCTTCTCTGGCCCCAGAAACTTTTATCTTCTTTCCAAACTTGGGCCTTATCTTCAGCCATCTTCAACTTTATTTTTAACTATTCTTTGCAATTATCAATTTTTACTTAGCGTTGTGATATTGTGAAATATGTATTTGGTCTTTATATCTGTTACAGCTCCTAAAACCCTTGGAATCTCCAGAAGAATGCCTTTTGTATACTAATGAGATGACTGGTGGCTGGAGGCCTCTAAGTAGCTTCAGGATAGGGGGTCACCAGACTACGGGAGGCATGATTAGAGGGGTGGAGCTGACCCCACCGAACAAGCTCCTGGGAGGGGAAAGGAGCTGAAGTTTAAGTTGATCATCAGTGGACAATGATGTTATCAATCCTGGCTCTGTAATGAAGCTTTCATAAAAACCCATGAGGACTGGGTTGGGAGAGTTTCCAGATAGCTGAATACGAGGAGGCTCCTGGAGAGTGGCCCCTTCTCTCGTACCTTACCCTATGCATCTTTTCCATCTGGCTGTTCATCTGTATCCTTTATTATCCTTTATTAATAAACTGGTAAATGTTAGTAAAGTGTTTTCCCGAGTTCTATATGCTGCTCTACCAAGTTTATCAAAGCCAAGGAGGAAGTTGTGGGTACCCTGATTTAGAGCTGGTCAGTCAGAAACACAGGTCACAACCTGGGGCTTGCAACTGGCACCTGAAGGTGGTGGTAGTGGGGGGCAGTAATTCTTGTGGGACTGAGCCCTCAACCTGTGGGATCCTACCCGGTGGGTAGTGTCAGAATTGAATTGGAGGACACCTAGCTTGTGTCTGCTGTAGAACTGATTGCTTGGTGTGTGGGGAAATACCCCCACACTTCAGGTGTCAGAAGTATTGTGTTGGTCCGGTGCAATGGCTCATACCTGTAATCCTAGCACTTTGGGAGGCCAAGGCAGGAGGATCACTTGAGGCCAGGAGTTTGACCAGCCTCAAGTGAGACCTCATCTCTATAAAAAATTTAAAAAAATAGCCGGGCATGGTGGCTTACACTTGTACTTTGGAGGCTGAGGCAGGAGGATTGCTTGACCTCAGGAGTTTGAGATCCTAGTGAGCTACGATGATGCCACTGCACTCTAGTCTGGGCAACAGAGTGAGACCCTGTCTCAAAGAAAAAAAAAGGTATTGTGTTAAGTGGTGTGTGGAAGTAGGAAAAAGCACTTTTTTCACTATATTTAACATAGATATTTTTTGCAAACTCTATAAAAATGTACCCAGGGCTCTCATTATAGATGTCTACTGTGGAAACACCTGCATGCCTTCCATACAACGTGGGAGCCAAACTATATCAAAAGCCTTAAGTGAGACACACTACTTTTTTCATGGGTTGTGGCCACTCCATGCTGATGCAGAGGCTCCCTGCATCTCCAAGAATCCCAAATGGAAAAAGAATCAAAATAGTCCTGTGTCTTCAACAGCTGTTGAGGATTTCACTGGCCTTTTTTTTTTTTTTTAAGAGATGAGGTCTTGCTCTGTTGCCCAGGCTGGCCTCAAACTCCTGGTCTCAAGTGATCCTCCCACTTCAGCATCCCCAGCATCTGGGACTACAGGTGCATGCTACTGTGTCTGGCTTTAACTAGCCTTTTAGCACATCCATCTCTTACTTTAGCCTGCCACCTACTCTGTTTTCTCAGGGTCTTTTTCCTCCCTGCCAAGAATGCTCTACTTCCACTTCATGTCTAGTGAGAACTTCCTCTCTATCATCTCCCCCCATCTTGTGGACTGCTTTGTTGGAGGGTCTACCGACCTTTCTCTGGGCAATAAGTTCAACAATAATAAGTTGCAAGGCAAACACGATTTATGAGGAAGGAGGGAGTGAAAAATACATCTGTCTGAAATATTTTCAAGAAAGAAGTTTAAGTAGAATTTCTTCAGTAGAGCCAGAATGCAAAGGATTAAGGAAAAAAATGGGAAGTGCCATTCCATGTGGAGACTGGCCACATAAATATATCCATTCTCCCTCCTGGAACCCCACTTAATTGACAATGAAAGAATATAGAGGGAATAAACTCATTAAGAGACATTAAGATAGGCAATCAGTAGGCATGACATTAATAAATGTCTAGAAAATGAAGGGTGATGGGGTGAGGTGAGGTGGGGAGAAAGTAAAGGGACAATGAAGCAGGGCAGAGGAAGCCACAGCCTGAAATACTTGTGAATGTGGTCAAAGGCCTCAGAGAGTCTTGGGACCCACATGTACCTGGTTTAATTAAGGAAGATGGGCATTAATTGAAAGTCAAACCTCAACATCCTAATGCACAGAATTTCAGGCAGCTGGGCATCTAGTCCCTATAAAAGGGATCTTCATCTTGTTTTTTTGAGAAATCCAGTGGCCCTATAGCAAAGGTCTTGGCATTGTGACATTTGTACATCCTGTAACAAAACAACCAACCCATCTCAGAGAGCAGTCTTCCTGGCAATAGGCCCTGATCCCTCAGATAGCATTCTCAAATGTTTATTTTTTTAACGTGTCATTCTTAAATATAAATATGCAACCAAGGATCACTAGAAATTTTAGGAAAATTTGCAACATGAGTGATAGTAAGATAAACAAACAGAAAAATAGACCCAAAAGAAAACAGATAATTCAGAGTATAGATGAGTACTTTAAGCAATAATGCTTGTTACCATCAACAGAGATTTAAGAGAAGATATTTCATCCATAAAACAACAGCAGGAAGCTATGAAAAAGAAACAATCAGAAAACCATAAAGGGCTCTTGGAAATGAACGATAGGGGTTGCCAAAATAAAATATTCAGAATAAAGTTATGAAGATAAAGTTAAGCAAATCTCCCAGAAATACAGAACAAAAAGATGGAGATGGGAAATACGAGGAAAAAGATAAGAGAAATAGGCTTTATACAAGAGGCCCAATATTCTGAAAAGGTGAGTTCCAGAAAGAGATAACAGAGAAAATGGAGAGGACATCATCAAAAATGAATACAAGACTTTTTTCCAGAGATGAAGGAAAGGAATTTCCCAATTGAAAGGGTATCCCAAGTGCCTCTCAAAGTTGATGAAAAAAGATCCATGTCTCAATATGTCATTGTGAAATTTCAGAACATCAAGGATAAAGGGAAGATCCTAAAAGGTTCCAGTGAAAACAAAGGTCAATTATAAAGGAATGAGATTAGTGTCAGATTTTCATCAGCAAAAGTTTTGCTATAAGACTATGGAACAATGCCTTCAAATAAATGAGGGAAAATCAGTTTCAATTTACAATTTTATATCCATCCAAAATGTCAATCAAAATCCAAATGTTAATCAAAAGCAAGGAGAGAATGGAGACATTTTCTGGCATAAAGGGACTCAGAAAATGCACTTTTCATATGTCCTATCCTAGTAAATTACCAGAAGATAAATTCTAACAATAAAAGAAAAAACTCTCTCACACACAAAGAACAAAACAAAAACTGAGAAATAGGGATTCAAGAAATAGAGAATTAACTCAGGAAAGTAATGTATTTAAGTTCCAGTGTTATGACTGTGCAGCAAAACTGGAACCCAATCAATCTAGAATGAAGCTGGACTTCAGAGGACTCTAGGTGGAGGTACCTGGGAAAAAATGGATTTAATAAATCTGTACAATTTGGAACACATTAAGAAGGTAATAAATGCAGAATATTAAAGGAAAAAAGAAAGGCAACAAAACACAAAAACTTGGAGGGAATACATTTTGGGCCTTTCTAAAATGACCTACTCAAGGGTGCAATCCAACAAACCAAGAGATTAGTCAAAATTTAAAGCTAAAGATAGAAGTAGTTGAGAACAGACAGGTAGTAGGCATTGAATATATTTAAATGTAGAAAAGCCTAAACAATAGTGGAAAATAGGGTTTAATTTTAAGTAGCCATATTGTGTCCTGTATTTTCCTACGTCAATGCATCTTTAAAATTTTTACTGTAAAGAGCTTAGTATCTTTAAAAACTTAAAACAAAATTATGCCTTTAGTCAAGACAGGTCTGAACAGGACACTAAATATCAAGATCCTGTGCCTTTGGCTGGTGAAGCTGTTTACCTCTCTTCCTAACTGGGATTGAGGATCTAGAAATAACAATGTAGACAAAGAGCAGATTCATTGGCGTGAGGAAATGGGACGGTATGAACAGGAGGTTGTGGTCAGAGGGGAATTTCAGAATTTTAAATGGTAAGTTATCAGGTGTGACCAAATTAGCCAGTAGTTGCAATAGAGGTGGAAGTAATGAAATCGAGAAAGTTAAGGAATGTGAAGGTAGCATGTTAGAAGACATGGAATATGGTAAAAAACAAACCGTGAGCCATTGAAACAGGATGAAGGGAACGTCCTGGAAAATAGCAGGGAAGGAAGAGGAAAGAACAGTATAAATAAAAGGCTTGAAAATAGATTTCTTCCTTATGATTCATATTTTACTCAGAGGCCTCTGAATTCCTAGAACTTCTGAGAATTCCAAATCACTTAGTAGTAACATTCAAATATGTATTTCACTCATGTGTTTTACTATTAAATTCACAAGGCTATTATAGGCCTAAATGCCTCTAGACAAATTGACGTTCAGAGCTTCCGCAACAGTCTCCCGTGAATTTTAAGCATGTATAGACACAGGCCTGATTATCTCAGTCATGATTAGTTAGTAGAACTGTGAATGATCAGAAGTTAAGGATCTTGAGATGGAGATAATTAGCTTGAATTACCCAGGTGGGCTCAGTGTAATCACAAGCGTCCTTGTAAAAGGGAGTCAGGCTCGTGGTAGGCGTGATTGATGGAAGCAAGGGGTTAAAATGACGTGAGGAAGGAGCCATCAGGCAAAGAATGCAGGCAGCTTCCAGAAACTGAGAAAGTCAAAGAAACAGATTCTCCCCTTGGAGCTTCCAGAAGAAACCAGTGCTTCCAACGCCCAGACTAGTTAAGACTGATTTTGGACTTCTTACCTCCAGAACTGTAAGATAATGAATTTGTATTGTTTTATGCTACTAAGCATTAGGTTCGTTCCAGGTGGGAACCCAAAAAGTATGTATAGGACTGAATGCGGTTAATGGAAAACTTAGGCTTGTAAAACAATAGCTGCAGGAGTCTGGAGAGTCCCCGAAGGATGTTGTAAATCTAAAAGACAGCTGTAATCAGCATTCCTACCCCCACTGTTAAGGACGAAGCTACCCACCTCCCTTATCTCTACAGAATGAGACTGACCCAGGGGCCCCAGAAATTAGTTGTTTAAAAAAATTTATTGCAGCAGTTGTTCTGGCCCAGGTATTCACTCCCCCCACTGGAGAAACCCTCTATAAAACCCAAGGTTTTCCCCTCCCTCAACGTGGACACTTTTTGGCCTCCACCCATCTGCACCCAGATGCTCAAAATAAACAGCATTTTGCTACACATGAGGCTTTGTGTGCCCCTTTCTCTCCACTCTGGACCTAACACTAAGTTTGTGCTAATTTGTTGCAGTAGCAATAAGAAACTAATACAAAGAGTTTACAAATAGCTTTAAGGTTTTGATTGCCAAATTTTCCATCAGCAGTATGTGAGAATGTTTCTCTCTTTTAAAATTTTTAATTGACACATAATAATTGTACATATTACACGGTACAGAATGATGTGTTTTGATGTATATATACAATGTATAATGATTATATCAGAGTAACTAGCATATCCATCATCTTAAACAGTTATCACTTGTGTTTGGAACATTTAAAATCCTCTCCTCTAGCTTTTTGAAACTACACAATGTTATTAACTATAAAATGAAAATACATTATGAATAAATTATTAACTTCATTATTAACTACAATAAATTAGTCACCCTACAGTGCTATAGAACACTAGAACTTATTCCCCCTATTTAGCTGTGACTTTGTATTCAATAACCAACCTCTCCCTATCCTCCTCTATTCTCTGCCTTTCTCAGCCTCTAGTACCCACTATTACACTCTCTACTTCCATGATGTGAACCTTTTTAGCTTCCACAGATGAGTGAGAACATGTGGTATTTATCTTTCTGTGCTTGACTTATTTCACTTAATGTCCTCACTAAGCTCATACGTGTTGCCACTAATGACAAGACTATTGTCTTTTATGCTGAGTAGTATTCCATTGTATGTATCTATACACCACATTTTCTTTACCCAGTCACCTGTTGATGGACATTTAGGTTAATTCCATATCTTGGCTATTGTGTTTATTGGCTACTGTAATAAACATGGGGGTGCAGATATCTCTTTGACATACTGATTTCCTTCTCTTTGGAAATCTACCCAATATTGGGATTTCTGGATCACACGGTAGTTCTATTTTTAGTTTTTTGATGAAACTTGAGATTGTTTCCCATAATGGTTGTACTAAATACATTGCCACCAGCAGTGTGTAGAGGTCCCTTCTCTCCACATCCTCACCAGCATTTGTTATTTTTTGCCTTTTTGATAAAAGCCATTCTAAGTGGGCTGAGATATCTCATTGTGGTTTTAATTTGCATTTCCCTTATGACTAAGAGTATCTGTCTTTAATCATTTTTATGTACATGTCCTTTCTCATATAAATAGCCTATAAATTTTTCTGGGGTATGAAACATGCCCAATACTTCTTTTTCATCTCATACACGTAGCCTGAACTTGAGAGATTCACAAAAGTATATATTAATAATGTTGGTAAGTTTCAACAGAGAAAGAAGGCACTGGGGAAAAAAAATTGGATCTGAGCTTTAAGAAAAGAATTGCGTAAGTTCTACCTTAAGTATTATATCATGTGTTTTTGGAGTTCAAAAAGAAAATAAGGCCGGGTGCGGTGGCTCACGCCTGTAATCCTAGCACTCTGGGAGGCCGAAGCGGGTGGATCGCTCAAGGTCAGGAGTTCGAGACCAGCCTGAGCAAGAGTGAGACCCTGTCTCTACTAAAAAAAAAAAAAAAATAGAAAGAAATTATCTGGCCAACTAAAAATATGTATAGAAAAAAATTAGCTGGGCATGGTGGCGCATGCCTGTAGTCCCAGCTACTCGGGAGGCTGAGGCAGTAGGATCGCTTAAGCCCAGGAGTTTGAGGTTGCTGTGAGCTAGGCTGACGCCACGGCACTCACTCTAGCCCAGGCAACAAAGCGAGACACTGTCTCAAAAAAAAATAAAAAATAAAAAAAATAAGCTTAGCAGATTTACTATGCCATTTTGTTACCAAAATGAGAGAAACAATCTGAAAAAAAAGGAGAGACATAGAAATATCATACAGAGTAATATGTAGAAATCTGAATGTAGATAATTATTAATCTCCTATAATTGTACATTCTTCCTCTACCTATGTTCTAACATAAGTTTCTCTCTATCAAATTTCCCCCTTTTGTTTCTTAATGGTTTTATTGAGATACAATATACAATAAAACATGTTTAAAGTATACAATGTGGTAAATTTTGACATTTATATATAACCTGTGGTGGCTCGTGCTTATAATCCCAGCACTTTGGTATTACATAGTGAGGCTCTGTCTCTACAAAAACTTTTTAAAAAATTAGCTGGATGTGGTAGCTTAAGCCTGTAATCCCAGCTACTGGGGAAGCTAAGGCGGGAGGATCCCTTGAGCCCAGGAGTTCCAGGCTGGGCCTATCCTTATATAAATAAATAAATATGTGAGAAACCTCCCCCGCTTCCTTGTTCCTCTTTGTATTCCTCCATTCCTCCTTGCCACAGCCCCCACTCCTGTCTGGTTTATGTCGCTATGAATCAGTTTGCAGGTGCTTGGAGTTTATATACAGTAAATCAAATTATACAATATGTACTTTTTAATTCTCTGGTATCTTTCACTCAGAATAATTTTGAGATTCATCCATGTTTTTGTGTGTAGCATAGCTCATTCCTTTTCATTGGAATAGTAGTTCATTGTATGAATATACCACAACTTACCCATTTACCAATTGACATTTATGTTGTTTTGGGCCATTATAAATTAAGCTGCTATGCACATTCATGTACACATCTTTATATGGAAAGGTGTTTTTTTATTTCTCTTGGTTAAATAACTAGAAATTAGGTTAAATATCTAAAAATTGCTGAATTGTTTCCCAAAGTGGTTGTACCATTTTGCAGTCTCACCATCAGTGTCTGGGAGAGCTCCAGTTACTCTGTCTTTGCCCACGCTTGTTTGGGTCAGTCATTTTTTGTTAGCCATTTCTCTAATAACTAATGATGCTAAGTTTTTTTTTAAATGTGCTATTTGCCATCATTCTTAAAGTTTATTTGGTGCCTGTTCAAATCTTAGCCCATTTTTGTTGAGTTTATTTATTATTGAGTATTAAAAATTCATTATACTTGGCAAAAGTTCATCATACCCTATTCTTTTAATATATAGAGAGTCTGTAGTCTTGTTACCTCTCTCATTGCTGATACTAATAATTTGTCTTTTTGTTCTTCTGATCAGTCTGATTAGACGCTTATTAATGCTATTGATCTTGAAGAAAGAGCTTTTGGTTTCACTGAGGTTTTTTTTTTTTTCCCTTCATATTTTTCTGTTTTCTATTTCAACGATTTCTGCTCTGTTCTTTAGGTCTTTATTTTTTTCTGTTTGCTCTTTTTCTAGTTTCTTTTTTAATTGATACATCATAATTGTACATGTTTATGGGGTACATGTGATACTTTGTCACATACATAGAATGTGTAATGATCAAGTCAGGGTATTTGGGGTACCCATCACCTTGAGTATCTTTTCTATGTGTTGGAAACATTTCAAGACCTCTTTGGTTGTTAACTATAGTCACCCTACTCTATCCAACAGTGGAATTTACTCCTATCTAACTGTATGTTTGACATTTGAGTGCAGGTGTCTTTTTGATAAAATGACTTCTTTTTCCTTTGGGAAGATCCCCAGTAGTGGGATTGCTGGATCAAATGGTAGGTCTGCTTTTAGTTCTTTGTGGACTCTCAATACTATTTTCCATATAGGTTGTACTAATATACATTCCCACCAACAGTGTATAAGCATTCCCATTTCACTGCATCCATGCCAACATCTATGTTTTCTGACTTTAATAATGGCAATTCTGACAGGGGTAAGGTAGTATCTCTTTGTAGTTTTAATTTGCCTTTCCCTGATTAGTGATGTTGAGCTTTTTTTTTGCCCCCCATGTTTGGCCATTTGTTTCTCTTCTTTTGAAAAATGTCTGTTTGTGTCTTGCCCACTTTTTAATGGAGTTGTTTATTTTCTTGATGATTTGATTTCCTTGTATATTCTGGGTAGTAGTTCTTTGGATGTATAGTTTGTGAATATTTTCTTCCATTTTGTAGGTTGTCTATTTACTCTGATTATTTCCTTTGTGAAGAAGCTTTTTAATAATCAAGTCCCATTTATTTTTGTTGTTGCTATATTTGCATTTGGGGTCTTAGTCATAAATTCTTTGCCTGGGCCGAAATCTAGGAGAGTTTTACCTACCTTCTAGAATTTTATGGTTTCATGCCTTACATTTAAGTCTTTTATCCATCTTGAATTAATTTTTGTATGGCAAAAGATATGTGTCCTGTTTCATTCTTCATGTGGTTATCCAGTTTTCCCAGCACCATTCATGGAATAGGGCTTCCTTTTTCCAGGGTATGTTGTTGTCTGCTTTGTTGAAGATCAGTTGGTTGTAGGTAAATGGTTTTATATCTGAATTCTGTACCATTGGTCTATATCTCTACTTTTATGCCAGTACCATACTGTGTTGGTTATTATAGCCTTGTAGTATAATTTGAATTCTGGTAAGGTGATGCCTCCAGATTTGTTCTTTTTGCTTAAGATTGCTTTAGCTATTTTGGCTCCTTTTTGGTTCCAAATGGAGCATAAAATTTTTTCCAGATCTGTATAATATGACATTGGTATTTTGATGGGGATTGCATTGACTCTGTAAATCACTTTGGGCAGTATGGACGTTTTAACAGAGTTGACTCTACCAATCCATGAGCATGAGATATTTTTCCATTTGTTTGTGTCATCTGCAGTTTCTTTCTTCAGTGTTTTGCAGTTCTCCTTGTACAGATCTTTCACCTCCTTGGTTAAGTATATTCTTAAGTATTTTATGTTCTTTGTTGCTATTGTGATTGATACTGAGTCCTTGATTTGATTCTCAGCTTAACTGTTATGAGTATATACAAATGCTATTGATTTGTGTACACTGATTTTTGTAACCTGATATTTTGCTGAATTTATCAATTCATGGAGTATTTGGGATTGTCTGGATACAAGATCATATTGTCAGTGAAAAGCAATGGTTTGGCCTCCTCTTTCATGATTTGGATACCCTTTATTTCTTTTTCTTGCCTGATTGTTCTGACTAGGACTTCCAGTACTAAGTTGAATAGAAGTGGTGACAGTGGGCACCCTTGTCTTGTCCCAGATCTTAGGAGGAATGCTTTTAACTTTTCTTTAGTATGATGTTGGCTGTGCATTTGTCATATATGGCTTTTATTATTTTGAGGTATTTTCCTTCCATGCCTAGTTTGTTGAGGTTTTTTTTTTTTTTTTCAATGAAAGCATGCTGGATTTTATTGAACATTCTTTCTGCATCTATTGAGATGCTCATATGGCCTTTTGTTTTTGCTTTTGTTTATGTGGTGAATCACGTTTATTGATTTGCATATGTTCAACCATCCTTGCATCCCTGGGATGAAATCCACTTGATCATGGTGAATTATCTTTTTGATATGTTGTTGAATTCAGTTTACTAGTATTTTGTTGAGGATGTTTGTATCTATGTTCATAAGGGATATTTGTCTGTAGTTTTTTTATTGTGTCCCTGGCTCTGATATCAAGTTGATACTGGCTTCATAGAATGAGTTTGGGAGGATCCCCTCCTTCTTGATGTTATGGAATAATTTCTGCAGCATAGGTACCAGTTCTCTGTAGGTCTGGTAGAATTCGACTGTGAATCTGTCTGGTCTGGGGCTTTGTTTTTTTTTGTTGTTGTTGGGAAGTTTTTTTTTTATTACTGCTTCAATCTCACTAATTATTATTGGTCTGTTCCGGGTTTCTATTTCTTCTTGATTGAGTCTTGGGAGATTGTGAATTTCCAGAAATTTATCCATTTCCTCTACATTTGCTAGTTTATGTGAGTAGGGAATTTCATAGCACTCATGGATGATATTTTGTATTTCTGTAGTACCAGTTGTAATATCTCCTTTTCCATTTCTGTTGAGCTTATGTGAATGCTTTCTCTATTTCTGGTTCATCTGGCTAGTCGATTTTTGTTTCTTTGCAAAGAACCAATTTTTTTGTTTCATTGATCCTTTGTATTGTGTTTTTAGTTTCCATTTCATTTAGTTCTACTCTGAGCTTTATTTCCTTTCTTATGCTGGCTTTGGGTTTGGTTTTCTGTTGTTCCTTGAGCTGTGACATTAGGTCGTTAATTTGTGATCTTTCTATGTTTTTGATGTAGGCATTTGAGGCTATGAATTTTCTCCTTATTAAGACTTTTTTCTGTATCCCATAGATTTTGATAGCTTGTGTCCCCTTTGTCATTCAGTTTGAGGAATCTTTTGATTTCCATCTTAATTTCATTATTGTCCCAAGGATTTTTCAGGACCAGGTTGTTTAATTTACATGACTTTGTGTAGCTTTGAGTGTTTCTCTTGAAATTGATTTCTAGTTATTCCACTGTGGTCTGATGATTTCAATTTTTTTTTCCTTTGCTAAGACTTCTTTTGTGGCCTAAGATTTGACCAATCTTGGAAAATGTCCCATGTGCTAATGAGAAGAATGTATAATCAGTAGTTTGGGGATAGAATGTTCTGTAAATGTTTGTAAGATCCGTTTGTTCTAATCTAAGAGTTCTGTTTAAGGCCAGTAATTCTATATTTATTTTCTGCTTCACCAGTTTGTCCCGCTCTGGCAGTGGGGTGAAGTTACCAGCAGTTATGATGCTACTGTTTATCTCTTTGCTTAAATCTAGTAGAATTTGCTTTATGAACATGAGAGTTCCTGTGTTCAGTGCATATATATATTTAGTATTATTTTGTCTTATTTTTGAATTGTTGCCTTTACCATTATTTCATTATAGAATGAAAATCTTTGTCTCTTTTTTACCATGGTTGATTTAAAGTCTATTTTATCTGAGAATGGCTACACCTTCTCCCTTTTGGTTCTCATTTGCATGGAATATTTTTTCCATCCCTTCACCTCGAGTCTTTGTGAGTCCTTGTGGGTTAGAATTTCCTGGAGACAATAGATACTTGGGTTGTTTTTTCATCCACTCAGCCAGTCTCTTTTAAGTGGGGTATTCAGACTGTTCATGTTGAGTGTTAGTGTTGATATGTGGGTTGCTGTTCTGTTCATCCTGTTGGGTGATACCTTATTTTGTTTTTCCTCTTGTGCTATTGTTTTATAAGAGCTGTGTGCTTTAACTTTTGGGTGTTTTTAAAATACTGATGGGTATCTATTGTGCTGTTCTATGTATAATGTAGTTCTGAGTATTTCCTGTAGGGCAGGTCTAGTAGTGACAAATTCCCTAAGTGTTTGCTTGTCTGGAAAAGTCTTTATTTCTCCATCATTTATGAAACTTAGTTTTGTAGGATACAAAATTCTTGGATGGCAGTTCTTTTTAAGAAGAGTAAAAATGGAGCCCCAATCCCTTCTGCCTTGTAAGGTCTCATGCTGGGAAGTCTGCTTGTAAGCTCAATGGGTTTTCCTCTGTAGGTTAGTTGTTGCTTTCATCTTGCTGCTTAAAGAATTTTCTCCTTCATTTTGACTTTGGCCAAATTGTTGACTAAGTGTCTTGGAGATGTCCTATTTGCTATGAATCTTTTCAGCGTTTGACCATCTTATATCTGGATATCTGAACTTCTGGTGATACCAGGGACGTTTTCCTCAATTATTCCTTCCAGTAGATTTTTCATGCTTTATGCTTTTTCTTTTCACTCAGAGATTCCTGTAATTTGTATGTTAGTTCACTCACATAGTCCCATATTTCTGAGTGAGTGATCATTCTTCTTTATTCATTTTTTGGCGTATTTGACTGGGTTAGTTCAAGAGCCTTGTCTTTAAGCTCTGAGATTATTTCTTCTGCTTTGTTTAGCCTGTTGTTGAAGCTTTCTGCTGTATTTTGAAATTCCCTAAGTGACTCTTTCATTAAGTTCTATTATGTCCCTTCTTATGTTGTCTAGCTCTTCAGTGACTTTTTCATTTTCTTCATTGATTTCTTGAAATATTTTTTGCTTCTCTTTGTTGGTTTTCAACTTTCTCTTTAATTCTCTTTTCCTTATTTGCCATCCATATTCTGAATTCTATTTGACATTTTGACAATTTCATTTGGTTGGGGTTCATTGCAGCAGATCCGTTGTGATCCCTTGGTGATGTCTAATTGGTTTGCTTTTTAATGTTGCCAGAGTTCTTCTGCTGGGGTTTGATCATTTGAATCCTCTTCTCTCAGCTAAGGGCTGATATATTGGCAGTGCACCTGTTCTCCTTTGCTGGAAACTCTCTTTAGAAGAAGGAAAGGTCCCTAGATGGTGCTTTTGTGTCCTACTCTGGAAGATTGACCAGGCAGGGGAGGGGCAGGTGCACAGAAAGCCTTTAATGAAACTGTTCTGTTTTGTCTCATTTCCCTGTGATTGTCACAGTTCAAGCTGGTGCTGGATGATCTTTGGAGGGGTGGGTTGTTCCCCAGGCTGCTGTCGGAAGCGTGAGTTGGGGGTTGGGTGAGACCCTCTCCACAGAGGCTGGTGTTGTGTGGGATTATTCTGGTTGGGTCTCCCCACAGAAGTGACAGGGGCAGCTGGGTGAAGCTATCTAAGCAGTGGTTGTGGGTATCTGGACTGTGGGCGTTTGGTTGAACTAGGTCCAGGTGCAATGGCAGCTGAAGGCTGGCGAGTCCCTGGAGGAGTGTTAGATTTTTGGGGTAGCTCCTGCCAGGTAGCCAATGGGAGCCTTGGGGGTGGGACTGTGAGGCTTGATGTCAACAGGCAGCCTTGGAGCTGGAGCCAGGTGGCAGAGTTGGAGCCTCGGGGGTAGAGCCTCAGGCCCAGTGGCTGTGGTGGAGACTTGGGCCTCTTCTAGACTTTTTACAGTTTCAGGTCTTATGTTTAAGTCTTTAATCCATCTTGAGTTAATTTTTGTGTATGATGAGAGATAAGGACCTAGTTTCATTTTTCTACATGAGGCTATCCAATTTTTCCCAGCACCATTGATTGAATCAGGTGTCGTTTCCCCAATGTATGCTTTTGTCTGCTTTGTGAAAGATCCACCGGTTGTAGGTATTTGGCTTTATTTATGGGTTCTCTATTCTGTTCTATTGATCTATGTGTCTACTTTTATACCAGAACTATGCTGTTTTGGTTAGTATTGCCTTGTAATATAATTTGAAGTTGGGTAATGTGATGCCTCTCGGAGTTGTTCTTTTTGCTTAGGATTGCTTTGGCTATTTGGGCTCTTTTTTGTTTCCATATGAATTTTAGGATTATTTTTTCTATTTCTGTGGGAAAATGATGTTGGTATTTTGATGGGAATTGCATTGAATCTGTAGATTACTTTTGGCAGTATGGACATTTTAACAATATTCTTCTAATCCATGAAGATGGGATGATTTTCCATTTGTTTGTCATCTATGATGAAATCTTTCTATTTTGATGTATGCATTGATTGCTATTAATATAAACTTCCCTCTTAGTACTGCTTTTGCTATACTTGATAGGTTTTGGTATGCTGTGTTTCAATTTTCATTTGTTTCAAATTAAAAGAAAATTTCCTCAATTTCTTCCTTGACTCAGTTGTCATTCGAGAGCATGTTTAATTTCTGTGTATTTGAACAGCTTCTGAAGTTTGTCTTTATCAATTTCTTTTATTCCATTGTGGTCTAAAATAATTGATGTCATTTCCTTTTTTTGTTTTATTTTTTGTCAAGACTTATTTTGTGTCCTACCATATGGTCTATCCTAAGCATGTTCCGTGTGCTGAGGAGAAGAATGTGTATTCTGTAGCTGTTTGATGAAATGTTCTGTACTGCCTGTTAGGTCCATTTGGTCTGAAGTGCAGTATAAATCCAATGCTTCTCTGTTAATTTTCTGTCTAGATGACCTGTCTAATGCTGATAGTAGAGTATTGAAGTCTCAAACTATTTTATTGGAGTCTATCTCTTCCTTTATATCTAATGATATTTGTATTAAATATTGCATGTTCAAGTGTTGCATATATGTTTAGAATTGTTATATTTTCTTTCTGAATTGATCCTTTTATTATACAATGACCTTATTTGTCTTTTTTACTGTTTTTGACTTAAAGTCTGTTTTATAAGTATAGCTACTCCTGCACAATTTCTTTTCTGTTTGCATGGAATATCTTTTCCCATCCCTTTACTTGCTGTCTCTGTGTGTCTTTACAAGTGAGATGAGTTTCTTTTATGTAGCATATGGTTAAGTCATTTTTTAAAAACTCCATTCAGTTCATATTTTTTAAGAAGAAGGTTTGATCTGTTTACATTTAAGGTTGTAATTGATGTGAGGGCTTATTCCTATCATTATATTAATTTCTGTTGTTTTATATATTCTTTGTTCCTTTTTTTCTCTATTTATCATTGTGGTTTGATTTTCTGTAGTGATAACATTTGAATACTTACTCTTCCTTATTTGTGTGTTTGCTCAAACAGTGGGTTTTATACTTTTATGTGTTTTCATGATGGATATCATCCTTCTGCTTCTAGCTATAGGACACCTTTAAGAATTTCT
This sequence comes from Lemur catta, assembly GCF_020740605.2. Lineage (NCBI taxonomy): Eukaryota > Metazoa > Chordata > Mammalia > Primates > Lemuridae > Lemur > Lemur catta. Next base: position 44,483,836 of record NC_059128.1, on the reverse strand, counting down.
TGTAGGGCCAGTCTAGTGGTGATGAATTCTGTCAGCTTTTGCTTGTTTGGGAAAGACTTTATTTCCCTTTCATTTATGAAGGATAACTTTACTGGTTATAGTATACTTTGCTGGCAGTTTCTTTTCTTTCAGCACTTTTGAATATCTTATCTCATTCTCCTCTGGCTTGTAAGGTTTCTTCTGAGAAATCTGCTGTTAGTCTGGGGATTTCCTTATAAGTTGACCAGACACTTTTCTCTTCCTGTATTTATTTATTTATTGATTGATTGAGATGGGGTCTCACTATGTTGTCTAGGCTGATGTTGACCTGCTGGCCTCAAGTGATCCTCCTGTCTCAGCCTCCCAGGTAGCTGTGTGCTACTGTGCCTGGCTCTCTTGCTGCTTTTAGAATTCTTTGACTTCTGACAGTTTGACTATCATGTGCCATGGAGGAACCCTTTTGAATTGTATCTATTTTGGGATCTGTGAGCTTCCTGTATGTGGATGTCTAAATCTCTCACTAGACTTGGAAAGTTTTTAGCTATTATCTTATTAAATAGATTTTCTATCCTTTTTATTTTCTCTTTGCCTTCTGGGACCCCCAAAAATTCAAATATTTGGTCACTTTATGGTGTTTCATGTGTACATAGGCTTTTTCATTCTTTTTGTCTGGCTGGGTTAATTCAAAAGACCTCTCTTCACTTTCTGAAATTGTTTCTTCTGTTTGATCTAATCTATTGTTGAAGTTTTCAAATGTATTTTTAATTTCATTCAATAAATTTTTCTGTTTCAGAATTTGTATTTATCTTTGGTAAATTTCTCATTTATGTCGTGAATTACTTTTCTGATGTCACTATATTTACCTGTGTTCTCCTATATCTCATTGAACTTCTTTAATATCATTATTTTGAATTTTTTTGAGAAAAGATCTTGCCCTGTTGCCTGGGCTAGAGTACAGTAACATCATCATAGCTCCCTGGAACCTCAAACTCCTGGGCTCAAGTGATCCTTCTGCCTCAGTCTCCCATATAGGTGGGGTTACAGGTATGTGCCACTGTGCCCAGCCAGCTTTTTTTTTTTTTTTGGTAGAGATGGTTTTGCTATGTTGCCCAGGCTGGTCTTGAATTCCTGCTCTCAAGTGATCCTCCCACTTTGGCCTCCCAAAGTGCTAGGATTATAGGTGTGAGCCACCATGTCCAGCCTATTTTGCATTCTTGATCTAGGATTTCATAAATTTCTTTTTTGATTGGAATCTGTTGCTGGAGACTTATTGTGTTCCTTTGGAGGTGTCATATTTCCCTTTTCATGTTTTTTGTGTCCTTACATTGTTGCACATATGGTGTAATAGTTGCTTCTTCCAATTTTTTGAATTTGCTTTTGTAGGGGAGGGCTCTTTCCTGAAGATGTATGTATAATGTTGGTTGGGTAGGGCACTTGGCTTTGATTCTGGGTGTGTGCAGTAGTATAGTTTCCATATGATTTCCTTGGCTATAAACAGCATTAGTGTCTGTGATTTCTTCAATGACTTGGGGTGCAGTTGTTAGTGGATGCTGTGGTTAAGTTTTGCTGGGAATAGGGATACCAGATGGGCTAGTCCTTGGGCCCAGTGGTGGCAGTACTTTCTAGATGTCATTCAAGTATCTTCTTCTCTTCTTTATGACGAAAACTCTGCTGTCATCTTGTTTCTCTGTAGATAATGTGTCTTTTTCTCCAGCTGCTGAAAAATGAGTGGGATTTATATTTTTAACCATGGTTTAAGATATCACAAAAAATCCATTTTTTGGTGGAAAATGGACCAAATAAAACCAGGATGACAAAAATTGGATTTGTAGGCTAACTATATGTAATATATAGAAATGATGCTCAAAATATTGGTTCCAGGACCACTTTGAACTCTTATGATTAGAGGACTTCAAAGAGATTTTTGTTTATGTGGATTACATCTATAAATATTTACTATACGTAGATTAGAATTTGAAACCAAGAACTTTTAAAGTATTTATTTTAAAATACCAATAATATTATTACTATTTTATGAAAAAATTCATATTTTATAAAACAAAATAGTAAGAAGGGCTATAAAAATCTCTTCAATGTCTGACTTAATAGAGAATAGCTAGATTATTCTATCATCATCTGTGTTCACTCTGTTATGTATTGTTTTGGTTGAAGCCTATGAAGAAAACCTGGCCTCACATAAACAGATAAGTACTGTAGTTGGAAAAGGGAGGAGTATTTTAGTATTTTTTTATATGGATATTCTTCATTGATACTAAACCAAATCCAACAAGTGTTAGTTTCTTAAAGGTAGGTTGAAATGTGGAATCTGAAATAATACCAATGAACTTTTTTGTACTCTTATATATTAGTATCTGTTGGTCTATCTTGGACTGTGAATGGATCTTCCATCCATAAATAATTTTTAGCATAATGCATTGGTCATTCAGAAAATACTGGGTACTGGATTATACAGATTTTCTAGTTGTTGATTATATACCATTATGCAATATTTTAAAATCACATTCATAAATATAATCACTTATTTAACCCCCAAAGTCTTTAAATATTGGGCAGCTGTCAAGTCACAGTGGCAGACACAGGTTTTCAAAACTCTAACTTTTTCTTGAAAGCTTTCATTTGGTCATTGATAACAAATATAGGCAGTTCTTGAAATTACAGGCTCACTTCATTTTCAAGAAAATGTCCAGATGTTAAAGTCTGAATAACTACATTTTGTCCATCATTCTTTCCAGTAAAAATTTTGTTCTATGAAGAAAGCAGCTAGTTTAGCACAGCCAAATTATATAAGTGCTTTTCCTTGAGGGAGCCATCATATTTTGGTAAGGAGCAAAAGTGGTTTATATGTACTTTCTATTTCATTGCATGGAATATTAAGATATGTATGGAAGGGTTAAGAGTGTATAACAATTTTTACTGCTTCATTAAGCATCAAGGAAATTCTTAAGTGAATACCCACCATTCCCCCCCACTGCCATTGAGATTGTGTAGTCGAGAAAAATACAATGACTATTAGTATAATTTGGTGCTATTGTTTTGATTCATACTAAGATAGCACCAGTTTTACCCACCATTACTTTTATGTAATAAATGCAAATGTGAACATAGTGAAAAAGGCAAATAACACATTCTAATGAAATTATATTATTTAACCTCATAGACGCACTGAAATGGGTCTTGGTGACTCTTAGGTTCCATGAACTATACTTTGAGAAATGCTAATATAGATGTACATTTATTGAGCCAGGTATTTTACTTTCCGTGGTGTATTTCTCAATTTGACCTCACGAGTCCCATAAGATTAGCATTCTTTTTCTTGCTTTATAAATGTAGTTAAATCAAGATCAGAGAGATTTATATTAACTTTTTCAAGTCTGTATAGCTAGTAGATGGTACAGCCATAATTTAAACTCGATCTTTTCTTTCTCCTAGAATTTTCTGACTTTACACTCTTAACCACTATGCTATGACTAATTTTACCTGTAAATCCTTTCATACTGAAAAACTGAATGTCTGACAAGTTCCTGACTTGGTCCTTACTGTGGTGAAGCTTTCTGTTCACTTTTTGGTGCTTTTATTCTGGTCACTGTTCCTCTCTCCAATGTGCCTTTACTTTATGCTCCTGATCAGTTTCAATCAAATTTATAGTAGACTTCTGTTATTTTGCCAGCTAGCATGAATTTGTCTGATAAATATATCCTAATATTATGGGAACCACCCACTCTGGTGAAGCTATCTTCTTCCAGTTTGTCTCTCCCATAGCACTGAGAAGTTATCGAAACAAGGACTTTGTCTTGTTCATTTGTGTATTTCCAACTTCTAGTATTGTATATTGTACATAATACAAGATGACCAAATAATGTTATTGATCATTATATCCTCTTTGAACCTTTATGTCTTCATATAATAAAAATATATAAATATTTGTGCCACAACATTCTCTGAAAATTTTAATGACCCTGATAATGCTTGGTCTATGTTAGATGATCAAAATAAATGTTCACCAAGTGTTAAAGTGTTTCTCTCATTGATAATTTTATCTCCCAGATGGCAGAAGCAACAAACAGGGGAATTGTTACTCTGTATTTAATTCTAACAAAGAGGAAATATTGAAAAAAGAGAGTGTGGGGAAACTTGGGAAACTAACCCAAGTCAGAGTTCTAATAGGGAGAGAAAAAATGGATATGGTCAAATGGATTACCAAGACTATAAGAAATATCTCACGAAATTCAAGGAAAAGTCATGATTATATGGCATGAGACCTTAGAGGGAAAGATTAGTGATATGGTTTTGATGTTTGTCCTCTCCAAATCTCATGTTGAAATTTGATCCCCGATGTTGGAGGTGGGGCCTAGCGGAAGGTGTTTAGGTCATGAGGGCAGATCCCTTATGAATGGCTTGGTGCTCTCCCCACGGTAATGAGTAAGTTCTCACTCTATTAGTTTATGTGTGAGCTGTTTGTTTAAAAAAGCACGGCCCCTCCCCATTCTCTCTGGCTCCTTCTCTTGCCATGTGACATGCCTGCTCTGTCTTTGCCTTCTGCCTTGATTGGAAGCTCCCTGAAACCCTCACAAGAAGCGGACACTGGCACCATGCTTGTACAGCCTGCAGAACAGAGAACCAAATAAACCTCTTTTCTTTATAAATTACCCAGCCTCAGGTATTCCTTTACAGCAATGCAAAAGGGACTAACAATGAGTCATAAGGAATCACATACTCTCAATCTGAAAGTATAAATGCAAATGCTCTCAAAACAAGTAAGAGAAGAATTATTTAAATCCTGTGTGGTCAGGCAGAGAGCTCTCCACTGAGCTTAGATATGAAAATAACTTGTACAAAAGATGAAAATATAGGAATATAACCAAGGAAGAACATACAAATGTGGCACAAGCCTGAAACAATAGTGCCAAGAAGAATACCAAAAATTAGCTCAGTCTTGCAAAAATACTAGGGACAACCAAAGGACTACTTAAAAATTTATGATCTCACAAATAGGCCACTTGAAGTAGAGAAATAGATCTACTGTAAATGGTGATATCATATTTACAGAGGAGAAAAAACTTCTTTATTCCTATTTTAATATTTTGCTGTCATCTTTGCCAAGAAAAGTCTTTGTACTGGGTGGGGAGGGGGAGTAGAATTATGTGGTATCCTAAAATAAATGAAGGCATTCTAATAGATGTTCCTTTCCTGTCCAAGACAAAATAAATTTCATGGCCATAGAATTTGTGAATGAAATTATTTAACTTCTGCTAAGGACTTTTGAAGAATCATGGAGAAAATGAGAGTACTGTTGGGAACGGTGGACAAAGGATAGCTAGTAATGTAAGAATAATTGCAAGAAAACATCTCTGAGAAGGGACAAGATTTAGTTCACAAAGGTGTTGGCCTAGGGAGCAAGGACAGTTCATTCATTATAAATTATTGTTGGTGATACATATCATTATAGATATTGATGTTGATAAGGGTGAGCAGAGTTGGTGGTAGTTAAATGAGGTAGTTCTCTTTAGGATTCCATCTAATTCCTCAGAGAATTAAGTTATTGAGAGTAAAGGAGATAAATAGAAGTATTGGGGATTTGAATAGAGAAAAAATGAGATCATTGTCTTAGATAATGAGAAATCAAATTTTTTAAAGAAATGTAATGGAATTGTTAAGCAAAGTTGAAAGCCCACTTAATATCAGTATTTATAAACTTAAAATGAGACCAGTCAGAGCAAATGATTGTTTTTCTTTAGCCAGTTGTACTGGCCTAATTGCAGAATAGGCAGAGGGTGGGTTTAACCAGGGCTGGGATTGTCCTAGGTGAATATAATGAAGGTAGATGGGGCAAGCAAACCAATGGTGTTTTCAAGGACGTTGTTACAGTGATAGATCATGAAGCATAAGCTATGTAAAGAGAGTAAAGAGATATGAGGACACGAGGAAGTTGTTAGGATTAGTGACAGACAGTGAAAAAGTGGTAGGACCAACGGATGGAAGAAGGGAACTTCAGAAGTGGAGAAGAGGAAAGATAGGAGACGCCCAAAGGCTTGGATGCTTGAAATAAAGACTTGGTGAAATTACTGATGACAAGATGGGATGGAAGAAAAGATGAGGCCATATGATTTGAATATATGAAATATGGGATATTGAAAGCACTGAGAATGGTGATTGAAGTAATAGTGAGGAGATGGCCAGGAAGTAGGCAGATTACTGCAACAAGGGGAGTGGTGGTTAGTCTGTTTTAATCAGCCTCCTGCTTGAGATTGGTCTCATGGACAATTAGTAGCGGTGAGACTGAGGTCTGTGGTGTCACAGCCAGGAGAGGCGTGGCCTAAGCAAAACACACAGAGCATTTTTTTTTTTTTTTTTTAAGACAGAGTCTTGCTCTGTTGTCCAGGCTAGAGTGCCGTGGCATCAGCCTAGCTCACAACAACTTCAAACTCCTGGGCTCAAGGGATCCTCATGCTTCAGCCTCCCATGTAGCTGGGACTACAGGTAGGTGCCACCATGCCTGGCTAATTTTTTCTATTTTTAGTAGAGACAGGGTCTCACTCTTGCTCAGGCTGGTCTCGAACTCCTGAGCTCAAGCCATCCTCCCGCCTCAGCCATCCAGAGTGCTAGGATTTCAGGCATGAGCCACCATGGCCCATACCGAACATTCTTGGCTGATTTACAGATTTCAGGGGACAATTTCTCAGCCAATGAAGTAGTCATCCTGGGGGGTAGGATGGGAAAGATATGTTGATCTAGGAAAAGGGAGCAGAATGAAAATGCACTAGTTATTTTTGAAAGACTTTGTACTCTTAGAAAGTCTGAAGAAGATTAATCTTTTCAAAGGAAATCTTCAAAAATGCCCTGTTAACGTAGTCTAGCACGTGTCTGGGGTGCATCTTGGTTACAGGTCCCATGTGAATGACTGTTGCCAAGTAGGTGAGGACATCTGTAGAAAATGGCCTGCTGCCTGTGTCCTCATTATACTGCTCCTTGTAGGCAAAAACCTCATGGCTTCTCTTCTAACCACCCTATTTTCAGACATCTATGGCAATTCTTAGGAGCAATAATGGCAGAAGGTCATCTCTCCAATGTCACACCTCTGCTTATCCAGTCTTCGTTGTTCAGTGACAGTAAAACAGTCTTACCTTAGGGTCAAAGTGTAGCAAATTTAGTACTACTTGAAAAGTGGAATCTGAGGGCTGTCACATTGGATGTCAATGTGGAAATAAAACTGCTGCATTGAAATAGGTTTCGACACTGCAAGCCACTGCCTCTCTCCCTCTCAAGATTCTACCACTTTTTTCTTCTACGAGGTGCACGTATCACTTTTAAATACAAAAAGTTGCCCTGTTCTCTCAGGAAACCAACCATAGAACTAAACTCTTTCTTGGTCTTCCCAGTTTTTTCCAGAGTTGCACCCATCTTGCATCTTCTCTAGGTTCAAGTTGGAAGATTAAGAGCACTCCATCCTTCCCCAATATCCAGGTTGAGTTAGTTTACCCAACCAACCAATGGACTAGGACCCTGAGCCTTAGTTTCAATTAGGGTTAGGTTCAGCTGCATATAACAAGAAAATCCAAAGTAACAGTGGCTTAAACAACTAAACATTTATTTCTTTCATGTAAACAAGTCCAGAAGTTAACTCAGGCCTCATGTGATAGCTACATGAACTTGTCAAAGATACAGGCTCTTTCCAGCTTTCTACTCTTGTCATCTGTGGGATAAGGCCCTTGCCCTCATGGTCCAAGTTAGCTCTAGATCTCCAATAATTTTCTTCACTCCAGGCAGAAAGAACAAAGTAGCTCAAACCTAGTCTCATGGCCACATCTAGCTGCAAAAAAGGCTAGAGAATGTAGTCTTATAGCTGGGTAATAATATGCATGCTTAAATTTCAGCTTGCTTATTTTAAGGAAGAAGGGGAGAATGGTTAATGGAGGCAACTACTTATCTTATTAATACCTTTCTCTGCCTACTCAATACACAGATACAACATAGCAAAAGACACCAATGCCCTTTGAGAAGTCGAACATAGTTTAGTATGGCTAAATTATTGTGGGAAGGGGATGGTGGTGAGCAGGAGTGGGGGGCTTAGGTTCTGAGCATAAAGGACCCATAAGCCACGGTAAAGAGTGAAGACTTGAGCTTGAGGATACCAGGGATGGAGGATTGGGGAGATATTAGTCAAAGGATACAATATTTCAGTTAGAAGGAATAAATTTGAGAGATTTATTGTATAACATGGTGACTATAGTTAGTCTCTGAGTATTCTTAAAAATTCAAGAATTTAAAAGTTTGTGTTCCTTCCACAAAAAGTGATGAATATGGGAAGTAATGCATAGGTTAACTAGCTCAATTTAGCTATTTCATAATACGTATGTATTTCAGAACATCATGTTGTATACAATAAATATGCATAATTTTTATCTGTCAACTAAAAGAATGGAGACATGACCTTGAAGATATGGGGAGCCACTGAAAGTTTTTGAACAGGAGTGTGACACACAGTTTTGTTTCAGAATCATTTTCGGAGAACAGGTTGGAGTGGGGCAACTTCAAGAAGTTCATGGTAGGCCGGGCGCGGTGGCTCTCGCCTGTAATCCTAGCACTCTGGGAGGCTCACTCGAGGTCAGGAGTTCGAGACCAGCCTGAGCAAGAGCGAGAACCCCGTCTCTACTAAAAAATACAAAGAAATGATCTGGACAGCTAAACATACATAGAAAAAATTAGCCGGGCATGGTGGCGGATGCCTGTAGTCCCAGCTACTTGGGAGGCTGAAGCAGAAGGATTGCTTGAGTTCAGGAGTTTGAGGTTGCTGTGAGCAAGGCTGACGCCATGGCACTCTAGCCTGGGCAACAGAGCGAGACACTGTCTTAAAAAATAAAAAAATAGAAGAAGAAGAAGAAGTTCATGGTGACCTCAGCAAGTGCAGATTTGGTGAAAGGATGGGGACAAGGAGTCAGACAGGAAGCTACTCCTCATCTCATGATCTTTTTCCTCTACCCATTTTAACCACCACTTTGTGGACAGAAATCCTTATTTTAAACATATTACTACTTGACCATCATATTTTTTTCTTTCCAGCTAACCTACTTTACTCCCAAATGCTGACCCTACTACTTTTCAGGATACATCAACACCTGTCCACACCCAACTCATGTTCTCATTGCCTTCTTTACCAAGCTCAGAGTCTAGGCTCCTTCCCTAAACCTCTACCCTGACATACCTTCAATTCTCTTGCCATTTGCCGCCTTTATCCTGAATGTTGTATCTGTTATTCCCCTTGTCCACAGGCATCCTCTCACAGCATTTAAAGTCACGTCTCTGCTATCCTAAAAACAACAGTCTTCTCTCTCGGCCATATTCCCCCCTCCCTCCCACTCTACTCACCCTCTCCTCTCCTCCTTTTCACAGCCCAGCTTCTCAAAAGAACTATTGACATTTGCTGCTACAACTCTTTAACTGGACTCTTGTCATTTATGTGGGAGTTGAAATCACCAAGAATAGTGACAGATAACTGTTAAAGGTAATGATCCAGGTGTTAAACTCTTCAATAAATGGCGGTAAATGGGGACAGTAGCCAAAGGGTCAGTAGACGGGACTCTTGTACAATCTTAAAGAGGAGAAGGACTGTCCAAGCATGACCAATATTGGACAGTTCACTGATACCAGAGTGAGGAGCTTGAAGCTAGATTTCTAGTGATTAAGAAAAATGTGACATTTCTTACATACAAGAGTTGTGAAGCAAACCATATATGTATGTATATATGTGTATACTGTCATTTACATAAAATTGTGTGAATGTGTACATGTACCCATATGTAAGATTAAAATTATGTCTGGAAGAGAGTTTACCAAAATGTTAATAGTGATTAACACTGGGTGATAGGATTTTGGGTAATCTTTACTTTCTTTTCAGAAATAAGCTTGACTATTCTTTTAAAATATGTATCATCTTTGAATTCAAGAAGATGCAAAGTTATTTTTCTTTTGGGAGGAAATTTTAATGGATTGTTCTGAAATAGCCCTGGTTCCTATCTTGTATCCATTTTAAACTGCATGTTTAGTAAACAGGAGCATAGAAATAGAATGATGGGAAGTGACTTAGTCTTGTATCATGGGATCATTAGTTTCAAGCAGGTTGGTGAAAATTTCTTGCAGGAAGACATTTAAATCATCTCCAGGCACAAACTCGGTGGCAGAAGTCCACCCTACTGTAAGCAATCAGAATGTGAGCTTGCGTTTAAGTTTTTACTTTCACCAGAAAACTAAGAATATTGTAATTTGTTGAAAAGCAAACATTAAACAACTATACATTTGTCAGATAACTTAAACTTCTCCACCAAAAAATATCCACTAGAATTTTGTACTTCTCTACAGAAAAATTGACGTTTAACTTGTTACATTATCTGTACGAGCCATTTATTTGAGTCAATGTCATGAGCTTGTATTGCTTATTGTCAGTTATTAGATTGTGATTTATGAGCTGGAAAGGGAAATGTACTTTTTTTTTTTTTAAACAGTCTCACTCTGTTGCCTGGGCTAGAGTGAGTGCCGTGGCATCAGCCCAGCTCACAGCAACCTCAAACTCCTGGGCTTAAGCGATCCTACTGCCTCAGCCTCCCAAGTAGCTGGGACTACAGGCATGCGCCACCATGCCTGGCTAATTTTTTCTATCTATATTTATTTTTTAGATGTCCAGGTAATTTTTTTTATTTCTATTTTTAGTAGAGACGGGGGTCTCGCTCAGGCTGGTCTCAAACTCCTGACCTCAAGCGATCCACCCGCCTCAGCCTCCCAGAGGGCTAGGATTACAGGCGTGAGCCACCGCGCCTGGCAGGAAATGTACTCTTTAACTGCTGGAATATAGCACTTGGTTTTGATCATGCTAAAAGATGATTTTTTTCTTCAATTTAGAAAATTTCCTCAATTCTTTGCTAAAATATTTTAAAAACTTTGATCTTTTAATAAAGAATAGACTGAGAATAACATCATTTATTCATATACATAAAACAAATAGCATACATATTCGTCTATGAGTGCAATTGTAGAATGACAAACTCAAAATGGAAATGTACAGTCTTCCATCCATATAACAAATATTAATTGAACACAAATTTTATTTCGGGCATTGATTTGGGAACTGGGAATAATACCGTTGTGAATAAGACACCAGTGCTTGTCCTGAAGGATCTTAGAGTCTAATGGAGATCATTCAAGTCAGTAGGCAGTTCTGTACACAGCATGGTATCCGCTTCAACTGGCAACGCACAGTGTGCGTGCTCACGTGAGCACAAAGGCAGGGCTCTACAGCAGACTTCGAGGGTAAGGGAAGATATCTTGAGGAAGCTCAATATAATTTCTTTGATTTATGTACGTCCTTAAGACAAAATTGAAACCTCCTTTATATTGTTTTAAAAAGACCTTTAACTCTTGCCTTCACTGGCAATATTGTGAATAAGCTACTACTGGATTATACTGCTTGAGTAGGCTATGGTGGGTGGCATTTATTATACCCATTGTGACTTGGTTACCCTGATGAAGCTTTATATCTGGAGAATATTTGTAATCAAGACAAAGGGCTTAGCAGGGAGAGCAAGGACAGAAGGAATAGCATAAGAAATTGTACTAAAACAAGTGACATTTGTTGGTAGATGGCATTGAAAATGGTGCTTATTTTTGAATAGGCATTACACTTTTGTGAAAATGTGAGGAAAATGTCTTGGAAAATCCCACCTTTAAAGACATTTTAATCCACTGCCTACACACCTTTAGAGGTTTAAGCCCAGATCTCCCTCACTAACTGCTCTAACCCCTTACCTGTGAGGGTCCTCTCTCCTGCACCGTGGCCTCCTGCAGCCTGTACCCTGAAACCCTGACCCTCGCTGGTCAAGCTGACTGGGTTAGGGAAAGACCCTGCCCAGTCAGATTCTTTTAGAATTTGGAAATGGGGCTTGTGAATAATTGTTGTACTGAATACAACACTTGAACAGGACAGTGATAAAAAGCACGAAAAAATCAAGCAAAATCGCCTAAGAAACAGGTGCAGAGAGACAAGTGGAAACAGTTGATCGTGGAGGTGTAGGGATAGAGAGATGGAGAGAGCACCAAAAGTCCTAGTTTTAATTTCTTGTGAAGTCTATCTGTATTTCCTGCCCTTTGGTTCCATGGAATAAATATATCTTACAGTAAATTCCCTTTTATTTAAACTAGCCAGGGCAGATTTCTGCTTCTTTCAGCCACATTCTTCATAAGGGTAGTAGGAGAGTAAAAAAAAAAAAAAATTGCAGACATGAATAAAGTGTGTTTTTTTATCTCAGGAAATATAATACTTGTATGTTATCACATGTACTAGAAACATCCTGAGCCCTCAGTGAACCTTTGTGTTGCTTTGTCTGTCATCTTTGCATGTGTGATTCACTTCTTCAATAGCCCCCTTACCTCATGGACCCCTCAATTCTTCCTTTTGCCTTTTATGTCTCCCGCCAACTCATGTCAATCTCTCCATGTTTTCACAATTTGCATATCCCCAGGGAAATGTGAAAGTCTAACTGTGCTGAATTTTTCATAATAAACCACAGGCATGTGGATAGGCTGCCACGAATGTTTCTAGTCAGTTTTCTCTACCATGGGAATGCTACCCTCTCTTCAGAGTGGCTATGAGAATCAGGAAGGTCAAAGTGCTCAGCACCACACACTAAATTTTTATCTATGACATTTTAAATATTTTATTTGAAAATAATTTCAAACTTATAGAAAGGTTGCAAGAATAATACAATTAATTCTTGCATACCCTTTACTTAGATTGACCTATTTTTTTAAACTTTGTTCCATTGCTTTATTCCACAACCCCCCACCCCCCGTATCTGGGTAATTTTGTTGTTTCTGACTCATTTGAGAATAATTTGCACACATCATGGTCTTTTACTTCTAAATATTTCAGGGTATATTTCCTTAGAATATACTTTGCCATAAACACAGTAGTTACCGACTTCAGTAAATTTAACCTTGATACAATACTGTTCTCTAATCTACCATCCACTTTCCAGTTTTTTCAATTAACCCAATAATGTCCTTTATAGCATAATTTCTGCTATATAGAATCCAGCCTAAGATTAGGTATTGCATTTACTTTTTACACCTACTTAGTCTCCTTAATTTAGAACATTTCTGCAGCCTTGTAAAAACTTTTTATGACATTGACACCTTTGAATAGTTCTTTTTATTGTTCATAGCATTTTAATACTAGATAACCCCTTAGTGCCTGGCCCAGGTGTTTATTATTGCTTGAGAGCTTGAAGACTGATGCGACAGGAAAGAAAAATGATGGGTAAATGCTCATCTGGGCTGTGAGGACTGTTAAGAGTTAGCGACATCGCCTTAAATAGTGGAGCATATCCCATTTCTCAGAATTAAATATAATATTTATTTTACTTTGTTGCCTACTCTTTAATTTACAGTATTTCACAGATTCACTTTTATAGTTTTCTGTAGAGTTTTTAAAAAATTTTTTAAAGATGTCCATTTATCAAAACTAGCCATGTCTCCTGATTTGCAAATGAGGCAAGTAAACAATGAATAAAAAGCACTTTTGTGACTTGTGACATGTTTTATCTGGATGAAATTTAATTTCCCAATCAATGGATTATAGCTACTTTCCATAATTTAGTTTTTTGTTTTTTTTTTTGAGACAGAGTCTAGCTCTGTTGCCCAGACTAGAGTGCCGTGGCATCAGCCCTAGCTCACAGCAACCTCAAACTCCTGGGTTCAAGCAATCCTTCTGCCTCAGCCTCCCGAGTAGCTGGGACTACAGGCATGTGCCACTATGCCCGGCTAATTTTTTCTATATAGATTTTTAGCTGTCCAAATCATTTTTCTATTTTTAGTAGAGATGGGGTCTCACTCTTGCTCAGGCTGGTAATTTAGAATTCTTATGGCCAAAATATAACCATTGGAAAATGGACATCAGGTATGTATTATATTAGAAAAATATTACTTTTCATATGTAGAATGAATAAAAGACTACAAAACAAATAGGTTACACTACTCTGAATGAAGTGAAGAATTACATTGAGTGCTAGATTAAGGACCATGCCTATTTGACACTAAATTTTCGTTATCTCAGTGCTCATAGCACTGAGTCCATTGACAAAACTTGATTGCCTTCTGTATGGATGTTTTTTTCCTAATAATTTTTTGTGCATAAATCTTACCACTCTACTCCAATCAGATGACAGAATGTTTTATCAGTATTTTTCTTTAGAGTGTACAAGGTAGCTATTCAATCAACACGGATTAACGTTGTTCTAACAGAAACAGGTATTGATACAAGTATTGCAACTATTGACACAGGCAAACCTGGTCCTCAATCCTGAGTCCTCTACTTAGCTGTCAGTGTGGTCTTGAGTAAGTCACAACTTTGCTAAACTTCAGTTTTCTCATCTGTAAAATGAGGATGTAGTTCCTGCCTTGGAAAGGCAGTGTGAAGTTGGTATAAAAGCTTTGAAAATAAATAAAACAGGGTTTGTGAGATGGATCTAGTTTGGCCAACATTTCCAATTCTACATTTCAGTATTCAACATATTAACATGTTTTTAGTTAACTTTTTGTGTCTCTAATTGTATATATCATCATTCATGAGCTGCTCAATTAAAGTCTGAGCCACCCATAAAGATGGCAAAGTGAAATACAGCCTAAAATCCCAAGTAGGGTCTTGCCTGAGGTTAAATCAGAATTCTACAGATAAATAAATCATGCACTGCCCCAGTGTACAGAGTCCCCAGACTGGCTGGTGTGTAAGCCATAGACTCACTCTTTCACAGGAATGAAGTCTCAGTGCTCTAAATCACATACAATCACTTGGATCTTCTTAAAACAGCGGGCCCAACCTTTTTGACATCAGGCCAAGTCAGGTGTTGGATTCTTATGAGGAATGCGCAACCTCAAGCCCTCGAGTGGTTTACACGCCTGTGAGGGTCTGATGCTGTTGCTGATCTGACGGCGGGGAGGCGGGGGGTGGGGGGGCTCAGTGGGGCTCAGGTGGTGATTTAAGTGATGGGGAGTGGCTGTGGGTGCAGGTGGGGCCCGCTGTTCACCTCCTGCTGTGTGGCCCCGTTCCTGGCAGGCACTGCTGGTGCCAGTCCGTGGCCTGCAGGTTGGGGACCACAGTTTTAAAATAAAAATTCTGATTTAGTAAGTCTGACGTGGGGACTGAGATTCTGCATTTGTAGAAAATGTTCAGTGCAATATTTTGATCCTTTCATTCTAAAGACCAATGGTAAACACACTGAAACTTTATAAAAGTTCAGGTTACACAGAAAACAGAAGGCATGTTTGCAAAATTATTTATTTACATTTTAAGCTTACATTAAAATCTTTCTAGAATAGCATGGCTAAGATGAAATATACAAAACCAATATAAACACATACACATTATTCTTTATTTGAACAGAAACCTAGCGATGGCTTTAGATAAACTCAAATTTTCCTTTACAAAACCAATATTCCCTTAAATCATGCCATGATATCATCTCCTCAATTAATTTATTTTAGAGACAGGGTCTTGCTCTGTCATAGCTCACTACAGCCTCCAACTCCTGGGCTCAAGTGGTCCTCATGCCTCAGCCTCTGGAGCAGCTAGGACTACAGGCACTTGACATCAAGCCTGGCTAAGTTTCTTTTTATTATTTTTTGTAGAGATAGGGTCTTGCTCTGTTGCCCAGGCTGGTCTGGAACTCCTGGCCTCAAGTAATCCTTGTGCCTTGGCCTCTCAAAGTGCTGGGATTACAGGAGTGAGCCACCACACTCAGCCCCCAATAAAAATTTAACTTGTATGATTCAAAAAAGCTGAGAAACAAAAAAGTTAACTTTGATTTGTTAAATAGCTAGCCATATGCCATAAAACCAAAACTGTTTTACAGTGCTGAGATGTTCAAATAGGTCCAAACATGATATAATGAATAAGTTTTAAATATAAGTGCTTTGGTTTTTAGGCTTTGAATTGGTTTTGGCATTACTTGGATAATTATATAATTCCAATGAGTCGTTACAGGTAATCCACTCAAAACACGTTTGTCTTAATACTATCACAAAGCACTTAGCCTTGCCTCGATTGGAAATACCTTTAAGATGCTGACAATAGCAGCACATTTTTCCTTCACTCGGCAAAAAAGAAATCACATAAATAACAAAATAAAAAATTCATTTCCCACATTAAAAAAAAATAGTCTGCCATAAAGCCTTATTCTTAAGAAAAAAGTTTCTCATAATACCTGCGCTGGGATCTGGTGCATTATTGAAATCTTTAGACCTCTAAGCTCTCTTCCCATGCCTTGAAAGCCTACGACTTCATGATGCATTTATGTAAAAAATGTGGGAGGTTAAATATATAAGCAATACATTGAAGTTTCTGGGAAGGATTCACATTTAAAACAGATTTGTTTTTAAAGATCTAATTGGCTTTTGGGGGGTGGTTCATGAACTAAAACAGTTTTTAAAATCTGGATTTAGTAAGAATTTTAGAAAAATAAATACTGTCATCGATTCTATCCCTTCCCTTCTGCTCTCCCTTCACAAATCTGAGCTTATTAGTTCAGGCTTCTAAAAAGCAGAAAAAAAGCAATAGGATAATGTGAGTTTTACTATCCATATTTTCCTTTTCTTTGTGTAATATATTATCACAAAGGCAAACTTGACTTCCTTTCCTTGAAATGAAGAGCCTGCCTTCTAGACTATATTAAATGTTCTTAAATCAAAAGAAAGTATAAAAATCAGTGCAATTAATAAACAAGCAGCCTAAATGCCTATAAAATTCATAACTTGCGTTTTGAAGAGTGCTATTATAAAGTCTGAAAGCAAAATCCAAACATATAATTATAACGGTTTACATTTAATCTTTTAAAGGTCTTTTAAAAGCTGTAAGATATATTATAAATTGCCAGTTAAATTCCCGCTCTAAACTGTTTTCTCAAAAATAACAATTCCTCATATTGATCTTTTTCCCAATTTCATAAGTGGGGTAAATAAGAAATAAGCACCTAGATGTGGTCAACACATTAACTGCCCTATGAGTTCTTAACTATTTTTCAAGTTTTTATACTATTTTTTTTTAAATGATGCATGTTTTAGGATCGTTTTGCTTTCAAAGTTTTTATTCTATTTTTGTAATAAAATACCATGGCTCCAAGGAAAAATTTTCTTTCTTTCTTTTTTTTTTTTTTTTTTTGTGGCAGTCAGTGTGTTAAATTAGTTTTCATTTGAGCAGTGTTTTTTTGTTTTTGTTGTTTGTTTGTTTTGGGAAAAGGGATTCTAAATATAGTCTAAAACTTTCCAGAAAGTCATATTGTACAGCATTTTATATACACATAAATACCAATTTACAGGAAATAAACAAATTAAGCTACGTTTTTCATAATGTAAAAAATAAAAATACAAAATACAACAAATGTGATTACAAGTTGAGCCAGCTGAAAAAAATGCTTGCTGTTCTGCTCCAATGGCAAAGATTGTAACTTGAAGCGTATCATGTATGTTCATTCCAGATGCTTAATTTATCTTTGACCTTAGCCTACCCACAGTCTTAAGTAGAAAAAAATGTCCTGTTAAAGCTAATGTTGTACAAGTAGTTGAGTTTATTAGGAACATTTGCAGTAGAGAAGAAAGATTTCGGGAAGGCGTGATAGCAGACTTCAAATATTTTGAAGTGTAATTACAGGGAACGATCAAAATTCTTTTCCCAGAAGACATCAGGACTTTCTGATAAGAGCTGTGCAAAAATTAAAAGGTCTGCTTCTTCAGTGAAAACTCCCAGTCCTGCCTTGTCAGGGCTTTTTTGGTGAGGACTTCTGAGTTGGCAGGGGAGACTGATAGCGGATGGTTAGGCCTCAAAGAGCTCTAAAGTTTCTTGATGGAAATTATTTTGTTGAGATTGAGTTCCTAACATGAATGCGTAGGCAGTTTGCTTTATCTTGTGTTTCTGCCTGTAAAGCAGTATTTGATTTTGCTGTTATACCTCTTGTAGGTAGATGGGCTTAGCCCTCCAGGAATACATCGAAGTAATTTTTCTGATCTAAGTACTCTCCCATGAAAACAAGCAGGCGGCTGAGAGGAGCCTTGGTAGTGCCCTGCTCCTAGTAAGTCCTCCTCCAACTGCTGGCGGAAGTAGACTAGAGGCAGAGATTTTAACTGGAGGAAAAAAAGTTACCCAATCTAAAATGTTTACCATTCTATAAAGTTCTGATCTTGAGAACGAATGGAAAGTCCTATTTGGCAGTCCTTCACCTCAGAGGGCATGCCAGTGCTTGTCACAGTAAGAAATTCTTACAATCAGATCTGAGGTACAGAAGAAGTAAGAAGCATGACAATTTTGACCTATATTAAACTCATCCATAAGTTAGAAGAGATTTTTAACTCTAAAATCAAGGCCTTTTTATCCTCAGAAGATTAAATTTACTAAAAATGTAGAAATAAAAAGTCTATTAATACTATGGCTGTAAATATATAAGACAAATGAGGTCACATGGTTTATACATTTCAAATTCTTAGGTCCTACAGTAGTTTCAGGAAGACAGTTTAATGTATTGTTCCCTGAGTTCTTGAGGCAATTGGAAAGATAAATTCATGAACTCCAAGACTTAGAGACTGAAAATGCAGATGGTCTGCTCATCCCTCTTCTAGGAGGAGCTGTTTACTCCAAAGTGGTTTGTTCAGTGCTTTCCCTGTAGTTCCAATGCTTTAATAGTGTGGCTTTATCCATTTCTTAGACGCCAAGCTCCCAAATGAAACTTCTAAGGGTGGGAAGAAAAGGCTGTTTAAAGAAAGTAAAGCTTTGACATTAGTTGAGTGCAGTTGAGTAAATCAGTTCGAAATCTATGATACAAAGAGTGGTAATACTGTCACAGGTGTTAGAAAGTAGAGTTCTACAGATGGGCTCTTCTGACCCCAATGATTATTGAGCCCAGCCAGCCTCCTCATCAAATAGAATTATAATCTACCAGTTAATCCAGTCTACCAATTAATTCAAAGAACCAAAATATTACAAACAGAATGACTTATCAGTATTTAAATGTGTGAGAACACCTAAATTCAGTTTTAAAATAAAGTTCATTAATAACCATTCTAATCATATCTCAAATTATCTGGACTTTATACACAGATTTGTGATAGTGATTTAAAAAAACTCACTCAAAACTGGGATATTAAGGTTCTTGAATTGTATTCATATATCCACCATCTTGGTGGCTATTAGAACACTTAAAAAAAATAAAGTTAAATCTTAGGAATAATTTAAACAGTGATATATGTAAATATGTATTTGACTCTCATAAAGGTCTATTTAGAAAAACTAATTACAATGAATGGAGACTCCAATTCTGTTGCTGGCAGTTTTAGGTTAGGCTTAATTTTAAGCCATTAAAGGTTTAAAAAAAAAAAGCATTGAGAGAGCCTACTGAAATGTTCCATCTATTTCAGTAAAGTGCACAAATATGAGTATATCCTTTGGTTTGGCTATGACCTCAAAGGAGGTGTAGAAGTCAGTGGCGCTGGTGTCAGATTCCTGACTATATTACTGAGGCTGGCAATCTTCTCTTCCAAGAGGTAATTTTTCTTCTCTGCTGTTTTCTGTCGCTGTTCAGTCATTTCCAGAGCTTTCAATAACTGTGCGTTTTCAACATACAAATCCTTCACCATTGCATCTGCTTTAGTATTCTTGCAGAGCTAGAAACAGAACCAAAAACATCTTGACTCCATTTCTGTAATTCTTTTAGTTTTGAGTTCTGACATAAGGATAGTTTTATAAAAGCAAATCACTTCTAGCAATCATATTCTTTTATTTTACAATACAGCTTTAACATTAAACTTGGCATCAGGGATATGTGGAACAAATCTACTTTTTCCAAGATATTTCTTTGCAAAAATGTTTGTAGAAGTTACTAATAAAAAGAACAGATTGATATTTGAGGGCTACAAAATGAAAGGTTTTTTTTTCTACTTAAGTTAGATATCATTCCTTTATTCATTCTCTAAAAATATAAAATACTTTTATAACTTCTGAGGTATAAGGTGTGAACTGCTTAACTCCGCTCTTAACAACAGCTGCTTGAACTTTCCATTCATAACTACAGCCTACTGATTATTTTAAAATTTGGCTCATTTATTAGGACAAAGATAGGATTTGGGCAGTTACTTTTCTTGAACTCTTCCATTTTTGTATAGGGCCTTGTCTAAAAGGTATATTCTAATCTTTATGGTTAGAATATATAGTCTAGGTTGGGGTGGTGGGAGAACTTGTTAGCAGCCTTGGGATACATTTACTGTTGCTCCTGTTAATATTTTCCAAGCCCCTTTCCCATATTACACACTTAACTCATTATTTTACACCCAGTTTGAAGCAGGGCATCTAAAAGTATAAAGGTTTAAGGGAACAAAGAACAACTAAAGAGTGGCCAAATAACTTACTAGCATTTCAAAGGGTAATGATAAGGATTATAACACCATAAAGCCCAGATCCTAGGTAACTGGCAGGAGTAATATACTAACTTTTCAGAACCTGTGCTCTACTGAACTGTCCTAGTACAACTTTTCTTTCCTTCCTCCCTCTCTGCCTTTCAGTGGTTCATCATCACCTACAGAATAATTCAAACTCCCTGGCTCCTCCCTCCAGGTCCCCTGCTTCCCTGCTCCTCCCCTCCTGTCCAGTCTCTTCTCCTGCTTCTCCCAGGACAGCATGAACTGGTGATGCCTAAGCGTCTGTGCACATCCACACCCCATGTGTTGTCAGAACTCCATGATGTTCCCACAGCCTCCCCACATTTCTTCACCTGTTCAACTCTTAACTTTCAAGATTTGGTGTCGGAGGCTTCCAGGAAGCTTTCTTTAAATTCCTGGGTTTGATCAAGTATCTCTTCCCTTGTGTTCCCCTCTATTGAAAATGAAAATAGGACAAACCCTATTTATTTTATTTATTTTGGAACCCACCACCTGGCCAAATGCTTGGCACATTGTAGGTGTACTAGACTTTGCATTTCCTACGGGCAGGGACTCTGTTGTTCACTACTGCATTTCTAGTGCCTAGAACAGAACCTGGCACATTCAACGCATGCAACGCATAGTTACAATAGTAACTACAATAGTAACTATGCGTTGTATGCATGAATAAAGGAATGAAAATGAATGAATGTTGAATGCATGTGAATAAAGGAATGAATGCATGAATATAGGACTTTCTTTTCTGTATTAAAATACAGGGCAATGGAAAGTTCCTGTCTACATCTGAATTTAGACCTTCTCTCCAAATAATTATTCTTAGGTTTTATGTATCTAGAGAACTAGGCTGGGCAGTTTCTGCCCCCCACCCCACCAGCTTGTCTCAATCTCAGTTTTCAGAGAAGCTGTAACACTCTCCTGGGGATAGTACTCTCTGCATGCCTCTTGACCCTTTAGTGGATGCACAACTAACTTCCTTTTTTATTTTTAGAGTTTTATTCTGTTGACCCAGGTAGAGTACAGTGGCATCATGGTAGCTCACTGCAACCTCCAACTCCTGGGCTCCAGCAATCCCCTGCCTCAGCCTCCCGAGTAATTGGGACTATAGACATGTGTGGTGATGCCTGCCTAAGTTTTCTACTTTTAGTAGAGATGGAGTCTCACTCTTGCTCAGGCTGGTCTTGAATTCCTGAGCTCAAGTGATCCTCCTGCCTCGGCCTCCCAGAGTGCTTGGATTATAGGCATGAGCTACTGTGCACAGCCCCATCCCCCATCCTTTTTTAAAAGAGACAAGAGTCTTATTGCTCTGTCACTCAGGCTGGAGTGCCGTGGCACAATCATAACTCACTGCAGCCTTGAACTCCTAGGCTTAAGCAATCCTCCTGCCTCAGCCTCTAGAGTAGCTGGGACTGCAGACATCTGCCACCAGGCCCAGCTGATTTTTTCTTTTTCTTTCTTTCTTTCTTTTCTTTTCTTTTCTTTTTTTTTTTGAGATGGAGTCTTGCTATGTTGCCTAGGCTACACAACTAATTTCTAAACAATGAGGCCACATCTGTCATCAGCAGGTGAAATCGATCAGGCTGCTTAGTGGTCCTGGAATTTGGGGTCCAGACTCTAATTCAAAGCACATCCTTTTGGGGTCTGGCTATAACAATAATGTACTTTTCCACGTTGTCATAAGTTATTGGGAACAGGAAAGCTAAAGTTCTATTTATTACCCTCTGTTTGTTTAAATAGGAACATTTCTTGGGCAGAAAAAAATCTATTCAATTTGAGCTGCTGAACCTGATTAGAAATGCTTTATGTCCATATGCATCACTGTTAGCAAATATACATTTTTCAATTGTGGACAAACATATGCCTTAAAAGAGCTTTGGAAAAAATAGCGTACGATACAGAATTCATACTTTTGGGGTGATGTAAGGAGAGCGAATCCTAAGTTCTTTCAGACATAATAGAATTTGCCTTTATTACACAGCACAAGTTCACAAGTCAATGGCAATAAAGGGGTGTAAAACTGCAGTGTGAGGTGGGTGGATAGAGATCACCAGAGAGGCTCACTTGTTCTTTGAGTTGATTCACTTTTTCCTGAAGAAGCCTTTTCACCAGTTTCAGTTTCTGTTCAACTTCGATCATTCGTTCTTCCATGACAGTTACCAGTTGTTCCTGGTCTCCCTGAAAGGAAGTTTTAAATTAAAAAAGTATATTTGAAAATCATGCCACAGTTAGTTTCCCCACAAGATGCTGAGAGACAGGGACAGCAAATGTTTTGCCTTTGTAATAGGAAGGATGAATTTCTGATGAAATGGGAGTTTTGAGCCCTGCATGGGTTGCACGTGTTACAAAAGTAACCCTATCAGAGAATCAAAGATAAAAAAAAAAAAAAAAAAGAATCTTACCTGTGT
The DNA here is from genome assembly GCF_020740605.2 of Lemur catta. NCBI lineage: Eukaryota > Metazoa > Chordata > Mammalia > Primates > Lemuridae > Lemur > Lemur catta. The sequence continues at coordinate 44,460,974 of NC_059128.1, read as the reverse complement.
TACCATTGTCCCCCGAGATAAAGCAAAATTCTTAAAACCCATAATTTAATACCTGTGTGTACTTCTAGTAAACCAGGTACCCGAAGTAAATTAAGATAGTTATCAACCTTTCATCTGTGATTTAGGTCTTTGCAATACTGTGGGCCTCTCAGCAACAAAATAAACACTGAGTTTAGTCAGGGTTGCCTAACGTTTCCAGTCAGCTTGCTGCAATGTGCATGTCTGTTTTTCCTTTGAAATGGATGATTACTCTGAGGGTGTTAGTGTTTGTAGTTAATCAGCCTCTTCTTGCCAGTTATTCTAGTCATCTGTTTTCTCATTTGACTTGTCAATGTGAAGCAAACATCTGGATTGGACGATGGGTTTATCAACAGAGCAGACTGCAAATTAAGAATCTTCTCCCCACAAACAACTGGGTAAAACGATAGGGCATTCTTCCTTTTCTCACACAATGGTGATGGGTTAAGAAGTAAGTGGGTTTTGTAGAGCAGAGAGACCCAGGGAGAGATTAGAGTGCAACTGACTGCCCCATCCTTCCCCTACACTGTCTACGTAAGGAATTTCAGATTTCAAAAGGTGCTTAAAATGTTTAAGCAAAGCTCAGGTGTTAATGGCACTTAAAATAGTCTTTAAAGGCTGGCTTGAAAAAGAACACGCAGAATGTCCAAACATTACTTGAAAACCAACAACTGTTTGGATATTAAATATCATAAAACCAACCCTGTGACTACTTTGAAGATAAAACTTGTAGTAGGCAAAAGTCTAATGCAGAAAATGAGAACATCTAGGTTTTAAAAGGGCTATATTTTAAAAGACAGAATAGCTTTTTAAAGTTTAAACATAAATGAAAAATGTGTGATTTTCAGTTGCCTAAAAAAAAAAAACAAAAAAACCCAAAAACCTTAACAGATAATTCAAAGAACATGGAATACGGCAAAAGAGTGGAAAAAGAGGAAAAACAAAGGCAGTCATATATTTAAATTTTATTTTATTGCTTCATCAAAATTTTCCCTTTTCCTGTCAAAAACTTTTATACATCTTATACAAAACAGTATAAATAACCCTGATTTTCTTCAAATTCCATATATAAAAGTAGGAGTACCTTTTGTTAAAAATAGTTACAACATATGGAATGAGAAAATATATAGAATACATCCTTTCATGAATCTTAAATGCACGTTCTTTAAATGGTATAAATAAAATCATTTGTAACAAGCTGAAATCTGTGAATTTGATTCACAAGATCTGTCATTTCTACATAAATAAGAGACATAATACTGCAAAGGCTTAACAATAAAAATAATAAATAATTTAAAGGAGCACTTGATTCCAACATTTCTCAGGTTATGTCTCTGTTTGTGTGGTGAGGGTGCGTGTGTGGGTGTGTGCATTTGCATGTCTGCCAGGGTAAGAAATGCCATCAATAGCAGCCCAGTTTTCACAGGTGCCCAATCCTTCTGTAGGAATCTGCATGCACTGCTCGCTGCTCCGGTAGCAAGGCCTAGAGAAAGAAGGCAAGTGGTACACTTCACCCTGATGTCAAGATTGTTTTTTGGGGGGGAGTCTAAATTCACACATTTATAATGCAAACAACTTTTTAAAGCACACGCATTAACACTACAGATGCAAGCAAAGCAACACAAAGGCAGAAGAGATCACATCACTCCACACACAGAGACAACATGCAGATTCTAAGAACATTCTGTATTAATTGGTGTCAGCTTGGAGTGCCTGCAGTGGCATTCTAGTGAGAGTAATAAGTAGTCTGTCCTGTCATCTGGCTGTACTATTTTTTGGGGGTACAAAAATCTTAAGGTTTTATCCATCTAACCCAGAAGTAATTGGAATCAAAAGATATTTTTTAACATTGGTGGGTTGGAAAGAGCATCCTTTGAAAAGAGGGTGTATGAGAGAGCAATGAGTAGAATCTTGGGCAGATCGTTTGGTTTAGAAGGTCCAGAAAAAACTGAGGTCAAGGTTTTGTAGTTCAATTATTTTATGAAGAGATGAAGCATCCCTCTAACACCCTACCATCACGATCTTAATTCAAGAATTTATAATTTTAACATGGGGAAGGTGAAGTGGTATGTAGAAATCTTCTACAAACAGATTTTAAAGCACATAAGACAAACTTTTAAAAATTGTTAGAAATAATAGGTGACAGAAGTACTTCATAACAAAGCATAGATATATACTAGGAAGAGAAGAAAACTGTTTTAGCATATAGTTACAGTGCTAATGTGAGTTTTTACAAAGTCATTTTGAGGGGATTAAAAAAAACGTTGGGAAATTCCTTATTAAATATTAACCAAGAGTCAACATATCTAAAAACAGCAGTACATCCAAACCAGAAATACTTCCACAAAGTATTATACTTTGATTCTTTATTCCTAGTTCTGAATTACATAAATGGGCAAGCCCCAAGAGTTAATCGTGCTTGTTTTTTAAAGAAGTTTTTATGAATGAAGCACTAAAGAGAAATAACTATTTGAAAGCTAGGTAACATAAGATTGTATCTGGTAGTCAGCTAAGAGAATGCTAATTCAAACAGAATGGGAAGAACTTCATTTTCTTAAAAATAGTTTTTCCAACTTAAAAACTTGAACTGTTAACTGAAGTCACTGACTACGCATTCTACTTTATTTTTGTGAAAAGTCTCCACTTTTGAATTCCATGGAACTTGGCAGGCTACACCCCTCTATTACAGGAAAACTCAGGATGCTTTGTTAGTAGTGTATACCCTAAACTTACAAAATTCAAGTGTAACATTTTTGGCATGAGGTGGGAACATTAGGCCAATTGAGCACTATGCTTAAGTGATCCTGATACTTCATCGTCTATTACAAACATGCAAAGGAGACTGAGAACACTTAATCACCCAGCTTAGAAGCTGAGAGCTCAAAAGTAGCACTTCAAGAAAAACAAGGCACTGCAGTTCTATGGATTTATAATAAACTATAACTCTTGTACAGAGGATTTAGGTTCTTTGCCCCCACATTTGAATTGGTATAAATTTCAAGTAGGTAAAATCAATTAGGTGAGCTGAGTTTACTATAAGAGGCAAAAAAGAGCTTCATACCTGTGGTGTGTTGCTTTCGGAGGTCCTGTTTTCAAGTTCCTCCTGCAGGTGTTGGTTTATCCTTTCTGCCTGCAGCAGCTGGTGTTGAAGCTGCAGAAACTGCTCCCTGGGCACCATTGGGCAGGCCTGCTGCTGGAGCAGCTGCAGATCCCAAGTGTGAGGGGATGGGCTAAGCATCACAGTGGACCTCAGGTGCTGCATCTGCAGGACAAGAGCAAAGCCCTGGTCAGTCGCGGTGCCTTCAGTCCCAGAGCTTCCCCCGAAGGGGTCAAGCAGAGAGTAACGAAGCCTAGGGATTCATTAAGGGCCTCACATCCACTGACAACTTAGAAACAGACAAGACAGCATATGAACCCGAGAAAGATGTAAATTGGAAGAGCCATTTTGCTTAGGAGATGATATAATTAATGAATAAGCAGGCTTTCTTAAAAGATATAGACTTAAAAAGTAGAACTTCCTCACTCTTGAGTGACTATAAGGCCTTGAAATACATGATATATATAATATATCTGAATTCTATCTCTGTTTTACACTGAAACAATTACCACTCACCTCTTTTAAAAACTGGGATCAGAGTAGGGAAATCAGGTGAGAAAGTGGTTATGCTTTAGGGTTTTGCCACTTGATTTACCATTCATAAGGATTCTTAAAGGTAAATGTTCAATGACTACATATTTTCCAACCCTACGTTAGTAATTTGTTTGAAGAACCTGCTTTACATCTTAAATTATTTTAATCTATCTTAATTGGTCAATGTGTACTTATACCCTTCAATTGAAAATAGCATAAGACAGGCAATTCTGGGGCACAAGGCCATGATATCCTAGAACATCTAGGAATTGGTACACAGAATGGAAAGATTTGTTCAAGACAATGAGGAAATGTTACGTGTATCAACATGCCAATCAAAGTAGAGGTGAGGAAAGTGGAGGGGGGAGTGCACTGTATTCTGGCCAGGGAAGCATGCCACCTCACAGCTCACTTTCAGGGCTCAAGCGAAGGCATGCAGCAAACATGACCAAGTACTAAACTCAACAAGAAGCACCTCCAGGCTTGTGAGATGGGGAAAAAGGACTTCTAAGACTCAACTATAATTAAATGCTTATCATGAAGCTTCAGAGCCACTATCCATTTCCTTACATCTAAATTTCTTGAGGCGGACCACTGCCCATTTTGAAATACTTCTAGTGGTAGATTCAGAAAATCCACCACTTTATTTTTCATGAATCAAGAATATAGAGAATTATGATCCCATGATTCTATGTCAGTGGGATAATTCTCTTCATAAATAATGCTTTAAATATGGAGGAAAATCCTGATGTAACTGTATTATGCAGTTAAAGCAAAATGAAAATGAATACTGGCTCTTACCTTAAGTACTTACTGACAGTCAACAGAAATGATTGCATGAACAGTGAGTGTAATGGGATGTCTCCATGCTATGAAAGTTTATTGAAAGAGAAAGTTCTACCTTCACACACTATCTCAGGCAGAGAACTGCACCCTTCTCTGCTACTTCCAACCACTGAGTTCTAGGTACACGTTAGCCACAGACAGACAAAAACAGAAGAAAATTACAGGAGTTATAAAAAGAGGAAGAAAAGTATAAGTTATAAAAAGAGAAAGAACAGTGCCAAGTAGGTATATTACATATGTGAATCAGAGCATATGAAAGACCAACATTTATATTTTTCTGGTTATAAATTTTACAGACATTAAAATATCTTACAGCTTTAATTCTGCAACTGCATCCTCACCTTGCCACCTTTACCTGTATCCATCCCAATACAATTATTTAGACGATTCCAGGTCCAGTACGGAATGGATCTGACGTTAAATCCCTTGCCACTAGGAGATGTAGAACACATTTTTGTTGTTCAAGTGAACTGTTCGCTATCATAGAGGTATTCAAGCAGACTTGAGAATTGCTAATATAGTTTGTAATTCTTTTTTTTGAATGTTCCAAATGAATTATTAAATATTGCCTCATATAGTTGAAAAAGCCCTGGAGTGAGAGTCAAATTCTAACCCTAATTCTTCCATTTCCTAGCCTTAGTGATTTGCTGTCTTTAATAACATTGCGGTAGAGTATGTGTTGCATTGGAGCAGTGACTTCTAAACCAGTATACAGAGAACATGAGAAACTCCTTCCTTTAAGGTAGTGCATACATCAGATTAGAATCACCTAGAAAGCTTTTCTCAAATTCCCTGATCCCAAAGATTCTGACACAGGAACTTCTCCCTGCCTGCCTACCACCTGTGCCTCAACCAGGTAGGAATCCCTGCCAGAGTAAGGAGGAATGGAACCTATCCCTCAGGTGAGCTGGGCACAAAAGATGGTGTGAAAATCACTGTACATCCTTCAAAGTGGCCTAATCTATAGATATCATAATATAAATAAAAATCCAGTTTGTAAGGGGGCCGTGGTTAATGGTTAACAGTTTCTGTTTGGAGTGTTGAAAAGGTGTTAGAAGTAGTGGTAATGATTGTACAACACTGTGAATGTAATTAATGCCACTGAATTGTACACTTAAAATGGTTAAAATGGCAAATTTTATGGTATGTATATATTTACCAGCTTAAAAAATTAATGTAATATACCAAAAAAGACTGAATTGTACACTTTATTTTTATTTATTTATTTATTTTGAGACAGTCTCACTTTGTTGCCCGGGCTAGAGTGAGTGCCATGGCATCAGCCTAGCTCACAGCAACCTCAAATTCCTGGGCTTAAGCAATCCTACTGCCTCAGCCTCCCGAGTAGCTGGGACTACAGGCATGCACCACCACGCCCGGCTAATTTTTTTCTCTATATATTTTTAGTTGTCCAGATAATTTATTTCTATTTTTAGTAGAGACGGGTCTCGCTCAGGTTGGTCTCGAACTCCTGACCTCGAGCGATCCACCCGCCTTGACCTCCCAGAGAGCTAGGATTACAGGCGTGAGCCACCGCGCCCGGCCTGAATTGTACACTTTAAATGTGTGAACTGTATAGTATGTGAATTATATCTCAACAAAGCTGTTAGACAATCCAATCTGTAGAGTTAATAGTTCAGTCTTATTTCCTAAGGAAAGTTTTTAGTGTATGAGATGTTCTTTTCAGTGTTCAAATGGAAAGTTCAGCTCCAGTGCCAAGAACACTCAATTTCCCTCACCTTTTAGCAAATATTTACTATTAGATCAGGGAAAAAATAATGGGAGGAAGTTGTATACAATGGCTAATAATGGAAAATGGGGCTGGGAGAGCAGGGGGCTTCCAAGGCCAGGGAGAACAGGTGGGGGAAGACTTAGCCTGTTGGCAGAGCCTCTGTCAAGGCTCCAACGGTGATCAAGTATACCCTGTTACTTTTCAATTTGTTGCTAGACATATTGGGCTTAGCTTCAGATATCTTATTCATTAGAGTATGTAATTATTTCATCAGAAAAGCAACTCTACATCTAAGTACAACCCGCAGCTCAAGGTTTTGAATACATTTATTATATGCTGTCAGAAAGAGAAAAAATGGTTTGATTTCACTATTTATAGTTTCACAAATTTTCCCATTGGTGGATAAATCAGAGAATATAAAATTGACAGAAGCCTTGGTAGTTATTTAAATGTAGTGTGACATGTTTGTCCATATTCACATTTAAAAACCAAGCACTGGCCGGGCGTGGTGGCTCACGGCTGTAATCCCAGCACTCTGGGAGGCTGAGGCGGGTGGATCACTCGAGGTCAGGAGTTCAAGAACAGCCTGAGCAAGAGCGAGACCCCGTCTCTACTAAAAATAGAAACAAATTAGCTGGCCAACTAAAATCTATATAGAAAAAATTAGCCGGGTGTGGTGGCGCATGCCTGTAGTCCCAGCTACTCGGGAGGCTGAGGCAGTAGGATCGCTTAAGCCCAGGAGTTTGAGGTTGCTGTGAGCTAGGCTGACGCTACAGCACTCACTCTAGCCAGGGCAAAAAAGTGACACTCTGTCTCAAAAAAAAAAAAAAACTAAAAAAACAAAAAAAAAGCAAGCACTGATTTTTAAAGTTACCTTTGCATGTGTCCAGCTTCATAAAAGAAAATATTTAAATATCTCTATTCCTTCCTATAATTCTGGCTTTAAAAATAATAGCACTTTTTAAGAACAGACATTGTCTACCCTATATAAATTTTATAGTTCACTAAACATTGGATTAATTGACTGATATTTCCATCTAGCCAAAGCAAAGCATCTCAATGAAATTTCACTTATTAGGGAGCATTTGTACATAAATTGTTTTATATCCTATAATTGAACTCAGTATTCACAAGGCAATCTAGCAGACTGGAATGAACATACAAGCTGACAAGTTTTTTTTTTTTTTTTTTTAGACAGGGACTTGCTCTGTTGCTCCTGGGTAGAGTGCACTGGCATCATCATGGCTCACTCATTACAATCTCAAACTCCTAGGCTCAAGCAATCCTCCCACATCAGTCTCCCAAGTAGGAGGAGCTCGGACTACAGGCATATGCCACCAGGTCCAGCTAATTTTTCTACATTTTGTAGAGATGGGGTCTCACTCTGTTGCTCAGGCTGGTCTCCAACTCTTGGCCTCAAGCAATCCTGCCGCCTTGGCCTTCCAAAGTGCGAGGATTACAGGTGTGAGTCACTGCCCAGCCCAAGCTGACCAGTTTCACAAATCTATTTTTATAATTATCAGACCTCTCACAAGGCAGTGCTGAGTTATATGTATATAGTATTGAACAATGGCAGCACTTGAAAATAAAACTTCTAAACACTCATGCTCTCAAATTCCCTGCATGCATTTCCTAATGGAAGAGGTTGTTAGAAAGCAATCATGTCTTTAAACACTGAAATATAAAAGGTATCAGGAAACACAAATACTGTGACAGTAAGAGAACTCTGGGCCCCTTGGCCAGTATCAGACAGAGTCCCTGCCACCTGAATTTGTTGAAGTACAGATCTTTGCATTTTAGGTCAACATTATTCCTTCCTCTGCAAAGCAGTATAGATTTCTATGACAGTGTAATTAAGCAAAAATGCCTGCTAAACTTGGTAAGACAGACCAAAAACTTCAGCTTGGCAATGTACTTGGATTTTCACAACAGGAATTTGATGCCATGTCTAGTCTCTCCCAACAAATGGCTCATTCATGGATTAAAATATTCTTCATAGCTAAGGCCATCTGCTTAAAAACTTACCTCCATGAGCTGCTCATCCAGTTTTACTTGTTTCTTTTTCAGGCCTTCATTTTCCAAATGAATTGTTTCTAATTCTCGTTCAAGGGAATTCATCTGACTGACCTGTTAAAAAACAGAAAATTCCCTTAAGAAAAAAAAAACATGAAAAAACCCAAGTTGCTTTACTTTACTTTGACAAATTTGCACTAGTCAGAAATCTCAACCCTGGGAAGAAAGCCAAAGTTAATTCAGCCATGGAAAACAACAAACAATGCAATTCAGTGCATTGCTTTTATTAAGTAAGGTAGTTTTAATCACCAGTCCTCACACAGAACCGATTCCTTAAGGCAGCAGCTGGCTTTTAAACTTGGATGCCACCTACTAGAAGAAATACATTTTATCTTACAACACAGTCCACACCCCCACATGTACATGTATATGCACAGTCATAAGTACATATCTCTGAAATATTTATCCTTACCGTGCATGTACTGTCATATTTTCTAGCGTATTTTATTAGTAAAAAATGCTGGTTTTCACTAAATCAATTTATGATCCTCTACTATGAATCTGCAGTGGGAAAAACACTACCTTAAGGCAAAGTTAATGGTTTAAAATTGAGAATACATAAAACCCGATTTATACAACTCCTTTCTCTATTTTTTTAGAGACAAGGTTTTGCTCTGTCACCCAGGCTGGACTACAGTGGCATGACAATAGCTCACTGTAGCCTCCAACTCCTGGGCTCAGGCGATTCACCCACCTCAGCCTCCTGTGTACCCAGGGCTACAGGCACACACAATTACAGGCTAATTTATTTTTATTTTTGTAGAGATGGGATCTAGCTATGTTGCCCAGGCTGGTCTTGAACGATTGGTCTCAAGGAATCCTCCTGTCTTAGCCTCCCAAATTTCTGGGATTACAGGTGTGAGCCATAGTGCCCAGCCCATTCTCAATTTTAAAGATGAAATTTGAGGATTTTATAAGTATCCATTTCTGGAATTCTCTTTACTATAGGAAGAATCTAAGGAGCTAGAGGACACTGGGAGTCAGAATACTGCTAAGCAGAAAACATATGACACTGTTCTAGAAATACTGATTTTTGCCTCTATCAAAAAGACCTCAAGAGAGCAGCAAGAATTGTTAAAACAGGAGTGTAATCTTCCCAGGTTCACTTAAAATGCATTATTATTTAGAGACCTATCACAAGACTTTTCCCCTGACGAACAGCTAGACAAAACCCACTCTCTTTGTAAAAAGTTTACTTGAACATACCTGAAACTAAATGGCATTTCAGCTTTAGAGCACAACCCTCCTTCTTGTTGCAAGTGTTGTGATAATGAAATTTTAAACAATTGTTATGAATATTTTATAACAAAAGCAACACTGTTCATTCTTCCCAGATTTTTAAACAAACTATATTTTTAGGAAGAGGAAGGTAATAATGAAAATTCTGACTTTCACTTTAGAACGTGAAAGAGAGAAAAAAATAGGAAGAACAACAACCCCAGAATAACACTGGTCCAGAACTCTAACTTTTGGGACAAAGCATAGAAATCACACTAAGCTGCACTACAGAGGTCTGGCCATGTGGTAGCCAGCCTCTGAGAAGACCCCCACCTCCTGGCATTCATCCTCTTGAATAGTTCCTTCCCACACTAGACCAGGGCTAGTCTGTGTGACAAACAGAATACAGCAGAAATGCTGGCATGTCCCTTCTGAGGTTTGCTATTAAAGGCACCACAGCTCTGTCTTGGTCTTTTGGTCTCAGTGTCTGTCATCTCATCACTCCCTCTGGGGGAAGCTCGCTGCCACATACTGAGAAAAGGCCCAGGTGATGAGGAGCTGAGGTCTCAGGCAATCAGCCAGCAAGTGCCAGAATCCTCTCGCTAACAAGTTGCATGAGTGGGCTTGGAAAGTGGATCCTCTTGTCCCAGTGAAGCCTTCAGATCACCGCAGCCCTGGCCAACATCTGGACTGCAACCTCACGAGAGCGCTGCGTCAGACCACCCAGCTAAGAGGCTTCTGAATTCCTGACCCACGGATGAGATGACAAATGTTTGTTGTTTGAATTTGTTAAACAGCAATAAATAATACAGATGGTATTAAGATGTTTCTAATATTTAGGCTATATATATTTTGGTAACTTACAAAGGCTTGTAATACTAACGGAGATGCTTAACTGTCTTCTTTATGAAAGCTTAAAGTAAATTGTTCTTTTTTCAACAATTGTTCGATCAGAAAGAACTATGATAATGCTTAGAGAAGAGTACAAAAGCATAAAGAGATATAAAGAAGAACCACAGAAACATAGCATGTACTCTCAAAAACTCACCTTTCTATTAGTAGGAGATCGTTCCTTTTGAAACTGTTCACATTCTCTCTTTAAGTTCAGCTTTTCTTGCTCCGTGGGTTTCACAGTACCTGATGAGTTTAGATGTTTTTGGTGCTTGGGAAGAAGGTTGGATTCCAGCTGACGGACCTAACAAGAACAAACAAAGGAGGAAGAGATGCTAATACAATCGGCCACCCAAGAAAAATAAATAAGGAATATAAGGAAAGTTTTAATTCGGCACTTGGGTCCTGCTGTAACTTTTTCAGTCAAGCCTGCCAATTCTTGAAGCCTCCTTTTTCGGATTTCAAAAGACCCTTTCTAGGTAAATCTGGCTGGGTCTACAAACCCAGTGCTGTAAGAACAAGATGGGGAAGAGGGGAATTCTGGGTCTACTAAATCTCCAGGGGTCAACGGGGTGTGTGATGTGGGTGCCAAGAAAACAGACATAGCAGTTCTAGGCACTTTTCTTCTGACATGAGCATTACTTTTAGGAGTGAATGAGGTGACAGTCCCATCTATTCTGTGGACTGTAAACGCCTGAAATGATGCTTTTACATCAACTATGTTCCGTGAGGACAGGGACCATATCTGTCTTGTTCACCACTGCAGCTTCAGTGATAGTTTCTGGCAAAGAGTAGTTGTCCTAAAGGAACACCTGGGACTCTTCGGAGAGCACCTAATCAAAGGAGGTGCTGAAGCATAGCTAAACTATCATTGATCGAATACATAGCAGAGGTAAGGAATTCAAGCATCAGTTTGGTGGTTGGAAAAGGAAATGCTGAGTCTTTTAAAAGGGGAACCCTTTTCTCTTATAAGGAATTAGATCCGCAAGCTCTGAGTCTAAGTTTTGCCATTTTTGTACTACTAGTCTTGGTGGCCAGCCAATTTGAATGAAGACTATATGGTTAGCATAATTTCCATGAATCTATATATTAGATATGAGGATTAAAATCACAAATATATTTTAATATAGAACTGCTCCTATAAAGTGAAAAATATTTTATAAACATCAGTATAAAATTACATGCAAGTAAATGATAAATTATACATTCCTAAAATAAGTCTGCCATAGCAGGATATTCAAATTCATACCCTAGAACAGTTTCAATCATATCAAGCATTGATTTTCATATCAAACTAGTCGTTTTCAAACATATGCCACTATATGCAACATCTCAAGTTACCTTCTCCCGGGAGTGTGTGAGTTCTGCTTTGGTGTTCTGTACCACGGTTTGGAGTCTCTCATTCTCTTTGCAAAGCAGCTGTTGTTCTTCATTCATCAGATGATCCAACTTGTCCCAAGAAAGCCTTTTCTGCTGGTTATGGAACCCTGATGGATGGGTAGCTATTTCTGGGGCCCAGTTCTTAAGAGAAAATTGCGGAGTTAAGTAAACCTAACGACAAGCTGACAGGTAATTTTTGTTTTGAGAAAGGTATCATGGTTACCTAATGACAATTCTCAGTAAGCACCTTTAAACCTTCACCTTTGTCTTCTAATGAAAGTGAGTGTATGTATATACAAATATGAATAAAACAATATTCTTTGAGTTTGATTTAAAAAAAGGTTTCAAAATTCTGTTTGAAATGGTCTTTGGCAAAATAGCCTCATCAAGTCTGGTAACAAATACGATTGCAGGGCAAGTGCATGGAGATTGGTGGCTTAAAAATTGCCTGGGCAACATGGTAAGACCTTGGTCTCAAAAACCACAAAATTCCACTCTTTGTTTCTGGTTGCAAAAAAAACGCTATCGCTGAGCCCAGAAAATTCTCTTTTGATGAACAGAGAACACGAAGGGAACTCTGAGATGCATGCCAACATGAAAGCTTTCCCAAGTTAAACTCTACTTCCATTTGGGCATATGCAATCATATCCATTTTTAGAATCCAAAGCACATATTGTCTGCACAAATAAGGCCTGAATTCGGGAATATGCTTTAAGCTATCAAAGTGGTTTTTTGGATCTTGATAATGACTTAAAAAATTAAAAGGTAACAGCTAGATAGGCCTCCTGCCTTTCAAGCTAAATATGAAAAATAAAAAAAGGTAATCTCTTTTTGAAAAAAATGTCAGTCCAAAAGTAATTTTTAAAATGGAAACTATCTTATTTTAAAAAAAAGTGTCACCAAGAGATAAAATAATTCAATTAGTGCCTACTTTTATTGTAGGACAAAATCTTAACCTCTAGCCTAAGACTAACATCCATAACATTGTTCTTAATTTATTTGCACACAGATTAAGCAGCATTGTGATAAAAGGAGACACTTTCTACAGCACCACCATAACGTCTCAGCCAGCTAACACTTTAACCAGCTCTTCCTGGACTTTCCGGCTTCCCAGTAGCAACCCATTTGGTAGCAATGAATTATCTCCTGAAATTCAGTACTATTGTTTTAAGCCATAGTTTTCCTTTTCTGCAGAAGTTTTACTTTTTTGCAGCCTGTGTATGTTCCTAGATAAATTTCTTGCAATATTTTTCTTGACTTAATTTTTTTAGGGGCACATGAATGCTTTTATTACTACAAAACTCAACTTAGCCATAGTCTTCTGACTTGCTCAATATAAAAAAAATTACCTGTTTTGTATCATTATGGTTCCATTTATATGAAGTCCAGAAACAAGCATCCCTAACCTATAGTGACAGAGGGTACTAAAGTGGTTCCCTTGGGGATACCAACTGGAGGGAACACAAGAGAGCCAGCTGGGTGCTGGAGATATTCTATATTTTGGTCTAAGTGATGGCTACATAAATGTACACACAGATATATAAACTGTATATATTTATGTATACATACATGTACACATAAAAGTAATCAAGTTATAGACTTAAAATTTGTGTACTTTATTGTAAATACTTATACCTTAATAAAGAAAGAAATTACCTTGTCACCAGCATTCTGAAGTTTCTTATGTAAAGACATCACTTCTTGTTTTAAAGCCTCCTTTTCCTGCTGAGTCACTCGTAGGTCTGATTTAATCTGGGACATTTGCAGGTTTACCTTCTGCAGAGTATCTTCTAAATTCTGAACCTGCATCATGAGAACAATCTTACACCTCTACACAAACCCTCGTGGTCTCACCTCTAGCATGTCCAAGAATGAATGAATAAGGACAGAAGAACTCCAAGGTCCCTTCTGTTTCTATTTCTACACCCAACTTTCTTTTCGGTAGCTCTGTGGAAACCCAGGATATTATGTACATTTATACGGTGCTAAATTTTATTTAGGACAATGACAAACTATGCCTGGAGCAAGGTATTACTGATATTGTCAGCTGGTAGATTTACCAAGTGATCTCTTAGAGAACCAGTGAGTGCCAACTGGCATCACCAAAGATGGTGCTACTGAATTTTGTAGAAATTATGTTTTAGCCTGTGGTGGTGGATTATAAAAGGGCTTTTAGTTAAACAAAAATATATACTTATAGAATCCTACTGTACACTAATATCTCATAAATGTCAATTAAAAAAATTTAAATTTATAAAAGGAACAATGATTGGGATCTTTAACCATAGTAGGGCTTGAAACCTGCCTTAGAAGCCCTATTTCTAAATTAGGAATAAGTAATCATTTTTATATACTATTCTCAAGCTTTCCTAAGTAATCTCATTAATGAATGAGAAATAGTATTTATTTTACCATACTATAAATATATGTCAAATGTTGGTCAAATTGTATCATTCTGAGCCCTCTCAGGCCACTTCCACCTGAAACATTCTTTCCACTGAGATTTCTGTTAGAAGATATAGGAGAATACTAACTGTGAGGATGAAACAAGAATTGTCCACATACCTTTTCCTGTGAAGCCACCAGCTGTGACTTTAAGCTCTCACTTTGGTGCTCCCAAGACTTCTGTTCCTGCTTCATTGTAGCAATTCTGTGCTCTAAAAGACTTGATTTTGCCAACTGTTTCAGGAAGAGAAAAGAGGTGAAAGGGCATTTTTGCAAACAATTCTAGCTTTAATTTATATGCCTCCACTTATATTGTCAAGAACAAGTACCATCTAATTATGTGGTAGAACAGGACAAGGTGAAAAAAAAAAAAAGGAAGTACTTTTATGGACTCCCTGTTCTACCTCTATTTTTCTTTTTCGGGATTTGCCATTTTTCTTTCTCACTGCCTCATATTTTGAGGGTAGGAGATGGCAGGCTGGAAGGCAGTTAGAAATCTCAAGAGCGTACCATAGTAGGAAAATATGGAATACCCATTAAGGCAGTGTTTTTGGATCTGCTAGAGAAAATACAATAGAAGAAAGAATGTCTATGAACTAGACCTCAGATTATTAAAATCAATATTTATCCATATTTCCAAACAGGTGAGTTTATGTTGTTATCTCATGAGTGTAATTCAGAGGTAAAAACTATTAGATCTTTGTGTTTATGTATATGTACATGTGTTTAAATGTGTTAATGTGTATGTACATACATGTATTATGTGTTGTGTCCACATGATACCAAATTGACTTACAAAGGCAGGCGCACAAATTAAATAAACAAGTCTAAATACATTTCAGGTTCTTATGAATGTAGTAAATCTTTAATAAACAAACTGGGTTTAAAAAATTATTGGTAAAATAAAAACATCTCCAAAATTGTCAAAAAAATAAAAATAAAATAAAATCAATATTTATATTACTTATATACAACAAACCATTGATATATGTAAATAATTATATTAAGTAGCATTGTGATATATTAAAATGAGACAAATTTTATATTAGTGTATTTAATAATAATTATTAAACAACTAATTTAGACGCTGTCACAGTCATGGCTTCAGGATATCTAGGATCACATAATGCTTGTGGAAATGCTGTTCGAGGAGACTTTGCAATAACAGGGGAGGCCCATGAGCCACTGTCTAGAGAGAAATGCTCATTATATGTGCACTATACGATGATGGTAAAGTCTTTTATTTTTATTACCTTATCCACACAGCTATTTAATTCTTCACTTAGAGCTTCCTTTTCTTTCAGCAATTTTTCATTGTAGCTTAGAATACTAGAAATTTTTTGCTGGAAGTCAGAGAGATCAGGACCTCTGTGCAGCTGTAAGAGATAAACGAATGAGCCCCCCCATCACATCTTATGGCTGTAAGTATACAGCGGTATTTATAAACAGGGCATTTTCATGACAGCTGATATTTGTTTATCTGTAGATATTTCAGAGTACATACAAACTCTAGCAGACTATAATAAACTTTAACAAAATGTTCACTGCTGGTTTCTCTCTGCTCCCCAACTGACTGCTGAAATATCTGCTCAGACTCAATCAGTCATTATTAAATAATGATCCTAGCTCCTGAAGGTAAAATGACATAATGCCATTCTGTCACCAATTTAACTTGTAGCTAATGACATTTAGCTAATGACATGTAGCTTATGACATTTTTCTCATGCTTTTTTAACCAGAAAAGTATTTTAGTCTCAGTTAAGACTTCCGAGTTGGCATGAGCCACATACAAGGTAACAACACAAGGGCAAGTTTAAAGATAAAACTATTAGTTTTTCAGCTTGTTCCATGTGCTCTTCCCTTGGGAAGAGGCCTAAGTTGACTTCCAGTAAGATGTTGCTGGTGTGGACACACACTGGCTGTTCCCTCTCTACTTTTATGAAATCAAGACAAACCAAAGACTATTTTTGTCCCTTTTCAGCATCTATATTGGTATTATTGACATTTTGGCCCAGATACTTTGTTGTAGGGGGCTTTCCTATACACTGGAGGATGTTTCACAGTGTCTCTGGCTTTACCCACAAGACATCAGTAACACCATTCCCCCAGTTGTGAAAATCAAAAATGTGCCCAGATGCTGCTAAATGACCCAGGGTAGGGGAGCAATCCTCACCCTCAACCCTGCTGAGGACAACTGATTTAAAGACACTGATTGTTGGCCGGGCGTGGTGGCTCACGCCTGTAATCCTAGCACTCTGGGAGGCCGAGACGGGTGGATGGCTCTAAGTCAGGAGTTCGAGACCAGCCTGAGTAAGAGTGAGACCCCGTCTCTACCAAAAATAGAAAGAAATGATTTAGACAGCTAAAAATCTATATAGAAAAAATTAGCTGGGCATGGTGGCGCATGCCTGTAGTCCCACCTACTTGGGAGGCTGAGGCAGTAGGATCGCTTAAGCCTAGGAGTTTGAGGTTGCTGTGAGCTAGGCTGATGCCATGGCACTCACTCTAGCCCGGGCAACAAAGCAAGACTGTCTCAAAAAAAAAAAAAAAAAAAGACACTGATTGTTTCTTATACTTCTTAAATCCTTTCCCATGGTTTATAAGTTTTTAACTTTCTTCCATTTCATTATGATCTTATGGCCATCTTTCTACTTCCCACCTGAAGTTCTCTTACATTTAGCTTTGGGAATAATATGACAAAATAGACTTTAAGGGTTGAATCTTGTCTTCAGCTGGCAACAAATCTAGCATATCTTAAAGATCTGAACAAGTCAGAAGGATGTAAGAAAATGTGTTTTAAAGTACCTGAGCATTGGTTTAATAAAGAACTTTCTCCTTTACCCATTGCCTTGCCTCCCCACTTCCAAATACTCATAAAACTCAATACCATTTTTGGTGTCTACAGACTGTTGTGTAACTTCTGTTGATGCTATTTCTTTCTTTTTTAGTGCAAAAGATAATACATGTTAAAATGCTTTGTGAACTATGAATCACAATATCATACGGAGTGGCACGTGCTTTCTCAGTCCGAGCTATATGGCAGCAATTATGGGCTGACACTAACCTATTCTTGGGATCCAAAAGAGTCCAGCTGCTGATGAAACAACTTCCTACCAAGGCAGACAGGACTCAGTGTTTTTCCATCTCACTATTTATACCAACTCCTTTGGAAAAAAAATATGTAATAAAAATGTGCTGAATGATGTCCTCATCATGTTATTTTTCTCCTAATTCTGCTCTTTTTCTTCTGTTCTCTGGTTTAGCAAAGTCACAAAGCACACATTTTCCATGCTACGGATTTGGAACCAATCATTAACATCTTAAAGGTTGAACAACAGACAGGCTTTCAAAAAGTAAAGGGAAAAAGGATGCCCATGTAATTAGGATAAACTTGGTAACAACAGCCTTAGAATACTTATACACCACAGAAAGGTGCTTTGAGTTTTAACTTCTGGTATGTTTATACAGGACAAACAGCGTCTCCAGTTATAGCAGAACAGATATATTAATACTTTGCATAGCAGTATTTGACTTGAAAAGGTTCTTTTAAAGCACCCATTGGGTACCAGTACTATACTAGGCATTATGAAAAGACACAAATACCCTGAAAGAGTTTTATAATCCTATTAGGAAAGCAAGATTTATATGAGTCAATTAGAGATCAACACAAACATAATACTAGATGGTACAGACTCAATGTTTCAGCATTCAGGGAAGGACGGCTTTATGCTTATAGGCTGAACAGATAAATGCAAGAAAGAGAATTTTGTAACAGGTACCATAATATTAACCTGATAGTGAAGCAAATAAAATAAAATGGAACTAAATTCTCTTACTATAAAAATTAGGATTTAGTTGAAATCTTCCTGGAAATATTGAAAATTAATTAAGAATAAAATAGAACAATGTTTAGGACATAATGTTTAAGGTGAGCTCTTTTTCATACTTAAAACTAAGCCCTTGTTTGAAACTTTGAAATAGGCTTCTCAAAGCCAAATTCATAAGTGAGACTGCATCCCATAAGGCAGAATTTACTCTTCTGCCTTAGATAGACGTCTCATTCTTGATATGAGAAAAAGGCATAAAGGCAGGGTGCAGTGGCTCACACCTGTAATTCCTAGCACTTTGGGAGGCCAAGGCAGGAGGACTGCTTGAGGTCTGGAGTTCAAGACCACCCTGAGCAACAGTGAGAACCCCGTCTCTACAAAAAAATTAGAAAAATCAGCTGGGTGTGGTGGCACGTGCCTGTAGTGCCGGCTACTCAGGAGGCTGAGGCAGGAGGATCACTTGAGCCCAGGAGCTTGAGGTTGCAGTGAGCTATGATGACATCACTGCACTCCAGCAAGGGCAACAGAATGAGACCCTATCTCAAAAAAAGAAAAGAAAAAGGCTTAAGAGGGACCAGCTTTACCTACGTCTCACCAATCAAGAGTGAACAGAATTATGAAAGTTATGAGCAAGAAAGTCACCCTCTTTTTAGAGAAACTTATGTTACTTTATCACCTGGATGGGAGAAAGTAAAACAATAATTTTTTTTAAATTAAAGTGGTTGGGATTCATTTGTAGCAATAGAATTTTAAAGTCTATAACATATATAAGCTACACATCTAGAAGAATCAGCAATAGGACCTTACAAACAGATGTTAAGTGCTCAACTTGACCGAGCAATAAGCTAGCTGATGGGACTCAGTACAGAGGACAGCTGGTGGCTGCAAACACTAGGCCATCAGGTACATACTGTTCTGTGAATCACCCAAGCTGCACACAGCCTTACTTGTTTCATTTTCTCCAGTTCATCTTTGAGAAGGAGGTTTTCCTGTTCCACAATATGGGTTTGTATTTTAACTTCGGAAAGTTCCGCCTCCAGAGAAGACACTAAAGCAGAAGACTAAGAGAAAAATTAAAAAGTCAAATAACAGACACATTCATTTAGGCTGGGGAACTTTACAAGGTCCACAAAAGGCAATATTAAGGAAACAATAATGTAAATTCAATGGCGCACTGTTTTGTGACCATTTTTCCTTACACTCAACAGAACTCACCAAAGCAATCTTTTAAAAGATTTTCTGCTTAAATGGCATGAATACGATTTCTAAGGTAGTTTTTGCATGTTTCTCCAATGTAAAGTTATTATCTTTCTCTTGAGGAAGATACTTTGGAACTATGCAAATCCTGTTCTCCTCAGACTTCTGCTTATTAATTTTAGTATCTATCAATGCATTCTGTTTACAACTTATTACTAGGGTGTTTCCCTAACGATGATTTTTTTTAAATTTCCATATTTCTTTCTACCTTAATTGGAATTCTGTAAGAAAGAGCCATTGTTTCTCAATTTAATCATTTATATCAACATGGACTCACAGATATTTATTACATGTGTTTTATAATTACACTTATTTTATTCTATACCGTCATTATTTATTTTGTTGATCAAATTGTTTGGGGGCTTGTATCCTTTTGACATGGTCCATCTTTTTTCTTTGAGCACATTTTTCCTTTTGGCACCATGAGATGTTCCAGGCTCACCTTGTATTTTCTCTGCTCCAGCCCTGGAATTAATCATTTTTCCAAGGAACTCTAGTTCCTTTTATACAAAAATGGTGTTTAGAAACGAAGATCAGGACATTCCATGCATATACACACATCTGTATTTCTGTGTCTATCTAGCTGTGTGTGTGTGTGTGTGTGTGTGTATATACCATAAGTTTAAACTAATATTTCAGATCCCAATCCAATCAGAGGGTTCATCTTAGCATTCCCTACTCCCCACTTACAACTTCCTTCTCCACTGATGAGAAATGCCAATTCTTATTGTCTAGCCTATATCTACTTATTTGTTCTATTATACACAATGTAGTTTCAGAATTACCTATACTCCTATGAGAATCACATTTACTGATTAGATTATTAAAGCATTTATACACAGTTCGTTTTCTCTTCAGCCTGGACAGTATCCAGTCAAGATACTAATTTTCAAATTACTTCTTTCTTTCTTCCCCAGTGTGGTTATATTATCCATTTATAATATAGTTAGGTTCGTTTGTTTGTGTTTGTGTTCCCTATTTGTATCCCCCTCTTCCCACCATATTGATTGGTTTTACTTGTGTACTTATTTTGGGAGTATAGGAAGAATATGTGAAACATGACTATGGTTCTAAGAGTCAGAGCTATACAAAAGATAAACTCGGAAAAGCGTCATTGCCTCCCTCATCCCTTTTACTACGTTCCTCTGTTTCATATTTTTCACTCTTGCCCTCATTAGTTCTGGTTTTTATCATTCTTGCGTTTCTTTTGCACAAATGGATAGACACGTGTACTTTCTAATGTTCCCTTCTTTCTTACATGCAAAGAGGTGTACTACAGCTACTCTTTTGAGCTTTCTTTTTTCACTTAAAAAGTATACCCTGGAAAAAAAAAGTATATCCTGGAGATCATTTCATATAAGTAGGGATCTTTTTTTTTCTTTTTTTAAAACAGCTGCATAGTATTACTTCACAGTGTGAACGTAGCTACCACATTTATTCACAAACTCTCCTATGTATGAGCACTAGGTTGTTTCCACTATTTCGCAACTACAAAGAATGCTTCAGTGACTAACCCTGTGCATATGAATTTCCATGCTGTTGGAGGCATATCTTTAGGGTAGATTCTTACAAGTGAAATTGCTGGCACAAAAGGTAAGTACATATGGAATTTTGTTAGGTATTGTCAAATTTACCTCCACAAAGATAATATCAGTTTGTATCTCCCCAGCAATGTATGAAAGTGTTTCCCCAAAGCCTTGCCAAGAGAATAAGTTCATATTTTTAAACTGTTACCAGTTTTACAGGTAACAAATTATATATCAGTGTTGTTTTAATTTGTGTTTTTCTAATTATGAGTGATTCTGAACATTTTTTTCATAGGTTTGAAGGCCATTTTTATTTTTTCTTTGATGAATTATTTGTTCATATGTTTTTCCCATTTTGCTATAGTAGGGATATTAGCCCTTCTCTCTGTGGTACATGTTGTAAATATTTTCTCCTAGTTTGTCCATTGTCTTTTGACTTTGTTTATGGCATCTTTTTGACATATAAAGTTCTTTCAAAATCTAATCATTTTTTTCTTTTATTGCCTCTGGTTTTTGAGTCATAGTTAGACAGCCTTTCTTTTATACAACAGTTAAAGACAAATTAACCCAGGTTTTCTTCTAGTACTTCTATGGTTTCATTTTTTATATTTAGACTCCTAATCCAATTGAAGCTTATCTTTGTATATAGTAGGAAATGTGGATCTAATGTTATCTATTTTCAAATGTCTACCTAGTTATCCAGGCACCATTTATTAAAAGGTCCATCTTTACCCTAGTGGTTTTTATGTACTAAGTTTCCATTTGTATTTAGGTCTAATTCTAGACTTTCTATTCCACTTACCTATTTGTCTATTCATGTGCCATTGCCACACTGTTTTAATTATTAAGGCTTTATGTATAAGAAATTTAACACAAGCATTTCTTCTATTTCTTGGGATTTCCCCCCAAAAAAAGCTACGGGGTGGCTACAGACCATACCTGCACTTTACAGTGTTCCAGTTCTTCTTTCAGATGAGACTTTTCTTGTTCCCATTCCTTGAATGTACTACTTCCTGGCCCCTCTTCCTTCTGGCATAGCATTTCTGTCAGACGTTGATTAAGTTCTTGCAATTCTTCCTGATTCTGAGAATTCTTTTGGCTAAGTTCTGTATTTTCTAAATCCAAATGTTGGTTTTTGATTTTTAATTCTGAAATCTAATTAAAATTGAAATAAGTTTGAAAAACTTGTTACCCTACTTGTGATAAAAAACAGATTTAGAGATGTAATTGTTTTTTCCTTCTCTATATAGATAGTAAGTTTTAAAAATGTATTTTCATAACAAATACTATGTACTCATTACTACAAATTGAGGAAATTCAGAAGTGGATGAAGAAGTGAGACACTCAGTTTAACCCCACTCCACAGAGGGCCCACTGTCCACAGCTGGATACGTATCCCTCCAGGTCATTTTCTGTGCATGTACAAAACCCATATACACAGAGATTCTTTCTTTCCTTTTAGCAATAAAATTGGATCATTTCATTTTTGAACAGCCTGCTTTTTTTCACTTATAACATCTTACTCTTATCTTTCCAAGTCAGTGTGTTCAGAAACCACCATATGCTCTATTTTTTTAGTGGCTGTAGGATATTCTATAATGCATTTATCCATTCCCACATTGATAGACATATAGGTTAATTTTTTAAAATCATTTTATCTTTTAATTAGGAAGAAACAAAATGATCTTCTGGAAAATCCATTTACATATGGTAGCATTTTGTATTTGGGATTTTTTTTTTTAGAAATAGGGTTGCTGGGTTAGAAGGTCTGCGCATACATTACCATTTTGATAGATATCCCCCAAATGTCTTCCTTGCAGTGCTACCATCTTACAATCCTATCAATAATGTATGAGTACACTCATTTCCTCACACCCTTTTTAACACTTGATGATATCAATCTTTACTTTTTGCTAATTCAATAGGTTAAAAAAAAAAAGAAACTCATTTAATTTGCACTTCCCTATTCACTGATGAGGCTAACCATCTTGTATATGTTGTATTTTTTTTTTTCCTGTGACTTGAACATTCATATCAATTGCCTACTTTTCAATTGGGTTTTGCCATTTATTTCTAAGAGTCTGAAATATATTTTGGATGTTAACGCCTTGTCTATTCCAAGTACCAAAAATACTCTCTCTCAATAGTATGTCCTTGTCTTTGGATTGTTTCAGATAGATTCTAAAATGGCCTTCCCTTTTTACAACTGCATGTTGTAAGACTATGCAAATTGAGCACTGAATGGTACAAGCTATCTGAATAAATCATACTTCTGTGAAATGATATGCTGATTAACTGACATTCTATATCTGTGAAATTCTGTCCTTAACTTTCTCCTTTCAATAATGGTGAGGAAAATGGGTGGGCTAACATTAACTAAAACTACACAAGGGCTAGAGCTAGTATTTTATAGGTATGGTTTTACAGGTATCACCTCATTATCCCCACAGATTATAAAGCTTGTATGAAAAAGTTAGGGTCTAAATGTTTATGGCAGCACCATTCACAATTGCAAAGATGTGGAAACAACCCGAGTGCCCATCAATACATGAGTGGATTAATAAAATATGGTATATGTATACGATGGAATACTACTCAACCATAAAAAACAATGGTGATCTAACACCTCTTATATTATCCTGGGCAGAGCTAGAGCCCACCCTTTGAAGTGAAGTATCACAAGAATGGAAAAACAAGTACCACATGTACTCGCCATCAAACTGGTACTAACTGGTGAACACTTAGGTGCTCACATGGGAGTAATATTCATCAGGTGCTGGGTGGGTGGGAATGGGAAAATTCACAACAAATGGATGCAGAGCATACTGTAAGGGGGATGGGCATGCTTGTAGCTATGGCTTGGTGATGCAAGGGCATGATATGTAACCAAAATGCTTGTACCTCCATAATATTCTGAAATTAAAAAAGAAAAAAGAAACTAAATAAATTGGAAAAAAAAAAAGGAAAGCCAGTCATTTTAACAACACTTATCGAATGACTCATCTTTCTGTAATGATTAAAATGTTCCTTCAGCATAAGAAAATAAATAAAAAATAAAAATAAATCCTAATTACTAAAGCCCTGAGGGGTCGAAACTTAGCATCTAGAATAATATATCATTTCACAAAAACAGGAACCTCCTTTAGAGTCAGAATGAGGTGAGTTTCCATTTTCAAGCTCAAAATTTACAACCTTATCATCATTAGCTACACGTTATTCTAGTAGCATATGCTGTAAATTTATAAATTTCAAATAAAAAAAGAAAATTTCATACTAAAGAAATATTGGGAAATATTAATTATTTCTTTACCTGTTTCTTTAAATTTTCAACCATCTTCTGAACTGCAGCTTTTTCCTGTTTTACAGTTTCTATTTTTTGCCTAAAGAAATGATGAAAATAAAATTGAAGAGTTAGGCTTTAAAAGTTGAAGTAAAATAGTTTTAGTCCTTGCAAAAATGTCTTAAGAAAATTTAAGTACGTGTCTTACCACATTTCTTCCTGAGATCCATTTAATTTCCCTAATTTCAGGTTAGAAATGCTATCTTCTTCATTTAAAGTAGTAATTTCATTTCTCAAAATAGAATTTTCCTCTTGAAGCTTTTCAGATTCATATCTGAAGCACAGAGATTTTTAAAAAATAGTTACAACAAGGCAGTCATCTGGCATTTTTGGAAAATATTTTCTAGTAACTTCCAATAAGACGAGTATTCCATGCCAGTTAAAAACAGAAGTCTAAATTAGTAGTCTCTTAGTACTTGGAAATCAAATTATGACATATTGACGAATTTCTTTGGGGAAGTAAGAATTTCACTAAAAGACGTTAGGGAAATGTAGCTAACAAACTTGAGCATGGCGACAGGAGTCGAGACTCAACACCCACTCTGGTTGTTGATTCCCCAATGGCAAGTACACTGCTTTGAGAAACGACTTCATTTAATCTCAGTCTCAAGTCCTGCCTGCTCTGCATGGACACAAACCACATCACTAAGCTATATTAGCTTTAGTTTTAGGGCCCTGGGTACCTGGAGAAAGAAAATTCACTACATAAATCAAAGGGCCCACTGAAATATGTACACTAATGTTTACTTTGTGATTTTATTCATCTCATTATATCCTGATTTTTAGAACTAAAAATGGTCTGAATGAGAAGAGGAAAAACTTGTTTCGTAGCATAAATATATTTCAGACACAATATATTTTACAAGTTTTTTTTTTTTAAAAACCAAATTTGCTAGAAGACTATGCAATCATATTTTACAAAGTGAAGGAAGGAGTGGTTCAAATTAGTTCCACTTTTGTCTTTATTCTCCAACATATTTATTAGAATCTGGTAGCTTCTCAATAAACTTATATGTTCCAAGATAAATTTCCATTGTCTATAGGCTATCAGCATGTACTTCAAGTGGTAATAAGTGTAAAACTATAAGCCACAAAACAACATTTTTTGTATGTTAGTATAAGAAGGTATTTCTTATCTACCAAGTGAGTTAATAATATACAAAAGGCACTCATTCTCATACAACATGTTTCATTAAAATGAGAAAAGTAACATTAAGCAAAAAAAAAAAAATTCTATCCATCCAAATGAAGTGCTAGAAAAAAGTGTACATTAATGATGCAAATACTCGCCATTGTGAACTTTCACACCCCATATGAACAACATTTATTTGCTACAGAGGAAGGGAATGTTTCCTATGCAAGGTTATTTCATTTGTTAATATGACACAGAAGCAGAAGGAAGTCTAGAGTACTGCTCTCTTCTGGAAGACTAATAGGTTAGTTTCTCTAGGCATAGCAAGCAGCGGAAGTTAGCTTTGGTGAGGTGTTCTGTGTGGGATTCGTGAAGTCTAGAAGGTACATACATTACCTCAGAAGTTCAACTTTTTGCTGCATCTCACTGCATGTGATTTGCAAGTCATGCATCATTGCCTTCAGCTCTTCCTCCTTCTCTCCTTGAGAAGGTATATCTTTTTGCTTAACTAAAGTAGTGACTCTCTCCCTCAACTTTCTAGTTAGCTCCTGTAGCTTTTTTTTCTCCAGTTCTAACTCTGCTATTGTGGCCTGGCGCTGAAAATGTTTCTCTTGAATGCCTCGGAGAGTAGTGTTTTCCTCCAGGATGACTTGATTCTGTACTCTTGGCTTTTCTTGATGTGTTTGAATTGTTCCGTGTAACCAGGCAATTTCATGTGCTTTTCCATTTTCCAAGAGCCCTGTATTCCCCTGCTCAAGGTACTGCTTTTCTTGTTTACAGTCTTCTATAATATGGTGTACACTCACAACCTTGGGCACACGCTCTTCCAGTGTCTGATTGAGTTCGAGTATCTTTTCATGAGGTTCGACTCCCAGATTATCTAAACGAGCTTCCCACAAGGAGAAACAGTCACATTGTCGGGCTGCTCTTTTCTGCAGCTTCTCAATCTTTCTCTGCAGTCTCAAAACTAGAACATTCAGCTCCTCATTTTCTGTTTTGACCTCATCGTAATTCTTTTCTAGGCTAAGGAATGTTTCTGTCACTTCCTCCACTTTCTTGAGCTCATCCTGCAGCCTGAAAACTTCTGCGGTAAGCTCTTTGTTATTTTCCAGTGCCTCATCGTAGCGTGTCTCCATCATTCTCAGCTCTTCCTGGAGGCAGTCATTTTCCCTACTAGCATCTTCATATAACAACTTATACTTGGGAGAAGCCTCAGGGATTCTCTCAAGCATCTTTAGCTTCTTTTTTAGCACAGAAACATCAAAAAGCAGGTCCTGTTTCTTTTCAGAAGCTCGATCGCAGTCTTTGCGTAAGATCATCAGTTGTTCCTGGAGCTGACTGATCTGATTCTTCAGGTCCCAGCTTTCGGTCCTGGTCTCTTCACTATTTTCAAGCTCAGAAAAACTCTCTATTGAAGCCTCTGATTCCTCTATTTTGACCTCCTGTCTCTGAGCATAGCTCTTCCCCGTACTTCTTATGTCCCGGACCTCACTGTCTTGCAGGTCACTTAGGATGTGCCTTGTGGTTGCACCTTCTACTTGCTTCATTTGGTTTTGCAGTAACAACAGCTCTGTTTGTTCTGCACAATTCCCAAAAAACTCAGTAGTTGGCTCGTCTAAACAAGAAGACATCACTGACCCTGGCTCTAATATTTGCAGCCTTTGTCGCAATCTAGAAATTTCTGTAGCCATTTTCACATTTTCCTTCACTGCTCGTTCATGAGCTCTCTGCAGGCTTAAGAGGACATCTCCATTTTCTTCCAATAGCTGCTCCCCTTGCTGAAGCAGGGACATGGCTCCGTTGCCTTCCATGTCCTCCCCTCCCACTGCCTGGCAGCCACTCTGAAGTCTGGAGAGAGGAGATGCCACCTGCTGCATTTCCTTGATTATATTCTGAAGCCTGGAGATTTCTGTGTTCATCTCAGCCCTCTCTCGATCTGCCTTCTCACAGGTCACTTTGTGGACGCTCTCCACGGCCAGAAGCTGGGACATCATTTCCTGCCTTTCCTGGTCACGTTCCATTTCAAGCCTTTCAAGCCGCTGGCTGGCCAGCTGCTCTGAGGCCCCAGCCTGGCAGAGGACCTGCTCACAGTCCCTCAATTCTCTCTCGTGACTGCTCTTCAGCTCAAGTATCTGGCCAGACAGCAGGCTTTGCTGGCTTTCGGACACATTTCTTAGATCTTCCAGGTCTTGGAGCAGCTGCTCTCTCTCGACGACCATGCTGTTCAAATGTTCTTTGTATGTTTTCTCTAACATCTCTCTCTCCTGGGTCAGGACCAGAGAAGTTGCTTTCTCTCTCTGAAGGGTCTCTTTAAGCTGCTCCTGAGCCTCTGCACACTCCTGGGTGAGCTCGTCCTTCTCAAATTCCCACTGGGATTTCTCCTCGTGTTGTTGTTCCATAAGGTCCTCCAGCTCCTGGCGGTAGCGCCCCTCCAGGCTTTGCAGGGCACTTTCACATCTCTCCGTGACTTTCTGACAGTCAGCCTGAAACTGGGCTTCTATTTGAGAGGTTCTTCTATTACACTCTGTTTCCATTTTTTCCCTAAATGTAGTCAACATACAGCATTACTGAAACTGCCGCCAACTTTGTAAGCAAACAAAAAACATTTTTCTGTGCATAGAGGAGGCTGCTAAGCAAACAACTGAAATACTTTCTCAAAGTGGTCATAACTTATTCCTACGTGATTCATTTATACTGGAAACGAATCTCATTTCTGAGTGCTAAGACTAGCAGCCATAATTGATTTAAAGGATTTACCTTTCTCTATAGTCGGAGGGAAATTTTAGAAACCAAACTCTTTCACATATTCCTGGATGTCTTTGTTTATGGATTTTAAACCAAAGATTTAAACTGGTATTTCACAATAAATGATCAAATGCATATTAACCTAACCCGCAACTTGGGGAATACATAACATCCCTTCATTTTACTGAAGCATGCTTTACAGGATATTAGGCACATAAACCACACATATTGACAAATGCATTCTGCTGTTGCTTCTTATTTAATAAAGTAGCACCAAGTTGATCGGGGTGTGAAGTACCAAGGCCTTCAAATGCACCTGGGATTTCACATGAGGAAGGTGAGCACAAGGTGCTGTTTTATAACTCTGGGAGGAAAGGTAACTTTGCTCAGAATCCATCTTATAAATAGCTTTTCTCAGAAAGCAACAGGGTTGAACCAGGAAGGAACCACATTTGGGATCATCTTATCTTGATCTGGAGCTTTATGAGGTACAATCAATCACAAGGAATACTTCCCTCTTTTAAAAACAAAAACAGTTTCAATAACCCTAAGGTAGGCTTATATTAAAACAATGGCAAAACCGGTCAAAAATTTTTAAAAGATCTAATAAATCAATGGGCTACTATTCTATCTGATTTTTCCAAGTCTCCTTAACTGACTGGGACTTCTGATGCCCTGAGAGACAGTGTCCCAGGCTGTTCCATTTCCCCCAACTTTCTTACCTTCCCTCTTGAAGCTCCCTTTGGTGCTTTTCCAAGAGCTCTTTTCTCAACTCCTCTTTCTCAAGAGAGTGCTTCTCCACCAGGCTTGCCAGCTGCTCCTGGTGAAATCGCTCTAATTCCTGAGTCAAGCCTTGCACCTTCTCATCTGTCCAGGTGCTACTCTGAAGGAGTCCCTCCCTCTCCCGCTCAAAGCCTTCCTCCGCCTGCGCAAGTCTAACCTCGAGCTCCTCCTCATGTTCTAGCCTCAGCTTCTCCTGCAGGTGAGTCTTTTCTTCCTCAAACTTCATCTGCAGCTGTTTTTTCTCCTCCTCGAGCCTGCGGGTGGTCTCGTGCTGTGCCTCCTGGAGTACTACTGCCTGCCCCTGCAGTTCTGCAATTTCATTTTTAAGGTCACTTATTTGTTTTTCCAAGGTGTGCATTTCATTCTCATGCCTTTGATTCATGCGCTCCCGCTCCTTTTCACAGGTGACCACAGTTTCATCCAGCTGCTTTTCGTAATGGCGCACCTGAAGTCAGAGAGGGACCCAGCACAAGGTCATTCAACTCAAGGCCATGGAAAGGGAAGTAACAGGGGCAGCAAGTACTTTTTCTTTCCTATAAGACATTCCTTGGTTTCCTCATTGTGTTTTAAAGCAACAATTCAAAAACATTTTAAGCAAGATATTTAAGGCAGGCATGGTTTGCTTTTCTTTTTTAACTGGTTGAATTTTATTAGTTTCTGAAGGACTCTACTAAGAACTGAGCAGACTTCCACACATCCTTTCTAACTGCAAAGTTAGAGTCTTATAATATTTAATTAGATTCAAATATTTACTGAACACCTATCAGGTACTTGCAGGCCTCATGGGAACATAAAGCTGTATAGACATAGTCCCTGCCATCAAGTAGAAACCAGGCCAGAAGTGGACACGACAACTCTAAGTACACTACAAGGCACAACATACAAGAGAAAAGGTACAGAAAAAGGAGCTACAATGTAACCCAGGGATTCAAAGGATGGAACAATCACATTT
Source organism: Lemur catta (assembly GCF_020740605.2). NCBI lineage: Eukaryota > Metazoa > Chordata > Mammalia > Primates > Lemuridae > Lemur > Lemur catta. The sequence goes on along the minus strand of NC_059128.1, from coordinate 44,431,178 downwards.
GGTTGGGGAAATTCAGGAATGGCTTCATGCACCAGGTAGCGGTTGATACAAACTCTGAAGGGTAAGTAGACTTTCAAGAGGCAGAAAGAAATAATAATAGCATAGTCTGTAATAGTATGAGCAAAAGATGGACAACGAGGAACTACCCAGTGTAGCTGGAGGATACGATAACTCAAATGAATGGGGAAAGAGAAGATTGGAAATGTGAGTTGAAGCCCCATGGTGAAGAGTTTGGAGGCCAAGGTTCAGGACTTGTACTTAATTTACTAGGTAATATAACATCAAAGGCCTTTTTTGGTTTTATTAAGATTTTTTTAAAAACAAGTTGGAAATAATATAATGGACTTAAAGCTTCAAGTTCCATGCTTGCCAGGGCTGAAGGTAGTAAATTTTGGAGAAACTCTCTCTCAGGAGGTAAAGGCCTTACCCTCAGCCTACAAAATCATCCTGAGGAAGTGGGTTCCTGGAAGCCACCAGACACGAGAGGAAATGCATAGAAAGTGCTGCTCTACGAGAAAAAAGAATTGGGAATGGCCTACACGCAAAAGGCTGTCAAGAGTTCCAAGTAGTTTGAGAACTGGATCGGCAGCAAGGACTTACTTTATCTTCCAGCTCCAGTCTGAGGCAACATAAGTCCCTGTGATGCTGTTCTTTCATCTGTTCAATGACGAGCTCTGCCTCGATGCTCATGTTTGATGGATTGCATTCTTCAGAACCAAGCCCTGAAACACACAAGACCCACTGATCTTGCAGCAGGTTCTTTCAATAACATAATCTGGCAACTAAGGAGATACATCCAGTTCAACTAAGGAATAATCTTTAGCCTGAATTGCTACAGATGTGATCTACTAGGAAATAACAGAAGTCAAGGGAAGGAAATGGAGGTGAACAGATTCTTTCATGTACAGGCAGTACACCAAACCTCAGCAGAATCCATCTTTTTGAACAGATCTGGGTAGGTATGAAAATAGTTGCTTAAATGTGACCTCATCTTAATGAAAATGCTGCAAGTTGAGGTAATACCATGAGGTAGTTTAGTCAAACCAAGCAGACTTCTATCCACCCAAAAAAGACAAATGGCAAATTAGCAGAGGGGCAATGTGACAGGGGAATGAATGGCCAGCACACTTGCCACTACGCCTTGAGGAGTTAATTTCATGGGTCAAGACAACCAACCCATCATTAAACATTTCAGAAGACTGGCATCCTGTGAATTTCCTGGAGTCTGGGTGGATCCCCATTTGAAATTATCAGGTGAAATTAAAAAAATAGGGCATAATTTAGGAACCTGGATAATAGGCAGTTTGTGTGTTTGGGGGGGTGAAATTCTCAACTTATCCATGAGTTCAACTCTGCAACTGCCATGATGACTGAGGAGGACACTGAAGTGTGAAGCATAGGTTGGGGGCTGAGCCAGTACACAGACAAGAAGATGATGTCCAATACTATGCAGAAATCTCTTAAGGCAGGTGGACCCAAAATAGCTTTTCATGTGTGGATACACAGGCAGATGGGACAAAGAGACTCTTCTTGGGTATAGGTCTAGCAGCTGGGATAGACAGTCTTGCTCTGGGCTTTCTCTTCATACATTATGGCATATTCCCAGCTGAGAAGTAACACCCGGGGTGTAAGCCACCCCACGATAGTGCAGCTTCATGTCCCCATGAGGAACACCCTCAACACTTGGTCATCTATGTAAAAGCCCAGAAAAGCTGCTGAGATATATATTTTCAAATCCTTAGACTAAAGTGACCCAGGAATCAGAGGAGAGGGCTTGAGTCTCTTCCTCTCCCCTCCCCCATCCCTTACTCATTCTACGGCAAGTAGGTTGGGGGGAGCAGGGGGGCAGAATAAACAACCTTTGTAAGAACCATACTCCCGTCCCAAGTAGCAGTGGGGAAAGCTATTTATAACGGAAGAATCGACTAGGAGCTCTTTCTGAAATTCAAACTCAACACACCCAGGAAAAGAGGCCGGCTACGAGGAGGGAGGGAAAGAGCGGACAGAGAATGTGGGAGGGTTCCTGACAACTCTGCTGCCCAACTCTGCCACTCAAATTTTTCCTCAAAGACACGGGCCACCAATGCTTATTTATCCTATTTGTTGTTTTGCAGAGACAATGCAGACATTCGGCGCAGCCAGCAGAAGCCAGCCAGCTATGGCTTCTGAGGGTGCTGGCCGGCCCGTTCTCCAAAACCAACCTCATACCAGCGAGGAGCTCTCAGAAAGGGAGGACTCGGCAACAGCTCAGCGTCTGAATTCTAACACTCCGAAGGCCTGGATTCCCAGATTTGCGGCCAGATTTTTGTTTATTTTTTAAACAAAGCAAATACCCTTGTGGTTTGATTTTTCCATTCCTTTGTTGATACATATCAAAATCAGATGGAAATATTCTCATAAAGACTTCAAGGACAAATGAAAAACCAGACCACAAATGAAATAACTCAAGAAAAAGAGTATTGCCAAAGTCTTTTTTTTTTACGGTTGCCAAATTTTTGCAAATTTATATTCAACCAAGGTTCTAAAAACAAAGGTCGAAGGCTTTAACTAAAGCCTTTTCAGATGGTGTGTGAATGTGTTTACCCTGGTCGGCCTCAATGCCACCACTGTTAACATCAAGTTCTTCTGACAGCGAGTTCTTCAGAGGAAGCCTGAACACTTTGCCTTGTGCACGATATTCTTCCAGCTCAGACTGGAGTTCATCCACTTGGTCCTGTAATACCTGGGGTTTAAAAACCAACACAGGTCTTAGATGTGACGCCAAAAGCACAAGCAACAACAACAACAACAAAATACATTGGACATGATAAAAAACAAAACAAAACAACTTTTGTGCTTCAAAGGACACCATCAAGAAAGCAAAAAGACAACCCATAGAATGGAAGAAAAGTTTTGCAAATTATGTATCTGATGCACTTGTAACTAGGATATATAAAGACTATTACGGCTGGGCACGGTGGCTCATGCCTGTAATCCTAGCACTCTAGGAGGCTGAGGCGGGAGGATCACTCGGGGTCAGGAGTTCGAGAGCAGCCTGAGCAAGAGCGAGACCCTGTCTCTACTAAAAATAGAAAGAAATAATTTGGACAGCTAAAAATATATATATATAAAAAATTAGCCGGGCATGGTGGCACATGCCTGTGGTCCCAGCTACTCGGGAAGCTGAGGCAGTAGGATTGCTAAAGCCCAGGAGTTTGAGGTTGCTGTGAGCTAGGCAGACGCCACGGCACTCACTCTAGCCCAGGCAACAGAGCGAGACTCTGTCTCAAAAAAAAAAAAAGACTATTACAACTTAATAATAAAAAGACAAAGAACTGAATTAAAAAATGGGCAAATGATCGGAGTAGGTATTTCTGTAAAAAAGATATACAAATGACTAATAAGCACATAAAAAGATACTCAACATCATTAGCTATCAGGGACATGCAAATCGAAACCATAATGAGATACCACTTCCCAGCCACAAGGATGGCTAGAATAAAAATGACATACAATAACTACTATTGGTGAAGATGTGGAGAAATTGGAACTCTCATACCAGTAGGAATGTATATAAAATGGTACAAACCACTTTGGAAGAAGTTTGGCAGTTCCTCAAAAGATTACACATAGAGTTACTATATAACCCAGCAATTCTACTCCTAGGTATTTATCCAAGAGAAATGAAAACACATGTCCACACAAAAACTTGCACACGGGCCAGGCATGGTGCTCATGCCTGTAATCCTAGCACTCTGGGAGGCCGAGGCGGGAAGATTGTTTGAGGCCAGGAATTTGAGAACAGCCTGAGCAAAAATGAGACCCGTTTCTACCCAGAAATAGGAAAAATTAGCCAGGTGTGGTGGTATGCACCTGTAGTCCCAGCTACTCAGGAAGTTAAGGCAGGAGGATTGCGTGAGCCCCGGAGTTTGGGGTTGCTGTGAGCTATGATGACACCACTGCACTCTAGCCGGGGTGATAGAGTGAGACTCTGTCTCAAACAAAACAAAAAAAACTTGCACACAAATTTTCATAGCAGCATTATTGATAATAACCTCCAACCCCAAATGTCCATTAACTGATGACTAGATAACCAAAATGTAGCATATTACTCAGCCATAAAAAGGAATGAAGTACTGATTAATGCTATAGCATGGATGAACTTAAAAAACATTATGCTAAGTGAAGGAAGCCAGTCACAAAGGACCACATATATAATTCCATGTATACAAAATGCAAAGAATAGACAAATATGTAGAGACAGAAAGTAGATTAGTAGTTGCCTAGGGCTGGGGAGCATAGGACAGATTATGGCTAAGTGGAACAAGGGTTTCTTTTGGGGGTGATGAAAATGTTCTAAAATCGAATGTGGTGATGGTTGCACAATTCTGTGAATAATAAAAGATTGAATTGTACACTTTAAATGGGTAAAATATATGGTATATACAGCTGTTAACAGAAGTGGATGGAATTGGGAATCTTTGGAGGTAGAGTTGACAGATTTTACTGATGAATTCATTAAATGTAAAGACATTTAAAGAAAACAACTCTACTTAATTAGAACCAAGAGCTAAAACTTAATTATAAAAGCAGTAGAAATGTTTTATTTTTTTCTCAGGTGTGCACATATATTTCCTGAGAAGGCAACTTCATGATTGTTTTCCTCATCTCTGCACAATTAAAATTTTTATCTAAAGTAGTTAGAACTCAGTTATACTTAACCATGTTAAAATAAACAAGTATTTTTGGTTTAAGAAAAAAAAAAAAACCCAAATTCTTAAGCTTAGGGGAGTTAATTTTTTTTCTAAATCAGATTCCTCTTATAATATTTATATGAAAGTTTGTGTCTCTCCTGGTAACAATTCGCAATGGTTTACTAGCTAAAGATTTGAGTGGTTCCTGCTTCATTTGCATTTTGTAAATAAACAGTATAAGAAATGTATTCAGAAAAAGGAAAAAACAGGACAAAACCAAATCACATCAGATTAGGTCTGCAATGATCAATCAGGAAAAGCTAATTTTGGAATAAACACATCAACATGACCACATATTCCCCCACTCAGAATAAAAGCATACTTTCCTGTAAATACTAGCAATTTCCGGCCTAGAGGAAGCAGACTTAAATGCAGACTGCTTGATTCCCTATAGGTCAGGATATTGAATAATAACATTAACAGCTAACATTTGTGTAAGTGCTGACTATATCCCTAGCTCTGCTCTAAGAACTTCACCTATATTCACTCACTGGATCTTCACAACCCTGTGCAGTGGGCACTCTTACTGTTGCCATTTTGTAGATGAGGAATTGAGGCACCCACGGATTAAGTGATTTGCTTATGGGTCACAAGGCTCTGAATCAGGGCTCCTGCACTTACTCCGTTCTCTGCGTCCACTCACCCTGCACTGCTGCTCGTACTCATTTCTCATCTGTGTCAGCCTCTCTTCTTGCAGAAAGAATTCAGCACTGCTGGGATCGAGGTCACCAAACTGGAAGGGGAAAAGGGTAAAGCTGTCATTTTTCCCGAGTGCCCTTCTTTGACCTAAAACATAGCAAAGGCCCCAGTTTCTGGTGTTCACCCAGTCTCTGGAGAATGAAAGGAATGTGACATTTAAGCAGAAACACCACCAACTGGATGACAGGGAGAACATTCTGAAGTGATGTGCTCAACCAAGGCAGGGATCGTTCCTCAGTGCCACGCAATGTTTTCCATCATAACTGACCTACTAAATTATATCCCTGCAAAAGTTGCCCAAACAATTCCCCAATAAAAATGTTCTTCGTGGCATTGTTTCTGCTCTTTAGTATAAATTACGCTTTGGGCTACCTATCAGGACATCAGAGTCAAACAGATTTACCTTTTCTGCTAACATATTTTCCAAATTTTTCTGAAGTTTGTTTGTCAGATTCTCATACTCTGCCAACTTCTCTGCATTTTCCAGAAGCTCATTTTCCAGACGACTGTTTTCCTGAAGAAATTTGGGGAAATTAAATGTGGCACAGGTTAAGAAATAAGCAAATTGTACCATTTTACATATGGTGTAAATCAGTGCTCTGGATTAAGAAAAGTTGTCCACCTTGAAATCTGTAATAGACTAGAGGAGAAAAAAGTTCTATCTTATAACAAAAACAAAGTTTGCCTTCTTTTTGATCCTTAGAACTGTGCTGTCCAATATGGTAGCCACTCGCAGCCACATGTGGATACTAAGCACTTGAAATATGTCTAGAACAACTGAAATGTGATGTAAGTGTAAAATACACACCAGATTTCAAATAGCACAAAAATGTGAAATAGCTCAGTAATAATTTTTGTACACTGATTACATGTCAAAATGATAATGTCTTGGAGATATTGGATTAAATAAAATGATTTGAAATTAATTTCACTTATTTCTTTTTACCTTATAATGTGGCTATTTGCAAATTTGAAATTGCATATGTGGCTTGCATTATATATTAGACAGCATTGTATAGAATATTTAATAACATGAAAATATTCTCAATATACAGTATTGTCAAATAAAACTGGTTACAAAATACCTTGTTCAGCTGCCTCCAGAAGAGAAGTCAGAGAGAGTACAAAAAGTAGAGCAACTGTAAAATCAATGTACTGATATTATAGTTTGGTTTATATTTAATCTATAAATTTATTTTGGTTTAAAGATATAAAAGCTACACATGTAAGTTGCTCATAATTTGTATATGTTTAAGTTATTATCATGAAATAACCCATCAAATGAAACCCACAGAAGATTTTTTTCCATTTAAAAGGATCTGTATATGTAGTACTTTTTAGAAAGATTTCCACCCACATTTGTTGAAACATACACAAAGAGACATGCCATTTGACATATTTTCTTCTCCACCGTTAAAGGCTGATTGGAAGAACATTATTTTCAAAGTACACTTTGCCAAAAGAACACAGAGCCAGTATATTTTTAATATATTCTAGTTCACACTCCCATACGACCACATAGAATAAAAAAGAATATACATGAAGTATTTAAAAAAAATACAACCTTCCCCTAAAATGCCAATTCTATAACTCTAACCTTTCAGAGTATATCTAAATTTAGATGCTAAAATAATATGGAGTGATCTCTGTGTATCAGGCACTGTGCTGGTTGCTTTGGAAACTGACCAATCGGATACTGTTACTGACCTCCAGGAGGGGGACAGATGTGGATACAACAATCTATGACCCAACAGGAAATGCGCCATCCTCTGGCAAGAAAAAAGTAAATGTAATGGGAATGAAAAAGTAATTTGGCCTGCAGTGCTGGGGAAAGCAGTGAAGGAGCATAAAAGCGCTCTGCGCCCCCCACCCCAAGGAACTGAGAGAAGTGAGGGGGGTGGTGACAGGACTACAAATACTGGGCGTTGCTGTAGGAGCTAAGGTTTGAAAGGTATGGGGACAAACCCCCTTTTTAAGGGCATCGACTACTAACACACTGGGGCTTGTTTTTTTTGCAAAGAGTAACAGCTTGATTGTAACTGGTCTTTAGTACAGTAGCTCTGATAGCCATATCGGGGTAGGAGAGAGGGAGGAAAGGACCGCTCGGGATGCACATTAACCAGCTGAGAAATCCTGATGAATTCTGAACCTAATCAGAGGCTGGGGAGACGGAGAGAGGAAGGGGATAAATCTGAGCGGCGCCTTGGAGCATCAATGCCACTTAGAGACTGACAAGCGATGACAACTGAGGATTTTAGCTTCTGGGACTTATAGCATATGGTGATGATGCTGATTAGGGAGAACATTCCGGAGATGAAGCAGTTGGATGGTTAGGGAGTGATAATTAGTTTTTGATATGTGGCGGCATTTCAGGAACCTTTCATGATAGCAACAGTAGCGAGCATTTTATATGTACTCATTACTTTCCAGACACCATGGATGTAGGCACTGTGGCATTTGGTCCCCACATCGACGCTATAGGGTAGATATTATTATGGTGCCAATTTTGCACATTAGGAACCAGGCTGAGTGACCTGCTCAAGGTTTCCCAGGAAGTGGCGGTACCCAGATCCGAAGCAGGGAGCCTGACTCCAGAGCCCCTGGACACTAGATGGTGTCAGAGTCCAGTAAAGAGAAGGACCACTTCCTCCACGGAGGCACAAGAAAAAAGGAGGATATAAGAGAGAAAAGGCACATTTGGAGGCCACAAGAAACACACAGGGCTCTGTGTGGCAAGAGGCAAGGCCATCTGCTGAGAATGATGGGGGCGGCAGGCAAGAAGGAGGTTTCAAGGCGAGGGGCAGGTTTGGAAGAGCAGCTGAGAACTAGGGTGTCAGCCAGGTACCAAACAGCTTTGAGGACTCAGTGTGCCTGCAGGGACAAGATATCCTCATCAACATGGTTGGCACACAGAAGCCTGGGTCCCCCTGAAATCCAGACACTAGCAGGGCCCTGCCACGTCTGGGTCATGACCCAGCTGGGCAAACTTACAGGAATTCTTGGACTGAGCCCGGTGCAGACTTGCCCTCTTACAAAGCTGTAGTTTTCCATATGGGGTTGCCAGCAGGGACACAGACCACAGAACTAATAAGATGATTACCTTTAAAGAGAGGGCAAGGCGGTCTCGGATGTAGTTCTCTTCTGTTTTTGCCTTTTCAATTTCCTGCTCAAGTTCTAACCGCTGCTTGCCCATCTGTTGCATGATCTGCTCTCTCTCTTTTCGGAGTTCATTCTTCAAGGCTGCTGTTCGCTCCTTGTACTCTTCGTCCAGTTTCCTGTGAGCAAGAAAAACCGACAAACTGCCACCAAGTCCCGCAGAGGTCTCTGTATTGCACCACCAGAAATGGAAGCACAGAGTCACAGAGACGGTAACCACCCTGCAACAATATCTGGTGTGTCCTGCTTTCCCTTAGGGCATGGCCACACCTAAATCATTCCAACCAGGTGTGGCCAAATGGGCAGGCCGGCAGCGTCCCCCATGCTCTGTTCCGGCCCTGACGCTGCAGGTGCCACTGCCCTGGGCCAGGGTGGTGGTGGTGGGGGGGGGGGGGTCCGCACCTGAGGTTGTACTCATTCCGCCGCTCTATGGCCGCATGGTGATCGTCCACCTCTGAGGCCATTAAGGACTTGAGCTTCTCAGCCTTGTCCAGATCTGATCGTAGCTTCTCTTTTTCTCTGACCACTTGATCAACTCGTTCCCTAGAATCAGAAAAACTGAGTCAATGGGAAACTGTTTCTAAGCAACAAGTAGACCCAAGAAAGCTCTCATTTGACTTGCTTCAATACAAAAACAAAACCAAGACAACTCAAACCCTCCCAAAACATAAAGGCATTCCACAGTTCCCTTCAAAAGTCTACATGCCAATCTAAGCTCTACTTCATTTTCCAACAATTTAAGGAAGATTTTGCAGTCGTTAGATGAAGGAAGATTTTGCAGTCATTATATGATGGAAGATTAGCCACATTTGAATACAGAATGTTTCTCGAAGGCCTCGGAATGACTTGCTGGACAAGGAGGGAACAGAATGGAGCAGGCGAACCTTCTGCTCAACTCACAACAAATGCCGGATCTCAGCCTTAAAGCTGGCCAGAGCCGCCTGGTGAATGCTGTTCTTGGTGACCAAAAGTTCATTTTCAAGAGCCAGCGTCAGTTCAGTCAAGTTGATGTTTCCATCAAGGCTGAAATCCAAGGCCTAGAAATCAGAACAAGGCAAAGTTCAAGGCAAATCACTAGTTCTAGACTCTGAAAGCAGAAAATATGAAGTTTGTACAAACTCAGAGAACTGAAGATAGTCTAGAAATTGGACGAACACATTTATTTAGTGATTGCTTAGGAACAATCTCCAATCTAGAACATAACTAAGTTCTCTCTAAGAAAAGCATAACATGGTTATTTGTGGGTTTTTTTTGTTTTTAAATACTATCCGGTACTATAAATTAACACAATGGTATAGCTCCAATCCTTACCAACTAAAGAACATTTCTCATGTCAATGATTTGAGGGTTAAAAACATGGAAGGTATTTAGCAAAAAGCTCCTGGTTAAAGGGGGTAAGTAAGGGTACCTCATACTTCTGAGATCTTGTGAAGAGAAGAACCATTAAGGAGAAATCAAATCAAATCAAATGACAGTGTTCAAAAAAAATGGAAAATTTTCAACCCTTCCATGGTTTGTCATTTTTTTCTCACATTTTATTATAGCTCCCTCACCTTCAGGATCTCCTGGCTGTTCTCGATGCCCTCTTCTTGCCAGCTGTCAAGTATTCTCTCCACAGATGCGTGGCCCATCCCATCGTCCAGGCAGGAGAAGACCCGAAAGCCGGTGGTACTCGTCATTGCCAACGGGGTGGTGGTGCGTCGCCCGCTCTCGTCAAAAGACTGGAAGAAGAAGGAGACTTGAGCAAGCTTAGCCTGACTCCAGGCATTTCAACAAGATGTCGGTCAACACGGAAGCTGGTTAGTCCTGACCACAATGGGCAGAAGACATGTTTCTCTAATTTACACAGCCAGGGAAAAAAGTCATGCAGCCTCTTTGATCTCTGTTCCCAAGTGCGTCAAGCCTACAAAGCTTATCAAAAACAATTGTCTGGCAGAGAGCTCTTCGACATAGACGAGATATGTCTCTACTTAACACTGGGTTTCTTTTGACCCAGAGCTGACATTAAGGGCATAATTAGTGGCCTTCCCACTCTGTAATTTATGGTCATTTCTCAAACCCAACCTTTCCTTTCTAATGGTTTAGTCATTCTTATTCTTCCTTTGCTTTGCTTGCTCTCCTTAGTATTTTGCTTCAGACATCAGATCAATTCATTAGAAATTATTCAAATGAGTTCTAACATTTACTCACAAAGGAAGCATTTCCTGTTAGTTTCTCACCTGCATGGAGAGATGTCTCTTCAGTTGTCTGTACGGAGTAGATGCCGATGGTGTAAGGGATTTTCCATTTTTAAACAAACCATAGAAAAAATCTTCCACACTCATTGTACCATCGGGATCAAGATTATGGAATACTTCCTCAAGCATCTAGAACACAGTAGCCACATTATTTTAAATACTTCACTCAAAATAACACAAGGCCCAAAGTATGTTCCCCGCCAATAGAAATCAGCACCACTGTTGATCCCAGGAATCCAGAAATATAATTATGTCCCTTTATTTGCATTTCACTGAATTTATTTCCCTTTCCAGTAATGACATGTGCTCCCCCTTCATACAATATCCATTTTCAACATCTTCATAATCCTATGTAATTCAGCAATTAACTGTTTTCTCTTTTACTCATGCTTCTACAACAGATAATCCCAATATTGCTACACATTATTCTTACAAATAAAAAAACTGGCTGGGTGCAGTGGTTCACGTCTGTAATCCTAGCACTCTGGGAGGCAGAGGCAGGAGGATCACTTAAAGCTAGTTCAAGACCAGCCTGAGCAACACAGTGAGACCCTGTCTCTACAAAAAACAGAAAACTTAGCTGGGCATGGTGGTGCATGCTTGTAGTCTTAGCTACTGGGGAGGCTAAGGCAGGAGGATTGCTTAAGCCCAGGAATTTGAAGTTGCAGTGAGCTATGACGGCACCACTCCACCATAGCCCAGGCAACAGAGGGAGATCCTGTCTCAAAAGGAAAAAATTAAAAAATATATAGCTTCCTAGTATCATAACCATAGAAATTAGTTGGAAGTTCATAATGGCTCTATACTGTGGTGACTCTAAGTGATATTTTGCTAAGTTGGTATGATAGCACAGCAGAATTTGGTCTTGGACAGATTGTAATGATCTAAGAGTTTGGGTCTGAAACCCATAACTTGGGGTTTAGAACCTTACTTAGAACAACACTGCATGTATTAGGTTTTTGTTTTAATGCACAAGAGAAACAAAGATTGGGTGAGAAGGATCTTATGTGAGTGTAACAGAGGGTTCTGAGAGATGTAAAGACAAGGCAGTTTTGACTGGCTATTTTGCACCCCCTGACAATAATCAAGTGGTCCCCAACATATAACAGGGGAAGGGGAGACCAGGCCCTGCCCCATCTAGAGGCTTGCCTGGAAACAGGTTGTTCCTTAGCTCCAGAGAGGAGTGGGCAGGGGAATGGTGCAATGAGAATCACACAACAGGGAGGAAAGACAAACACCTCTCACTGGCAGTTGGATTCCTCTTTATTTAGGGGGATTAAATTTTTCTATAGAATCATGCTTCCAATGCACAAAACAGAAATCACCTGGATATCTTGTTAGAATGCAGACTTGGACATAGTAAGTCTGGTGGTGGGACCTGAGACTCCGCATTTATAACAAGCTCCAGGGTGACGCCCATACCATTGAGTAGCAAGGAGACAGAATAAGCAACAAATTCACTCTTGTGGCATTAGAGCCCACGATTGGGCCCATTCTAACAGAGGCCTCAATTCTCTTAACACAGTCTCAAATTTTTAATATTTATTCCATAAATCTGGACTATTGCTAGGATCTATGTCATCTCATAATTGTTGATTTTATTCATATAAGTGTCTGAGGCAGCTGTTTCATCTCAAATGCGTTTTTCCAATTACACTCAATAGGAAAGGTCTGTTTCCATTCTTGCTTTTATACTACTTCGTCTAGAGAGAACTCTGAAACAAGAAAACCATTCCAAAGAGTAGAAATCTTTGGAAGAAGCAATAGTTCTTAATAGAGAATGTTGTGGTCAAATCAATGGAAAGGTATTTGGGGCAAGATTCTGAGGTTGCCAAGATACCTTTGCTTTTCTTTCTTGTTCTTATCAACCAATACGACACTCCCCTAGAGGACAAGGCTTTCAGGACCATCAAACTAGAAGTTACGGTAAAATCCAGGTGTGCTGATTGAAGTTAAATAAGCTAACAGTTTGGCCCTAACATTAGAGCCACACTGCCTGACCTTATGACCTCGGCCAAATCAGTGCACAGCTGCCGGATGGCCTCAACACCCATCACCTGGCCCATTGGGAGCAGGTGGGCCCTGCCAGTTATTTCAGATGGGGGAGTGGGCATGCGGTGAATAAGGGGGTGTAGATTCAGATAAGGGTGCATGGGCAGGGTAAGGCAGAAAGGAATGTAGGCAAAATGGGCAACCGGGAGACCCCTACCCTCCGAGCAAAAGCTGCCTCTAGAACAGGGAGGACATTCTCACTCCCCGTGACACATGGGCCAGGTCTGTGGTTGGCTGGTTTCTGATGTGTAAGGTGGGAAATAATGCTCTAGATTAGGGATCACAAACCCAAATACCCAGAGAGGCTGGAAAGTGATGTAAATGAATGAGGCAGGATGGTTTTAACACAGTAGAAAGTAGTGCCTGTTGGCAAACTAAACACAGGCCTGCATGCCCTTCCCAATGGAGCCAGCTGTGTCTCACTGCCTGCAAAATGGAGCCAAATCTTAGATTTTTAAAAAGAAAAACTCCTAATTTTAAAAAGTGTAGCAGTAAGTTCAATTTTTAAAACATTAGGCAAGCCAAATAAAATAGGCTTTGGGCCAGATTTGGCATCAAGGAGGCTAGTTCGCCATCCCTGACCTATTGTCATTCTTGTTTCCGGGAAGCAGAGTTCCAGTTACAGGCAAAAGATAGTAAATCTATTTCCCCTTCATGAAAACATGCAGAAGCTGTGATCTCACTTTCCTTATCTATAAAATGAGGGGGTGACTAAATCTAAAATTGCTTTTGGTTGCAAAATTTTAGGATTCCAAGTTTATGTTAATGAGATCATCTTGAACTTCCAGCTCCTCTGTGGTTTAGAGCTGGTAATAGTAAGTACTATAGTATTTCACGATTGTTCTTTAGGAGGAAAAACGCTCAGCGGAAGCTATATTCAGTAAACAATCCTTTATTCATCCTCAGGCCAGAGAAAAATAACTAAATGCACTACTTCTTTTCCTGGGTTTTGGAAACTCCACCAGAGTAGAAAACGTAGCTCTCCACAAATGGATGTAGTTTAACAGCTTATTCCAAGAATTGGTTTTAAATAAATAATCCAAGTTTGTGCAATGTTTCTTGGCAAAAACAACCTGGGGTTCTACATTTTGCACTAGTTTATAATTTAGGAGGATGAATTTAATTTGATGACTCAACAGCCACCACTGAAAAATAAGTTACCCCTGAGCCATTAAAAAGGTAGTTAAAGGGTATGTAACGGTCACATATACAAGAGAGAAGGGGGGGGATCTTTTCTGTAAGTCAGGCTACTTGGAAGCTTTTGATGATAAAACTTTGTTTAGGAAAATAATACCACTTATCCCCTGAGCAAGCAGACAGCATAGTTTCAAATATCATTATAATCAAAGATTCCCAAAGCTACAACTATAGCTCTAATCTCTCTCCAATTCTCATTTTCAGCTCTTTGAAAGACGTATCTTGGAATTATTTATATTCTCACATTTCACAGCTATTCAGGTACTGAGCCCTGCCAGTTCCCCTCTTAATGTTTCAGAAGTTCTGAAGTTCAGAGTTTTACCAAGGAAGAGTCTTTTGGGGGCTCCTTCAAAACTCTTCTTTGTGCTTTCAAAACAACCGAACTACCCTTTTTCCATTTCCTCATGACCAGAATATTGTAATGGCTCCTGGCTGATCTATCTAACCCAAGGTTCTCTTCATGCTAATATGTAAAAGCAGCTTGGACCATCCTCAACAAGTAAGTTTCTCCTACACATGGCTCAATCTGCTTGTGAACCCAGGGACAATATTGAGATCTTCTTTCCAGAAACCTAAGTTTTTCAGACTGGCCTTCAAAATATTCACCCAACTCAAATCTACTGAACTCCTTGCTCAATTCTTCCTCCATACTTTTCCCATGTTTTATTCTGTGAGTGACACTAATGTCTGACAGTTTCACATGGGGTAACATGCTTACTAAACTGAGGGGCACATAGTATGGGCTCAGTGTCAGTTATTGTCAGTTTTTCTTTTCCACAGCACAGCAAGAGCTCCTCAATGACAAAATGTTCATGAATGACGTCCCAGGGGGAAAAATGACGTTTAACAAGCTACAGGAAGCTATGATATGGTTGTTCCTAGTTTGTGGCCGGGGAAGCTTTTATTATCATTATTATATCAATAATATTATATCAATAAAATAATAATGCAAGACTTACCTCTCCATCAATATTCTGCAAACCATACTGCTCACAGATGGAGACGAGCTTCTTTCGGTTCAGGTGACCATCACGGGTGATCCCCAAATCCTCACAAACTTCTTGCAGTTTCTCTTCTATCCAGTCTTGGGGAGGGGAAGACCCACTCTGTGAGGCATTCAAATCATCTGGGTTCCAAAACCTTAACTGGCCTGAGATCAAAGCATATATTGTGTTGTCTCCAAAAGAATTGCAAAGAGAAAATGCCTATTCTCAAAGAAAAATGTGCTTTTTGAAAATAAATATTATAAGAAAAAGACAATAAATGTTGTTTCCATTTTGATTTGGCCCTGAGGTCTAATGAAATGGAACCATTGGTTCTTAGGCTGCAACTAGAGCAAAAAGGCACCTATGCCTCTCTGGCAGTCATACCTAGGGAAGAAATACTATCTCCTGTGCAATACTGCAAAGTTCTAGGATTTTTTTATTTCAACTGAGAACATCACAACCTTAGGCTGTAGTGTGATCATAAGAGAAGGCTGGTTGAGAGCCATTCCAAAGAGCTCTATGATCTCGGCGTCAACTGTAGCTGCCAGACTGAATTATCTCCACTTTCTTTCTAGTCTAAGTACTAGAGCATCTTTTACTGAGAAAAAAATAATTTCATGATAAAAGTCTCAAGATTAGCCTGTTCCCAAATCTTTACATATAGATACTCTGACATACAGAAACCAAACAGTCCAACTTGAAAGAATAAATGGTTACCAACTGCAAGTTCCCAATTATATATTAAAGATAAATTCTATTTGAAGACTTAAAGACCAAACTACTTATTTAAAAATCAAAACTGCTTACTTATTCTCTATTAAAACTCCCAGCTTCTAAATTTTCTACTTACATATTAGAGATTCTGTAAAGTCATCACTTAACCATGAAATAAAGACTGGCACAATTTTGTGTGCCTGGAAGAACCCTGGAGAGTTGAAAGGAGTTTCAGTGCTACTCGTACTATTTACTGACAGAAATTAAGCCCATTACTGCTGTGTCTTTCCGGCTGGAGACCTAAGAACGCATTGTATTATAATTACGCCTAAGTGCAGTTGACCCAGAGCAGGCTGTGAACGGGACTGAGGCTCTGTCAGCTGATCCACAGCGCCATCTGGTGGCCAGAGCATCAAAATGTTCGGAGGCATCTTAAATACATTTGAAACTTGTCAAGGGATTCATTTTATTAGTAATAGGTCACTATTTAGTTTAGGACTGTTTGCAAATAAATTTGAAAGTCTGGATAAGAGAGTAATTAGCCTATAAGTGGGATTATACATCTTAATTGTCATTTCCTGCATGATGTTAAATCCTAGGACTTTAAAACTAAGAGTTATCAACTGGGAATGAAATTTTTGTTGCCGTTGTTCTCAACGTTAATTCCCAGCTGGCCTCCAACACCAGAAATGCAGGCAGCCGGGGTGTGAAGAGTGGCCTCTGAATGCATCCCTTCCCTTCCAGGCAGGTCCTGACACACACTCAGCTCTTACCTTCTGCTTCATACTCCTCACTGTGTTGCGTCTTCCAGTGCTAGAGAAGGCAAGAGAAGATGAGTGTGCTTTAGAACTTACTCATAAAGAACTGTCCTAGCTTTTCCTCGACCAGATCACTCTCTGCCTTGGAAATGATCATTTGAGACGGTCGCAAGATTTCAGGACCCTCTAGTGTTTTATTTAAATGGTTTCCCTTCAGTTAACTGCCAATCAAAAGAAGACTCCTAAGAAATACACACAGCCTTCCACAGTACTTCGCCAAGGATTTGTCTTTCTCATTTGCAAAGTCACATATTCCACAGCAAAACCTATCACAACCAATTAAACCAAGCCAAAGCAAATATTCAGAGTCCATCAGCCAACAAGGATTATGCATGCATTTATGAATTTGCTCTTTAATAAATGTGTATTGAGTACTCACTTTTGTGCTAGGTACTGTACATGTTTCCAGATTTGAGAAGTTTATATGCTAATGAAGACGTGCAGATAAATAATCAGGAAGCACAACAAGGCAGTGTTTTAAGTGCTATGACGAAGTTCAGGATGGTATATGGGTACCTAAATGGGATACTTCAGACATGGTAGATCAGGGTAGACTTCCTGGAAGAAGCAACGTCTAAACTGAAGGATAAATTGCAGAGAGCCAAAAGAAAAAAAGAAAGCAGTTGTAATTTGCTGAAGCAAGGAGGCAAGAATGATCCTGGTGTGTTTGTGGTATACTGAGGAGAGAGATCCAACCCAAAACAAGTGGGCTAGAAGCATGAGTTAAATAAAACACACATTACCAGCAAATTACATTAAAAGTAGTGAAATTTATCTGAAATGGACCATTTTGTCCCCTTATCATGCTTCATTACTACTGGGTCTTCTCCAGGGTCACAACATAGAGTTATGGGCAAAAGTGCCCAGCCAAGGGCACAAGTCAGGACCAAAAATCCGGCCCTTGCTCCACTGGCCAAGCATGGTACAGGTCAGCTTCCAGCCAGTTGCAGTGATAGGTCCACAGTGGCTTTGGCCTCTCCAGTGAGCTGCCTAATCACCGCTCTTAGGAGGTGCTGCAACCACTGAAGGAAACCACACTGAGAAAAGGTGAATCCTCCTTTCAAAACAGGGCTGCCGTCTTAGCAAAGATCCAATTTTGTGAATGAAGCTGCCTTTGATAAATAACCAGCCCATTCTCTGAGATGCCTGAACTGTACAAGACTAGTTAATATCTAGTTATATGAGCTGAAGTCTTCTTTTAGGCAACCTAAGCTCATCTACTTTATTCTCCACACTCACCTGTGGTAGTTCTCTCCTCTTAAATGAGGGACAACCATCTACCACAATTTCACAGCTCTACATTTTACTTAGAAAGATACTGAAGATAGCACCAACCGAGAAAGTTCACCTAATTTGGCCACACTAATAAATTTTCACAATTTTGGATGCCAAAGTAGCATGAGCATTTAAATCATCTGCTCTGATAGAGAAATAAATGTGGAGGGGCAGACAGACAAGATGCTTTTATTAGTGAAGCTTTATTAATTTAAACTTTCTTATATAAAACTGGTGAAATTCTGCCCAGAAATGATAATGTAACAAAATTTATGGAGGGCTGTGTATGCCAGCACTTTCTTCCTGATCCACCATGCCTCATACACCTACCAGTTTCAAGATATGTCTTTATGTAGAAACACGGGCTGAGTGATCTGATATTCATTCTTCAGGACAGTACTTCCTGCTGCCTTCTTTCCCGGATTTTTACACCTAATTAACAAGAGATGGAGTGTGGAGGCTCCCGCACAGACTCAGGAGTCAGAGTACCTGCGATGAATGCTGCCCTCCCTACCAGGCTGGCCTTTGCCAAGTTTCTGGACCTCTTTTGCCTATAAAATGGGAATAAAGTTGTGCATATTTCATAGAGTTGTGGTAAAGTGCTTAGAATTGTGCCTGGCACATCATAAATTCTATAAAATTTTGTTATTTTTATTGGACATGTGTTTATGTAATATATATTAAATTTATATTTGCACAATTTTTTTCATTACCACGTTTAAACTTAAAGCGTTCATTTGAGTAGGCCTGGGGAGGTATCCATTATGCATACAAATCTGTAAGAAAAATGCCAAGTCTCCAGCACATAAGCAAAGAACACAGACAATTCACATAAGAGGCAACACAATTAAACAAATAGGGGGGAAAGTTCCTCTCAACAGCAATCAAAGAAGTATAAAATGAAACCAAAGAGTCATTTTGTTCCTATCAAATTAGCAAAGTATTTAAGATATAATTCCTACTCTCATCAAGGTTATGATTTAAAATAGGCCTGTGTATATGTTACTAGTAACAATGTAAATGGATATTATTCTTTTAGTAAAGAAAATGGCTTTATGTATCAAAAACAAAAAATGTTCACACTCTTTGACCCAATTTCACTTGATATCCAAATCCAATAAAATCAAAGAAAAATGCCATATGTATAAATATGTGTATTTTAGCACTTTTTGTAACAATAAAGTATTGAAAACAATCTAAATGTTCTACAATGGAGCATAAAGTATAATGAATGGTACATCATAATGTAGTCATTAAAAGTATAATTAAAAAACCATGTAGGAACATGGAAAAACATCTCATGAAATGTTAAATGAGAGACCACAACACAAATGTTCTCTCAACCATGATTACCACTGGCAAAAATATTTATACAATTAGACACAGACTGTAAGGAAATAGAAATAATAAAAATAGATACATTTTGGTTGATGGACTATGAGAGACAATTTTATTTCCTTTACTGTTATACATGTTGTTTATACAATATAAATAGGTACGATTTTCACTATTTCCTTTGCCCACCTGCCCTCAAATTCTCACTAATCTCCTGTAACTGGTGTGCGGATAAAGGTACTTCAGTAAGTACCTCTCTGCAATGTCAGCATCATCCTCCTGCACTGTGACAGTCGCAGACGGTTTGGTGGGAAGACCTGGTGCTGCTCAGGTGAGCGAATGTTCCTGACGCCAACGCCTCCTGAGCTTGGCAGAGTGTGGCAAGATCAGAGACACGTGTCTGAGACCCGCCTTCTTGAGACAGTCCAACCCAACAGCGTCAGGTAGGGCACAGCCTCCTAAACCCCAGGCAGCACCTGTACCTGCACCTTAAGTGATCTCACACAAATCCTTAAGGCAAGTGGGGGTGGCAGGGTGAGGGATAACTTAAGCATGTTTCAAACCGTCCTGCGGTGCTGGTTTCCCAAGCATTCCTCCCATGACCCTTTGTATGAAACACAGACCCAGCTAGGGACCGCCCTGCTGAAAGGAGAAGCGAGCTTATGCTAATGGCTACATTTTCAGTCCCAGGCTACCTCGATTGGAGACGGAGTTTACCACCCAGATAGGGTGGTATATATGCTATGCTGCTTCCTTGTCTCCACCAAGGGTCTGTTCCTTTAGTAAGAGGGAGGTAAGCACATGAGGGCTGAACATTTGTTATTAAATTGCAATTTCGGGAGGTGGGTGGGGGAAGATTCAATTCATTCACAGCTCGTTTATTTTCCTTCTCACTGCCTGGAGCCAGCAGTTCCAATTAAAAAGCAGGGGAGAAGGAGGGGAAAGGCAGGTTAGAAGGTTGGGGGGATTAGATCATTCAGTTACTGGAACACCACCAATGAAAGGAGGCATCTTTCTGCAAGAGGGTCCTGTCACTGCAGAGGGCTTCCCCAGCACAGTGAAAGCCTGGCAGGGGGCCTCCAGACCAGATCTGCCATGAGCACTGGAAGGGACAGAATCACAACATCTTTGGGAAAGTAGGGGAGCAAGGGAGGGACGACTGTTGGGATGTGTTCACAACACTAAATTCATGAGAAAGGATTTTTCATTTTTCCCTTGAAATGTACGTAGCCTATCACTGGAGAAAGAATGGATATTAACACCTATAAAAACCATCCTGTGGAACTTCAGCTCCTCCCTACTCAGGAGGCACAGTTGTAGAGCGGGTAAGCACAGGGTTTGGCAGACAGACTGTCTGGGTTAGGTTTGGCTCTTCCACGTTCTGTGACCCCTCAATGCCTTACTTTATCTGCAAAGTGAGGATGACACTGCTACCCACCTTACGGGACACGGAGGCATATGTTTGGCACTTAGGAAACCTTAGCTGTTGTTACTATTTCAGCCAGAACAATGATGTGGTTAGGGGTCTGGGCTCCACAGCCATAGTCCTTGAGTTCAATTTCAGTTCCACCACTCACTGGCAGTGTGACCCTGGGCAGGTTACTTAACCTCTGTGTACCTCGGTTTCCTCATGGGTAAGTAAATAATAATACCTACCTTCGAGGGTGTGGTTCATATTTGGAAAGCACTTAGAATAGTGCCTAAGTGCTAAGTATTTGTTAAGTAAATATTACAATTACTGTCTTACTACTTGGATGTTCAAAACTAGGACAAGGCTAGAAGAAAGAGCAGACAGGCCAGTGTCAGCTTTAAGAACAAACCCAGAAGAGACTCTCTTTAAAAACTACAGCTTTGGGCCGGGCGCGGTGGCTCACGCCTGTAATCCTAGCACTCTGGGAGGCCGAGGTGGGTGGATCGCTCGAGGTCAGGAGTTCGAGACCAGCCTGAGCAAGAGTGAGACCCCGTCTCTACTAAAGATAGAAAGAAATTATCTGGCCAACTAAAAAAATATATATACAAAAAAAAATTAGCCGGGCATGGTGGCTCATGCCTGTAGTCCCAGCTACTCGGGAGGCTGAGGCAGGAGGATCGCTTAAGCCCAGGAGTCTGAGGTTGCTATGAGCCAGGCTGATGCCACGGCACTCACTCTAGCCCGGGCAACAGAGCGAGACTCTGTCTCAAAAAAAAAAAAAAAAAGAAATTAGCTGGCCAAATAAAATATATATAGAAAAAATTAGCCGGGCATGGTGGTGCATGCCTGTAGTCCCAGCTACTCGGGAGGCTGAGGCAGTAGGATCGCTCAAGCCCAGGAGTTTGAGGTTGCTGTGAGCTAGGCTGATGCTATGGCACTCACTCTAGCCAGGGCAACAAAGTGACACTCTGTCTCAAAAAAAAAAAAAAAAAACTACAGCTTTGATATGTTAATTAGCTTGATTTAATCATCTGACAATACATACATACACCAAAATGTACCGTAACATAGACATATACAATTTTTGTCAATTACATCTTCATAAAGCTGGGGAAAAATTTAAAATGACAGCTTTCAGCATGGTGATTATGATGAAGCAGTCAACTTTTGATTCAGCTTAGGATCAGGGCTTCCCCTGGAGTCCCTTCCCCTGCAGACAGTGTCCCCTGGGCAGCCATAGCTGGCAGGGCATGCCCAGTGCCAAGTGTCCTGGCCAACAACCCCATCGAGAGCAGACGGGGAGAGGGCGGAGGTTGCCTGCTACAGAAGGCAGTCCCCACCCGCCTCTGGCAGACAAAGGGAGCCCCACACCCGCCCTGTGGGTCATGCATCTCAGTGTCATCTGACCATTGTGGCTGGCTCTTGGGTTGTCCTACAGCTGGACGAGGGTACCCCACACCGTCAGCCGCACAAGCGGCACCAATTTCAGGAATGCTTTCTTTGGAGGGACACCTGCTTTGCTGGACTGCAGAGCAGATGGCCTGAGCCTCTCGGATCCCCAGCTTCCAGCCCCGGGTAGAGCCAGCATCTGCAGCCTGTGGACCTGGCGCGGCCCCTGCCCACAATAGCCCAGCCGCCGCCCCCACCAGCCATCTGCTCCAGCACAGACCTTTGTGCCCCACAGAATGTACGGCTAATTAAAACAATTATGGGGGCACACACGGGGCTATTCTTTCCCAGCAGAGGTTGCTGAGCTGATCTCAGCAGCCTCAGAGCCTGAAGCAGATTTTTTTTTTCTTTTTTGAAAGGAGAAAGCCTCGCAAAGCCAGAGAGAAGAGGAAGGAAATTTACTGGAATAACACAGTTCCCCAGACAAACTGAGCTGTAGTGTCCATTTAAAAGGGCACCACACTTAGCTAAGCACAGGAAGTCTCTAAAGAAAAACAGAAATCAGTTTAAGGAGAATGCTTACGATAAAAACTTGTTAAGCTTTTAAAAATACATCATCCATGGCATATTTTATTCATGGTCCTAAATATTTATAAAGTCCAGGTTCTGAGCTGGGTATTGGAAGCTAAGCAAGCCCAGCAGAGCTGGCTATTGTTTCTGCAGGGACACACTTCCCAGCACTGTGGTGCATTTTCCACTATGCCGCCCTTGAAGGCAAAGGCAATGACAGCCCTGCTCCCAATCTCTCTGTTCTGAACTCAGGGACAAGCTACTCAGCCAGAGCTGTCACCACTAGAATGCAAATCAGTGCCTTTATTTTTAAAAGCAATTAAATGCTACAAGTAAGTGCTGGGGATAACAGGAATTATTAATACATGATTTTTTAAATGCACATACATTGAGATGAGTCCTGCTACATTGCCAAAAAGCCTTCAATACTGCCAGGGTGAGGATGTGCTGAATTTAAGTTTGATCCTTAAGTCTCTTCTCCTATCAAGGTTAGGGACTGGTTTTGGTTCACTAGATTTTATGGTCTTTAAAGGAAAGGGATTTTGTTTTAAAAAAAATACCTCTCCTGTTCCTCAGAGTTTCTCAATGGGTACTAAATAATACTTTTCTATGTGGAAGACATCTAATGGCATATAGCTAGAAAATGTTCCTATCATCATTAAAATTACCTTGTTAATTTTTGATTTGTTGTCTGTTTCAGTTTCTAGTTAGAAAATAAATATGAGAAATTGTTGATCTGGAAGGTGGTGGGGAGGGGGCTGGACTCCAAGGGATTCCCTCTGGGATTTAGTCAGGAAGACTTGCCAGGTCACCAAAGCCTGAAAGTACATGTTAGAACAGGAGACATCTTATCCATGAGCTTTGAAGGGCTCCTTTATATCACTTTCAGGTGATCTACACTTGCATCTTGAGTGAGTGTTTCATCTCTGGGAATAGCCACATGATCTCATAAGACTTAAGAAATATAAAGAGGAAGGCTGAAATTCCATTAATAAAAAATCTATCCTGATGACATCATATTTGCTAAGAATAGATGACATCAGTAATGAAACTGCTTGCTTTGTCAAAGACTGAGAAAAAAAATTTAACAAGGCAGTAATGAAAATAGCTACGTTTCAACTACAAAAGATCTGAGCAGAACTTCTCTCAGTTATTAAGAAGTTTACTCCAGAATTAAATATTGACTCTGCACAATGTAAATGAATAATTCATCAAGTTTTACTGCAAAGTTATGCATATATGGAAATGAACATAAGGGAAAAGATAAGTCTGTTTCACACTTCTTGAAGAAGTTTGGTTTTATGTAGGATAGTAAAATCAGTTTCTTTTCTTTTCTTTTTTTTTTTTTAAGCTTTAAAAAAACCACTACCTCCCATCCTCCTACGCCCAGGGTCCCAGCACAAGGACTGGATTTGCTTGTAATACAGCAATCAGCTTTAACTATTCTCTCAGGTTCTAACTTAAACTGCAATGTGCAAGCCAATGGTTTTGGCTTACACTACTATTGTCTACTGTTGAAGAAATAATTGTTTAAAGCCCCTTGCTGTTGATAAGAATCTTCCTAGACCCAATTTATTGCCTGTGGGGGGAAAACAGTTAACAAGGTGTGCCTTGTTTTCAACCAGGGCAGAAGGCAAAGTGGCCCTGCCCCAGTTGTATTAATTGCACAGCCTTTCCTACCAGGTCTGAGTAACAGAGAACAGAATTGAGAATTAGCTTAGCTTTGTTTTTTTCCTCTTGCACCTACCCTTGGAAGAAACATGAGCATGACATTCAAGGTCATTTCAGTAGCTATTCATGTAAAAGGGAGAAAATTTTACTCCTCTGAATCTAATATCTCACTGCTGTGTCTTAAAGAAGTAAAGAAAAAACAGTGACAACCAAAACCTTCTCATTAATCACACCTTAGGCAGGAATCAAGAAAGTGCCCTTTGTTAGCCTGGATTAATCCGGAATAGAATGTCCATCTGAATTGACTTGGGTGAAGATGATCCCATGGAAAAAGAAAAATCACTACTTTCCTTTCAATACCACCCGAGACGAGTGGTCAGACTCCCAAGGGATCCGTTTGCCAGATAAACACACTAAATTGGAAGTTGGACACACACTGCAGCCCGATGGTGGGACCCACCTGTCACTTGTGAATTAAAACATTCTGCTTCAGGGTTTCCAAGTGAAATTCTGAAATACACATTTTAGTGCTGAAAATTTAGCAAGATCACAGTAGTCCTTCCCTACAGAATGGCTTTCTTGCCTTGCAAACTAAACTTAGTGGGGGAGACATGCTTGATTAGCTAGATTATATATTTTCTGTTCCAGCAGGAAAGAATCAAATTGCCTGACAAAAGCATGGGGATGGGGAGGCAGGAATGGGATAAAGACTATTAAAATGTTTATCATTTACTTTGGGGTTTTAATATGTATGAATGGAAATAAAAGTCAAACATGGGCAAAAACACTTCATGACAAGCTGTATCTTCATACATCCTATTCAGGGGACGAGGCCACAGTGGTGGGACATTCGCTGCCTCATATCCTTGAGGTGGGCCGACCACCTGTGGCAGCACATCACAGGGGTGCACTGAGAGTAGGCACCTGCACCCAGTCACTTGTAACCAATGAAGCCTGAAGCTTCACGTAGGAATTACCTTAAATATAAATGTAGTTGCTTCAAAGCCATCTCTGTTAAAGCCTCACCCTCACTCGCCTGCATTTCTAGATGTTTTCTTGAGTGGGAGAGAGAGGGTGGAGTTATGGATAGACTGCAGAGAGTTATTCTCAGTAGTCACTGAGAATTACCTATAATTTTGGTTATGCTTATGGGAGAAAGGCTCCCAAATAAGGATGCAGAAAAAATGAGGTGAACCTCTAACCCAGACTGGGAATGAATTCTTGTCGACCCGTAGCAGCCTCCCCTATTCTATTGAATAACCCTAGAGGGAAAGAGGGGAGATATTATTATTTTATCTTTTCAGATTGACTGTTCGCTCACTTATCCCCTCATAGGATGAATTCCTAGAAGGAAGTGAGTACCCCTCCCCCCTCCCCCCCCCCCCCGACAGCTTTTATAGGTCCTTGTGACACTGGTCCATTCCACTGCCCTCCCCCCTTCACAAGTCTTCAGAAAAATAAAATTATTCTTTGTTTCAACCTAGAGCTAAAATTAGTCTCTTGTTGGGTAGGAACAGACTTTCCCTTTGTTTAACTTATGACAGGTTCAGGCCCTTTTATTGTCTTCATTAAAAAATTCTAAAGTCACTTTAGGAAAAATCAGGCATGTCTGAGAGCAGGAGAAACTGCAGGCCAAAGGCAAGCCAAGAATTTCACCTTCCTTGAAGCCACGATTCAGGAGTCAAAGGAAATGCAGAATCGGAACTAAGGCCAGTCTCCAGCTTCCCACCCGACTACTCCTTACGAAATATTCACATCAGGGGAGGCCCAGCCCCACACCCTCCTTCGATATGGCCTGGTGGCATCGAGATGAAGTATGAACCCAACGATAAATTCTTACCACCCCTAGCGAAAGGAGACTAAAGAGCCCCAGGCAACCAAAAGGGAGAAAAAAGAAGCCAACGATCCAATAAAGAACTCCTTACAGATTCAGAACTCCTTATAAGAGTAAATAAATCCCACAGGTCATTGAGAAATGTTTTCACCCCTCCGCTCCCCAGCTGGAGGCCACCCTAGAAGAGGGGAGATCACGTGGGTCTCCTGGGAGACGTAGACAGCTTTGCAGAAGGGACAGGGGGCTCTGGAGCAAGCCCACGCTGCCCGTTGGCCAACAGAGTGGCCCTCAGTCGCTGAGGTGGATACGGAAACTGGCCAGGAAATGGGATGCCATCTTGACACCACAGTACGTAGCGAGACTGGCAGGCCGACCAAACCACACCACAGGGCCACGGTACACGCACCAGTGAAGGCAGCGAGTACGATCCTCAGCCACGGCTGCTGCACAAAGCTGGGCTTTGCCCTTTTAAGGATCATCGGGAACATTAAAAACATCACATGTGAAGCTATTAATTTTTTTAAAAAGATAGAAATTATCTGAAAACTGACAGACTCAATGCAGCTTACAAAACACTTCATTTTTAGGCAAAAAAGCAGTTGGATGGGCTTTGGTTTCAGTCCACTTTTGGCAAGTAAAAAAAAAGCAGGGTGAAAAGGTGTCACCTGGTGCTCCTGTAGGCGTTGTTCTGGTGTAAGTACAACAATACCAAAGTTGCGTCAGGAGTCCTTGCTGAGGACGGAAGTCCAGAGACACGACCCTCTCCGAGCCTCCATCTGCAGTTGTGCTGACGGGGGGTGGTGCACACTAAGGCTTCCACATACAGCATCAAGAGGTCACATCTAAGGGGTTTCTGGAGGAGCTAAGGAAGTGGTAGCACATCACGGGGGAAATGATTCTCCCAATATATTCTTTCACTGAGACACAGGCTGTAAGATTTTCGCTGGGCCCAGGCCTCAGTTCTTATCTTTTTTTATACATGAAACCAAAGTCTCACTTTTTAAACAGGAAACTTTACTGGACAACAGCAGATTAAGATATACGAAGGACATAAGAAAATATGTTGTCTGTCACAAGTCAGCCCTGCCTAAGAACTTTCTGGGTATTTCCAGGTGGGGACTAGAAACTATCATATCAAAAAATAAGTAATCATTTAATTTGTTAGCACCAAATAATAATACCTTTGGGACTGAAAATAGTTGGAGAAATGAGATATCAGACATTAAAGTGTTTTCCAAATAACAAAAACTTACCCCCTAAAGTGTTGAGATACTTTAACCATTTTTTTTCACAGAGAAGTAAAATACATTCCATACTACTCAGGGTTATAAAACAGGCTTTATGTAATAAAATGATACCCTTACTGACCAGCAAGATAAATATTATGAACACTGTACTAACTGAATTATGCAAATTAATTGCCTTTCTGAAATTGTACATGTAAAATTTTTGTGCTTGTGAGTATATGTGTTTTATTGGGGAAAGATCCCTATCTAAATTCTCAAAGGGACCCAAGAAAGGGAAGGGACTGCTGAAACTGTACCTAAGATGGGAAGTAGCCTCTGGCCCAGACTGACCAGCCTCCTGGTACTGTGATGTTCTAGGAAGTGTTTTCCTTTTCCCTTTTCATGGCTTTTTCTGTTTTCGGCCATCACTTCTTAACCCACATACTCTTATGCTACCTTTGTGGGTTTTCTCTCTTCTAGCTTTTCCTCTTTCTCTTCTCAATAACATTTGTGCTACTGCTCCTTCACTTATGGTGTGAGGACAAGTATCACTCCTTTTAAAGAAATGATGCAGACCTCTGATTAACAGACTAGTCGTATGTTCTTGTAAATTTCACTACTTATTGCCAGATGCATTTCTGCTCCACACCTGGGCTCTTTCCAGTTACCTTTGAGTTTGTGGGTATTCTGGAAAGTTGAGGATGCTAGATGACTGACTGCAGAGGATATTATTGGGAGTAAGCTTTCGGTAGATTATAGTAAGCTGAACATAGATGTTAGACAGCAATGAACACATACGTGCACATATACACACATCCAAATCAACCTATAATCTACAGATCACTTTCAGAAAGTTGAAATGCTTTGTCTCCTTTCCCGTTTATATTAGTATCTGAAATATCTGCAGTCCCAGTCTGAGCTGGGATTTGCAAGAAATATTTAGAGCTTGCTCAGCATGGCATTTTTAATCATGTTCTATAAATGGGATGCTGGTAAATGAGCCGTAAAGAAAGAATAAAGAAAATGTTAATGCTCCCCCTTTATTGGTAGATTACGGCAATGTGCACAATGAAAAGAAGGGAGATGAGGGAGGCAGGCGAATCTCCCGAAACGCTGGAGAGCGAGACATGCCCGGGTGCAACAGAACCAGTAAGAAGAGCCGTGGCAGCTGCTCAGCACTGTGCAGGCGCCCCTGCTCGGTGTCTTGAGTGTTTCAGCTGCTTTACCACAAAAGATAAGATGCAGGCTCTCAAAATGCCTCGACACATCGCTTTCATTTCCTACCTATCACGGATGCTGTTTTATAGTTTGGGACGGCGGGGAGAGGTGGGGTTGGTTAGCTCTGTAAATAACTAAACATTACCGTGCCATGGAGGAGAGAGATATTCCCAAGAAGAGCTACAGGTAGCAGACCCCAGATAATATAAAAATACTTGAATTCTAAATGTGTACAACTGAAGCATGCACAGAAAAGTCAGCTCTACAAAAGCTGAACCAGAGGTGAAAGCCACATATGTCCAAAAGGCCAGTAATAAGATCAGCAGGGAGCTGGCAATGGAGAAAAGCCCACATCACGCCATGAACTCCCGTCAGTTCTCCTGACGTTAGCACTCACACTCGGGATCCAGGTGACTGTGCCTGTCCAGCTTCTTACCTCGTTGCGCTCACTGGCTGGGATGTGCGAAGGCCGCGCTTCTTCATCCAGTGGCTCAATCACCGTCACCTCTGCAAACTCCTCCACCGACTCTTGAAACTCGGGCAAGGACCTCCGTCCATAACGCTTCCCACCTCTAACATATTTGGGCTGAGCTTCTAGTGAGCAGTCTGGGCAAGGAGACAAGAGGTGAGGCCACATTACATGAGAATCTCAGCCCCAGGCTGACACGCACAGCCGTCAGACACGGGCTCTTATACCAGCCCCCAAATAAACCACCACTGTCTGCCAGCTGTGGTGGCCGTGGGTGTGTATGAACCATCAGGTCACATAGGGAGCACGACTTCTAATTCTGAATGACTTACAGCACCCTGAGAATACATCTGCCTCTGATGGGAGAGATCCAACGATGGCAGCAAGGGATTTAAGTTAGCAGTTCAGAATTAAGATCAGGAAAAGGTCAGAGGTCATATCTGTTCTTCTGTCTATTAAGCTGGTGTTTTGCAGGGGTTGGAGGACAAGAGAGAGTGGGGAGACCCTACTAACAAAGAGATACCTTGGAGGAAGTCTTGGAATATGGTAAGAAAATGGACACTGTATCAGCACCGAAAAGTTAGCATCCACACCAATTAGTCTGAAACACCTTCCCTTACCTCAATGACTCCTTTGTTAACCGTTCCACTTTCTGATCTCTCAGACAAGCAGGATGACAGAACAAAGAAACTGACACAGTAGATTCTAATCAATGACAGCTAGTCACTTATAGGAAACCTGGCATCAAGACCTCATTATAAAATTAAAAGCTGTGGAATAAAATCGCAAATGTAAAACCACAGTAAGAAAAATGGTGTATTATGTTTTTTCTCTTCATGAGCATCAGTGTTATACAAAATAAAAAGGAATGTGCATGAGGAAAGAGTCATCTCTTGACCTTAAAGAGGGACTTCAGCATTTTGACATAACAGGTCTCAGGTTCAACATTCACCACCTTCACCACCACCACCACCACCACCACCATTACAAACTAATCTTTTTCTACAATGGATAGCTTTAAAGCAATAAAATAAATACTTCACTCTATTCAAATGTCATCTCAGACATAGTTTTTTTTTTTAGCACCTTACACAGTATTAGAATAAAATATTCTATTAAAATACGAAAGACTGGCAATGGTTTGATTTCTGTTGTCTTATTGTCCATACAGACATATTGTCTCTCTGGAGAAAATATGTGTTTTGATTGAACATAAGTCTTAGCATGATATGTCTGAACTCAGACATGTAGATGTTTAAATGAGATGTGTCCACATATCATCAAAATGAGGATGGCTGATTAGATAAGAACTAAAAGAGCAGAACCCTTCCCTTATCACCATTGGAGCCATGTTAGGGGCTAGCCACTACTTTCCAGTGTCCCTGGGAGGACTGGTGACCCTGTTCAACTCACCACCTCCCCCACCCCATGCCTTTCCTCTGCAAGCTCAGATTTCAACTATATTCACAAATGTGGCCCAGAAGCATTCTGAAAATGCTCGGCGAAGCTCAGAGTGAAGTATTTATGCTCGCTATATAATTTCTAGCAATATTTACATCCAGCTTTTTAAAAGTCCCAGCCAAGTCATTTTATTAGGTCGAGCGATTCTCTTGCGGAAAGTCTTTAAGCATACAAAATCTGTATTGAAAATCGCATGCATATTTGAAGGTACCTTTTATCAGAAGAGAGTGTGTCAGCTTGTGAGTATTCAGGAGCGGCCCAGACACCCGAGCTACTTGTTGGCAGCTGACACCCACAGATGCTAGTCAGATAAGAGGCAATGCAGAACCATCCTTAATTTATTACATATCCTTAAACGTCAGTAGCAGACAACAGGATATACCATTTAGTGATGATGGGGGTTTAGAAAAAATTAAATGAAAAATTTGTAACCTCAGAAAACGGAGCGTGGGGATTTTCCCATTGTGGGAACAGAGTCGAGTGCTGGGGATGGAAGTAGCAAAGGAGCTACTGCAGCCCCACGTCTTCAGAGAAGTAGCGGGAGAAAGCAAACGTCTTAAAAAAACCCACTGTGATCTAATCCCACACCTACCTGTGGATGAAACGATTCCCTAGCTATTTACGACTAACTATCCCACATCCCATGTGGCACAGGAAGCAGCGGTGGATCCAAAAGGGCTCTTTCTCTAAGCAGTGAGAGGTAACAGACTGTGAGCCAACAGGGACCCTGCTGGTTTATTTATTTACTTATTTATGCTTTGCCAGGAACTTTAAAAAAAATTTATCTCATTATAATAGCCAAACTTTAACTTAATAATAAGCAAACTTTAACTTAATATCTTTCACAGAATACACATACGTGACCAAGTCAATTTCTACATAACTCTATTAAACTGTATCATCTTTTCAGAAAGAAGATACCAGCACACACAAAGGAAAAATGGGTTATTAAGGTTTCCTCATCACTGAATTTTCTAAACCATCCATGTGACCAAGAAAGAATTAGACTAATCACACCATTTAAAAATAGTTATCTCTTAGAATTACACACACACATTCATACATTCCCCTCCTACTTAGAGCATCCGGCTCATTGCTCTTACATAATAAGAGGGGAAGAGAGATGGGAAGAGGAAGAACATCCACAGAGAACATTCCTGGTCGGCAGCCACCGCTGTGTCACGCGTGAGAACTCGGATTCTTCTTACCAACCTCCTCCGCCAGGGCTCTAGAACTCAGCAGCAGTCCACCAAACAGCGGGGGTTTCAGGACACTCACACACTCAAGTTAAAGAAGGCCTTGCCCCTTTCTTACCCAGGCCCAGGGGAAGAAATGCAAAACTGCAGGCCTGGGGCAAAGTTTATTTCCTTTACAAGCGCATCCAGATGGAACTTATATATTTTCAGGGTTTCCTTCTGGAACAATTTTATCTATGTTAGATAATAAGGGGTTATTTGGCTAACTAAGAAATGAAATTGCTGATGTCACATAGCTTCCTTTAACACAGGTGTAAGTAACGGCTCCTAGGAGGGATGGGAAATGGCAGTGAGACAAGTATAAAGGTCGGCTGTGCCTTCAGTCATTGAGTTCCTTGAAAGTGTATTTACAATTCTGCCTGGATAGTCAAGCATCTGAGTCATTTTCCCGTCTTTCCCATTTGCTATTTCTCCTATTGGCATCACTACATAAAAACAGAAATGGGCTTTGGAGGAAAGCAGACCAGCCCGGGGTCTGGAGCACCCCAGCCCCAGAGAGCCTATTATGAGATACACCACTCAGAGGAAGGTGGCTTTGAGGCATTCCTACCTGCCCTTGTTTAGACGGTCTAGGTTTTATAAAACAAATGCTTGGTTATGAGCAGGGGGCAACAGAGAAAGCATGCTCCAATCCCCTAACGACTGCTGGAGGAACGTGGAAGTGAGTGACAGTCTCTGCAGAGCAGGTGGGGAAAAGTCTCATGAAAAGATGAGGAAAATACTATCCCTTCTGGCCTGAGAATTTAACAAAGCCTGCATGCTCAGACACCACATTTTCTACTCCACATCTCATCTTTCCCAAGAAGAGAAACTCCACAGCCGTGATAATGTTCACCTTCCAAATCTGGATGAACCACCATGCACACGTCTTGAGTTTTGGCCAGAGGTCTTGCACATATAATAAAAAGAAAATTAAAATATAATGTCAGGCGGGACAAACAAACAAAACCTGCCCACCTCACTCCTTTCCCAATTCCCTTCTCGGCAGCAGTGTGGAGGGCGAAACACATCTTCCTCAGCTCCACACTAAGGAATACAGGGTGTACTTTTCACTCTCTCCTAAAACTGACACAGCCACCACCTATGTGATGCAGATTGGAACTCTCAGCTCTCCTAAAACACTGCAGGGACAGCCAAAGGCAAAGCAATAAAGATGTAAGGGAAGCAGAAATAGTTACTTAAAAGCCTAAGTACTATTTATTCAATCAAATGCTTTCTTTGCAAAAGCACAAGCTTAGAACCTGGAATGAAGTAGCACTCACAGCACATACATGGGAAGTTAAAAGAGATTTTCAAAGATGCCCTCCAGTGTTAAGCAGATTCATTTAACCTGCATTTCCTGAACACCTGCCAGGTGCACAGCATTATGCTGTACATGTTGAGGGATAAGATGGATATTATATAATCTTTTTAATCAAACTCCCCTGTTCCCCAAAATGACCTGAGGCTATTTCAAAGATGAGGAAGAAAGGCCTGCCCTTGTGGTGCTGATATTCTCATTCCGGAATTGCTAATATAGAACTTTGCTTTCTACTTCTCTTCCTGACCCATTTAGTGAGCCTGAGAAATCATTCCCAGAGACACCGCCCTATCCAGAGAACCTCAGCACAGGCGGTAAGGCCAGCAGGAGGGCTTTCATAGCACATTTCTGCCAAGCTCACAGGATTGCTGAAATCCATTTGAAAATAAAAAGTGGCCAGAAATGAAGCATGTGCAAACCTCAAGACAAGCCCCTCCCCCAAGAAGCTTTCTTGGGAAAAGGCAGTCAGGCAGCAAATGAGCACCACCCGGCCCCACTGCACATCCACCTCCTCAACTATTCTGAATGCACCATTACACAGGGATCATGCAATCAAAGTGCAAACCCACACCTGATTCCAAAGGAAAGAAAAGGGAGGAGAAAGAATAAAAGGGGAGGCCAAGATCAAGAGAGAGAGACCTAGAGATACAGACAGAGGCTGATGGAGACAGACAGAGACCAAGAGAGGGAGAGAAGCGGGAGGGGGCAGGAGATGGTAGAGACCTAGCAGCCTATGGAGGGAGGGGAAGGGGAGCAAGAGAAACAGATGGGGGAGGGGTGAAGAGCCAGGGGAAGAGTGAAATGGGGAGGGAGGAGGGGGGAAGGGGGCAGGAGGAGGGGAGTAGTAGAGGCAAGTCAGGGTGGTGGAGCAAAGAAAGGAGTGGGGAGGAGGATATCCCAAGGAAGGGAGGGGAGAAGAGAGGTCAAGAGAGAATGAACAACATAAAAAAGACATCAGCAAAAGCCTTCTGACATTATTTGCCGTTCCTTTTGCTTCCCAGACACCCCCAGCATCATCAACACATGCTTCTGTGTGCAAAGCCCTTTCCAAGGCAGCAGCTTGACTGGGTGGGGGGCATTAGCACCTTGCTCCCCAACTCCTCCCCTCTCCTGGAATCTCAATGCAAAATGCAGATTTCAGTTAGGTCTTTCAGGTGCTCCCTGGATGCAGTGACAGAATTTTAGGGGTGATCTCCATATTCTCACCTGTCTGAATGATGCCTCTTGCAGGTACGCCGGGGCTTCTGGACACAAAGGTAATGCGGTGGCTTTGAGTAGCCCGGGCTGGGAGCAAGGCTTCTAGGGGAAGGTCAGCACCCAGCAAAGGTGCCAAAGATGGTGGGTGAGTGTGGCCTGGCAACCCCAGGGCTGACCGGGCTGACTAGATGGTCTCTCTAAGCCCTAATGCAGTTGAAGATCAATCAACAGGAAAGAGTTTGAGTTGATAATAATCATACGGTTGCTTCCCCAGCCTTTTCATAGGATGGTCAACCAGCTGACCCCCGTGAGGCGGCTCTGCATCCTGAGCCATTTTGGGGAAGAAGGAAGAGATTCACAGTTAACTCATGTCTTCCAAGTAACTTCTTGGCACAACTTTCTTATTTCTTTTTTTAAAATGGCACTTGGGGAACACAGAATATCAGATCTTTTATTCGCACAACTTCCACAGAACCCTTTCTCCTACGCATTTAGTGCAACTCATACTGTCTATAGCTCCCAACTTAATGATAACTATGATCGTATTTTTCTAAGAGCACTTGACATGTTAGAATTATCTACTCATCTAGACAGTAACACTTTCCCGGGCAGCAGGGCTTCATGGACAGAGTCCAGGCTTTGGAATCAAATGGATCCAGACCTGGATCCTCAGTTCATACCCAGGTTCGGAATACTTAACCTCATGAACACTTAGTTTCCTCATCTGGAGGGAAGGAAAACAACAGGAGATTCATGGAGCAAGGCCACTGTCCCCACCTAGCAGCTCCTGTCCCAGGAGCTCCTGCAGCCCAAAGCCCTCTGGCCAAGAGCAGGTACCCAGCACTGGGCACCTCTTGGAGCAAAGTCAGGAAGAGTCCAGCAGCCTCAGTCCCACAGCAGATCTCCTCCAGTTCACTGTTGGAACAGGTAAGATTTGTGGCAAATGTGTAATGACGTTACCCAGTTCGTCATCTCTGAAACCGGAGCTGTCCTGATCCCAATCTTGTTCTTGCCCCAATTTTCTCGTTAGTCTCCTTTCCCTGCGTCAATGGGCTGATGTGAGGGACATGCCAATTCTCTAATTCTAAATAACATCAGTATTTCTTGCACATGTACATATAGTTTTTAAAAGATTGCTCTTCTACCCTTAGTAAAATTATAACAATAAGTATTCTTCTACAGCACAGTTTAATAGCTGTGTAGTCTTTGATTACACAGTTACAGCATAATTTGTCCACTAATAATACACTGTCAAATTATTTTGCTTGTTTAGATAGGTTGAATATCCCTTATCTGAAATGCTCAGGAGCAGAAGTGTTTCAGATTTTGGATTCTGTTTTTGATTTTGGAATATTTGAGCTATACCAGTTGAGCATCCCAAATCCGAAAATCCAGAATTTTTGCTTTGTGCATCACGTTGGTGCCAAAAAAGTTTCAGATTTTGGAGCATTTTGGACTTTGAATTTTTGGATTAGGGATGCTCAATTTGTGTGTGTGTGTGTGTGTGTGTATACATATATATGTATTTCACTATTTCAAAAGACTACCCTATATACACATCTTTGTGTATATCCATAATTATTCACATGGCATAAAATCTGAGAGTGGGATTGGTAAGCACATTATTATAGTTCTTGGTGCTTATTATCTTACATAATTCCAGAAAGGTTCCATCATTTTACATGACCACTGGTAGGTGTGTTTCCAATTTCTCATGACCTCATAAACACACTCCTAACACCCTCTTTGTTGTTGTTGTTATCGGTGCTAATGATGGTGGTAGTGGTTTGTTTTGCTTTGAAGAAAACTTCTGATCCTCACTGTTAGCATCCCATTGACACCAAGAGAATAGAGACTAAGTTCTGACATAAGCAAAGAGAGGACAGACAACAAAATAAGCCTCTTGGGCCACCTGTGTGTGATACTGCCTAAAAACAGGGACCTCAGTCAGACTTCAGCACCTGGTCCAAGGCCTCTGAAAATAGTTGCAAACACAAATCTTCAATCACTGCAAATCACGATCTAGCCCAATGCTGGGCCATAGGACCTGTTCCAGTGCACATTTGCTGAGTAAATGAAAAGATATCTGTTAATTATATTTATGGTTTCGTCAAAATATGAGGAAAATAATTACAATTAAGGCAGTTCCTGGAATTAGGAAGGTCTGTTACAAAAAAACCAATCATCCATACTCAAACAATGCCTGATCCTATTTTTCTAATGAGTAGCTTTTGCAAACCTGAGTTTTTCCCCACCGATAAACAAAGGAATGACATTTTCAATGAATTACATCAGGGAAAGAAGGGGCTTTCTGCATTATGCTAACATCTACTATAGGACAGAAATCTAATGCAAGATGCATCAAACGAGGACGAGATCTCTGGAGAGCCGATCCAGCTGGCATGTTGATGCCATGCAGCGTAGAGCCCATGCCAGCATTTCCATTACAAAAATCTTATAATTCAAAGCTGTGGCAAATTGAATAAATAGATAATAATCAAGTTGTTGCCCCTCTCTTATTCCAGAAAAATAATTTAAAAATTAAATTGTACACGTAGATGTGACAGAGTTATGCCACTGGCAATGTTAATCAGTTTGGAATTTACAAAAGACTCCCTACTCCCAAATCCATTTTTCTGCACTTATCTGAATTTCAGTATTTTTTATTGTGTTGTTGTTCTTATTATTATTAATATTATTGCTTTTTAGGGGGAAAATTCCACATCTTAGAATCATAAATATCAGAGTTAACAAGATGCTGAATATAATCTAGTCCATACCCCCCAATCTAAAAATAAACTGTGCCTAGAGAAGTTATAAATGGCAGAGCTCAAGATGATGGAAATAAGGACTTAATTTCATCTGCTCTCAAATCCCATCAGAGCTTTGTTTCTGTTTAATTTATACACAACTGCCTTTTATTAGAAGAATATAAAAGCATGAAATATACTAGGCATTTGTCTTTAGGAAGAACTTTATAGTGTCAATTTATATTAAGTAAAATCTTACAGAAACACAAAGCTAGCTTTTTTTGTAGACATAGACAATGTCATTTAGATATCAGGAGATAATACAATTGAATCTTGAAACTGAAAGGAATTTTAAGTATTTTCCGGTGCAACCACTTTTACATACAAGTGACTAAAGACTACAGAGGTTGTGATGTATATGGTCACCCGATTAGAGGGGCAGAGCCAGTATTTCCCAGCCTCTAGCTCAAGGGTCTTCCCATTGTATCAAGCTGACTTTTGTAGATTACAGTCTGATACAGTATCTGCTATTTTAACTTACAGCAATCTTCAGTGTGATAAAATATCAATTCATGACCCTTGCAGTTTCTAAGGCTGTGCACTATGGTGCACCTATTTTTTTCAGTCTCCTGGCATAGTTAAAAGTAACCTTTTTTTCTCAAAGTCTACCAGGTCTACTGATTTGAAAAGGCAAGACAAAAATACCACAAATCTGGCCCCTTATGATAAAAGACGAACTAAGTACTGAGCAGTGAAATAATGCTGAGGACACAGGCACCCCTGTCACCAACGACCAGGTGAAACTTGCTTTTATTCATGCCTCCTTGCTGCTTCCGGCCACTTGTCAGACCCTTTGGCTTATCCATGTGAAGGCTAAATCCTTTAACTGAAGCCTCCTTGAATCACATCCCATGGTGCATCCTTCTCTTAGCACCCTCCTCTGCCATGGTCTGTAAGACTTCAGTTAAGCTACAGCCCTCTCGGGGCCTCAGTTTGCTCCTCAGTAAAATGGCAGTGTTCTCTCCAGCCCTAAAATGCTGTGGTCTGAGATTTAAGGGAC
This sequence comes from Lemur catta, assembly GCF_020740605.2. NCBI lineage: Eukaryota > Metazoa > Chordata > Mammalia > Primates > Lemuridae > Lemur > Lemur catta. Next base: position 44,393,164 of record NC_059128.1, on the reverse strand, counting down.
AGCTACTGTCATAGAGGCAGAGGGAGAGATGAACTCGGGTGGCCTCCTGACATACCACATTGGAATCCTGCCCCTGCTCTCTTTTTCTCTACCCAAACCCAGCCAGCCTGTGGGGGTAGAGTCACATTTTAGAGTGGGTGGAAGAATGTTTGAGTGGAAAGAATTGCATGATCCCCACAAACAACTGGAGGGACCAGGGAGAGACGGGCAAAAGACAGAAAAAGCAGAGATGCCCAGGAACAAAGGGAATGTGGGTGGAAGGGCTGACTCATGCCTCATGTTAGTTAAAACATTCTTAAGGCACAGGCTCAACCCTGCCAGGACAAATGTTAGGGAAGTCATATAAACGCTTGATGAAATGCTATCAATAAATACTTTGCTGCTGCATTACGGTGATTTGGGGCAGTTCCGTAAAAAAGATTTGCTGCAGCCTACCCAAAGGATGGAACACAAAGCAAAACTATAAAAAATCCCTTCTGTGTGTTGTCCTGGAAGACCTGTACAAATTATGATCTCTGCTTGCACAGCAGTGAGGCACACACATAACTATGAAATCACCATCTGGAGCTAGACTTATAAACTTCACTTCCTGGCTATGCCCAAGCTCAACCAGCTATTGTCTAGCTTATCCTATTGCTTAGGGCACGACACCATACTACTCTAGGGGGCACCCGTCAACTTTGCAGTCACCATAAATCTGTAAATTTGTTTTGACAATTTTAGACAGTCCAGGTTTTGAAGAAATGGCAGCAGAAGGATGACATGGATTAGATGCAGGACTGCCCATTCCAAATCCTCATAAAAGCACATTATTGGTATCAGTACACAGAAGAGCATTGAATTTATGCTTATATTACCTATGCTCATATTAACTAAAATCTACCCCAGCAGTGATAACACCATTGCTCTATTCAGGGTCCCTAGAACTCCCACCATTGTTATCAAGATGACAGATAGCCTTAAAAAAGCAAAAATACCAATTAACTGTAAGACCTCATAAGTAACTAAAGTCCATATTCCAGCAGTGATAACCTATAGAAATTTTATTGTTTGTCTGGAAAATCTCAAGAATGCAATAACCTCCCTTCCAGAGGCTTCTAGAGAGCTCTGGCAAGCTTCAGAATTGAGAATAACCTGCCTAGGGGTGTCACCATTGGCAGAAAGGGGGAGACACAATCCAGAATCCAAAACACTGCTGAAGGCAGTATTCACACACACAACACAAATCTGGAGCATTTCAGGAGGTAGGATGAAGAACTGGATCACCCAGCAAGGGTAAGAAATGAGGTCCCATCTGTGCCTCATCTAAATAGGTCACATTGAATGACTTCCCATAGCCACAAAATGTTAATGATTCCGTCTCAGTCTCAAAACTGGACTATGTTTTTGATATTCTTTTTTAAAGTCGGGTTTATTGAGGTATAATTTATATAGAGTAAATTTCACTCCATTAGTGCCAAATTCTATGGGTTGGAAAAACTCACAGTCAGGTAACTGCCAGCACAATCAAGATATAAGTTTCATCATCCCCAAAATTCCTTCATTCCCCTTTATAGTCAACTCCTACCCAGCCCCTGAAAGCCCTTGCCTTAATAAAGCCAGACTGTACTGTAACACAGATTTCCACACTATTTAGACGTCTCCTTAAACATTTACCATATTTCATTGATTCTAAGACACACACGCCCCCATAACAGATTTGAACACGCTGAAATTAGAATGTATTTTATAATCAATAGCATTTTACATTATAATTGGAAACAATTTTTGCTTTTAGAGATGCATAAAATAACAATGTATCTTATAATCTATGGTACTTTTTAAAAAGCCAATGAAGTGTTAATATGATATTAAGTCTTTTATTTCATAATATTCATTGAATACTTACTATATGCTAAGCATTCTTCTAGGCATTGGAAATACAAAAAAGGAAAAAAAAAAAAACATGTCCTCAAGGAACTATCACTTGAGGGGAGGAGACAGATAAACAAGTATAATATAATGTGACAATGTCTATAGTAGAGGTTATCCATTCACTAGGACTAAGCAAAATTATCTCTAGAATGGCCTCTGTTCTACTTTTAGGAGAAATTTCCCCCAAATCATATCCTTCCATGTACACAGGAAATAAGGATGAAGGCAGTTACCATTCAGCTTCACTCTGCTCATTCCAAGAATGAGTTATTGCCAAGCCATCTGACATATTGCCCAGGAATAATCCAATTATTTTTTTCCACACTAAGCTGCTGTAGTAGAGAAGTCTCATTTTAGTGTTCAACAGCTGCAAGGCTTTTATGATAATATTGAAGAGAAGTCACTGAAAATAACTGCTCGGTCTGTGAAAGGCAGATGTCCCAAATCCTTCACAGACATGTTTCAAGGTCCCCAAATTCCTCCCTGGACAACTTTCAATGGGCAATGCAGAGAAGAAAAGTTAGTGCCCTTACCTGGTTCTTGAAAGTGTTCTTCGTTTGATAGAGTTCTAGACAAGATAAGTATTAATGCTTCTTTAAATTGATCAAAGTGCACCTAAAAAGCAATTAGAAATAAATTTAAAATCATTTCCACAGCCCTAAGAATGCAAATCTATCTACAAGGTATCAGAACTGTTTGTTCCCACCCTGACAGCCTGACAGTGTGAGTCATAACCCATTTTGTTCCTTTTTTTCATTTCTTTAAACACAGAAGGGAAAATGGCTGATCATTTTTGACATAAAATGTCATAAACACTAATATCAGCATCGATATTTATTCAACTCCCAAGGGGAAAAGCCATATAGCAAAACCCTCTTTACAAACTCAGAGAAAATTATGTTTTAAACTCTTATCTCCTTTTATTTCTCTGAGCAAGACCAGAAGAGAAAGACATTAGGTTAGATGTAAGGAAAAACTTCCCTAGTAAATGATCCATTGTACCAGTGACCCACAGATGCTTTCATCTCTTAAGATATTCTAGAAGGGAGTAAGCTATCTTTTGAGGATGACTTGAATACAGTCTTGCCTAGGGCAGATATATAATATTTATTTCCCAAGGCCCCCATGATTCTATAAACAAGCAAAAATCAACAGCAAACACAAAGAATAAAAAGAACCTTGAGAAGCATTTGCCTGAATTCTTACAAATAGAATTATCTTGATGGAAGTGGGAAAGAACCTGAGTTTTATTTAAGTGAATAGATCTGGGCTATTATTATACTTCGGTTAAAAGAGTACGACAGTTTTCTTTATGGCCTAGTATATTCTTCTATAACTTAAATTTATGTGATCTCACCATGGAGTTGGAGGGAGAAATGATATTTCTTCTCACCATAATTCTAGTTTGAAAATGTGGCACCTATTTACACAGAACCCCATATGTAAATTTAATTTTGGTAAATTTGTAATTTGTGCTTCTGTGGGTCTTTTTTGATGTCATTACAAAATACTGCCTAAAGGTTTAAATACAGGCGACAGATAAAAATCACTTCCAAATTTAATTTGGAAAAGCAGCAAACATCATTATTTTATTTTATTTTATTTTTTTTGAGACAGAGTCTCACTTTGTTGCCCAGGCTAGAATGCCGTGGCGTCAGCCTAGCTCACAGCAACCTCAAACTCCTGGGCTCAAGCGATCCTCCTGCCTCAGCCTCCCAAGTAGCTGGGACTACAGGCATGCGCCACCATGCCCGGCTAATTTTTTCTGTATATATTTTTAGTTGTCCATATAATTTATTTCTATTTTTAGTAGAGACGGGGTCTTGCTCTTCCTCAGGCTGGTCTTGAACTCCTGAGCTCAAACGATCCACCCGCCTCAGCCTCCCAGAGTGCTAGGATTACAGGCGTGAGCCACCTCGTCTGGCCCAAACCTCATTATTGAAACAATGTTTTGAAACAATGGAGAAAAAATTGCATAATGTCTTCTCTGTGAAAATCAAAAGAGAGGAATCCACTGAGATTTACTTTCATAAAATTGTTATTTGCTTGCAATTGACTCTCTCCCAAAGTATGTGTAATTTCACTATCACATTAGTTTTGAGTAATTGAAATTACTTTCAATCATATTTCTTTTAAATTGTATGGACTTTATTTCTTAAAATGTTTAGTTGTATATATTTAAGGCATACATTTGATGATTTGATACACATTTAGAAAATGAAATAATCACAATCAAGCTAATTAATATATCCATTATCTCACATAGTTACAACTTTTTTTATTTAATTTGCTGCAGAGAACACTTAGGATTTACCCTCCTAGCAAATTTCAAGTTAGATCATACAGACTTTAAAAATCAACATAATCTAAAGAGCCCGAGTACAATTCTGTCAGGGAGGAGGCAGGCCAGGCATTTGCTAAAGAGCCAGGATGTACAATCAATGAAAGGGTTAAAAGACTGTAGAAATGTAAGCCGTGCTAATTAGCTTTCACAGCTGACAAATCACAGCAAAGCCTAGGGGAGGGAGGAGCCGCCAGGTCCTGCTATTGTTCCCAAGTCAGAGGTGGGCTCCACAGGGCAAGGCCATCTTCCCAACCAGCCAGTTCACAACATCACAAACCCAAGAGCTCTGCCACTCAGGGCCACACGACAGGCATCTACTAATCCCTAATTCCTTCTTCTCAGGACAGGCAGGAGAGGGCAATGCCCCTCACTTCTTGCTGTGAACTGGCTATATTACTAATCTTCTCCAAGTTTTCGTTTGCTCATCTATAAAAAATGGGGATATCTATAACAACTGATATTTATTATTCACTCAACAAATATTTACTGAGCAGCTGCTCAATATATGTGCCAGGCAGTGTACTAGGCCCTGGTGATACAGCAGTTAGTGAAAGTGATGAAAATCCCTGCTGCCACAAAGCTCAGACTCTCCTGAAATATCACAGAAAGTCAGGTACTGTGCTAAGAGCATTATGTGCATCTTAGGTTATTTATGATACCACCTCTCTCTGTGTTAGGGAGACAGAATGAGGATCTAAAGTGTCTAGAATGTCCTGGGACTTATCAGGTATCCAGCAAGTGGTAGTTAGTACCATTAACAGGTATACTAGCAGGGGTGACTGTTTCTACCACTTTTTCAGAGAAACAAGGCCATATTTTCAAGCAAAGCAACTGGCTATGGAGTGACTGGGATAGCCCAGTGGGAGTGGTGGTGGGTAGCAGGAGGTGGTCCCGGGGGCTGCCTGCTCCCCCAGGACCTGTGGCATTGCACAACATCAGAGAAACCGATCCAGTTTGCTGTGTTTAGGGACCACAACTCTGGGTTTCTCTTCTCTCTTAGTATATTAATGGAGGGACATGAATGAAACCTGTCTCCCGTTGCTACAGTCACAGGTTAAACATAAAGACACCTATTACCTGGTATTAATTCTTGTCAACTTCTGAGGCTTTATATGAGGCCTCAGGATCCCTTGAACATGGTATAACACACACACACTGTTGTGACAGTATAAACCTCATTTATATGGAGGTTGTTAATATCACAGCCTCAACTATCTAGAGTCCAGCAGACAATCAGGAAACAAACAAATGGGGTCAAAAGCTGAGGCAGGTATCATAAAAACCATGGGCTCTTCTCATAGAAAATGCCACACAACCAACTCAAAATATACATATATATATACACATATATATTCTTTTTTTGTTTTAAAGAGACAGGGTCTTGGCCGGGCGCGGTGGCTCACGCCTGTAATCCTAGCTCTGGGAGGCCGAGGCGGGTGGATCGCTCGAGGTCAGGAGTTCGAGACCAGCCTGAGCAAGAGTGAGACCCCGTCTCTACTAAAAATAGAAAGAAATTATCTGGCCAACTAAAAATATATATACAAAAAAAAAAATTAGCCGGGCATGGTGGCTCATGCCTGGAGTCCCAGCTACTCGGGAGGCTGAGGCAGTAGGATCGCTTAAGCCCAGGAGTCTGAGGTTGCTGTGAGCTAGGCTGATGCCACGGCACTCACTCTAGCCCGGGTAACAAAGTGAGACTCTGTCTCAAAAAAAAAAAAAAAAAAAAAAAGAGAGACAGGGTCTTGCTCTGTTGTCCAGGCCAGAGTGCAGTGGCCTGATCCTAGCTCCCTTACACTCCTGCCTGGGCTCAAGCAATCCTCCCATGCCTCAGCCTCCCCTGAGTAGCTAGGACTACAAGTGCATGCCTCCATACTCAGCTGATTTTTTAAAAAATTTTTTTGTAGAGATGTGATCTCACTATATTGCCCAGGCTGGTCTTGAACTCCTGGGCTCAGCAATCCTCCTGTTTTGGCCTCTCAAAGTGCCAGATGGTTCTCTAATGGTGGTCGTGAGCCACCATGCTCAGCCTAGGATCTATATATTCTTACTCTACCTCATTTATCATAAACTTCATGATCTTGCTTCACAACTCATTACAGATTAGAAACAGCAAATAAAAGATAGGGGCACACCAAGGTAAGTACAAGGAATAACTATCAACCTATGAGATTGAGAAAAGACATTAACCACCCTCCTTCAAACAAAAATAAAGTAGAATATTTTTATACTTTAAAAAGCTATTTTAATAACCCCACTTAAAAAACTATGTGAATTATTAAAAAAAGATGACACACACACTCAAAAACCTAATAGGCTAGGGCTATTTAATGTTGGGGTACAGATCCATATGCTGCTAAATGAACCCTGAGGGCATTGCTATCATTACAAAGAAGAAAAACTGATGGATCAAAAAGATTGTAAATGATCAAGGACAATTTAATTATGTTTAATATAGTCTTTCACAGGATAAAACTTTAAAAAATGTTTTTAATCCCCAGTAGTCAACTTTTTTTTCTTTTTTGGGGTCTGCCACTAAATGGGGTAAAATATCCAGTTATTAGAAAACTTTATCAATGTGGGTCCTGGATAATGCCACATGAATGGGGGCATTATTGCAGGTTCATTCTTTCCTGGACATTTTGTCATGTAAATCTCACAACGTGCATGTGAGATGATCAAGGCAGAGGCCCCACCTCAAACCTGAGGGGAGAGAGGCCAGAGAAGGCATATGCCTCGCCCAAGGCCACATGTCTTGGAAGTGATGGGATCACTCAGAGAGCCAGGCCTTGGACTGGACGCATCAGAGCCCGGCAGCCCTTCGGGGCCCAGACCTGCTTCACTCTTGGTCTGACCTCCCAGGGAAACCCCTGCTGCTGCAAGTCAAAGCCTCATAAAGCCACCAGGTGTGAGGCACAAGGCAGTACCAGGGGATACAAAATCAAGAAGATACATAACCTCTCCCCTCAAAGACTTTATCAGCTACATTCCAGATTCTAGAAAGTGGGAGGGTGGAAAGGGGAAAGACAGGAAAGTTTATCAGTAACTACAAGGTAGAACCTGGTAAGTGCCTTGAGAGAGACAGAAACAAACTGGTAGGGGCTTCGGATGAATTAGCAAATCCTACTTGGCCAGTGGGGAGGAAAATAGGAACAGTTTTGTGACTCTTGACTTCTCTAAGATGTTCACAGGGATAGGTTAAAGGTTTCCAAAATGGACTTATGATATAGTAAACCAGCCTCATGTCAGACTAAAAAGGGCTCTTTAAAAGACTAAACATGATTATTAACTCCAAGGTTCTTCGTAATCCAATAATGTCTATCTAGTTGACCCCCTCTTTCCCTAACAAAAAAATCCAAAAATCCAGACACCACTCAGCAGTTGAGTGGTGATCAAAACCATTGGAGCAGCTTTAAGTCCCACTTTGGTCTTTATTTTCCTTCATGCAAGGGCACAAGGACGCTGGGCCCTTGGATTTAAATAGCAGTAAATGCCACATCTTTCAAAGAGATGGTTCTCTAATGGAGGCAGGTGACTGCTATTTTCCATCAATGCTCATGAATATTGATGTGGTGGAAAAGCCCCTTAGGGCACAACTCAGAACCAAAATGTTGACAAACATCCTCTATTGTGAAGAATTGAGCATCAGTGGACCCACTGTGCTCAGTAACTGGAATTCTTAAATACCATTTTTCTCCTCCAAGGGAGCTTGTATTATGTTAAAATTTATAAATTTTATGTATTGTATTATGTTAAAATTTATAAATCTTCACAAATATACAATATAATTAAATCTCACAAGGTAACAAGCTTCCAAGTTGTGCATACCCTGGTTGGTACCTCATTTGAATAATAATTGCTGTCTTTCATTTTACAAGCATTCCTATATCTTATATGCCTCAAAGGGCAGTTTTCAGCAATGGGAAAATTACATGACTGACTAAAAGCACACATGACATTTAAACTAAATTAATAGGATGACTAGTCAAGTTTGATGTTTTTTGTCATGTGTCACCACCATTTAGTAGAAATTTATCTCATCACTTTTCCTCTCCACATTTCATATGAATTCTTTTTTAGAGATACAATTTGACTTTCTGAAGAGTTTAAGCACCACACAAAAAACAAAATCGATTTCAAACCACAAAAAAACTGCAACAGGAAGTAGAATAAGGAACCTAGCATTGCATAAAATCATCTCCTGCAATCGTAGAGATCAAATGTACAGTTTCCACATGTACACAGGCAGTACCTCAAACAGACCCAAGATGGGAAAACTCAACCCAGCACTTAACAAGGTGAGCTTAACGCTTAAAGAACATTCAACACATTCCATGTTAGTTGAAATGGGTATAGAAATATGGATTCATCAGAAGGTCAATGTACAGGAAAATAACGTTTATAGCATTATGCAAAGAGAAATGACAGACTAACAAAGAAACATATTTTCATGAAGAAAGACATATGCATGAAATGTTTTCTTCTAAATAAAGTATTCGGCTTATTGTAGCTTAGTAGTCGTTTACTGTAGAGAATGTAGGAAGAGGAAAAGCAATTTTAACAAGCAGGTTTTAAAACCTAAAACCACCATTTGAGGTTGTACTCCAAGACTGATCCAAGAAGCCCTCCCTACAGATGAAAATGGATTCAAACCACCACCACACAAGAGGGCTTCTAGTAAACCCATTCTCCAGTCTAACAACCTTCCTTAGAAAATCATTACTAGGAAGTCATTATTTATCAAAACCTGTTCTGGGTATGTAGCGGGTAGAGGAGAGCATACAGCCAGATAAAATGGGTTCACTGTGTCCCTGGCTCCATAAGTCTTTGACATACACAATCTCAGTCAACACTTATCACAATCTTATAAGGAGGATATCACTTTTCCCATTAAGCAGATGAAGAAACTGAGGCTCAAAGTACTTAAGATAACATGCCCATATGGCTAAGAAGTGGCAAGAGACAGTACTTGAATCCAGGTCTGACTTCAAAGATTGCTCTTATACAATTTTGACACAGTAATGGCGGCGGTGGTGGTGTTTGGAGGGGGATGGAGAATGAGATTCAGTTTTGCATATTTGGAGTTTGAGGAAACTGTGAAGATATGCATTCAAATGCAGGGAATGGGAAGTCTGGGATCCCATCCTGGCACTGTCTCAAATGAGTTGTCTGACCTTGGACAAGCCTTTCCAGGTTCTATGTTTCCCTGACATACCGATAAACTCTGAAGTCTGAAATCTGTGATGGATGCTGTAGAACTTTAAGTCTCTGCATCCAGACAGAAAGCGACTCATAAAAGTATCAGTGGAATATTGGTGAAATCTAATGAGGTTTCTGACTGCATCTTCTCTGGCAAAGGAGATGGGTATTATGAAATAAAGTAGGTAGAAGACAATAGCTGTTTAGCACTTGTTCCTACTTGCTGTTCAGAGTTTAAGGCCAATAGCTCTCCCCTCTGCCCAAGGGGCACACTAAATACCTTGTAAGAGACTCAAGGATTTACAGGGTACAAAACCAAACCTAATTTTGCAATGAGTTTGATGAGAAAGTATTAATACAGAATAGAAGCAAGTCTAACTGCCTCCTAATATGAAGATCTTCTTATCTACAAATGGGGAAACACAGACCCTTAGGATTTCAAATCAACCCCAAATGAGATTCCTGCGAAGGAAAGGAATGGTGGTTTACCCTGAGTCACAAGACCAACATGGGAATAAAAAAAAATTAACCTTCATCATTTCAGGTTAAACTATGATGGTTAAACACTAAGATAAAGCAAATGTTCAGACATTGGAGACATGCAATGAGGAATGATTTCACCATCCCTTCCAATAGGTACAAAGGCCTCAGATCAACAATATGAAACAGAAGCATGGTCATGGGGGTAGTTATAAATAAATAGTGCCTATTATGGGGTAGGCACTATTTGATGATTGAGCACAATTTTGCACACAAAGAACAAATCCAAATAATCACCAACAGAAAGAACTTCTTTATTTACAGTTTACTCTTCAAATGATTAAAATGTGTATAAGAGAAAGAAACCTTTAAAAGCTTTTAATGAATTGAAAACAAATAAGCAAACCTACCATATGAAATTAATCATGACATATATTAAAAAACCCCAAGCACTTTAAAATGAAAGGTGGGAAACCTGAGCCAAAGTATCTATTTGTACGGCTATAAAATTTTAATACTAATTAGCTGGGTGCTAAGGCATGTGCCTGTATTCTCAGCTACTTGAGAGGCTGAGACAGGCTGAGATCACTTGAGCCCAGGAGTTTGAGTCCAGCTTGGGCAACACAGTGAGACCCCATCTCCAAAAATTAAAGAAATAAAAATTAATTCTAAAAAGTGCCTTTGACAACCAAAGTCCATATATCTATGGGACTCTCTGGAAGCCAATGGGGAATTCTACTGCCAGGTGGCTCATTCTCATTCTAAAGAATGCCAGGGACATGGAGTATTTCAGCATCCAAATTCATATTAAAGACTATGGCAATAAAACTCTTCAGGACTTTAGAGGTTGTTTTGTCTCAAAGTTGCTATACTGCACAAAGAAAGGAAAATATATTTTGAAAACTGAATATAACTAAAGGTTTCAACAAAACCAAGCCAAATTGTCTCTTTTATGTCCTGATTTCTAATAAAGGAGATACAGAGGCATGTGGAAACACTTCATTTAAAAGACAGAAGGAGGCTGGGCTCAGTGGCTCACGCCTGTAATCCTAGCACTCTGGGAGGCCGAGGTGGGTGGATCGCTCGAGGTCAGGAGTTCGAGACCAGCAAGAGCGAGACCCTGTCTCTACTAAAAATAGAAAGAAATTATATGGACAACTAAAATATATATAGAAAAAAAATTAGCCGGGCATGGTGGCACATGCCTGTAGTCCCAGCTACTCGGGAGGCTGAGGCAGTAGGATCGCTTAAGCCCAGGAGTTTGAGGTTGCTGTGAGCTAGGCTGACACCACGGCACTCACTCTAGCCCGGGCAACAAAGCGAGACTCTGTCTCAAAAAATAAAAATAAAAAATAAAAAGACAGAAGAAACAGAAGTACCTACGATTGGTATCAATTGCTGGGATAAAACTTAGTTCACGGTTCCCTTTCTTAGATTTTTATAGTATCTGCTCTCCGTACCATTCACCAGCCAGGTATATTACCTGACTAGCTTATAAGTTCCTCGGTGTTGGGACCTCACCCAGCTGACAAGCGCTTAACAGATGACAAAGATGGATGGAGCCCTTTTGATAACCTGGTAGGAAACACCCCTTTTCCTTCAAATCAGGGATCTACAAGCTTTAGGCTTTTCAAACATTTGTGTAAGTAACCACAGCACTCAAGGGAATAGGGCTTCAACTTACAAAGCAAGACAGATGAATTGAAATATAATTTTGGGGGAAATGACCTTATAGTAAAATGCATGAAAATGTCAAATTACTTTCCTTAACAACTGTTAAAAGAAACACTAGGCTTTGAAAAAAAAAAAAAAACAACACAAGCTACTGAAGATGAATTATAAAACTAAAACATCTACAGACAATATTAATATTCTTGGTTGAGAGGGACAATGCTTTTTATTTTATTCATTTTTCAAGAAAAAATGATTAATGCAGTCCAATTCCAATACAGGTAACTTGGAAGTTTTATTTAAAAATTATACTGATGAAGATTTAAAAGACAAAAGTAAAGCCACAAACATCCAGGAAGCTGATGGATACTAATGCATCCAAAAACCAATTTAATGGAAAACTGTAATTTACGATAAACATAACTATAAATAAGTTGTACCCATACCATAAGATTAAAGGAATGCCTGACATGCAGAACACATACAATACATATTTGTTGAATTAATGAATAGATGAATATATTCAGATTTGTCATGCTACCCTTTTTTTATTAAACCAAGCTGCTAACCCTTATAAGTTTTTCTATAAATACCTCCTAAAGAGAAAAAAAAGGCATTAAAACCTCATAATTTTATAACTTATGATCCCTACTCAATATACCATGAAAGTGATAGCACTTGGATTGCTTCAGTGAATCCTAAGGAATTTTTTCCTTAACAATTTAAAAGTATAGACTATATAGAGTATCTTAACAGCATATGGCCAAGTTTGTGTGATCATCTGAGAATTCAGTTTCATAAAAAATGCAAATTTCACAGCCGTGCATTAATTCATGCCAACCCTGTTCTCAAGACAATCACCAGGGACCTCCCACACAAAATCAATATGCATACATCTATTTAAATTTTATCACTGGCTCACTAAGTAAATATCACACTATAGATTACTTAGGTATTCATTATTCAGGCAAATAGCAACTGTAAAACCAAGGCTGGTAGTGTCAAGTCATTAACAAATCAATCGATAACTGTTCCCTGTTTTAGTCTACCAAATGAGGGCAAAAATGTGCAACATCTGGAGAGCAAACTGTTAATCTGCCGCCAAGGTGCAATCTGTTTACGGCAGAGGATCCCATATTTACGCTAACTCTAAGAAAACATCTCAAGGAAACCTTAGGTTGTATTATGTCTTCTCAGGCTTCAATAAGCACTAAAACAGATTCATCCTTTGATATTATTCCTTAGACACCAAAAGGCCTGAGATCCCCAGGGACTACACTAGGAGACACCATTGTTTTGTTCTGGTGTCTAAGACTGAAGCAGAACTCAAAAACGTTTGAGTGCATTACATGATGAGGAGCAAATGTTTCAATCTTCAAAACTCCCAGTTCAAGATATTTTAAGCAAGATTTTTAGCATTTTATAGGTACCACATGTATTCACAAGCAGCTAATCCCTTCAAAAGTGGCCAAGAATGGCCCCAGTTTTTGCAAAGAACGCTTGTTTTTTAAGTGTGAGCCCTGTTTAACACCACATTCATGTTGCCAAGCCCTGAGAACATTATCTTTTGTACATTAATTTCAGGATGATCGCTACTCCTGTCTGTCTCAGGTTACAGAAAGCCAATACATGGTACTGTATCTGAGGTCACTTACCCATCTTGTCAGCTAAACGACAGTGAAAATAGAACAAATAAAAGGAAGTTTCCTATGCTGGCATAAAGTTAAGCTTCATGACTGCTTCCTCAATTTACACCATGTGGTAAAAACCACTGTCTACAGTGTCAGCAATGAGAGCAACAGAACTCAAAAAGTATTGTTCATTTTTTTCCTCTCAACCATTCCAACAACCAACAGCAAGAAACTCAACTCAAAGCCATATAAGTGATGCCATTAATTATGAGAATTGAAGGCGATCTCAGGTCATGACAGATCTAATGTCCTTCCCACTATCAACAAGAAAAAGACCCCTTCTCTCCTCTTACTCATGTCTGTGGCTTGATCTATGGGACAAACACGACTATTCGTGGTCACACACAGAAGCTAACATTGGCACACACATATATGCACCCCTGTTGGAAGCAATGAACCTGCACTGTATTTACTTACCCTCCTGTCTTATTTCCCGGGTGGAAGGTTTAATTAATACTTCACCCAGAAACAATCCACACAAGAAATAGCTTTATCGGGAGTAAAAGTCAAAACAGAAATCTGCTCTTCCTGTGAATGGCAGTTTTCTTACTGCGGTTTCCTTCTCTTTAATGGAAACCTCGCCCTCCTCCTTTCTGTCCAAATGATGAATGTGGAATGAATAAAATAATCCACAAAGAACAGGACAAAAGTTGGAAAACATCTTCTCATTACCTCCTTTTCTCTCTTTATCTAAGATGCTCAGTGAACACCTGAATTCCAGAGCACAAATTAAAGCAGGCCCTCATCCCCTGAGCAAACTGTACTGTTATGTCACACCTGCTGCATCCTTCTTTTTATCAGGTTAACAGCCAGAACGCTAGAAAGAAGTTGCAACATGCATGGTCTGCCCCACCTCCAGCACCCCGACAGAAACCGCACCCCACTTCCCCCAGACCGTGTTCTCCCCAGACCTTACCCTGCCCAGGTGGTCCTGAAGTAGCGTCTGTTGCAGCACTGGGGCCACCTCCTCCAGGCTCAACACGTGGCAAAGCTCAGTGAGTTCCTCCTGCCCCAGAGACCCGGTGCCCGTCGTGTCAAAACTGTCAAACAGCTCCTTGAGTCGGGCCTCATGCTGGTCCTGCTCCACCTCATCCATCCCATAGCCCACAGCGCTCACCTGTGCAGGACAGAGACAAGGACAGGTTGTGGCAGCCCCTTAAAGCCTACCGTGGTCACCCCCAGCACCCTCAGCTCCCTAGCACCCCACTGGCCCCTTGAGAATGGTCTATATTTAACACTCTGTTTCTGGCACACCCACGGCAAGACCATGGGTCTCCACCCAGCCCAGCCCTGGCCAGCGGAGCTCCCACACGCACCCACACGGTCGACTACACTGTGGGTGACGTTACCAGAACGAGGGGGTCTCGAAGGCAGGAAGATACCCTCCTCTCCTGCCTGGTCCCCCGGTGGATGGCCAGATTGTCACACTCAAAGCTGACAGTAGTTCTCTATTGGCTCTTCTGGCCCAGGACGTAAAGAAGGTGAAAAGCCACTTCTGACAGCAAGACCATTCAAATGAACTAATCGTTAGTGCCAAAGACGCAGGCAAGTCAGCAAGCTCTAGACCTCCTGTCCAGATGTTGCAGTCTGCCGGTGTGGCCAAGCTGGTCAGTTCTACCTTGTCCAGCCTAGATGCCTCCCACAGTAGTTAGACCAGAAACTACAGCAAGAAGCAGTGGACGAACTCATCTGCTACAAAACCACCTCCTTGTTTACAAGAGACCAAATGCCTTTTACGCAGAGTTCCTCAAAAAGCAACTCAATTAACTCAGTTGGTGCAATTAGATGAAGCGTGACAGGAAGAGTATTCCCTGAAGCTCACTTTAGTCCCAGGGAGTTTTAGATAATGCTTAGTTGCCTAGACAAAGGGGAAAACACTACTCCAACTTTTCAGACGGTGAGGTTTCAAAGAGCCACAGACTGGCTTATATGAATCATACAGCATCTCAGGGAGCCTCCACTGCCTATAGCATCTTATCTCTTTATGCCTGGTTGACCTGTCTCCCATCTCTCTGACCTACCCATACCCCAGGCTTTCCATTTTGCCACATTCCTTAGGATCAGGCAAAACTTGGAGTCATCAATAACTCTGAGTCATTTTTGCTAAAAATATACATCATAAAATTCCAGATACCTTGAACTTTAACAACAAAATCTAGGTTTTTTTTTCCTTGCATGATAATTCATCTTTATTGTGCTGGATCTTCCAATGAAAGCCTGAAGCCTGCACATCTGAACGTACTTTCACCATGACGCAATGGAGGCCAAATGCAACATATACCCTTGAGACCATGACCTCAGCCATCTGGAACAAAGCTCTCAGAACCAGCCCCTTGGCTATAAAAAGCAGCACCTTTCACTAACCAAGCACCTTTAACTAACAAGGCAAGTTAGGGAAAACTCTCTAACTTAGAGATGATATTCCACAAAGCAGAACGCTACAACATGGGAAACATGCAAGCTAAGATGTTGAACACGGCCAGAACTGAAAATAAAAGGCTTTCTAGAACAAATCAGTGCTGCTCTACAGTGTAATCGCCTCCTTTCCGTAGACAGCTGTTCAATATATGACAAGCTAGAACACAGCCACAATCTTCCCAAAGGTTTCAGCAGAACTAAGTGGACTCAGAAGTTCATGTGAACAGCTCTGCCACACAGCTCAATTTTTACCGGGGCACAGTTTTGGTCCAGGCTCCTGGTCTTGGACAGGTCTCCTAATTATCAGTTTTTCTATTACTAAGGTACTGCTTGCTGGCTCTGGCTGTCTTCCCAGGGTTGGTCTGTTGGGTTAACTAATCACTATGTAAATGTTGTCAAAATAAGTCGAAAGTGCTATATAAACATCAAAGCATCAATGAAAAAACACCAAGGTGTTATGCAAAGCCACAAGAGCTAAGAATTTAGACAAGGCTAAGGGTTGGCTAATGAGATTCACTTAGAGCTGACCAGTTAATTGTCAACTAAGATCTGCTGAGAATCCCCAAGGTGCTCTGGGATTTTCAGTGTCGCCACAGCTCTCAGTCTCACTCTGACTTTTATGGTCCCCTGGATTATACTCTGACCAACTTCATAAATGCCAGACTACTCTGCTTTTGCTCAGTTTTGCATATATGTTTAAAAATGCAAAAGCAAAAGCATTCTAAGACTTCCCTTTTTTAAAGATTAGTTGTTGTTTTTTTTTTTTGAGACAGAGTCTCACTTTGTTGCCCGAGCTAGAGTGAGTGCCGTGGCCTACCTCACAGCAACCTCAAACTCCTGGGCTTAAGTGATCCTCCTGCCTCAGCCTCCCGAGTAGCTGGGACTACAGGCATGCGCCACCATGCCCGGCTAATTTTTTCTATATATATTTTTAGTTGTTCAGATAATTTTTATTTCTATTTTTAGTAGAGACAGGGTCTCGCTCAGGCTGGTCTCCAACTCCTGACCTCGAGCGATCCACCGGCCTCAGCCTCCCAGAGTGCTAGGATTACAGGCGTGAGCCACCTCGCCTGGCCTAAAGATTAGTTTTAATGGAAGGGGATTTGCCCATCTAAACCAACAGAAGAGAGCAATAAAACAATGTACTGAGAATTCCTGATCTTATCTGCTGCTTTGAATTTGGTAAACTCTTATGCCTCACCCTTTGAGAGGTCACTGGATTTTCACTAAATCAAATCTCTTTCATTTTATAGCAGTTTTCCTTTTTAAAATTCTCTTTATCTCCCTCCTTCTCCAGACACTGTGCTTAGAAAAACATTCTTTTGACTGTAGGGTGGGGAGGGAGGAAGCCCCAGCCCTGTGGAGCAAATGCTCATACTGAAACATGCAGGAGATGTTACACATGGTGACAAGTTGTCAGTACTCATCTGGCACAGAATGCATTTTTACTGGTTAATATTATTCCCCAAATGTTCATCAGTAATTTCATGTGCAGGAATTTTTTTTCTCCCTACTTGGCAGAAATTTCTTTAAGGGTAAGATCCACCATGCCTTCCTTTTTTTATATATGTATATATATCTTCCCCCAAATGCATAGTACAGTCAGTCTGTTCTTTACATTGGGACTCAGTAAATACCATGGACTTAGTATGTGGACATTTTTGAGAGGAAACTTACCCCAAGTGAGGGCTATAGAAAAGAGCATATGAAAATCATGAAGTGCCTCTTTCTTCCACATACACACTGCTACTTCTCCCATCCTGCCCTTTCTCAAAGGCATCTTCAGTCTCAGAAATAATCAACAGAAGTAGAAAACCAACACCAACTGCCAAACTGCACTGTGTAGAGCTATCTGAAGCTTACTTCAATGGGCTAGGAATTAAGTCAATGGATTCACAAACTTCAGCTGCATGTTTTTGTTATAGGATGAAACTTTGGAAGAGAATGTGTACGAAAACACTTTCTCAGTGCCCTTGATTATAGAATGAGAAAAACAATGCCCATCTGGAAGGCTGGCTCTGAGGGTTAAATGTGACAAGCAAGTGAGATTGGCTAATCCCAGAGAAAGTTAATACAAGAGGGGAATTGAGAAAACCACCAAGAGAATACTTGCAGTTTACAAAGGAGGGGTGAACTGGAGAGGGGGTAGCTTAAACAAGCTGATCAGCCATAGATCTACCTTCAAAGAAGTAAAGCAAGAGAATGCCACAGAACAGCGAGCAAGAATGGGCAGGGAATGTACTATGTACATAAACATCATTACTAAATGACAATGGCAGCAAGTAATATCAGAGCTTCCTTGACCTTTAGAGGCAGACGATAGATAAATTTAATGTCAAATAAAAGCAAAAAGGATGAAGGGTAGCTGGGAATTCAGAAGAAATGATTTTTTTTTTAACTTCTGAGCATTTAACTGAGTCCAGCCTATATTAAACATGTTATGCATATCATCTCATTTAGTGTTCCCAATTATTTGAAGTAGATATTATCATTTTCCCATTTGAGATGTAGAAATTTGGGCGTGGAAAAATTAAGCATTTTTAATATGGGGGTGGAGCCAAGATTTGAACGCTAGTGTGACTCTAAATTATACTGTCTCAATCCTACACATGCACACAGAACAGATGAATGGGACCACTGAGATGCCACCATTGGCAAACCACTTGGCTCCACCTTTATGTGTTAGTCAGCCAAACAGTACTGAGTATCAGAAGCTACGAAAGGAATACTCCATGGACACAAACTTTTCCAAATTGGAATTGGGAGAGGTGGGGTTCCTTTCCCCCTATCTCCCTTGATCCATTTATTGAATAATTATAGCCTACAAGGCACTAGGGATACACAGATAGAATAAACATTCTCATTTTTTCTAAAGCACCTTTGGGAATTAGGGAATGGAAGAAATAATTTTTTATATAAAAATGATCATGAAGGGTCCCATATCTTCAAAAACAGGTGTTGCCCAGGGATTGATAATTGTTAAATTAATTCTCTGAAATAAATACATGTCTAATCTGTGCAATCCAATGCTTTCCAGGGTTAAACCCTAACTGGTACCCACGAGTGGTAGGAATCTTACTCAGAGATTTAAAAAGTTGGGTTTTGAGTCATAAATCCTCCTTCAAACTAGAAAGAACAATTCTAGTTTTATGAAGGCTGCCATAAGCCTGGGCCTCACCATCTCCCTTCCCAAATTGTTAGAAGGCTTTACGACTCCATTGGAATGAAAAGGCCAGTGTGGGCAATATTTTGGAGTTCTAACCAGGGATGGTTAAATAAGGGGCAGATGCACAGAGCCATTAATCAAAACATTTACCACCCAGTAACCACCCATAATGAGAATTACTCGGAGCATTTTCCTTCCAAATTACTCAAAACAAGGCTGCCAAAATGCTGCAGACCCTGATAGAGATGTCCATTACCCCAGCTGATAAAATCACAGTGCCAAATGAGACTGTAAAAGAAATGATGGAGGTGCGGCTGGAATAATGAAAAGGATATGTGAATTTATGTACTTTCCAGTGCCCAACCAAGGAACAGAAAGGAACTTGTAAGAATGGCACCCCAGCCAAAGGGGATGTCTGTTCTGGCTTGGAGGGAGTGAAAAGGGGACAAAGTCTGGCAAATGAAAACCAAATAACAAATAAACACAATGCCAGAGCCTCTAGCCCAGGCCTTTTATTTCTCTTCCAGATGGTCCAGCAGCTGAACAGCTCCTCAGAATGTCTGATGCCCCTCTCACCACACTGCTTTCCTCGAGAGGGCATTGTAATAGATACTTTCAGACCTGTGTTCAGACATAGCTGCTGGGGGTTCACAGACCAGGCAGTGACCACCAACTGACTCATTTAGTTACTCTGGAGCCGAAGGGATGAAGACCAACAAACCCTGCTTTGGCAAAGCTTTCCATTCAATGCCTTTAGCTTTCCACATCTGGCAACTCAGAGCCTAATAATGTCAATGATCAAGTGAAAGTGTTTCTTTTTCTTTTCTGCAAATACTTTAATCTGCTGCAAAAATTTCCAGGCTTACCATTTTGGACTAATTTCAGTACAAAAAGAAAGAGTGACAAGAATAAATTCAAGTTTAGCAAAAGCTCAACAGAAAAAGCAGTTGCTGCCATTTAGGAGTTTATATGAAGAATACTCCTGCCAAAAACCATCACTGCTCAGCAGCAAACTGATTATTGTCAGATACCTCCTCTCTGCTCAGATAGCACCTCACTCTGGCTGCATACCAAAAGCACAACAGTATCGCTGTAAATAAAACTGTGGATCAAAAATATAACATAAAATCTTAGATGCCATTGCACAGGAAAAAAAGTCATATTAAATAAATTTGAAAGAAAATATCAACCTTTGCTGACTACACTATAAAATTTAATTTACCTAAGGGTAACCTACTAATATTTATTCTAAAATGTAAACAAGCTTTAGTATTTTACTATCCTGGGATACAGCAAACCCAAGCTTTTGTTACACCTAATAACAGGTGGATTACCCAATCAAGTAGTTAACTCAGGGTAGCTGGAGGGGGGAAAAACCCATTAGTCTAGCACAATGCACATTCAATAGCCTGTAATCAATTACTAAGTAAAATTATAGAAGCAGAAAACAGAGCTGCATGTTTGTTACTTTGTCTTAAAAGAGAAAGCTTGTAACAATGTTACTTTTTCTTAAAAGAGAAAGCTTACAACAGCTTTCACTTTTTGAGCCATATTTACTCAAATTAATTTAGGATGCCTGAAGATATGAACACAGTTCCCTGGGGTATAAGTAAAGAGCTGCTCTTCTCATATCTATAAACAATATTGTCTCAACTTTTTTTTAAGCAAGCATTAGGGTATTGATGCTTTGTAATTTTTCAATCCAAAAGCTTCAATAAATGGTTAATTGCTGATATAAATTGCAGTAGTGTCCTAATCCCATAATCTTTTCAAAATTCTATTTTATTTGTAAATAGGATAAAAATATCTTTTTGCAAGCTTCACTAAGTCTCTCCATAAGCCCCTCCCCAACAGATGCAAGTTGAATAGCCAGAATTCAAACCATGTTATTTATTGGCTTACAAATGAATTGGCATCTATAAAAATAAACCTCCTGAAAAGGCTTTCTGCTGTTTCAATCCCTCTAAAATGCTCTGGCTAAACTTGCCAACCCTTTATCAACGTAAAACTGACACAATGTATTTTCATTATCAACATAAAATGGAAGCATCAAGACTGGGGAAATGTTAGTTTAGAAAGTCATTTGCAGTGACATTTAAAACAATTTATTTGAACATTTGACTCAAGATAAGAATACTGCCTATTAAATTAAAACTGGCTGTTCAGAATTCATTGGAGCCCTATTCTTCCTCTCTGTGACAGTTAACATCTTTTGATATTAAGGGTCATTACATATCTAAAATGAAAAAGGAATAAGAAAAAAGAAACCCACACCATTCTGAGCAAGTGCCTATTAAAATGACTGATCCTTGACATTTTAATGCAAAAATTGTGCTATGATGGCTTCCTCTCTGTTGCCCCCTGTAAAGCCTTTCCCTATGTTGGCAATATCCTTGCTGAAGTCCAAACCCTTTGCAACGTTCGTAAGTCCTGCCCTTTATCTACACTGTGGGTCAAAATGCTTCCCTCTAAAGACTCAGGAGAGATCAGGTGAAAGTAAACAAATCTGCAAACTCCTTGGCAGTTCACATCACCTCCCTGAAGACACTGTCGACAGCTGGAGACCACAACACACAAACTCATTTTTTTCCAGCCAGCCTGTGATGTTACTCTTACACCACACTCTGGGAATTTTCACAGCTCCCTTCAACTCCAGAGCAAGATCTACCAATATTGCAGGTCAGCCACCTACATAATATGCTCATGTCCAGAGAAGACTCAAGGAAAAAGTAAGCTCCCGGAACAAATACATTTCCTTGTAGATTGCCAAGCCCTGGGAAGCATGTCAGCTGATATAAATCTGTGTTGCGGTATGTAAGGGACCTAGTTGAGAGGCCACTGATGGTCCCAGCTCAGCTCATGTGCCATGATGGACTTTATCAGGATTCTTATCCTCCAAAGCTACCACGGCTGTCACAAAAGACACCTATGAAATCTGTTTCGATTTCATAAATTCAGGAGTTGAGTTGCATGGCAAGCTCATCTCAGGAATCCCTCAACACCGGGAGAGGATCGGTCCCAGACAAGTGAAGAAAGCAGATCTCATAATATTCTAGGTGTCTAGAAACATGATATATGGTAGGACAGTCTTTCCAGCTCCCATTTTATTTGTACCTTAACCCTGGGTTGTCAGGGCTGGGGCTAGGAAAAACACCTCTTCCTGTCTATTTCTCCTGTAATTTCACAGAAAAAGCTTTACGCGGGGATTGTTTCCATCAACGGTGTCCTTTTGTCAGGGAGCAGTTTGGCAACTTTAGAAGCCCAGCCCCTGGAACCTTCCTTCCCCGACCCTCCACACCTCCATTCCGGTGGTCTGGAGATCAGGGCTTTTAGGCAATAGCCGACTGTCATTTTGCTCTTCCCTCATGCTCAGTAGTCGCACCGGGAAAGTCCGTCCACACGCGCTGATCCCACACACTTTACGGGCTTCAAACAGCTCTTGCTGCTCAGCCCACGCTAACACCTCGGGTTCCCCACGCAGCTTTCTCTTCCGCTGATCAATCACAAGGCTGTCTGGGTGGCACAAGCCAGCAGAACAACCACCTTTTCTGCTCGCTCTGCGACTCAAGTTCGCTCCTGGACCAACACACAGTAGCAGCTTTCAGCTCGGGGCCGCCGGCCGGGGCCCCCGAGTGGCGGAGGTGCCGGAGCCCGCGGCGCCGCGGGGCGGGGAGGCGGAGGTGCGGCCGGAGGGCGGGCGCGCCGCCCAGGTCCCTGCAACCTGCGACGCGTCCCCGACCGCCTGCCCATCGCCACCACCAGAAACCTCAGACACCCCATTGTGTCACCAGGCAGCAGCTCCCCGGGCCCCCGCCGCCCTCGCCTACCTTCTGTCGGCCTCTCGGAGCGCCAGCACAGCCGGCCGCCCGCCTCCGGTGCTCTGCGAAGCGAAGGAGGACGCTTTGTTAGGGCTGGAGAAGCGGGACAATACTTCGCAGCCGGCGCCGCGGTTCCGGGCGGGCGTCCTTCAAAAGGACGCGAATGGGGACCCGCGCGAGCGTCATTTCCATATGTAAGGGGCCAGCTCTTACAAAAGCGCAGCTCTCGGGGCCGCGGGCTGCAGCGCGCATCCTCCGCGCCCCCGGGGCCCGCCCCGCCTCGCCTCCCCGCCTCCACACCGCCCCCTCCCCGCCTCGTCCCCGGGAGCGGCCCGGCCCGCACTGGCCGCCGAGCCACCGCTTCCTCCCTGCCCGCGGGGATTGCACTCGCCCCGGCCCCGGCCCGGAAGGGGAAGCCCCGGCGCGTCCCGGTGCCTGGTCCTCCCCGGCCACCCCCAGGCCGCGGGTCGGGGGCCCCGCGCTTGGGCTCACTTACCGCGTCCCGGGGCTCAGGCGCCCGCCGCCGTCGCGGGAACCATGGCCGCTGGCGCACTCCCCGGCTCGGCGGCGGCGGCGGCGGGACGGCCGCGCCCAGCGCGCTCGGCTCCCGGCTCGGCCGCGGCCACCCGGAGCTTTGGACGCCGGGGAGGAAGCGCCGGGCCCGCGCGGGGAGGAGGAGTCAGGGCGACGCCGGCCCGGGCGCGGCTCCTCCTCTGCGGCCCGCGCGGCTCCGGTAGCGGAGGGAGGAGCGGGAGGCGCCGCCTGGGCCCTAGCGGATGCGCTCTCCCCGCCGAGCCCCTGCGCGGAGACTTGAACTTGGAAACGCAAGGGTTCGGGGTGTGGGCGTGGGAGATCTGCGCCCCGAGGTCGCTGCCGGGCGGGGGCTGGCGCGTCCACCCCTCGGCCCCCTGCCTGTCCGCCTCCCTTCCCTTGCAAATGCGACCGCACGAACCCCGCACCCGGGATCTCTCGTCCGCAAGGTCCCCGCGCAGAGGAGAGGCCCCCGCCTCCAGCCTGCGGGACCTTAAGATGGGGATTCAGGTGCCTCTTTTGCTCCCAGGCGGCCCCGGGGTTCCCAGCCGTCGGGTGCCCATTGGCGGTCATTGGAGGGGGAGTCCTGTAGGCGGGAGGGCTCTAGACTTGACTCTGAACCCTCTGGAGCTGGTGCGACCCTTCTACCAGGTCTAGACTGGCTTCCGCACCTGCCCACCACGTCTTCATAGGCTCCTGCCCCCTGCGCAGCCTTCCGAGGGTACAACCAACCCTCGGTCACAAGCCACACTGGACGGAAACTCCTTGGAGTTGGTGGTTCTTGGGCCAACGGTTGCTCGGTGTTTACTGCCTCCCCCTACCCTTACTCCACAGCTCCCCAAAGTCTCCGCTTTCTTACTCGCCATCCCTATACTTGTGATCTCAATGCAGTTAAACAGGATCCCAAGTCCAGGCCTAGAGGCGATGGTTGCCCCTGAAGAAGCATCCGCCTGATGTATTACAACTCACAAGTCTGGTTATTTTAGAAAGAAACTGGAGATAGGTCCCCTGCTACTGAGAGAACAACCAGTAGACAAGAAGGAAACTAGCATTCATTGAGAATCCAGTGTGCTGGAAATGACAGAAATTATCTTCCCTAATCCTCACACCACCCTTAGGAGGCAGATCTATACCCGTTTGCAAATGAGGAAACAATCTCCCAGAAGTCAAAGGCCTTGCTCAGGATCACACGTCATGGACTGGTCAGAGCTGAGATTCAAAAGCAGAACATGCATGTGGCAAAATTGCGTATAACTAAATACACCCAATCGAGAGTATGTAAAACTGGTGAAATTCGAATAAGGCTTTGGACTTCATTAATGTCAGTTTCCTGGTTGTGATGTAGCACTGCAGTTATGCAAAATGTTACCATTGAGAAAAAATTGGTGAAGTGTCTATAGGGGATCTCTCTATTATTTCTTACAATTTCGTGTGAATATACAATTATCTAAAAAAAAATTAAAAAATTTAAAGCAAACCAGTCTTATTTTAAAACCCAAGCTCTGTTCCTTCAACACAGTGTGCCTGGAGAATAGGAAAGAGGAGAGCCTCGTGCCCCTCTCACCTTTTTTTTAACACTCTTGGATAAGTACACACACGCTCATATACTGTACATACGGTTGTCAGTCCAGTAATAATTATACAACACACACACACACACACACACAGAATCATTAAGAGGATGGCTAACCTGTTACCAGAATACTTACATAGGTGTCATCTTATAGATAAAAGAATAATGTTCACTGGACACTAAAACAGCCAACTGTCTTGGAAGGTAAAAATGAAGAGGTGTCTTCCTTGTTTCATCTAATCTCTGCCATGGGAGCCTCAATCTACTGGTTATTTCTCCAAGCGTCCCTTTTTAACCTGCAAGAATCCTTAAGGGTGAGATTGCTCATTAGCTTTAAAGCAGTGATTTTTGGAAGCCAGGGGATATTTACAGGTGGCATTCACTCCTTGTGGAGGAAGATCGGAATTGCTGGGGGTTGTGTAATTTGAAAAACACAAGACATGCTTTCTTGAGAGGAGTGAATGGGGTGGAGTTAGTGTGGGGACTGGGAACTGGGATCACTTCCAGCCTCGCTGCGAAGGAGGGAAAAGCGTGGAGCATGGTGACTGCGTGGCATGGGCTAGCGAGAACAAGCCTACCACAAAAGATCATTTCTTCAACACAGTGTGCCTGTAATTGGGCAAATGGTTAGTCTTAGTCCTGACTAGAGTCACTGGAAAAAAGCAGGGACTTCTCTTAGGAACTATCACTTGACCTTTTCTCTATTAAACAAAAAATAAGAGCAGATATAGCAGCCAACCTCCAATTCTGTAATGCAGACGATATAAGGAAAAACGAAAAGAAATGTAAATGTTTACCCAGAGTCAATACTCTTTGCAAACCAGATTTCATTCTTATCTGTTACAGTTTATCTGTCTCTGATTTTAACTCACTTTACAAAGAACTTTGTTTAAGGGCCCAGGATCCTTGAAGTATTTGTATGTGACATTTTCTGCTACATTTCACAGTACTGAACTGGCTTTCTTAGATGGTTACAAGCTCTAAAAAGTTAACTGAAGAAAAATCCAGGGAAGGGAAGAGAAAGTTAACCTTTGTTTCTTCCTGAAGTAATTTGCTGAAGACAACAAAATAAAAGAGAGAGAGAGAGAATATGAATTATGAATTCAGCCTTTGTAAATTTCCTGGAATCTGAAGAGTTACCTTTTTTTTTTTTTTTTTTTTTTTTGCTGTTCAAGGAAAGCCTACAGCTCTAACCAGAATCAATCGACCCTGTCCCAAGTCACAGTTGAGTATAAGTTATTTCCTATTCACAGAATAGCCAAATAGCCTGTCACTCATGTAGCAACTCCTAGCTCCTTCTAAACTTCTTTGGTAGACATCTTTCCTATTTGTCTGACCATCTGAACTCACCAGAATAGTTTCTAGGCAAGTTGTAGAACCTGTAAGGCCAAATGGTTAAAGCAGTTACAGTCTGCCCAGGGACTGTCTGGGTGAAAGAAAGGACATCACACTCTCCCCGAGGCCCTAAGAAAGATTAATGGTGAAAGGACGAATGGGGAAATTTGTGTTCCAGACATGCAAGTCAAGGGCTAAGAGTTTCAGCAGCAAAATGTTGGTGGTTAAGAACCCAGGAAGAAAGGAGAAAAAGCACAGAAAAGGGAGAGGAAAGGGACAGAAGGCAAACACATTTACACTATTGCCCCTGGAGGACCCTCATTAGAAGTTAGGATTCTCTCTTAATATTTCCTCATGAAGTATGTGAAAGAAGAGGAAAATGGGATTTAGCACAATTTATTTTTTTTAAGTAAGCATTGAGTGCCTACTCTGTTCCTAGTACTATTCTGAAAGTCATGAGATGTTCAGGGGAACCTGCAGCCTCAAGGCCACATGTGGCCCTCCAGATCCCCAAGGGCAGCCACTCGACCGAATCTAAACTTCACAAAACAAATCCTTTTAATACAAAATTTGGATTCAATCAAAAGTCTGCACTCAAGGATCCAAAAGGCCACAGGTGGCCCCCAACGCCAGGTTCCCAGCCCTGATTGAGGAATGTATCATTCTCCCTTGGGGAAGCAAAACTATGCACACATGAGAGAGTAAGGAATGATGTTAGGTGGCAGTGGATTCTAATCAGGTCCTCCAGTTGGGGGACGTACACATACTGTAGTATGGCCGCGACGAGAGCAATGGTTTCCCCAAAATGTGGCTTCCAGCAGGTCATTCTGACCTTTACCTTTTTTGCATTGGGTTCTAGATATTTTTCCTGACATTCAAGGCCCTACCTGATCAATGCAAATGTATGTGTCCTCAATATCCACAGGCACCCTACCCTCCCTCTACTCTGCACACCTGAACTTCTGGGTCTTTCCTCTGCGGCTCTTTCTGTTTGATCGTCAGTCCTGAGGCATGTTGGATGCCCAGTCTCTGTCCACTGCTCATCATTTGGTCCAGCACTTACGGCACAGCAGGAAGTGGTTATTGCACATGTGTCTTTCGGATCTCGTGGGCTGAGCATTTAGGTACTTTCCAAATATTCGGTGCTCATATGGAGAAGGGATGGTGCATGTGTGTGCATGGGGTAGGGGTGGGGCTGATCCTCACTTTTGGAACTATCCCTTTTCACGCAGCTGAATTCTGGAAATGTTCCACTGTTTTAAGGAATATAAATGCCAAAAGACTGCCATTGCAGCTTCATTCAAAGGAGAAGGAAATGAAATTTTAGTTTAAGAAACATTGGTGTTCCTTCCCCTCACACACTCTTAAACACTTAACCAAAATGACATGAAATCTTTACTTTTTAAAAAAGACCTTTGAATGGAAAATGATGTAACATTTGTTTCCCAAGCAAGTCTACTTTGCATTTTCTAGAATTTGATGTACACAAAAAAGAAATGGGAACCCAGAAACATATATTTTAAAACAGTTCTGTCCAGTAGAAATACAATGTGAGCCACATGTCTCATTCAAAATTTTCTAGTAGCTACATTTTTAAAGTGAAAACAAACACATAAAATTAATTTTTAGATTTTATTTAACCCAATATACTCCAAAATGTTATCATTTCAACATGAAATCAATATAAAAAATATTAGTTCCATATTTTACGTTTGTTTTCATACTAAGTCTCTGAAACCTGGTGTGTACTTGTAGCACATCTCAATTCAGACCAGCCACAGGGGGCCAATGGCTGCCATATAAGCACAGTGTTAGAACAAGAAGAGGATTCTGAATTCTTCCAACCAATTCCATTGCTGTTAAAAGGAACCCGGGTTTGCTATCACACCCCCAGGCCTGGGCTGGTCTCCACCGGCGCTCACCTCCCGAGAGGGTTCATGGCTGACACAAACAGCTGCTATGGAATGAAGCACGGTGTTGAAAACCATTTTTTAAAAAATCACCATCCTCTAAGCCCTTTGGCCCCTCAAGTGTATTTTTAAAAATAAAATTTCAGAAGAAAACGGGCCAGTACATACTATTTTAATACTTAGAAATGACTACCCAACACACCACTCATTAAAGCGCTCCCCGCCTGTTTTCCACTCAGCGTGTCAGTGACCGCGGGGGTACCGGGCAGAGAGAGGGCTGGAGGCCACGAAGGCAGTGGCTGCTGGGCCTTGCCTGCCCTCCAGGGCCGCATGCCAGGGGTCCTTCTCCATCTTCCACCCTCCAGCCCACCAGCACCAGCTCCTGCCAGCATCCGCAGGACCCATGCTGTTTTCCATGATTAATCTCAAAGGTCTTGAAATAACTGAATGACCTTTCTTCTTCCACTCTGCGCATTGTGTAGTGCCTTATATTCTGAATCCAGCCAAAGCCAAAATGCAGGAAAAATGACCATTTCAAAAACAGAAAATGAGAGCAACAGGAAGAGAGCATTGCTTCCAGTAATGAGGACATTAGGGAGTGAGCTGAATAATGAGAGCATTGTTGCACCTGGACTGATGAGACAGCAATTAGCTATGGCATACAAAAAGCAACATAAAGATTGTTTGATTTGCATTTTATTTTTAGTTGTGAGCAAATAAGTATGATTCTCTAAGGATATAGTTTAGACCTCATTGCACCAAAATACTATAGTCAAAGTGGTGATAAATGTTATGGCAGTGGGCTCTGTGAGTCATATTTCAGTCTACATAAAATGTCTTAGAGGCTGAAGTATTGGGGCTAATGCTGCCATACCCAGATGCCATACTCAGACTTTAATAAAAATGTATTTTGTCTGATTCTTGATCATGGAACTTCTCCCACATTGTGCAGCCTATCTCTGGGTCCCTCAAAGTGCAAATGAGAGAGAAGGAAACAAGATCAGCAGAGAGGAAAGTAGTACCTATTTATGTGTATCTGGTCATAGGTCAAAATCAAGAACAGGCCAGAGAGAGAGAGTGTGTTTAAAGACAGGTAGGTAGGTGTGCTGGATAGCTTCTGACTGTCCCTTCAGATCCTTTCTCGGCTCTTCTCCACCTGCTCCATGCCCTAAGAGGCCACCTAGATGCACTACACTAATAGGCTCCCTCAAGCCTTGGTGTCACATTAGAATCAGCTGATGGGGTCACTGGACAAAAAGACTGGAGAGGAGGTAGAGCATGAGGTTGAGGTGTTTATTTACTCAGCTTGCTCCCTGTAGGGTCTCTGCAGGCTGCTACAACCTTTAAGACCACAGCTTCTGTCACACAGCCCTCTCTACACAACTCAGTCACCAGGTCTCCAAGTCATGCCCTCCTCTGGCCAATGAGGCTTAGGGTTGGCCATGGCACCCCCTGTTACCAGCTTCCAGACAGGCACCATCCTTGTTCCTCTGCACCCAGTCCCTTTCTTCTTATTATAAAGAGTCCCTTTATTATTAACTATTCTTCAAATGCCTACTTTGAGTTTGTCCACTATTTTCTCCTGAGACCTTGATTGATAAGTAGGTATGCATATATTCCTTGCTCTAGAAAAAATTTCTCTTTTCTCTATTAGCATGATACTCCTTGAATTTTTCTATGGCCCAGAATCTCTTAGGTCATTTTGAGAAGCCACCCCTGAGATGAGGATTTGGATACAAGAGCTGAATTAAAGATATGTTACAGGAAAACCCTGTAAGGGTGGATGTTGGTCGGGAGGAGCAAGACAGAGAAAGGAGGGAAGACGCCAAGCAAAGGTGTGATTTGGGGCAAAGTCCCGGCCTCAGCCTAATGCTGAGTGGAGCTCTGGTGCATAAATTACACTTGAGAATTTGCTCTGACTTGAGTGAGAGGACCTTGTCTTTCAATCTCCTCACTTACTGGTGTAAGTCATTGGCCGTTGGCACCTCAGGATAACAGTAAACTCCCAGGCACTTCCAATTCTCCATGCAAATGGTGA
Organism: Lemur catta; assembly: GCF_020740605.2. Taxonomy (NCBI): domain Eukaryota; kingdom Metazoa; phylum Chordata; class Mammalia; order Primates; family Lemuridae; genus Lemur; species Lemur catta. The sequence goes on along the minus strand of NC_059128.1, from coordinate 44,363,079 downwards.
AACTCCTGTAGTCCAAGGGAAATCTTCTGAAGATAATTGCAGGAGCTAATTGTTACAAAAACAAAGCACATTGAAGCTGGGGCATGGGTGACCAGAACCAGTCAAAGGGATCCAAGGGCATCTGAGCAGAGCACCATCAATTTATGCTTCACATGTATCTCTTGCAATCTGGAGGTATTTAGGGAGGGGAGACACACTGATTATAAATTGGCTTAATGGTGGAGTTATTCATAGAAGGGAGAGGGTTATTTTTGATGCTAAGGGGGGACATTCTTTGAAAAAGCATAGCACATTAGTCAAATAGTATTTGCTTTCAATGGACTCAGTTAATATACTTTAAAATTAGTAAGAGTCAAATTAAGGTTTATAGTCTTCTTAAAAAGCAAAGGCATCTGTGTGGAAATCTTAGCTACCAGATGCGGGTAGTAGTTCTATGGTAAGTGTGCATGTGGTCGGTGGTGGTGCAGTGGGGCGGTATATCAGCACTTGCCATTTTCCTCTGAAGCTTCTAACACTTGGAAATTTGTCATAGAAGCTTTTCTCATCTGCAGTTCAAACACTTTTCAGCAGGAATTTAGCTGAAGTTGAAATCACCATCTGGTATCTCATACTGAACCAGGCTCTTTGTGTGCCAAGAATGTCTTCTTTTGGCAATGACGTTGACTGTGATCTTTCAAAAATGTTTCTGGGGTTGGCATTCTTGACTGAACAGAGCAAGCAGCCTGTCTTGGAATTGAGGAAGAGATGTGCTGAGCAAGTTGTTGCCCGAGGAAGAAAAGTGCAAGGTAAAAAGTTGAAGTTTTGAGGTTTTGAAACTCCAGAAGTCATGTCTTTTATTACTGAGCTAAAAACCAGCTATGAAAAAAAAAATCAGCAAAACAATTAGTAGCAGCAAAATGTTGTATAAGGAGTATTCAGTTTGAATCAATAACTGCTATTTAAGTACTCACGAGGTGCAAAGTGATAGCCTGCTTGCTGTAGGGACCACAAGGATGCCTAAGAAGTGGCCATTGCCCACAAGCAGTTCACCATGCACTGGCTGGGGGGAGGGGATAACTGTTCATGATTAGGAGGACACGAGGCAGACTATACTAGGAGCATAGCTGACATTGTCTCCCTCCTCCCAGATGCTCTGGGATCCCGTTTACCATTTGGGTATCTCCTCCATCAGCTCAGATGTGCTTTTGCTGCCGTTGGCCTGCAACTATGACTATCCTTTGGTGGCTGCCCTTGGGTGACTGTGCACAGATGCACAGGCAGAAAGTGCTTGGCAGCTTAATCCCTAGCTCGTGACCACTCAGTGTGGGAGAAAGCAAGCCCAGCTCCCTTGCCTTACAGAAGGACGTAAATTAATGTCTGGAGTTTCCCTGTGCAATTGAGCTAAGCTACTCCCGTGGGACTTTGACCAAATTCTCACCCTTGCTTCGTCTCTTTCCCTTCCCTGTCTTACTTCCCTCATTCATTTACTTGTCTCTTCTGGGAGCATTTCCTTAACAAAACCCTTCTCTACAAATCCTCCTCTCAGGGTCTGCTTCTGGGAAGCTGACAAGGGGCATAATATGAACATGAACAAAGCGCTATGGGAGCACAGAAAGGAGTGACGAATTCTGCCTGGAGATCAAAGAAGATTCCATAAAAGGCAATGGCATTTGAGAGAGGCCTTGAAAGATAATTTGGATTTTGCCAGACAGATGGAGTTGAGAAATATCATGATAAGTCTGGGGAAAATCCATGTAGGAAGGAAGAATGAAGGTAATGGTGGGGAGTGGTAGGGCATGAGGCTGCCGAAGTGGGTTGGGACTAACCAAAGAAGAGTCTTGAATATCTTTAAAGAGTTTGAACTTTTAAAAAATTGGCAATAGTGAGCCACTGTAGGTTTTTGAGCAGGGGAGAAATATGATAAATCTCTCTTTCAGGAAAATAATTGAATGAAAATATAAAAGATGGGTTAGAAAGATAAGAAATAAAGAGAAGAAGCCAGATTGAGAGTCATTGCAATATTCCAGGAGGGGATGATGAGGGACTGACTTAAGGTCCTTGACATGGGAATGAAAAGAAAATGATGGCTCTAGAGATCAAATGATTTGACTCAGCAACTAATTGAATATAGGTGGCAAAAATGTGAGAGATCAAAAGTGGCTGAGGTGTTGGGTTGTATCAGAATGGATGACAGTGCCATCAACCAAGAGAGAGAAACCAGGAGAGGAAGGTCAGACTACAGAAAAGTCAGTTAGTTCATTTTTTGGATACGTTGAAATAGGAGACACCTGAAAAAAATCCCCACCAACTCAAAGAAATTTGAATGGAATCTGAAAGTAATCAGAGAATGAAAAACAAACAAAAAATTTCAGGATATTCAGATATTTGTAAAGTTCTGTCCAAGGTTAGAGCAAAGAGATACTTTTCAAAATTAGCTCTTTAGATGGGAATCAAAATGACAAAATCAACAACAGAAAACTTAGGCACCCTTTAGGAATAAGAACACTTAAAATTCACCAATGACAAAAATGCAATGCTTCAGTTTCAACCATGATTTTACTCTGCTGACTAAAACTAAAGTGGAGAGTCTATACGGTCTAAAGATTAGATCTGATACGTTAAATCTATACAGTTGTTTGGAGCAATCTGTGAAAGCAAAGTCCTATGACAATGCTGCTGCAAGCAATAGAAAAATAGTGCTTTTAGTGTTTGCAGCCTATTATCTGTCTAATGTAACCAGCTTTTTGTAGAGGGGCTATTGGAGTAGTAGTCCCATTAACTGACAGTGGCCATTTCCTGGCCCTTAATTATTGCTGTCATTTGCTTATGACCCTGTATTGATTTAAAAAAAAAAATCAATATGCCCATGTAGGAACTGGCATCTCTGCATTGTGTTGACATTTTAGCAGCGCACAATTAGGCGAAAAAGCACAAGTCCAATTCTTTTTTTTTTTCTTTTAAGACAGGGTTTCGTTATTGCCCAGGCTAGAGTGCAGTGACATCATCATAGATCACAGCAACCTCAAACTCCTGGACTCAAGCCATCCTCCTGCCTCAGCCTCCCAAGTATCTAGGACTATAGGCCTGTGCCACCATGCCTGGCTAATTTTTCTATTTTTTGTAGGGACAGGGGTCTCACTCTTGCTCAGGCTGGTCTAGAACTCTTGGCCTCCCAGAGTGCTAGGATTATAGGTGTGAGCCACTGCACCCGGCACAAGTCAAAATTATTTATTTATTTTTTTAATAGACAGGGTCTTTTTGGTTTTTTTTGTTCTGTTGCCCCAAATTCTTAAAAAATGTTTCAGTTTGAGAAAAAGTCTACTTTATACAAGATACATTGTTTCAAACACCAAAGAATTATAGGGCAGCTAAGAGGCCTTAGTACTCTGTAACAATGTTATATTTAAATTCTTCTCTTTGCCAGGTGCCTTAAGCCTTTACTTCTAGTGCTTAGGAGCCTGAGGTGGGGGCAGGGGAACGTTTAAGGCCAGGAGTTCAAGACCAGTCTGGGAAAGAGAGAGCCACTTCATCTCTAAAAAAATTTTTAAAAATTAGCCAGGCATGGTGGCATGTGCCTGTAGCCCAGGTTTTCGGGAGGATGAGGCAGGAGGATCACTTGAGGCCAGGAGTTTAAAGCTATAGTGAGCTGTGATCGCACCACTGCACTCCAGCCTAGGGGGACAGAGTGAGACCCTAGTCGCTAAAAAAAAAAAAAAAAAAAATAGAAAAAAAGAAAAAATTATTATCTTTGAGAACCATTAATACTTAGAAACTCTAACAGTTCTTCCTGTCGTAAATAGGATGTAGGTCTCAGAAGCAAAGGTATGCATGGAAATAATGGAGGAAGAGAAGATAGAAAAAACAGAGAGCAAGAGAAGGAAGGCAGTAGTTGTGTTTATTCATTTAATCTTTTCCTTCCCTCTCTCCTTCTCTTCCTCCCTCCCTCCCTTCCCCACCTCCAGGAATACGAACTGTGCATTAGGAACTGTACTAGGAGCTGGAGCTATCATAGTGAACAAGCAAAACATACATGATCTCTACCCTCATGGAATGTTAAGTCTATCATACTTGATTTCAGATTCTATGTGTAAATGAAAGATAATATCACTTGTTCTTTAGCCCTGTTTTCTCTCATCTTCATATTGTATATTAAAGCATACCAGGTTCACCCATTGGTTGGGCAAATGCACTAAGCGTAACCCACTTAGGCTGCCTTCATTTGAAATCCAACTCTCCCACTTAATAGTTGTGTACACTTGGGCAAGTGACTTAAATTTTGACCCTCCATCTCTTCACTTAAAAACGTAGATATTAAGAACACATGCCTCACAGGATGTTGTGAGGATTACAAGACTTAATTCATTTAGAACTTAGGGATCTGGGTCACCATGAGCGATCAATTGATTTTAGCCATTACTGTTCTTACCATGCACAGTCATAAAAAGATAAAGCTGACTATATTTTCGAGGAGCTTAACAGTCTTGCAGGTGGAGACAGAGGAGTACACAGATAAAGGCAATAAAGTGTAGTGGGTGAAATGATGAAGAAGGTTTAGGCAATAATGGGGGGTCAAAGCAGGGAGTGGTGAATTCTTTTGGTCAACTCTTTTGAGACAGATGTAATATCAATCCAAAGTAGTTTCTTGTTTCCCTGACCCTTCAGCAAATGATCCTTCCCTATTAAATGCCTGTTTTGCCTGCTTTATTTCCCCATATTTATTCCACTGTGAATAATTACAAGCACAAATAAAAGCTTTTCATGAAGGGACGTTGTGGTCCCTCTTTATTTACACTCTGAATAAAGGACCTTACCATAGTTGGGGAGACTAGATTACATTTACCTGATTGCTTATGTTCAGGGCCGTATTTCTTTCAGAAACCAAAATTGTTTGTACAAAGGGAAAACAGGCTTTTTCTCATCCTGGATGGTAGTCTTATTCCTTCTGCCAGTGACTGGCTAGGTCATGGACATCTGATTTAATTCTGGCCAGTGGGACCCACGGGGAAGTAAGCTGGGGGTTCTGGGAAAGATTCTCTCAACAACACAAGACTAATGGCAGGAAACACCACTAGTCTTCTCTAGATGTTGTTGGTCTGCATGTGATGTCTGACGCTGCTGCAGCCATCTTGTAACCACGAAGGGAGATATTGCCGACATCTTAGGGATGGCAAAGAAGAAAGATGGAAATCAAGTGTGTCCCTGAAGACATCTTTGAACTGCTAAATTTACCAAACTTGGACCTTGATCCATCTCCAGTCTTCTTGTTGTGTGAGAAAATAACCCTTACTTGTTTAAACTGCCTTTAGTGGGGTTTTCTGATAATTTTCATTCAATTCTTTCCTTCAGTAGCCTATGTTATTGTTGCTAAGTATTTGGGACATTTCCTGGCAGGAAGATTGTACATGCTCTCTCTTTTTAAGCCCTGGCCATGAAACTTGCTTGGACCAATGAACTAGGAGCAGCATGATGGGACATTTCCAGGCAAAAGCTTTAAGAGGCAACATGTAGGTCTGGGCACGGTGGCTCATGCCTGTAATCCTAGCACTCTGGGAGGCCAAGGTGGACGGATTGTTTGAACTCAGGAGTTTGAGACCAGCCTGAGCAAGAGCAAGACCCCGTCTCTACTAAAAATAGAAAAGAAATTATATGGACAGCTAAAAACATATATATATATATATATATATATATATATATATATATATATATATATATATAAAAAATTAGCCGGGCATGGTGGTACATGCCTGTAGTCCCAGCTACTCGGGAGGCTGAGGCAGGAGGATTGCTCGAGGTCAGGAGTTTGAGGTTGCTGTGAGCTAGGCTGATGCCATGGCACTCTAGCCCAGGCAACAGAGTGAGACTCTGTCTGTCTCAAAAAAAAAAAAAAAAAAAGAGGCAACATGTGGTTTGCCATGCTTCCTTCCCCTCAGGGAAGCATACTGAGATGAAGCCTCTGTCAGCCTTGTTTCTCAGGGACTGTGGTAAGTAGGACTTTCTTGTCCCTCCCACAATGGACTTGTGCCATGGACAGGAAATAAACATTATCATTTTAGCTGCTGAAGTTTTGTTATTTTTGTTACCACAGATAAATCCAGTCTAACTGACTAGTAGACATACTAAAAGCTATAGTAACTAAAAACAATGAAGTGAAGGCTAGAGCTTGAGATGTAGGAGCTTAACCCTGGGTTGCTAGGGAACTGGCTGGGAGCAGGATATGTCAATGACTAAACAGTTACTGGAAAGGACAGACTCACGGCTGCCCACTCCATATACTTCCTGGTTGGTGAGCTGAGCCTTGGAACAGTATGTAATTTAATCCAAATAATGTTTTGAAAATGTCCTCACTTCAATGCATTATTCAGAGTAAATTAATCACAACTTATTAAGTGTCTCTTTGGTATCTCTGACAGTCACCTCATCACTTTGCCCCACCATGGTCTTATTTATTTACTTATTTATTTAGTAGTGACCTTGCTATGCACCCTTCTGACAACCCCCTCAACAAACTCCTACCCACAGGGCTTTTGGTAACAGCTCAGTGATCATATGGTTGAAGTTTTGTTGCACAAATATGAAATGAGGGTGACATGGTGGTGGTTGGGACAGGAGGATGAAGACGATGAGATCATGATGATAGGTAATACTTATATACCACTTGCTCTCTACCAGGTGTCATTCTAAGCATTTTGTATATAGTAACTCACTTAATCCTCACCTTAGGAGGCAGGTATTATTATTATTTTTCTTTCACAGATGAGGCAACAGAAGCACAGAGAGATTAAGTACAATACCTTGTCCAAGGTCACTAAAGTAAAGTGTGGTGATACTCGGGTTCCACTCCAGGGAATCTGGAGCTGTGCTCTAGCTCTGATGCTTAACTAAGCAGGGAGAGGGTCATTCTGGGGGCGGCAGTTCTTCAAGAAGCAGGGGGGCCCAGAGGTTAAGAGCCCAGGTAAGCTTCACCTAACTTAAATCCTAGCTGGGTATTGTTTTGCAATTTGCAAAACATGGCTACAAACTGGTTTCCTCAGCCATAGGATGGTGCTGCTGATAGTTCTGTTTTCTGAGAGTGGTGAAGAGTGAAGTAACCGAAGCATGTGAAGGCCCCAGTGTTGAGCGGGGCCCTGATATCCACCCACTGAATGGCGCTGGGGCTGCTAGAGCCGTCTAGGGCAGACCCTCAGAGGGTCAGAAATCTTGAGGGTGTTGAGAGTCATGCACGAATATGGAATGGATTTCTCTAGGAGTCTGTAGGAGGGTGTGGATCATAAGGCCTGGGGAAGGTGGGCTGGAGAGTCACTTCCGGGCCCTGCAGGTGCAGCAGTGGCTGAGATGCACTGGGTGCACTGCAGTGGATGGCTGGGTAAGCCGTGTGGGCCAACTGTGATATTACAAGGCTGGGGGCATTTTCCCAAGGCATAAAAGGGGTGTGTGGATGTGCACATGGGTAGGGAGGTAAAGGCAAGGGGCTTGGATCTAAAATTGTTTCAGAAAAATCTTGGGAAGTGTAGCTCAAGGGGAATAACAATATTTGGGAAAATGAAATTATCAGCAAGTCCAATAGGCTTTATCTCTAACATATATTTCAATTTTGAACATTTCCCACCATCCCCACTGTGGCCACTGCTAACACCCTACTTAAGGTCACCACAGTGTCTCTCCTAGACTCCTTTGTCAGTCTCCTAGCTGGTCCCCATGGTTCCATTCTCATCCCTTCCTATAGAGGGAAAAACCAAACTGTTTTTCTCTATACTCAACACGGAACACTTCTGGTCACTAAAATGTGTGAGCTTTTTCCCCATGAACAAACAGTTCTCCAACACCAGCTGGGTATCCTATAATTCAGTTCAATTCGGATGCTAACTGGAATTAAGAGCTCAGTCCCACAAGACTGCCCCCACTTCAGATGCCAACTGCAAGTCATAGGTTACCAGGTTACCCACAATGTCTGTCCAACGTGGCTACAAATCAGAGGCTCCCATGACCCCCTTCTTGAGTTCAATAATTTGCTAGAGGCTGGGTGCAGTGGCTCACACCTGTAATCCTAACACTCTGGGAGGCCGAGGCGGGAGGATTGCTTGAGGTCAGGAGTTCGTGACCAGCCTGAGCAAGAGCAAGACCCTGTCTCTACTAAAAATAGAAAGACATTAGCTGGACAACTAAAAATATATAGAAAAAATTAGCCGGGCATGGTGGTGCATGCCTGTAGTCCCAGCTACTCGGGAGGTTGAGGCAGAAGGATTGCTTGAGCCCAGGAGTCTGAGGTTGCTGTGGGCTAGGCTGATGCCATGGCACTCACTCTAGCCCGGGCAACAGAGTGAGACTCTGTCTCAAAAAAAATAAATAAATAAAATAATAATAATAATTTGCTAGAGTGGCCCACAGAACCCAGAAAAGCAGTTTACTTATTCTTGCCTATAAATTGTAAAGGACATTTTAAAGGCTATGAAGGAGCAGCCAGAGGAAGAGTGACACAGGGCGAGGTTCAGAAGAGACCTGAGTGCACGGCTTCTGTCCCTGGGGAGGTGGGTGTGTTCCCCTCTCAGCACATGGAGGGGCTCACCTACCTGGAAATTCACCAAACCCCATAGTTCAGGGATGTTTATGAAGGCTTCATCACGTAGGCATGATGGATTATTAACTCAATCTCCAGCCCCTCCCTCTTTGCCGGAGGATGGGGGCGGTGCTGAAAATTCCAAGCTTCTAACCATGGCTTGGTCTTTCTAGTGCCCAGCCGCCATCCAGAAGCCCAGCAAGAATCACCTCATTAGAACAAAACACACTTCTATCACCCAGGAAATCCCAAAGGATTAGAGGCTCTGTGTCAGGAACCCAGGTCAAAGACCAAATATTGGAGCAAAAAAAAGATACACCCAGTACCCCGATTGCTCAGGGGACCAGGGGTGGTAGCAGCTCTGTGCCACGAACTGGGGACAGAGAACAAATATGTATTTTTTTATTATGTCACACTGTCCCATCCATTTGCCTCATGGTAGACAGAGTGATCTTTTTAAAAAATGCAATCAGTTCCTGTGGCTTCCTCTCTTTCTTAGAATATAACCCCAACTCTTTACTACATAATCTGGCCTTGCCTCATTCCTGGGTCTCATCTCTCACTCTCCCCATCCTCCCTCTTCCCTACATGCTAGTCCCACCGGCTGTCTTTCTGTTATATATTAACACACCAAGCTCCTTCCTGCCTTGGGGTCTTGGCATTAGCTAGAATGCTTCACTGTCCCTGGCCCCCAATGCACACACTCCTGCCCCAGCTCTCTGCAAGGCTTCCTCTGATCTTGATCCAAACATCACCTTTTCCAATTTCCTGATCACCTTGTCCCTATCGCTCTGCCCCGCCCCCCTCTCAGCCACCACTGATCCCATTAGCAGATTTCATTTTCATCATTGCATTCGTCACTACCTGACATGGGCGTGTGTGTTCATTTGCTTGTGTATGGGTTTGTTGCCATTCTCCCCATTACACTACATGGGCCGTGTTTGCCTCACTCACCGCTGTACCCAGCACCTACATCAGTTCCCAGTGCACAGAGGCTCCGGAAATTAAGAAATAAGTAATTTACATTTAATTTCCATCAGTAATACATTTCAAACAATTTACTTATATGTTCCGGTAGAGAAGAGAGGAAGGAGACAAAATTAATTTTATTTACATTTAATTGAATATTGATGTATTCTTTGGTTGGTGGCAATAGAATAGTGATATTTGAACATAATTTTGTGAGGTTAATTTATCCCTAGAAAAATCTGAAATTACATATGGCTCAGAATAAATTAGTTTTACGTGGAAAATTTAAAACCTAAGAGCCACTATTGATAGGTTCCTATTTTTAAATATTATGAAAATATGAAATTTAAACATTATGAAAATGTAAAATATAAGCTATAATGTTTCTATAATAAGTAGCTTATAATTAGTAAGAGTAGAGAATACAATGTCAAAATCTAGCTAGCCATATAATTTTTTTTATTGATTTCTTTGAAAATCTTAATGATACTGAGTGTTTATTGGAGTCCGGTAATATAGTAACATTATATGTCGGTATTAATTGCACTTGCTGATTTGTTTTATTTCTGGATTCAATTCAACATTTTTATATTTTAAGATTCTTAATGGAAAGCCCTCTGGGATATAATCATTTTCAAGTTCACATATGACTAAATTTGGCCATATTTGCTGATTGTGTAAAGTGCCCTTCCTGAGAAGTAAATATTAATTCTGGGTGGTTTTGAAATAAGAACCCTCGGGGCACCTCTTCTCCTTGTTTCCATTTTTAGATACCTCTGTTAGATGCTTTAACACTTGGGTAGAAGTGTTTTTAAAGGAGCTTGTGAAGATTTGGAAAAGATTTTATTTTTAATATCCCAGATTGCATCCTCTGCATTCTGTTGGTTTGTTACATGTGCTCCATCTGTCTTGGAGATATGGAAAACCCAGTAGGGGAGAGATGGAAAGGGCAAAATTGTTTCCCTAGTTTTATAAAATGTCTAAAAATTACTTCACACATAAGATCTAGTGCATGGATTCCTTCACTTCTGACTTCCAAAACACTACCCAGGTGCCTGTCAACCTGCCAAACCCGACACATTGGCCCCAGAAGCTGCTGTCTCCCAGAGTAGGAAAGGGGATATTGCTTAGTTGTCTCCTGGGTAGCAAGCTCTCAGGGTGGACAGCCTTTTACTGGCCACTACTTTGAAAGACTCCAGTAAGGCACATTATCACTTCAAGTGAACTCAACGAAACACACCAGATTGGGTCTTTTATTATGAATTTCCTCAAAGGAGAATACAAATCAGTTTACTTGCTGGCTGCAGTTGATATGGGATTCTGATATCTTTCTTCAATGTTTCAGGCTAAGTACTGGATAAAATAATCTGGAAAAAAAAAAAAACCACACACACCCCAAACATTTGTCTCCCTCTCCCCAGCTACAGTTGACAGTGAAAGAAGTTGAAATCTTACTCCTCACTGGATACTACATCCAATTTTAAGCTCCGATTATCTTTTTTTTTTTTTTTAACCACTGGAGAATACTTAGTAATGCTTTTTGGTTCTCTAAAAATCAGGCGGTTATGTTTGTAATTTGAGCATTTCATGGATTCGGTGTCTGGGAGATCTACTTGCTTTTTTTCCTACCCTGCCATTGTTTGTCACTATATTTATGTATTTATTGAGTGTTTTGTAGCCTTAGAATGTGAACTTCAGGAGACAAAAGAACTTTTATTATGTATGTACCACTGAATAAAATATGAATTCTCTGGTATGATCTCAAAAGGAACTTTAATCTGGAGCTATAAATCCTTGGCATGTGTGAAACTGCAAATAATTCTTTGGACAGAATCAAATCTTCAACAAGCAAAGCTCACAGGCCCCCACTTTATGAACCTACTGAATTGAGGTGATGCTAGCTAGTATCCTGGTTTGTTCATTTTGGGAGGATTGGTATTTTAGAATTATTATAAATAAGGTATTTTCAATCAAAAATAGACTGTTGGAGAAGGTGATATTTAAAGCTGGCTTTACAGTTTGCAGTTTTTGCAAATCAGGGCTGAAGCTCATAAAACCATACATTAGTGCCTATCCCACATAATATCAAATTTTCCCATGTCCCATGACTCATCATAGAGCTTTACTCACTTGCCATCAATATCTCCTATCCTGTTACAAGACTTTCTCATCATCTAGGGCTGCTTCACCTCTGAAATCTTGAACTTGGAAATTCCACTCTGAGCTCAACCTCATACCACTTCCCTCCCCTGCACCTGCATCCTGTCAAGCTTCCATCTCACCAAGGCATCCGACCTTGAACAACCTCTAGTGCTCTTGGCTGTAAGGACACTTTCACCATCAGACACAATTCCCTTACTCCTGAGACTCACAGGCACAGTCAACCAACAAATCCTCAATCTTGGGTCCACACATCCCTCCTCTGTTTTCTTTGTCTCTTTATATTACTGAAGAAAATCATATAATCATGCAGTTAGGTGACATTTCACATTTTGAATTTCAAACCTCAGCTGGGCACTCAAGGTCATCTGAAATTTTTTGATCATTCCTAGTTGGTTCTTTCTACAGTTTATCTGATCTGAGACTGTGGGACTATGATTCACTGACACTTGTGACAGAGCTGACTACCTTCCTCAAAATGTACCTAACAGTTTATTTCCCCCTGGATTTCATGTGGGCAACATCTTCCCCATTTTTGTGTGTGTGTTTCTTCCCTCTCATATTCATTTTCTTTTGCAGTTTTCCAAATAGATTACTTCCTGGGAGGAGAATAAAAGAGTTTAAGGAATCACAAAAGATTTGCTACGTACCTACTATGTGGCAGGCACTGTTCTACGTGCTGGCACTCCAGCAGTGAACCAAACAACAGCTCTGCCCTCACAGAGTCTTTGTTTTAGTAACAAGGGACAGAAAATAGGCAAATCAGTAAAATGTCTACTATATCGGAAAGTGACAGGTGGGACTGTAGAGTCCTGGAATGGGGGCCGAGGACGTGGGGCTGCTATGGGGAGTGCACTGGGAGCAAGCATGACCCAGACTGCTGGGGTTCAAATCCCAGGTCTAGGAATTACTACGTGTGATGCTGGGAAGGTTACCTACCCTTCCCTGTCTGAAAAATAAGGATTATCATAGCACCAGCATCACAGGGTTGTTACAAGCATTAAATGACTTAACACACACAAAGCATTTCCCCTGGTAGGCACTATGTGATTGTCAACTATGTTTCAAATAGTGGTTTCACCACAACCCACACGTTCACAGCCGGTGCCCTAGAGGCAGGGATGGATTCACCATGAAGGCAAAGCCCCTCACTTGCCCGGCCCCTTTGAGGGCCCCGAGAGAGGCCCTGTCAATGTGTTCCTTTGCTGCTTTTTTCAAATATGCAAAAGTAAGATATTTTAATCACAACTGGTTGAGATGCCACCCGTTTTCTTGTGTTAGCGGACATTGGGGTGACCATGGGCATTTGGAGATCCAGCTAGAAGGATGTCAAATTGGAGAGGCACTTCATCTGGGTTTAGTGGTGGAATATCTATGTGATTTGTTGACTTCTGTTTCAGCTTCAATTACTGCCGGTCACCCTGGTGTGGAAGCAGCTCCCAGGACTTTCAGTGCCCCTGTGCACCAGGTGCAGGGTAGGACATGGTGACAGGAATGTGACCCATAGAGCCTGGAAGCAGAGGCATGAGGTAGAGCAGAAAACAGGGTTTGAAATGTACAGAGCCAGAAGTTAGTCTCTGGAAAATTCTTATAATCCTCTGATGTATAAAAGGGTAAGTGGAAGATCTGGTTCTCAGGACACAGTCAAAATAGGAGTCTTTCCCTCTCAGGAACTTACTAGATAATGCAGCATTTATAATTATAAATGCATTGTTATGGGCTGTTTGGGATGTTTGTGTTCCCCCAAATTCATATGTTGAACCCCTATCCCCCAATGTCATGGTGTTTGGAAATGGGGTTTTAGGAAGTAATTCAGCTTAGATGAGGTCATAAGGCTTGAGTCCTCATATGAGACTTGTGTCCTTATAAGAGAAGATCAGAGAGCTGCTCTCTCTCTTTCTCTCTCTTTCTTCCCCCACCCCATGTGAACATACAGCAAGAAGGCACCTGTCTGCAAGCCAGGAAGAGAGCCCTCAACAGAACTCCACCTTGATCTTGAGGACTTCCAGCCCCCTGAATTGTGAGACATAAAAGTCTGTTGTTTAAGCCATCCAGTCTATGGTATTTTGTTACAGCAGCCTGAGCTGACTAATATATGCATCATCCATTGTTTTCTTCTCAGTGAGAATCCTGTGAGATAGAATATAGCATTTCTACAAGCAGCAGGTCTTTGAAGTCACAAGCTTTATGCATCTCAACCATCAATATTAAAAAACGAAATTCAACAAACCACATTAGAAGAAATATTGAATTATCCTTCTAATCTCACTTTAGAAAATATTACCAAATCATTGCATTTAGAGATGATCAGCACATATAGCTAAAAATGTAGGAAACAAAATATTATAGCAATGTGTCAATTGATTAATATAAATCTTGTATTATTTCTGAATTTTATAAGGTTGAATTTTATCTGCTTTTTAAAAATTTATAATTTGTGTGATTTCTCATTCTAAATGCCTACTCACTTTATCCCTAATTTTGATTTACCAAATTTTTCATTCTTTTTCTTAAACAGGCCCTTACCCCAAACTGCATACATTTCAGCTCCACAAGCTCTGGACCCACCCCTGTCTAGAGGACACAGGAATGGAGGGACGCCTTCAGTTTTTCTTCTCTCATCCAGCCTTAACCACACATTCATTTCCACTTGAAATCTCTCATCCACACATTCATTTCCACTTGAAATCTCTCACCAAAGAACAAATGGGCCTGCTCCTTCCCTCCACGTGTGTCCTAACCGCCTCCCCGCTGACCCCGCCTGCCTGGAGTGGTCCTGCTGCCCCTCCTGGCTCTGCTCCAATCTGCCTGCCCCACCCCCGCTCCCTGCCTCCTCTGTTTTACAGGCTTTGTGATCTCCACTCCCCACTCTCCCTCCATTACAGAAATGTCTTCAAAGAGTAGCGCATACTCACCACCTCTACTTTCTTGTTTCCAAATGATTAGCTCCAAATCCCTGAGATCTGGTTCTTACAGCTTTTGGGAGCTGTTCTCAGGGGGCATCGCTGCCTGCCTGAGGGGCTTGGATTTGTCCTCCTCCAATTCAGTCGGAGATGCTGACAACACTCTCTCCCGAGTGCTCTCTCCCCTGCTCCCACGGTGCCAGTTCTCCCGGCTGCCCTCCCTCCCCTCTGATCACTCTTTTACTACCACTTCCTCCTGTCCCTCAGGCTCAGCCCTCTTAATCTTCGCATTTTGCATGCTCTTCCTGGATATGCTTGTTTATTTTGTAATGAGTCTGTGCGTTTGACTCTGAAATGAGACTTCTATTCCCGTGGTCACTCTGGAACTTTGTAGCCGTATTGCCAGCTTTGCACTGGACAGCTCAAGTGCCGTCCTGTGGGCTTCGCACACCCGACATCTTCCCAAATGAACTCCTGGTCCCACTCTCCACCTCTCCCGTGTGCTCCAGGCTGGAAGGTGTTACCACCAATCACTCGGGCACTGAGCCAGGTGTTCTTGGAGTTTTCTTGTTTTCCTCCTCCCGCCTCCAAACATTCACAAGTGTAATTTATTTTACTTTTAAGTCAGGTGTTCCTAACATTTTATTTGGTCTCATTAAAACTTTTGGCATTCTGATGAAGACTTTGCACTGCTTCTCAGAATAATACTTTGTAATATATAAAATAAAATATAAAGAATTACAAAGGAAACTGTTTTTTAGAAATACAGTTTCCAAAATTATAAAATTTTGATATGTGGGCACATGTAATAATGCACTAATACAGTATTAAATACTCAGATCCAGTATCAGGTCTAGTAATATCATTTTTAAGTGGTGAGGAACACAAGTGACAGCTGGAAATGTCTGCAACAACCGAAATGTGGTATGAAAATGTGATGTGAAAAATCTGTGATTTCTATTGATGACAAAGTCATAGATGTTGTTAATGTTACTCTAATCATTTCATTTTCTTACATTAATAATTCAAGAAGATGATAAACTCTAGTAGGAAGAAAGTGAAAATAAAGATATAGCTTTTCCCATGCAAGTTTGCAGACCCCCTGAGTGCTGGGCAGGTGAGAACACCTGCTTTAAAATGATGGCCGGCACTCGCCTCCTCCTTTCCACTCCTCCGGCCACTGACCTAGTTAGGGTCCTTATCTCCGCGTGGAATCCCCACAGGCACCAGAACTGCATCCCCCCCTTTCTCTCATGCCTGCTCTCATTCCAGTGTTCCCAGTATACCTGAGAGGAGCTGACCCTCCAGCCGGTCACCTACGCCAGGTGCCGGGTGACAGGTGTCTGTCTCCACAGGGCTCACACTGCTTGCCCTCCCCGCCCACCTTTACCCCTCCTCCCTCCGTTCAAGTCCCACCAGGGCCACCTCACTGCTGCTCTAGTCTGGCCTCACCAGTCCTTCTTCCAAAGGCACACATCTACCTAGAACCCAAACCTGATCGGGACACGCGTTTACTATCAACCCTCTCACTCCTTTCAGGATAAAGCTCAGGCATTCAGCAGGACGTGGCTTTCTGTCCACCTTTCCAACCCAGCTCCTGCAACCCTGTGTCCCAGATGCCCCTTTCCCTTCCTGAGTTGCCCGAACTGCAGGATCATCTAGGGGTTAGAAGCGGGGCTCTAGAGCCACAGTGCGTCTGTTCAAATCCTGGCTATACCACTCACACACTCACAGTGTGGCCTTGGTGGCAGTCACTCAGCCCTCTGTGCCTCAGGGACCTCTGCTTTGAAATGCGAGTGATAACAGCACTTGCCCCACAGGGCTGTGAGAATCCACTGAACTGCTGCTTGTGAAATGCTCAGAGCTGACCATGATGTGTAGAAAAACTCAAGAGCAGAGGGACCTTGTTATCATTTGATGCTTCCTCTACTTGGCTAGTGGGTCTTTTGAGATACGGGCATCTCCTTCTGAGAACCTTCTCTGACGTGGGCTGAACTAGGCTGGCTGCTGCTCTGGCCTCCACCGCCCACTGCCCACCTCACTGCAAGCTGGTCCTTTCCCTGTGTCCTGCAGGGAACGTGTGGTCCTCCAGGCAGGGCCTGTGGCTCCCTCCTTCGTAACCCGGGAGCTGCCTAGAGCCAGGCACGGGGTGGAGTAAAGGAGGCGCTTATCTGTCTTAGTCTGTTGGGGCTGCCATAACAAAATGCCACACACTGGGTGGCTTATAAACAACAGAAGTTTACTTCTTACAGTTTTGGAGGCTGGGAAGTTCCAGATCGAGGCGCTGGCAGATTTGGTGTCTGATGAAGGCTACTTTCTCATGGATGGCCACTTCTCTGTGTCCTCACATGGCTGAAGGGGCAAACAGGCTTCCTCCTGCCTTTCTTTTTTTTTATAAGGGCACTAACCCTATTCTTGAGGGACCTAATCACCTCCCAAAAGGGCCCATCTCCTAATACCATCACCTTGGGGGTTAGACTTTCCACATATGCATTTTGGGGAGACACAAACATTCAGACCATAGCAGAAGCTGAATGGAAAGAGAGAATACAAATAAACGACAGAAGTGTTAATAAAAATAAAGAACAGCCAGTTCTCTTCCAGTCTCCCGACAGTTTGCTTTTCAAAGTGTTGTATAACATGTGGACTTACCTTATTGTTTCTCTGAGCACTCCTGTCTGTATTCAGTTCTTTCCTGGCCAGTTCTTGGGCCTGATAGCATCACGTGTCTGAGAAAGAGGAAAAAAGGAGAGAGAGAGAGAGAGAGACAGAGGGGGAGAGAGAGAGAGAGTGTGTATTGGGGCAGGGGCACACTGGGCAGAGGAAGGAGCTCTCAGCCTGCTCCTCAAAAATAGGTATCCAGAAACACCGCAGCCGTTTCAAACTCTTTTAGCTAAAGGGACTACAGTAGTAGGAGCAAGAATGTAAGTGTGGTTTTTAAGGACAGGACAGAAAACCCACCCACTGTGCCAAGTCCTGGCTGAGGCATGTACAACACAGCAATGACCCCGACTTTAGTCAGAGCTGTCCTCTTTCCTTTTTTGCATTACAAAAATCATTCATTTCTTGGGAAAAGATCAAACAATTTAGAAAAGTAGAAAGTAAACATGCAAAACTGCCTAATTTCCCCAGTCCTACTCCCCACAGGTAGTCTGCTTCAGTGCAGGTTTTTTTTTTTTTTTGAGACAGAATCTCCCTCTGTCACCTGGGCTAGAGTGCAATGGCGTCATCATAACTCACTGCAACCTCCAACTCCTGGGCTCAAGCAATCCTCCTGCCTCAGCCTCCCGAGCAGCTGGGACTACAGGTGTGCACCACCATGCCCAGCTAATTTTTCTCTTTTTAGTAGGGACGGGGTCTCACTCTTGCTCAGGCTGGTCTCGAACTCCTGAGCTCAAGCAATCCTGCTGCCTCGGCCTTCCAGAGTGCTAGGATTATAGGCATGAGCCACCACACCCGGCCTTCTGTGCAGATTTTCAATATACATGCAGAGGTTCGAAGTCACACATCCAGTATGGCCCCAACTATGTTAAAAAAAATCAGAAAGGTAAAATTATGCCTAGATTTGTTTAGAGAGTCAAGCTGGATGGAAATGCTACAACAAATACATGTTTCTTTTACAGTGGACGAAAGAAACTAGAATATAATACATACAAAAAAACCCTTTTATCAGAGAGGCCCATGGTGTAGAAGTGGCTTTGGGGTTTGACTCCAGGTTGGGCCGGGTAAAGTGTCTGACACTCAGAGAAGTAACAGAAGGCCCAGCATTTAAGGATGCTCAGTACAATGAAGCCACCTATCCTAGGGACCCTAGGTTGTTTGGTTTTAAAAATGCCTGGCCTGGAGGCCCACGGTGTGATGGGGGAAGGCAGGATGCTCCAAGGCGGGGCAGGGGAGTGCTTAGGAGCCTGTCTGGAGGCTGCAGCCTTCCCTCACTCCCTCTTTAAAGTTACCATCACTCTTCCAACTTGTCCAGGCAAACAAAGGCACAGGGAAGCACAGCACCTGTAGGGCAGGGCTTTGGAAAGCAGAAGCAACAGCTGTAAGAGGGAAAGCCCAGAGCAGGAGGGCAGCCCTGGCTGAGTCTAAAAATAAAACCCTCCCTGACAGCCTGACAAAGGGCCTCTTGTCAGGCACAGGGAGAGGGGCTGTCCCGGCCACCCCCGAGGGGCTATTCTGGGCCACGTGGGGAGTGAGCCTAGATGGCCCTTCCTTTCTCCCTTTCTCCGGGGTGTCATTCTCCAGCAGCCCCTGCAGGTGGACCCGCCCGCCCTCAGTAAATACGCCCCCTCATTTCGGGGCTTAGAGACGGACTGGCTGCGGTACCTTTGTTCCCAGACTCTCCTGCCTGCAGTGAAAGTGAAACCGGTACTGGCCGGTCTTGCTGTCCAGAGCTGGGCTCTCCGCCTGTGCCATGCTAGAAAAGGCAGGGATGAAACAAATCCGTCTTTGGAGAGGAAGAGGGAGTGTCCCTGTGTCCTCCCCATTTTGTAGAAAGGAGCCCTTGGACACCCATTTGCTCTAACAATGTTGTCAGCCCTGGGCCAAAGTGGGCTCTGCACAAGGGCGGCCCTTGTTGCCTTCGGCACCGCACAGAGCGCGCCGGGGCCTGCGGGCTGGATATCTTGCCCCCGCTCCCTGGGCGTCAGCCTGCGCTGGGCAGGAAGAAAGAAGCATCTCAGCTTTAAAATAGTCAAACTCCTTAATAGATTAAAAAAGAAAATTGTCAATAGAAAAAGCAAAAACATTAGAGAAATTAGAAAATGAAGTGCTAATGGGGAGCAGAACATACATGCTAGAAGAGTGACTTCTTCTACCCTTTAATTTTAAGGGTTTAAAAAGGTGTTTGTGTTAGGTATAAATGATTGTAGGCAGAACTAGCCAGGCGTCTCAATTTCTAGATGTAAACTTTCTGGCTCAAAGGGGTCGCTATTGTTTGTGTTCCTCCTCAGCTCACTGCTGCCCTCGCGTGTCTGATCTAAAAATCACAACACAGAGCTCGTCTTCAATTTTATGCTTTGTGAATCAAAAGCAGAAAGCCCCCACCAGTCTATGAGCTCCCAGGACAATAAACGGTATGCAATGAAAGCAATGTTTTAGCTTGTTAGAGAGAGCTGCATAACCCAGGTGAATTTTCGACAAGTCTTTTGTTTTAGAAGATATCATTATATCAAACTTTTTTTTTATAATTCATTGAGCCTTTGCCGAAGGGAAAAATTTAATCCTTAGAGGGAGTGATTATGATTATATTAGTGATGTAAGTCCTACTAATGATACCCCCTCCCTGAGAAAGCACATGAATTATTCACAGATCTGCGTTAGATTTTATTTTGTAGCATTCAAAAAAACCTATATTTAAGATGATAGAGAGTTTGCACAAAGAGTCCGTGATATCAGATAATTCCTGACACATAGCTCAAACAGACATTCATCAAAGGGCAGCTTTCCCACGCTCACTCGGTACCTTTGTCTTTAGTGAGCGGATTGGATCCTTGTTTTGATGTAAACCTGGGCTGCCTCTGTGGTTTCTATAAAGCACTAATTCTTCCTGCTTCTTGCTCATTCATGTAGTTTATCTGAGTCATTTCTTGCTTTGTAGACACCAGGGGCCACACAGAATATCATGCTGTCCTAGATGGAGTTTGGAAAGTGCCTTCCTCCCTGAATGGATCAAGGGGCCTGCTCCCTTACACAGAAAGGGATCAGAGTCTCCTCTCCGACATTACCTGTATGGAGGAAATGGCTACTTGTCCTCAGTACTCACTCCAGAATCTTCTTATACTATAGTGGCCCTTCCCAAAGTCATCTGCTAAAGCCTGAGTGCTTATCATTGGATCTTATTGATCTCTCACTGTTCAATCCAGAAATAGCTCTGGAAGAGAGGGCTCAGGCTTTATTTCCTATACAATCAATCAAGCAAGCATAGTCAAAGTCAGTGCCCACATGGGACCTATAGGGGCAGATTCTCTTGGCCCCAGTCCCACAGCTGCTCCCCATGGAAAGCTGTGAAGGGCATGGTCTGAACGGGCAGCCAATATTACTGCAAAGAGAGCATTTGGTGGAATGTTCACCATGTCTTCGAATTCCTTCAGTCACCTATCTGAGGCTCCTGTAACTAGGTCAAGACCAGCTTTATCACCCTGGTGAGGTTATGAGACACAAACTGAGATACGAGTCCAGTACTTCTAGGCTATTTATTAATAAATTGCTCTGACCAAAGTTTTTTCTGTGTTTCTAGGGATATCTATAGATATTTAACCCTATTAATGAGCTGGTCTTTGCCAAGTACTTTGTGATTGCTGGGTTGGGAGGACTCCTATGAGAGTTCCTCTCCTCTTTGACACTTAGCAGGCAGGAGAGGGAACAACATCCTCCTGCCCTACCCTCACACATTCCTTTGTCTCTCACCCTGTAAGGAAGGGAGGCAGTCTCTTGCTGATAGCAATTTTTAATTTCTTTTGGTAGCTGATGAAGTAGAAGAGAGTGACTGCATGGGCTCCTAGGTATATTTGTGTATGTATTAGTATGTATTAGCAATTAAACTTCTACATTAGCCTCTATAAGCCATAATGGTGATGATTGTCTTTGTACACGAATGCATGCAACTCTGCCTAGGAGCCTAACAAAGGGAGTATCAAATACATTTCATTAATAAATAACATCAATAGTGTGCATTTGTAGGCTGAAAAATTTTTTTAACTTCAAAGAAGAGCTTTCATATCTATGATCTCATTTCACACTACATATTATTATTTTAAAACTCCTCTCTAGGGGCAGGTTGTTCCCTGCACGCTAAGCCAGGCGGGGAGAAGATAATGAAGACCTGCCTCGGGCTACCCGACATCACTGCACAGCAGGCCAGCCGTCCAAGTCTCCTGGGATCTCTTCCTGCTTGTTTAAAAACTAAAGGCAGAGATGAAAAAATACACTAATTTCAAGCTGTGCTGGGAGCACACATATACTCGGGGCATGAATAGGGAACAGAGGAAATGAGGCTAGTTTCAGGACCATCTTTGGAGATTCTATAAACAATGAGGAATACATTAATTCGAGCTGATGTCAGGTATTCAGAAAGCCCAGAATTGGAAACCCTTGGTCTCTTAGGACTCAAAGGCCAGTTCCTGTTTACTTTGTCGACAGCTGTGACTTTTCCTGGCTTCACAATGTCTTCATGTGTGTGCTTTCGTTTTCAGGAAGATATCTTTACACAGTCTCGCTGATCTTTTAGCTTTTCCTGTTGAACTTCCTCTGCGTAAAAACCCAGTGTCATTATTTACCCTAAGGCTGAACTGTGGACCCTGGAAGTGCCCTTACTCTGAATTTATTAGAGGAGCATTAAAAAACATAACCCAAGTAGAAGTCAAGAAAAAAAATCATTGTTGATGGTGAGGATCTTCCTGCCTTCCCACCTCTACTGCCCTAAACCAACCACAGTGTTTCCACCTCACAAAAATTCAGGCTCTCTCACCTTCCCTCGAGTGGACACCATAAACATTGCTTTGGAATTTCCTACCTGGATATCTATATATTCAGACAGAGTATGACTGGACACTGTAGGTGGTGGTAAATTCTTCTGCCCTGATTACTCATGAAGCAGAAATAATTAGTGCCTACCTAGCCTGTGAGTAACTATTTTAATTCTATTTTCAAGGGTAAATGGAGGAACTAGTAACCCAGTTCACGACTAATAGTTGGTCTGACCCCCTTGCCATCAAAGCCTGACCCTTGGGAGGCTTTGACACAAGTTTAGTTTCTTGCCAGGTACTGGTGCTGTTTGATAGTTAGTCTCACCTTACTTGCTCTTTTCAATAAATGCAGCCCATGCTGCGCCTTGCTTACAGTGGGCACTGAATAAATACCGACTGAATGTGGCTTATCGTTTCATCATTTGGTCTGTTTGGAGCTCAGTTTCCTCTATGTAAAATGAGAGTATTAGCAAATGTGTGCTTATGTATCTTCCAGTTCGATCATTCTATGGGTCTCTCTGGATAGCCATTTTAAATTATCTCCCTTCTCCAAGGCTGTTTCTAAGCAACAGAATAGTACCTCCCTGGAATCCTCGCCTGACCTCTTCGGCCCACAAATATGTTTCTTATTCAACCTGCAATAATATGCATTATCTGTGATATACATTTATTTATTAAGGGCGATATCTCTTATTAAAGGTTGTTATTTAGCTTTTAATATATGTGAGTTCTGTCCTTGCAATTAGAGTGTAAGTTTCCAAAGCCAGGTATTATATAAAATGTGTTTTGTAAATATTTGTCGAATAAATAAATATCACATCAAGGCATAATCTTAATTTTATCTAGAGGGATGCTGGGCTTAAGGGAAATATACAAATCAAGAGAAATAACAAGTTTGTGGTTGGGGAAACTTTGTGTATGATGGGGCCATTCTTCAACATAGGGAATCCTGCAAGTGGAACGGGTTTGAAGGAGGAAAAAGAGGAGATGAGTTTAGTGAAATGCTACATTTTATACCTCCTTCCTGGAGATTCTCAAAGAACATTAGCCAAGAAAAGATTTTGAGATATGAAATCCTGGCCAAAGGAACCTATTTCACTATGTTTAGCTCAGAGCTCCCCAAATAAATAAACATAGTGTCAACCTAAAGAAAGAAACTGAGGCAAAATTAATATATGTAGAGAACTTATTAATATAAGTAGAGGGCCAAGGTTGAGGACAGTACCCAGGAAATATTGGAAAGTGCTCTGGAAAACAAAGGAGAGGCTCAAGTATTTAAAGAAAAATGGACAAATCAGGAGAGGGAGTGATTACATAAGTTGTCTGTCAGGCATTCTCTTTGGTTTATAGAAATAACATTGATTAGTGATTGGCTATACATCTTTGAACTATAGGGTATGAGTTGTGGTGTTTTGCTGGCACGTTCCAGTGCCTCTGTGGGCCTGATCATTTAAAGGGGCTTGCATTCCTCAGATAAAAAGTTTTTCTTTCTCAACAGTTTTGGAAATCCTGACATATATAACATAAGAAGAGAAGCAGAGCTAGGATGAACCCTGCAGAACAGCTAACTTTTAAGGAATTGCTGGAAGAATTTGAAAAGGAACACCCGAGAGGTAGGAGGAAGTTGTAACCACTGGACTTTAGTTCTGGTTCAGTCCTTCCACAGAGAGCAGGAAAACCCAGTCCTACCTCTTATTACATATATATAGTAAGTACATATATATATTTTTTTCATTTACAAAGATGAGCACAGTAACCCATCTCTTACTATAGAACAGCAAGGGAATCTGTGGGCCATGTCTTGGAATATGGAGAGCTCTTCAGAAGAAAGAGTATATTCAGTGTACTCAAGCACTTCCAGTTTCAACTAAAAGGGGACCATGCCACCCTCACGCTCTCTTCTCAAAGAAACCACCTCCTTAGCTAAAAGGAAGCCCATGTTATTGATAACACCCTCAACTCCAAGCATAGGAGAATAATCCAACATCCACTCTTGTAACTATAAAGAATTGTCTTAAATTGGATGAGATACAGACAAAGACAATACAAAACTTTAACAACAGACAAATAAATGTTCTGTTCTGAGTTAGTTACCTCACTCATTCCCTATCTTCTGGGATGAGACTCAAAATTCCCTCTAATGTTTTGCTTCAATCTCAGTAGTATTCGATTTTTAAAATTTCCCTATTTGTGCAGGGAAAGCTGACAGAGGGTGAGAAAGGTGAGCAAGGGAAAATGCAAGGCAGGAGTTTACATGGTGCTATGCTGGTGGATGGTGTAATGGCATGGCCGCTTTGGAAAAGTTTTGGCAGTTCCTCAAAAAATTAAACATAGAGTTATCTATATGACCTAGCAATTTCACACCTAGGTGCACCTTTAAGAGAAATGAAAATGTATGTCTACACAAAAATTTGTCCACAAATGTTTATAGCAGCATTATTTACAATAGCCCAAAGGTAGAAACAACCCAAATGTCCATCAACTGATGAATGGATAAACAAAATGTGGTACATCCATACAATGAAATATTATTGGGCCACAAAAAGGAATGAAGTATTGAATCATACAGCACATGGATGAACCTTGAAAATGTTACACTAAGTGAAAGCCAGACACAAAAGGCTGCATATTGTTTGATTACATTTATGTGAATTGTCTAGAATAGGCAAATCTATAGAGCCAGAAAGTAGAGTAGGAATTGCTTAGGGCAGGGGGAGGGGAGAAGGGTGAGTGCTAATGGGTATGGGATTTTTTTGGAGGGTGATAAAAATGCTCTAAAATTAAATAGTGGTGATAGATGCTCTGTGAATATACTAAAACTACTGAGTTGTACACTTTAAAAGGGTGAATTTTATAGTGTGTGAATTATGTCTCAATAAAGCTGTATGTAAAATAAAAGAAAATGCAAGGAGAATGGATACTTTCTTTTTGAGATATTTTCCAAATAATAGAAAAGCAGCAATTTGTCATTTTCTGGTTCTTCAGTCCTCAAAACCTTCATTATCAGCCATTGACCATCACAGCTGCGAGGCAGCTGAGAGACGGTCAGTCTTCCATTTCTTTTTTCCAGAATAATTTTAAGTGGCAAAATTAATCTATCTCCAATTGAGATTTCTTTTTCTGCTACTGCAAATAACATCCAACTATTGGCTTCTGACGTATTTGTACTAGCAGCTTTGTCTTAACATTTACCCAACATGACATAGTACATGTTTGTTTATCTAGTCTATCTGCACATTTCTTAGGTCACCTTTCTAAAAGTCAGGTCTGTTGAGGTATAATTTACATTCAATCAAATTCACCTTGGGAAGGTTTCTAGTTCTATGAGTTTTGGTGAACATTTATAGCCACGTGACCACAAACTGCACTTGAGATATAGATAATTTCCATTACCTTAAAATGTTCCCTCACACCCCTTAGTAGTCAACCTCCCCCCCACATCACCTGAGCTGATTTCTGTCCTTAGGGCACTTTTCAATTCCTACTCTGTAATCTCATGATTCATCCTGAGATAAACCTAGCAGGTGGGAACCTGGTTTATATCCCTGCATTACCCAGTGGGCTACCTGGCACCTAAAAGGGGGTCAGTGAACAGGTGCTGAATACGTAAATGCATCTCTTGTTTTTTAGATTTTTCCAAATCATATCAAACATCTGATTTCCAGGAAGTGCCATTTGAAAAGGGCTATTTATGGTGGGAAAAGCCTTCTCCTAGAGTCTTAATTTATACAATCTTTTAAAAAATGGGCCATAGTGATTTACAACTTCAGAGATTTTGCTGAGCACAGCAAACATTTCCCTAGACTTAGGGCTTACAACTTTGTCTGCTAACTAGCGGGTGCACCTCTAACCTCTCTCAGCCTGGACAAATAGACAGAAATAGACGCTGGGACCACATACAGGTGCTTTTCTCTCCCGCCTCTGCTCTCTATCTCTGATCTCTCCACCTGCACATAGCATGGCCCCAGCGTCTCACCCAGAGCTTCCCTGAACAAGTTCTGTGAGATTCCAGACCAAGTTCATGAACAATTCCAGGGGTGGAATCAACATCTGCTTGAACTTTCCTCATCATGCAGGTGTGGCCCTGTGTAAACCCACCTACATCTGGCTCATCAGTCCAGCTTAGATCCGATTGGTCGTCTTCTATAATATCTCAGTGTGAATCAGAAAATGAACATTCTCAGAGTGATTACAAGAGGCAGCGACCAAAATGCCCCCTTGCCCCACCAGTTCTATGAAATGGCCTCGTCCTCAAAGAAAATTGCCCTTTCTTGAAAAGTGTGGGTACTTCCTTCTAGACTGTCCTACTATTCCCAAGTAGATGGCTGCCTATGAACTCTCTGGGGGCTTGCAGTCCCCTGCTGTGACTTCTGCCCAGCGGGCAAAGCCCAAACAGCACAGGCACTGCAAAAAAAACCTCATTTTGCCTTTAGGGATGTAGCACCTCGCTTCCAAGATGAAGACTTGATGCTGGGATCAAATTGCATCCAAACAAAACCTCATTCCCTGTCTTCCTCTTTTGTCACCACACTTGTGCCCTGTGGCTTCCCCAGAGTGGCTCTGGTAGGAGACAATTGCTCAGCGTAAACCTGCACCAGGGGCCAAATGTTTCAAGGTGTGAACTCCTTGGTACAATGGTGGGTTCTGTTATGTGCTGCTAAATAAACAAAACACCAGAAAGATTTTAATTTTGGATACATGGAGTAATTTTGTAGTTCATAACTCTGTGGACAAACCATTGCTCAAACAAGGGGATCCAAAGAAATTCTTTCTACAGTAAGGATGAGAGGATTGGGGATGGGTAAGCTTCAGAAAAAGAGAAAAAGAAAAAAGGAGAAAGAAAAAAAGTGGAGTCTAAGTAGAGGAGGGCTTGTATTCTTCATGAAGACCTTCTAAACCTGCGGCTATCAAACTTCTGTTTCAGGACTGCCATGGTAAAACAAACAAACAAAAAACCATATTTTACTTTATCATGCGCGCACACACAGATGAATAATGGAAATCAATTTAAAGTAAATTAGGAAAGAAAACGTTGTACAGCTAGCTATAAGAGCACACTTGGGTTTCTGTCCTAGTCTGTGTGTGCACTGGGGGGGGAGGGTGCTTCCAGCCCGGCAGAAGCCCACCCTCGGGCTGCGTCTCCCTCCCGCGCGGTGGGTGGGTGGGCGCCCCGGGCGCACCAGCCCGCGGAGCCCCGCAGGTCGCCCTGCTCCCGGCTGGCGCGGAGGGGGAGGCGGGCGCGGGCGGCGGCGGGGTGGGGAGGGCGAGGGCGGCGGCTCCCGCGGCGGCGACGGCTCGGACACGGAGCGGGATGGACGCGCAGGAGTGCGGGGCGGCCGCGGCGCCCGAGCCCCCCGCCCGCGGCTGCGTGGCCTCCTGGGGGGACATGGTCCAGCGGAACCTGCGGTGAGTAGCGCCCGGCCCACCCCCAGCAGGTCCCTCCCCGGCCGGGGATGGCGCGGGGACGCAGACAGGCTGTGGCCCCCTTCCGCCCAGCCGGAGGCCGGGCACTTTGGCTACTGGGGGACCTCGGCAGCCCCCAGAGCCCTCCGGACTCGGAGGCTCTGTGGTTGGCCTTGTCCTCTGCCTCAACCTCGGCCAGACTCCCGGCTTTGGTTTTTCCGGGAACTTAGAACTTTGGTAGGGGCTTCTGAACCAGAGATTCCAGAAAGGTGGTTCAGGTTCCTATACCAATCTCTCTTATCTAACCATTTTACTAATATAAATGATTCTTGTAATAGTGACTACTAGTAATTACAATATGTTGTAATGTTGGATGGCATCTTCTTGGGTCAATGGCTTATCTGTGCGAGTGGAAAAAGGAGCAGAAAGTCCCTGCCTGGTTCCCTGCGTGCGACCTCCGCAGCGTGTGTGTAAGGGGCGCCTCCGCTGTGCTAGAGAGGGACAGTACCTGGACACCGCACTTGGCATTGCCTGCGCCATGTTCTTACGTTGTTTAAACCTGAAATGTCTGTATATTGGGGGTGTTTTTTGGGTTCTGTTTTTTACCTTCTTGCTCCCATGAATCCTGTGTTTAAACAGTACTTTTAAGTTACCTGTATCGGTCAGAAGCATATTGCCAGTCCTGTTTATACTTAAGCCAGGAGAGCCGAGACCCA
The DNA here is from genome assembly GCF_020740605.2 of Lemur catta. Taxonomy (NCBI): domain Eukaryota; kingdom Metazoa; phylum Chordata; class Mammalia; order Primates; family Lemuridae; genus Lemur; species Lemur catta. The sequence continues at coordinate 44,334,929 of NC_059128.1, read as the reverse complement.
GGACACTTCGGTATTTTGTTTTGTTGATGTGGGAAGGTATTGACATTTTTGTTTGCCTTTTAGCTTTCTATTCTTTTTGTTTAATTTGTGCTGATTACAGAATATTCAAGAATCACGTCTAGACACAGAAGACCTCACTTTGGAATGCCCAGAGAGGAGGACAAACAGGGATCTTTTCTCTTCTATTCCTTTCTGTTCTCCGAGCGGCAGTGCGGAGCCCACACCTCCCTGTTGTGTGTAGCATCTACACACCAGGCAGAATGTCCTGCACTTGCCAAACCTCACATTCACAGGACTTCCCTCCTAGACGTGGTTCTGGGGACGTGGGTATCTACCAGTTCTCTCTTTTGTGTTCTCTATAGAGTTGATGGCTGATTACTTAACATTTATTTGGCAGTAAAGGGCATTTATTAGATAGAGAATCAAAGCTGCAGCTTACACTCTTAGAGAACACCACTTTGTTGATAATGGAGTGGGAGATGGGGAGTTGGGGACCATCTATTACTTGCCTTACTAATTAGTAAAACAACAACAACAACAACAAACCAGTCTGAATAGAGGCTTCCCAGAAGAGCAAAACACTTGTGAGCAGATTATTGATCTAATGTAAGATGTGCTGAGACTGAGGCATAGACCTATTTCCAGCATCCGGAGTCCTCTTGTTTCCTGGGGCCAGGTTAGTTTCGATGAGCAAACCCTCATGGAGAGTTTGTTATGTGCCTGGCACTGCTCATGACACTGGATCCATTGTGATGTGTTGTGAGACTCAAGGTGAACATTTAATCATATATTTTCAGTGATTAAATATATGCCTTGGGAATCTATTTATTTATGTTACAAAAACTTCACCAGATAGAGGTAGTGCTCAAGGTGGGTGGGCCCAGGAGAGTAAGTCTCCACTTGCAACTGGTTTTCTTTAAATTAAAAAAAATAGAAAACGTGCCCAGGAAAGAAATTGGGGGAAACTAAAGGTCTATTTTCCTCCTTATTTCCCCCTATTTTACTCCGAGTTGTCACAGTCCTAGACAGTGCTTAGACAACCTCCTGATAAACGTATTCATTCTTTCCACAGTTTTGGTTCTTTACTATTCCATTAATAGGTCTTGGGCACCCAGTGGTAATGTGGAACTCATATTAATTCATTTTCAATTGTTAAGTCAAAAAAGATAGTGGAGCCCTCCCTCTTTCCCCCAAAGCTACTAATAAATGTTGCTTCCTTGTCCCTTACAAAAGAAACACACTTTTTTTCCCCAGTTTTCAACCTGTGGGTCAACAAATATTTCCTGAGCTCAGCCCTGTGCTAGACAGAGTAGAATGTAAAAGAAGTAGTATATGCCATGATGTCCTTGTCACCTGGGGCCTGGCATAGAGTGGGAAAGATAGGACTAATAATGAGAAAACTATCAGAGAGAAATTCAAGGTCAAACCAAAGTCAAATTATGATTACACAATTATAATTGTATAATTTGTGGGGTAAGGGGTGAAAAGGGAGGAAAGGTCACTGTGGGAATGTTTTTCCAGAAAGGCTGTGACAAAAAAGAGATACTTGAGTGGGTGTGAAGGAAGGGAAGGATTTGGTTGGGAGCATGTCACCTGGTGCTTGGTGATCAACACATGTTGGCTGAATGCATTGGCACATAGTTGGATGTGCAACATGTCTTAATATTTGGAATAATTATCTTGCTAAATGTAATTAGATTTGGGCTTCTGAAAATTGAGTTGCAGATATCTCTGAGCATGAATGATTCGCCTTGTAGCAACTCAGACTCCACCAAGTTTCACCAGTAAGAATCATGCGGTTAGGCTCTGCGGTCCCTGTGGGACACTGTGCAGTTACAGCCGCAGCTGATCAAAGGGCAGGCAGAGGACACCAAAGCACCAAGGTGGCCATTTGATGTGGCTAGCCGTTAGCGAGGACTGGGTTGAAATTGCACCCTCCGCTCAAATAAGGTCTATTAGCTACTGGTGACTTTTGATCCCCTACTGATATAGGGGAAGTCAAATTGACAACCCCCTAGTTAAAAGAAGTGGCTTTGCATTATTGATGCTCCAAAGGATCTGGTCACTCTGTTCTCTTCCCGCAGCGCTTCCCACAGAAGTGCCTCGAGCTATTTGAGAGAAGGGTTCTGTATGAATTATTCCTTAAAAACAGAAACATATTTCCCTGTGTTGCCTCTGCTTCCCAAGCAGACCTTCAAAAGATAACTTAGCGGGAGACTACCCTGCCTACCTTCAAAAGACAGCTTAGCGGGAGGCTGACAGGCAGGGAAGCAGTGGGCACGGGGAGTCCGGGAAAAGACGCAGGAACCAGCTGGAAGGAGGCACTGCAATTCAGACTTGTGTTCAGCTCTGTCCGTTCTGGCTTCATCTGTGGCTCAAAGTGGCTTCTCTGGGTTTTGATTTCTTTCTTACCTCTAAAATCAGAACAACAGTGTTCTCTCCTTCCTGCTGCCTTCCTGGGGTTTATTTTAAAGTATTATGAAACAATCATTTTCATTTCTTTCTTGCTGATTTTGTGAGTAGGCAATTGTCCACGTAGGTTGTATTGGAAGAGTCATCCATTACCCTTAGCTCACATATCTTTTCCACTTCTTGCAGAACTGCTGGAAATTCATCAGAGATTCATTATCTTCTCCCTTCGTGTCGCTTCCAAACATATATATGTGCTCTGATTTTTAAGTTATTAACACTTGAGGGAGAATTCATTTTTTGGGGAGGTCTTTCATTGGTGACTTTGTTATCAAAGAGCTCCTGAGCACACTCAGCAGGAAGGGAGAAGGAGGGCAAGGAAGGGACCCCAACCGGGCAAGGGTATAGAAGGGGATCTTAAAACAAGACTCTCTGAGAGCAGCATTTTGCCAGAGGCCAGCCTTGTTCCTGGGGTTCATTTTTGCTTTCATGGGAGGCAGATAGAACTCACCAGGACTGTGACAACTCGTTGGAGATCACTGTAGGGTCCTGGGGTCGGACAGACCCGGGTACACGTGGCTCTGCCATTCTTTGGCTTGTGACCTTGGAGAGGTTACTTAACTTTCCAGTCTCCCCATTTGGAAAGCAAAGGTAATAATTATCTTCCGAAATGCCTTCAGTGTAGCCGAGAAATCAGGGCAGGGGAGACAATTCATCAGAAGTAACTTCTAGCCCTCCAACCTGATGGTTTGATTTCACTGAGCAGTCTGAACATGGACCACTCACGCTAGGGAAAGGAATTTAATTAACAGATGATGTGGACAAAAACTGGAAGCAGGAGATGATGACATTGATGTATATTCCTGGTCTCTCAAAGGTAGGAGACACTCTTGACCTTCATGAGAGATATGGCTCAAGACAGAGGTGGCATTAGTGACCCCTCACGGACAAATCATCACTTGTCTGCTGACGCTCCCGCTTTGGGTGGTTTGTGTCCCAGGGAACAGGATAAGCAAGCCGTGCGCACCCCCATCCCACGCCCTGGCCACGCTCAGCCCTGCCCCGCACAGGTCTCTCTTCTGCAGGGATCTCTCCTCGGAAGTGGGGGGTCTTCTCCCCGGCTCATTTCTTCCTGAGACCCAGCCAAAAGAGAGGGGACCTGATGATTATTTGCTCACTGCCTTAGACTAATAATAATAGCTAACATTATGTGTGGAATTTTGATGCAGTTAAAAACTGTGGCAACTGTTTTGAAAGTGTCTGAATCCTGTTGGCTGATGGCTTTGGGGTCCAGCCTCGGCCTCCTCTGGGGCTACACTAAGGGAATGAGCCCAGGTCTGGTGCATCCGTCGGTCCTTCCCCAGTCCCTGTCGGGCTCTGGCTTTTTCAGTGACTGGTTGGGGTCCAGCCTTGCTGCTTTCCTTGCCTGGTTCCCCCTCAGTGCCCAGTCCTGACCAGCCCTGTAGATAATTGCATGTAGTTGTGTAAAGGATTTTGCTTAAATGCCAAGTTACCTGGAATTCTCAGCATTAGTCACTGAAATTTGATTGGGACCTCAAGGGGAAAAACCAACTAAGACAAAACTTGGACTGATTCTGAAAACCTTATCTGTTTCCCAATGTCTTGCAGATCTCTTCCACACGCCTGTTCAACACTCGGAAGAAAAATTGCTGCTCTGTATGACAGTTTTACTAGTAAATCGTTAAAAGAACACATTTTCCCTCCTCTGATGGAGATGCTAATTTATTTTAATTTTTGTAAGTATATACCTTGCCTATGTAATTTTTCCCAAATAAAGAACTCACTGCCCGTAAAGTTGTGACATAATGAAAAAGACATGTCAGTTATACAATTGTGGCTAGACTTAAATGGTCTGAAACCTATTTAATATTGACTTTGAATTAGAGCATGAATCCTTGCAAACTGTTGGGAATAGAGACAGACACATGGCCTCGTGGGTGGGGTTTCTATTCAGGGCTGTCTTCAAATTAGCTGTTAATATGGATACCTAATGGCTTACTGTAGTCTCTTCCTCTTCTTACCTGCATCTCTTAAAGGAAAAATGAGAGAGAGAGAGAGAGACAGAGAGAGAGAGAGAGGGAGAGAGAGAGAAAGAAGTGCTGATATAAGGAATCTATTTTCCTGTGTTTTTCCACCGTGGGCTGCTGGTGTGACACAGTCCTTCTATTAATAGTTCTTACCTGCTTGCCTCCTGGTGTAAATCGATCCTAGACATTTCATGGCTTATGACTAATGATTAGGTTTCACTTAAGTATCAGAATACTCATTATTTTCTTCTAGGCCCTCTTACCTTTTTAGGGAAACTGTCTTCTTTGCTTTTAGCTTGAGACAAGGATAAGGATTGAATAAACTCTATTCCTCTGTTATGGGCTACCACATTGGTGCTATTTTAAAATCTAGCTTTATGTTTTGTTTTTGTTTTTGCAATTCTTCTGCAGGCTAGTCCTACTTGATAAAATAAAATGCTTTGCTAGGAGTTTAGTGTAGTAGCTTGCAACACAGAAACCTGTTTACCTACAAAGGCTTATTTCTTTTTTTTTTTATTATTGTGATTAAAAGACATGGAATTTGATTCTGGGAGTTGATAATTTCTACTTTTCAGTCAAAGCCCCATGCCTTGTGGATTTAAAGAAACCAGAGTCAAAGATTCCTCACACAGTAAACTTCTACATCAGAGCTGAACCTGGGGTGATGCTGGGAGTCTGGTGAGTGCATTGATTGGACGCTGGGTTGCTCGGTGGGGCAGGTTTTCCTGTTAGAAGCGCACAGAAGAGCAGAGCTGTGCTATCTGCTCGTGGAGAGGTTGGTGCTCCTGGAGGCATCTGGGAGTTGTTCCAGACACTATCCCCTTATATTGAAATTTGACCTGCTTGATTTTGTTTTCCAGGAATTTTACTTTGGAGTGTGCAGTCTTTTAGATATTGCCCTTTGCTTCAGGCCCCACCCACCTGTCCTGCCTTCTTCCACAGCACCCTTTGCCATCCTGTTCTCTCCTCCAGACTCCCTGGCCCTCCTGGGACATGCTCTGTGTGCAACGGTTCCTTCTATTTCTCGGCTTCCTCCTGTCCCTCTTTTTGCCTGGCTAACTGCGTACTCACTCATCTTGGGGTCTCACTTTAACTGGTAATTTTCGGGGAAGACTTTCCCTACCTTCCCCCACCCCATTTTAGGGATGTGTTCTCATGGCCACTTGTGCATGTCCATTTTGGAATTTATTCCCACTGTAATTAAATAAATGTTTGTGTGATTATTTGGTTAATGTTTGTCTTCCTTACAAGACTATAGTTTCCACAGGTGACAGACTTTGTTGCTGAGTTTTCATGGCATAGCATGAAGCTTGGCACATAGAGGGCACTCAAAAATATTTGTCGAATGAAGTCATGAGCATTCTAGTTGTCTTTTTTTCTACACTAATCTCCGTATTTTCTTCTGTCTGGTTCTATACTACTACTTATATTTGATTGCCAGGTTTCCAGTGCCCCATTTTATATTTCATCTCCGAGTTTAAACTTTTGATCATAAAATGTTTAGGAACCATTGTGGGTACACATAATTTCTTCCTGCTCTGCGGGGTACAGGTCACCTAAGAGTGTTGGAGTTTAGAAATCTCTTTATTCTTTGCTTTTGCCCCGTCGCTCCTTGGTTCAGTGAGTCAGCTGTCCTCATCCAGACCGGCTCATCCAGAGGGCGGTGGTGACTCTATTCTTGGGACAGAGGCCTGAGGATGATGGCAGACTTTCTGCCCCTAAATGATGGAGAGGACTGCAGGTTTGTCACCTCTTGGCTAGTTCTCCAAGTCCCATTGTAACATGTCATATGGCAATATTTGCATTTTCAGAGTCATTCGTTGGTTTAACAAGATGGAGGAACTGGAGCTCACACGGGTGTTTAAAATCACAAGGTCATTTCATTTTGTTTCTTTTCTTTCTTTTTTTTTTTTTGAGTTAAAACAACAACAAACATTTATTATCTATCACATAGTTTCTATGGGTAAGGAATTCAGGAGAGCTTAGCTGAGTTGTTCTGGCTCAGGGTCTCTCATGAGGTTGTAGTCAAGCTATCAGCCAGGGCTGCAGTCATCTGAAGGCTTGACTGGGGCTGGAGAATTCGCTCCTCAGGCGGCTCACATGCACGCCTGGCCAGTCGGTGCTGGCTGTCCACAGGAGGCCTCAGTTCCTCACCACGTGGATCTCTCCATAGGGCTGCTCAAGTGTCCTCATGCATGGTAGCGAGCCACTGCGAACATGGAAGTGACATGCCTCTCACCTGGTTTCTTTAGTAAAATAGCTTAGTTTTCTGTTCGGGTTCTTTTCTCCTACATAAACTCATTTTCCTTCAAATTCTTTCCTACTTGCCTCTTCAGCCAAACCAATGGCAGATGGCAAATGTCTATTATCTTTTACATGTTTCCAACTCTTTTTTGTTGTTGTTGTTTGTTTTGGTCATTTCAATGGACTGCACCTAAGAACTGCAGTCTTGGAAAATTAGTAGGTACAAAAGTCAGAAGAACTAAAACAGTAAATGGTTAAAAGGGATTGTCTCTGTGCATGCAGAGATGGTGTAGGGCAGTAATGGCTCTCATCATAAGATGTTTTGTGGTATTAGATTTTTATTTGTACCATAAGCGTATATTACTCAGATAAAAAATTATATACACACACACACACACACACACAAACAAAACATGAGGAGGGTTTCTGACTTTGGCAAGGATGATTCCTCTCCCTGCACATGTTTGTTTAAACCCTCCCTTGCTCTTCAGGCACGTGGTCCCCAGCTGCCGGGGGGAAGATGCCAAGGGGAAGGACCGTCGCTGGTATGAAGCAGCCCTTCGCGATGGGAACCCAATTATTGTTTATCTTCACGGCAGTGCACAGCACAGGTCAGTGGCTCTGCTTGGATTTTTTTTTTTTTTTTTGAGAGATTGAAAGCATTTCATCCCCATGGGGGAGTGAGGGGGCAGGGCTCAGTTTTCAGCTCTGCAGACATGCCTTCACCTACTTCTCTTCCTTTGTCAAAATCTGAGGGTGTTCTGGCAATAGCCTGTTCTTAAAAAGATTATTCTCTATGTAGAATAATGTGGATCCTTAACTGAGAAGGGGAAAGGAATAACTCTTCCAAAATCTGGATATTGATTTCAAAGACGGCAGTGGTTCCTCAGTCCCCGAGAGCGTGGGAAATAGATTGAACCCACGGATGACAGGAGGGGAACAGGGTGCATTATGGGGAACAGAGAGCAATTTCCGCATCAGTGGCTTTTTCTGAAAACATCAGTAGAGAGCGCTTTATTTAGAATTAGTTCTGTTAACCAAAAGTATGACTCCCTAAGAGAGATCACCTGGCATTCTGACCATAGGTACTGGGGACCATCTGACTAATTCCAGTCTAGAATATTCGTGCCTCAGCCCACTCTGTGTAGTCCCAACCTTGCTTTGTGACAAAGAATGTCTCCCAGAAGTCTGGCTGTCCTTTGATGCGCTGTCAGCCTTTCCCGGCCTGTGTAATTACGTTGGATGATGATTATCAGCGATGACTGCGCCTCTCAGCTTGGCGGAGGGGCAATGTGCCTCAGAATTTCACAGATCCCTCTCTGGAGGGACGCTTGCCAGTGTCCCCGCCCCCCGCTGTCCTTTCCTGTCAGGTGATGGCTTTCTCAAGACTCTTTTCTCGAGGGACTGTCTTGATGTGTCCATTCTGGAATCACACTGAACGAGATTTCCTGTGACATTCAACATTTTTCAACATTGTTTAACATTGTTCTCATTGTGTAAACTTGGGCGTGGTGTTACAATATACTTAGCTCGAGGAGCGAGGATTGTGTGGACCACTCAGCACATTTGCCCCTCTGTATAAATCTGCAATTGCCCTCAGTTAGTCCAGATTTCCTGGCTCTGGGGTTAGCCACAGCTGCTTCTTGTCCTCTGCCCAGAAGTGTCAGCTTGCTGTCAGTAGTACTGAGCTGAAAGTACTGAGTACTGAGCAGTACTCCTCAAATGGGAGGTTATAGGGAACCTTGGCACTGCATCAGAAACAGTGGTTTTAGGCCAGGTGCCGTGGCTCACACCTGCAATCCTAGCACTCTGGGAGGCTGAGGTGGGAAGATTGCTTGAGCTCAGGAGTTCGAGACCAGCCTGAGCAAAAGCGAGACCCTGTCTCTATTAAAAAATAGAAATATTAGCTGGCTGCTGTGGTGCGTGCTTGTAATCCTAGCTACTTGGGAGGCTGAGCTTGAGCCCAGGAGTTTGAGGTTGCAGTGAGCTATGATGACACCACTGCACTCTACCCAGGGCGACAGAGCAAGACTCTGTCTCAAAAATGAAAACAAAAAACCCACAGTGGTTCTAGACTTGAGATCCATGGAAGCCCCAGAGGGTCCATGAACTCCCTCTCCAAAACTGTACATAAAATTTGCTGCAAGAATACTTTTTTCTGGTAAATGGGTCCATAGCTTTAACTAGATATTCAAAAGGCTCCATGATCTACTAAAGTTTAACTTGGCTCTAAGACAAATTCAAATGGATTTTAAGAATTCTCTGCCTTTTGAATTATCTTTGACTCTCTTTTATTAATGTGGTTAATAGAGAGTAGACAGCATGATCATTTGGGGAAAAAAGTGTTTTCTGCACCTACAGGGTCATGAGGTTTCTCTCCTTGACTTCATCTTGCACTTCACCGCAGAGTGAAGGATGCAGGCAGATCTTAGTTTGGTGCAACTTGGCCACATCATCCCTTGTTTTGAAAAACCACTTTCTAAAACTTATTTTCCTTTAGTTTCTAAAAGTATTCTTAGAAACAAGTTTTGCTGTGTGGAAGTGCAAGGAGTTGGATTATTAGTAGTTCATCAGATGCTTACGTAGAGAAGCACTAAAAGACTGGACATCCAGTACTCACTTGGGGGAATGCCACAGCAACGGGGAGCCACCGATCATTCACCCTGACATCCGCGCCAGCTCTGACATCGAAAAACATTTCCCTTTCTCCTAGTTATTTATGTCTCTCACCCAAACAAGAAAGGTGTGAGATCAGATGCCAGCAGCATGAGTGACTTTTTATTGAATTTGTCATCGTAATTCTTAATTCTTGTTTGTTTGTTTTCCAAATCTCCTCTACAGGGCGGCTTCTCACAGACTTAGGCTGGCAAAGGTATGTCTAAAGAGGCCTCAAAGCACCAATTTTATAAGTCCCCATTAATTCTGTGTGATGGTCACAAGGTTTTCCTCAGGCTCTCAGTGTGGTTATCTCCTGAGAGGTCCCCAGCGCACTGGGCATGTGGATTGTGGTGTCTGGGGCTCAAAGTCCCACAAGTGGACTTCTCTTTTGTGTTGACCATGGGAGATCAAAACGGATGTGAACTTCTCAAAATATCTTCATGAACTTATTACTTCCATTGCCAGATGGAGGTGCAAACCCTTTTATTTGCTTTTTCTGAGGGCTGGGGGATGGATTGAGAGTATATTAAATGTGAAATGATATTTCCTTTTAAAAGAAGCATGTCTGCTTCTGAAAGTTATTCAACCCCTGGCTTCAGCCCCATATGAGGCTTCGTAGAGTGGCACAGTGGCAACACTTGGCTCCCCTCACTACCCTGCTGCATGACTCCAGTTTATGGGGTCATGCAGGGACAGCCCCTGCATTTCTAGGTGTGAGGAAGGTGGCAGGTTTTCCACTTAGCCATACCTGCCTCAGGACAGGTGAGGCAAGCTACCTGTTTCCCCGCTGCCACACTCCAGTTAGGTAATCTTGGTTGCAGGTGGCCAGCTGCTTTTCCAGTTGTCTCTCCTCCCACACGCTGGCTCCCACCTCAGAGTTCTTTCCTGATACAACAACCTTAGCAGGGCTTAGAATCCTGCCAGGCCCAGTGTCCCCAGTACCTTCTTCATCCTCCCTCCCGTGTGGGCAGGAAGCTCCTCTGCTGTCCTCCCCTCTTCACTGCCTCCACAGAGCCAACTCTTGCGGGGTAGTGGTGGGCTTGACGCAGTGCTGCCTGGGGAGGACCATGTCGATTCATTTTTAGGTTTGCTTTCTGCTCTGCACCCTGATCTTTGCACTTCCCACGTGGTGAAGCTGATGTTCGTGAGAATGTGTATTTTCTTCCCCTCCCACTCAGAGCTGAATCACATGACCTCATTTTCCTGGAAAGGAGCAGGGCTGTAGGTGTGAAAAACAACCAGGCAATCCGGATGGGTGGGAAGGACAGCGGCTGGTAGGGCAGGACACCCCCCAAGCGATCGTGGGCATGATGTGTGCCATCATCATTGCCCAACAGGACCAAACTGCCTGAGCCCTTCCTTTCCTCCAGGAGAGGTGATTTCTTTAAAAAAATAAATCTTTATTCTTAAATTCTCGTTCATGCACACATTCATCACTGCAAGCAGCTAGTATAGCTATTTTCATTTATTTGCATTCCTACCTAGTCTTTAAAGTTTTTGTTACTATGATTATACTTATAATTTTATGTTGTGCTCTTTTACTTAATACTGTTTTATAAACATTCTTCCATATTTTTACGTAGTCATCTTAGTTAAAACAATTTGACAGCTCTAAACTTCTCCATTGTATTTGTAAACAATTGCTTATTTAGCTATTCCACTGCTGTTGGATGTAAGAATTTTTTTTCTTCCCGAATTAACTTTAAATATTATTTTTACAGAAAACTGTAAGCATCTAGGTTTTTCTTCTTTTGTAATTTTTTCCCTAAAGATTAATTCTTCAGAGTAGGATTTGTTGCTGTTGTTGTTGAGCTGTACAGTCAAGTAGTCCTTCAATATGTGCCACAACAACACATGGATATCCCGGTCTTCCTGGATGCTTAGCTGTCATGCCTTGGCTAACTTTTTGGAGGGAATGTAGTTTGAATGGATATTTAAAAGTTCTATTTATTTCCTCATTATTAGTCTCAATTTGTATTTATAAGTTCCTAATGAGGTTTAGCACGCACATCTATACTGTAGTAGAGCAAGCACAGTATGTGATAGAGGCAGACCCACGTATGAAAGTTGGTTCTGTCTCTAGCCAACTGGGTGACCTTGAACAAGTTTAGACTCTTCAAGGCTCAGTTTCTTTATCTGTAAAATGGGGATAATATCTATTTTATAGTACTGTTGTGAGGATTAAATAAATTTTTTAAAGTGCTTGTATAGTAAAATTTTGTTCCATTTTCTCTCCCTTTTTATCATTGTGTTTCATTTCATGGGAAATTATGTTTTCATATTCTTTCCTCCTTTACCTACTAGGGGCTTGGGAGTGGCTTCATATATTAAAGTTATCTCTTAATTTTTGATTGAAATTAACTTTGTCTATTGATATTTCATATAAATAGCCTCCCATTATTTGATCGCCTCCACTACAACTGTGTAGAGTTCTTATTCTCAAGGGAATTCTTAAAAAAAGACATTTACTATGTAATCAGACATTTAGTATGTCATCTCATGTGATCTTCCAACAACCCCAATAGCTATTATTGTTTTTCACTTTTCAGAATAATATTTACGTATGTAAATGTTAAATAACGTGGCCAAGGGCCGGGGCTCGACCAGGCTGTGTGCCCGGCTCTGCCCTGCTGCGTCTTTCCCACCGAGCCTGGGCTTCTCCAGTTTGAAGTCAGACACCAGATTTCAAAAATACGTCTTTTCCCACCTGTGAAACCATCACAACTAGGGATGGACACGTGGAGGAGGAGCCTTTTCTGTTTACATCTTCTAATCAAAGTGATAACAGCTCCTTTGTTATCTAGGTGCTGAGCGATGGTGGCTTTCATGTCTTGTGTGTTGACTACAGAGGTATGTGTTAAGAACAGTACACAAAGATTTTTCAATAAGCAGGACGCTTTTGATGACCCCTCATTTTGGAGGCAGTGGTACTGTGTTTGCCTTTTCTTGCTGCCAGGATTTGGGGACTCTACAGGGAAGCCCACAGAGGAGGGACTGACTATGGATGCTATTTGTATCTATGAGTGGACCAAGGCAAGAAGTGGCACCACCCCTGTGTGTCTCTGGGGCCACTCTCTGGGTACAGGGTAAGTGAGATCTGAATATGGGTCCTTAGGTGGGTCTTTGGGGCTTTAGTGTCATAGCAAAGGCAGCAGTGAGTGGTGGGAGGAGCACTGAGCCAGGAGACAGGGACTCTTCTCTGGTCTCTCTCATACTCCAGAAGTAGCTAGAGATCTTGCCATCTCTGTATGCCTGTCTATAGAACAAGAGAGGGTCCTTTCAGCTTGGCTGTCTATGACATTGAAGTTCATTCTGGAACTCTCTGAGAGTTTTACAGAAAAGGATTCTTTTTTTTTTTTTTTTTTTTTTGAGACAGAGTCTCGCTTTGTCGCCCAGGCTAGAGTGAGTGCCGTGGCATCAGCCTAGCTCACAGCAACCTCAAACTCCTGGGCTTAAGCGATCCTACTGCCTCAGCCTCCCGAGTAGCTGGGACTACAGGCATGTGCCACCATGCCCGGCTAATTTTTTCTATATAGATTTTTAGCTGTCCAAATCATTTCTTTCTATTTTTGGTAGAGACGGGGTCTCACTCTTGCTCAGGCTGGTCTCGAACTCCTGACCTCGAGCGATCCACCCGCCTCGGCCTCCCAGAGTGCTAGGATTACAGGCGTGAGCCACCGCGCCCGGCCGAAAAGGATTCTTAATTTAGGGTCTGTGGAACCCCTTGAAATCCTGTGCACAATTTTATGTCTATATGCATTTTCTAACCAGAGAGCCTAGAGCTTTTATCAGATGCTTATACAGGATGTTGTATTTTCCACTATTCACTTGACTGTTAAGTCATTGCTTCATATTAATTTTCATTGCTTTACAGAGTTGCAACAAATGCTGCAAGAGTATTAGAAGAGAAAGGTAATAAAAATGCTTAAATGATATAATTTCTTGGCTTGAGTTGGAAAGATAAAAATAATTAACAGATTATTGTATACACTTTGAGCACACAGATACCTAAAGCATCCCAACTTTAGATGGCCTCTAACAGTGTAACAAATTTTCTTTTTCCTCTCCATTTAATATATTAAAAAATAACACCTGCTTTTTTAGGTTATGAAATTGAAAATAAATACTAAAGAAAGAGTTAAAATTACCTCTGAAAGAGCCGTCCTTGTGAAGTGATATTAATTTAAATTACAGGAGAGGAAAATAATACATTATGAAATATTAGGCAGGATTTGCTTTCTGCAGCCCTTCTTATAATAAGATTTATGTGGGGATTTCTCAAAGTGATCTGCTAACGGCTTGTATCAGAATCTATTGGGCATGCTTGTTAAAAACACAGCTTTCCTGGATCCTACCTGGTTGGATGAATTAGAATCTATGTGAACAGGGACATTTTTTTTAAGATCAAAAATTAGAATTTACCCCATATATAAAGATGCTAGACAAATAAAAATATTCATTATCCTAATGCTATACAGTTTAACAATTCCAAAGCCAATTATCTACTTTTTTTGGTTTTGTTTTTTTGCTCAATTTTTGTATGTCTAGTTATTTTTTATTAAATGCTAGACATTACTTATGGAAAATTATAGAGATGATATGAGGCTTGAGGTGACGTTATCTTCTTCCAGATATAATTTACCTTTTTCCTGAAAGGTAGTTATTATGGCAGGAACATATCAGTCTTTATGAGGGCTGGTCTGTTTCTAGTTCTCTGTACTTCTAAAGTGTAGTCCTTTAAGATGACAACCAAAAGCCTGAGAAATGTACTAGAGTCCTTTTCCTTGCCAGATCCTGAATTCCAATTTTTGTCCTTTTGATTCTGTGAAAATACTGAAGGCGTTGTCTAGTTTCTAATCCACTCAGCCACTACCGTTGCTTTCAGAGCTTCAACTGCTTTGAGGGGAAATTCGGCTCAAACTCCCTGGGTTTCTCTCTTTTGGTATTAGCTCTGCAAATTCCCACTGATCAGTAGCCCTCATATACCTTCAAACATATACAAATGCATACCCTACTCTCACATACATTTTCCAATTGTTCTCAGAGGGAGTATTCACCCAAACAACCTAGTCAGCCTTTGGCACATTCTTCACAATGGACTGCAGAACACTCTTCCTATAGTACTTTGCTTTCTTAAATTATCTAAGCCATGAAGACCTGGTTGTGTTCTTAGAAGAAGATAGTGGTTTTTCACTATCATGTACATAGAAATCTCTGGGGGTTGGGGGGAACCTGTTAAAATGCACATTCTCAGTCCCTAACCCCAAGATTCTGACTAATAAGTATGTGGGGGGGGGGGTCCATGAATTTACATTTTTTTTTTTTTGAGACAGGGTCTTGTTCTGTTTTTATGGCTAGAGTGCAGTGGCAGCATCATAGCTCACTGCAACCTCTAATGCCTGGTCTCAAATGATTCTCCTGCCTGAGCCTCCTGAGTAGCTGGGACTTCAGGCATGTGCCACCATGCCCGGCTAATTTTTAATTTTTTTGTAGAGACAGGGTTTCGCTATGTTTTTGCTCAGGCTGGTCTTGAATTCCTGGCCTCAAGTGATCCTCGCACCTTGGCCTACCCAGCCAGGAATTTACATTATTAATAAGCTTCATAAATAATTTTGATGCAGGTAGTTCATGGACAAGACCTTGAGGACCCCTTATCTAGGGAAAGTGGTATTTGAATAAGGGAGATATTGATTTTTTTAAAATTTTATTATTTTCAAGGATGCCCAGTTGATGCTATTGTCTTGGAAGCTCCATTTACCAACATGTGGACTGCAAGTATCAATTATCCCTTGTTAAAGGTGAGCCTCTGTTTCATCTTCACAAGGTATCAAAATGTAAGCTATTTCCACACATGCATGTTTATTAACTATCTTACTTTTCATAACTAGTTTTCTATGTTTCTAAATTATTCTAACCTGAGATAGTTTATTAACCAGTTCATAAAAGGAGATGCAAGGCTTTTGGATTTGGTGGTTCTTTTATTTTCTTCTAACAGATTGAGTGGCTTATCAAGAGTGAAAGCTATTTTTCTCATTAACTGTGTCTCTTATCTTTTGTAATTTTTTAATAGATAGACTTGCCTTAGGTTTATTATTATTATTATTCCCTTTTAAAGTGAAAACAAAGCTTTCATACATGATTTTTAGACCTATGAATGTCAGTCATATATCTTTCATGACTATCATAAGAAAGTTTCTAGAGAATTCAAGGAAGCTTCCAAATGCTTTTACACAGTATCCCAGATAAAGAAGACAATCTTGCCAAGAAAATAAAATGGAAAGAATTGGGCCACAAGATGTAGTCTTAAAAATCTGTTGTGTAGATTATGCTAATTTTACAATTTTATTCCATGCCTGATGTTCAATTGCTGATAGTTGTACATCCCTATAAATGTTAGCAAATGAGAGAGAGAGAGAGGTGTCTTAGAGGGGATAGATGACCCCAATTTTAAAATTATTTCATGCTATAAGGCATCTTAGGGGTACGTTAACTATCAACTTTGGGAATATTTTGTGCAACAAGCCATCACAGAACTTTCTGAAATTTGCTTAACTATTTTCAGGGAAAGTTAGCTTTGCTGACCTTTCCTCTTTGCAGATCTATTTTAAGGAATAAAATCTGAAATTCAGTCATACCAAGATGAAAATGACAGATAATAGTTTAAAGTGTACACCAGGAATATTTGCATGATAGATTCATTCCATGTTTAGCAAATATTTATGTTTATTGTATTTATGTTTATTGAGTATCTATTATGTGCCAGGAACTTTTCTAGGTTCTGAGGATAACACAGGGAATAAGAAAGTTGTGGGTCCTCCTTCTATGAAGTTTATATACTTGGTTGTGAAACAGATAGAAGATAAGTACATAATAAAAAAAAATCCAATAATGAGAAGTGCTGTGACAGCAATAAAATAAAGTGAGAGGGAATGACTGGCTGGTTATGGAAAACTTCTCTGAAGAACCGTCACTGAGCTGAGACCTGCATGAGAGGAAGAGAGCCACATGGGAACATCTGGAGGTCTCAGCCTTGGGAAAGCAAAGGCCTGGGCCTTGAGGTGGGATCAGGCCTGGCATGTTCCAGGACTTGAAGGCAGCAGGGCCTACAGGTGGACAGGAAAGGGCTTAGGGACAGGAGATAAGGCTGGAGACAGAGGCTGCCACTGGATTTTGTAGGGCCTCAACAGCTAAAGTGACATGTTTGGGTTCAATCCAAGTGCCTTTGGAGAATGCTAAGCAAAAAAGTGACATGATCTGATTTGCACGTTAAAACGATCACTCTGGTTTCCTGTGGGAACTGGATTACAGAAGGGTGAGGATGGAAGCAGGGAGCTATTTGGGATTGTTGGCATAATATATGCACGAGAAGGCTGGCTTAGGCTGGGTGATCATGGAGATGAGAGAAATGGATGGGTTTGGGATACAGTTTGGAGGTAGGGTCCAAGTTTGTGAGAAAGGTACTAAGTTGCTCAGGGTTTCTCTCTGTATTCCTTATTTTCAGTTGAAATGGGTGTTTTTAGGGCATATAAGCTAATTTATGTGTTGACTTAAAAGCAAATTTACCTAGCATTCTATTTACTGGAATTTGCTATTAAAGAAGAAATTCAGCATATTTAGAATGAGTGTTGTTATATTTTGAGTCCTGTGGTCATTAAAACCTAATGTGTCTTTGAAAGCATTGTAATATTAAATCATATTCATGAGTTTATAATGTTCAAATCCTCTAAAATCAATTATCTCTGTGTTGCATGCTTTCATCAGAATTTTAGACTAATCAGAATATTCTATTCCCCAACTAAACTAATTAGTTATGTTCACAGTAGAAGCAATTTTTAGATTATGCATACCACTGCTCCTTTATGAGTATGGAGAAGTAAGAGTTAATGGTGCCATTTGTATTTTAAAACAAGACAGGATGTAAAACCAAAATGTTAACAGTGATTATCTATGATGTCAGAATTATGTGTGACTTGTTTCTTCTATGTTTCTTGTTTTTTTCCCCAAATTCCCTACGTGCATCACTTTTTAAGATCATGGAAGTTTTTTTTTAAGTTTACTATATTTACAAAGTCACTATTCTCTATGTTACTATGGGTCATGGTGGGAGACTATAATAAATTAAATAGCTATGGGGCAAGGATTAATTTTTTTTTCTTTTTTAAAAATAGATTTACCAGAAACTTCCAGGATTTTTACGCATACTTATGGATGCCCTGAGAAAAGACAAAATAGTCTTCCCGAATGATGAAAAGTAAGCTAGTGATGAAAAGATGTGCATTATTACTGTATCTACAGGATTCTAGGGGTAACTTTGATGTGACTTACTGGATGGTGAGATGAGAAGTCTGAATATCATTCTTATTCTTCTTAGAATGTCATTCTATGGTTCTTAGATGGGCACTGGGATTTGGGGTATGGTATCTATGAATTTTTAGTATTTACTATTTTCCTCATGCCTTATTTGATGACTTCACCAATTCAGGACTCTCTCTAAACTCATACACAGCGTTGTATATTTATGGCCTATCAAGATCTTTGAAAGGTCCTCTAGGGTCCAGTCTAACAATGCTTGGGGGGTCTGACTTCTAGGCCAATTTCCATATAACAAAAAACCCATCTACCATCCAGCCCACTAGCCTGCCAGCAAATATGGCGACTAGAATTTGGCTAGTTAGTCTCTCACGGTTGGAGAATTTAAGAATGCTTCCAAACAGGCAGTTTTTGAAATATTTTTTTTGTATTTCAACGCACTTGGGGAAATCAAACCTTCTCAGGAGTAACAGGAAGTAACTGTGGCAGGGATGGATGGATATCAGCATTTAGGGGGGACAAGGAAGTATGCTGGAGAAAATTATTGGAGAGAGAGACAAGTCATTCTTCATGCCATAGCCCTTTTGAATTACCAAACTAGGAGGTTGAACAGGAAGCTAATTAAACCTGTTAATTGCATGTCCATCGTCTACATTTATGGGGAAAAGTAAATAAATTGCTACAAAAAGGTGTCTTTGATTCTGTGGTAGTTTTGTTATCCTGGGGTTTTTTAATTATTTTGTTATCTTTTATAGTCTTTTAATTAAAATAGTCCAGATATTACAAAATAAGGTGCAATAAGGAAAAATATAAGGTTCTTCTAACACTTTACAAATTCAGTGTTTTTCTTCTTCAGTATTTTCATAAATCATATAGAAGTAAATTAAATTAATTAAACAGTTAAATTGTATGAATAATCTCAGCACTTTGGGAGGCTGAGGCAGGAGGATCCCTGGAGGTCAGGAGTTCAAGACCAGCCTGGGCAACATGATGAGACCCCATCTCTACAAAAAAATTTAAAAATTAGCTGGGTGTGGTGGTGCGTACCTGTAGTCCCAGCTACTCAGGAGGCTGAGGCAGGAAGATCATTTGAGCCTGGTAGTTTGAGGCTGCAATGAGGTTGCACCACTGCACTCTAGCCTGGGCAACAGAGTAAGACCCTGTCTCTTAAAAAAAAAAACTATATGAATAAATAGAAGAGAGGGAAACTTTGCCTGGAGAAAAAAAATAACTATATGAAGTTTTTAAATATATGATGATATTATTTCCTGGAAGGAAGGAAAGAGCTTTTGCTTAGAAGAGGAGAAATCTCAATGCATAATTCTTGAATTGACTGCTTTTCTTCTACTTGTCCCTAGTGTTAAATTCCTGTCTTCTCCCCTTCTCATCTTACATGGAGAAGATGATGGTACAGTGCCTTTGGAGTGTGGAAAAAAGGTAAACTAAGAGCTCAGTGCTGACTGAAACATACTATACTTATTTCTCCATTTTTTTCATTTAGCCAAACTTTGATTAGAGCCTACAGGAAGGTCTCTGACATTATAGGAGATTCTCTACACCCCTAAAAAGTCTGCTGTTGTTTTATACAATGAGCATCGTGTTCTTGGCTACTAAGCTCAAAGTAGTGTTTGCAGCAGAGCCTGGTTCCTCCTCTGGGGTGTGTGGCTCTAGAAGTGTAGAGAAGGTCCCAGGCTGCTGTGGGAACCTCCACGCTGTCTCCACTGTAGTGGCTCTAAAACCGGGGGAGTAGTTCTTTTTCTTTTAAATAAACCTCCACTAGAGTGGATCCATAGCAATTCCTTGCCCCCTTGCCATGAGATATGGGCAGGGAAGGGTGATGTTTTTTCAGTATTCTATATTAGCTGTGCTGCCTTCAGTCCTTAGCTGTACAGGAAGCCAGCTGGGTAGGTGGAGAGTCCCCATGTCTCTGACTTAATGGGACAAACTCCCCAAGCTGGCTGTTTCAGTACATTTTTAGGACAACTGGACTAGAACATGCATAGCTTTGAATTGTCAGCCTTTGAGTCTCTGCCTTTCTGCCCTTGCAGCTCTACGAAATTGCATACAACGCATACAGAAACAAAGAGAGGGTCAAGATGGTTATCTTTCCTCCTGGCTTCAAACACAACCTCCTTTGTAAAAACCCCACACTATTAATAACTGTGAGGTAAGAGTTGCTTTGCTAAATGTGAGTATCTTCCCCTTAAAGGCAATTAGGGCTGCTCTAGGTAAACTAGACCATGAGGCAGGGAAAGTGCATGAGCTGATTGGGGTCCTTTTTCTGCAGAGATTTCCTGAGCAAGCAGTGGGCATGAGGTTCGAGAGCAGTGGAAATCCTCAGTGAAGACTTGGTCCAAACACCTCTTGTGATGTGCACCTTTTAATGTAAAATTCTACTGGGCTGTTTGGATGAACTGAAGCCATTGACATTTCTACAAGTCACTTGCCAATTTAATAAGAGAAAGCATGGATGCTAGGTGGTATGGAATGTTCTCATTTAGCCTATCATAATCTACTTTGTGAAACATGCTAAAACCTCACTGTGGAGAATCAGAATTTGATAAAATTTGGATCCCACCTAAAATTGTGTAGTTATCAAATATCTTGGGGATATTTGTGAATAAGGTGATTGCTATGGTCTGAATGTGTGTCCATCCCCAAAATTCATATGTTGAAACCCAGTCGCCAATGTGATGGTGCTAGGAGGTGGCACTGAGCTCTGAGGAATGGGATTAGTGCCCTTATGAAATGAGCCCAAAGGAGCTCTTTACCCCTCCCACCATTCCAAGACACAATGACGAGTTGCCATCTACGAACCAGAAAGTGACCCTCACAAGACACTGAATCTGCCAGCACCTTGATCTTGGACGTCTCAGCCTCCAAAACTGTGAGAAATAAATTTCTGTTGTTTATATGCCACCCAGTTCATGGCATTTTGTTTTAGTAGCCCAGACAGACTAAAACATTGGTCTTTAGTTTGGACTTAGGCAGCAGTGTAAGAAAGTTGTTCCCATGTAGTTAAATAATTCGTATTTTAGTTTAGTTCATTTAAATGGCATTAAAAAGTTCCAAGCAGTTTTCTAGCTTTCTGATTAGTTTTGGGGTAAGTCCTAGCAGTAGCAGTAGCATCAGTAGATCTGCTTTAAATTAAGTTTTGGCACTTATGTAGCCCTTGGAAATTGACACTTTATTTTTAGCCCTAATACAGCCATACATTTTCCCTCCCCATTCCCAGAGATACTTAACTAGATTATTGGCTAACAAAACAAAATCAATGAATGTAGTAAAAATGTTCAAGTTCAGTAAAAAGCTATGTTTTCTAGAGACATTTTATAATTCAATTTTCATTGACTTTGTGCACCCCATTGCTAGATTCATTGGATAAGGAAATCTTTATATCTGAAGGCTCCATGTTCCAGATGTCCCGGGCATATTCCTTAATTGTTCGGTCACTGGAGAATTTCCCCGAGGCAGCTATGTTTTTCAGTACCATCGTGTTCCAGGCCTTTGGATTCTGTAAACAACATATGAATATACAGCCCAGGGCTCGAGTGCCCAGCAAGCTTTATGAAAAACATCAGGCCAAGCACATCCAGGCACATTTCATGAGGAAAATTATAGGGATAAATTGTAGTGAATTATAAATACACTTGTAACTTTGTTGAGAGATAGGTAGGATAGACTATACTTTTCTCATATTTAGAGTATATTTCTCTTAGGAATGAAAAAATAAGTATTTTTCACTTTAAGAGAAACCATGGATGCAAATTCTCTAACTGGTAATTCCTGCTATGGTTAACTATGTTTTGGTATGTAAGCCACATTTCCCATTCTTTATTACAAATGAAGATACCTCCCTTTACCACAATAATATGAATAAATATTAGAGACTAACATTCATTGTCTGCTAGATGCCATGGCAAGAGACTTAGCCTGTGGCTCACAGAGTATTAAAAACACTGCTCTAGAATGTTGGCTGTAATGCAGGCAAACAATCCAATGAGAGGCTTTACTGATCTACTTAAGCTTTTTTTGTTCTTTCTAAAGGTACATGCCCCAGTAGGTTTACACTGAATCCCAAATACTCCACTAGGGTTTCAAAATAGGGTCAACTAAGGTTTTATCCTTAATAAAAATGTCATATCAAAGTCTTATAATTCCTATGTAAAAGAATGTGATAAGAAGCTATTTATTTTATAGTCTCATGATTTTGTAAAGAACTCCATAAGTTTATTGGAAATGACTAGAATATTATTCAAAGCTCTTAGCAATGCATCATAAGCATTTAAAAGAAAGACTAAAACTGCTACCATTCCTCAACGTACTGCAAAATAGAGTCTGAAATTAGTTTATTCAGACTTTGGAAACTTACTATAATGACAGAAGGATAAAAGCTTCCTCTTTTCATTTTCTTTAACTATTTGAATGGGTAACGAATAGACTTCCTAGCCATGTGGGTCATGTTTACTAAACTTAACAATACAATTATTGTTACGAGTAAAAAACTGCAATGTGCACTAATGAACTAGAAAGATTGAATCAAATGCTGGGCTTCGAGATGAGCATCCTTTAGATTTGGGCCATAATCTTAACAGAGGAGACCCACTTTACAAAATTGACATTTGCATTTGTCCGTGTCCTTGTTCACATTTTCCTTTTCTTCCCTGTTTTACTTATATTTCTTGAGGTGGCCAGTCTCTTTCCTCTTTTTTTTTTTTTTAAATTCAAGTATGAACCCTCTCCTCTTTCTACACATTTATATTCTATTTCATATAGCCCCACTCCATGAGTAGTGCAGGAGAGGTACTTATTTTGCAATTTTCAAAGAATAGGAGGTCAGTCCTTATCCCAGCAAACCAAGGCTCCTTCCAATTATCATAGCAGGTTTCTCAGACACTGGTGGTGACCCCCCCACTGCTGGGGAGAATTCCTCAGTGGGGGCTGGCATCTGTACTCCGACGAAGCTGCCTTGGTGATTCTGCTGTGCACCTCTGGTTAAGAACCCTGGCATTAAACAGGCTTCTTGCGGGAGGGGGAACCTTGGCTTTGTTCATGCTGTGTTCTCAGCGTCCAGAATGCTTCTTGGCATAAAGAAGACCCCGGAGGCCTCTCTGAGGCATTCTATTCTTAGCTTCTGGGACATGCCTGCTACATGGTAGATGCTCAATAATATTGAATTATGTGATTTTTTTTAACTTGGATATCAAAAAATTCACAAGTGCTGCTGAAATGTTAAATCCCAACCTTTGCCTAAACCTGGGAAAAGTCAAGTTTTGATCTGACTAACCTGGACATTTGCCTTACCTTTTTTAAATTGGTTAATGGAGCCTTGCTATTTAGATTTAATTTTCTAAAAACCCCAACTTTTAATTAACCATAGTAAACTGGTTTCCTTTAAAAATATAAACTTATAAACTTTAAACTTTACTTATAAACTTACTCACCATGTACAGCTGACTGACTTTTTCTTGACACTTGACATAGGCTTCGTAGTCTGCAAAGACTTTAAACCTTTTTTTTGTGATTGGAAGGGGAAAAAAATAAAAACTTCGTTATCAGATGCATGCTAAGATTTCCATTTAAAATTCTCATTTACTTAATGTCAGGCATGGCTGGTTTATCAAACTCATATTTCTGTTTTTAAGAATTTTAACCAGTCCTCAACCTTTTGTGGTTCTTCCCACATGTAAGAATGCCATATTTGGCTGCATTTGAAAATTGGGTGTATCAGTGGAAGGAGAATACCAGATTTGTGGGTATTATTCTTAAACCTTACTGGCATCGTTGGTAGAGAATATCTAACTTTTTTTTTAATCCTAGGTTACCTGATCAGATCACAGATCTATGCTGATCTACAGGGGTGGGTTGGAGTTGGTTTAAGATATTCTCACCCCTTTCTCATGGTCTAAACAGCACCATCTTCTTGCGGGAACTCACCTGTCATGATAAAAGAGCATGTTGATGATGTCTTTGAAGAGGTCGGGCTGCTTGGGAGAAAAAAAGCCCTTGTCAATTTGATCAATGACCAACTTCAGCTCTGGAAGTGCTTCATAATATTCTTTTGCCTCGTACCTGCACGGTAGGGTAAGAATAAGGTTCTGTTAGTGTGTGATTAACAACACTCTAGACACAGTGTTAGCTGTGAAAAATACACTAAGAAATACTAGCATTTTAAGAAGTCATTCTAGATTTCACTATGGGTATAAATGGTTTTTGACTAGATCCTGAAGTCCTCCTGCCATTTGATTACATTCCTTATAACCAAAGACACTAAGAACAGTAGACAATGAACATTCTAGTCAAAGAGCAATAGTCTAATGTGGTAGAATACAGCAAGGTCCATTTCATAGCAGATCTTATGGCTCTAAACAAGCATTGTGTTAAGTGACCAGTTGCTTTTTGGACCCATAGATTCTCAAAATTTGTTGCTATGGAGTGCAATTTACTTCCTAGGATCAGGAAGTTCATTCAACATCCTCCAAATGTTGTGATCCTTGTGGCTCCTTTGTGGAGTACTCTTTCTTTATTTCTTGCTTGAACTCGGCTTAATAAACCTATCTAGATACTAAGTGGAAAAAGATGTTCCTAAGTGCTTCTGTACATCCGTATCTATTCTCTACCACATTTTAGTCTACCTCTTTGAGATCTTAAAGGAGCAGCAGATCATGGTTTACATTATAGGTGAATACTTCCAACTAGAAACTGGTTCATCTTTTGATTGAAGTAAAAGTCACAGATACGGAGAGCTGAATAGCCCATTGAGGTCAGCTCTGCCATCTCTGATAACAAATGGCAACTACTCCCTGTGCCTGTGCCCAAGTGCCCTTTACTTTTACTTGCTGGGTTTACTAATACTAATCTGTGGACAGCTCCTCATGGGACCTGTTCTGCTCCCACCTCTCACGTGACTCAACCTCAGGGGGATACCTGCCTGGGCAGGAAGCCCTCTGAGGTCACATAGGCTCCTGGGGGTGACCTGCCTAACAAACAGGAGCTGCTGTCTCACCCTTTCTTGTCCAAAGCAGCCACATCATCTACCCTCATGCCAAAGATGAACAGGTTCTCTTCCCCGGCTTCCTCTGCCATTTCCACGTTGGCCCCGTCCATGGTCCCAATGGTCAGGGCCCCATTTAGCATGAACTTCATATTGCCTGTCCCTGAGGCTTCGGTGCCTGCAGTGGAAATCTGCTCTGACAGATCTGTGGCTGGGATGACTGCAAGGAAGGCAAGTTGAAATTAGTGATTCTGTCTCTTCTGATCTGTTTGTATTGTACGGGAGCATTTATCTAGCTGGGCTGTTTTGATCATTAAAATAATATATGCACACCAAGATAAACATTCAAATGGTGTTGAAGGCAGACCTTATTCTTTCCCCTAGATTCAGGCAACCACTTTTGTCTTGTATGCTTATACTAATCTTTTCTTGATCTGTAAAGGTTTTATCTATTGACTCTGTGCTATAAATGTTGACGCTACATTTCTCTTCTCTTTCTTCTTTCTAACTTTTATGGTTTTATTTTTATGTCTTCTGCTTTGTAATTTTTTTATTTCAAAGTATTAGGAGGTACAAGTGTTCTGTATAATGTTTAAGTGAGGGCTTTTGGTGTGCCTGTCACCAGGATAATGTTTTTGTACCCAACAGGTAAATTTTTATCCCTCACCCCCTCCATCCTCCCACCTTCTTGGTTTCTCATGTCCTTTTTATCGCTTTCTGCTGTGTATACCCTACTTTATAAATTATATTAAAACTTCTCTTTCCTGGCCAGGCATGGTGGCTTATGCCTGTAATCCTAGCACTTTGGGGGGTTGAGGCATGAGAATTGCTTGAGGTCAGGAGTTTGCGACTAGCCTAAGCAACATAGAGAAACCCTATTTCTACAAAAAAATACAAAAATCAGCCTGGTGTGATGGTGCACACCTGTAGTCCCAACTACTTGGGAGGCTGATGCAGGAGGATCATTTGAGCCCAGGAGATTGAGGTTGCTGTGAGCTATGATCATGCCACTGCCCTCATATGCCCAGGTAACAAAGGGAGACCCTGTCTCTAAAAAACCCAAACAAACAAATCCCCAAAAACTCTTTCTTGATCCATGAAATTCAGAGCTTCTCTCCTAACTCCTCATTTGCAACCTGAGATTAGATTGTCTGAACTCATTCCACTTCTCATGTCCCTCCTTCCACTTTCTCTACCAAGAAAGAATCGAGGTGTGCCTGGGGCTAGACATCAAGTCTCTGACCTTTCAGGCTGATTTGCACACGAATTAGAGATGCTGGAAGGGCCTCCTTTAGCTACAAAGGTCAGGACTAGTCTCTGCTTTACTCTGAGAGTTTATTTGTGGATTAGAGGTATCTTCATTTGCATCCCCAGGAACCTAGCTCTTTTCTCTTTATGCAGACAGTTCTTAAACAGTCACATCAGGGGACCTAAAACACCACAAAAAGAGAAAGTTCCCTTTCTATCTTTTCTATTTGGGAAGTGGGTGGCATGTATGGTGGTTTGTGAGCATGTGTTGCGAATAAGTAAAGATCTCAGCGGTAGAGAGAGGGGACATTGGCTTCTTGCCCATCTGGCTGTCCCCATGTGGGAACATCATGCTTGGTCGCAGAGTGCCCACGTGAGGCACATCCAGGCCTCGTGCTGTGCTCTGGCAGCCTGATATCTGCCCTCGTTTCTTGTTGCAACATGAACAAATGACAGCCCTTCCTCCCATCCAGGGACCAGAGGAATACCTGGGGACTGGGGAGTTAGCGTTCTCTTGCAAACCTGGGGCTGGGAACTGAAGACCTTTCCTCTCTTTTGTAGAGCAGGATCTGCACCTCACCAAAACCTGAGGGCTGCCTCTCCAGCACCCAGCTCTCACCGGCTGGGAGGAAAAGGCACTTGCAAATGCAATTCTGTGATATTGACTCCAGGGGCATCAATCTCATTGCATCACTTTAAAAGCTCTTGCCTGAGGCCCTTATTCTGCCCCAAAGTGACACCTTCTATCCTAAGTTACAAGCTCCCTGAGGTCAGCCAACCCATTTTCCACACCACGTAATCTCTAGAATTTGCCTTGGTCCCTGCATGTTTTGCAATGAGGACAGTACCTTTTTCAGCAAGAGACACTCTGTAGTTCTCCAAGAAGATGACTTTCAACTTGCTTCCAACCATGGGGTCATTGTTCACCACATCTGCCACGGAGGTGATCAGCTTTATGATCATTTTGGCCATGTGATACCCTGGGGCAGCCTTGGGGAAGAAAGTGAGACACATTGGAAGAAGGCGGCTGTGGTGGAGCGGGGAAATGGCAAGAGATTAGAGCCCTCAAGTCCCCACTGAATAGAATCAACTTACTTTACCACCAATTATAACTGTCCTTGGCACAAATAACTTCTTAGGGTCTTTCTTAATGCCTGAAAAAAATGGAGAAGTGGATGGAACAGAAGACAGTTGACAGCTAGGGTAGCAAGACCCACGCCGAGACTGCTGCTTCCACCTCCAAGGGGGCTTGTTAGTGGCTGCAGGGCTGACTCACGGTTGTACATCGTGATCACGTGCAGACAGTTCAAGAGCTGCCGCTTGTACTCATGTATCCTCTTCACCTGGACGTCAAACATGGAGGATGGGTTGATCTTCACTTTGTACTCCTTCTCCAGGAACTGAGAAAACTTCAGCTTATTCTCCTGTTGAGACAGTGCACAGTGCCAGGGCCCTTTTGACTTAAAATCAGTGGGTGTCTGTTTTTAAAAACTAGAGTAAAAACCCTCAAGGCAAGTGCCAGGGAAGGGAGCCACACCTGGAAGCCTCACCTGCTTCACATTAGCCAGTTCCCGGAGAAAGATGTCATCACGCAGGAAGCTGTGAAGCTTCGTCAGCTGGCTCAAGTCTTTCACGTAGTCTTCCCCGATTTTCTTTCAATTTAAAGGAAGAGGAGACTTTAATTCAGAGGTGGGGATCAAGTCCAAACGAGCAGGATGTGGTGAGTGGCGCTCACTCACCTACAACAGTGTACCTCACAGTACGTAGGACGATTTCACCCAAAGAAGAGGCTATAAATTCTATGTGCGAAGAAGACTTTTGCTAGCATCTTAAATGTAGTTTCAGTGGTATTGAAGTGTTAAAAACAGGAAATCTACTTAAAAGAGTAACCAAGAACCCTAGTTCTATTAGTTTTTTATAGGAGCTGTATTATCCTCTTTTACTAAATAGAGATACCATCTTCTATCTGGGTGTCATGTGAATACTTTGAGCCACAACCAGCTACATAATTTGCAGGACCCGTTGCTCAGAAATTAAGAATTTCAAGATGGCTACAGCAGGGAATTAAACCCAGCATGGAGCCCTGTGCAACTGCACAACCCCTCACTGGGGAAGCCCTGCTGCAGATCGGGCTTGCAAACTGTAAGTGCACTCGTATGTCTCTTACATTCTAGTCAGGCCTCCCTCCTCTCAGCACTTGCCAGTTACCTCTGCTATGAGCTCTGCAAGCCCAGGGTTGCAGAGTAAGAGCCAGCGCCTTGGAGTGATCCCATTGGTTTTGTTCTGAAACTTGTCAGGTTCTAGCTCACTGAAGTCCTTGAACCTGGAGATGGAAGAGACACATCACTGAATTTGGCTGAAATGGCAGGGTCCTGCACACTGGAGAAGTTCAGAGTTATATTCAAGAAGCCAGATGTAGGCTTAGAAAGATTAAATAAAGGTAGAGGGAGGGGCTGACAGCAGCTATGGCTGTCATTCTACATAGAAATTCATTTGCAATTCAAAATAATTACAAGAAAAATTCCAAATCTAATCACCTCCGTCTGATTTCCTGGCACCAACATATATACCAAAATTTTCAGTGGAATAGTTTTTTTTTGGTGGGGGGGGGCAGGGGAGCATCCTAAGCCTAGAATTAGGATGGTTCAGAGATGAAGGCATTTTTTTTCTTTTCTTGCCTTTCCTTTTTTCTTTTTTTAAAGAGAAATGTTCTTAGTATAGAAGAAAATACTTTTAAACATTTCAACAGGGCCTTTTCTCATCCCTAAATGCAAGCTTGCAATTACTAGCATCATTCCCTTAGTGGATCAGCGACAGAACCACTGCCAGAGTAGCGGAGGCTCACACTTTCGTCTTCACGATGTCTGAGTGGATTCTAGCCACGCCGTTCACAGCATGGGAGCCCACAATGCAGAGATGGGCCATGTTGATCTTTTTGCCTCCTTCTTCTTCTATCAGAGACATCCTTCTCATACGGTCGACGTCTTTAGGAAACAAGGCCACAATTCTCTAGCCAAAGGAAGAGAAAGACCTTGCTGGTCACTCAAGTTTAAAGCAACACTGGAATTATGCTGTTCATTCCCCAAGCAAAATCTTTGGTAGAGTGAATATAAAGCTTCCCTGCCATGGAGAGGGGCTGAGTTATCCCTAGGGAGACGCCATCCCTCCATTTCTGCACTTTCAAAAAGATGTCTCTAACAGAGCCCCACTCAGACTTGAGTACTTTTGATATATCAATGATTGAAAGATGTTTGTGCCTCAAGTTTGGTAAGGGGAACACTGTAGCTACCCTTAAAGCTTTGAGACCTCATTCTCATAAGGGGTACGAATCTCTCGAAATGACTTACATCTAGATGCTTCTGATTTATCTCATAAATGATTTGCAAATGTCGAGGAAGCAATTTCTCCACCAGGTCCACAGGCCAGCGCTCCAGGGCTTCTGGGAGCACCGTGTGGTTGGTGTAGGCGAAGGTCTTCTGGGTGATCTCCCATGCCTGGGGGAAAGGGAGGGGTCAGGTGTACACCCATCACACAGGGCCGCACATTTCCTCAGTCCCAGCCTGTCTGCAACTTGACAAGTCTAGGTACACAGTCAGACACACTTGAGTCTCCTAGGTGCCCGAATGGTCTGGATAATGGGAATATTTTTTGGGGGGAAGAAAAGCTATTTGTAAAACCGTCCAATAAAACTTAAGGCAGCATTCTGATAAATCTCTACCATCCTTACATGTATTTTATTTATTAAATACACAAAGGTTGAGGAATAAAAATTTAAGTAATACTCTCAGCAGATACAAATTATATTTAAAATGCTGACTTCCAAAGTTATAGGGACCCTTTCAATTAGCTGTCTTCTGAGGTTAGAGAATTTCATTTTGAATCTTTTTAGACACAAAAATGGTAAACACAATATAAGCCTTACTACAGCTACCGATCTGCATCCCATTAGGAATGTATTCATTTATTCATTTTATAGTCTTAATCTCTGTAAAGCACTAAGAATGGAGAAATGTCAGCATTAGGGCAAAATATACTTTTAACTATTGGAAGTTAGCAACAGTAACTTATGTTGAATAACTATTATAGAAAAGGAGCTTTTGGCAAAGAGCCAAGAAGCTATTCCTCTAATTAAAGGAAGATGTCAAACACTCCAGACCTTGGACCAGGGCAGTTTTTCAATATCCACAAAAATCCTCAGCAGCTCAGGGATGGCGAGTGCAGGGTGAGTGTCATTCAGCTGGATGGCCACCTAGTGGGGAAAGGACATCAACATGACGGTCACTGGTGGCCCAGGGTCTGGCTTCCTCGTCCTCACAGATGTCTGCAGAAAGCACCAAATAATATGCCCACCTTCTATGAAACGCTTGACACATACTCTTCCTACTCAACCTTCCAGCATTGAGAGAGAGGCACACACATTTGACAGGCAACCCCAGTCCCTCGGTGGGTCCCACCTGCGCCCACAGATGAAATACTTGCCTGATCTGGGAAGGCATCGAACGCAGTTTCCGCACTCTTGGTGGAGCCAAACTTGGAGGCTTTGAAACGTCGGATGACATCTTGCAAGGTTGCAGCCACCACAAAGTATTCCTGCTTCAGTCTGAGCTCCTTCCCTTCAAAAAACTTCAAGCCAGAGAGACTGAATGAAAGTGGTTCGTTCACATTGTAGGTGTGGCCAAAATGTGACCGGTGTCTCCTGCCCTGGGAACTTTAAGACTAAAGCCCATTGGACACCTAGTGAGAGATGGCAGTTTGAATGCCAAACCACGGGTTTTTGCTCTTTCCTGAAACCCTATTAAAATGGCAGCAAAGGGGTTTTAAAAAGGGATACAGATGAAGGGTAAAGAAGCTGGGGGAGACACAATAGCATTGACCTTTTAAGATGAAAAACAGATGGATGCGTGGTAATGGAGCCATGAGACCCAAGAAAGCCAAATCCTGATCTGGCAGTGGAAAAAAGCCAAAATTTTAGGACTTCCATTTATACATTGGAACCCCTAAAGGCTCAGGAATTGGTAGCACTAAGTGCCTTTGGAAGCAGGGATGAAAATATGGAGAAAGGTTAGTTGAGAGCCTGTCTAAGGAGCAGTTCACCTCAGACCTCATCTCCAATTCCCACAATTGAGCAGTTTCCTTTCCAACTCAGGCAGAAGGTGGAGTATATTCTCTGGAGATGGTAAAACCAGGGTCTCTGGACAGGGGGCAGCAGGTACAGTTGAGGACGGGGTGCCATCCCCATTGAAAATGTGGGGGGAGGGGCTAAGTGCAAATTTATGTGATGAGAGTGGAGACTATCAGCTGCCTTCTCCCAACCAAATTTCAGAACATAGGCAGTCAGTATTAATTCCACCAGAATTAATTAATTATGACCATTAATGAATTCAATCAGAACTACATTGTACTTCTTGGTAACACTGAAAACCAGAAGACAACGAAAAAATCTGAGTGTTCTGTAGCCAGGCAAAATATCCATGTGAGGATGGAATAAAGACACTTTCTGCCATGTAAGGTCTCAAAACAATTAGATGAGCACAGTGGTCCTTGGAATCATAGGGAAAGAAGATCCCAGGATGATGGTGGAGCAGCAGACCCAAAGAGCAGCCAATCCAGGAGAGATCCAGAAGTGACTGTCCCAGATACTGAGTTGGCAGTAGGCTGGGGACTCCTGAGGAGTGTGGCCGGCACCACATCCCTGACACTCCTCCGACCACTGCAGTCGCATTCCTGGTGGGCAGTGGATAGCGACACACCAGCAGAACCACGACTGGCCGAGCATGCCCTCCCTGGCCTTGGGACAGGAGCACGGCCATGCCGAGGTGTGCAGGGTGGAGATCTCCGATGCCATGAAGGCGGCCGACACTTCCGAGTTCCCCCCACATGGATTTGTTGTAGACCAGCCCGACTATCTCAATGTCACCAAGACACTGAGCCACCACCCTTTGATTTTATAGATCAGAGGGCTTTCCCTATCTCTACCTGGTCCTAGACTTGAAAAACTGTTATCTTCTATAAAAATGTGAGCCTTTGGAGCAGAGCCTTACTGAAACAAACAAACATGAGCGCAGTGGACTGCATATAGAATATCTGGGGCTATAAACTCCCTAATACTTAAAAGTATAGTCACTGACCTTCGTGTTTCCTGTTTCTTTAGCCTGATAGGAAGATATCGGGGGTTTCCTGGGTCACAGATGAGATAAAACATACTCTGTTCAAAAGCTGCCAACTCTGATGTGGGGTCTTTGCTTAATATGAGATACTTGATGGAGGCCTTGTCATGCAACATTAAGTTTGCTTACCTTCTGTCAAGACTAAATGGCTACATTTCAAGGGAAATATGAGTGTTTCCAGTTAAACATACTTCTAAAAACAGCATTTTCTTCTGGGATTTGACTAATAATAGTGGACATGTAAATCAAGTAAAAGATATTTATCAGGAAAAAAAAAAGACTGAGTTAACGGAATACCTAATGTGTTTGCAAATATTGAGAGGAAATTTATATAACTGGTATAGAGTGCAGAATAAATCAGGGAATATTAGAAAGCCAAGCAAGCAAACAAATAAACAATTATTAACTCCAAGAACAACAAAACATTTTAAGGAAAGCAAAGTAATCACTGGTAATCACATATATGCACAGATCAGCTGTCTGCAGCATTTACATAGTCATAGCAATGTGAACACTGATTAAGGAGCTAGTGGAAATTGTGATGTAATTGTGTTGCGAGAATTGGGGATGCAAAGAGTACGTGTTTGCATGGTGGCGATGGGAGTGTATGTGAGACTGTGAGCTATGTTTTCATCTTCAATGGTGGGGAGTCAACAAACAATTGCAAAAATGGAAAAATCAAAGAGTAGCAATACTTGTATGTTATTCAGAAATATGGAGGTAAGTATCCAGAAAATCAATTATATGCATGTATAACTTTGATAAAAAGTAAAAGTTATTTATAGAAAATTGTCTGGATTGAAACTATAGGTTGAACATCCCCAATCTGAAAATCCAAAATCTGAAATGCTCCAAAATCCAAAACTTTTTGAGGACTGACAGGACACCAGAAGTGGAATATTTCAGACATGATCTCAGGCTGCAGTAAAAACACAGTCAAAACTTTCTTTCATGCACAGAATTTTTAAAAATATTGTATAAAATTACCTTCAGGCTATGTGTATAATGTATATATGAAACATAGATGAATTTTGTGTTTAGACTTGGGTCCCATCCCCTCAAGCTATCATTAGGCATATGCAAATATTCCAAAATCTGAAACACTCCTGGTCCCAAGCATTTGAGATAAGGGACACTCAACCTGGAACAATGGGAATTTATAGGTGGTGGAATTAGGAATGATTCTTATTTTCTTCTTGGTACTTTTTATATTGCTGATATTTTTTTCCTAATGGTATGTATCATTACAAAAATTATAATGAAGTCATTATTCTAAAAAAAAAATAAAGAGCACTGTGAATCCATCTATAATGAATTTAAACATTTATTGACTCAGGAAATTTTTAATATCTTAGAAATAAAGAGATTAATTAAACACAATCCTTGGCCTCAAGAAGTTCAAATTAGTAGGGAGAGGCAAAGGAGGCAAGAGGCAAGTGGTGGAGCGGGGAGAACAGGGTAAATAATCCTGCACAGCTGAGGCCTCGCTGTTGGGGCAGGATCACAGAAGAGGAGTCAGAGGACTGGTGACCACATCAATGAAGAACTTAGGTAACATACCTAAGATTCTGTCCTTCTCTTACAGGCTATCAAAAGCCTTTCAAGAGTGTTAAGCAGGGAACAGATATCTCACTAGTTGCAGAGTGAGGACAGGTGCAAGATTCTTGGAAGAGACTAATGTCTGGATTAGGGCTATGGCCCTTAAGAAAGGGAATGAACTTGTAATTACACTATAAGCATGATTTATCAACTCATTATTTTTAAAAAACAAAACAAAAATGCAAATAGGATCCTGAGACCTATCTTTTACTCAATAATTATTATCTAGTCAACTTTTTACCCTGTGTTACCTTAGTATGTTTTGTAAATTACTGCAGATGATTATATCTCAGTAAAGTTAGGTTTGGTCCTGATGAAAGATAAAAGGATAAATTTCAAGCCCCTTCTGTTTATACAGTGCTGCAGGCCTGGGTTTGGCTAGGCAGTGCAGTCCCAGACTTGAAAGGATTCTTACTTTGACTGAAATAGAATAACCTTTTGCTTTGGGGTTAGAGATTTACCTGAAATGTACTGAAGTCTCAATCTTTTCCCCAAAGGAAAAGTAACCTATACAATTAGGTCCCTGAAAATGCTGCAGCAAATCCACATAATCCTCCTCCCTTCCGAGGTATTTTGGTTTAACACCAAGTGGACATCTGGTCTTCATGATCACTTATGTCCTGGTCCCCATGATTCTTTTTTTTCTAACATCTTTGCAAAGCAGGGTACTTGGCTGCTTCTGAGAATACTTTTTTTTTTTTGAGACAGAGTGTCACTTTGTTGCCCTGGCTAGAGTGAGTGCCGTGGCGTCAGCCTAGCTCACAGCAACCTCAAACTCCTGGGCTCAAGCGATCCTACTGCCTCAGCCTCCCGAGTAGCTGGGACTACAGGCATGTGCCACCATGCCCGGCTAATTTTTTCT
Source organism: Lemur catta (assembly GCF_020740605.2). Lineage (NCBI taxonomy): Eukaryota > Metazoa > Chordata > Mammalia > Primates > Lemuridae > Lemur > Lemur catta. The sequence continues at coordinate 44,300,390 of NC_059128.1, read as the reverse complement.
ATATATATTTTAGTTGGCCAGCTAATTTGTTTCTATTTTTAGTAGAGACGGGATCTCGCTCTTGCTCAGGCTGGCCTCGAACTCCTGACCTCGAGCAATCCACCCGCCTCGGCCTCCCAGAGTGCTAGGATTACAGGCGTGAGCCACCGCACCCGGTCCTGAGAATACTTTAAAAAAAAAATCATTACAGCTTCAAGGAAAGGATTTTACCCACAGAGAAGTTACAGTTATGTATATTTAAACCAAGAATCCAGTTCCAAGTTTGCTATTTTTTTAAACTAAGCTACTTTTAGAATAAAGTTAGGATAATCACCTGTAAGAAAAAGTTTAAAGATATGAGTGGCATGGCTGGGCGCGGTGGCTCACGCCTGTAATCCTAGCTCTGGGAGGCCGAGGCGGGTGGATCACTCGAGGTCAGGAGTTCGAGACCAGCCTGAGCAAGAGTGAGACCCCGTCTCTACTAAAAATAGAAAGAAATTATCTGGCCAACTAAAAATATATATACAAAAAAAAAAAAAAAATTAGCCGGGCATGGTGGCTCATGCTTGTAGTCCCAGCTACTCGGGAGGCTGAGACAGTAGGATCGCTTAAGCCCAGGAGTCTGAGGTTGCTGTGAGCTAGGCTGATGCCACGGCATTCACTCTAGCCCGGGCAACAAAGTGAGACTCTGTCTCAAAAAAAAAAAAAAAAAAGATATGAGTGGCATAATAAACAGGTGTTTGTTCATGGGTCTGCCTCAAGATCTATGACCCCACCTAGCCCAGGGGCCAGAGGGGCAGAAAGAGCCCTGTCAGCAAGGGAAGAGGCCAGGCAGGAAATCTCCAGGGGCCTCTGACTGCAGATGAAATTTCTGTCTGGAAAGGAAGTAGTGCTTCCCCAGTGATTCACCTCATCTTTTATATCCAGCTTTGGTTTTGAAATACACCTACAGAGCTTCTCCATTAGTGATGAGGTCACCAGTCAAGGGCAAAGTACCAGTTCTGATTTCATGAATTGTATAAATTTGTTTTCCTTACTTGGTTGGGTGGGAAAATCTAGATGATTCTGCATGTGATGAAAAAAATCAGTTTTACATGTGTGTTTTATAGGGTTACTTAGTAGGCTCTTGGGAAATAAGTTGTTTCTGTTGCCACTGAGAAAGCAAGCTTGATCACTCACATTGTCATTGGGATAGAGGACCCGGGAGATGTTCTCGGCCAGATTTCGGTCCAGCACAGCCTGAATGTAGTCTCCAACGTTAACTGAGGAGAATGTTAGACAAACAGTAAATCAACAAGCCAGGCATTGTTGCTGGAAGCCCCTTGGTCTCACCTGATGTTTGCTGCATGCCATATGGGATTCCTAAAAATCCCAAAGGATTTCAATGAACCTTCATGCTGGGCATCACGTGAGAGTCTAAGAGGGCTGAAGGATTGTTTTCAAAATATCCTCCCTACTTACTCCATACAATGCCTGCTTAGTCACTGGAGAGTTCAGATCAGAAGCTCAAGGCTTTTTTTCAAGCTCAGTTTGGTTCTAACTGTTGAACAAAAAGATTAAACCCATGCATAAAGAAACCCGCCATACTCACAGTCTCTGAGGTTAAAGTCATTCGGTGCCCGGGCAGACCAGAGGCGCATGGTGTTGACAGTGTTATTCATATACCCAGGCACTGGGGTGTCATATGGCAGAGCCAGGACCACCTGTGGGATTAAACAGAAGCAGCTGCTCACTGTTTCCCAAGTGTGATGATGTAGGTCGAACAATAGGCTGAGAGTCTGCAATGGAATTCTATCCCAGCCCCACCAGCAGCTCAAATTGTGTGAGGCCTAAACCAAGAAGAAGGTCTCAGGGCTGCAGAGGGTATTAGAAGCTATGTGGTTCCTTCCTCGATTGGAACAATTTGATGGCTGGAACCATCTAGAATGATGGTCCTTTAGGGCATTTCCATGTTGATTTCCCAAGTAACTCTTGCCCTGATATAGATGCAGTGGAAAGGATGATGTTGTATTGGTATTAGAAAAAGTTTATCTTTCAGGTTTCAGATCAAGCCATCGTTCTACTAATAATAAAATATGATGTGCCAACAAAGTGACAGATGTGAATCTATATCCACCTCTCCCCCCCAAAAAAAATCACAATTAGGATAAGTTTTGTGTAGGTGTTTCAGTGATCTGATTTTCAAATATGATGAAAATCAATGGAACAGAAAATTTATGAAGATAAAACATCACATATATTTAAAATGTTATGCTAAATTTTTAAAATTTGCATAAAGAGTTATTTTAGTGATTCCCACAGTGATCTGCCAAATCGGCTGATAATTAGCTGAGTCGGGTCTGAGAGGTAAGCTTTGGAACATCTAGTTCAATCTTAGTGACAGTCACTGAAATAGAGAAGAACAGGAAGATGACTGTGTTTCACAGTGAACTTAAAATTTTTGGGATGCTGGGTGTGGTATGGCTCATGCCTGTAATCCTAGCACTGTGGGAGGCTGAGGTGGGAGGATTGCTTGAGGTCAGGAGTTCGAGACCAGCCTGAGCAAGAGTGAGACCCCCGTCTCTACTAAAAATAGAAAAAAAATCAGCCAGTTGAGAGGCTGAAGCAGGAGGATTGCTTGAGCCCAGGAGTTGGAGGTTGCAGTGAGTTATGATGGCGACCCCACTGCACTCTAGCCCAGGCAACAGAGCGAGACTCTGTCTCAAGGGAAAAAAAATTATGGGAGATATGACTCATTTCTATTCTCTGCCTCATCAGACTCAAGGGCTAGGGAAGAAGAATGACAGCATAATTGAATTGGAGGATGCTAGATATCATTTAGTGCAACCCATTCATTTTGGACATGAGGGAGTTGAAGCTGATAGAAGTGACTTGCCCAAGGTCACAGTCATGGCAGGGCTGGAACCTAAACATGTATCTCTTTCATTTGGCCTGCTGAATTACAAAGGAATGAAGCATTATAGCCCTTATCAATCACATATACTCAGTTATGCTTTCATGATCACTGTGACCTCAAAGTAATCAATCACCCTTATTTAAATATCTTTCATTAAGAAGTAAAGATCCCTGGAGATTTTTAAAGCAAGTTGTGATCAATCAGGGAAAGTCATTTACAGAGTGAGATTGAAGTCTGGGTTCAAACAAGATTTTGACCCTGCTGACCCTTGAAACATAACTGAGGCAGCCTGGGAAGTGCACAGCTCAGCTCTCCTTCCTGAGAACTTGCTCCCTTGGGGCTCACACCAAGGCGGCTGCTCTCTTTGGGATGCTCCAGGTGGCTGGAGTGCTGGGGCCAGGACTCCTCTACGGGCAGGCTGTAGTCTGGGGCCCCGTGGGCCTGGCCACTTGCTTAGAGCTTCTCTGCAGTCTGAGGCTCTCCCTGGAGTCTGTTCCCCTTCTCCCTGTGTCACAGTCTGAAGACTTCCACCTCCTCCTGCTCCCTCTCCCCTTCATCTTCCATAATCATTCCCCCAAGATGCCACTTGTACTTCTCCTTCTCTCTGGAGTCTGCTTCCCAGGGAACCTGAACTGACTCAAGACTGTGTCATTTCAGTTTACTGGATACTGTCCCACACATGCACAGAGCATGCCTGGCCTCATGCTCTCTGGCCTCACTACCTGCTAATCTGGGGTTGACACGGGTGATGGCTTTAATCCATGAAGCTGCGTGGCCTGGGTCAGCTCACTTATGTTACCTCTGCCCCATAATCTTGCTTCTGTGGGCACAGAAATGCACACTCCTCTAACCGAATTTCTGGATACATTATGAAAATGTCTAGGGGTGCTTTGTAAATATAAGTTAGCTTAGCAGTGGGACCCACAGTGTAAATAGAATGCTTCCAGGATTGATTGTGTAAACTGCATACTCTCAGACAGATCAGAAGGCACTGATAGAGTTTTAGGCATGAAAATCTATACAAAATACTTTCTAGTTTAGTATCAAATACATGTGTGAATTCTTTAGGTGTATTAATAACTAATTTGTTTGCAGCTTCCCTGATGATATTTATAACCAAGTACAAACTTCGATTGTGGTCTACTGTTTAACCAAAATGGGGGGGAAAAAGCCACTAAAATAAGAACTTATCTTTAAATTACAGCATTCGTCTACTCTTCATTCCATTATACTTTAATTATCTATTTTGGCTTCTAATCTATTATTTTGTCTGCTAAATAAATCTATGTTCAGATAAGACAGTTTTTAAAATGTCTTATTTTTCTGAACTGTGAATCGCTCTACATGGATTAGCAAAATAAACCAGCAGTTATTAATAAAAAACAAATCAGCGATAGCATGGGTCTTGGCTCTTCTAAGGTAAAATGAAACATTTATTCATACAGAATAATCCACAAGCCAACCAGGTTTAGCATTATAATCCTGAATTTTACTCCCAATTTTCATATATAAGAACGTATATAAAATGGCCTTTACCATCTTCTTTAAGTTTTTAAAGAATGACCAGTGATAAATCTTTTCCAGCCTGAGACCATATTTATTAAACAAATAACTCAAGTGGTACCTCCAATGACTGGGCAGTACAGTCCAGTATTTAATAGAGGTTATTTATCAGGAAGTATGAACACAGCAAAGAACACACCACCACTGGCAGTGCCCTTGTTCAGTGGCAGGGTAATGTCCAAATTTAGTGGCAGGAAAAATACATGCCCATGAAGTAAGTACACTTGAATTGACACCAGCATGATTTCTGTAGAAGTGATCTGGCACAAAATAACAGAATACAGTTTGCAATATTTTGCATTATTTTTCTGACTTCACAATGAATAAGAACTTTGGTAATCCTTTGAATAAATACCTCAGCATTAAAATATTTACCCCTGAGAAGTTGTAAGTAAATGTATACATGTGGTGGTGGAGTGAGGAATTTCAACTTATTCAATTTTGCTATTAATGATGTTATATAAAACCAGAGAGTTAAGCATGCTGGGTATTATAGAACTGATAATTTCCTGATAAAGCTGATTACAACATGATCCTGGTAAGTCACTTGACCTTGGGGAAGCTACCTCTCTCTTGGCCTCAGCTCCTTTGTCTCCAAAATAAGTGGGTTGCGCTAAGAGGAGTAACAGATTTATTCATAAAAATATACTCTATTATTTAATATATAATATGCTGCACTCAATATCATATACACATTATACTATATGCTATTATTCATTGTGTTATACTATACAAAATGCCTGCCGTGAAGACACTGTGAATACCTGAGTGTCAATCCACTTGGTCCCAGTCTTGGTGTGTTCGACTTTTCCATAGAAGTGCACAGGCAGCATGAATTCGGGGCGGGCCTTCTCCCAAGGGTTTCCATGCCTGAGCCAATCATCTGCCTCTTCTACCTGCAAAAAGCATATAGTATTGCTTAGAATTTATTTTTCAAGAGATGTGGACCTAGCCCTTCAATTATATCAAATTAAAAATATCTTTCACTGAAATAACTCAAAGAATACTGTTTTGGCAAGATACAATGTTGGTTCTGTCAATCTCAATTCATCTTTGTTATTGTCTTACAGCCTAAATCAATAATACTTGCTAATATAGCTCTAAAAGTTTTATATGTGTTATTACATTTAATCTTCACAGCAACTGTATAGAAGGGAACTATGATTTCTCCCTTTTTGAAAATGAGAAATTGTAACTGTTCGAGGTCACACAGATAGTAAATAGTAGAGCTAAGATTTGACCTTAGGTCTCTGTGTTCTAGTCAAGATTCTTGTGCCTAGAATACACACAGTCAGTTAAGAAATGCTATTTTACCGAACACTCCCTTAATAAAGCTTATCTCAGTATAGGTACAGAACACTATTACATTTGTAGTCTTTCATTACCTTAATCCTTATTCAATTTTGATTTGATAATGAACTATAAATTATGGTTCATTTTGAAAATAACATATACTAAGAGGTAAGGATCTTATTCTATTATTGACAATTTCAACATTTTCCCAGGTATTTATTTCAATTTATAACAAAATATTTCTTATACAAATTTAAAAATCACAGTTTCTTTGGGCATCAAGTGAATTTTGGTTTGCAACTAACAAACAAACAAAAACACCAAAACAACAACAACAACAACAACAACAAAACACATTCGGGGGGATGTATTTTTAAAGTAAATATATTGTGATACCTTTAAAATGTTACATATACAGTCATGTGTTGCTTAATGACAGGGATATGTTCTGAGAGATGCTTCATTAGGTGATTTCATCACGTGAACACCACAGTGTGCTCACACGCACCCAGGTGGCATAGGCTTCTGCACCCCTAGGCTCTAGGGTATGGCCTCTCGCTCCTAGGCTACAACCCTGTACGGCATGTTACTGTGCTGCATGCTGTAGGCAGCTGTAGCACAGTGGTTAGCATTTGTGTATCTAAGTATATCTAAACATACAAAAGGTACAGTAAAGATACAGTATAAAAGATTAAAAAATGTACATCTGTATAGGGCAGCTCCATTATAAACTCATGGGACCACCACCAAGGTATATGTGGTCTGCTGTTGACTGAAACGTCATTATGTGGTGCATGGCTGTATGTTAAAAGGTGGAATTGTCTTCTGGCAAGAAGGTGTGTTTGGGGAATAAAGTACCCTTGTCAATGAGATTATTCCAAGTACGGTTATTTAACCTATTTGATTCCTTACTTTCACCCCTTAGAAAACTCAGCTTTGGACTTAGAAGATATTTCTTAAGAATTATGATACAATGCTGGGCACCTCATGATCACCTAAACTTGAGTGCAATGCCTGCTCCAGGCACAGTGTGAAGAGAGGGGAATAAACACAGCTACTGTCTTTGAAGATTTTAGACAAAATGTTAGTGCCAATAGCCAGGCAAGCAAATATATGCTCATTTACTCAAACATCCATCATGATTTTGTATCAAGAAAGCCAGTAATCTCTGGCACTCTGGGAGGCCAAGGCGGGAGAATTGCTTGAGCTCAGGAGTTCCAGACCAGCCTGAGGAAGAGTGGCACCCCATCTCTACTAAAAATAGAAAAAATTAGCTGGGTGTGGTGGCTCACATCTGTAGTCCCAGCTACTCGGGAGACTGAGGCAGGAGGATCTCTTGAGCCCAGGAGTTTGAGGTTGCTGTGAGCCAAGCTGATGCCATGGCACTCTAGCCTGGGCAACAGAGTGAAACTCTGTCTCCAAAAAAAAAAAAAAAAGAAAAAGAAAAAAAGCCAGTAATCTGCCCATTAACTACCAACATAATGATGAATGAAAAGGGGACATCTTTAGGTAGAAGAGCCGGGAGTTAGAGAGCCGCTGGAGCAGGAGGAGGTATCCCAGGCAGGATAAAGCCCAGCGAAGGCTGGAGATAGACTTGAGCTGATCAGCAAATCACATGTGGCAGGCTCTCAGTAGCTCTGGGGAGGGGTGTGAAATTCCGCAACTCCAAGTTCCCAGGAGCTCTGGGCTGCTGCTGGGCCCTAGACCATACTAAGCGCAGCCAGGAGCTACGAGCTGATACAAAGTAAATGGCTGTAATTCTGTAATTCAGAATTAAAAACTCAACTTCTGCTATCCCAGGCATGAAGAACAACAAAAGATAAAGTCAAATTTTAACAAGGAAATGGTGGAAGTTTACCAATTGATAAGCTTGTTAAGGGTCCACTAACTGGTGTTAATAACTAGAAACTCTACAACAAATAAAACAACGTTATCAACAAAGGGTCAAAGCATCTTGACTTACAAAATACTTCATGCTGCACTTAGGCAAGGGCAGATTTTGGGTTTTAAAATACTAGTCAACGTGAACACTGCTTCCTGTAACAGGAAAGAGCTGCAGGCCGGTTTGCCGCACCCAGCTCTCAGGGCTGTTGTGACACGCACCTGAGGGAATTGCACGCAACAGGAAGACAATGAGGCAGAAACAGTTTTCCTTTGGAAAATCGTGTGTGTGGGAGAACAGAAAGCACATTTTCTGCTGAGAAATGAGCCAGGATCGTATGCCGTTCTACCCTCAAGAAGCTGGGAATGCTCCCGTAGACAGGACAGGCTCTGAACCCCACTGCTGCTCACTTCCTGACTCCTATGGAAGTAGAGGTTGCGTTTGACCTTTTGAGGGTACACTCTTAAGTGGCAAGGATGGCTTAATTTTTCTCTGCCAAATAATGGTTGGTTTTAATATTATCAGGCTAACAAGTAGTTGTAGGAGAACCTATTTGCTTGCTCTTCGTTGAGTCTCTTACTAATTTGGCAAAGAATCACTGAATAATTACATCAATTTTACAAGGCTTGTTTTTAAGGTGTATTGAGAAACACATATTTCATAACCACAAGTTGGTCTGAGCAGATCTGAGGACAAAGAGAGAACTGCCCTGTGCAGCCCCTGCTAAACCCACAGAAGCTGCGGGATGGGGAGAAGCCTCCTCTCCACCTTGCTTTCTCCCAGTGAACTGACAATTTGTTCTGTGAATTTAGATTTCCATGCAGCCAGGGCTCCCAGAATGTACTACTGTGCTGAGCCGTATGGGGGTGGGGGAGAACTTTCACCTACATCCAAGCGGGCTGTCCGATCTGCTTCATCCCAGAGGACACACAGGACTGAAAGCAAGCGTGGCTCTGTGGAGCAGAAGAGCCACCCTGGGTGGGGGGTGGCAGTAGGACTTGACATCTCCCTCACAGGGGTGGGGAACCTGTGGCCTTCTGATTTTAAGATTGTTCTTTTATAAGCACCAAAGAGGCAGGAAAAGCTTCATCTTTCTCTGCTGCACCCCTTTTAATAAAAAGATTTGTTCTGTAAAATTTGGATTCAGTCAAAAGGCCAGACTCAAGGATCCAGAAGGCCACATGTGGCCCCAAGGCCACAGGTTCAGCCAGCAATGCAGCAGAGGTCAGCTCAGGGGGCTCCGTCAGTGGCTGAATTCTAAGAAATGCTTTTCCCCTCAACTGTGGGATACAGAGTACATGGAGAACCAGCGGACAAACATCAGGAGAGTCAATAAACTTTGCTTTCTGATGATGCAAATAATTGGAAAATGTTTCTGGGGCACACCAAGAATTCAACAATGATAATCAGAAACCCGCTGGGTAACATGAACTGTGTTACTGGCTATCATACACTCCTAAGAAGACTGAGAGGGATTCTAGTGGCTTCTAAGAAGAGAGACTCTAGTAGAACTGTTTGATTCAACTCGGAGATACATACTGTGAATGCCTTTATCCCCCGAACTTTGGTGTGACTGTGAAACTTTTGTGTGAGGTTGTTGCAATCACCTTTTCTCCTCTTCCTCCCAGGGGCAGTCATTTTCACAGAGGACTATGACTGACAAGGTTTTAACAACCCCCATTAGAGTTCATGGTAAGTCTAGAATTTTAACAATATATTATTTTCCTAGGGGCGTTCATAATGAACACTTTGTTACTGAAGATTTTCCTTGAAGAGGCTAAAAATTAAAAGCCCCTCAACCTTTACAGATCTTCCCAGCTCATGGAATTTTCATTGGCCTTCTCCAAATCTGCCTTTGTAAAAGCAGAGACGCGCGTGAGTGGGGAACGTGACCACGCTCTGGAGAGGCACGCTGCTTTCTTGGCAGGTGCTTTTTGTTTTTTATGGAAACGTTTTCTTTTTATGGTATGATATATATTAATATTATGTTTGCCCTCTGAAATCCCATCGCAGTAAACAATGGAGGAGGAAATAAAATTCTATGCCCTTCTGATTTCCATTTCAAGTCACAATGAAAGAAGTATTGATGGTTAATAAGGCTAGCTTTGGAATATTTTGAATTAGCAAAACCTAGTTGGTCTCTCTTTAGTCTTTTAGAACACTGGAAATATATATTTCTTTGGTCTAATAAAAGAGAAAGGGATGGTTTTCTGGAATAAAGGCCATTAAAAGGAGCAAAAATCGGTATCGTAATAAAGAGAGACCTTTCAGAAAATTTTGGGAAAAATGTACTTGAGAAAAAAAATTTTTTTGAGATTGATTTGCTGAGTTTCTTTTAAATCTTTCACCAAACAGTAGTTAAAAGATAAGAAAGAAAATCCTTAAATATCATGGGGTATTGCAAGTACCACACAGTATACTTTCAAAGACTTAAAATAGATACCATGTGTTGTTTGGTCAGGTTGTGTCAAAATGTCCCGTCAGGTCGTATTGGAAGTGCCTGCTAAGCTAGGCTCTCAGCATGGAACTCTGCATTACTTGATTGGGAAAGGGAACCAATTATTTATTTTTGTAACTTTTTATGATCATCAAATACATATTTCTTATGGAATATGACACATGCAGAAGAATAAAAGAAAGTAAAAGGCATCTGTAATCTGATCTCCCAGAAATAATTACTGTTGAAGCTTTGTTGTATTTTTTCTAGCACTTTTCCTTTATCTTTCTGGCTTCCTTTGCATAGTTGAGGTCATACTGTCCACATAATTCTAGCTCCTCTTTTTTTTTTTTCAACTAACAAAAATGAATTCCTATTTTATTAAAATTAATAAAAATATAATAATAGTGGCTGCATTAATATTTTATTAGAGAATATCACAATTTATTAAATTGTTCTCCTATTCTTAGGCCAAATTAGCATTTTATTGAGTGCCTATTTGTGTGACAGATATTTTAGAATTATTATTTTCATAATAATTCTATGATGTTGGTATCTCCACTTTGCAGATGGGAAAACTGAGGTTCAGAGAAGTTAGGTAACCCAATTGAGGCAATTAGTTGAAATTCAGTCTCAAATTAGAAAGTAGGGCCCAGTCTTTTCTTTTATACCATGTTGCTTCCCAGTTTTTTATTTATTTGGGAGAGCTGAAGATACACAGCCCTGGTCCTTAGAAAAATTTAGAAGTTTGGTTTTCACTATGTTCCTAAAATTCTCCTTCTTAGCCTTTTCCCTGGTGTATTCTCTCACCATACCAAATGTTTTAGTTCTTTCCTTTCTTGGCCCAGAGAGTGCCCAAATACTGGGGGCAGGGAGCAAGGGGACTGTACAGAAAGGGCAAAGGTGACACTAAACTTATTTTCATTGGGTCATCTTCTCTCCCTCTGGCACCCCGGCATTGGTTCCAACCCCCCATCCAATCCCTGAGCACCAGGTTGTTGGACCCATCTTGTAAGCGTGGGAAGGGCTCAGAGAATTCAGGCTTTTTGGAAATCGAAGCCTTATCTTTTTGTCAATGATGCATGTATGGGACAAAGATAGGCAAAGAGTAAACCTAAGTCACATAGTATCAGGGAAAACTGTCCACACTCGGGCTGACTGTAGACTCAAAGAGCTAACAGAGATAAAAGAAACAAATACCTAAGAATCTGGTTTGATTATATAAAAGTAAAACTAGTGTCATTTGGATGGATTTGTGTAAATTTCTATGGAGTACTATAATTATACATATTAAATATGTGCCAGATTTATTTGATGTAACAGTTAACAAGATTGTCTGATTTCATCTTATAAAAAAAATGAGGACACAGCTTCCGTATCTTCTAAGACAGGCATGTTAAAGAAGGCAAGACTTAGCATAGAAGAGAATACTGAATGTGGACCTGGAAGTCTGGGGGTGCAGACACATATTGCCAGCAGCGTGATCAGAGGTAACTTCACTTCTTATGAGATTCTTTTTTCTCACCTACAAAATAGCAACATGCTTCCTACCATCAAGATTTCTTAGGGGGCCGGGCGCGGTGGCTCACGCCTGTAATCCTAGCACTCTGGGAGGCCGAGGCGGGTGGATCACTCGAGGTCAGGAGTTCGAGACCAGCCTGAGCAAGAGTGAGACCCCGTCTCTACTAAAAATAGAAAGAAATTATCTGGCCAACTAAAATATATATAGAAAAAATTAGCCGGGCATGGTGGCACATGCCTGTAGTCCCAGCTACTCGGGAGGCTGAGGCAGTAGGCTCGCTTAAGCCCAGGAGTTTGAGGTTGCTGTGAGCGAGGCTGACGCCACGGCACTCACTCTAGCCAGGGCAACAAAGCGACACTCTGTCTCAAAAAAAAAAAAAAAAAAAAAGATTTCTTAGGGGATATTGTGAGTCAAAGATATGCTCCTCCACTGTGAATGCTGCAGAGAACGCAATGTCACACACTGCAGGTGGTCCACATTCCAGAGGTCAGTGATAAATATTTTCAGAGCACCCCTGTGAGTCAGGAACTGTGTTCAGTGCTATGGATCTGGTGGTGGGTGATACGGGCAGGCTCTCTGCTCTTAGGGAACTTGCATTCCAAAGGGAGAAGGCTGACAGTACCCACTGATACCAACCAAACGCCAGGGGAAATCAGTAAAGCTGTATATTAAATGTCCATAAATTATAAATCATCCAGAGCACTATGACAGAGAAGAACTTTAATGGTAAAATTTTAAAAGATGGCTCACATACCTGCCACCCATCTCGGATCTTCTGATTGAAGATTCCATATTCGTATCGGATGCCATATCCATAGGCTGCAAGTCCCAGGGTTGCCATGGAATCCAAAAAGCAGGCTAAATTAAACAGAGCACAGGCAAAAGGCAGAGTCATTAAGCTTAGTCAAAATTTCCAGTCTCTCCCTAAAAACCATGACAGCCACAAAACATTTTTCTGTGAGAAACCATATTTATATTTTAAAGCACAGAGATTGCTGTACAATGGATATTGATTTTTTTAAAATAACATTCTTCCAATTATAAAATACCACATAAACGTTAGAAAATACAAAAATGTATAAGGAAGGAAATAAATATCTGTTACCTCACCATCTCACACAGCCCCTGTGTATATGCTGGCATTTTGTTTGAGAACAGATAAGAAAGCCGACTTGCATAAGATATGTTGCTTATTGCCCCCCACCCTGCCCTTTCTAAGGGGAGCTGTCTCCATGGCCCCTGCTTGAAAAGACAGCCCCAGGAGAGTGTACCTTACATACAACCCATTCCTTTCTAGTACATGACTGAACAGCTTGGTATCCATAGTCGACTCTTTCTTCCTGGCTAATGGAATTCTGAATGTTCAGGTGACCGCTGGCTTCAGGGACGCTGGACCAGGAAGTGAATCTTGCTTGACTGGTCTAATACTCCAAGCCAATCACAGTAATTTTACTTCCTTCGCTCACGATTGGTTTTGGTATGGGCATACAATGACATGTAATCCAATGAGAGGTGCTAGGAAGCTGGCTGGGTGCAGAAGACTTCTAGGAAAGAGTTTCCCTGCTGCCACCATCTTTTCTCCATGAGGGGAAAGCCAAAAGGAGCACAGAGACCTAATCGTGCTGCTGAATAAACTAGTCTTAGAATGGCCCAACCTCTGGAGTCTTATTCTGTGATAACACATGTCCTTATTGGTTTGACTTTTGTGTGTGTGTGTGTGCTAGTTTTCTGTTACTTGATGACAGAGCATCTGATCCAGAACAGCCAACCTAGAGGCTAAGTGGGAATTTAGCCTGTGGCTGGTGCAAACTAAGGGAATATTCTCATCAGGCATTTGAACTGACAAATACACAGAGAATGAGGAAATATATAGTAGGAATTAAAACTGAAAATAAGATCGAAAGCAGTAGACAAAACAGGAAGGAACTGAGTTAGGTTCCTGGTGCAGCCCTGATACAGAGATCCTCAAATACAAATGGCTGAGGCCCTTGAGTTATTCTACTCTCCAGTCTCTGTGCCCATGTGGCCTGGCTTGACGCCAGTTCTGCTCTCTGAGTTGTGGCTCTTGGGCTTTTCCTGAGCCCTGATCAGATTATCTTAGAGCCTGCCCAGAATGGGGTCCCAACCTAGATGAGATCATCTAACAAGACTTCTCAGCTCCATTCATCAATTCACTACTGGGTCTTGCTCATCAGCTGAAGGGGCAAGGTCACTGTGTCACACACAGAGTGGGGTAAACCTAGCCAACAAATATTGAGGGTCTCGGGTTTCATATAAAAGCAAGGCGGGGTGGTTCTCATTCTTAGATGTAGATTCCATTGGCACTGCTGGTCTTCCTTCAGCCCCATGGAAAGCCTACTAAATTGTCTGATGATTAACTTCCCAAGAAGACGGCAAGTGTCCCACAGGCAGTGTTTTGTTTTGTTTTGTTTTGTTTATTACTAATGGCAATGTTAAAGCATACTGCAACTAAAGTAGCAAGGACTCAGAAAAATGAAACAGAGGCAAATGGTTTTTTAGTAACTTGAAAGTGTGTACAAAATCAAGAGATTTTTGAACCATTTCTAAAAGAAGAAATAGATAATTATTTTCATAAAGTACAATCTGATACATGTGGCAGCACATTTTTATTATTAAATTTAAATTTCACAAGTAATACATTAATACATTCTTCTTTAAAAAATTGAAATGTTACAGACAGACCAAAAAAAATTAAAATGCTAAACATTGCCTTTGATTACCACTCCAGTTCTGCACTCCTCCTAGAGGAGGTCATTTAGAGCCATTTAGTATTTAAAATTCCACTCAAATATATTTAATTTTTTAAAACATAAATGATATCACACCATATGGCTTTAATGCAATTTGATTTTTTTTTTTAAATTAGAGATCTATCCATGGAAGTACATATAGGTCAATTTCATTCTTTGGCAATTAGATTACTTTTAATATTTCGTTTACACAAACAACACTGTAATAATTTTTTTTTCACACGTCTCCTTATGTACATGTTTGAGTGCTTCCTTAGGCTAGATATCAAAAAGTGGAATTGGGCCAGGCGTGCTGGCTCACGCCTGTAATCCTAGCACTCTGGGAGGCCAAGGCGGGCGGATCACTCGAGATCAGGAGTTCGAGACCAGCCTGAGCAAAAGCGAGACCCTGTTTCCACTAAAAATAGAAAGAAATTATATGGACAGCTAAGAATATATATAGAAAAATTAGCTGGGCATGGTGGCACATGTCTGTAGTCCCAGCTACTCGGGAGGGTGAGGCAGAAGGATGGCTTGAGCCCAGGAGTTTGAGGTTGCTGTGAGCTAGGCTGACGCCACGGCACTCACTCTAGCCCGGGCAACAGAGTGAGACTGTCTCAAAAAAAAAAAAGAAGTGGAATTGTTTGGTTATAGAGATGTATATTTTTAATTTAACAGAGCTGGTATTATATTTTTAGTATTTTCCTCTATATTTGCTGAAAAACCAATCCCTGGATAGAACAAAAAACTCAAATTGCATCTAAACACAAAAAGGATATTAATTAACTAAATCATACCATAATATTAGTGTATCATTGCCCCCTAGTCAATGCAAAAGCAAGCTGTCAAGTGCATAAAGCAAGATAATGTTTGAACAACTTAGGTCAGACCACACAAAGTGTGTGAGCTGAGCAGCTGTGAACAAATAATGGTGAAGTAAAGGGGCCACTTTGGAAACCCTTAAGTGCACAGGAAGGATCTGGTTAACTTTGAGTTTTAAGCAACATCTCCAAGGGTTTTAAGCAATGTCTCTTTTGTTCAAGTTCCCTTCTCTAGTGTTTGTCTAGAATTGACCAAACCACAGTGAAAACTCAGAACAAATACATCTACAACAAGGTTATACCTTGCACTTCTTCTAGGAAGCCTGTCTAGTTCTTGTAAACATGGTCATGCCTGACATCTGGGAAGACATCAACTGGCCAGTTAATATAACATACTCACAATGTCACTTACCAGCAAGCCTCCCAAGACCTCCATTGCCAAGTCCAGCATCTTCTTCAATTTCTTCTAACTCCTCCATATCCAATCCAAGCTGGCAAGGAAAGGAAAACAATATTGTAAACAGATACAAATGCAGGTCATTTCAGAGGTGACAGCCATTTCCCACAGCTCTAGGTCAGGCACTCAGGTTTATCTGTGTACTTAATCCAGTACCAGCTCCCTAGTGGCTTGTGCTGGCATTAGGCACTGACTGCAGATACTGGCAGCTGGGGGTACCAACTGTATGAAACGGTGCAGTCACAGCATGGAGAAGAGTGTGGGCTCTAAATGTCCACTACCGACTCTGTTACTTCCTCGCTGCATGACCCTGGGCAAGCTATTAGATCTCTCTATGCCTCACATCTCTTATTTGAAAAATGTGGAGGATGACAGTCCCTACCTCAGTAAGGGTTGTAGTCAATTAAATGAGATTATAAAAACAAAGCATGCAGAACTATTCCTGGGTAGATATTCCTCCAGAAATGTTAGCTATTATTATTTAAAAAAATTTTTGTGTGTGTTTTAGGACTAGTCTAGTACCAAGCTGACCTTAACTGGACTGAGGGATTTTGAAAATGACCAAAAAGTATGAGGTCAGATTTAGTCAGATGAACTAAAGTTCATCTTTTCATGACCACAGCATATTTACTCAGTAGGGTCAAAAGTTGTTGGCCCAAAATCAGTTAGTGAATCATTCTGCCCCTGAGACCTGGGGCCTGGCAACAGTCAGGGAAACCTCAGTCCTGTGGTCCAGATGCATGGCGCTAAAATCCTCTGCTTCTCTCTAGGCTGGAGAAGAGGCTGTGGGAGGCCAAGCAGCATCTGTGACCTTGGGGCTGGATGGGCTGGATGGAAAGGGCCGGCCAGCCCCTTGCCCCAGAGTGCTGGAGATTACACAGCAGAGTCCCCCAGTACCCCCGCTGGACCCATCAGAGTTCTGCAGCCCTGGAGGTCACTTTGGATTGCTCATCTTACAATGGGGAAACTGCTGGTCAGCTAAATCACATGACCTGCTCCATGTTGACTAGATGCTAATCCAGCCCATGTGTGGTGTGGCAAAAGGGCAGTTTGTTGTGAAATGACTGGGTTCTTATCTGAAAATTAGGCGACCTATGAACCTGGATATTTTTTTAAATGGAAACATAAAGCATGCATTTGAAAACACAAGTGTAAGAGGTAATGGTGCTTGACGCGGATGCCCCAGTTTCCATGGAGCCACTTATTTGGATCCCTACCTTTATGCCAAAAGTTGCTTTCCCACGTAGATCTTCATAACTAAATCTTACAAGAGTACAAAACTAGTTTTGCTTCTGTTCACTGTTGAAAGGGCTTTCAGATTTGCTCTCTGGTGGCTAGAACTTACTGGGGTCCTTGCATAAGCCAACTGGTAGCGCTAACACTCAGGGTTTTTTAAATTCTAAAAATGTAAGTCTAAAGTATAATTATAAACTTTGAGCAGGGAGACACAGGTCACTTCATCCCACCTGGTTATATGCTACTCCAAGGGAGGTATATTATTTTCAGCTGACATTAGGGGAAGAAAAGAAAAGGGACGTGGAACAGAGCTGCAAGGGCTCTTTCACAGGAAAAACCCTAACTGATCCACATGAAGGACGCACAAGGGGACAATCCCATGTCAAGGGAGGGGAACAGTCTGAACAGGGTCTCGTTTAGAAAGAGATAGGAGCCCAAAGTAAAGCTTGTGATTCTGATAGCAGGAGACTCAAGTACTTTTCAGTACTTGTTCAGATGCTAATTTCTAAAATGTAATTTGTTGGGGAATGCTGTCAAAGACTTTGATTGCAAAAGACAATTATCATGAGTCATAACCAGTTCTCTAACTTCTTTTTCTGGTTGTTTCTCTTAAATCAGAGATAACCAGTCATGTATATTTCTAATAGGTTGCAATAGCCACGTCTATAGAGGCAACTTTTCACTTTTATTTTATTGTGCTACGTCCCTGAGGTTCCTGAAATGAACTTGAAATTTAAAGGGAGAGGATGAGACAATATGGGAACAGTGTACCTGGTAAATGGCCTCGTCACAAGCATTTTGCAGGCCAAGGTTGATCATGGTATTCTGTAACGTCCGGCCCATGTAAAATTCCAAAGAGAGATAATAAACCCTCTGAAATAAAGAAAAGAGGGGTCATGTTTCCTCTAGGAGGGCAAATTTACTTGTCAACACAAAAACACAGAATCATGTTAGGCCACCAATAAGAAACAAATAAGCAAGGCTACTTTATCACAGGTTCAAATCAGACTCCCACTGATTCATGAAGGGCTAAATAAAAAAAAAAAAGTGTTACTGACAACTGGCTTTGGGAGAAACATTTTATACACTATTTTTGGCAGTATCTTGGTTCAGTATCTTTTACCCCCAGGGAGAAAAAAGCAAACCCATCCAACTTGCTAGATTCAATGTTCTGTCTTTTCTTCCCCCTCCCGTTCACGAGCCTCATGAATAAAGCATATGTTTTGGACAAACAGAAGTGAGACTGCCAGAGCTCATCATTTATTCATAAAATATTTATAGGACACCTCGGTGGGTGTGGGTCAGGTAGGTTGACTATGACCATCCATCTCAAGTCATCCAAGAAACACAAAGATTAACTCCCACACACTCCATGGCTAGAAAACATTCCTCCTTGACTGATTACTGCAAGCAATTTTATGATTAATTTTAGAATTAGAATTGTTCTAGAAAGTCTATTTACTGGCAACAGTTTTTTCTGAAGAAGAAGACTACCTATGGTTAATTGGTATTTGTTCTTGTTGAAATAGGAAATTTCCATATTGACTTAGAAATAGTTTGCCTTTGACATGGTAAAATCCAGCTAAATACCATCAGAGTTGAAAGTGAGAGGTACAAAGGTCAGACCTTCCTAAAACCTTTTTACATACAAAGTTCACTAATTTTATTAAAAAATAGGACCAGTGAGTAGCTTCACTATTTCGTTTTACAATATCTTACTCTCCATATCAGTTACCCTTTTCTTCTCTATCAGACACAAAAACAAAATGACAAAACTTTGTAAATGCACCGATATAATCACTTCAAATTTTAGGGACCTCTGCCATTTCCATAAGAGACGAAGGACCAAAAAGAAACATATTTGGCCAATCCACAAATGTAAAAAATTATGAATATTATTTGGTATAATAAAGCACTACTATAATATTTAACATATTGGTCACATATATAAAATATTATTTGAAAATGTCAATTTAGATATTTTACTCATTTCCACTCTTTTATGAAACAATTAAATTTTAAGTCTTCACATGGATAAACATTTATGTCATAATGGGGCATCTAACACTTTTCCAGAGCACATCATCTTCATTTTTATTCAGGTTGTTTGAATGTTTATAATGCTATAATTAGAACCCTCACCAGCCTACTAAAGCCTTTGTCTGACTGGAAAAAGGTACATTTCCCGGGATAGACATAGGCCAAACAGGGACAGGGCCCCAGTTGCACCCATGGCTGGTGTTGTCATATATGACCACTGCTGTCACAGGAAATAGTATCTCAAGCCACAAATATCTATTTGCATAATATTAGCATAGCATCTTTTCATTCTTCCTTATGTGTATTTTCATTATCTCTATAATGTAACCATGATGTATTGCCTTTTTCTTTTTAGTGATCTATAAAAAGCCTGTTTATAAATATATATAGTATGTATCCAACACTTGGTCTTCCTTAAAAAATTTTGGTTGCTCAGAATTAAATAAATGAGAGAGCACCTCCTTGCATGACAGACTTTATATGGATAGGAATTTAAGGTGATTTCCTATTTTTTCACAAATAAATAAGGGGGAACCTCATCTTATATTTAGGTATATATAAGACTGAAAAATAGATCACTGCCATACTCTTAGTTAATGGTCTCTATTTATAACCTATGCCTAATAGTAAAATATTTGAGCATTTCCAATATATCTTATAAATTATATAAATATATTACTATTGCTACTATTTTATGTGTATTATACAAAAAGTGTACATTTTCAAAAGGCTTGTAAAGATAAAGAAGATATAACAATAACACATTTAAAAAATATTTTTTATTTTACTCTCAGCATTAATCAGAGGACCTGGGTACTTCTGGAAAGACATATGGAACAGGCGTTAATAAAACAGAGACTTGCAGGACAGGCAAGAGTGGGGCATCGAAACACGTGGTGGAAAGGGCATTGCAAGTGAAGCAGGGGAGCAGAAGTGGGGATTGGTTTGATGGGAGAGCAAGGTAGGTACAGGAGGGTAATGGAAGATAAGATGGGAGGAATAGGTTCACTTGGACTGAGAAGGGATTTTAAATGATCAATTTGGGACCATGGCAGGCAATGAGAGCCCATGATAACTGAGCACAGAACAAGATGTGTTGCTTTAGGAAGCTTAATTGGACTACAGTACATAGAATGAGATGGGATAGCACACTCAAATACCTGCAGGAGCCAGGCAGAGAAGCTAAGTGTGTAATGAAGGCCACGTAAAACAATGAGGAGTACTGGGCCAAGAACGGGATTATGTAAGTCCTGCCCAAGGCCCTGAAAACCATACCACTTAAAGATGTTTTATTGGCCAACAAAATATGCCTGCTACCCATAGTCATTCTCAGGCTGCAGTTTTACCACTTCTGGAAGCAAGGTAACCACTTAGAAGTCTGCTGCAACAGACTGGTAGCCAGGGCCTCAACGAGGCGGAAAGCGAGAATAGAGGAGAATAGGTCATTTCAAGGGAAGCTGCAGAAATGAACAGAATTTGGCAACCTATTGAATGGGCAATACAGGAGGAAATCAAAGGTGGGACTAAAGTTTTGGGTTTATGTGACTGTCAAGATGGCAATGGCATTAAAATTAGAAACACAGAAGATAGGACAGGATTGGAAAGAATAATGACTTGAGTTTTTAAGATGCTGAGTTTGAGGAAATAGGAGACCTAGGTATGTTCACTAAGCACCTGGAAATCTAGGAATGGAGTTTGAAAAGGATTTCAGACTAGAGATCTGGATTTGGGATTCATCTGCACAGTTACTAGAGGGAAGGGAGGGGGAAAGAAGTTTGGGCAAACCTACTGGCTCCCCTTCCTGTTCTATGAGAGCAGGAACCATCCTGTTTAGATGAACAACTGTCAAAGATACTTTATTAACATGTGTGGAAACAAAACATGCTCACTGTTGTACTCCCAGTGTATCACTGTTAAAATATCTGGCTTACACCTGTGCTCAAGCAGGAAGGGAAAGTCCTGAGAAGAAACTAGCCAACTAGGAAAACTGTAAAGTACCAGGTAAGCCACTGGAGGAGAAACATAGAAGGCTCTATGGTGCTCTTGGGTGCCAAATGCTACAGAGGTAGGGGTGTGTGTGTGTGTGTGTGTGTGTGTGTGTGTGCGTGTGTGTGTGTGTGTGTGTGTGTGTGTGTGTGTGTATGCGCACACGCACGCGTGTTTCTAAAAGAAGCTCATCATCCCACTCTGCAGCTTAAAATTTTGAAAAAATTTTTTTTCTTTTTGAGATAGGGTCTAGCTCTGTTGCCCAGGCTGGAGTGCAGTGGCCTGATCATAGCTCACTGCAGCCTTGAACTCCTGGGCTCAAGCGATCCTCCCACCTCAGCTTCCCAAAGTGCTGAGACTACAGACATGAGCCACCGCACGCACCCAGCAAAAATAATTTTTTTTTTTTGAGACAGCTTCTCACTCTGTTGCCCAGGCTAGAGAGCAGTGGCATGATCATAGCTCTCTGCAACTTCAAACTCCTGGGCTCACGTGATCCTTCTGCCTCACCCTCCTGAGTAGCTGGGACTATAGGCATACTCCACCACATCCAGCTAATTTTTTTCTTTTTTCTGTTTTTCCTTCCTTCCTTCCTTCCCTTCCCTTCCTTCCTTCCCTTCCTTCCTTTCTTTTCCCTCCCTCCCTCCTTCCTTCTTTCCTTTTTTTTTTTGTAGAGATGGGGTCTCGCTCTTGCTCAGGATGTCTTGAACTCCTGGCCTCAAGTGATCCATCTCAGCCTCTCAAAGTGCTAGGATTACAGGGGTGAACCACCATGCCTGGCTAAAAATAATTTTTAATTCAAGATGCAATTATGGTGTACTTAGTAGTATCCCTTTTGTGCAAATAAAAAAGATACAGTAAATGTATGTATACACTAAGAGTTTTCTAAGGATACATTTAGATTTCTAAGGATACATTTTAGCCTTAGCTATCTAGGGGTAGAGGCCTAGGCCTCTGGGGCTACCGTGGGTTATTTTCCATTTGAAAAGCTTTGTTACAGCAGCTATTTCTTCCTAGGAGAATTTACCTTCTTCTACTCTCTTAAAAATTCCTACAGGACAAGATTTCAGTTTGATTCAGGAGTTCTTGGTCACCGGGATTATGGACCATTTTTTTTTCTTCACACTTGCATATTTACAAAAACCCTAATAAATGTTTATATGTATTTCCCCATTGCCTCCAGGATCTTTCGCCCTTTCCAGTATGACTCCACCTGGCGTTTCCTGTTTTCTCTCCCAAGACAGACTCACACCCCTCCCTCACTCCAGCTGCCAGAGCTGCTGTCTCTCACCCAAACGCTGCACACAATCCCTCTCCCTGCCATGTCCTCCCCAGTCCTTCCCATCTGCCTCTTGTCCCCTTCCCTCTGTGGGCCCAAAACTACCCTAAGGAGCTCTTCATTTCTGCCCGCATGCAGTGGTCCCTAAACAGCCTTCCTCCGCGCTCAGGGGGTAGGTCTCCCAGGGGCAGAAGGTCTTGGGGAGGTTGGGGGCGGTATGCCTCCGGGGGGTAGGAGTCCAGGGCACTGCCCGGTCTACGCCTTCACCCCGCAGGAATTAAGGAAGTGCAGGAGCTCCACAGCTCACCCGTCAGAACCGGGTGGGCAGAGCTCTGTGCTTGGGGCAGCACCCTGCCCCTTCCTCTGCACCACACTTACGCAGTCCCTCCGCAAAGCCTGGGACTTACTACCACTCGACAACTCTATAGGTCTCCTTTCTCTAAGCACCAAGCTCCACTGGGGCAGGACTTCTGCCTGTTTTGTTCAGGGCTGAATGTCAGGAGCTGAGAACGGTGCCTGACATACAGGACAAACTCCTGTTACCTCTTGATTAAATGCTGAGAGTAGATGCTCCAAAAAAGTTTGTGATGGGGTCAGGCGAGGGAGGCAAGGCTCTTGCTCACCAGGCAGTCCCCAGGGGCCAACAGCACAGTAGTTTGGGTGGGACGCTGGTGGGTAGCACCGCGGAGACGGGAGTGGGGTGGCCGTGGGGTGGCCGAGTCTGTCCCCGGGACTGCCACCCACAGCCCAGACATGTTTCCCCCGGACTGCAGGGCTTCGGAGAAGGACGGGGTGCGAGGAGTCAGAGGGGGTCCCCCGCCCACGCCCCGCCGCGCGGCCCGCCCCCCGCCGGCACCTTGGGGCACTTGTCGTAGTAGTACTGCTGCGTGCGGATCCAGCGCCCCACCAGGTGGTCGCGCACCGTGTGCGCCAGCGCGAAGAAGTAGTCGCGGGGGGTGGCCACGTTGCGGTCCTTGACCAGCGTGAAGTGCAGGTGCCGGTTGAAGCCCTTCTTCAGCTCGGCCACGTTCTCCACGCCCACGATGCCGCGGATGCTGATCTGCCGCCGCTTCTCCTGGTCGGTCAAGGGCTTGGCCATGGCTGCGGGCGGCGGGCGGCGGGGCCGGGGACAACGGGACCGCCGCGCCCGCCGCACTTTTAAGGCGCAGGAAAGTTTGGCGTCCGCCCCTCGGCCGGCGCCGCCCCCGCCACGCTCCCCCCAGGCCGGCCGCGCGGGGTGGGGCCGGGGCCGGGGGCGGGGACGTGTGGGAGAGAGCCGGGGACAGGGGGGACGGGCCGGGCCAGGGGCGGGGCCGGGGGCGTGTGGGAGAGGGCCGGGGGACCCTTGCCCGCGGGGCTGCGCCGGGGCGGCCGGGGCACTGCTGGCCGGGATCCGGCTGCGCCCCCTTGGGCGTTTCCTGGGGGCCTCGGGCAGCTCACGTAGCCACTCGGAGGCTCCTTCCGGATCCGCAGAGTCCGGGAAGGCGGCGTTTGCCCCGCCCCCACTCTGCAGGCTTCGGCCGCCGGACGTCTGTGGGGAAGCAAGTTCTTGGCAAACTGTTGTGTTACCGAAGTTTATTTGCTATGTTGTATTATTGTTATTATTCCTCACCTGGAACCGTAAGCATCGGAAGGTCGTGAGGGGTCGGAACGCTTTTTCTCCGGCTGACCCGGCTCCCGGCCAGTCCGTGCGTGTCCCCACCCCGGGTCCTCAGGGCGCCCCCGCCGCTCTCCTTTGTTTTCTGAGGACTCGGGTTCGGGCTTCGTGACTCCTAGACCCGGGCGAGCCCCGCCCGGAGCCCCTGCCGCTTCCCCGCAGCGGGGGGTTACTGAGAACCGGAGTCTGAGCCCGCAGGGGCTTTTACCTCAGGCCCCTTCTTTAAATTACGCTTTACCCGAAGAGGATGAGGGGAGAAAAGAGAAGCGTGTGTGTAAAATGGAAAATGAAGGGATTACTCACTGGCCCCGTTGCCTTGTTTGCAATAAACAAACCAGTCTGTGGTAATCTGCAGGACAGGCTGATCTTTGCACCGTTCGCCTTCAGTTTGGGTGACGTTTGTTGGTTTATGTGTGCATGATTTTTTAAATCTTGGCAAAGTCCAAAACATGGCATTTTAGGATGTCAGAGGGTTTTCTTTTCTTCCTCAGTAAGTAGTATTAATATATTATTTTAGGAATGACCCATTGCCAGAATTAAGTTTTCCGGAAAAATCTTAGTACAACTGGTATTAATATACTTTAATTTTTTTTCCCCTAGAGACCAGGTCTTCTTCCTCCGTTGCCCGGGCTGGAGTGCAGTGACACAATTGTAGCTCACAGTCAAACTCCTGGGCTCAAGTGACCCTCCCACCTCGGCCTCCCAAAGTGTTGGGATTACAGGTGTGAGCCACCTCACCGGCCCTACTTTACTTTTAATCTTAATAATAAACCAAAGCTGATTATTTTGTTTGTTTTTTTCTCCTTCTTAAAAATTTTAATAGGATTAGGTGTACAAGTTGAATGTTATTACATGAATATATTACATAGTGGTGAAGTCTGGGCTTTTACTGTGCCCGTCACCTGAGTAGTGTACATCATACCCCATTGGTAATTTTTCCTCCCACACCCCCTCCTGACCTCCCCCATTTTGACTGTGTGTCCTCTTGTAGCCATAGTTTAGCTCCTACTTATAAGTGAGAACATGCAGCATTTATTTTTCTCTTCCCAGGTTATTTCACTTAGGATAATGGCCTCCAGTTCCATCCAAGTTGCTGCAAAAGACATTATTTCATTCTTTCTTGTCACTGAGTAGTACTCCATGATGTGTGTGGTATATGTATATATATCACATTTTCTTTATCCACTCATCAGTTGATTGGCACTTAGGTTGATTCCATGTCTTTGAAAAGCTGATTATTTTGAGTTGATGCATTGGTGGGAGGCAGGATTATTTGATTCAGACCAAATGCAGCCCTCACCAAAAAAAAATGAAATTTCAGATTTTATAGGTCTGGCAAAATTTCCAGACCCCGTGTCTTCCCAGCTTCTGGGGTTTGTACTCTAGCCTTTGGGGCAGAGCTGAGACTGAGTTGGGCCTTATGCAATACCTGCAATCCTGATGACTTGCACAGGAAAGCATTTATAGGAGAAATGAGGATGAGGGTTTGGATCTTGATGAGGCCAGAAATACCCTGGATTAAGAGTGGGAGTGGAGACCTGTCAAAATGATTGACCTTAAAGATAAATAAAGACCCTGTGGTTAAGTTTGAGGTTAACGCTGAAAGAGAAGGTATTTTGACAGTTATATAGTTTTAAAAAAAGTGTGTTTCTTGGGTGGGCACAGTGGTGCCTGCCTGTCGTCCCATCTGCTCAGGAGGCTGAGACAGGAGGATCACTTGAGCCCAGGAGTTCCAGGTTGTGGTGATCTGTGATAAAAGGCCACTGCACTCCAGCCTGGGCAACAGAGTGAGATCCTGTCTCAAAAAAAAAAAATTTTTTTTTATCAGCTTTGTATGCCCTCAGGATTGTTACAGCGTTAGCCTGTTTTGAGTCACTCACACATTGGTGTGAAATGGTTCAATCAGCTTTAACTGCTGGATGAAAAATAGGGTGGAGCTGGGAAGAGGGAAGGCCAGGTCTGTGTGGATCTCCCTCCTCAAAGGTCTCTGAGCAGCAGAAGGCAAAGTACTGTGTGGGCACTTGGGTGGGGAGTGAGGAATTAGGGGGTGCATAAGAAGAGATCTAAGACACTAAAAACAAACTCACTCTGTTTCTTAATTTTGCTTAAGTCAGTTTCAAGTATGTGGATGCCAGATCCCCTGTCTACTTAGGTGTACTAAATTCTTGTTGGAAAGCCAGGGTAATGATGAACTAATGAACATACTATTTTCTTTTTTTCTTTTTCTTTTTTTTGAGACAGAGTGTCACTTTGTTGCCCTGGCTAGAGTGAGTGCCGTGGCGTCAGCCTAGCTCACAGCAACCTCAAACTCCTGGGCTTAAGCGATCCTACTGCCTCAGCCTCCCCAGTAGCTGGGACTACAGGCATGCGCCACCATGCCCGGCTAATTTTTTCTATATATATTTTTAGTTGTCCAGATAATTTCTTTCTATTTTTAGTAGAGACAGGGTCTCACTCAGGCTGGTCACGAACTCCTGACCTCGAGCAATCCACCTGTCTCGGCCTCCCAGAGGGCTAGGATTACAGGCGTGAGCCACCGCGCCCGGCCCATACTATTATCTTGATACAGTATCCAGTCAGTGAGCCTGCACCCCTGAGGTGAACATCTCTCTAAGGAAAAAAACTGTGAACTACTGAGTGTTCAAACTGTAGAATTATGGAAAGGGACCATCCAACCCCATGTTAAAGAGAACATGATGGTACCAGAAGGTTTAGGGGTACTCCACAGATCCAGCCTTACATGACAATAAATCACATTGCCAAACAGTTCTTCCCTTTTCACTTCTCTTTTAGTCTTTCTGGGAAGTCTTTGTTACTCTATCTTTTAACAGAATGCAGGTCTAGACTCTATACCTTCTTTAAGTTTTAGCATCTAGTTAGAATTTAATAACATTGTCTTCCATTTATGGTAAAGAACACTTTTAAAGTTAACATTCTGATATGAACTTTGCTTTTTAAATTTTAAGTTAAATTGAATTTATTTAAAGAAAAACAGTATAGTTTGGGTGGTACATGGGTGTGGCAAAAAAGTGTGGTATAGGTGTAACTGAAGTTTGAGAAACTCGGTGGAGTCCCAGGTTCCTTTTAAATCTTAACTTTTCATTCTGTACTAGTCTAAGACACTTAGCCCTCAAGAGGTTAAGTTACTTGAAAAAGAAAATTAATATCTTTAAAAACCTTTCCCTTAGCCTCTCCCTTACCAGAAACACCAAAAACTGTGGGTCCCTGAAATAGTATCCAATTTAAGTTGCTCCCATGTTTATACCAGCCTTACCCACAATGACCTGCATTATCCTGTTTCTCATCTGCTGCTCCCCCGTGGCTGCTGTAATGAAGTGGCATTTGTGAACAGCTGAACAAACTGTCCAGACCTCACAGAACAAGTATAAGTTGCCCACTGTCAGAAAAGAATCATGGGGAAGTGTGTGAGTTTGGGTCTTCAGAGAAGCAAATGCTAAGACAGGATTCAACATGCAAAGGTTTTATGAGGGCAAATGCTTGCCAGAGAGAAAATGGGGAGGGAGCCAAATTTGCCCGGGAGAGTATCAGACTGTGATGCAAGTATGACCCAGAGCCAAGGAGGGAGGGAGGCAAGGGTAGGAGGGCATATCTCAGGCTGCCCGGCAGTCCCAAGAAGATCCAGCAGGCCCCTGGGCAGCTGTGGAGCCTGTCAGCTGTCAGGAGTCCCTGGTGGTCTTCCCAGTTATTGGTGTGGGCCCCCACTGGGAGGCATGACCTCTGCAAGGCTACCTGGAGCCCTGGGTCAGTTATGCTCCCTGCAGTTGGGGGTCTGCCAGGCCATTCTGGTGACCACCACAGAAAGATAGGATAAACAAAGCTAGGTGAATATCCACTGTAATTCAGGCTTATTGTGGTGGCATACCACTTTCAGATTCATCAAAACTGCAACTAGCATTCTCCAAGGGCTCTAGCAGGGTTCTTAATGTGCATTGCCTCATTTCATCTTCTCACCAGCTCTATGAGGAAAGTTCTATTTGTCTTCTCATTTTACAGATGAGGAAACTGAGGCTTAAAGAAGTTAAGTAGCTTGCTCAAGATCACTTCACCAGGAAGAGATAGAAGAGGTTTTCTCATCTTTGAATATTGTATCCCCTTCCCTGAAATAGGGTTTTCGATCTGTAAACCTGAATTCTGACTGCATCTCAGCTACCCTACTTACCCTATGCACTTGGTTTGTTTTATGCTGTTCCTTGGCTTTTTGGCCTACTTTGAGTGAGATTTGCAATCCAGGGAAATGCCAGAGGACAAAAGTGGCCCCACAAACAGGTCATTTACCCTCTGAAGAGGAGTGATGTAAAAGGTGAGCTGAATTTTATGCTCAGTGAGTGAATTTAGGTATCTTTCACTCGGTATATTTAATGTATGAATCGATCAACCAAAGTTACTACCCAGGCTCTGCTGTTTTAAATATTTAGAAAGATGTCCGAGAACTTGGATTTATTAGGCTTTTGAATGCCCTTAGTATCTGCAGACAGTGTGGCTGACTGCATTGCCATCTCTATAATTGGCCATGACTGTGACCATTGGCTTGTTACCTGAGTACACTTGGCTTGTCTTGAAACAAGCAGATGTTCTTGGCACCTTCAGGTCCTGTCACATTTGATTTGCTCACTGATGTAGTAGTTTGGCTTGTTAGGTGTGGTCCAGCGGGAGTTCCTGAAAAGCTGGAAATATTTACAACCCCTCTTCTTCCTGTCTCTGATCACTGACAGTCTTAATATGCCTATTATGGAATAAGCTGAGACCAGAGAATCACTCAATGCCTTCACCTCAACTTCCACACAGTAAGGATAAGGCTGTCTCTGTCCTTCCCATGCCACAAGATGGCTAAGCTCAACAAACATGAGTGGAGAAGTGCTAGGAAATGTTAAAAGCATCATTAAGATGTAAACGTCTGGGTTGGGATTATATTTTAAAATATTAACCAATGGTTTTTTTTTTGAGACAGAGTCTCACTCTATTGCCCGGGCTAGAATGCCATGGCATCAGCCTAGCTCACAGCAACCTCAAACTCCTGGGCTCAAGGAATCCTACTGCCTCAGCCTCCTGAGTAGCTGGGACTACAGGCATGCACCACCATGCCTGGCTAATTTTTTTCTCTATATATTTTTAGCTGTCCAGATCATTTCTTTTCTATTTTTGGTAGAGACGGGGTCTCGCTCTTGCTCAAGCTGGTCTCAAACTCCTGACCTCCAGCGATCCTCCCTCCTCGGCCTCCCAGAGTGCTAGGATTACAGGCGTGAGCCACTGCGCCTGGCCCCAATGTTTTAATTGTCTCCTGATAGTTTGTTTTTTCTCTATCTCCCCTGAGGAGCTACTCTGGCACTCAAAATGCTCTTCGTCTCTGAGGAAGTCATGAGCCTTCCTGGTTTTGAACTCCAAGTTAACATTTAGGAGACACATTAAGAGTGAGGGGCAAGGGTCTGAGGAGAGTGGGGCAGTAGTGAGAAGATGACATGGGGGTGGTGGGCAGAGTAGAGATGTCACTGGTCTTGGAGCCAGGGGCCTGGAGCTTGCTTCCCCAAGGAGGCAGCAGAAACCCCAGGCAACTTGAGGATCTGAGAGAAGCCCAGGACTTTAATTTATCTCCTGGGAAGAGCCAAGTTTGATTGCAAGACCCTGGGGAAGAAGTGGCTTCTTGAAGGATCTCAGCAGGGTTTGGGCAAGTTCACAAAGGCTCCCATCCCCAGGGAGGCTCGGGAAGCCATTGGCTGAAGACTGGGTGCTGAAGACTGATTCAGAGAACATTGATGGGGAGCGGTATCGAGGCTAGAGGCTTCCCACCCGCCCTGCCACCGATGCCTTAGCACTAGGGAACCCCTGGTGAGTGGTCCCCAACTGAGTGACTAATTGAGATTAAATTTTTCTTGTGGAAGAATAAGAACTCATGTTAGAAATTAAACTGATATAAAATTATAAAGCTGCACTTCTTGCACACCAAGTTTATATACTGTTTGTATTTGCTTTACCCTCTGGTATTACTACTAATGCAATAAGACGTGTCTCAGAAAAAAACTTACAACTCTGTGTGAGAATTAATGAAGAGAGTTATTTGGAAAATTTTGAAAAGAGAGATGAAAAAATCCTGACCAAGAAAAGGAAGTGAAAATTGTGCTAAGCACAAGTTTTCAGCAGATATTTGTGATGCAACATGCACAGGGACAGTCTCCTTGTCATCTTGTCTCAGGGCCTTTGTTATGCAAACCCCCAGTTGAGCCCACATTTTGGTTTGTCTTTTCTACATGATTAATTGCTGGCATTAACCATACAAAATCTATAGGCTCGTATACAAATATTATTGGTTTTTAGATTTTTTTTTTCGTTAAGAGGATAAACCTCAGAAAGCACAAACCCCAGGCTCTCATATGCCAAATACTTTAACCTCTCTGAGCTGTTTGATTATCCATCTTTAAAGCTCCCACTAGTAAGGTGCTTAGATACTAAAGAGTAGCATTTACTAGCTTAAAAGTTACAGAGAGAAAATAGCTTCTCTTTCACTTACTGTTTTCAAGGATAGAGTCTGAGAGTCTGGATGATATACTGAAAGCTAATCCTATATATAAGTGCAGGGATTTTCTTCTTGTATTTTTTGTTGTCTTAGAAGGATTATGGTTCATTAAAGCATAGTTTTGCATAGCATAACCTACCTCTGATTTTCAAATTCAATGTTTCTAATTTATTGATTTATTAGGAAAATATTTGCTAAGCACCTACTATGAGTCCAGCATTGTGCTGGGCACTTGGGATACATCAGTGAACCAAATTTGACTATGGAGTAACCACATACATTGTTTCCCCAGTACTCTGTTTTCTAGGAACTGCTTCCTTCTCTTTATCTCCCTCTTCCTGCCTTATACTTAAGTATAATTCCATATGCTTATTGTGGGAGTTGTCAGTTTACAACCTGACCTAGGTTTTACAACCATGACTATAGAACACCCCTATGGTCATGTCCAGATGAAAGAAGGATCTGAAGTATCGGCCAACTTGGAACGTCAGCAAAGCAATCATTGAATGAGCACATACTGTATACAAGGTACTGTGTTCACCACTAATGTACAAAAAATAGAGGCCATAATAGTGTGAAAAATGGCCTCTGCCTTACCAAGAACCTTTAAGCTAGGTCAAGGCACCACATTCACATGAAGATACAAGGCAGACAAGTAGCCCAAACCTTAAGTGATATCTGAGGTCACAGGAAGGAAAGAGCATCTTGTGTTTGTCTAGAAGCGAAACGATAGCAGCTGTTTCTCTTTCTTCCGGGAAGTTCTGTTTCCTTCTACACTCTCTTGAATGATAGTGTCCCAATCACTGAATCATAACGTGTTTCCAGCTTAAGATGGAGACATGAAGTTTCACCTCATTTTAGAATTTTCATGTCTTTTATATTTTTGAACAAGATTCTGTGTGCGAACTGCAGTGACAGGCTGACGCCAGCAGGTGGAGGAATTTGCCGTTTGAATTCCCCATCACTGCCTAGGGAATGGTTCAGCAGGATGTGACTGCAATTTTAATCACCGCTTTATGTCTCTTTGTTCCAGACATTGATGCACCAAAATACTTTCAAAAATGGCCCATAATCTGAAGGAGATAAGTAAAAATTGATTATTTTTATCACTCTAGATAGAGCATAGAGAGATAGCACTTTCTCCCTTTCGAAATCTTAGATGTAAATAGATTGAAATCTAAAGAAATAATTTATTCTAATACAGTGCATTGGAGAAATTTTAAAAATTATTTAAAAAGCATAAGATTTTAACATTCTCATGCTATATTTAGAGAACACTCAAAGTTTGATGTACTAGTGGCTTGGGCCTCCCAGTCAACCATATGAGTTTTATAGGATTAGAATTGCAAGGTCGAGGGAGCTGGGCTGGGGTCTAGCGCAGGGGTTCAGGCCTGCCTGCCTGGGCACATCTGTGAACTGGGGAGACAGGCCTGAGTGAACTCAGTGTGCCTGGGGGAGGTGGAGTCATCTGGGAAAGACATCAGGTCATGCTCATTGCTGGGATTTAGATAGATGTGGGCATGTCTAACAAGCTGTGGGTGGCTGTTGAAGGCTGAGGAGCTTCCTGGGTGAGAACTCACCCTAGGGGAGAAGGATCTTGGTGATTTGCTTGACCCAGAAAGAAGCCTTAATTGTCAGAGGGGAGCAGTAAGTCTGATGATGGCATTGTAATAGTTTCCGGACTCTGTTCCCTGGTCCAGCTGCCTAGAAGCATGTGTACCATAGGCACATAGAGGGCCGTCAGCAAACACTGAAAGAATTTTCTCGTTAAGCTTTATAAAAAACACTCAGACCCCAGAAACCTTGTTTTACTTTCCAGCAGGACCAGGTGAGTCATTCTCTTGTATGTATCTACTTCTGCACAGCTTAGAGGAGGATCTGGATGAACTGTGGTGTCTACTGGGGCAGGGCATTGCCAGCAGGGTTGGCAATGTCACATGGGGACACCTTCTGGAGACTCTCAGAAATACAGGCCATGGTATGCCAGTATGGGAGGTCTGTAAAACAAGAGGGAGCAAGAACCAGTGACATTTGTGTGGGAGTTAATGGAATGTCCTCTGATTCAGTGGCTCATGGGAACTGGAGAAATATGCATGACATATATATAAAATGTGTGTGTGTGTATATATGTATGTATGTATGTATGTGTGTGTGTGTATATATATATGTGTATATATACATACATATATATATAGCCAGGTTCTTAAAGTTACCGAACATTTACTAAAAGAACTTTAATAAACAATGTCTTTTTTTTTTTTAATATACAGTCTCTTTGTAAACCCCCTTTTTTTGAAGGAGGAGTAATATTTTTCCATCAGTAAACATACAGACAGGTGTATAAATCTTAAATTTGTGTTGCAATGCATTCTTCCAAATGAATAACTCCTGTTCTATAGCTCTGTGGTCCCCAACTGCCAGGCTGCAGCCTGGTACCGGACCATGCATCCCCACCTGAGCTCCTCCCCAGCCCCCTGCAGTCTGTGGAAAATTGTCTTCCATGAAACTTAAGAACCAGGGGGATGCACAGCAGGAGGTGAGCGGTGGGCGGGTGAGCAAAGCTTCATCTGTATTTATGGTTGCTCCCCATTGCTCGCATCACCGCCTGAGCTCCGCCTCCTGCCCCCCCAACCCTCTGTGTGAAAAAATTGTCTTCCATGAAACTGGTCCCTGGTGCCCAAAAGCCTGGGGACTGCTGCTGTAGCTAGGCTGAGCTACAGAACCCTCTGAACAGCTCAGAAGCCCAGCCTGGGCCCCCTTCCTATCATCTTCTCTCCGAAGGGTAATTTCTACACTGATTTCCAATACTGCAGATTACTTTTGCCTGTTTGAAACTTCGTATAAATGGAACTATACGGTATATCTCTATTTGTCTGACTTCAGATACTCAACGTACTTCTGTAAGTTTCATTTATGTTCTTGCCAAACTGTGTATGTTTTCATCGTTGTGTAGTATTACATTACATGAATGTAGCACAGTTTTATTTATCTGTTTTACTGCTGATGGACATTGGGGTCACATCCAGTTTTTGGTTACTATGGACACAGCTGCCATAAACATTTCTGTGCATGTTTTATTGCAGACATGTCCTCATATCTTTGGGGTATATAATTGCTAGATCTGACATAAGTTTTAATGAGAATTTTTCTTCCTTATATGGGAAATGTAGTTTGGGTACAGATGTACAGTTCTTTTGAAGTAAAGGGATTGAAGCAATGAAGAAAGTGAATTTGACTAGAAGGCTAGAAAGAAGAGTTGACATTACTTAGAGTAGCTGGGTACTGATAATTTTAGAATTTGTCAATGTTGATTCCTCATTAGTTATCATAAGTCATAATAAATGGTAACAATGTAAACTATTGCATTGCTCATGCCAAATTAAAAAACTTGTAAGATAGTTTTCCACTGCTACCTAGAATATTTTTAGGATGCCTTGTCCTGCGAGCTAAGTTTTAATATTAACTCCAGGAAGATATGTTTAGGAAAGTAAATTTTAATATTTTAAGAAATGATGTCTATCAGTGCAGATGGTTAAAAGTTGGTCGAAGCACTTATAGTTTGCAACGTTTACCACTAGAAGCCAGGAAACATCAGTGAATCTTCTAATTTTTTATTTTTAGTTAATAAGCTGACAAATCAGTTTGTCAGTGCTGACTATCATGTTTCATGAGTTTAAGCTATGAAGATCGAATGAAAGGGAACAGTGCTAAGTTTGAGTTCCAAGAGACACATGCTTTGTGATATGGTCCTCACCCAGGATGTCTGTGGCCAAAAATATACCTAAGGTCAAAGTTATCCTGTGGATTGTGGTCCAACCCTGCAGATTCTGCATCTAATCTATAGGAGCATGTAATCTACTTAGATTTGTTGGAAACTAACATTCATTTTTCCTAGTTTTCTAATTATAAAAATAGAATGTGTTTATTCTAGAAAAATTGGAAAGCGTAGAAAAATATAAAAGATAAAAATCACATGGAATAACATCATCCTTTGTTAATATTTTGGAGTATTTTCTTTCAGTTTTTAAATTACCCATTTTTTCTTTACACAGCTAATTTGTTCAACACATATATTTTTGAGAACTTCTTATGTACAGATGGCAAAACTGAATAGAACCAGAAATTCCACAATCCCTTACAGGGTCTCCAAGACTAGAGCTTACATAACAGAATCCTGAACAACTCCAAGGTCAGCGGTGGAGGTGGGGGTGGTGGACGAGATCTCTTGGTCACTGGGTGGAAAAAGAGCTAATGTAGAAGCCCTGAGACAGCTATCCTTAGAAAGACCTGCTTGTAGGGTTGGCTCATGGCCAGCATCTGGGAGCTTGATTTTCAGGAGTTTTCCCACCCTTCCCTAATTGACAAGGATGGTTTACTCTGCCTGGACTGTTTGTACAAACAATATGGCTTATGCTGAATACTTGCTTTCCTTCTGGGAATCTGGAATTTTGGTATGTGCTAGACAGAGGGTTCCTATATGACCAGCCCCCATTAAAAACCTTAGGCACTGAATCTAATGAGCTTCCTTAGTAGACAGTACTTTGCATATGTTGCCACATGTCATTGCTGGAGGAATTAAGTATGTCCTGTGTGACCCCACTGAGAGAGAAGACTCTGGAAGCAAAGCTTGTGCCTGGTTTCCTCTGGACTTTGTCCCATGTGCCATTTTCCTTTGCTGATTTTGCTTTGTGTCCTTTCACTGCATAAACTGAAACTGTGAATATAACTACTTCCGAGTCTTATGAGTCCTTCTAGCAAATCCCCAAACATGAGGGTGGTCTTGGGGGACCCCCAAAACAATGACCCACTAAGAAATTATGTTACCAGATGAGTCATTACCTCTATTTTCACAGTAGCTCTTTGGATAAAGCTGGGAATACAATTCTTTGAGTGGTTCTTCTCAAATGTGAGGCTTTAGGACTGTAGGTTTGGGCAGGAGAAATGATGTAATGTCCCAGGTAGTTTATAGCCACAGGTAAGTTAGAGAGACTTTACCTATTTAGTCCACATCCTCCTCTGCCCTGAGCAATCCTAGTGCATGTGGACAGTCTGGAAAAAAATGACAACTACTGACATAGTTCAATATACCCTCAACACAAACAGAGCCAAACATTTGTGGAAAACCAACAGCATAACAGGCATGTGTCCAGTAGACAGAATTGACCTACTGCAAAGGAAAAGGGGTCAATACAGGAGACAACAGAAAACTTAAAAATAAGTACAAATATGTAATAAAATTCAGACATTTTTATTTACAGAGTTATCCTTACTGAAAACATTATATATGTTAGAAGAAATATGAGAGAAATGTATTGCTTGGGTGCTGGTTTATTCACAGTGCGTCCTGCCTGTTTTGGTTTACTCTCCAATCCCAAATCACTTAGTCTCCATCATACAGGTGCTTCTCACTTAAGACTGACACTGGTTTAAGTTAAGGAAGCTTCTTTAAAGACTTGGCAGGGAGGGTTGTAATGAAAGATACAAGATTCTCGTAAAATAGGAAATATTTTAAAATTGGAGCTCAGACATCATTGTACTCAAGGACCATTAGACAAACACTGTCAGAGGGAATTCCTACTGGCCGTTTCTGTCTGTGAGTCCTGTTCTGCTTTCGTGTTCCTGGAGACCACTCTTTTGGATTAGAATGGCTTTCCCCATCTCCTCTTGTCTTCAGACCCCCAACCGCAATCTCTAGGCTTGCCAGGAGAAAAAGGAAGTCTCTTAAAATTAAACAAGCAAAGCAACATCCATCCCCAAACCTTATCTGCACAAAATTGAAACACTCGGATTACTGTACAGAAAAATTTAGCATCACGTTGTCTCAGTCGCCCCTGCTGGGCTGGGCTGGGGTTGTCCTTTTGCATTATCAGAGGTTCCATTAAAGCATTATAACAAAAAAAAAAAAAAAAAAAAAGAATGAAAGAAAAAGAAAAAAAAAGCAGTTTTCTCTGACAGCCGTTTTCTACAGTGTCCTATATGCAGCAGTGGGTGGAGTTTTAAAAATGACTGTCCTTCTAGTCAGCCTCCTAACTCCCTCCCTTTTGTTCTGCTACCCTGGGAAAGATAATTTGTGTTCTCAGGAATGTGAGCAGAATACTGCGAGCATGGCTGGCCTCTGACGGTCTTGCATCTCAGTCGGCCAATAGCAACATCACCTCCCAGCCACAGCACACCCACTGTCTCCAGCTGTGGTGTCACCAAGAGGGACACGCTCCAGACTGGGTATGAAAAGGAGGTGGAGTGTTCTCTTGGCTGCAGAGAAGTCTTCACATAGCTGCCTGGGTACTATTTTGTGTGGGCCTGCGTTTCTGAGCTGCTGGGGTGACCCGAGCTTCTTTTTCTCTCCTTCCTAGGTGACCATGCCTCTCTGTCCCAGAGGGTGAAGCCTTTTGATTCCATATCTTGGCCACACTTATGTTTTGTGCCCCCTTTATGGTGACATGGTTCTAAATTCTTTTTAGGCACTGTCAAAGGGTTGATGGAATTTCTAATGCAGTTGAAACTTTTATGTTTTAAGAAGCTTTTATGGATTTCTTAGTGGGAAGTTGTAAGAAACCGTATTAGAAATTATCATCATAATATAATGCTGATCATTATATTATGATCAGCAATAACCCAGACACTGAAGATGGGGAGATCTGATTGAGGGAAATGGAAAAGAGATTGTGCTGAGCATGGCTCTGGAGGCGCTGGGTAAGGGGTAGCTGGGGGCTTCCCACACTTTGGACACTGTATTCTTGGTGAGCATAGGCACAGAAAGGAAAGTGAGAGGGTACCAAAGAGACGTCTTGCTGACTCGGAAATTTTGCCTGAGGTTGGCCTTGTTCTCCCTCCTCCAGGACACCAGGTGGGGACTAAGGCCCTAGAGAGGCGAGTATCTTTATACTATCTTGGTGATCCTCTGAGTGCACCATGGCCAGTTTACAGGAAGACCAGTTCTCTATCGGAATTCTTCAGGTCCTGGGCATTAACCATTTTAATTGCTTCCAGGAGATGGGAGAAGACCTATTTCCCTCTCCTCCCACGCCACTCTGATCTCAGTTAATGTTGTCTTTTTTGGGTCATATATGCCAGTCTATTGAGCAGATGGAGTGGAGAAGGCTTGCACAATAGTATGCGTTAAAGGTGTGTGTGTGAGTAGTGTGGTTGGTTTGTTCACATGCACATGGAACAGCTTACAGGGAACACAGTGTGTATGGAATAATATTGAAGAAGACATGGTCTCTGCCCCCAGAGAACTCATAGTCACATAAAGTACCGTAAAACAAAACTCAAGACTTGAAAATTCTTTAAATCTATTTTTGAGGAGCTACAAAACACACATAAAATTGGAGTTTTAATGTGTTACTCCAAATCCCAAGTAGAGCAGCTTTGCATGTCAGGGAGGAAGAGAGTTGAGCAGTCCACTGGGGAAGTGTGTGGCTTAGTGCTTGTCTGCTATTTGCAGAGTAGAGCAGAATGGTTAAAAGTGAAGGCCCCAGAGCTGACATGTGGGGCTTCAAATCACAGCTCTGTCACTTATCTGCTGCGTGACCCAGGGCAGATACAGAAACTTTATTTGCTATAGTTTCCTCATTTTTAAAATGGAGGATAATTGTAATGCCAACCCCATGAGGTTGTTGCCTAGATTAAATGAGTTGATAAACACTAGTACTTAGAACAGTGCCTGGCACACTGTGAGCACTGAAGTAACAGTAGCAGTTATTGTTGCCTGCCCTATGAAGTGTCAGTGGGAACTGTACTCAAGAGTTATAAATCTTTTAACGTTACTCAAGGCCAAAATGCTTTGTAAAACATTTTTCTCCTCCACATCCTCACTGCAAACATAATAGCAATGCATATTTAATTATGTACTGACCATTCTCCATTGCAAGGATAAACTTAAGAGCTTAATCAAGAGGAATTCCAATGAGGTCCTGCATTAGACACTTATTTTCTAACTTAATCTTCACAACCACCATATGGTGTAGGTATTGTTGTCTTTGGTTTATGACAAACTAAAGCTATTGAGGTTAATTAACTTGTCTAAACTCATGTCTAGTTAAGTGGTTGACCTGGGCTGGGAAATGGGTTTTTGTGAACCCAGAGTTCATGTTGAGACAGATTTTTAGATCAGTAAGACTTAAAGAATGAAATTGGGTTGTTACTGGTGTGTGTGTGTGTGTGTGTGTGTGTTTACCAGCTCTGTGGGTCTTTGTGTCATGAGAAAAAATTTCCCAGCTCAGTTTCAAGTAGCTTACAGGCAGCGATTTCTTGTGTTCATTGCTTGGAAAAGATGTATTGAATAAAATTGGCTGTGGTCCCA
The DNA here is from genome assembly GCF_020740605.2 of Lemur catta. Lineage (NCBI taxonomy): Eukaryota > Metazoa > Chordata > Mammalia > Primates > Lemuridae > Lemur > Lemur catta. Next base: position 44,261,758 of record NC_059128.1, on the reverse strand, counting down.
GTTTTTACTGAGTTGTATAAGCTCTGTTGTTTTTGAGCTAAATCACTTGTGAGCATTTGGTATTCTGAGACATAAAGTCAATACTGAAGAGAACTTCCCCCCTCTCACTGTTTATTCTCTGCTGAGACTGTAAATGTCTCCTTGCTTTCTGCCATTTCTAAAACATTTGCTTTTGTAAAAAAGAACACATCCCAGAAGTTAAAGGCACAGACTTAAGCTGCACTTGTTCATTCATTCAAAACTCTATATAGATATGAGGGCACTTCAAAAGGTTCATGGAAAATGTGTATTAAGAAAAAAACTATCCATGGATTTCAATTTTTTTTTGGCACCCAAATAAACTCATACTAACTTGTTATAACATGTCTGAATAGAATCTAGTTTGAGGCACTAAGGATAAGACACCAGTTTGAAAAGACCTCCTATCAGGGCAACATGAATTCTGCTAAAATTGAAGCAAGAACAAACATTAAATTTATGGTGAAGCTTGGATGGAAGAATGGGGAAATCACTGATGCTTTATGAAAAGTTTAGGGGGATAATACCCCAAAGAAATCAGCAGTTTACAAATGGATAACTCACTTTAAGAAGGGACAAAATGATGTTGAAGATGAAGCCTGTAGCTGCAGACCATTCATATTGATTTGCAAGGAAAAAATTAATCTTGTTTGTGCCCTAATTGAAGAGGACTGGCGATTAACAGCAGAAATAATATCCAGCACCATAGACATCTCAATTTGTTCAGCTTAGACAATTCTGACGGAAAAGTTAAAGTTGAGCAAACTTTCCACTGGATGGGTGCCAAAACCATTGCACCCACATCAGCTGAGGACAAGAGCAGAGCCTTCAATGGCAATTTTAAACAAGTGGAATCAAGATCCTGAAGCATTTCTTTGAGGGATTCTAACAGGCGATGGAACACGGCTTTACCAGTAAGATCCTGAAGACAAATCACAATCAAAGCAATGGCTACTGAGAGGTGGAAGTGGTCCAGTCACAGCAAAAGTGGATCAGTCAAGAGCAAAAGTCATGGCAACAGTTTTTGGAATGGTGAAGGCATTTTGCTTGTTGACTTTTTGGAGGCCCAAAGAGAAATAACATCTGCTTATTACGAGAGTGTTTTGAGAAAGTTAGCCGAAGGTTTAGCAGAAAAAATGCCCAGGAAATCTTTACCAGAGGGTCCTTCTCCACCATGACAATGCTCCTGCTCATTCCTCTCATCAAACAAGGGCAATTTTGTGAGAGTTTCCATGGAATATCATTAGGCATCCACTGTACAGTCTTGATTTGGCTCCACCTGACTTTTTTTTGTTTCCTAACCTTAAGAAATCTTTAAGGAGCACCCACTTTTCTTTAGTTAATAATGTAAAAAAGACTGCATTGACATAGTTAAATTCCCAAGACCTTTAAGTCTTTAGGGATGAACTAAATGGCTGGTATCATCACTTACAAAAGTGTCTTGACCTTGATGGAGCTGATGTTGAGAAATAAAGTTTATATTTTTAATTTTTATCTTTTAATTCCATTTTCCACAAACTTTTTGAAGTTCCCTTGCATAACCTGTAACTTCACTTTGCTTAAAACCCACCAGTGGCTTCCTGCTACCCTTGGAATAAGTCCAAATACTTCATCGTGGTGTGGAGGACGTTGCTTATTTTGCTGCCCAACATCCATCCCCACTTTTCTTGAAATAGCACTCAGATTGGTGTGCTCAGTGGCTGGGATTCTAGGTCATGATGTCCTGCTCTCCCTCAGCCTAAGGGACAGACACAGGGACCAAGCAAAATAAGATACTCATTCTGGAATCAAATCTTCAGCAGAGAGACAAAAAGATGAGAAAGAGCTGTAGTTTTTATGCTCCCTTGGGGTGCTCTGAGAAGACCAGAGGTTCATCAGTTTCTGCTACCTTGATCTCCAGAGCTGTGCTGGTTCCCATCTTTCTGAGCTAGCCCATGTCATTCTCACACATTCCTTCTGTGCTTTTAGGTCAGCGAGAGTTAGGTTTGGTGGTGCTCGTGTAAACAGACTCCTAACTGGGGTACCCGCCTGCAGGAGCCTCTGTGGTCTGGCCCTCTGGGTTCCCCATGGGGCAGGCAGAGCTCTCCTCCCTCCTCCCTCTACCCTCCTCCCTCTCAGTGCACCGCAGCCTCGCTGGCTCTGCAGCTCCTTGGGCTTACCCAGCCTGTTCCTGCCTCAAGGGCTTTACCGCTGCCCTCCCCTTTGGCTTCTTCAGCCCAAATATCACCTCTTCAGAGAGGCAATTTTTGACCACTCCATCATTTTCTATCTCCTTAGCCTATTGGATTTCCTGTGTAGTATTTATTACTGGTTAAAATTACGTTGATTTTAATTTGTTTATGTATTTATTTGCATTTCCCTATTAGCATATCAGCTCTAAGAAGGTAGGGACTTTGTCTATTTTATTCACTGGTATCCCTAGTAATAGTAATGTTTTAAGGGTGTTTAGCACTTAATAGGTACTCATTAAATATTTATTAAATGAATGAGTATGTTGTAGGTGGTACATTCTATGTGTAGCAATCACAGTATCATATAACCTACTGGTTGAGAGCATGGGCCCTGGAGTTAGATTATTTGGGTTCATCTTAGCTCTAGTACTTGCCTGCTGTGTGACCTTGGGCAATTTACTTTACCTCTTTGTGTTTCTGTTTCCTCACTTCTCAAATGGTAATAGTAAATATGCATAAGTAAGATGAGGATTAAGTAAAATGATTCACTAAAAACGCTTAGGACATTGCCTGGAAAACAATAAGATTCAATATATGGCAACTTATTAAGTTCAGTTATCTCTGGGTATTCATGGGAGGTTGGTTCCAGAATCCCCCAGAGATATTGAAATCCACGGACGGTCAAGTCCCTGATATAAAATGGCATAGTATTTGCATACAACCTGCTACCGTATACTTTAAATGATCTCTACATTACATATAATACCTAATACAATGTAGATGGTATGTAAACTGTTGTTATATCTTTAAAATTTGTATTATTTTTATTGTTGTATTATTGTTTTTTTAAAAAATTTTGATCTGTGGTTGGTTGAATCCACCCATGTGGAGCTGGTGGATATGTATGGTGACTGAATTTCTCAATTGTAAGAAGCTCTTGTTAGAGATTGTAAGATGCACAACTGACTTACTATTAGTTCTTTTGAAGAAAACCAAAGCCAAATACAACATTAAATGTACACAACTTTTAAAAACCTAACACACAATAGCATGCATTTTCCCCCCAAATACATGCTACTTTCCTCTTTGGACTAACAAACACAGCTGGGGGCCAAAATGCCTCTCTACCAAGTATGGCCATTGGCAGTTACATGTGCTGTGATGGTAACCCTGCATGTGATCTGGACCTCGTTAGCATCTTTGTGATGCTACAGAATAATTTAAAGAACACAGTGGGATTATATGTGTTTTCCCATTTCCCTTTTGGCTACTTTCTTTGTATTGTTGCTGTTAATTGAATTATGAATAACTGGAAGAGAAGAGCTTTTCTGGGAGGTAGCTGGAAGCTTTTGACAGATTTGGACATCTGAATGATAGTTCTTCTTGTCCATTGGTCCCAATAACTTTTCCTGGATTTGAAAAATCTGTCATCTGTTCCTAGCATCTTGGCAATTTTAGTAACATATTATCCAGTGTATGACTATTATTTCAATTGTACATTATCCAGTTCATGATTATTTTGTGCATATACAATATATTTTTTCTTTTCTATGCTGCATTATAATGGAATACTTTCAAAGACCTTTTAAGTGATAATTATGATATGAATTTAAGTTTACCAGCTATCAATGCAAATGCAAATAACAGAAGTAACACACTGATGAAGTGATGTCCCCCATCTTTTCGGTTTCCCAAACACGCAATCACAACTGTTCTGAGTATATGCCACCCACTTATTCCTCACATCTCGACTTTCATCCCTGAGTACATGTTAGAATCACCTGGGGAACTTACAGAATTCCAGATTCTCAGGCTGCATCCCAGACCAATTAAATTAGTCTAGCATCAGTATTTTAAAAGTTCCCCAGATGATTTCAGGGTACAAGGGAGGTTGAGAACCACCGCTCTACCTGTGGCTGGTGAGTTTTCTTTTGAGATATGTTGTAAGAGGTGTCTTGACTTGAAACTTGTTAAAGTGTAAAAACAAAAATAAAAAAAAAAAACGCTTGCATCTGAGAAATAAGAAAATATTGGATTATTGTTATTGTTATTGTATTAGTCTAGCCCCAGGAGGATTCATGAAAAATGTCATATCGGTCAGATCAATTTTGTGGGAGAACCAATATTCTTCAGTTATTCTCTTTTTATAGTGTCTTTGAAAGTTTTTACTTGGAATGTACCCCAGTTATTATTAATTTTTTTAGCTATTGCTAGAGAACTGGCAAGATGCTTAAGGATGAAGCCTGATGCCTGAGACCTCTGAAGAAAAATAATGCAAAAAAAAAAAAAAAAAAGGAAACAAAAGAAAAAGCGCTGTGTGTAATGCATGTGAATCTCCTTGTCATCGAGTGTACCCCTGTATCCTGTTCTCTTTGGGGCCTCTGATTTGGCATCCTGATTCCCCCTGAATTCAGTGTTTCATCTGATCCCCTGGGAGTCTTGCTTTCTCCATCCCAAGGCATGGAGGGCAGATGCTCAGATTCTCTTAACATCAAGGAAAAGTGTCCCTTAGCTAGGATGATGGACAGCTTACGCCCAGAATATGTGTTAATTCTTGGTCTGAATTGAAATCTTAAGGGCATGGAATTTGATAGTGGCATGGAGTTTTGGCTGGACCTCAGAAGTTTTTAAGACTGATTTCTCTCTCATAAAGATATTTGTACTTTTTCTGCTGGTATACCATATCTAAGCACGTCACTCTACCTGGATAAAGTTTGCATATTCTGCAAAGCCTGTTATTTCTACCAAAATGCCAACGATAAAACCAACCTCTTGAGAAGCTGCAATTAACCTTTACCTGCTCATCATGTTAAGCCTGTCCAACCAATAAGGCTGGAGACTTATTTCTTCACATCTGACAGCCACAATGCCCACCAGGCAATTAGGGAATATATTGAGATCACATGTGAAATCAGCATTACAGTAGGAACAATTAGGATCTTCATTTACTGCAGATGACTTGCTCATTATAAACTCATTAACTACTAGGTTGAAAACATAGTCCAGAAACAGAGTGTAGAGTAGTTCATATTTAATACCTCCATCTTTCCTTAACAGTAGTTTGTTAAATGGCATCCGAATAATAAATCAAATTCAAGAAATCTTTCATACTGGAAGTGGGTTTAGACAAGATAAAGATGGGTCCAGCTAATTCAAGAAGAAAACACATGGCTATGATACATGGGCAGGGATGACAAAGAAGCATTTAAAACGTAGAATATAAGTTGGAGAAGAGTTTTAGAAAATTGAGAAGCCTATAGCATAAAATATTTAACAATGACTTAAGCCTCCTTGAGAAAGATCAGATGAATATTTGCATGCTCTTCTGTTTATTAAGGTTTTTTATTTATTTATTTAATTTTTAATTTTTTTTTTTTTTTTTTTTTTTTGAGACAGGGTCTTGCTCTGTCTCCCAGGCTGTTGAATAGTGGCACAGTCCTAGCTCACTGTAACCTTGAACTCCTGGGTTTCAAGTTGTCCTCCTGCCTCAGCCTCCTGAGTAGCTGGGACTACAGTCATGTGCCACCATGCCCCACTAATTTTCAAAACTTTTTTATTAGAGACAGAGTCTTGCTATATTGCTGAGACCCCATCTGGTCTCAAACTCCTGGCCTCAAGCAATCCTCCCGCCTCAAGTCTCCCAAAGTGTTAGGATTACAGGTGTGAGCCAACAAGCCCTGCCAGGTTTTTAATATCTTATGTTTAACACCTTGATATCTGGAATGTGATAAGATTAAGAATATAATTTTGTTTCCCAAATAGTTAACCAGTTTTTGAATACTATTTTTTTACCATTTTAAAATAATCTTCATTTCCTCCTTCGTGATTCTCTGTTCAATATGTATTAAAATCTGTTTTTGAGTTATCCTGTAGTTGATCATAATAGTACTATACTATTTTAATAAATGTTGCTTTTAAATTGATTTTAATGTGTCATACAAATCAAATTACTGCTTTTTCTCAGACTTTCCTTACCTTTACTCTTCCATTAATTTTTGCAGGAGAATTTAACAAATATTTTGTCAGGTTCCAAAGAAAGGTATTGTTTCCCAAGGAGATGGCAGTAAAGATCATTACTGACATTCAATTGGGATCTTGTTAATCATCAACAGATTGCACACAGATTAATAATACCTAACACTTTGTAGTACTCATATATGCCACTGTTTGAGGATTTTACATTCTATTATTTGATTTTAATGCTCAAAACTATCTCAAACATCTCCACTTTAGAGACGTAGAAACTGTGGGTGAGTTTGCATCACTTGCCCTAGGACACACAGCTTCCATGCCCTAGAACCAGAACCAGAACTGAGGCAGTCAGGGCCAGGTGTTGTGCTGTCAGTTACTGTGCTACTTTACTCTCAGGGTTGTCCCAGAGGCTACTTAATAATTAATAGTTACCGGCCGGGCGTGGTGGCTCACGCCTGTAATCCTAGCACTCTGGGAGACCGAGGCGGGTGGATCGCTCGAGGTCAGGAGTTCGAGACCAGCCTGAGCAAGAGCGAGACCCTGTCTCTACTAAAAATAGAAAGAAATTATCTGGACAACTAAAACATATATAGAAAAAAAATTAGCTGGGCATGGTGGCGCATGCCTGTAGTCCCAGCTACTCGGGAGGCTGAGGCAGTAGGATCGCTTAAGCCCAGGAGTTTGAGGTTGCTGTGAGCTAGGCTGACGCCATGGCACTCACTCTAGCCAGGGCAACAAAGTGACACTCTGTCTCAAAAAAAAAAAAAAAAAAAAATTAATACTTACCATCTAACATGTCTTTAATCTTTATTGCACAAAGCACTTTAACTAATACATGCTTTATCTCACTTTATGCTTCTTGTTGTGCAGAACATACACAAAAACAGACAGGAAGAGAAAGTAAATGAAAGCCCTCCCATTTATTAAGGGACAGTGGGAGGGGGAAAGGAAGGGCAGAGTCAGGAGGTGAGATCCCAGGTCCTGGACACCCTGGCCCTGCGCTTTGGGCTTTATCTCAGAGGATGTGGCTATAGAAGCATCTGGACGGGTTTGGGGAAATAGGAACAGACTGTTGTGGGTAGTCTGGGGGAGGCTGTAGGCAGAGTCCTCATCAGACTCAGGGTCTTGTCTGACGTGGCCCCACAGCGACCACGTTGCTGCATGGCCTTGGCACAGGGCTCCTGGCGGCTCCATGCACTTTGCTTCCCGCTCAGGAGAGCCTTCAGGTGTGTAATGGAAACTTTCTCTCTTTTTTTTGTATTGAGAGACAATTCACACGCCATATAATTCACCTTTTGAAACATACATTTCAGTGGTTTTTAGTATATTCACAAATTATGCAGCCATCACCACTATGTAATTCTGTGATCTCTAATTCTGTAATGGAAATTTCATAAAATGTTGGTCATATTTTTCCCCAGATAAATACCCCACATACATATTTCTGTAGCTTTTCTTAGCACAGCTGTGGCAGGGTGGAGAAGGAGTAAATCAAAAGGTCCAGACTGATGTTTCTGTACATTTAATTAGGTGCTTCTGTTGTTCACTCGTATTTAGTTCTCTAAATTCTGTGTTTATCCAAAAAGGTGGTTCTTCAAATAAACTCAAGATTTAGGTAGTCTCAGTTATGTGTGATGTATTATATCAGCTCCAATCTTCCCTAAACAGCAGTCTCAGGGGAAGTAGCTGGCACATATATTGGAGGGATATATACAGGTGTCTTGAACGTGTTCACATAAATTATCAGGCAGTATGACCTGAGAACATGTTTCATTAGTATAGTTCCCTCGATTCATAATTAAAAATCTTGATTCAACAGCAAGCCCCTGTCTCTTATCAACGAGTTGAATAAATGGGCACAAGAGTAATGTCCACACTACATGCAGGAAAAAACAAGGGATCTATTTCCAGAAAGTAGGATGGTTTCTTGCAAATCACTTAATCACTTCTGTGAGGAAATGCTGGGGATCAGAAGTTCCATTAACCTCAGTATCACAAGAAGAGTAACAAATGGGTAATATGTTCCATTAGGTAGCGAACAGGAGAGAAGAAAATTGGCAGAAGAGAGATGGGACCAATAGGGGAAGAAGGAAAAAACAAGAAGCATCCCAGCAGGGGGCACGGGGAGAGGGAAGTGCAGAAACTGGAACAGACAGAGAGCAGAGGCTGCCGGCCGAGTGCTGCTCCGCTCTGGGGGATGGCAACCCAGATCATGGACTTTTAGGTCAGGCTTTTCTTCTAATAAAAAAGACACTTACTTTTAAAAGGCTAATAATAATGTTAGGGAGATCAATAATGTGGTAATTATTTTAAAACAACTGTCTTGTTGAACCATTCAAAGAAATATTAAAGGATCCAGGTTTGAAAAAGTGAAACTATATTTTCTAGCACACGTTTCTGGCTTAAATAAGGCCTCAATGCTTGGGGGCAGACCCTAAAGCATCTAAACCGTGGAAATTTCACATCAAATTATGGTTGAGGTGATAAGTAAAACCAGGAGACAGTGCCACGTTCTGAAGGAAACGGCGCGAAGACCATGGCTTACAAAACCTCATGGGCGACTTTCCAATTACACTTTGCTGAAGAAATATTGCTCTGGCAAAGGTGAATTGTCACCCCAAACAGGTAATAACTAAAATTCTAAAGAGACATTTTGTTCGCTCATAAAAATCATTTATTGGCACACCCGAAATGACAATTTTTCTAGTACAGTAGCTGTATGCATCTATAATTGCAATTCAGTGTAAACTACATGTTACAAGTCACTAGAAATCTAATTAGCAGGATGAATTTAATAAAGAACAAGAGTAACTGTGAGTCTACAGCGGCCCAGCCATGGAGTCTCATTGGAGAGTAAATCAAATATCAAACTAGTGTTGCCCTGCAACAGAGTTTGCCTGTAGCCAAGAAAAACCAAAATAGACATAAACAGGATAGCACCCATTCAATAAATTAGGTACACCTAACTAGAAAAACTGATTGTAACTGATAGAAATAATCTAAATAAAGAACAAAAGTAAATCAATTAGCTATTTACATATATGACTTTTTGCCAAAACTTTAATTTGTTAGCTTTCCCATCCTATCTCTTCTATGTGTTATTCTTGTTTTTTCATGGTCAATGTCTTGGCTCACTGGAAAATATTTAGACAACTAAGACCTTCTTCCCAGATCCTACCTTTCCTAAAACTTCATGTCAAACTGAAGAATCTGAAGAGTAACTTCTGTAAGTCGATCTCTATATAGAAGCCATATGTGTTATTACTCTATCAGTCATGGTAATGACATACACGTCCATGTTTTCCCAAGTATCATGTGGACTACTCCAGAAAGTCAGGCGGTGACTGGCAGCAGAGTGGATGGATTTTCCATTTGTAACAGGCACAGTCTATATGGAGATAAGCGTGTTTATCCTGAGAATGTGGACGCTGTGGACTGCAACTCACTATCCCCCGTTACTGAGAACGGGTCCTCTGACCTCTAACCATGTGTTTTTAAGGCTTAGTATCATTGCAGCATTAACAAATAAGAATGCTGACATGATTTCTACCAAAGAAGGGCTCTGTGATGTGTGGCAGCAGGTACCATAATTAAAGTAGCGCAGTTGAAAAGGCATTGAGTTGGTACGTTTCTGGTGCTATGGCCAGAATGTATGGATTTTTAGCATCATTCTATAATAGGAAACCTGAAAGATCTTGCAAAGAGCCTCTTTGACCCTGCCTATTTCCTTTCTACTACCTATAACAATTTGTAATTATTTTATTTTTGCTTCGTTCTCCTACTAGAATAAAAGCTCCAGAATGGCAGAGACTATGCCTGTCTGTTCACCACTGTTTCCCCACAGTGTCTAGAACACAGTGTTCTAGTGTCTAGAACAGTGCCTGGTCCTGGTAGGTTCTCAGTTAAAAGCTTGTATTAAATAAACGAACCAAATCATTATGTCCCCTGGTTTGCCTATGTCTAGAGACTTTCTCATTTATACAGTGGCCAGGGTTTCTGACTTGTCTGAATTATAGAACCATCCTAATGATCCTACCCTGCCGTGAACCTGTGTAGCTGATAGTTTTGTGCTTCAGTGGTAGTAAAATTTCTCAATACTAGATTCACTCTGCCCACCTCCCAAAGAGTAGCTATGCAGAGCTGACACTGCATGGGAGGAACAGGGCAAGAAGATTCTAGGAGGTGAGCTGCAAGCTCCAAGTTCAGCTCATTACCTCCCCCTATAACTTTGTTGTTTGCCAGAAAGCTTAAGAAAAACGTTAGCAAGAGAATTTTCTCTTGGCAGTGACAGTTCAGTAAGTCACCAATAACCTGATCAGAAAAGAAACAAAAGATAAGTCACCTACATAAAAAATTAAGTTAAATAAAAGCAAAATCTGGGAGTGGAAGGAAGTGACGTGGTGGGCGGTCTAGATCCTCTGTTGGTTAGAGTTGCTGAACGTGGAAGTGGACGCAGGTGTGACAGCAGAGGAGGGCTCGGAAGGGAAGGGGGCAAAGCTGTGGGTGTGACTACGGTAGAGGCCCAGCTTTTCTCTCCTCCTCGGCCCTCTCCTGCCAGCTCTGCCTCCCACCGCGGCTGGCTGAGCTGCTCGCTGTGGCTCTCAGGCAGAGGTAAGAACAGGCAGCTGGCGCCTCCAGGGCACATCCTTAGGCTATTGATGCTCTGCTGGAGTAGAAGTCGGGGACTGGGAGCCCGGTGTGAAGCGTCACCTGGGGAACGAGACTGTGAGTCCTGCGAGGAACCCCGTGTCCCCCCCCCCGCCCCCGAACACAGCATACAGTGGGTGTGCTCCTCTTTAACATCTGTGCTAGCAGACATTAAAGAGAATTCTAGCAGAATTCTGCCCATGGTAAGAGCCTGGCCACCATGGTGGGCTCCCAAATCCTGGTGACACTTGATTATATGGTTCTTAGCCACCTGCCTCTTTGAAAGGATTCTGGGGATATTGTGTTCCTTACGACTGAAGACACAGGCATTGATTTGCAGGTAGTGACACCTGCTGGCCACACCGGCGTGACCTCTGTCAAAGCCATGGACAAAGGACAGATTAGCAGAGACAGCCCTCCCCTTATTACTTGTCTCCTAGTTATTCCAACTAGGGCAAGTCTTTCTTTCTGGGGTTGCACAGATGATTGCCAGCGATGAAGAAACACAGCGCTCATACTTTCAGCAATTTCTGTTCAACCTCACACCTCCATGGACAGCTGCGTGGACGAGGCTAGAACCGTTTCATGCAGTGCCGTCATTTCCCCCGTCTCGTCCCTGTCTGCCCCAGCCCAAGTCTTTATCCGCAGATACTCAGAATGTCCTGAAAATCCCAGAAGAGCACCTAGTACGATATTCTTTGAAAGGGAAATGGCTAACTTGTGGAAAACGTTGAATGCAATTTCTTCTGAGATTAATTTCTACAGCAATTATATTTTGTGGTTTTTTTTCACCTAATGTAGAGCCTGAAGTCTGAAAGATTAGATTCCAGCCTCCCAGAAGACCCCATCTACTTCCAGGAAGAGTGAAGAGCAGGCCTCACTGGGTTGTGATCACTGTTATTGCACACGTTGATGGATAACAATATATATATATTTTAATAGCTTCCAAGACTGTGGTTCTGGATAGGGCAAAAATCATCTGCAGTGTTTTGATTCTTGAGCCCTATCTTAAGGCAACCACCTGCTGAATGAGGCTTATAGTGGTTAATGAGAGGCCCAGCACAGGAGGGAAGTGAAATCTAAGTCCTAACAGTGGCTAGCAGGGCTCTGATACCCACCCCCTACCCCAGCCCCTGGCTTCTTCGCCCTTCCTTGCCCAGGCAAGGCCCCTCATGCCTTAGAAACTTTGCATAGGCTGTTCCCTCTGCCTGGAAACTTCTGCACAGTTCCCTTCCTCCCCTTCTTTAAAGGCTCAGTTCACCTGTGGCTTCAATAAGGCCTGTGTACACTGCCCATCCTATTTAAGACCACAACTGCCCCATCCCCAGCACTCCTGGTCCTCTTGCCCTACCCTTGGTCTTTTCTGCATGGTACTAACCACCTTCTGACATACCATATAATTAATGTAGTAATTGTGCTTAATATTTATTGTCTGTATTCTATAACTAGGATGTAAGCTCTATGATGGTAAGATTATGTTTTTTTTTCCTCCACTGATATATCCCAAATACTTACAATAGTGCCTGGCATGTTAAAGGCATTCAATAGATATTTGTTGAATGAATGAATGAGAAGAATCTGTCATTTTATATCCACAATAAATCACAAGTAACTAACTGGTAGGTAGAGACTATCTTTTCTACCCCTTCCCATCTAACAGAGCTGAACAAGAGTACAGAGAAGATGCTCAAATTTTCTGAGAACGATACAATACTATCATTTCCATCTTACACCTTCACTTCTTCTCAGGCACTCGTGGGGCTTTGTGTAAGTCATTTCATTTGTTTTCATGGCAGTTGACTAAAGGCTTTCCTTTCTACTTAGAGACAAAACTAGAGCTAGAGGGAGGGTCGTTAGCAAACCATGAGCAGAATTCCAGTTTCTCACGTGCTGTTAACTAGACTGTGTCCAAAGAAAGAAGGGGCTTCTGCTGGTGTGGAACCGTACCAGCTGTCAACGTGGATCCCTTTCTCTCCTCCCTTCCTCCTTGTCTGGGTCTGGGCCTTACACAGTCAGCTTGATTTAACGCCCGTGGGCTGCCTTGGGTGCAGCGGTCAGCGGAAGCCGTTTCACACGCGGGGGTGCGGCGCTTACCTGCACGTTCCTGTTCAGGCTGACCGCAGGGAAGAACATGCCCTCCACGTTCTCAAATGCTATGGGGCCTTGCTGCTCATCGTTGATAAAAAATGTCAAGGTTTTCCTATTTAAGTCGAGGAGGACCCCAACGGTGGCCCCTTTTGTGATCCCTCCCTCAGTTCTGTGGGAAAAGAAAAAAATCGGGTTTCACTTGCTTGTTGTCATTCTAGAAGCTCTTTTTTCTGTATGGTTAAAACAGCGTTTTGCAAACCTGTTTATAATTATTGCCCCCCTCCAAGCTTTTTAAACAGTTTTTCCCTTTCCACCCCTTTCAGATAAAATTGTAATGCCACAGATATACTCTATACCTGGTAATGTACTGTTTGTATATCTGCGCTTTATATACATAAAGAGTAAGATATTTTGCCCCCGCTCCCAATTTTCCCTCCCTTGGAGGAGATATTGGCCCCTGTTGAGAATGCACGGGTTGCTCTGCTGTTGCTGAGAGTGAACTCATTCGTGTAGATCTCTACCACTGAGCCGCAGTGCGAAACTAAACACTAAAGACCAGGGGAAAAAATAGCCTTTGAGCTATCCGAGTTCTGACTGTAGGAATGTTGCACACTTTGCACAAATGGTGTGAATTAAACATCATTAAATACAAAATGACTTCATTTGAAAATCAAAATAAAGAAGCACTTAGGTTGAACCTAAAACATATGCATGAGAAATTAAGAGTTTGGACCTTATGTTACCCATTAAATAGAAAAACTCATTCCAGAAAGATGGTTATTTTTTGGCATGCTGCATTGGAATTAAGAAGTTAGAGTCTCTCTTTAAAATGACATCAAAGAAGAGGGTTCTTCCCTGCAAAGTGAAATAATTATACTATAGGAGTGCAGTGATTTTAAGGATACTACATGCAAATGTCATTTTACAAAGAACTGTGTCTTACGCTTCAATTGATGATTTTGCAAAATGCCATTAAAACATGGATAATCAGATGTCTTTCCTCCCTTTTTGAGATCTAGCAATATTGAACTTCATCCTCATCTCAGCAGAGCACAGAAAGTGTCATTCATTTCCTCTCGAATGCAGGATACAGATTGTACACAGTCATTAAAAGACAGGTTTACAAATTGCATCTTGTTAATTCACAGCTTTAACAATGACAGCACAAGTGACATGCAGTCGGCATGCAAGCAGATGTGTTCAGCTTTAAAAATGTGTTTCACTGCATAGCGTTATGGTTGTGTTATTATTCACTCCTTCACTCCAAAATAAAGACGCTAAAAGGGAAAAGGTAACTGTGGTGTGTGGGTGATAGCATCAGGAATCTAGCGACAGAGAGTTCCCCAAGATGTCAGTCACTGAAGGTAAGTGCGTATCTACATCCCGTAGGATTTGATATCAAGTTGAAATGGTGTGTGTGTTCACTTCAAGTGATAGCAAAAAATACACACCTGAATGGAGAATGCATAGAAAATATCGAAGAGAACAGGAGGCCCTCGGAGGCTAGAGAGGGTCGGTGATGAGCACACGGAAACAGCTGAAATGGCAGGGTCCTGGCTTGCTTTCCCTTTCAGCTGATTGAACACAACTGGATTTTTTTTATAGACACCAATGAAAGTGTATTTTGGGGAAATTTGAGAATAAGGTGGACTAGGATCCATGATAGACACTTCTCTGCCTAGGACATTTGTGAAAAATATACTTGAAGATGAGAACACAACCAATTGAAAAAGGAAATCCAGGGAAAAACTTATAGTATGTGTTAAATTCTAATTGTCTATATTTTTATTATATACTCTGTCCTCGGCAAATAGGGTGCTCTCAATTCAGACAATAATAAGAGAGTCCTTCAAGTGTGAAGCTATCCACGTTGGCATCCATAAGATTTAATGAATCATGATAACAAGAACAATGGCTTCTATGTTTTCAGGTGCCTTCAATGTGAGGCATTTTCACATATGTCATTTAATCTTCAGAACATGCTTGCATGGAAAAATATTACTACACGAATTTGGAAAGATTTGGAAACTGAGGTTCAGAAAAATGAAGTAATATGTCCAAAGGCAAATTTCTGGAAAGTTGTAGGTTTGGGTTTTAGAACCCCGGATTGCTTTCCTATAAGGGATATGCATGAGATCTCTCAGTTTCCAGCCGTGGGCAAAATACAGCAAGGAAGGGCCTGGGCAAGTGCTCACATTTCTATCTTTATGCAAAAAATAAACCACCAGGATGGACACACCTAAGAGCAACAGAGCTCCTGTGCTACTTGCTCAAGACCACCTGCCTGACTTCCTTAATGTTGTCTATGTATTAATAATAGGTCTCTGAACTGGGCTGTCACTCCTGACCAGAAGCCAACGTGAAGAAGGCTTGGTTTGGGGGCTGCAGGGTACCTGTTGGTGTGCGAGTTGTTGTGCATGAACCAGCTCCGGTTATTGTCCACATACATTGCCCAAGCTTTGTCGTCCTTTCCTAACATCACATCCTTCATCACGTCGATGCGAGCCACGCCAAAGGCAGGATCGGGGTGGTTGTCATAGCGGTCTACCGTTAACTCCCAGTAGTGGACTCCCTTGGAGAAGCCAGTCTTCCCCAGCACCACCCGGTCATCATAGCTACTGCAGGTCACTGTCAGGTTGTCATTGGAGAAGATGATGTCCGAGTGCGCTGAGCCAGGGTCGAAAGCAAACCAGGCCACTGGGAACAACAGAAGGGAATCGGGTTATTAAGACAGACCCCAGAAGCTCAGCATCGTCACACACTCCTGGGCGGGTAAGGAGCGTTGTGTAGCGTTTTCATGCTGCCATGCAGGAAGGAGGCGTCCAGGGCCACAGCAGACAAGGGGACGTCCTGGGAGTTGGTACTCTCTGCACCAGAAGCAGACGGAGGACACACGACCGATTCAGCAGGGGTTACCTGGCTCAGACTGCACTCCCAACCAGGTGATCCGGGAGTGAAGTGGCATCGATTTTGGAAGGTGCAAGTCCCTTCACCTGGTGACTGGCAGAACAGTGCACCAGAGACATAAAGGGAGAGGGGATGCGCTAAGATGCCTGTGTAACCCCTGAGGCGGGGAGGCTAGGAGCTAGAGTCCTAGATGGAGGAGGGATAAAACACACGGAGTGAAATCAGGAAATATCCCTTCGGCAGAAGTGCTAAAATCTAGTCGCTCTGAAAAGTTCCTCAGCTCTAGTGAAAGCTCACAAGCTGCGAAGCTATAAGCAACAAACTAATTTTTATAAGTGTGACTTGGACGTAGGACAGGTTGCTTCCTCATAACTTAAAAACACAGTTTTGCGTGTTACTCCTAAAACTAACATGTAAGATATTTTGCTGAAGCAGTAGGTATTTTGGACATTAGGTGCAGATAGAATGATGTCTTTGCACACATTGTTATGCCCCAGGTTCTAAATGCCACCTGCAAATAATACACTTGAGAGATGTAACTGCTGATTTATTGAACCTGTGAGCCACCTCACATGCACTGTGGTCTTTGCTATTTGTAACAGAATAAGGTTATTCCATACCTGCCAACAGCTTTTTAATGTCAACTGTTGTCATTCCAAGTGAAAGGCATGGGGGAGAGAGACAGGAAGCAGAATTGACATGGATAAGAAAACATGTCTCTTGTGATAGACTAGTACTCAAAAGGGCTTCATTTAAAATGCCACATACACTACAACAGTCGCTCTGACTTCTACCCTTACCCACATTTAGTGCTTATAAAGAGTGCTTTGCATTGGTGGATAGGAAAACTGGGGAAAAAGTAAGCTTTGAGGTATAACCTTAAAAGATACAGACGTTTCTATTTTTCTAAGAACTTGAGAAAGTGTTATAATAGGGTTAGAATGACAATTAGACAATTTTATTGACAGAAAATAAGCTGCTGCCATTTATTTTGTGAAGTAAATTGAGCATACTAATCACACAAAAAGATAACAATTACAACAGGTATACTTGCCTAATTGAGAGTAAGGTGCAGATTGTGTCTCAAAATTGCATCCTATAAAGAGATACTACACATCAAAGCTATGAAACAACAACCAGGTTGATAAAAATCATTTGTATACACTTAAAAAGCACCAGCTGAATACAGTCATCAGAGGCCTGATTCATGAAAAAATGAAGCCCTTTTGATAGTTAGTTTACTTTGCTGGGTAAAAATTGCTTCTCTGCTTTTTCAAAATGAAAAGCGCATCTTTTTACCATTTCATAAATCCTCCTCCAGTGGATTCTAAAATCTGCAGCTTAAGTTTTCATCATCATTCCCAGTTCAATCTTTTCCTCTAAAGTTTCCAGATTAAGAAAGCTGACTTTTAAAACTGAGAAAAATTTACCCAATGGAAACGGAGAAATCACTGGATCGTGATAAAACTCTGTGTTGCTGTCGTATGCACTTCTAACTCTGGTTGTGCGGAAAGGTCTTTGCTGTGACTTGAGCCCAACATAAAGCAAACATATATAACTAAATGCGTAATGTAATCAGATGTTAATAAATACACCTGATAATCATTAAGAATGCCAATCTGAATGTAGTAAAATTACCCCTCTCCGTCTTAGATTGTTTTACTACCTCAATCCTTCTCACCTGAGGGAAAGTGTGTGGGCTCGAGATAATTGGAATCACCTGTGGAACTTTTTCTCCCTTCCCTAAGGTCTACGTGCCCCAGGAGAAGCCGCACGGGGTGGAGGAAGGCAGGCTGCCTAGCCTTAAAAAGTTCAAAGCTGTGTGATCTACAATTTCCAGTGGCGTTGGGGACTGATTTAGAAAATGTGGTTTTGACAAGCACTAAGGGATAAAGAAAAAAATCATTTATTTTTTTTTCAATTTAGTAAGGGCCTCATATGCTAATTTCTAAAACACATGAAGGATAACGCACTGACTCAAAAGAATTTTGCAAGAATTAAACAAAGCAACTTACTATAAAAAGGGACTGGGGTAAAATCAAAATTTAAAGATTATGACCTTACTTGTGGTTAGTTTATTTAGTAGTTTGCTTTGAATTCACATGCAAAAGAAACAGTTTCTGCCAACTCGTGGCTGATTTTTATGTTTAATTTCTATGGGTTGTCACTTGAATTTCTATCTGTAGGTTAAAGCACAGTGAATGTGGAACACCCAGAGTTTTAAAACTGACTCTCACATCCAGCTTTTCAAAGAAATTTGTAGAATCTGAATAGGGCTTTTACAATTTTTAAATGAATCATGCCTCTTGCAAATTCTTTTTCAAAACAAATATTCTGAGATCTTTTTACACTACTTTAAACACACTGTCATATATTTAAGATTCAACGATACAACTAGAACAATGCTGTTAAATACACTCATCAAATATTCCAAAACCCACATTTCATTTTATTCTTGAGACAATATACATTACAAAGACTATAACAGTATTTCAGTACATTAGACACAAGTGAAAAGAGTTTCATAACAAAGCATGTTGGAAAGCTAGTGCACAGAAAAACAATAAGAAACATAAAAGCACAAAGAAAAATGTCATTTTAAAGAGAGCTTGAAGTCCCTGCATCCTTTTTGCACTGTCATGCTGTGGCCTTCTTCATTCCAGGATATGGGATGAGCAAAAAGAATAAAATAAAAAGCAAAAGAAACCTCAGGAAATGTGAAATGTGCATCATGTGTATCCATGATTACAATATAGTCCTGAAGAGATCAAATAGGTCTGCATCTTAGATATTTTAGGATTTTAATTTTCTAGACAGGGTTCACTGCAAAGTTAGCACAAGTTTAGCTTCCTTGAAGTCAGCTGTAAGCCCTGTCACAACAGGCTTGGCTTGGAAAACTTCCAGGAGGCCAGACTTTCTGATTGCTTGGATCTTTGGGCATTAGGAGTTAAGGTTTCTAATTCAGCTAGCAGTGGTCCCTCCCCTTTGCTAGAAAAACACTCAGCCATGAGCCCGACTGTCCTACCAGTGAGCACAGGCTCTTGCAGAAAATGCTTTTACTTTCTGCTCTCTGGTTTGCCTGCTTTGTAGAATAGGATATATTCTGCTGTTGGTATGTTTTTACTTTTAGTTTGTCAATAAAGATCTCTTGAGTCTATGTTTAATCAGACCACTCCAGGCTGGATGCACTGATCCAGTCTCCCAGACACAGCTGGTTTCCTGGATACAGAAGGGTTGCAAACCTCCAAATTACTGCCATGGCCTCCACCCAGCCAGTGCCTGTGCCGTGCTGTGCCACTGCATGTGATGACAGAGCGAATTATCCACGGTGGTACCAGCTTGTGCAAAAAGAACAACTTCACTCATCACTTTCCAATGCCCTTATACATAGACCACAGCTCCATGGTTGCTCCTTTCACCACACAAACAGGAATGCCACAGAGCTCCATCATCCAAATGCCCCTCGTACTGGAAGCGGGCCACAGACACAGAGACCAGCTCATCCCCTGCACCACAGCACATGAACAGCGAGAACAAAACACGCATTTCAAAGCTGCCTTCAAGGCACAGAGATCAAGAGGAAAGGTCTGAGGAGCTCAGCTCACCCGGTGCATTGAGAGACTGCAAAGAGGAATGCAAGCTCAGCTGGTGGGGTGAGGATCGGAAATCAAAGTAGGATCTCCCCGGGAAGCTGGGTTGTAGATTAAGGGTGGAGGAGAAAGGACTCATTCTACGAAGCGGCAATCTTTCCGAAGGCACTGGAAAAGGGAGGGTCTGTTCTTCTGAATCTGTGTCTAAATGTAAGATCAATGCAAACTAGAGATCAGAAATCTGCTACCTGCTGGTGCACGGTTCCCCAAGACCTGCCTTAACAATGCATTTATACAAAGCCTCATCTTTCCACAGGGTGCCACATACAGGCATCTACAACACCGATGTGCCTGGGGGCTGGGAGGGAATTCTCAGCAGGTCAGGACCCAAGACCAGAGGATACCGCCAACATCACAGGCAACTGTTTTCATTTCTCCCCAATTTTTAGGGGTAGGAAAATTATTTTGAAAGGTTTCCTTTTAATTAAATGAAATATTTTTAGAGTTGGATTTAGTAACTTTAGAGGTCAATTTTACCCATGATGGCCAAGAGGAAATTAATATTTTACTCCTTTCAGCTATCCTGGATGTTACTACCTATTCAACAATGGCCTCTTACAGGGTTTCTATGTAGGAGATGATGATTTTTACAAACTGTTCCTGATGCATTTCTAGGTGTATGACATGATTTTCTCTAAGGGCACATTCAAGGCTTGATCTTTCAATAGGAGAGGAAGAATGTGGCCCAAGACAGGGCTGAAGAAATCCTCAGGGAGAGAGCCTTACCTTTGTTTCTGAATAATGATTAGACTCTAGGGACATCATTTGGCCATCTTTGGTTTTCTAACAGTCGGACAGTGGGCAGTGGTGAGGTGCATTGGTAACAAAGTGTCTTTGTTTCTTTTCAGATAGTCAGGTCTGCTATGAAGACCATTATTATATCAGAGTAAGGAATTATCAATTACTTAGTCTGGTTTTACAAAAGGGCTTGTGAATGAGTTTCTCTAAATTACTAAAATCACTCCTTTTCCTTTTGTCAAACAATACTTGGCTCTATGCAGTGGTGTAGTCCGGTTGGAGATGGATATTTCCTCCATTGAAGCCTTTTAGAAACTCAGTTTTATAGTAATAATTTAGGAAATACAGATGGCAGGAAGGTAATATTCCATATCCAAAACCACCAAGGAAATTTCATTTCATTGAAAAAATACTTTTGGTGGCCTGAGGTGTTCCTGTGAATACATTTCTGGTTTAATTCTGTTAGCAGCTCTTCTTTGTTGAGCACACCCTTCTATCAAAATGCCACTCTGTGCACATTCAAGCAAAAATAACTGGAGTGTGTGTGTGCAGAATAGGATTCTATTTGAAGAGCTCAGAACAGGGGCAGTGGCAAGTTTTAATCTAATACTGCCAAGAGTCAGCCTCATTTTCATTCTGAACTTATAATATTGATGTTAGCTTTTCAGGCTTTAGATTTTGTCAGTGGGGGAAGATTTTTTTTTTTTTTTTAAAGGAAAGTACAAACCCTATCTCAGAGAAAGGAATTGCTATTCATGGAGTTAAGACTTTGTGTTCCCAAGAATACTATATTCCAATTTTCTTTCTTTTTATTTATTTATTTATCTATCTATCTATCTATTTATTTATTTATTTATTTTGAGAGAGGATCTTGCTCTGTTGCCCCGGTTAGAGTGCAGTGGCATTATCATAGCTCACTGCAACCTCAAACTCCTGGGCTAGATCCATCCTCCTGCCTCAGCCTCCCGAGTAGCTGGGACTATAGGCATTAGCCACCATGCCCGGCTAATTTTTCTATTTTTTGTGGAGATGGGGGTCTCACTACATTGCCCAGGCTGGTCTTGAACTCCTGGCCTCAAGTGATCCTCCCACCTTGGCCTCCCAGAGTGCTAAGATTACAGGCATGAGCCACTGTCCCTGGCCCAAGTTTTCTTGTACCTAAACTTCATATGGTTTGGATGGCTTGATATGGTATGATCATTTCTTTGTTCAGATATAATAAATCAAAAATTATGTTATCATCTTAAGGAGAAATTAGCCCTTTAGTGTAATGAAAGATTTGAAATACAATAACACAGTGCCCCTACAAACTGACATGGGCTTATTGTAGGGAGAGAAGGCATTTACAACTATATTTATGTAAGTAAAAGATTTTTTGTTAACAAGAATTTGCTTGGAAATGCATTTTTCACCAAGCGTGACAATTCATTATATTGAAGATACGTGTTACTTTAAAAGTTAAGGGACAGGACATGTATGTTAAGATGAATTTCAGAGTATTGAACCCCCAGGCAATGATCTGAACACCAGTGAAGAATGTGTACTGGGTACAGACCTTGCAGAGTGTATCCAGTCCCACCACGAGTCGTACTCACCTTTTCTATTCTCAGCACCAAGGAGAACTTAGAGTTGGTGATGGCACCTCTTGGTGAGGTGGGGATTGAGGGTAGCTATGGCTATTCATGGGATTAAGAACTTGACCCTAAAGTGGTTATTGTTTTTCCTGTCTTTTCATGTGGATCCATGGTGTATTGATGACCCAAGTTCCCTTGACTCCTCTCTCCCTTGAACTACACCCTTTACTCAGGCAAGCTTATCTCATATACATGTTATTGAACCATTCCATTTTTGGTTTTGAGGGTTTTTTTTTCCCCCACCTACGTCCTCCCATCCCTACCAGCTGGGCTCTTACCGCATTTTCTCTAGGCAGCTCCTAAAAAGAAAAAAAAAAAACAAAAAAACAAAAAACAAAAAAAACATTCCTACCTTGCCACGAGAACTTTCCAAATGAATTACGAGAGAGAGAGAGACAGAGAACACTTTCCACCTGATCCCAGCCCAAATAAACAAGCAATTCTCCCTTTATTCCCTTCCCCATGGGCACACAGTGGTCAGTTGCCTATAAGTTATCTATGCCATTTCATATTATCTTAGATTTCAGGAGTCTTAAAGGGAAGACACTTATCTGAATAACATCAGAGAAGCAATCATCAAGCTTCCCTTTGAAGTCCCCTGGGGACTTCCAGGCAGCTCCCTCCAGTTTGTAGCTCTTGCTTATATTGGTCTGGACGTACCTCGTTAGGAACTCTTCTCACCCACTGTAGCATCACTTTCTGGGGCCACAGGGAACAGATCACTAGTTCTTCAAGTATTTGAGTACAGTCAACAATCCATTTTAAATCTTCCCTTTTCTGAGCTAAATAGAGTTTATTTCTGACCATTTCTCTATGTATAGATTTCAAATCCTTCACTGTCCTGGTCATGCCCCTCTGTGCATGTTCAAAGGCATGAGTCAAAAACAATATGACAATATTGAGAACAGTATTGCCAGTCCCTGGTTTAACCAAATCATACTTAACTCACATGGAATGTACACAAAACTACGCAAGTGTGTGTTCTGTGTTTACTCATGGGATGCAGGAAGGATGTACATACCATTTCCTCATCTCCCCTTTAAAATACAACTATTGAGATATGGAGAAGGCTTCTCAGCCATTAATGTTCTATTAGTCGAGACAAGGAGGAATGAGGTTATCATTTTTTTCTTTAGAATAAATGATACAAAGCTATTGTTTAGGTCGCAGCTAATACTCACGATGATGAT
Organism: Lemur catta; assembly: GCF_020740605.2. Lineage (NCBI taxonomy): Eukaryota > Metazoa > Chordata > Mammalia > Primates > Lemuridae > Lemur > Lemur catta. Next base: position 44,238,743 of record NC_059128.1, on the reverse strand, counting down.
AATTATTAATGTTTAACTTATAGATCACTAGAGAAAGACAAGTAGCTCCTTAAGAGATTTTTAATACCTCATCATGTTTCATCATATGCACTGGTCCTGTCTGGTAGAAGAGCTTTGCTGAGTGAAACCAGCTTAGCAGGAAAGAGCAACGGAAAATAGTATGTCAGTGGCTGAAGGTGCTAACTCCAGGCATAACTATGACTCTAGGATAGGACTGTGTTTATAACAGAAATGTGTCAAGACATGTTTTCTGTCAACTCTGTCAACAACCCTTATTTTCCTCTTGCTCTTTCCTGGACTTCTTTCCCTTCCCACCTGGGATTGGCTGGATTCTGGAGCTGGGGTTTAGATAGTGGCAGAGGTCTCTTCTTGAGAAAAGCAATCAAGAATTTCCAAAGTAAAGACGGGCTGGGGACCGTCTGTATTATTGACTAGCTTTTGGGTTCAAGGAGAAAAAAAGAATATTTAGGTGGTGTACTCCTACTGGGCCACCATATATTTCTTTAAATTTTTCATTAACTAACAATAATTGAACACCTATTGTGTGCCAGACATCGTATTAAAATTGAGCAGTTGGGAAACACAAAGTTGGCAGGAGAGCTGACCATAAGAAAAATAATAATTTAGAGAAAATCTGTGTCATACATTATTGATTGGTTTTTATATTTCTCGGGGTGGAATTTCTTGATTGATTCCATATATAGAGTACTAAAGATTTTTGTGTATGTTGCAGAATATTTTGAAAATGCAAAGTACAGTCTTTGAGGTGTTATTTTTGGAATTCAAGGAGGAAAAGTAAACTGATAGTGGGGTTCCTTATGACAGTGTATACCAATCCTGCTTCCTTTGTGTCATGCTAGAAGTCCTGGTTGTCCTCCTGTCTGGTTGTGAACAGATTCCTAACTTAAGCAGCCCTTGAGCCCTGGTCCAACAAGATGGGTGTATTTTAGAGTACAAGAAAGCCAGATATGTCACTAAGAATTGCAGGAGCAGCGTAAAAGATGAATTTCACTTCAACTAGAAACCAGCTGTAAAATAATCTGCTTTTTTGGGGAAGATTTTAAAAGAGACAAAGAAATGATGAGGAAGGAGGCTGAATTTCCTTAAATGATCTAATAAGCAGCCAAAGTCATAATTATGCTCGACTGGTACGTAATTTATAACAAAAGGTGGTATTTTAAGCTTTCTTAAGTGTGGCATTAATTGCAGTTAAGAAATGAGAAACAAATGTTTTGAAAACCTCCTTTTAAAAGAATGAAACAGCCCTTGCCACCCTAGGATGGCTGCATACTTCATGACCAAGCCCTCCTCTCCAATTTAGATTCCCATGGCATTATTTGTAAGGAACTATCATCAGAAAAACTGAAAATTCCTATATTTTAAAGAGATACACGAAGATTCTAAAGAACTAACCTGTTCCCTAGAGTGTCAACTGCAGAGCACACTCCGCAGAACCAAAAACAGGGCTCTGGATCCAATTCAGCCCTATAGAAAAATTCCAGAAATTCCCTGGGATATCATGTATAGTGTCAAAATTAAAAGGAACAGAGAATCTCTCTTTCCTGGTCTCTGAAACCTATCATTATGCCTCTCACCTTGGATTTTGTAAATTTGGTCAGGTATGATTTACCTACCTTGAGGATTTCATCCTGGAAATGTATATTCTTCTAATTATTTTTGGAGAGGCCAAGATATTCTGGGTCGGGAAAAGCAAAGTACAGGCATGGAAAAAACATCCGCAGTGGATCAAATACTTTTCCTTATAGGATCCTTTATCAACTATTTTCTATTAGTGTTGAATTTTCAGTATCATAGGCAAAAGGTTAAGACCCTTGGAGGAGGCAGGGGACATCTAATGCCACTTCCATAGCATTTTGTGAAGCAGCTTGCAACAGTAATTTTGAAGAGAAAAGCCACAAAAGTACTAATTGTAAAGAACTTAGAGGTCATCTGTTCTAAGTTCACAGTGTTAGAGATAAGCAAATTGAAGTCCAGAGAGGATAAGGGACACTACCAGCTATCACTACCAGCCGTGGAGGGATAGGATAGAGACTTAGAATCAATTCCTGGTGGTGGATAAAATTTGGGGGTGACAAGGCTACTGCTGCTCTTTGTGACCTGGAAATGTACAAAAGATAAGGGTTGTGCCACAGGCTTGGGGGCACACTCAGTGTCCTCAGGGGTGACCAAGTTTTGTGCAGATGACCTAATTCACCCACAAACCCTGAACTCTATTGAGGATGAATCTTTTCTCCTCTAAATAGGGTAGTTCAGGGGACTATGGTGGTTAGGGACTGTCCCCCTTTGGAAGTTTGGCCTCAGGGGTAGGTGGGCTGAGTTGTTCCCTGTAGTTGTTCTTCTGAGAGGTTCTTTTTCTGTCAGAAGGTTACAACTTCTCTGAGGGTCTCAGTGATTCAGGGTTTAAAAGTGCAGTGCTTATGCTAGACTAAAATCCCTATAAAATATCTGCAGAGAGACTCTGGACAGATGCATCTGAGGCCATTTGGCATTCAGACAAATGGAAGCGTAAGTCTGTATTCTGCCTGCACCATGAAATATTTTCTGGGTGGTGTCCTTTGATGCCTGGAAGAAGGAGCTACCACACTGGAAGGGGCAGTGGGATGCTGGGAGGCTAATGAAGGAAAAAGAGATTTTAATCCTTATGAATAACACTGTCTATGCCCACTTTTTAGAAAGCAATTTCTAAGATGTAATTTCAAGAATCCCACCCCATTTATTGTCATTAGATAAAATAATCCTGAACAATGTTGGGTAGATGGCTACCAGGACCTTCAACTTAGGAGGCTTGAGAGCTCCACGGAGCCCAAGCAGGGCTCCGAGTGCTAGACGTCATTTGGTAGTGGCTTTCAAGGGCCTCAAGGATGTGGCTCTGACTTTCCCTTTCTTTCCCAGGCAGCAACATGTCACCACTGGTGACATCCACTGGTAGCAATTGGGGAAGGGGCTGTCTACATGAGCTGCTCACCTGGGGTGAGAGGGAGCTGGAGGAAACCCAGAGACACGGAAAAGGACATAGGATATGAGGAGGGACTTGAATATTATGGTGGAAATGAGAGCCACTTGCACATCCCCTTCTTAAAGCAGGAGTGTTATTCTTTTCGACAACACTCTGACATGACTCTTTGAAAATACTACAGTCTTATTTCTGGCTGGGGTTTCTGGCTGAGCACATGAGACAGCTACACAGGCTGCATCATTCTGACAGGATGTTTCCAGACACCTAGCAGACAGACTTGGGATGGTTTTCCTTCTCTTTCTCCCCTTTGGGTCGAGTGCAAAGAGCACTTTTCTAACGTTGGCACCACAGCAGATGGTGCTGGGCACGGAAGGCTCGACGTCCTGGGTCTGACATGTTACTTAAGATCTCAGAAGCTCAGTTTTCCACATGTAAAGCAGGATGATAATAATAATAACACTTATAGAGTGTGGTAGACAGGACAATGGCCTGTCCAAAAATGCCCACATCCTAATCCCCAGAACTGGTGAATAAGCTGCCTTACATGGCAAAAGGGATTTTGCAGACGTGGTTAAATGAAGGATCTTGAGATGAAGAGAGTCCCCCGGATTATCCGAGCGGGCCCAAGGCAATCACAAGGGTCCTTATAAGAGGAAGGCAGGAAGGGACAGTCAGAAAGAGCCTGGAAGATGCTATGCTGCTGGCTTTTCAGACAGAGGAAGGGGTCGTAAGTCAAGGAATGTAGGTGGCTTCTAGAAGCTGGAAAAGGCAAGAAAACAAATTCTCACCTGAAAGAACACAGTCCTGCTGACACTTTACTTTTAGTCCAGTGAAACCCATTGAAGATTCTGATCTTGAGAACTGTAAGGTGACAAATTTGTGTTGTTTTAAGCCACAAAGTTTGTGATAATTTGTTATAGAAGCAGTAGAAAATGAATACATAGGAGAAATCTAGAATGTGAGAATGGTGCAGCAACGGAACAGGGGAGAGGTTCAGACATCAGCCCTGGGCAAAGAGGTGGAGTCTGTATAACTGTTCTAGGGTGAACAGAGAAAAAAAAAAAATCTCTGTTTTTTTTTTTTCTGTAGGCCATTCTAGTGAGACATGGAATGGGCAGTTTTTACATAATTTCTCCACTGGATTTTAGTATCCTAGAAATATTTCCTGGCTTTCATGTTGCTGTTAGTTTCCACAGAATCTTGATGAACAATGAAGAAAGTTCTTAGCAGTTTGACACAAGTGAAGTAGGATTTATATTATATATATGAGAAATATCATATTAGGTTTTTGACTTATTTCATATTGTGATTCCATAAAACCCTCTAAGATATACCCAATACCACAGAGGAATTCCAAGGATTCCAGAGAATATACTGACTTTTACATGTTTTAGAGGGAAATCTTTCTAAAATGTATTATATACTTTCTGACATTCTTTTTTTCTTTTTAGTTGGCAGCTTTCATCTTCGAGATTTCTGACTTTCTTAATCAGAATATTTGCCATGAACGCTCTCTTTTGAATTTTTTTTGGGGGATCTTTTCTTAGTGTTTCCTGTTACCTTCCTTGTTCAATGCTGCCAAGAGCCTCAATTCACTTCTATAACAATTCCTCTATTCTCTCTTCTGATGCTTTTAGTCTGCTGTGGTCTTAGCAAAAGGGTCAGTGAGCTCAGTGGAATTGTGCGTAAACTAAGAGTAAATGAGAACTGAGTAAGACCAATGGTTCTGCTCTGAGGACAGTACAGGAGCTTCTACACCTGGACACTGTGTGTGTGTGCATGTGTATGTGTGTTCTTGCCAATCAGAGGTCATTGTTCTTACTTCCTGGTTTTAAGATGGTAATCTGGATTGTAGAGTGGATATCTTAGTTCTAGAGAGGTGATCTGAGTAAGGTGCCATGCAGTTTAGGAAGGAGGAGTATAGCCTGTAAGTTCTAGGGCAGGGTCTGTGCCCAGCCTGGTACCTGACATACTTGATGAGGTATTCAATTAATGTTTTGAATGACTAAGTTTTCCTTTCTGTGGTCTGCTCAAGGCAGATTTCTGAAGTTTTTGCCTCACATACAGTTACTCCATGTCTGGATCTCAACCTTTCTCCCTTCTCTGGGACATCTCCCCACACCTCACCCCCACCCCCCGCCCCACCCCACCTTTAGATCATGTTCATTTTCCTTGCAATACGCTGTAACTTATTGCATGCAGTTATTAGATGTAAAACAATCAGAACATTACTTCTATGAAAATATAAATTTAAAAAACTGTTTTAGAAATATTTTTGTTTTTAGAAAAGGCTGCTCTTTAGTCAAAATTAAACTCTAAAAAGTAGAATTAAGGTGATATAATAAATTAGAGTGGTTCATACATTCCTGGTGTAAAGATCTATTTGGAAAGCAATTTGGAAACATAGATCATAGGCCTTAAATAGGTTCATCCTCTTTGGTCCAATTTCACTTCTAGGAATCTGTCCAAGGAAAAGAATCTTTTTGCACGAAGATCTGTGTTATAGAGTGTTTTCTATGTAGAGGTTGCAGCTCTCCATGTTCTGATTCCCCTGAGGGACGGTGGGCAGTAGCTCCATCTCTGCTGGGAAGTCTGCCTGAGGCAAGCCTGGCTCTGACACGGCTGAGGGCAAAGGACCTTCTTTTTCAGCCAGTTAATATTCTCAGTATGTTATTTGAAACCCAAGAATATTACCCTTTGCTCTATTTCATGTTCTTTCCAGATTAAAAATAAAAAGGCACGGTCTGTTTAGATAGAAAGAGGGAAACTAGAGAAAAATAAACAGAACATTCCCTATTCTGTTCCTCTCAGCCTTGTCTGATTTTTTTTTTTTTTTTACAGTATAGTCTGTCTCACACACACAGCATGAGCCTCAGAACTCCATGGATTAAGAAAGCCTTGTTACAGAAGGTTTTCAACAGATAATCTTTTGCAGATAGTTTCAAAGACTGTGGCATAGCTATGACAGCTATTAAATGAATTACTTTAAAGAAAACAGAACCAAGTTTTGGGACCTTATTTCATTAAAATTCTTCATTGATTACTGTTGTATTTCTTAAGTTAGGGTAGTTTAGATCTGTGAGTGGCCTTTTTTGATGGGTGTCATAGATATATCCCCAGGAACTTGCTTTCAGGAAACTAACCAAACTTGAACTCATATAATAATGCATTTTCCTTTCCTTTCCTTCTCTCTCTCCCTTTTTCTTTTTTTTTTTTTAGAGATGGGGTCTTGCTGTGTTGCCCATGCTCGTCTTTGGCCTCCTGAGTAGCTGGGACTACAGTCACGTGCCACTCACACCTCGGTCCTTTTCTTTTCTCTTAATAACATATTCTTTATAATTTCCACTGAATTAAATTGTTTTTCATTATTTTCCTGACCAATTCTCCTATAAAAATTATAACTTTCTGCTGATCCTCTCCCCTTTTTTCACAGTGTTTATCATGATTTTAAGTATGTAACTATTTACATGTTTATTTCTCTAAGGCCTGTCTAGCCTGTAAACTCCAGGACAGCAGGGGTCACATCTGTTTCACACTCTATACCCACGGTGTAGCACACAGTGGACACCTATCAAGCACTGCCCAATAAATGATAGATAAATTTGCTTTTGAGAAAAAAACACTCAGAATTCATAATAATGTATAGTCATTTGACCTTCCCTGTTACCTTTAGTATAGTGATTAGTGATTTAAACCTCAGACTAAATGCATGTTAGATTTGCAAGTTAGATCTGCTATCACATATGAAATTGTACCACTCTGTGTTATAGATTTTTTGTTTTGAACTTTGGAAAGGAGTTAACTCTTGCTAAGAAGAATATGAAATATTTTTAAAAGCCAAAACAAACCACCCCACCACCCCCAATACCAGCAAGAAAAAAGTATCTCTAAAGCAAACCTTTCCAGGAACTGTAGGAAACAAGATTAATAAAGTGTAAGTGCAGTGAATGTATCAAAACTGTTAATAGCATTTTTCTCACTGATTTCTAAAAAACAAAAAAAAGATATAATTATTTAATTCTATAGGCTTTCTCTATCATTACAAATTGATCAAAGCTTTTTTTTTTTAAAGTAAACTATTCACTATATTTTTTGTTGCTCTCTAAATCTTCTCTCACTGTTTGAATGAATTAGAATGAGGGAGAAACAAATAGAACAAACCAAAGTTATGGAGAAAGTATGTGTGTGAACTTTATTTCATCATGAGAAAATCACTTCTGTGCAGTAACAGAGAATACTGATATCTACATGATGATAGGTTTTCTTTGTATTCATATACATACCTTATATTTGTACACAATATATAAAATTCATGGAGGAAATTAATTTCTACAGTACAGTTTCTTTGTTGGAAGAGAACTTGTTCCGTTTGTTTCATCTAGAAAATGACCCCCAGTTCTGTGACTGTGGTACCAAGGATCGCAGTTCCAATCCTGTAATTTATTAAATTAGACACCATAATCTTGTGAACATTAAAAGAAACTGAGAAACTACATCCTCCTGCAGGATGAAACGAGAGACATAAGTGCTCAGGCTGCTATGCTAATAACTGAGTTTAGCAGAATAGTATGATTCCCACGATGTATTATGAATAGAAATAGTTTTCCCGCAGGTCTGATGACACGTGTTAGTAACATTGCTGCAATTTCTCTCTGCTCTGCTGGCATGCACTTCACTCTTCAGTCAGCCCACCTGTACACACATGGGAAATGAGGCCATCACCAGCAAAGGCCTTCTGCCTTGCATCTAGGAAGAGTTCTTGGAGGGCTTTAGCATTTAGCACGGTATTTTGGGAAAAGTGGCAACTGCTCTCAAACTGATAGGTCATCCCAGAGAGAAGTTGCTAAAATGATGATTCTGGGGGAAGTTCTAACTACCAACCACATCACTGTACTCTACGTGGGAACAGGTCATGTGGGCAACATGACCTAGAGAACAAATCCTTCTCTTCGATTAGCACCACTCACACACTTACAACTGCTCCCCAAAGCTCTGTTTTCACAGCTAGGGGCCTCTCACCCTGGCTGTGGGATTCGAAGTTGTGCTTGATTTTAACCATGTGAACCATTTTCAGGGTGACTGGCATATGCTGAGGTTTGTGGGAAGTAGGAAAAACCGCCAACAACAGTGCTTTTAGCTAACATCTTGAACTTAAACAGAATCAACATAATTCGTTTTGCAGAGGGAAATTATGGAAAATGCCATGGGGGGGGTGACTTTTATGATTAAAATGACACCCCAAGCTCTCAAAATGCTTTGGCACCAGCCACAAATACCTCTTGGCAGGTTTAATTTTTCATGTGTTGCACTTGCTTTTCAAATGAAAATGTTAAAAGCCTCAGAGGTTATACTTGGCCATCCAATTCAAGCCTTGCTTCTGAGATGGATTACTTGTGTTTGATGACCAAGATATTTAAAGTATAGCCAAGAAGCAAAAGTTTTGTAGAGATTAACCTTGTACGGCGGCCCCAGGCAGCCTAACTCAGACTAGAGGGACTGGCAAAGATGAAAATGGCAGGTAATGCAGAGTTGCTGGTCTCTTCCTGTTTGGTGCCCACAGGAAGTCTCAGTCCTGGTGCCAACGGCTGGGCTTTGGGCATGAAATGGAGGTGGCCAAGCTGGCTGAGCCAGGAGTGGCTAATAGGCCCTCTGGGAACAGCTCTAGCACCCCACGCCCATTTGAAACACATTCGGTCATAAAAATCCACAGCTGGAAAGAATCTAGGTCCCACCTCAGGAACAAGCAAGCACCACAGAGTAATTTAGAACCATCTGGGCAACAAGGGCACATGATGTGTATTAGTAGAGAATGGGAGCCTGTTCTAGAGCCTAGACACATTCGTCTCACACACCGGGGCACATTCAGGCCTTCACTTTTCAGCTTCTTCAACTGCAGCTTATTTAGAGCGTTATCAAAGGAAGCCGACGGCCCAAGCCATTTGAACTGCCGATGTGGAATCTTTGGTTTGCTCACATCCACATACCACAGGCTCTCTAAAGGCCGGAGAGGAAGAGCGGCTCTATGCAGAATGCAGAGCAAGTCATGGAAAGACTTCAGGAATGTGGGAAGTGGTGGGGTTACCTCCAGGCTTGCCAGCCATTTTAGACGCCGCGCAGTTCTCGCTCTGAGGGATACTGCTGAAGGGCCTTACCCTCGGACGTCTGGAGGACCAGGGTCTTGCTGTACGGGCTGACTCCTGTTTTGTTGAAGGCCTTGACTCGAGCGTTGTATGTGCTGTTGAAGTGAAGCCCGTCCACAGTGCACATTGTCTCCTTCCCCACATACACTTCCTGAGGGGCAGCAAATAAGAGGACGTCACTTATCATGAGGCCCTGTGAGGGGTGGGGGAGGCAGCATTGCTGAGTGGTTAGGAGCAAGAGCTTTGACATCAGTCTGATCTGGATTTGAATCCTGCAAGATACTGGGCCACTTAATTTACCTTTTTTTAGCCTCAGTTTCCTAATATGTAAAATGGGGATAACAATGCCCACCTTATGAGGTTGGTGTGAAGATTACATGAACAGATTGAATAGCATAGTGCCTTGTATTTAGCACGGGCCCAGCAGCTTGCTGGATGGTAGTTATTAGTAGATAGGGCTTCAAAAGTTAAAACTGGGTGCTTATGGTTAGGATTATGCTTATTAATATTAACTTGGCACTTATACAGTATATTATGCCTACCGAGCTCTTTATGCACCAGTGTGGTTTGTAAAAAATGTTTGGAAAAAAATGAGAGTGGTCTCTATGCTGTATTTATAACTTCTCTGATACCTTCAGGAACTGTCACACAGACTAAACTCAAAGCCATAGGAGTACAGGTTTTCATTACAGTACAGGGTGGGGAGGGATGGGGAAGGGAGGAAGAATGACATTTCAAAGACTTAAAATAAATCCTGGCATAATGCATCTTTAGCATAGGTTAGGCATTTTGCCTCCCTCTTCTGCTGTACACTTTGCAAAATTATGCTGGTGTCATGAGTAAAAATAATGTGCATTTAAAGCTCAGCTTTAAAATGACAACTCGCCAGTGGGTTACTAAGAAGACTGGGGTCTTGGATTGCCCATCAGTTCATTACTACTGCAGTGGTAACAAAAATCCCCTCTCATTTAGTGCTTCTCAAACTTTAAGAGCACACGAATCACGTGAAGATCTTGTTAAAATGCACTTTCTGATCCAGTAGGTTTCTGGGTAAGGAGCTGAGATTTTGTATTTTTAACAACTTCCCAGGTGAAGCCAATGCTGGTTGGAGGTGAGACCATACTTTGAGTAGCAAGGCAAGGAAAACCTGCAGGGCACACAGGTGCAAGTAGACCCTTGGGCTGGGACCTTTGTAGAGCGGTCTTACGTTCTCACAGTAGCCTGTGGAATAAGAGATGGGAGAGCCCTGGGTTGACTGGAAGGGATCCATCTTTAATGTTACTGGGGCGCAAGGGGGAAGGTGGTGCCAGATGGTGCTAAGATTCTGAGTCTGATATCTAAGCAAGGACAACTGGGGTACAGAAGAGACAGAAGAGCTCAGTTTTGAAAGAAAATGATGGGTTTGTTTTGATTCATGTTCAGTTTAAGGCAGTTTCAGGAGGTAGAAGTGGAAATGTTTAGGCCACAGGCGGAAATCTGGGCCTGGCTCTCAGAGGGAGGTCTGGGTGAGGGATGGACTGCGGGGTCAGCACTCATGTGGTGGGAAGGCAGGAGAAGCATGGGACCTCAGAATGGGAAGAGAAGGGGCCATGTTCAGGCACCTTCGCGACTGCTGGCAGGTAGCAACTGGGAGGAAGAAGTCGGGGAAACCATGAAAATTACTTCCTAGGAAAAAAATAACAAAGGGAAAAGAAAGGTACTAAAACAAGAACCGTGGGTTGCAGAAAAGGCAAAGAGATGAGAAACTGACAGATAGACAGGATTTTTTTACACACAAGTGCACACACCCACATACATACACACAGTGCAAAAGACATGAATTGAAATGGAACCTGAGACCCTTATCTTGGAAAGGAAGAAACTTGGTTCTGTCATGCCAGTAAATCAACATATATGTAAATAAGGCTTCTGTATCAAGAGAGAGAACCTTTGTCCTGGAGAATTATAGAAGACATGGTCCTGCTCTCAAGTATTTAAACCTAGTGGAAGATCAAAAACACATTCAAGAACAGGAGGTCTTGACAGGCTTTGCTCTCAAAAGCTGGTCGCCCAGGTTTGGCTATTGATGGCCAGAAGGTAGCCTCATTCTCAGGGGCCTGGGGTTCTCTGTAGACAGGGGGCTGCATCTTCATCAGTGCAAGGATTGGCCTCAGTACCCAGAAGGTTCTGGCATCAGAGCTCACAGTCAAGATGGGGCTAAAGGGAGAGGCTAGAAGAGAATGGGGCTGTGTGTGTGACAGAAGCAGTCACGCAGGGACAGGCAGCCACACACGAATCATCACCATGGCCATGTCTTACCAAAAGGCTAGGCTGGCCTACTTTTAGAAGGGATCGTGAACTTCTCAGTGGGGTTAGGGACCCCTTGCTTTGAAGAGCTAATAATCTGCTGGCACCAGTTCTGTCTAATGAAAAGCTGAGAAAAAAACCGTAGAACCGGGGAAACGTTTGCTAGAAAATCTTCTTAGAATAGGGAAGCTACAACAGGAGAGCATGCTGATTAAGAGGAATGCCAATCAAAGACATTAGAAGCTGTGGGTTCAGAAATAAATCTTAGACAATGGTTAACTGTATTATTAGCAATAAACAATAATGGTAATAATAATAATTGCTAATAGTGCAGGGTTACTATGTTCTAGGCAACATGCTAAGAATTTCAGACAGATTATTTAATGGACTCTTAGCAACAAGGCATGATACATGCTAATGTTGTCATCCAACTCTTTGACAAATGAGGACCTGAAGGCTCAAAGAGGTGAGAAATAGGCACAAGTCACACAACTCCGTGGAGGAGACCAGATTTGAATGTAGGCAGTCTGCCTCCAGAACCTGCAGCACTGCATGTATTGTCTCTTAAAAAGGACAGAACAGTTTTGGAGACTCCTCCCTCCATCTTTGATGGTACAGGGAGAAAGCAGGCCTCAGCTGAAGGGCAGGCAGGCCCTGCCAGGATGGCCTGTCCCCAGGAGAGATGGGGAAGCCAGGCCTGAGACTCGCTGGCAGGTCCTATGAGGGATGCCTTTTGGTTTTGGTTAACAAGTAGAAGGTTCTCTACTGACCCGGAACTGACCACCATTGCCGTCATCCAGCTCCAGAATGTATCCTTCGGCGGGCACCGTGGACAGGGGTGGCTGTTTCCAGGACAGTGTAGCGCTGTTGTTGTGGGTGCAACATTCCTCCAGCTGTAGGATGGGTGTTGCTAGGACTGGAGAGGAAGCTAAACAGACATTAGTGTAACCCTGGCTTCTGCTGAGTTGCAAATATTTCCATGTCTTTGAATGACAAACGTGCCCTTGACAAACACATGGTCGGAAGTAGCCTGCCTGGAGTGCACGGGGGACCTGGACTGGAGTGGGACTGGCTCCTGAACTGCTGTGATGCCTTTTTCTAAGCTCACAGTGGCACTTTCCACACTAACCGTGGCAGTGGAAGGGAGACAGGCACATTCACAGAACTGCTCTGTTCTCGCCTCCCTGAGGACAGGAGACATCATCCCCAAGAGAAACGTTTGCCCCGCCCACTAAAGCCTATTTAACTCCTAATGCGGTCGAAGCTGTGCTAATAATTATATCATAAAATTTATTCTGAGATTTAAAACCCAGTTTATAAGCTAGAGATGACCTCTTCTGAGATATAGCTCTGAAACCACTATATTTCTAATATTCTATCATTTTTTTCAACCAGTGATTCTACTCTACATCTTGTACACATAAGTAGCTATAGCAGTGGATTTTTGAAAATTTGGTAACAAGTGATACAAAGTGTTCTCTCAGTTTCAAAACTTCTGAGGAACCTGACATCACTGTCCCAAGGCAGCTGCACCTTGAAAACAGCAGCAGGCCGAGCGTACTCTTCCTCCAGAACACCCGACTCTGAGCCTGGGAATGGATGGGGGGCAGGCCGGGCTGGGACAAGGAGGCTCAAGGTGTCCTCATGGCCCCGCGAGAATCTGTTGTGGTGTTATCAGTCCCAATAACCCCTCCCCACATTTTATATTGAAACTCTTTTGTATTACTTACAATTGCAAATTTGTTGAGACTTCAGACACACAGACATAGAATGATCCCAGTTCCTAACATACAAACTCAATATATGTAGCTGGGAACAATGTTTTTACCAACTGTTTAAAAAAAATTTTTTTAGCACCAAAACATTGATTTTTTTTATTATTATTATTTTTGTACTTCAATAACAGGAGAGAACTGCTTGGACCACGTCCAGGGACATTTAGATGAACACATGTTAACTGTGGAACACCTGGTGTGCTGTACCAAAATTGGACTCTGTGTCTCCTGCACTGAATTAAATCTGCACCTTTTCAGTCACCTCAACCAGGAAGAGGTTTAACTTAACAGCAGTTGAGGAAACTGGTTCTATGGTGGATAACCCAGAAAACAAAAACAGTGACTATAATGTAAGAGCTATGAAGGTGAAGCAGGTCAATTCTCTCATACTTAAGAAAAGACTATGAGACATTACGATAAAACCGTGTCTGAGCTATGAAATCAAATATTAATATAATTGAATCAAAATTTCTGACTAGTTAATTGGAGGTGATCAGTTTAGGAAGTGAAATCATATTTTAAGTTTCACTGATACAGGGTTTGGATGGAATCTTGGAGAACAAGGGCTACTGCAGCCTCACAGGTTCCAGAACATCTGGATTTGGAGGAAGGGAGATAAATTCAATGCCTTGTTCAGTAAGGAAACCACAGACCTGGACGGAAAGAGAAGGAGACAGGAGACATCACTCCTCCTCCTGATTCTCATGAGCATCTGCACATGAACAGGCATCACCCTGGAGCTGTAACTGGAGGGTCAACTTTAAGTCATTTTAGGTATTAGGGACTTACTCTGTTGTTTCAAATTTGTTTTCCTGATAAAAATAATACATTTTTAACATTTACTGTGGAAGCAAAACATGGCAAACCATTCTTCAAAGGGCTTCTAGAAACATGAGTGATATTCCCTGGGATATCTGTTCTTAACTGTCCTTATTAGCTAGAGCCTCCCATTAAAACAATTCTTTGGATTCTCTTATTTCATTAGCTCCACAATAGTCTTTCTTTTTCCCTTTGCTCATGATTCAGGCAAGTCTACATTTCAGCAATTACAAAATCAAAGAATAAGATCACAAGATAGTTTCAACTTAAATCATACAAATGCTCACAATGTCTCTGATAAGAAAGTCAAATTTCCTGTGTAGACACAGGTATAATTAAAAGATTAACTGAAATACATGATGTCATGTGTAATTAAAACATTAGAACTTCATTTATGAGTCCTTAGTAGATACACTTCAAAAGACCAAAAGGATAAAAAAAAAGAGGCTAACTTCTCAATAATCTTCAGATCTTAATATTGTCCCAGATTTAAACAAACAAGCAAGTGAACAAAAAACCAGGAGGGGTGGGGAGAGAAAAAAAGAGAGAACTAACCCAGAGATATCTGCATGTGTCTACATCTATTCCTCAATGTTCTGAGAATTATTTTTTCTTTCTCCTCATTTACCCCCAAATGATGTTGCATATAAAAAGTAAAATGTGACAAAATTGCAGCCTCATTAGCAGAGACTTAGCCTGACATTTTAGAAAAATAGATTTTTATAGTGGGTGTATTATGTTATCCTATCTCACTTTATTAGGTATAGAATAAATGGTCTACTAGAAATCTAAAGTACTTTCAAATTAATTGACCTTTTATGATTTGGAAATGGAAAGCATTACAGTTCCTGGACTGAAGTCTAAGAAAGAGCATTTTATTTTATTGAAACTCCTGTCCTTGGGGCTGCCACAGCTATTGGATCTTTACACTCTCAGGATCATTCTGGGACATCTTTTGATGTTTCCTTAAGAACTAGTTTCACTGACCCAATCAGAATTCTAGCATGTAGCATTGTTGTAGCCTGTAAAATCAAGCTTGATGCTGAAAATTCTCCTTTTGATACAAGCAGGCAGCTGTTCTTATTCACTGCCTTGAAGAGGTCTGGTGGAGCTATGGTTCAAAATTAAATTTTGCAACAATGGCTTCTTACACCAACATATCCAAATGTCTTCCATTTTTAAAGCCACTCTATTCCAAATTCTCTCTCACACTTTCCTTATTTGTTTAATTTTTTTTCTGTAATTTTTCAAATGGTGAACACTCGCAACCATCCAGAATTCCTCTGTGCAAGTACATGGGACTGCGGGGAGGACAGGCAGGAAAGGAAGCTGGGCTCCCAGCCTCAGCAGGGAACACGAATCCTAGGTGATGCGTTTGGAGCGCTTACTGCATGCCAGACAGTGTGGTGACAGGTTTATGTGGATTAACTCATTTAATGTGCACAAAAACCCCACAAGGAAGGCACTGTTATTATCTCTATCTTGCACATGAGAAACTGAAACACAGAAAGGTTTCATGGCTAGTAAGTGGCAGAGCTGGGATCTGAAACCAAACAGGCTGAGGCTAAGGGGCCTTGGCCTTGCGTTCTACTGCCTCTCCAGTCCCATGTTTAGCAATAGTATACTGGGGGAATGTCTCCACGCCTCATTCTCAAAGTTTCTTTCTGTTTCTTACAATGTGAATGAGAAACATTCCCAAGAATTGCTGGTAGATATTAATGAAATATTTCACCTTCAGTGCTATGGTAGTTGGGAATGCAATTTTACTGAGTTATCTCTGAAGGCTCATTTGTAGGCTGTCATTCCTCTTTATGGTGGCTAAACAATACAAGTGGCATCTGAGGAATGTTTAGACTTTAGTGGAATTACAAGCCATTTCTGGAAAGCTGTCACTGGTACACTGTTATGGATACATGTGAATGCATGTTGTGAGGACATGCATTTCAGGTTCCCAAACTATCAAGCATGAATAGATTACATGGCAAGTGTGTATGCCCATCCCATCCCTGCCAACCCTCTGGCAGCTTTTCCCTATAATTTATAGGAGAGTCTGTTCAGATCACACTGTCCTTGCCCTGTGACCTTGGTGCATACTCAGGGCTCTTATATTCAACATGAGTCATTAAAGCTAAATGTGGCTGGGAGCTGTGGCTCATGCCTGTAGTCCTAGCTACTCGGAGGCTCAGGCTTGGGGGATCGCTTGAGCCTAGGAATTCGAGGCTGCAGTGAGCTATGATCATGTCACTGGACTCCAGCCTGGGTGACAGAGCTAGACTCTGTCTCTTAAAAAAAAAAAATGCATCCTTTGGGGAGTAGAGGCACTTACTGGGATTAACAGCCAATGGTCTATGTGCTAAAAAGGCTTGGTAGAATGTTAGGTCACTGTTTAGTCCTGGTTCAGAATGAAAACACTGGCATTTCATTTCAGCACCATAACTTATGAATCTTAGGATACTTTGTGTACTTAGACAATTCTGGTGTAGTATTTTTTTTGGAGGATGTAGGTATCTGAAATCTATTCTTAACCAATCAGTAGACCCCTTGGAAGACTAGGAAAAGACTCTTAAAATTTCCTTCCCATGACCTGGGAAAGAGTTGAGCATAACAACTTAAAATTAAGGAAAAAAATGTTTTTATTACTCTCTAATAAAAATAAAAGACAAAACTTAATATGTTGTTTTCTACAAAAGTCTGAAAGATCAAACCCCAATAGCTGGAAAGAGGGTGAGATGGTTTTCTAATCAAAATACAACCAGAAAACATGTCATTACAATTTGGGCATATTTGAATGAAGAAAATACCAGTGTTTTCTAGATAGATCTTAGTCGTTTGGGAAAAATGTGCAATCAGACAGAACAGACCAGCTAAATCCTTAGCTAATAAGAATAACTTTAGGCAGTGCACTCTTGCTGAACAGTAGCTAGCCTGACTGGAAATGTGTAAAAACCAATAGCAGCTCTACCTTCTTTGGTATCAACAAAAACAAAGGCATCTGTGATGAGATTTCAAAACCAGAGTGATGCTAAAATTCTGAGTCAAGAAGTAAAGAGATATTTTAGTTATCATTTTGAGTCATAATTTTAAATGCATACTTTCAAAGTATTTTAACTTCTAACTGTAATCCACTTAGCACAATTAGAAAACACATATTGAATTACATGTATTGTTAGTTTCACAATGGCCCAATTACTTTAACACCACTCCAAATGCTACTTAATTGTAGCCATTTGCATGTCGATTTTCAGGGCCAGTTTCTTGAGATATTTTTACTGACAAGTTGTGAAAGTGCAGTTTATTAAGAAGATCTTTAAAAAATGAAAAGACTCACACTACATTGGTAACAGCTGTGGATATGTTAACAGATTTTACAGAGACCAGTAGAAGTCTTAACTACAACAAATCAAGTTCTATTATGTCATGACCTTTGTCTTTTTCTTTCCATCACAAGCATTTGACAGATAAAAATTATTCAGATTCTAAAAAGGACCGGGCTCGCACTGAATTAATGAAACTCAAAGAACACAAAGCAAAGCATATAAATGAACTAGGCAGAGTGATAATAACCAGAAGTAAATTAAATTACCTGTTAAAAAGAAAAGGAAAATGGAATACTATAACCCAGTACTATACCAAATGGGCTATTATATTAACTTCATAAATAATCGTTCTGGCTTTTGTCTGGTTCCAGGTGAGTTTTGGCTGTGAGAGTGTTCCGCATTTTGGCCTTCAGAGTACTTGGCATTCTCTGTTGTGTGTGCAGACTTGAATGGACTGGACAAACGGCCTTGTCCACTCTGACTTTTGTGTGCCCAGTGACAGTGCTTTAGAAATGTGGTCTGTGATGCAGAGCACGTGAACCTGCAGTTCCCACACCCGAGGACGGCCCGTTCACTCCAACACAATCTCCACCCTCCTGCCAACTGGCCTGGCTTCCACCTTGGGAAGATGGCCTTGACTAGGAAGGCAGCAAATGGGGGTGTTGACAGCTGATTAGAGTGTTTGAAAGCCCTGAGGCTTTTACCCTCTAACTGCCCCCTCCTCCTGCTCCTCACCAAGGCTAATTGGGTTGGTGCCTTTTTTCCTCTTTTACCAAAAGCCTTTATATTCCTCTTTTGTGACATATTTTTTCCTCCAAGCTACATGTGACATACCTTTCAGTGATTTTATCTCATTGAAAGAATTAGGGACAGAGAGAGGCTGATCCAGGGGAATTTGAATGTATCTGGGGCACTCTATTTTACTAGGGATGGGTTTATTTTAGAGGCTACCATGCTGGTATTAAAGAAAAAATTTTAAACAGCAAGAAAAAGTTGCCACAACAAAAAATTAGATTTATTCGGTTTAAGAGACGAACTCAATTATTCCTTGAAGAAGCTGCTTAGAAATGGCACTAGCTTAGAAATGGTGCTGCTTAGAAATGGCACTAGCTTTACAGCATAAACTGGAAGTTGTGAGAGTGGGTTCTGGAGCCCCTCTCCCTAGGTTTGAATCCTGGTCCCGCCACTCACTAGCTGTGTGAGCTCAGGCAAGAAACTCAGTCATCCTGTGCCTCAGTTTCTTCAGCTAACTACTAGGGCTGCGAGAATAAAATGAATTAATACATGTAAAACACATAGGAGAATGTCTGGTTCGGTTAGCTACATGCTAATTATGCTCAATAAATGCTAAACATTTTTGTTACTGTTAACAAAGCATATTTATTTATAATATATACACTGCTTCAAAAATTAATGAAGGCATCTTCCCAAAGCAATACATATTAAATAACAAAGAAAGAGAAAATTGAAAATGAAAGAGCAAAAATCCATTAAAAGGATGAGAGAAGTATATGTACCGAGTATAGGGGTGAATTTATCTGCACTATGTGAGCCTTAAGTGGATAGCCCTAAACTTGCTGGGTTATATGATTCTCTTTGTCTCATAAAAGGAAGGTAGATTTTTCTTAAGAAACAAAATGTCTAAAGCACTGAATGCTAAGAGTCATTTATTACACGGATGCTTACATTGGGAGTTGTGAAGAGCAAATAATCAATTTCTTCGGTTTTTAAAAAAGATCAGAAAATGGCAAAATTAGATGGAGAACAGATTAGTGGTTTTCAAAGATTTGGGGTGATGGAGGGGAGGGGTAGGACTGTATAGGGAGATGTTCGTGTTGAAGGAATAGATCTGTATGCTGATTGCAGTGGTGCTTATATGAGTCTGCACATGTGATAAAATGGCATAGAACTACACATACAACTGTACCAATAACAACTTTCTGGTTTTGATATTATGTTGTAGCTACGCAAGATGTAACCACCGAGAGAAACTGGGTGAAGGGTAGCCAGGACCTCTCCTTACTATTTTTTCAATTTCCTGTGAATCTATATTTCAAAACAAAAAGTTAAAAGAAATATTCTTCAAATGGATATTGCACAGCCATAAAAGTTTTGTTGCATGGTTGGCTTGAGTTGTTATTTTCCTTTGAAAGAGTTATTTTGTCTAAAATACTTCAAGTCCTTGTACTTCCCTTCAGCCCACCAAAAGTCTCAAAGAGACCTTGCTATATCCCATAATCATATAAACCAATTTTAAAGTTTATTTCAAATTTTCATTTTCCTTCCAGGCTCTCATTTTCTCACCAGTATTGGCAGACTGGCTGTGATTCTCTCAAATTCCCACTGATGTAAGCTCCAACCATTTGCTCACTATCTCTACCCATGTGGAAGCAGTCATTTCAATTCTGGAGTCCCTTGGGTTACATCAATATTTCTGGGTTACTTTCTGTACCAAGATTTTATTTATGTACAGTGATGTTCTCTCTCTCCCTACCTCTTTTTATGCCAGCTATTCTCTGGTGCTGAGCATGTGAAATCTCTCTCAAAGAGGCAAGCATTGAATTTATCTGACTTGGTGAAGGGTAGTTCACAGCTACAAGGAGATGTTTTCATTATATGCTAAGATAGGAGCCACTCCAGATTTTTGTAACATTAGCCAGAGAGGTACCCATCCTGCCTCAAGCACGAGTATACACTCAGGATGTTGATCTCTGACTCAGGGGATACGAGCACGTACCTTTCACCTGCACGAAGTCGAGCTGGTGGATGGATTGCAGCAGAGGGCTGTTGTCCAGGCTCAAGTCAAAGTCCGTGGTCATCCTGGGCGTGAGTGTGCCTTTCCCCCACTGATCCTCAGTCAGGTGCACTCTCCTTATGAGGGCGTCAGAAATCTAATCACATCAAAGACCACAGCCTAAGAAATACAACACCACACTCGAAACACAACACTGCTCCTCAGCTCTCTGGGAGCGTTCCCCCCAAACCACCCTGGGACTCACACCCTGCCTGTCTTAGTGCCATTGGTGAAGGGGACACTATTATGACTAGAGTGACCCGTGATTTATCCAGCAAATCTGAACAATTTTGTGAGTTGGAGGAGGGCACTATAAATAATTAGCTGGTATTAATTGATCTAATAGACAAACCTGGATATATGATCATGCATTTATGACTGATCTGCTAAAAGCCAACAACTTTAAAGAATGATATATTGGAGATTAGTCAATTCTTATTAGAAACAACGTCTCTAAGCTTCTAGTTTGAGGTATGGGTATCCTATCAAGACTTGAAAATGAGTTTTATAAACTAGTTTAGAGAGGCTGCACATGGAATTTATTACGTTTTAAGCACATCATATTCATGTGACTATAGCTGTATTCTTTGGTAGAGAGCTTTCATTTCTTTTTCTTTTTTTTTCTTTTTTCTTTTTTGAGACAAGGTCTCACTCTGTTGCCTGGGCTAGAGTGCAATGCTCAAGCGATTCTCCTGCCTCAGCCTTCCGAGCAGCTGGAACTACAGACATATACCACTCCACCTGGCTAATTTTTCTATTTTTTGTAGAGACAGGGTCTTACCATGTTGCTCAGACTGGTCTCTAACTCCTGGACTCAAGTAATCCTCTTGCCTCGGCCTCACAAAGTGCTAGGGTTACAGGTGTGAGACACTGAGCCCAGCCTCATTTCTTATATTCAATCTTCCTCTGTCATTCTTGGCCAGTTTAGTAGCATGTGAGTTGGAAGAGATCTACATGTTCCTTAACAAAAGGTTCCTTATCACTGGGATCAAAACTTAAGTAACATCCAGCTTATATCATAGCATCTCACTAAAACAATTAAAACTGAAGAATGTAAAAAAAAACTTCACTGTATTTGAGAAATCACTGACTTATTGGCCAGTCAGTAGGAGGTGTCAAGAAGGTAGAAACTTTGACACTTAGACATTTCCAGCTGACAAAACTATCCAGGAGATATTGATTGGTAAGGACACAATTCTTAGGCAAGGCAATAATTCCACTTTGGAAAAACTTTCAGGAAATTATGCTTTCATGATTAAACACAAGAACAAAAACAAACCAAAAAAAGCCCATGCACTTCTCAGTCTAGTAGTACATGGTGGCACACACCTCCAGGAAGTCAGTGGAGTTTACTTAGCATGCGTCCTGGCACACATTGCAGTGTGAAGGTGGGTTCTGTTACTGAGGGACCCATGCCCAGCTAGGGCCATTGGAAGCCTGGCCTAGGCTCACTCCCATAGGACATTCGGAATCTGAAGCAGAAACCGGTTAACACTTACCTGCAAAAAGCCACTAGGATCATTTTCCTTAATCACCTCCAAGCAGTACTCCATGAGACCCGTGGTCTGGCGCAGTTTCACAGTGCAGTGAGAGATCTGATCCCGAACCACCTAGGATTGAGGAGAGAACCGAATGGTCCAAAATGGCAGAGGGTGGAAGAGAAGCAAACTGGGGCTGTGGAAAGCTTCTTCAAACCAGAATCCAACAGAAAGGAACTAGGTTTATGAGAATATTCTGTGGCAATGTCTGCTGTGGACAATGGCTCTAGAAGACAGATTGGAAGAGGCCCTTAAAGGAAATTGGTAACAACAGGACCCATCAGAAAGGGACAGATGTTGGAACCCTGTGGACCTGCTGACCTTGGTGCATCAAGGTGCACCTTCCAGAGGTTCCGCTGGCCCCACGCTCTTCTAGGAAGCTGACTCTGCGTGAGCTCCCCAGTGCGTGGTTGCCACTCTGCTTTGTGACACTGCCACCC
Organism: Lemur catta; assembly: GCF_020740605.2. Classification (NCBI taxonomy): domain Eukaryota; kingdom Metazoa; phylum Chordata; class Mammalia; order Primates; family Lemuridae; genus Lemur; species Lemur catta. Next base: position 44,216,657 of record NC_059128.1, on the reverse strand, counting down.
ACCTTCTCACATCCTCTGCCTGACTCTTCTAAAGAGTGGATGTCACCATATACACTCAGTTCCTGTCTATGCCCCTCCCCATGGCCCCAGGGGCATCCATTCTGCTTCTCTTTCCTTGGGTGGCTGGGTGGGGTAGCTGGCGAGCCAAGGGGGAGCTTGGGAGAGACCACAAGATAATGATGAGTAAGCTGGAGAAAGAAGGTGGATGCAGAATTAAGTTTCATGAATAACTCACTTATGTGTCCACACAGACACAGAGTGGAATAACAGACACTGGACACTCGAAAGGGTGGGAGAGGGTGAGGGATGAACAATGATTTAAAGGGTACAATGCACACTATTCGGGTGATGGTTACACTATAAGCCCAGTCCTCACAACTATGCACACTATCCATGTAACAAAACTGCACTTGTACCCCCTAAATCTATAAAAATAAAAAAGTAAAAAAAGAATAACCCACTTAGGATCACTGAGTCATTTGGGAGAGCAGTAGAAAAGGCTGCTCTATTTGCCAAGCTGTGAGTCTGCTTTAACCTAGATAGGCACCTCTCCTAGCATGCACGTTCTGCCTCTGGGAAGTTGTCTTTGCCGAGTGATAAACGCATGACATTCCTTGAAAAGTTTCTTTCTTCAGAGATGTTCTTCTTCTGTGCCCTCTGCTCAGTGACCCAAATCTTGAATTTTGTTGTGTTCTTTTTCCCAGAGATGAGGTCTTGCCATGGTGCCCAAGCTGGTGTCCAATTGCTGGGCTCAAGCGATCCTCTTGCCTTAGCCTTCTGAATCCAGCTTTGAGTGATTTTTGAAGCACAGAATTGAAGAAGGGTTTTCCAGGAACCTTAATTACTTACATCCTCAATATTTATACTACTTTGCAAAAACCTCAAAAATATGCAATGTTTTGGGTTTTACGGATAAAACTAAGTGGGATTTTAATAATTACTTTAAAAACTTTTCCTTGTTCCTTTTCATTTTTTATTATAAATTTATTTTTCATTAAAGAATATTTCATCCACTTTCCAAAACAACAGGGAAATAGATGGAAAAAAAAAGGAAATAATCTCACCATCCTAATGTAAAATTTTAAAGCACTTTGATATTTCCTTTTAGTTTTTTTCTGGAACCAGACTTATTCATAGTTGCAATTACAGCACATGACATTCTTGCCCTCTTCTTAATACTATATTATAGGTATTTTCCATGTTGGCACCATCAATAAATGTTATTGGCTACATAAAGACTCCATTGAGTGGGTAATCACAATTTATTTAATCATTCCTGTTCCCCTATTATTGGACATTTAATGTCTATTTTTTTTTACAACTCATTCATTCATTATTTCTCTTTTGTTCCTAATTTTTTATTGTGGTCAAATATACATAAAATTTTCCAGTTTAGCCATTTTTAAGTGTACAATTCTGTGTCACTAAGTACATTCACATTATTGTGTGACTGTGATCACCACCATCCATCTCCAGCACTTTTTCATCTTTCCAAACTGAAACTCTGTCCCCATTAAACAATAACTCCCCATTCCTCCCTTTCTTCCAGCCTCTGGCAACCGCCATTCTATTTTTTGTCTCTATGAATTGACTATGCTAGGAACCTCATATAAATGGAATCATACAATATTTGTCCTTTTGTGACTGCCTTATTTCACTTAGCATAAGGTCTTCAAGATTCAACCATGTTGTAGCATGTGTTAACATTTTCATCTTAAGACTGAATAATATTCTAGTGTATGTACATACCACATTTTGTTTATCTATTCATCCATTGATGAATACTTGGGTTGCTTCCACCTTTTGGCTATTGTGAATAAAGCTGTTATAAACATGGGTGTACAAATATCTGTGTGAGTCTCTGCCTTTACTTCTTTCGGGCTTATACCTGGAAGTGGAATTGCTGGATCATATGGTAATTCTGTGTTTAATTTTTTGAGGAATCACCATAGTTTTCCACAGCAGCTATAACATTTTATATTCCCACAAGCAATGCACAAGGGTTCCAATTTTTCCACCATCACTTATTATTTTCTTTCTTTCTTTTTTTAAATATAGCCATCCCAGTGGGTGTAAAGTGGTATCTCATTGTGGTTTTGATTTGCATTTCCCTAATGACTAGTCATGTTGAACATATTTCATATGCTTATTGACCATTAGTATATCTTCTTTGGAGATCAAGTCTTTACCCATTTTTTAAATCAGGTTATTTTGTTGTTGTTGTTGAGTTGTAGGAGTTCTTTATATATTCTGGATATTAATCCCTTATCAGATATATGATTTGCAAATATTTCCTCTTGTTCCATGGATTGCTTTTTCACTCCTTTTCACTTCTTGTATCCTTCGGGGCAAAAATATTTTTAATTTTTATGAAGTCCAACTTATCTATATTTTCATTTGTTTCCTGTGCTTTTGGTGTCATATCCAAGAAACGATTACCAAATCCAATGTACTGAAGCTATGTTTTCTTCTAAAAAAGTTTTAGGTTTCACATTTAGTACTTTGATTTATTTGGAGTGAATTTTTGTATATGGTATTAGATTAAGTGTCTAACTAATTTTTGTACATGGTGTTAGGTAAGTGTCTACTAATTTTTTGATATGTGAATATCCAGTTTTCCCCATACTGTTTGTTAAAATGACTATCCTTTCCCCATTGAATGGTCTTGGTATACCTGTAGAAAATCATTTGACCATATATGTGAGAGTTTATTTCTGGACTCTATTCTATTCCGGTGGCCTGTATATCTTTATGCCAGTATCACACTGTTTTGATTATTGTTAGCTTTGCCATAAGTTTTAAAATCAGGAAGTATGAGACCTCCAACTTTGTTCTTCTTTTTCAAGATTATTTTGGCTATTTGGGTGTTCTAATTTTCTAAGAGATGATTTATTATTGCTTTTTAACTTTTAATAATTAAAAGAAAAAATAAATGGTTGGACTCAAAATCTCCTTATTGTAATTGGTAAAATAAATCAACTTTGATATTAAAATTATTTTTGTAACTTTTTGGGGGGATCAAATTTAAAATTTACTAGTTGATTTACTTTCTTCTGACATTCAGCATGTTTTTGACAACCATCATCACCATCTGTTGGTCTGGGTTCAAGGAATGCAAATTATTTCATTTTTTATTCAGAAAATAACAGGAAGATTGGGTTTCTGCTTCTTGGAGAAAAAAACCTCCACAAATAAAACATCTAAAACTCCCAGACAGTTGACCTACAGCTCATGTGCTATTCTCCTCTGCTCTATGAGTTCCCAGAAGACGTTTTTATATTTTGGTAGCCAGCATATTGATGCTGCTAGGTAGCAGAAAGCTCAACAGTCATCATTTCATTATCCAAATGGCATCTGTCCTTTGACTACTGGTACTAAAAGTATGAATAATAAGCACAGGCCAGATCTCAGCACTATAACCCAAAGTGAGTTTGCTTCTGAGACAAAAAAGACTGAATTGTTATGTTTACTTTCCAGAGGCTTCAGCTCAATGATACATAAATGTACTGAAATAAAGACATTACTCAGTCCTCATAAAATTCTGTGTTTGCTTCTATAAATGTCCTTCTCAAGCAAGGTTTATTTGGTGCTGAAGGAGGTCTCTGAGTGTTGGGGCTCTCTGTCTACTCTTAAGAAGATTGATTGTTGCACTGCCAAAAGGTGAGTTTCAGCAGGGGTTTGCCATTGGCTCCTATATTCTATGACTCAAGTTTCTTGGAAGGACTCAATATCCCTCAGTTCCTGGCTCTCAACTCCCACTGTTGCTATAATTCATTTGGTCCATCTTTTTACATTTTAATCAACCCTTTCATAATGATCACAATAGCCTGCGATAAAATCACTGCCAAACATTAAACTATGAGTTCCCAGAGCAGCATTTTGGAGGAGTTGTAATTGATTTATAGTTTCTGAATTAATTTAACAAGATTTCTCACCTTATGGAAATCAGCCAGGTAATTAGATCTTTTAAGAGTATAAATATTTTTTCCACTACTTGAGTGTCTTTATCAACTGTCTTATTTGCTACCTCCTTCAACCTGTGTTTTTCACACCACTTTTTATCATTGTTTATTTCTACATTGTGTTTTTTTTATGTAAAACAGTTCCTAGGAAGCCAGGCCACATCACGTTTTTCTTTGAGTGACACATTTCTGTGCTTTGGCTCTGATGCACAAGAGAACCCCTTGGCACCAGGTTTGTCGCTGGCTGGACTTAACAGTTCCTTTTCTTAGGAACTGTGCAAGTTGCAGGAATCACAGGAATAGGGGCTGGGAGAACAACATTCCTGCTTTCATCTGCACGAAAGCCCAAACCAGCTCTCACAGGATAGTGAATTAATCTGTAGTCCACAGTTTCAGAGAAGGCTTTTAAAATTTTATCAGCAGAGCCACCATCTGTTCTGGATGGCAAGTGCCTATCAATCATTTGAACAGTTCTATTTTGTTAAGTGGCAAATTTACAAAGGTTATTTCTTGGATTAGGATATGACATTGACACCACTCGTTAAAGGAGAGTCTGAGTAACTGTTGTGTCCCTTTGAATGCTCGGACTTTTTCAGTAGCATAGAGTAGCCCAGGAGAGCGTATACAATACAAATGTAAAATTCTGTTCTGCCCGTCCACGACTACGTTTCCATGATTACTAGGCCACTCTCCTTCCTCCAGTCAGTTCATAGGACACAACTAGCAGCAAGACCTGAGGTTAATTAAAAGGAATTTCAATTTTTATCCAGCTTTGAACTTGACACCTTTTCCCCATCTCCATTCACTTTTTATGTGGCTATTTAAAAATTTTTCTTTATTCTTTTTAATAAATACTTTTTCTCATAATTCTCTCATCGTAGGTTCTGAAGAGATATGATTATGGAATTGTTACTCTAAGTAAATATTAACACTCCTATTTAAAAAAATTCTTTCTTAAATATTGGTTGGGCACTGAGGCTCACACCTGTAATCCTAGCACTTTGGGAGGCTGAGCTAGGAGGATTGCTTGAGCCCAGGAGTTCAAGGTTAAAGTGAGCTATGATCACGCCACTGTACTCTAGCCTGGGCAACATAGCAAGACCCTGTCTCTCTCTCTTTCTATATGTATACACACACATATACACATATCTATACATATATACATATATATGTGTATATATATACACATATATGCCTTCCCATCACAGTTTAAAACAATTTTCCTTAAGCATAAGGTAATCCTTTAACTCTTTTTGTTTGTTTCTATCTAAGGTCCAAGTACAGTTGTTGCTCAGTATCCGTGGAGGATTGGTTCCAGGACTCTGCAAATACCAAAATCCATGGATGCTTAAGTCTGCGATGTAAAATGATGCTGTATTTTCATATAACCTAAGCACATCCTCCTGTACACTTTAAATCATCTCTAGATTACTTATAATACCTAATACAATGTAAATGCTACATAAATAGTTTTTATATTGTTCGGAGAAAAATTACAAGAAAAAAAAGTCTGTACATGTTCAGTACAGACATTTTTTTTCCCCAAATATTTTCAATCCATCATTGGTATAATTCATGGATGCAGAACCCACAAACATGGAGGGCTGACTGTACCTTTAAGATGCAAGCCTGAAGAATTGTTTTCTATGGGTACTTTGGTTGGGGTGGGGGGTTGTTTCTATGTGTCCCATCATCTCCTGAAGCACAGTGACCCACTGATGCTTTGAATTGACTCACGTGTGAGTTAAAGGTGTAGTGCACTGGCTGTTAGATTCATCTGGTAAAATAAAAAATTCTCCTGCTTTTTCCTAAAGTAAAATGTTAGCTACCATATTGTTGTTACATTCACTGAGACTTAGAGGCATTTAAATTAAGGAAGAATATTTAAAATTTCTCCCATGCCACCATTTTCCCACATGGTTTCAGGCAAATATTTTTCTCATTCTCTTGACACCACCCTCTCTGTACTAATGTTATTAACTTACCCACACTGGTAACTAATCATCAAAGACAAGTCTGAGGCTTTGAGTTTTTAATCAAGAAAAGGATCATTTAGCCCTATTAAATAAATTAAACATGCACCTGTTTTGAGGAAGACTTGAGATTTTAACAGTAAAGCTGTGAAATTTCTATTCCAGAAATGTGAATGTCAGCAACAGCCTTATCAATAAACACTGAGTGGAATATGCAAAGCACACTCTTAGTGTATAGAATACTTATCCTTGCACGAGAAGTTAACAAGGGAAGAAATACAAGGCATTTAAAGAGATAAGCATATTTATTGGTGCAGTCCCAACCACACAGGAGAACGTTTGCCATTGATGGTGGGTCCCAATAAAAGTGATGCAATATGGTGTTTTGTGGGATGTGAGGTGCAGTAGGTATAGTGGATTACTCCACCATCTTCAAAGTATGAGTTAGGTGCCTTTTGCAGGTAAGGAGTGTCACCCATATGCGGGTTTAGGCAAAGGGCCTTAAAGAAATTCTGAAACTGCCCTTCACGGCCATTGCCAAACTGAGTAGGGAGGTTTTCAAGGATGTGTCCCCTAACATAGGGGAATCCCAGCTGTGTGTAGTAGCTTCCTGGTGATTCCATGGGCCCTGGGCACCCAATCCCATACAGACTATCTGTGACTTGCTCCTACAGGGTGGGAAGCAGAGGACCACACAATTTTCCAAATGAAACTCTGAAAGGAATTCCTTACTAATTACGGGCTTGTAATCAATCATAATTGTGGCTGAGAGATTGGAGTTGGCCCCTACAGACTTCTGCTGCGGGCGGTTGAAGGTTTCAAGTTGTTCTATGTGCCTGCATTTTCCAAATGTCTTCATCGTAATGGACTAACTACACTCTTTGCCATAGTTTTATTGGTATTGAGCAGGTTATTGGCTTGAATTTGTTGCTTTTTCTTTCTAATAATGGCTATAGCTAGTCAAGTCACATCTAATTACTTTTAAATTCCTTCCTTCCTCCCTCCCTTCCTTTCATTTTCTTTCTCTCTCATCTGAATCAAAAAATTATTTGCCTGTTATGAAGCAATGGCAAAATAGCTGAAGTAAGCAGTTCATAAGCCAATAATATTCGCAATGTAAATTTGTACTTTAAAGGATATGGCCCTATAATTAATTTTTTGCAAACATAATTGGATCATAACAGGCAATACATGGGAAATAATAACAAAGATAATGATGAAAATAATAGTAATGATTCTAACAAAACCCAGTGGTACACTAGGACTCAAAATCAAGCATTCTAGGTAATTATAATTGGCACATGAAAGCTCTCTGTAAATATGAAGTCTCTAACACAGTGAGCTTCATCATTATCCCTCAGCATCCTTGCTGAGTCATTTTGTTGGTATGTTAAATTTACCAACCACACATAGAAATTAAGGAGTAGATAGTTTTCCAGAAAGATTTTGAGTAACTATCACATTTTTTTCTTTCAGAGGACCTTAGAATTGAAAGGTAACCAAGAAGATATATATCACCTTGTACTATTCAATGTCTGAATGCTTTCTAAAATATTAGAGCAAGAACACCTTTAAGATGACTTCAGAATTACTTCAAATTCTGAATGTTACATAGGGAAAAATAATTCTCAGATATTCCTTTGGCTTACCAAAAGAAAATGAAAAGTTTCTGAAGAAAAGCATAGATCTCACTAATGACAGATTTTAAGTTAAGTGTTGTCACAAATTCCCTGTGATGATCATAGAGAGTGAGGAAAGTTTAGGGCTTTACACAGGTAGGGAAGACCTTGGAAGGATGTTAACACAAGGTAGAGATAAGGACAAAAAATCCTGGGGATCCAGTTTACTCTGCCGATTGTTGGAATATTGCCCAAGTAGTTCCAGATATGTGTTAGTAATATTTCCTGGAAGCTCAGAAACACTTTTTTCCTCCAGTAGTTTTTTGACATTTGCTTTAGTTCACCACATCCTGAAAACAGATATTTGGCTCCCAGCATTTTTTCAAACCACAGAACAGTATTACCTATAATTTACATTTCAGTTTTCCTAAAATATGACCACATCTGCATGTGTGTCAAAGCCTTTTTGCTTTCTTAGCTTTTAAAAATAGCTCGCCCAACTTTGTGAACTATTTCATAGAATGTTCAATTATAAACTGAGGCCACAAAAGAATCTCTCAGATTCAGAGATAACACCACCAGTATGTGGACTAATCTTACACCATGAGCTATGGTATTACGGAATACAAGCCCCTGGAAACACTTCTTCAGTGGGTTGAATGGAACTGTATTTCCCGTTATTCTCTCTCAATGATAACAACAATAATAATAGCTAATATAGATTGAGGACTGCACCGAGCTCTTCACAATCTCCTGTGAGGTACCACTCTGGCCTTATTTTACACACAGATGAAATCAACTGAGCCACAGATTTGCCCAAGGTTGGAGACTTAGTAAGTGGTAAAGTGTGTCCTCTTACCCTGGTCTCTATGATACAGAATCTGGGCTCTTCACCAGTCAGCTCCATCTTGCCTCAGAACCAGAGCTGTTACATCTGTTCAAGCAATCAGTGCTTTCAGAGAGGGACATGAGCAGATTATAAAGACTGTGTAAATACACACTTGCTTTCCAGCATCCCCAGCCTTTTGGATTGCTCAAGGAGAGAAGTTGCCAGGAAAATGCACACACAACTCCCCTCTTTGTCAGCAAAAAGCAGGCCCCCAGAGAACTCAGCCAAAGGGAAGCGGAAGAACATAAGATTATGCCCGTGGGACAGTGAATGATGGCTTAGCCAACAAAGACAGAAAGAAGTACTGTGCTTGGCAAGTGATATCTATAAAAGGCCAGTCTTTTCTCATAAATCTAAGTAGCAATGAAAGTGACAAGAGAGGGAAAAGGCAGGGGAAGAGAAGAGAGAGGGAGCCGTAGAGGCCCATATCAGTGTCATGGCGGCAGCAGCATTGGTGGCTGTTTTTAGAAGCAGTGACGGACACAATCAGCTTAAAATAGCAGAAGAAACAAATTGCTCAGGACAGAAGACAGAACAGCTTTGCTGCCGTGAGGGACAACCAGCCACCTGTCTCTGGTTTCTGCGGTCCTTTGAGGTCTGGGGCAGGGAACTCCAGGCTGGGCAGGGTGCAGTGAGGACAGGCAGCTGCCTCTGCTCAGCAGTCCCCAGCACATCCACGTGCCCTGGCAGGGCAGCCCAGCCAGTGCAGGTGGATGGAAAAAGGACAAAGTCATGGGTCGTGGTGTCCCATGCTGCCTTAAAGCCACTCCTGTGCAATCTACATCTGCGTCCACAGCACAGTCCCTAACTGATTTTCACACAGTCCTGTCCTGCAGAGGTAGCGGGAGGACATGGGGGCTTTTCATGCCTTCCGCCGTCTTTGATAGGGATAAATGATGCATTCTCATTCTTTGATTTCCTCTTCCCTCCGGACTGTGTAGGGGCCGCCCCTGGGCAGGAAATTGGCTTTTGCCCAGAGTCAGCGAAGCTGGACGTGCTTCTTGAGGCCAGAGATCAATAGGTCCAGACACGGCCTGTTGAACAAACAAACCTTCCTTATGACAGATAGCCAAGGGCCTGGGGTCTTGCACACAAGCCAAGGCGTCTCATTGTCCTGCACGAGGTAATGCGATCAAGAGGTTGAGATGCAAACATTCACCTCCCTTGAGCAATCGCCCAGAACGAATGGAACAGGCCACCTCAAGGCATCAAAGAAAGTCACATACCAGGAAGTAGCTGCGGGGCAGAAAGTATAAAAATAAAACGACTGGTGCTTTCGAGCTGCAGTCTTGTACCATCTTTGTGTGTCTGTGTGTTTCTTTCTGTGTTCATCCCCAGTTCTGTAATCGGGCCGCAACAGATTGCTGCCCTGATTGCTGTCTCTCCTGTATAGAAAACCTGGAGTTGCAACGATAGTCACCTACCTACCATGCTTTGTTTTAAAACTGCCAGAAAAGTATTTCCAATTTTTTTTTTTTTTTAAAGACAGGGTCTCGCTATGTTGCTCAGGCTGGAGTGCAGTGGTGTAGGTGATCATCACTCACTGTAACCTTGAACTCCTGGCCTCAAGTGATCTTCCCTCCTCAGCCTCCCAAAGTGCTGGGATTACAGGCATGCGCCATCACACTGGGTCCATTTGTAATGTTTAAAAAAAAAGATTTCTATTAAGAAAAAGTTACAATTTTATGTCTAAGTACTTAAATAGTTGTTCCACTATTTAGCAGGGGAGACCCTAGTCGTCCAGTTCATTTCCCAAAGACATCTGCAGTTTTATTTTACACAGCTCTGTGTGATTCAAGTGATATTTTGAGGACTGCTATAACAATAAAATTCTGGGTTTCTGAAGGGTGCTGAAATTGAAGGGCTATAGTGACAATCTTTTAGTTATGTTAGGGCAGGCGATAGAAACAAAACATCTATTGGTCCTCAGGCCTAAATGGAAGAAGCAAGACCATGGTTCACACTGTGCTGATTGCTGTTTTCTCCCCTGACAGCTTAGCTGATTCCTGCAGGCAAGAATGTAAGCAAAGAGGCCAGTAACACAGACCTCCTGCAGTTTGGGCTATTTGGATGCCAGCTCTTTTATGAGGTGCTCTGGGACCCTTTCAGCTGCAAGTAATTTTGCCCTCCTCACAAATTCTATGGCAGTGGCCACCTTTCTCCTGGAAGCTCGCTCTCTACCCATGTTGGAGTCATTTGTGGGTGTGGCTTATCTCTTCCACTGAACTGAAATCTCCATAGGGCAGGATTCTTACCCCCATGTCCCATCCTCTCCCAGTACCTCTACCCAGCACTCTGAGCCTACAGCCAGACATCATTCTCCCTTCACCTCAGTCCCAGGCCAACACTGCACACCCACCCGCCACCCACTGGCAGCCACCCTGAGGCTTCCTGATGCCCCGCCCTGGCTGATTGCCCCCTGCTGGACTCCCTTCTGCCTCGCTGGTCTCATCCACCCACCCTGCTCTCACACCTTGCGGCCCTGCTCCAGAGGGGCAATAGATGGGATATCAGATGTCTCCAGGAGGACCAGCCCCACCAGCAGGGTCCTATACCTGTAGCCAGTTGACCCCACCGTGTGGTGACAAAAGCCCATACAGCTGTCCAACTGTAAAGTTCCCTTCAGAAGTTACGACAAATCTTATTTGTTTTCTGTTTTCCAATTCAAAAATGCACTTTTGCCTCTGTATGGCCACCGTATCTAAAATTTCAACCCCCATCCCCCGAACTCACCATCCCCTTTTCCTGCCTTTTAAATTTTATTTTTCTTGGCACTTTTTACTAACATACTGAACATTTTACTCATTGTTGTGGTTTGAATATCCCCTCTAAAATGCACTTTGGAATTTACTTGCCATCAAAGCAGTATTAAGAGGAGTATTTAAGAGGTGCTTTGGCCATGGGGGCTCTGCCCTCACAAGATTAATGCTGTATCTCGGGAGTCATTGTGGGGGTGGGATCCTGAAAAAAGCATGAAGTTCAGCCCCCGTCCCCTCTCTGTCTCCCACGCTCACTTGCCCTTCTGCCTTCCACCACAGGACGACACAGCACGAAGGCCCTCACCAGATGCCAGTGCCATGTTCCCGGACTTCACAGCCTCCAGAATCATGAGCCAGTAATCTTCTATTGTTTATAATAACCTGGTCCATGGTATTTTGTTATCGCAACATAAAACGAATGAAGCTACCTATCTTGCTTACTGTTTACCCCTCCTGGTAGAATATAAGCCTATGAAGGCGGGCATTTTTATTTATTTATTATTCCGGCACCCATAGCAGTTTCTGGCCCACTGGTTGGGTAAATGAAGGAGTAAGTGGTGAATGAAGGGATGTGCTGGCTCCTTTCTGGCCAGGCCACTGGCTGCTCACTCCTGTGTGCATCGTCCCCTCCTGCCCAGGGGAGGGACTTCCCCTAGCCTGCCCATCAGGGTCCCTGGAGCCAGGCTCCTTGGCTTTCTGCTCTCCCCACAGTGCAGCACTCACCTTCAGCTTGTGCTCATGCTCCTTGTTGACACGGGCCAGCAGCTGGGCTTTCCTTCTGTTCAGGGCATCGATAAGGGCATCACACTGGGCCACCAGGCACGCTTCAAACTCCACACTGTTCTCCTGTGTGACAGAGCACATTTCTCAGCTGCGAGGTGCTGGGTGTCTTGGGCTACCAGAGAGAACAGAGCTGCCCCCCGCCCCATGCGCGTGTGGGGTAGAAATCCCTGCTGAAGGGAATGAAAAGAAACTCTGTCCACAATGCACATTTGGTATTTTTTGAATAACTGGATAAACTTTACTCTATAGTGGTAGTGTTTTGCTTTAAATTTAGATTGAAAGGATAAATATTTATCACTTAAGTTTATTTTTATCAAAAGGGTATCATCTCCACAATTTAAATTATATTAAGTAAAATAAAGCTTTAGTTTGTAGAGTCGGACATGAATCCTTTCGAGGGACATGTATGCATGGTGAAAGCTGGCATTCAGAAAGGCAGCCAGGAGGCAGTGGGGTATTATCAAGGCACGAGAGCCAGGAATCAGTAAATCCAAGGGAAGAAAGAGGATGTCAATGGTCTTCAATATTAAACAATAATCCAATAATAACAGAAGTTTATAAGATATAAGAATAATGGGCAAAAGTACTTGCCCCTTTCATTAAGGAAGACAGTTAAGAACCATCAATGCTTCTAATAGTCATCAACCTGCCGTAAAAATCAGACATGAATCAACAGCTTGTGCAGCAAAGGCAGCTATATACTAAATGAATTATAGCTTCTCCATGATGTTTAAATGAAATGCTGACTATAACACTTTTATTTGATTTAAATCTACACATGCCATAGATATTTCTTTTAATCAATTCTCTGAGTTATAAACATTTATTAAAGATAATCCTTTCAATGAGGTACATATATAATTTTCATTCTTAAACCATAATCTGAAAAAAAATGTAATTTACAGCAAATGAAAGCTAAATACTCATATATGCAATAACAGCACTTAAAAAACAGCACCCTATTGAGTAAACTATAAAATTTGGGGGCTGGCAAGGAAGGAACAACTTAGCCTATCAAATTTTAATTTATTCCCAAAGTCATAAAGAACTGTGTCTCTTTATATAATAATTAACTGATACGTATTTGGTAACTGTTCCAAATTCAAGGTCTTCGTATAAGGTATGCATTAGTAATTGCTTGAGCAATGGCTTCTACACATGTAAATTTCAGTAGGGGGGAAACCTTGTCCTTATAGGCTCTGTCACTGATTTTAAGCAGAAAGAAAGCTTTGCTCTGATGAAGAGGCCAGGGCAGAGGCAAGCCTGGGGCTGCACATTTTATGCCAGCAAAAGCAAAGAAAGGACTGATTGATAAACTCTTGCTTTGGAAAACAGAAGGAAGTATACAAAATGGTTAGGTTGTTAGGGAATCAAAAGTTTTAACATAGGCATACATGCCAAAAAAAAAAAAAAAGGCAAAGAAATCAGTGTGTAATGCTTTGAAAGGACAGCTTACATTTAAAAATCCATTTCTGCCTTGACATGGGTTAAATATTAACTTAGAAAGCCAATTTATTGTAGGCCAGAGCTAAGGTTATTTCTGTGAGGCAAACCTCAAAACATAAGAATGCCAAACAGTTCACAGGGTCATTGCTTTAGCTACTATGCCCTTTCCCCTTCAGCTATAATGGAGAATTCATGAGCGCTCAAATGTTGGTTGACCTGCTGGCCATTGTGTCCAGATGAAGCAATGTGAAATTATAATCCCTAGGGGATCATGGTTGAAAAATATTTAAGTATGTAAGTGGAGAAGAAGCATTATCATGGATCAAGAAGGAAGAAAGGAAGGACAAAAGGAAAGGAAGGAAGAAAAGAAGGAAAAAAAGAAAGAAAAGAAGGAAGAAAGAAAAAAGAGAGAAAATGTGACTTGTTACCATTAAATAAGATATACTTGTCACAAGGTGCTTTGGGAACCTATAAAAAAACTTTGCAATAATGACCCTGAATTCACAAAGAAATAGGACTCTTTCTGAATATTCAGTAGTAGAGAATTAGGACGTCAGTGTGGAAGACAGCAACCACTTGGAAAACCAGGCTGTGTTTCCAGCTTGTTGGCAAAAGGTAACCATCTTAAGAAGGAATATGTTTGAAGTTGATCTGTATGTATGTTTGTATGTATAGAAGATACAGCATTAAAAAAAATTAATAGGAATTTTTCCACAACACATAAAAATACAAGAAAAGAAACAAACTCCCCCACTACACAGTTACACATTAACCCATGGGGTTTCCTGGGTGTTCCAGGTGATGCCAATACCTGAATCTGCTGGACCATGTTGCGAAGCTGTACCAGGAACTCCTTGGCTTCTTTGGCCCTGTCTGACAGTCCGTTCAGCGCCTGGGAGAGCTGGCTCTGCAAAGACAAAGAAAGGAACCATGGAGCTATAATCAGAGGAAGCCGCAATGAAGCCACACGTGGTTGTTTTCAGCAAGACCCCAAGTCAGAGAGTCATCAGCCTCCTCAGAGTCCTCTTGTCTGAGGTTGGGCCATTTAGCTGACATTTGTACATGTGGATTCTGGTAACAGTGGTGTCCAAACTCCTTGGCACCGGGTTAGTTTTTCCTCTGATGTGGTGAAAACTTCTAGCCAGGGCAGCCAAAGGCCCTCACCAGCTGATACCTACCTAGAATTTCCTCATTTCATTCATTAATTAATAATTTATTTAATACCTATTATTTACTAAGGACTAACAAAACAGAACAATGAGTCAGATAATCTGATTATTATCAACTTTACTTAGCCCAAAAGGCTACTGGCCTGGGATTGGAGCAGAAAGAATGAAGAGAGTGAGAACAGGACGAAGGAAGGAAGGATTAGGTTCCGCTTCCCAGCTTCTCCCAAGTACAGCCCTGCTGCCCTAACTCCTCTCCACACTAGCCTCCTAAACCAAGGTTTGCTCTCTCTGACCTCCACCCCACCCCACCCGTGTGCGGGTGCAATTCTGCTAGGGAGATAAGGTGTGCAGCTAGGCACTGCTGTCCCAGCCTCCCTGCCTGCTGGGGTGGCCATGGCACACACTGCTGATCTATGAGACCCAAGTGGAAACATGCTGGGGATGCGAGGGGTCTGAGGAAGCTTTGCCTTTCTGCTGATATGGGACTGGTGGCGACTGGTGCAGCTTTTCCCCGGGGCCCCCCTGACTTTACGATGGATGGGATGTCTTCTGACTCACATGAGGAGAAGACCCTCAGGATATGGGTGGAGGGGTGGGAAGAGAGGGAACCTGGGTTCTGATGGCATCTTTGAGCAGCTGAGCCAGCACCTACCACCAGGCTTCTTGTTAGTACCTGTTCTGGAATTTTCCATGACTCGCAGCCCTTATCATTATACTTGATACAAAACTCCTTCTCCTAGCAGATCGGGCTTACCCTTTCATCCTCACAGAGACAGACTCCCTTTTCCGCACCACCTTCTTTGGAAACTAAAGCCCATTCTCTTCCTTGCCAACACAGTGCTTCATCTACCCTTTCCTTTTAGTAAAAGGAAGGAATCCTAAAATTATATCTCTTGGTCTGTGAATGTTTTTCTTTTATGTTTGCCTTATTAAATACAAAGTTGAGCACTGACTCTCTTAAAAAATATGCATGCCAAATGCTTGGTGGAAACAATGTGGGATGGCAGAAAGAACACAGGCTTTAAAAAGGGTTCAGATTCTGGCTCTGTCCCTTGCTAAGTGTGACCTCGAGAAAGTTACCTCTGCCTGAATTACTCTAGTGGAAAAAATGGGAAGAACAATAACGTTTGGTAGTTGGATTATTGTGAGAGTTGACTGCATGAACCCATGTGAAAGCTCCTGCTAGTAAATGGTAGTGGTTAAGGGAATTACTCTGAATTCATAAATGCTGCCAGTTACTGGCTGTACAACCCTTTGTAATAAATAGTTTTACCTCATCCATAAAATAAGAATAATACTATTCTTGGGTGTTGTGGGCATTGCATGAGATACTATACCTAAAGCCCAGAACCCTGCTGGTGCATAGTGCATGATGCATGCTTAATAAATGTTGGCTGTCATTGACTCATTCTCTTTCTTCATTCCTGCTCACAAACACCTGCTGACTGCAGGGATTCGTAGGACAGATTCCTGGAACAGGATCATATTCTCTGTTGGAGAATATCCTTGATCACTTGTACGTTGCTCTATGTACTCAGACTCCAGGAGGCTGGACCAACACAACTGAGTAAGAAAAAGCACAAAGTGAGCCTACAGTTGCAAAAGGCTTACTCAATTCTTTATGATCAAGTTCTAGCTGGAACATTATTTGGGGTAAAAGCTTCTCCTTAAGAACTATTTCCAGGAGCCCAGGGGATAAAGGTGAAGGAAAAGGGTCTCATTTGGAAGAGCAGGCAATAAAATAAGAGAAACATTTTAAAGGAGACTTTTTTTTTTCATTGTTACTTCCAAACTCATATCTTTTTTTTTTTCTGAATGAGTAAAAATCTGCTAGGCTACCACAGTTTTCTTCCTCTTTTTATTATAACCTATTCTTAGTAACCACACAGAGGTTTGAATACAGAAGCCAAATTCCTTTGGCTACAGAGAAGTGAAGCTACCTGATTTCTTGTACTCTAAACCTTGCAATTAATTCGGTCTGTATTATGTAAGTCAGAAATCAGGTGCTGCTATATACTTAGAAAAAAATTAGTCAGTAGTGACAAAGAGTGCTGGGCTCATTCAGGATTTTATATGGCAAAGCAATAAATGAAGTGCAAAAATCAATTTATTTCCAGATTTCCTCTCTTTGTATTTACATTCAGTCCCAAGAATGCCTTCTACCTGGCCAGTGATTATTCTGGTATTTGATAAACAACTACATTAGAAGATAAAGATCTAGAAACCTTTCTCTTAAGCTTTATCCACTTGTAGAAATTGTGCAGGAGACAATAAAAAACACTGGAAAAGTATTTATTCCTAGAAAGTGCTCTTATTGTAAGAATTTATCTGTGCATTGCTTTTATAAGGTAGTCTTTTGATCACATTTATAAGCTATATTTAATGTAGAAGAACATTATTATTGATTTTGTTCCCCAGAAGCATTTAAATTCCTGCTGTGTGCTAACGGAGATGTTCTGTATTCAGGACCACAGAGCAGCCCTGTAAATTTATGACCAGAACACTGAAGATGCTAATGTGTTGTGTTTGTTTTCAGCACAGCATCTCTGGCTGTACATGCAGTCATTAGAAGGAGAAAGGCATGGTTCTAAAAGCTGTTTAAAGTACCTAAGCAATGGCATTCATATTTCTTGGATATTTGTTTTCTAATTTACTGAAAAGGTGTCATGATCTGAAAGTGAATGAGATGGGAAAATGATGCAGCCGCCCAGCACTGACAGCTCTTCTTTGAGTTGTTCTCGCATGCTGGGAACAACCAAGGTCTCCCAGAAAGATGGCAAGCTGTTCCTCCTTCCCTCCTTGCCTGGCTTCCCCCCTCCACCTTCCACCCTCACCTCGGCACCGCTTGTCTCCCTAGGAGAGATCAGGAGCTCAACCTGGGAGCAACTGTGGCAGATGTTTCAGAACCTATTTCTGGTGCTCAGCAAACAGGTAACGAAATTGAATCCGGCCTGACTAACCCCAAGTTGCCCGAGCTTCCGCCCAAGCTGCTAGGCATGCCCAGACCAAACATAGAGTCTCTCTCCTTTCCCCGCCATAGATATCATTGACGTGTCATTTTTCCCTCAATTTACTGTGAATGTTGGATGGAGACAAACTGGGACGAATGAAAGGAAGCACTCTGGCTGTCTGGGATCTGAAGTTACAGGCACCGGATGGGTCAAAAGGGTCAGCCAAAGAATTGGTACACAACAGATGAGGCGGCAAACAAGCCAAGGCAGCTTGATGGCCCAGAAAACGACCTTGCTGCCTCCCCGTTCATCGCCCAGCCGGGGAACCAAAGCCAACTCCGCCTCCTCCCGGAGTTCCAAGGTAAACACAAAACACGGCAGGAAAGTGACCACTGATGCCATGGGATTCTGAAGGAGGCCCCAAAGCCCTCCCCCCCCAGGAGAATGATAGTTTTTCTGATGAAATACTGATTTTTGAGTCATACTACGTTAGTGACATTGTACAATTAAAAAGTGAAAGAAATTCTAATAGTTACAGTATATTGGTCATTTCTCATGAGCCAGGAACTCTGATGGGTGCTTTCAATGTAGATTCTATTTAATCCCAATCACCACTCTGCTGCTTTGCAGAGGCACAGAAAAGATATACCTGCGTGAAGGTTTTACTGAACTCAAAGAGCCAGAACACAAACCCTTGTCTGATACCAAAGTCATGCTCTTTGCTCCAGCCTCCCAAACAAAGAGAATTCTTCTCTCACCCTTGCAGAAAGGCACAAAACAACCCACAGTGAGAGTGTGTAAAACCAGAGAAGGTGAGCCGATGAGGGGATTATGGTCGATTATGAGGGGATTTGATTATACTTAACAGTCAGATAATACGTCAACTCCAGCATGACTAGTTAACCTACAAAATGTTCAACTTCTTTTTTCTTGTGTAAAGTTTTTGGTGAATTTGAAAAAGATCCCTGTCAGAGGGGAGTCTCATGGCAGAGGGGAAGATGCTTTGGACTGAGGTTCAATGCCAGCTTTATCAACTCCTGGCCTGAGATCCTGGGCAGAGATTGGGCTGAGTGGGGAAATAAGGTAACGGAATGAGAACTCACCGAGTGACTAGTGATTTGGGGAACTATCATGCTGAGCTGCCCAAGGGGTATGATTCTCCTTCTAGGCAAAATTTCTGTTTTTCCTACTTGCTCCTTTGCTGCCTGCAAGAAGGGATCTGTTCTCTGGTTTCTCTGGTGATGGAAGATCCTGGATCTACCTGAACCCCAGCTCATGATAGTCGCATGGGCAGGAATCCTCAGAGGCCAGCCTGCCCAGAGATGCCAATGTGGCTCTAGGCCCAGCAAAAAAAACAGGGTTGTGATCTGCAAAATGTGTAGCTGGGCCTGGGAATTGAAGCACACAGCCTAGGGACAACAGGTATATGTGTATGAGTGTGAGTGAGTATATGCATGTGAGTGTGTGAAAGTGTGTGTGTGAGTGTGTGTGTGTGTGTGTGAGAATGTGAGTATGTGTGTATGTATGTGACTGTGTGTATGTGAGATATCTCATCAGTGGAGTATGGGGAGGCTCTTGGCTTGGGAGAGGCTGGCGTCAGAGGGGACTTATGGATAGGGAACTGGTCCATTAAACTGTGGCGTATTGCTAACTGCTTTTGAGAGAGATTTTCTCCTTGACCAAGCTCTAGCCAGGCTCCTCTGAGCCCTCTTCTCGACTAGGCCTCGGCCTTGGCCTGTAAAGACTTGAACAAACACTAACAGTTTCTAACAGTTCAAGGCTGAATCCATAAGATGAGCCTAGCCCCCTTTAAAGTGCCTGCCTGAGAAAATTCAAGGCTGTCAAAAGAATTTAATGTTTGTTCCATCCAACACCTGAAGATAGAAGCTCTATCTCCCAGTCTCTGTGGGAAGGTAGAGCTTAACTTCAATAAGCACCAGCTAGCAAACCTAGATGGGTTTCATATAGACCAGTCCCTCCTTCCTGATTTTTGTAATTTTGCACTTCTCTGACTCTAAGTCCCTGCTCCCCTTTCCTTATTCCCTGCCTTTAAGGTGCCCAGTTGCCTCTGTGCCAATTGACAGTGAGTTTGGTGCATGCTGGGCTCTTTTCCTCATTGCAATAGTGTATTCTTGATTAAATAATACACTATTGTGTATTGAATTGTGTATTAAAGGACAGATTAAAATCTGTTCTTACCATTTTAACTAGCGTCTGTCTTTGGCAGCTAGCACTGACTCTGACCCAGGGAGAGCTGGGCACTCCCCAGGCAACGAGCTGACCCTCCGGCAGGTGCAGGTTAACTTGAAGGCTGTGTGAGGGAGCACGCACTAGTGGTACACGGTCCCCTGCCTGAGTCGGCACATCTCTCTTATCTTAAACAAATCTCACCATTTTTGTTGTGAACCTGACTTTATGAGCCGTGCGGAGGGCAGAAAGGGGAGGGCTCTATGCATGTTTAACCTAACACACTGTTATATATAATCCCCTTTCCTTTTCCTCATTGCTGGACTTGTACACGCAAGCACACAAACATTCACACCAGAAGCTAAAGCATAATGCCATTTAGCTCCTTTTTTTTCTAACAATTTAAATCCAAACATGCTGTTTCATTCACTCTTTAAACCATAAAAATGTATCAGAAATGCCATTATTCTGTCAGATCGTAGCAACTGAATTACATAGAAAGGGCAACAGGGACCAATATGGTATTGGAGTTTGGAGGACAGACTTCAAAGTCAGAAGAACTTGGGTTTAAATTCTAGCATCTTATTAGCTGTGTGATCACGGACATGGTACCTATTTGTAGTGAATACTGCGGTACCCTACCCAGAATCCTCTCTTAAAGGCTATGCGTCTGTTTCCCAGCTGCTGGGATTATCAGCTGCATTGATTACACTAGGAATTGCTCTTGGCCAGAGGGAACTAACTGTTTTGCTGAAGGCCAGGGAATGGCTGGGGCCTCCGTGCCTCAATTTCGGGACAACCCTGAAGAGCCATCCCAGTTCCAGAACTCGCAGAAGGATTGGCTGAGGCCACTGCATGTCACTTTCTGCCTCTGTTCAATCCTGGCTTCCTCACTTCCTTACAGGTGGATCTACCAAGGGCACTTAACAACTAACCATCCCTATTCAACTCTCTCAGAGTCTGTGTCCAGGGAACCCAGTCTGCAACATGGGGATAACAGTACCTGCACCATATGACTATGATGAGAATTATGTGACATCATGTATATAAAGTTCTTCTACTCAATGCCTAGCATGTTATAAAAATTCAATAAACAGTACAGGTTGAGTATCCCTAATCCGAAATCCAAAGTGCTCTAAAATCTGAAACTTTTAGAGAACCAACAAGACGCTCAAAGTAAATGCTCCAATGAGCATTTGGATTTTTGGGTTTTCAGATTAGAGATGCTCAACTGGTAAGTATAATGAAATATTCCAGAATCCAAAATCCAAAATACTTCTGGTCCCAAGCATTTCAGATAAGAGATACTCAACTGATATTATTTTTATGATATGAATAATGTTAAAACATGTATACACAAATCATCAAAACATGTCCTGACTGCGGTTTGGTCAATTATAATTATTCAAACAGTGGAGTGGATTGTAGTATTGTTCACAACTATTTGCACCCTCCTCACTTTTGTCAATTGACTTGCAGTGTCCCCTGTAGATGGAGCAGGTGTCCCTGCCCCACTGTCATCCTTGGCCACATGACTTCTATTAGCCTAAAGAGGCATTGTGATTCTCTGCTAGCTCTTTTGCTCTTCCTCTTTGTCACATGAGTCAGTGGCAATAAACAGGCTCTCAAAAAACCAAAAACCAAAAACAAATTTTTATTGGTAGTGTTTGCCCATTTCTATGGTGTAAATACATAGTTGATTTTAGGCTACCAGAGATATGCTGCACGGCCTTCTTCCTCCAAACTTAAGATATTTCTATGCCTGAGACACAGAGGTCTCAATCTGGAGATGCACAACAACGTGGCAAGTTTCCTTCCTGCAATGAGATAGAAAAGCTGCTTTTCACCTCAGGGCACAGCAAAAAGAAATTGTCCCATCACCCAATGTTCATAGTTTCTTGGGAGAAAATTGATTTGCCAAGTCTCCGAGGCTTTCACTTAGAGTGCTGGGAGCGGTGGAAGAATTCCTGCAGCAATTGTTGTGATTGAAGGCATGAAACTTTAATAAAGCGGCAGGGATATAGGCTGTGAAGTCACCATCACTCTGCCCAAGGCTCTATCAGAGAGCATGCCTTTCTGTGGATATTCTAAACCCTGACATGTGTGTTGTTAGGCAGTTACCAAGTATTCACAACGGAGGATCAAAAATATGCCTTCCTTGGGCTAAGCCTTTGTGTAAATATTAGATTTTACATCCCATAGTTGGACTACAGAATAGATCTCCTTTTTACACGTTACCTTCTCTTTTTTGGAGGGCACTAACCAGCAGTCTGTGAGTTCTTTCTAGAAAGCTGTTTTCTCTACAGAGCGCTCTGGCTGCCTTCATGTCCACACTGGGCCACCATGTTCTTCCAGGTGGTATAGCATTTCCTCTGTCTGATACTACCAGGGAAGAGTTTTAAGATAAGCAAAACATATTTGAGATCCATGATTTTTCAGTTCTCTAGATAGAAAATTTCAGTTCTACAAATAAAGATTTTTCACTAAATAATTAAAAACATGCTATTAGGAATGTATGTGATAAAGTGAAAAATCAGAGAAATATTTTTCATGTAGAAATGGTTTTACTGTGCTCTTTTAGAGACTCAGATATTAGTGCTGAAACAGGATAGACATCTTATTCATCCCCTAAGTTTCCAGTTAGATCTATATAGTGGGAACAGACAAAAGCAGAACATGCCCATTTCAGAAAAATCAGAAAATAAAAGACTTTAAATACAAGAGAAAAACTTCTCAATTTCACCAGAGATACACTATGAATAGCCTTGATAATAAACTCTTGATGTTTCTCCTTTGAAACCCTGTATACATTTATATGCAGATATGCATGTCTTTATAGTATTTATGTCAACAAAATTGGGGTCATGTTACGTATTCACTGCTATCTTGAAATCTGCCCTTTTTACTTAATATGCTACAAATATTTTCCCATCTGACTAAATACATTCCTACCCCCTATTAATAGCTAATAATACATGGATAACACTTTCTACGTGCTAGGTATTTCTTGCCAAGCTTTATACATATTAATGCGCCTTTTTTTCTCAAATAACCTGGCAAGATGGGTACTATTATTCTTCAAATTTTTTATAGGTGATAAAATAGGACAAGGAGGGTTAAGTGGTCCAAAGTCACAAATCTGTTAAGAAGCAGAAAAGGGATTCAAACACAGGCAGCCTGGGGGCAGAATCCACTCTATTAACTGCCCAACTGCAGTGTAATTCACTGTATAGGTCTCTGTGATTTATTTAATTAATCTCCTATTTTAGAATATTTATTAATAGTTTGATTCCATCTTGTTACAATGAGCTGGAATAAAATTCATGTAGTAAATATTTGAACACATTCTTGATTATTCCTGTTTCCAGAAGTGAAATTTCTTGATCAACAAACTTTTAAATTTAGAGGGTTTTTAAAATCATGATACCAAAATGCCCCTCTGAGTGGTTGTACAATTTACACCCCCACTGAAGGTGGTAAGAGTGATTTTTTTCTTGTATCACTATAAATATTATTACTTGTATTTATATAATCTGGTAGGCAAAGAACGGAATCTCTTTCTTTAAAATTTACATTTTAAAATTACCAGTAGAGTGGTGCAGGGAGCTTTTTTCAAAACCTTCTTATTGCTCTATTCCTAGTTAAGGTGTAAGTTGTCATTGGTATTATTTGTAAAGCACTTGGAAGAGGTCCTGGCACATACAGTGCTACCTAAGTGCTTGTTAAACAAATTTGGTTTTTTCCCATTGCTGATGACTAACTGTTGTCAAGGCCAGCTTTGCCACCAAGAATGCCTTAGGGGCCCCAAACTAGAAAATAACATGGAAAATTCCAGTGGCCTGTTGGAGATGAAGTTAAAAGTCATGGATTAGTAGTGGTAGATTGTGGTCAGAGCATCTGGTTCACAGAATCTCTATTCTTTAGAATTTAGAGCCACTATTTTGTGGACAGATACATGTACATGACAGTTTCTAGTAAACACTCAATGGACATAAGAGAAGGATTCTATAAGAAGAGATATATAATATAAAGAGATATACATAATATAAACCTTTGTGATACATTCATAAACATAAGTAAACTTGTTAATTGGTTTAATCAGATAACCTATATTCTTGCTTAGTATTTGTCTACTTGATCTATTCTAAAACAAGCAAATGATTACATTTTTCACAAGAATTGTGTTTTGATCATATTCTCCCTTATTTCTAGGAGTTTTTGCTTTATGTAATCTAATCCTTTGTTTTTTTAAATATTTATATATATATATGTGTGTATATATATATATATATATATATAGAGAGAGAGAGAGAGAGAGAGAGAGTCTCTGTCACTGAGACTGGAGTGCAGTGGCCGGATCATAGCTCACTGCAACCTCAAACTCCTGGCCTCAAGCAATCTTCCTGCCTCAACCTCCCAAAGTGCTGAGATTACACGTGTGAGCCATGGTGCCCAGCCCTTTGTTGTTTGTTATATCTTCTTCGTGCATTCATTAAACCTTTTAACATTAGACAATAACCTTCTATGCTTGAACTCCATTTCATCTGATAGTATTATATAGTCTTCCCTTAGTATCCATGGCAGAACGGTTCCAGGACCTCCTACAGATACCAAAATCCATGGATGCTCAAATCCCTGACATAAAATAGTGGATTAATAGTATTTGTGTATTACCTATGCACAGTCTCCCATATGCTTTAAATCATCTCTAGATTACTTGTAATAATTAATATAATATAAAACCTATGTAAGTATTAATAACTGTTACACTATATTGTTTAGGGAATAATGACAAGGAAAACAGTCTGTACACGTTCAGTACAGGTGCAATTTTTTCCCAAATATTTTCTATCCACAGTTGGTTGAATACATGGATGTGGAATCCACGGACATGGAGGGCTGACTGTATATCCTCTTCTCCCCACCCTCTCTCTCTTTATGGCATAAATTTGCCCATCCTTGATTTTAAAAGTAGATTTGTTTTTAGTTTAATTTATAGTTTTTTTTCCTTATAGGGAAAGTTGGGGTATCTACATTTATTATATTAATTAATATAGTTGGCTTTATTCCATCCACATTGTATATTTTCTAGTTGTAATAAACAAATTTGTTTCCTTTTTAACTTTTATGGATTTGTCACATTTATTTTAATAGTGTAATCCCGCTCACCAATTAATTTGGATATTTTGCTATGCTTCTCCATTTTGCAAGCTGTTACCTTCCCATTTTTCGTCACATATAAACCAAGATCTGTCCATTACTAAATCAAAATGAAATAAATTTGACTCCCCACAACCCCATTACATTCCTTCAGATGCTTTACTTAATATTATTATCTCTTGGAAATTAAGAAACACCACTCTAAATAATTCCTGGATCAAACAGGATATTAAACTAAATTTATAAATTATCTAGATATTAATGAGGAAAGCCACTTTATAAAAATGTATTGCTTTTTTATATGATTCTGGAGGTTAGCTAGGAAACCCAAGCATCTTTTATATAACATTGTTCCCACTAGAAACACTCAAGCACTTACATCCAGCATGGCTCTGGCAGACTGTTCATAAGTTCTGAACCTTCAGTAACTTCAAAGTGTTTTTATTCCAGTATTAAGTTATAAACTGCATGGTAAGATACAGGGTCTCTTTGGCTTTTTTTTTTTTTAAATGTTTTTTATAACATCAAAGAATAGCTCACAGCTAAGCAACTCCTGTATCTAAGATTAAAGCACAAGTTTCCTTTAAATTTTACTGGACAACAAATATAACCAGCAGCGTTACCATCCATCCATTCCTTACCTGCAGGCCATCTTGGGAGGGATAACAAGCCACACTTGTCATACCTGCACCATCAAGCAGCACTGATAAATGTTCACTTCAAGGCTCAGCAGGCTCACTGAGAGCAGGGCTTAGCCAATGGAATGAGGGTGACCAGGTTCAATCACCCAGGCATTGACTCTGTTTTCTGATGCAGTACGTAGACTAATGACCCCCAAAATGTCCATGTCCTAATACCCAGAACCAGTGAATATATCACCTTACATGACAAAAGGGATTTTGCAGATATGATTAAATTTATAGACCTTGAGAAGGAGAGATTATCCTGAATTAACTGGGTGGGCCCTATTTAATCACATTGAGTCCTTAAAAGCTGAGGACCTTCTAAGTTATAGTCAATGAGAGAGCTGTGACTACAAAAGGAGGATCAGAGAGAAGTCACATTGCTGGCTTTGAAGAGGGAGGAAGGAGCCAAGGTAGCCTCTGGAAGCTGGAAAGGGCAAGGAAACGGATTCTCCTCTAGAGGATCCAGAAGGGAACTCAGCCCCGTTTGTTGGCTTGTGACCTACAGAACTATAACATAAAAAGTCTGTGTTATTTTAAATCGCTAAATTTTTGGCAGTTTTTCATGGCAAAATAAAAACCCAACACATCTGAGAAGGCTATCAGTTGAGAGCTGGACGCTTATTACTACCTTTGGCAATGGTCAGATTGCTTCACCTTATATTTTGTAAATCTGTTCAGAATACGCATTTCCTGCTCTCCTTTTGAGTTGGAGACCTTAGATAAAAAGCAAAATGGCCATAAAGAATAAAAAGAACCCGGCCCATTGCAACTTGTGTACACATTTCAAGGTTAAGAAACAAGAATTGGCTATTCAGCTCTTTTCATCCACTTGTATTTGAGGCATCTGATCTCCTAAAAAACTAAAATTCTGTGAGATTGAGCTGGCTCAACAGCCCCTCTGGCTAATCACCATAGGTGAGGCTTCCCCATCAGTCTGGAATCAGCCACTGAATTGCAATGACTTCTTAAAAGTAGGGATGGGGGTAGATTTTAGGGCCCTTCAGAACGAGTAAGTGGCTATTGTTCAGTTCAGAAGCTTAAACTGATGATGTGTTTGGATATTAAAGTGGTCCTTCCCAACTTAACTGTTCTGATCATCAGCTAATGTCTTCCCTTAAATCTCAGCTTATTTGAACTTTTGCTTTATCTCAGAAAAGTTACATTTTTTCTCAAAGGCACGGGGTCATTAGAAAAGACTGGGAAATGTCCATCACAAGATCTGAATTTTAATTCTGACCTTAGGAGGTTACTACAGCATTGCTACAGAGATTAGCAGGCTTCTTTAAAAACAAAGGACACACAAAAGAGAGACCATTACACACCCCCTGGACTGACAGTGTGGAGTTCTGGGGAAGATACGGAGCAGCTAGAGCCCCACACATTGCTAGTGGGAGTTAAAATGGTAAAATCACTTGGGAAAACTGGTGCTTTCTAATAAAGTTAAACATATACCTACCCTCCATGACAGCATATGTCCACAAGAGACTTGCATACAATGCTCATAGCAGCTTTATTTATAATAGTCCCAAGCTGGAAACAGCCCAGATGCATGGATAAATAGTGTATATTCATGCAATAGAACACTGCTCAGCAATGAAAAAGTGCAAGCTAATGATATATGAAAAGTAGAAATGTATTTTAAAACATTATGTTGAGCGAAAGAAGCCACACACACAAAAAGTACACATTGTAAAACTCAAGAACAGTTCTATGATGATAGAAGTCAGGAAAGTAGTGACTTTTGGAGGCAGAGATTGGCTGGAAAGTGTCATGAGGGAACTTTCTGAAGAACGGAAATGGTCTATGTCTTTATCTGGTGTGGTTGCATGACAAAAATGTAAGTTTATTAAACTGTACACTTTAGATTTGCGTACTTTATTATAGATAAAGTATGTTTTTTTTTAAAAAAGCGGACTTTTCTTCTGAGGATAAATACCCCTTATATAATCTGTTTATTAAGATCTCATGCTGTATAAGAAAAAAAGTTTCGTTCAGATGGTCTTTTTTTTTCAATTGGATCTCTGAATTCAAATAAATATCCATAAAACCCTCAAGCCACTTATAAGTGACCAATAAAAATATTTCACTCAATTTAATACCTGATATTGATGCTAGGAACCGCCCACTGAAAGGCCATTGTTGCCTCTGATGAAGACTCTACTATCTCTCACATCCTGCCCCTGGTTACGTTGTCAGCTTTTCTTCTGCTGCGGATACCCAGCAGCACCTGAAATCTAGTCACGTGGCAACTGCTAACTCTGGTCTGCGTGCCCTCCCACAATGACGTAATTTTATTTATGCTCCTCAGAGGGAAAAGGAATGATTGGGCCACCTCTGCCTGTGCCTTTATCCACCCTGAGAAGGGTCCTGTCCTTTAGGAAGGCACAGCTACCATAACTTGTAATACACATGTACCCTTTCTAGTCAACCCGTTGGTGCCATGAGTTTGTAAGAAGAACTTGTGTGCAGATGTGCTTGGTTCCTTTACTTTGCCTATGCACTTGAGAGGCATGTGATCTTTTCATGTTTATGATGAACAACAATTTTTTTCTCTGATAGTCCTAACATTACATTTATAAAGCCTGAACATATGGAAATTAAATTACTCGCAACTCTACCTCTCACTACCATTGCTTCAATTCTGAAAACAAACTAAAACATAATCTTATTCTAATAATTGACCATCTTCATTGGCCAAAGACAAACTCTTTGGGATATCTGAAACAGCTTTGACAATAGATTTAGATTTTTGCCTCTTAGTATTGAAAGGTTTATTAGGATCCAGTATTTATAGGTCACTTTCCATCCACAATAAAATTAATAGTGATCATCAATATTATCCAGAAAAATTGATTTAAGTAATGTCTGATTTCTATACGCCCTTCTTCTCAGCATCTTTGTCAATCCGTTTCTCTGCAAGTGAATTGTAGCTCCAGCCCTAGTGAAAATAGGAATGGTTTCCATGGCAACAGTTTTCTCTCTGCTAGTTGGAATCTAAGATTTGACTCCCACAGAAATAAATCTAGCCGTGGGAATTGGTTGATTTTGTAAACGACTAAATATCTGTGCAATCATTTCCTGAGAAAAGCCGGTGATAAGCTTGCACGAGCAAGGGCAGGTTATGCAAGGTGACTTCCGAGCTGCTGCTAACATCGCACACACAGAACAAAGTGCAGGGAAATGCCCGCTTTGAGCTGCGGCTCACTCTGCTCCTCACCCATCAAGTGTGGGCTGCACAGCCTGGCCCTCTTCTAAATGTCAATGACATTTTAAACCAAGGTGGGGGGAATAGATTTTAAAGCACCTCATAGCAAATGACAAGTGTTAACCCCCAAATGTCTTTCCTCTTATTTCCAGCAACTATTAGTTCCTTGAAAAGATGAAATTCCCAGAGCAGTTATTAAGGCATCCAGTATCGGTATAAATTTCTCATTATCTATTTCTCTGTTAAGATTAGGTGTGCTATTGCACAAGAGTACTCTTTTCTCTTCACCATCATTTCTCCTTCTTAGTAATCTGCCTTATTTTATTACTTAAAAATATATAGAAATGTTTTCAGTTTTTTTAAAAAAAATGTAAAAACCTAACATGATGTTAAATGTTTCAAATAATGTTTTATAAACATGTTTTCTTAACAACATTTATACAAATCATAATGGTTAATTCCTACTTATAAGAAAAAACTGCTATCAATCTAGTGGTATACAATTAATACACTGAATTCCATGTAATCCTGTATCCCTGACTCTCTTAACCCAGGGTTTTCCTCTGAACAGGGGGACTCACTGCTGGAGGAGGAATTTCTGTGGGTGGTAGGTGGTGTCCCCAGCATAGACCTGAGAGGGGAATAAGTACACAACTTAGAATAAGGATGCATACATTCAAGACTATGCTGAAGGCCCTCTACAAACTACAAAATTGACAGCTAAATCAACCCCCACCCAGCGTGATGATGCATTATGCTAAGTGAGCTGGTTTTTAAAAGGCACCGCAAGTATAGCTTTGACTTGGCCTGTCATTGTCCTGACCCAGCAGAAGATAATTATGGACAAATCTGGTAAAATCTGCACCTCTGTGTTGTACACTTTCTTTGTCCCCTCAGCTGGTCCCCTGGTGCCACGTTCCTCCTCCTTTCTCCTCTCAAAGCTTAGGAAGGATCTGAAGCCTGTCATGTAAGAATGATTGGCCAAATACCCCATTATCCTTTCACTGAAATTCATTCACATTAAATTTTTATCTAAACCAAAGATTTCCCTTTTAAATGTTTTATTTCTAGTTGTCAGATGAAAGACTTCGTAGTTAAAGGAGTTTTTGGTGATATTGAGAAGAGTGGGAACAATTTTGGTCAGG
Source organism: Lemur catta (assembly GCF_020740605.2). Taxonomy (NCBI): domain Eukaryota; kingdom Metazoa; phylum Chordata; class Mammalia; order Primates; family Lemuridae; genus Lemur; species Lemur catta. The sequence continues at coordinate 44,186,723 of NC_059128.1, read as the reverse complement.
AAAGGGGGCTTTGAAATTACATTAATTTTATCCTGCTGGCTACAAAGGCAAATCTGATATTATCTTTTTTAGCATGAAGTCTCTCTCCTCCCAAACCTAGCATTGTACATCTTCCTCCCTGGGGTAAGAGCACCCCCCTGAGGGCAGGGGAGGCCAAGTCCTATTGATAGCTGGGGGTGGAGGAAGTGGTGTCCCTTCATCATGAACTTTTCCCAGGACCCTGAGCCTAACCTGTTCTGGTACAGACCTGCCTGCTGGCAGTTCCTCCTATCTGGACCTCTTCTCAATCTTCTCTGGGTTAACACAGGGCTTGCCGCCTCCTTGGCCTCCCTTAACCTTAGGTGCCCCCTCTTCTAGGCATATACCAACATATACATACATACATATACACGTGCATATACACACACACGTATATACATATTCCTGGCATAAATGCAATTATGTATTCTAAGCTAGCAGCTAATAATGTTAATGGCATGACTTGCTTATAAGAGGTCCTAAAATGCATACACTGATCTCCTATAGTATTTCTTCCTCTGAATTTCTGACTAAGAATGTAATTACTGGAGTGTATCAATTTTATGACAACTGTCTTCCTGAATGTCTTATATTCAGAATATCACCTTCTGCCCATTTCTATTATATATTTAAAATGACAGAACTCAGGCATGCTAATGGGTAACTGATTCCAGTTAAGTATGGAGAGAGGAGGGGAAGGAAGACAGGGAAGGAAGAAACCAGAGTGCGTAGAATACATGGTCTCATGAGCAGAGGACAGCGGAGACACGGAGCAGGGGGAGGGACATCCAAAGGGTGAAGGCAGGAGACAGTAGGAACAACGGAGAGAAGAGAAGGGTCAAGAGATCCACAGAGGGAAGATGGAGAACAAGTCAGAATCAAATACTAGGCCATGTGGGGTAGTGCTGAAATGCCTGCTGACCCCGTAAACACACTTGAGCAATTCCATCTGTGGCCCAGAAAGCTAGGTGGTGTGTCCTCAACTGGGGCTAACCCGGAGGGACTAGAGGAGAAAGATGACCTCATTTAAGTACCCAAAAAGTAACATTTTTCTCCCTGATTAATATCTGGATACAAGATACCATTTCTTAAATTTTTTTTCACACAAGACTCTGTTCTTAATGCTAGAACAATAAATATACAGCTAAACCAAATTAAAATCCCCAATTGTTTTGTAGTGCAGAGGTTTTCAGGGTTAAATAGTTTCCTAGCAGCTTAGGAAAACCCATTGCATGGACTGTCTTGGCCTCGTGAGTGTTGACCCATACATGATGCAGTAGCTGTGCTGAATACCACGCAGCTCTGGCCCCGAAGACCAGTCCTGAGAATTCTCATCTTATAGACTTTATGGAAAGGAGCCACATTCCTTGTGACAGCCTAGGAAAAGAGCTACTGACCCTTTTCCCCAGTGAGCATAGTATCGGGATGCTGAGTATGTGTTCCCTCACACTTCCTTCTTGATAGCGTACTGTTAAGGAAGTTCATGCATTGTTTGTTGGGTCAGCCATCAAATCCTTCCATTGAGTGTGGTGTCCTCAGCGAAAGTCACTGGTTAGTTACTAGGGACATAAAGACCAACATGACCCAGACTCTGCCCTCAAGAAGCTGGTGATTCAGGAGAGAGGGCAGGCATGTAAACAAACACAAAAGTGTGGCTGCGCTATGATAGGTGTGTGCATACAGTGCCGTGGAGTCAATGGAAGGAAATGCCGCGTTCTACCTTGTGGTGGTGTGGTTTAAGAAAGACCTCAGAAGGGAGGTGAAGCTCAAGAATTGCAGCATGCCCAGAAGGGGAAACATGGCAGGCAGAGGCATGGAGGTGTCCGATGGCCTGGCTTGGTGAGGACTGTGAGCAGTTCAGCAGGGCTGGAGCAAGGCCACGAAGAAACATGGCCCCAGAGGTATCTGGATGGTTTCTCTGTCTCCTACAGTCAGTACTGCCATCACTCAACAACTTGTAGCTAAAATCCTTAAAATAGCAAGCAAATTATTCTTGATTTTATACTGCTGCCTTTCAGAAAAGGTCGGAACTATCATTTCAGTACCATTATCATTATTCAGTATCATTAGCAGTACCATTTACCTTGTATCCAGTAATATGAAAGGCAAGACCGCCTTTAAAATCCATGATAGAATCCTATTGACCCTGAATTTTTAAACCTTTGACATAGCATCATTAATACAGCACTCCTCTATTTCAAAAAGCCTCAAAGACTTTTGAGTTTGGCATGCACGATCAACAAATTCAAAAGCAAATGGCTGGGTTAGATTCTGAATCCACAAATTAAAATTCATCCCATCTCAGCCTTTCATTTACATGAACATAGTTTAGTGTAAGCATCATTGTGGGCTTTTCTTATTCCTTTATCTAGATGGAAAAGATTATAGCAGGTCTCACTGTGACTTGCAGTAATGTGAATGCTTCTTAGCAGTTCGGATCTATGTATGCAGTGGAGTCCTGCCCTTCCTAATCCTCTCGGGCACATTTATTACAGTGCTGCCACGGTGGGTCAGAGCAACTCAGGGATGGCCTTCAGAAAGAGTTACCATCCATTAGTTCCCTCCTTCATTCATTCAACAAACATGTGTGTGTAAGTGTAATAATATATAATATAAACATATATTTTATATTATTATTTTTAACAATCCAGGCAGAGGGAATGAGTTTGGTATGTGTGAGAAATAGCCAAAAAATGTGTGGCTGGAGGGGGTAAGTGGGTGAAGAGTGGTAGGAAAGGAGTTCAGAGTGAAGAGCTAGATCATCTAAAGTTTTGTAGGTAAGGGATTTTGGAAGTAATTGATGTGAAGCCATGGGATAGTCTTTAGTGGGGGATTGATATGATCTGATTTATCAGTTACATTAAAGAGCTATTATAACCATATGACCTCAGGAAACCCTCCTCATGAAAGACTATTTTCCAAAGATGGCCATACCTATGTATTAGAAAGGATAACTCTTTCTAAATGTGCTTCTAACAATGTGACCCACCAATAGGAGGAGTCTATGTTCCCTCTCCTTGAATCTGGGCAGGGGCTTGGGAGTGTCCCACCCAATGGAGTATGACAGAAATGATCCTATGTGCCTTCTAAGGCCAGGTCATAACAAGGACACAGCTTCTGCCTGGCGCTCTCCCTTTCTCTCCACTCCTGTTATTCCCTGTCTCCTTTTCTCTTTTTTTCTCCCTGGATGCTCATCACTGGAACTTAGCCAGCACCAATTTGCCAGCATGTCAGTGAGCCACCTTGGAAATGGATTCCCCAACCCTACTCAAGCCCTCAGATGACTGTAGCATCAGCTCACATCTGACTGCAACCTCACAGGAGACCCTGAGAAGAACTGCCATGCCAAGCCGCCCCTGATTCCCTACCACAGAAACCGTGAGACATAAGGAATTGTTTTTAGTAGCTAAGTAGTGTCAGAGAGCTAGACCATGTAAGGCTGTGTAGGTCATGCCAAGGGTCTTAAATTTAATTCTAAGTTTGAGAGAAAGTCACTGGAGAGTTTTCGTAAGAAATTCATATGTTCTGATTTACCAGATACAAAATATATTATCATATCCATATAACCACAGGAAACCCTCCTTATCCTTGAAAATGTTATATATCTTTTCTCTTTCCTTCTGTCTCACCTCTTCCATCCTTGGTCTCTCTTTAATCTTTGTCTCTCTAGCTCTTTCTCTGCCTCCTCTCTTGTTCCCTTCCTTTCTTGCAGTTATTCTTCATTCCCTCCTTCCTTGATCGGCCTGGAGGCCCCCTCTGGACTCATGATTCTTTTAACCAAAACTACCACTGTGAAGAAAGGATTGAAGAGGAATTTAGGCTGGGTAGAGTGAGAGCAGGCAGGTCTTACCTGGTAAGCCTCTGTTGCACACTAAAGATGGGAGATGGAAGATTTTTACACAAAGCACCCAGGAAGAGATGCATTCATATAACTTCACTAGTGTGGGTATAATTAGCAGAGGAGTATAATGCAAATAGTTAAATCATCCTAAATTGAGGTTGTTAGTGAGCTATACATGTGAGTTCCCCAAAGGAAAAGATGGAATAATCGAACCATCCATACTCAAGGTCTTTTATATGACAGGCACAATGATCTAGCTACTGAATTTCATTAATATCCTTATCTGGCCTAGCACTAAATTAATTCACTCAACATATATTTTTCCAAAATCATCAATATGGTTTAAAAAAAGGACCCATAAATGTTGTAAAGCCAACTACCAACTCCCTAACACTTGAGGAGACCCCTTAAGAATAACAAAAGCGCCAAGGTCTGTGAACATAATTAGGAATTACTTTTTAGTTAATAACACCTCTTCAAAACCTTTCTATTAATACCTCCTATTGTGTGTCTGCTGGTATTCCTCTTCTCCTGGGAACTAAATCGGATCATCAACAGCCCCAGCCCTTGAAGTTATTTATTTTTAGCCATTGTTGCTTTTACCAACATTTAATTTATATTTTATATTTAATCCCTACGGATTTGATTTGGAATGGGAAGGAGACAGTAATTCCGACTGCCTGAAGCAGCACAGTTGATCTGACATATCTCTTCAATGATATGAGCCTTTGATTTTTAAAGTAGAAATTTTAATGTAGGCTCAGAGGTTGCTAAGACGGTATAACATCCAGTTTAGCGGCTGCTACTATGCACTCGAACTTCATTAATTAAGCAGATTCCTCTTCAGCCCCCATTTTTGACTCCAGATACAGACATCATTGCCCATAAATCATTAAGTGTTGAGAGCTAGAATTCAGGAAGTCACATGACATTACTGGTGTACCATATAAGCCTCATACCTCAATGCTAGCACTGAGGAAGAAAACTTGTCATTTTAATATTTGTAGAGTAAAAAAAAAAAAATCAAAAAGAATCTGTCTTATACAGAGCCCTTTTACTTCATATTTATGAAATGTTTTATTAATGATAATAAAGTGAGCTTTATTTTAGGCCCTCTCACAGTATTTATCAGACCCTTAAGAGTCCCAAGATAAGTCAGGTTTTCAAATTCCCATTTTCTTCCAAGGTCCTGAGGGAAATTCTCTGCTTCTTTCTAGTACTTTCTTTTAAAGAGCTGAGTCTTTATGGAGGTGGAATTTCTGAGGGATGGGGAAGCTATGCACAGTGCACACTGATAATAAGAGATACTTCAATTCAAATGCAGAAAAGTTCATTCAACACTTGTAGTTCACCCCTCACACTCTTTGGGAATGTCTCAGACATACAAGCTCAACTGCAAAATTGATCAGAACAGGTATTCTTATGAATGGGAAAGATTACAAACTATTGCCCAAAGGTAAAGACTAATGGATTAGTGTAAAAGAAATATATTACAGGTAAGAGTGAATCTATGAGGCTTCTGCTGTCCTAAAAGCTTTAATAAAAGATGTTATCAATTTAATCAGCTCCCACCTCTAAAGACAGATAAGTGTCCAACATGAACTTTAAAAATCGAAGCCAGGCAAAGTGGCTCAAGCCTGTGATCCCAGAACTTTGGGAAGCTGAGGCAGGAGGATTGCTTAAGTCCAGGAGTTTGAGACTAGCCTGGGCAACATAGCAAGACCCCATGTATAAAAAAATAAAAGAATTAGTGGCAGATGCATATAGTTCCAGCGACTGAGGAGGCTGAGGCAGGAGGATCACTTGAGCCCAGGAGTTTGAGGTTACAGTGAGCTATGATCACACCACTGCACTCTAGCCTGCATGACAGAGCAAAACCCTGTCTCTAAAAAAAATTTAAGAATAAAAATAAAATTGATTATCTTAAGATTTAGTAACTGAAATCTAGTGACTATTACAGAATTAATCTTTCTCTAGAAGTCAATTTTACATCATTTTGAGAGCATGATTTATGACTCACACAGAAGAAAAAGGATTGGATCTTATACTCATTTGGTTTATTATTTGAAGTTATGATACTGTTATTTCATTAAATCCAAAAGCCATCAATTATAAGATGCACCATTATTTTATGCTCCAATTAAGAAAGAAAAGCATGGCCAATTAAACTATGAAACAATGTTTTCTTATCACACTGATTAGATATCCTGATTGCAGAGATTATAAAATGTGGAAAAAAGTGTGTTAGGTAGATTAATGGCCCCCCAAACACTTCTACATCTTAATCCTCGGAACCCATAAATATGTTAGGTTACATGGCAAAAGGGAACTCAGGTTGTAGATGGAATTAAGACTGCTCATTAGCAAACAGGAGGTCATCCTGAATTATAATCACAATGTAATCACAAGGGTCCAAGAGTGGAAGAGGGAGGCAGAAGAGAATCAGGAGGAGATATGACTGTGAATGAAGGTCAGAGAGAAACAAGTTTGCTGGCTTTGGAGCTGAAAGAGGAGGCTGTGAGCCAAGGAATACGGGTGCCCTCGAGAAGCTGGAAATGGCAGGGAAATGGATTCTCTCCTACAGACTTCCGAAGGGAAAGCAGCCTTGCTGACACCTTGATTTTAGCCCAAAAAGACCCGTGTCAGACTTCTAACCTACAGAACTATAAAAGACAATCAGTTTGTGCTTGTTCAAGCTACTGAATTTGTATAATTAATTATGGCAGGGATAAGAAAACTAATACAATTACATTTTAGAATCCATGTATACGACATAACTTGCACAAATGTGAAGTTACAATATGTATATTTTACTAGATACATAAATTCATGAGATTTATTAAGCTGTTATTCATAAATAAACATTTTGGACAATCTTGAAAAGCTTAATAATGCACTCCTCTGCTGCAGGGGAAAATCTTCATTAGGATGTATAAACTCAGATAATTGTGTCCAAAAGCAAACTTCACTACTCAATATTCCACTTATGTTCAGTTCACTTCTATTTATTACTGTTGTGGGAAAGCAAACCTTTACAATGGGACAAAAATCATGCCTATGGATTAATAATCTTTGATTCAAATAAGAAATTAGAATATTCTTAAAGTTTTTAAGCCTTTCTTACCAGATCAAAAATTAATTTATAATCAGTGATTCTTTATCCTGCAAGGCAATAAAAAGTATTAATTTGTATTTATTTGCTTTTTCAAATTAAAAAAAAAAGTCAAATTCATTGTGTTAACCTTGGATCCAGCACATTAGACATTAAATCTACACAAATGTATAGTTTGCAACTGTACTACTAAATCCAAGGCTGAATTTCTAAAAGCAAAATAAAACAAGCAAACTCATCATGAAATAATCCCCAATACCAGATATGCTATACTCTAGATCCCAGATCTCATAATCTCACATATAAAACCTGACATTCAACAAATGAGTCCAACATTTTCCAGGCAGTTCGGAAATGTCACTTCACATGTGAACACTGAGCTATCCATCAGAGGGCACACACTCCGAATACAAAATAAATGACCCAGGCAATTGGTTTGCATCCACAGCTCAGCAAATCATCTAAGAAAACTATTATTTGCTTTCTTAGGCCATTATTCTTCCTCCAAGTTTCACAGTTCCAGGATCTTATCACATTGATTGCACCTGGTCCAAGATCTTGATTTTTTTTTTTTTCCTGTCAGTTTTTTTCTATTTCTTTGTTTCCTCTGTCATTGCCAGCTTGTCATATATAATACAATTTGCTGGAGCCTTTCCCTTCCTTTCCTCCAAATCAAAGGTCAGTGTTTCCAGCTTCTGGGATCAAGAAGCAAATATTTATTAAGGTGAAATAGAGATTGAAGGCATTATTTTGCACCTGTTAAAATTCATTTGGCTTGGCTTAGCTTCTGCCCATCAGATAAAAGAATGGATAAATGAACCCATTTCCTATTCATTAACAAAATCATTCTGGAGCCTTCTCTCTTTTTGGAGCATTCATTGATTAGGCCCTTTGGGTAGCCAGCATAGGGCCTCAGACGTATTATGCCTGCATGGTTGCTGATGCAGAATTAGAACTATAAGCTCTCTAATTCTTATTTTCATCACCATAAAACCCCACAACCCTTTGGTAGAAATTGCTGCTCACATTTTCAATGGGAAGCAAATTACTTGAGTGGCCATGACAGCAAATGACTGAGCTAATGAATTGTTCTATTACTGCTATTAGGGTGATTATTAGAAGTGCTGCTATTTTTACAGAATTAAAATGTTTGTCTTCTAAAATAATCCAAAGTAATTTACAGATATTTCCTTAATTGTCTTCAAGAAGATTATAATGGAAGTAATATTACGTCCTCTTATAGATGAAGGGATTTTTTTTCTTTCTGGAAGTTACCATAATTAGTATAATTAAAACTTGAGTTTTATAGTAATATTCTATATGCTAAAATAAAATACACTAAATTTAAAATACTTTTTTGTCATATTCAAAAATCTCCCTTAAATTTTATCTTCAAATTCTGCTTGCCAACTGTTTATGTATGGCTTACTCAAAATATGATACACATAGAAATATTACCATACATCAGAAATTTCAGAAGGTATGAAAATCAAGTTTTATTTTCTTCTCTATTTTTACTCTAAAATCAAAATAATGGCCAATTAATCTGAATTTATTCATCGTTCTTCTAGTAACGTAGCCTATTGACTGGAAAAATAAGCCAAGCTTATAAAATCCATATGTTTTCATTTGTTTGAGACTAAAATATTCATACAAGAAATAAGAGGCAAGTGGAAAAAGATGTCTACAGAGCCAAGTTGATACACAAGTTTATCCACTATAGACCAATTAAAGATAATTTATTCAAAAGATAGACCTTCAAGCTCTGATTCCAAGCCAATTTACTCTGATTTTAAATTAAATTCTAACACACTTGATTATTTGGTTCCTAAGTCTACAACTAATTGAAAGTAGTGCTTCTACAAATAGAGTCTAGCAAGAGCAACAGCTGATAGCCTATCAGTGAAGAGACTGAAAAACAAGTGAAAAACTGAAGAAAAATCCTATGGTAAGCTCGGGGCCTATCCTACTACAAGTCAACTTCCCACAGTAAGCCTGAGGGTGTCTCTGCATTACAGCTCAGCACAGTCGTGGAATACAGAACCAAAACTGAAGTCCAGTCCAGACATAACCACTTACTATCTGAATGCCCTTGAGGTAGTTACTCAGGTGATGTGAGCCTCACATCTACAGAATGGAGTCCTTTCTGCCTGCCTACCCTAACAACGTTATTGGTTGGGAAGACCAAATAAGATCATGTATATATTAGCTAGGTTATTGATTCAGCTGCATGTGAGTTCTCTTCACCCAGAATAAAGACTGCATTTCTTAGCCTCTCTTCAGCTGGTATGGCCCTAGAACTAACTTCTGACCACGGGATGGAGGAGGGGAATGGTACTCCATCCTCTGGGACATACCCTCCCTTCACCTTTTCCCATCGTGGTGGTGAGAACACAGGTGCACAATGAAGATGATGGCAACAAGCCCAAAGGTGGCTAGATCTCCTGGGATGGCTTCAATACAACAGATACACTCAGCTTTACATGAAAGAAATAAATTTCCATTTTGTTTAAGCCCCTTCAATTCAGCTGCATATGGTATGACCCTATCCCACTAATTCAAAATGACAAATGCCCTGAAGAATATGGATGGGACTTGTTATGAGATGTTTGAAGAATATTACTAATTCTTAAACTTAATGTGTTACATTTTCAGCTCTTCACAGACAAGTAAGAAATCTCATGTGATGTTTTACATTTTTCTTTGGAGATTGTAGTAGGAAACGAGGACCGTGGAATTCCTGGGCTGATCATAGAGTTCTCTAAGTTCTCTAAAGCAGGTTAGAATCTGTAAAGGAAGGACCGATGACATGGAGGCTTAGTCTGCCAGGCCTATGACCAGCCCAATGTCAGCATAACCTCCCCCCTCTCCTCCACCCCACCATGGTCCTGGGAAATTAGCTCTTTCCTCCAAGGAGAGAAACAGTGGCACAGAAGATCAGAGAGCAAAGGAAGGGCAGAGATTTTTTCATTTCCCCTTAACAGCACTTCTACAACTTTCACTCCTGTTACTATGGTTACCACATGACTTTTGAATTAGTTTCTACAGAAACGGCAATTGTGGAAGCCGATAAGCATAGCATTTACCCAGGTGCCTTCATTAATAATATGAAATGCGGGCCATGTGTTAAAAATGCAGATGATGGGGTAGTCTTTTCTTTTAACATTTACTTTTTTCCCTATTTGTTCACCAATATTCAAATTGGAGGCCTATCACTGGGAGCACAATGAAGAGAATGAAAAAAAAAATACTGCCCTATTCACCTACTAGGGATATCTAACCATCAGAGAAGCTTCTCTAGAATATTGGTTACTAGCAAGGCTCTAAAACCAGGTTCCAAATAATGCATTAAGTGGAAAATATGAAGTAAATTCTGTAAAATAAGTCTTTAACCCTAATTTTAAGATTTTTGTAGGTCTTGCCAAGATGGCCAAAAAGATTTTTGTTATATCTTTCATTCCAAAAGTAGAATTCCATCAAATTGGAGTACACAGATGAATCACCTCCTGCCTAGAATGCTTCAGAATTTGTAATGGGCTTTCTAGCTTTGCTTCTTCCAAGTACAGTTCCACAAACTGTACTTGGCTTCTAGGATAATATTCCTAGACTCTTAAGTAAGACTTTAAGTATTCTTACTTTGTCTTTGGTCAATTCTCACCCCCTTAGCCTAGCCTTCAAAGCCTTGTATCAGCCCATCTTCCTGTTACCATCTAGCCAACCTTAGTCTCTCAGTACTCCTTACGTAAGCATCCTAACATTCTCTGCATATATCATAGTTTTCTTATTTTATTATATTGTATTGTATTTTGGAGACAGAGTCCTGCTCTTGTCACTGGGGCTAGAGTGCAGTGGCATCACTGTAGCTCACTGCAAACTCAAACTCCTGAGCTCAAGCGATCCTCCTGCCTCAGCCTCCCAAATAGCTGGAATTACAGGTGTATGCCACCACACATGGCTCATTTTTCTTCTTCTTTTTCTTTTTTTTTAAGTAGAGACAGGGTCTTGCTCTTTCTCCAGCTGGTCTCAAACTCCTGAGCTCAAACGATCCTCTCTCCTCAGCTTCCCAGAGTGCTAGGATTACAAGCCTGAGCCACCATCCCACCCTTTTTTTATTTTTATAGAACCATAAACTATGTATTTTGTGTCAGCTGCTTTCACTCAACATAATGTGTTTGAGATTCATTCATACTGTTACCTGTACCATGAGATTATTCCTTTGTATTGCTGAGTAGTTAGTATTCCATTAAGTAGATATTCCACAATTTGTTTAACCATACTGCTATTCATAGACATTTGGGTTGTTTCCACTGTCAGGCTATTATGAATATGACTACTATGAACATTCTTGTACAAGTCTTTTGTGGACATATATTTTTATTTTTATTGGGTAAATTCCTGACAGTGGTATTTTTGATTCGTAGTATAGGTGTATGTTTAACTTTAGGAGAAATTGTCAGTTTTCCAAAAATCATATTATTCTCCTGCTAGCATGGTAGAAAGTTCTAGTTGCTTCATACCTTTCTAACAGTTGGTATTGTCAGTCTTTTTCATTTTAATAAGTTATATAAAATGGTATCTTATTGTAGTCCTAATTGACATTTACTGAGTGACTGATGATGTTGAGTGCCTGTTCATGTGCTTAATGGTATTCCTATATTTTCCTGTTAAGTGTCTGCTCAAGTCTTTTGTCATTTTTAAAATTGGATTGTTTACTTTTATTACTAGAATATATGTACTGAATTTAAGTCCTTTGATACATGTCATATTTTTTTCCTAGTCTGTGTCTTGATGGTTTTTCTGTAGACATTTTTTAGATATTAACAAAGCTAATTTATACATTTTTTTCTTTTATGGTTATCACTTTGTGTCCTAAGAAATTTTTGCTCATTCCAAACTGAAAATATATTCTCCTATGTTTTCTTCTAGAAGTTTTGTGGTTCTAACTTATAGTTTTTGGCCTATGATCCAATAAAAATTAATATTTGTATATAAATTAATATAGAAGTTGAGGTTCTTTTTTAGCTTTTATTATTTACTTATTTTTGCATATACTATACAGTTGTTTTAGTATCATTTATCCTACTCAGGCTCTGTTAGCTTTTTGGATCTATGATTAGCAAAGAGGTTTCACTGCACAATAAATGTAATGTGCTTGAATCATCCCCAAACCATCCCCCACCCCCGTCCGTGGAAAAATTGGCTTTCATGAAACTGTTCCCTGGTGCCAAAAAGGTGGGGGACTGCTGGTGTAGATAGTCTAACTGCTGAATTGAGATGGAAGGTTAGAGTTATACTGATAAGCACTTTTTACATCAAAGGTGCTGTAGAGACCTGGAGCTAGAATTCACTTGTGGGCATTGGGTTCTAAGACAGTGTTCAAATGAGCAGCTACCACATTGTCCTGGCAGGGAAAGCAGTTTGATGAAATAGTAATCAATTCAGCTTAGTGTGGCTCCTTTAAGCAGCTCTGCCTTCCAGAACAACACACAGGGTCCACTTGAAGGGGGTGCTCTGACATTTATAAGTTAGTTCACACAATTCTGAAATAACCCAAAGATTTTGATTAAGCTAAAGGTAAAGAATTTTGAATCTTTCCTGATTTTTCTAAGTCTGTATTCCAAGCTTCCAACACAAGGCCTGTGCCATTAACTTTGCCATCACTTTTTGATTCTTTTCATTGGTGTGCAAGCAGGCCTGAATCTCTCTTTCTTTAAAAGAAAGAAAAAGCAAGGAAGGAAGACAACTTCCCTTTTCACCATATCTCCTCTAGCTACTGCTCCTTGTCTTTGCTCTTGATGGCAAAACTCCTTTAAAGGTCTGACCAAACCCAGTCTTCATTTATCATTCTCTCCTCAACTGATTCCCATTGGACTTTTGGTCCCCACTGCTCCGCCGAACCACTCTTGAAAAGGTTCTCACTCATCTCTATCTTGGCAAACCCAATGGTCAGTGCTTTGTCTTTGTCTTATACAACCTCTCAGCAGTCTTTGACACAGAGAACATTCTGCTCTTCCCAAAACTCCTTTGCTAGGTCCTGGAACACCACATTCCTGATTTTCATTCTGTATCCCTGGCTGTTGCTTCTCAGTGTCTTTACTGGGTCCCCACTTGGCTCAACCTCTGCACTCTTTCTTTCATTCTCTCATCTCATCTCATGGCTTTAAATCATGTGTATGAACTATTAAAAGACAAAACCACAACAAATGTAGTGTAAAGATATTAACTGGCTTTTATTCACGATTCTAGAATTGGGCAGCCCTCCCAATCAGAACGGGTTCAAAGAAGTCCAGGCTGCCTGCCGTGTGCTCAGACAGAATTTATGGACAGAAAACGGAAATGAGATTCAGAAAACTGAAGTCAGCTACAGAGATAGCTCAACTGGGTACAGCTCAGCATTTGCCTTATTTGAACATGGTTTGAACAGTTGGCCGCCAGCAACTGACTGAAGCGCAGCTGCTGTGATTGGCTGAGACTTTATTTGTTACAAAAGGATACTCTTAAATTAGGCTTTCAGTTAGTTTACATACTAAATTAGGTTGCAGTTCGTTATGTAAGGACTTATGCATGGAGGCGGCCTTAGGACAAATTTAGTTTAATTTAACAAGACTGATGACTTCCAAATTTATCTCCCAAATCTGACTTCTTCCTTGAGCTGTGGACCAGGGTATTAGATTTTATACTCTACATCTTCACCTACATGTGTGTGAGCACCTCAAACTTAACGTGGACAAAAAGGAACTATTCATTTCCTCCCCTCCCATGTTAAACTGGTTCCTTCCCCAATGTTCTCCATTTCAATAAATGGTGCTATTATTTAGCCAGTTTTGAGGTCCCTTCCTACTAGTCATCCATGATTCTTCTCTTCTGTACTCTAAGTATATTCCAAATCTGACCATTTCTCACCACCTCCATTTCTAAACCCTACTCCAAGCCACCATCATCCTTCTCCTGGACCACTACAACAACCTCCTAACTTCTGCAGTCTGTCCTTACCCTAGCAGTCAGAGCAGTCTTTTAAAAATGCAAATCAGATTACATCATTCTCCTGTTTAAGACACTCCCATGGCTTCCTACTGCAATTCAAATAACATCCAAACCCTTTGCCAGTACCTATGTAATAAGGCTGCTATCTACTTCTCTGATCTTACCTCTAACAACTCTCCCAGTTCTCACTAGCTATAGCCCACTGGGCTTCTTTCTGTCTGGTTCATTCTTGCCTGAGGATCTTTGCATTTGCTGTTAGTCCCTCCTGTAGATCTTCATCTGGCTTCTCATCGTCATTCAGGTTTCAGCTCGGTGTTCCTTCTCAGAGAGGCTTTCCCTGAGCACCCAGGACAAAGCAACTTCCTTACTCACCACCTCCTTCCAATCACTCTCCATTCCATTCTACCATTTTATTTTCTTCAAAGTACCAGCCCTCACCTGAAAATGTACTATTTATTTTATTTCATATAATACTGTTTCTTCCAACAGAATATAAGCCCCATGACAGCAGAGATAGTCTTGTGTATTGCTGTTTCCCAAATTGCTAAAAGTTACCAACACGTGGCAGGCATTCAGTTGATTCTTGCTGAATAAATGAATTGAAGTCTTCTAACTTTTTTTTTTTCTTTTGCAGTTGAGATTTTATTGGTTGTGTCGAGGATCAGTACGGACATTTCAATTTGTACACAATTCTTAACATACGTACCGAAAATCTAAAAAGCCATTTAATTCTTTTTAAAAGTTATTCCAGTGACTTTCCAGCTTAAAATTTGGAGGCAAATTTTCCTTAAGAAGATATCAAGTACCAGTATCTTCAAATGTTGATAAGCTGTTACATAAGTCCCACCAATTCACAATTTATTATCATATATACTACATACTCAAATTTTCAATCCTTCACAGCACATTAACAAAGTTATTAGGAAAACAGGACCACCACGACCAAAGATGTTACAGAGTATACGCAATTCTGACAGAGACAGCCATGATCAAAGAGTGGTTTTCTTTAGGAAACAAGTCTACTAAAAAACAATATGGGAATAGAAGTAATTTAAAACGTTCAAGACATTAAATGCAGGCCTGGGACTCCATATTGCCATTTAGTATGCTTTATATTATAGGATATAAAAACTAACCCCCATCTATGGAATGTTAAGCTGACACCCAAGCCAGTCAAAGCCTCCCATAATTCAATATCCCACACTATTTTCTGGTTGTACCAAAAAATAAACAACCAGCGAATGATTTCACCTCTTAAAAAAAAGCATTTACACTTAAAAAATGGGATGAGGTGGGATTCCCTCCTTCTTAAAAATGTTTCTAGAGCTACTAAAAAACTTGCATTTACAAAATAGTTGATAAAAATATTCCTCTGGATTGTACAAGAAGGGAGACAGGGACCACTGATAAGACATGGTATATGATATTAATCAGACTTGGCTTCTTTCTCTCCTGCTTCATCAGAGGCTGGACTCTCCTCAGTTTTAGTTTCTCCATTTTCTGCAGGTAAATCTTCTTTAGTTTCTTGGTTAGCCACTTCGGCCTGTTTTCCCTTTGCTCCCCTTTTCCCTTTTGGTTGCACTTTTTTGTCTGAAGATTTATCCTTTGCTGCTGCCTTTTTGGGCTTCGTTTCCACTTTTGCAGGAGCAGGTTTAGCTGACAGCCGTGCAGATCTCCTCTTGGGCTCTTCCTTCACCGCGCGTTCGGCCCAGCTGACCTTCCTCTTGGGCATCTTGGCGGCGGGGAGGGCGCGTGCCGGGTGCCTGCGGGCCGCGGCGCCTCGAGAGCCTTCGCGAAGCTGGGCTGCCTGGCTGCTGCCATCGCTCCCGCCGCCCGAGCTCCTTCTAACTTTAACATGCATCAAAATCACCTGCAGGGCTTGTTAAAACACAGGTTGCTGGACCCCACCCCTAGAATTTCTGATTCACAGGTCTGGAATAGTGCCCAAGATTTTGCATATATATATATATATATATATATATATATATATATATATATATATATATATATATATATGTATATACACACACACAAATATATATGTATATAAATATATATATATATTTATATTTTAGAGACAAGGTCTTGCTCTGTCGCCCAGCAGGCTGGAATGCAGTGGCACAATCATAGCTCACTGCAACCTCCAACTCCTGGGCTCAAGCCATTCTCCTGCTCAGCCTCCCGAGTAGCTGGGACTACAGGCATGTACCATCAGGCCCTGATTTTTCTTATTTTTTGTAGAGATGAGGTCTCGCTATGTTGCCCAGGCTGGTCTTGAACTCCTGGCCTCAAGTGATCCTCCTACCTCAGCCTCCCAAAGTGCTGGGATTACAGGTGTGAGCCACCATGCCCGGCTGACTTAGTAGTTTTTCCAATTCCACTTCCCAGGTGATAGTCTGGAGACTACAGCTTGAGAACTGCTGAACTATATTTACTGATTGCCAACTATCTTCTTAGCACTATGCTAGGACTGTGGGGACAAAAAAGAAGTAAACACCTGTGTCTGACCCACAATAAACTCACACTCTAGGTAAGAAAAATAAGATGTATATATGTGTATGCACACACAAAAAAGTCAGTATATATGAAGTGCAAAATAGGCAGCACAAATTATAAGATCTATAAGATCTCTCAGGGGGAAATCTTATAAGGTACAATAAGATCTCTTATTGTATCTACAATAAGAATAAATATACATATTTATTAAGAGCTTTCTGTGTGCCTGCAATATGCCAAGTACTTTACATGGAAAATATCAATTAATTGTCACCACAACATTGTGCATATTATTTTTATCCCCATTTCACAAATGACAAAAACGAGGCTCAGAGTGGTTAAGGAACTTCTTAAAAATTTTAACCCCAGTGTGTATATCTTGGAGCCCAAGCTCCTAGCTGTATACTGTTCTGCCACCATGGGTGGGGTATGGCTTGAGAAGAATAAGAAGGATGGAAAGTTGGATAGACTTAGAAAAGGAGATGTGATGAGGCTAGCCCAAGATACAGAGCCAACGTTTAATCCAGGCACCACCTGGCACTCTAGAGCACCCATTTTTTCCTACTGCCATGTTGTCTTTCTGTAAAGCCCCTGCAGAAGTTGTTGGATATTTAGCAATGGTATCTGTTAAATGAAGCATTAGTTATTTAATAACATTTTTGAGTAAGGATTAGGGTGGTATGAGGTTAACAACATGATAAAAAAATAGTCTTGAAATATCAATTTGGCAGTGATGGTCTGATGGAATACAGAAGAGAGATACCAGTCTGGGGTGTCCATTTAGGAGACTATTTCAATAGTTTAGGTGAGAGGACACAGAGGACTAAGGTAAGGGTTTTATTAATAAAGGGAGAATTGAATGTGAGAACTCGTTGGCTCTGGAGATGGAACAGATATGAGAAAGGGAAATATCTATGCATTTGGAAGATTCGAGCCTGGATAATTGGGAGAGTGGCAGCCTCAGGAACAGAGAAAGGTAGGTCCTACGGTGCACTCAGATGGTGCATCTGTGTTAATCCAAGACAGTGGTTCTCAACTGGAAGTGATTCTCCCCGCAGAGGACATTTGGCAATGTCTAGAGAAACTTTTGGTTGTCACAACTCAGAGTTGAGTGCTGGGGTGGAGGGATGGACACACTGCTGGCATCTAGTGGGCCGAGGCCAGGGATGCCATTCACCACCCTACAATGCAAAGGGTGGCACCACATCAAAGAACTACCCATTCCAAAATGTCAACAGTGCTGAGACTGAGAAACCCTGTCCTAGTCACAGTCAGGGGACACTGTGAATGTGCAGCAAAAGGGAAGCAGAATGCATGGAAAGGGAACTTTCCCTTCTTTCCAGTTTTGCTCTGGCTGCCCATGCTGTATGCAGAGAAAAGACACCCACAGCAGGACCCGGCCAGGACCTGGACTTCGGAGAAATCTGCCAGGGCCTTCAGGAGGTTCTGGGAATATCCCCAGTTCTTTCTGGAACATTTCAGTAATTTCTTTCTTCTTTCTCATGGGGAGACTTCACTCTTTCTCCACAAATAGTAATTGTACTACTTTATCTTATTATTTTATTACATAAGAAAAAATACCGAAGGAAGGTAAAGCAATTATGCTTCTATGAAAAACCAGTTTGTTATATTTGACTCACATCCAGCCATCCAACGAGAATTCCTTAACCTCTAAAATGGTAAACTATTCTTTAAAGTTGTCTGTTTTCTTGCATAGGATCAGTCATGGAGTAACAGATTGCAGTCAGGTATCTAAACATGGGTTTTAAAAAATAAGACAGCTCACAGGAAGAATTCAATTTTTAGTGGACAAGGTTTTTTAAAAAAGACTTACGGATAAGAAACAAGGTTTTTCTACTGAGATAATACAAAGCAAAAAGAACACCCCTGAAAACTTTCTAAAATTCATATTTAATATGAAATCTAAATTACTTTTTTGAGATTACTGAGGTTCAAATTATTACTTTTTTTACTTAGAGACTTTGAATAGCTCTTACTTTCATTTAAGAACTGCTCTCTGTTGAAAATCTATTTGCATTTGCACTGTTTGCACTTAAGAACCTTTCTCCCTAAATTGCTTTATAATATTTCTAAGTGAAGCTCAAAATATGCACAATATCTGATAAAGATTTGGAAGGGAGCAATGTACAGGGTAGGTGATCTGCACTGAGAAAAAAATCACAAGGGAAAGCAGAAGTGGTAAACTTTTTCTAATTAATACTCTCGCTCACAAGACAATATCACAAGGAAAAAGCAATTTGTTTCAGAATTAGGGTTTTTTGTTTTGTTTTGTTTTTCTTTTTAGTATTTGTGGGTAAAGAAGAAATTTAAAAGACAGTGAGTTTTTTAGAAAGGCAGACAACCCAATAGAAAAGTGGGCAAATGACTTATAACTTAGCAGACACCACACAAAAGAAGGTATTCAAATGATCAGAAAATATGAAAACATGCTCAATACCACTGGCTATCATAACACTGTGATACCACTATACACCCACTAGGATTGCTAAAATAAAAGGACACATAATAATAAGTGCTGGTGAGAATGAGGAGCACTGCTGGCAGGGATATACGATGGCACCACCATCTGGTAACACTGTTTTGAAGCACGTACCAATGCTGAGCACTTGTGTACCCTATCACCCCGCAATTCCCCTCCTAGGGATACACCCAACAGAAATGCTTACATTTGTACACACACACACACACACACACACACACACACACACACACATACAAAATGGTGTTATAATGTTTATAGCTGCACTACTCCTAATAGCCCAAACCTGGAAACTACCCAAAGGCTCACCAACGATTGAATGGGTAAATTGTGGAATATTCATGAAAGTGGAACACTATACAACAATGAGAATGATCTAAAGTTACATGCAACAATATGAATGAATCCAACAAATATACAGTTGAGCAAAAGAAGCCATGCATAAGATGTATTTGCTGTATGATTACATTATATAAAGTACAAAAAAAACAGGTAGAGTTAACATGCTGTTAGAAGTCAGGATACTGGTTGTCCTTGGCAGGGGCATGTGAAGGGGCTGTGAACTGGCAGGGAGCATGAGGAGGACTTCTGGGAGCTGAGGATATTCTGTTTCTTGATTTAGTGCTAATTATACAGGTGTGATCAGTTTGTGGCAACTCATTGAGCTGCACATTCATAATTTCTACACTAAAAATTTCTGTACCATATCTTTTTTTGTTTTTTGTTTTGCAGCTGCAGGCTTAAGTAATTTTAGAAATAATTTTAGGAAATTTGCAATCTGGCAATTCCTCCCATCGAATGTAAAGCTAAAGAACTAACTACAAGTAGTGGTGCTCTGGGGCTGGCTGGGACTGATCCTTCCAAACTCCAGGGTCAGCACCTCAGGTAGGTGGCTTGAAGTCAGCCATGGTAAAAGTACAAATCAGGGCTTTCTGCATTCACCAGCACACCACTGAATATTAGCAGTGACAACAACAAAACAACCCCTGAATAACAGCAATGACAACTACAAAACCAAACATCTGCATTTAAAAAAAAATCTAATAATCACTTCAAATGGAAGAATTTGTCATCTAAAATGAATAATACATTCCTCCCCTTAGACGTTTAGCTCCAAACCAGCTCTTGCCCTGAGATAAGGAATTCCAGGCCAGGTTCCCATCTCAACTCAGGGTGTGAGATGGCATAAGCATATTTACCCATCTTGTTTTCACCTTTCATCTCTCTCAATCAAATCATACTTCTCATTTTAGGAAGTAAATAGTTAAAAACAGCCTTTTTATTTCTTCTTGAACCCCCGCCCCTTTTCTTTCCCTGCAAGGAAATGATCTGCAGATGAAGCGATCACAGATCCAGCAGCGGCTATTCGCCGGGGTCAGGGAGGCAGAGCACAAAGCCGGTCAGCCTGTGCTCTCCAGTCCTTATTCTGCCCTGTGCTGTCCTGCCTCCCTCTCACAGGGGCCAAACAGGGCTGTGCACTCCCAGCACTTCCAAGGCCTGGGTAAAATGAGGGGAATGGAAGATGCTGCAGCAACATGGTTCCTCTTCCTTTGATCCCAAAATGTTGAGGCCCCAACTGAGAAACGTGAAACATGAGGAAATTTAAAGTGTTTCTTCACAAAGGCACCAGCAGCAGGCAGCAGACAGTTTTATCCAAAGAGACTTGTCAGGAACTGAGCCAGAGAAACATCAATAAATCTAGACCCCAATTAAAGTGCCACTAACTGGGGCCTTAGCTCTCATTTAATTCTGCACCCTCATTTTATACACGAGAAGCTAGAGGTGCTAAGGAGTTAAGTGGGTCGTCCGAGGAGATGGACACAGGATTCGAATAGGAGCCTCAAAGTCTGTATCTCTGGCTTTTCCTACTCTATTGGCCACCACTATTCTACATTCCTTGATGGACCCTCACCCCCATGCCTACTCCATGTTAATGTTTCTGAAATTGGGGGGTATCTTATGATTCTTTTTTTGTAATTCTTTTTCTTGTTCATTGCTTTTTCCTAGAAAAAATTTCAACGCCTGTTCTTAACATGTTGGTGTCCTGCAATCTAGGCAATGCGGATTTGCAACATGTATTTAGATTTGAAAAATATATACCAAAGATTTCTTTATAATGAAAATATCTCTAGCACATTTCAAATCTGACTTAGTTTACACAAACTTTTTGGGAACACATACCCACCCGGGGCTGCATTTCAGGAGCATTCCTTAGCAGCTTGTTGCCTATCCATCTTTTTCTGTTTTTGCTGTTCTCCTTGAAGTCATGGGCTGAATTCTTTGCAAACAGCCAGAGGTGAGTGTGAGTCAGGGAGCCTTGAAGTAAACCCTGAGGAAGAAAAAACTGGCAGTGGGGATTTCTGAGCTGCCTTCTCAGGACTTCCAAGGAGGGTGGTGGATCTGATCTATCTGAATTTCTCACTGCCCTTGGCCACCTTCTGACTAACCCAACTTCTACCTTCCTTTGATGCAAAACCCACTGAATACAAAAAAATCTGTCAAGGGCTCTCTTGTTAGAGAACATACAACCTAAAAGGAGATTACACTATGAATTCAACAAATGGTCCATTAAATAAACTTTTATTTATTGTTTATTTTATTTTTCTTTTCTCCACTGCTGTATTCCAAATGCCAACAGGAGTACTGGGGCACCAATACAAATGGTTGAATGACCTTCGAATAATAAAAGCTATTTTTATTGAAGACCTGCCAATGCCAGGCACTTTTCAAAGGCAATCTTGCTGAGCCTACCCTACAGCTCTAGGAGGTGCTATGTTGCCTGTTTCACAGATGAGGAAACTGAGGCACGGATGAGTTAAATATCTTACCAAAGACACATTCAAGTAAATGAGAAAAGTGATGTTTTCAGGCTCCAAAGCCTGGGTTCTTTCTCAGAATGTACTAGTTCCTTTTTTTCAAAGAATGAAAGGTGCTCAAGCTCAGGAGTGACTCTATGGGACTGTCACAACCTCCTGCTAGAGAGTTTGTCTCCCAGACCTCCCTTTCCTTGCCATTCCTTCACCTTCTGCCTGCTCTGTGGAAGGCACTGTGTCTTTGGCTACTTTACTTCCCTCATTCCCAGGAAAGGCACCCACAAGTGAAGGGAACCATCCAGAAGCATTTCAGCTGTTCTTTCCATGCATTTGTAGCCCTACCTGTATAGATACACAATTATAGCAAAAACTTGGATTTATTACAAAAGGCTTTCTCATACATTCATTCTCTCATCCAGTTCTCATCACCATGCTGGGTCTAGGCAGGAATTACTAGCACCATTTAACAGATACCAATAGCTCACATTAATCACAAACTTATTCTGTCCAGGCTCTGTTTCAAGGGCTTTGAGTTTACCATTCCTTTCATCCTCACAATAATCCTTGGAGGTTGGTCCTATTATCTCCATTTTACAGATGAGAAAACTGAAGCACAGAGAGGCCAAGCAACTTACCCAAGTTCACACACAGCTAACCATCGTCCCTCCCCCACACACTACAGGTCCATATCCTTAATCCCTCTCCGTTGTGTTGCCTGACTAGTAGTAGATGCTGGAACAGAACCCAGCTTTCCCAGCCCTACACCAGTAAACAGCCAAACACCATGTGGGCAGTCCCCACTATGGTTTGATTATGAAAAGGCCTCTTCAGCTGGGCTCTAGTCCTTCAGCCCTAACTCTCATTTTAGTGCTTGCTATAAAAGGCTTAACGAGAGACAAGTTTTTGCATTTCTGTCATGCTCATTCTATTTCCTGTTTCTCCTATTTTTCTTGTCTGTTATTTCTGCTGTGTATCGTATATTCTCCAAGCTTATGAATAGTGTCAAAATGCTTGTCATCCTTAGCACTCAGTCAATAAGCACTGAATTGGCCACTGCATAATGGCATACATATTCAACTGCTTTTAAGAGCTAGGAGGATGGAATCTCACGTTTCCTGTAGGTGACATGGTGGCTGAGATAGGGTATTTTAAGGTTTGAGGTAAGGCAATCATGAGCTGTCAAACTTAATTCCCGGCCCTCAGTCTCAGCTTCAACATGCACACAGCCCTCCTAACCCAATTCTAAAGTGCATCCCTGTTAAATTAAAGAAAAGTTCATGGTGGAAAAGATGCTGACATGAAATCACATCTCAAAGCATAGTTCACACAACAAATCCTGTTCCAGTATCAGCTGTTACATGACCTTGGTTTCAATGCATTATAGGAACAAGTTACTCTCAGAGGCACCTGGGAATTAAAATGATCACACACCATCACCTGTGTAACTATTATCCATTCTGCTTTCTGGGCATATAAAAGCACTTTGCTTATGTAATCAAACCAGAAATCTCCCTCAGTGGGTGAACTTCTCAACTGAGCAGCTCTGTATCTGCCAGTCAGTGGTCTTCTGCTGCATCACCAGTATCCTGAACTCGAGTCAACAGCAGTGAGGGCCTCACTCAGGCAATGTCGGGCCTTGAGGATGCGACGCTGAATACAGATCATCTAAATCCCCTGACATGGCTGGGAATATTAAAGAACAGTAAAACAGGAAGGAATGTAGTGGGAATAGTGTATAACTGATAAATATGATTTAATCCCTGAAGAAAATCATGAGATATGAACAAATACTAAATGAATTAATTTTCAAATCCAATAGTTATGCAAATTTTATACCAATCTTTTCAGATACATTAATTAAAGAATTTCTTTAAAAACACTCTGGAATTCACAATAGCCAAGATATGGAAACAATCTAAGTATATATCAAGAGAAGAATTAATACAGAAAATGTGGTATATATTTCAGTACACACACACACACACACACACACACACACGAATATTATTCAGCCTTAAAAGAGGAGAGCCTGCCATTTGCCACAAAATGGATAGACTTAGAGGACATTATGCTAAGTGAAATAAGCCAGGAACAGAAAGAGAAATATTGCATGATCTCATTTATGTGGAATCTAAAAAGAAAGTCTAATATACAGAGACAGAGAATAAATTAGTGGTTACTGTGGGCAGGTGCTGGGGAGATGTAGATCAAACAATACAAAGCAGCATAAATATATAGGACAAACAAGTCTAGAGATCTAATGTACAACCTGAGGACTGTAGTTAATAAAATTGTATTAGAGATTTTTGTTAAATAAGTAGATTTTAGTACCTCTTGTCACACAAAAAAGTATGTAAGATGATTGATATGTTCATTTGCTTCACTATAGTAACCATTTTCCTACCTATATGTATCCCACAACATCATGTGGTAAACCTCAAATATACACAATAAAATTTATTTTGAAAATAAAATCAAAATAATCTTGGTTAATTTTTGATGGCTCTTTCACAATAACCTTTAGTACATATAGAGTTTCAGAAAACTTATAATCAACAATAACCCAAAGGCCATCATAACATGCAAATTAAATAGTGTTAATGGTAAATGGATGACTTTGTTCTCATAAAAGTAAATAGAAGACTTAAGGGAGAAAAATTATAATATACTTGAACTATTTGGTTTCACTCAGAAGACAGTAATTGGCTGGTCTTTGGCTAGCCTCCAAATTGGATAATAATCTCCTACTTACTAATTCATTCCTTCCCTGTTTTGCAAATGAAATTTATAAATTATTCTTTACTTCCTTCCCTTACATAAGCAGAACTTTCAGGTTCTACTAAATATCTGTCATAGTTCATTTCTGTGGTGGCTACATGTCAATGGCTTCTGTGTTTACATTTAGCTAAATCACTTTATGGCATGTTTCCAAAGAAGAGTTATGTGAGTACATTTTTATACATCCCAGATGTGTATGCTGTAATCTTATTTTAACATTACAGGTTATTGGCCAAAGTACATTACAATAATCTATTGTTGGGATCAGTGCCAGCTTTAAAGCTACTACGAGGTATCACGAGGTATGATTTGAGTAGCTGTTAGCACTGGGACCTTCAGTGGGAATGAAGCCAGTGTGGGAAAGCCAACATCAGGCTGGAGGGAGAGGGTGCACGCACCAGATGGGCTAGGCAGAGAGACTTCCTCGCAGTTCCTGGTCAAAGATCTAGAGCCGGATGAGCAGACTGGATGCACACTAGTTAGAACAAGCCATGAAGATGACCAGGAAGGAAAGCACATACCGTGGAACCAAAGCTGGGCTTGCAGAGAGGTAAACAGAAACCAGAGGATTCATAGGAGACCACAGGGAGAGGAAAGGGGAGGATCGGAGAGTGCTAGTGGTCAGTAAGGTGCCAGGAAACTAGCAAGTAGTGCAAAAGAATGGTGAGAAGAGCATTTCGCCTCAGCCCAGAAACTTCTTTTGTGCTTTTTGCTAGGGCAGGCACCAACCAGACAGCTACGCCAAGGGCATAGCCATGCTGCAGCGAGGTAGTGCCTTCTGTGTGAGGGGCACAGCAAGACCTAATATTAATATTTACAAGTTTTTTCTTTTCTATATTTATGCTCTTGAAAAGAGTAAACAAGGGAAATATAAATTTTGATAGTTGTAAACATGGAATATAGAAAACAGCCTGTGATTATGGGTATCTGAGGGCACAGGAAACCCCTCAAAGGGAGAATAGGTTTTCCAGTTGAGCTTTATTGAACAAAGGCACACAACACACATACATGGAGAAACAACTAAAAATGGGTCCTTCGATGTTCATAATTCTTAATGTAAATTCTAAAAAAAAATCAATTTTTTTGATAATATGTTCTGTATGACTTTGGTAATTTAACAGTCTTGGATTTGTTTTTCTTTTTTTAAAATGTTTTTTTATCGAGGTAAAACATACCTACATATTTTACCATACTTACCATTCTAGTATACAGTTCAGTGGTAATAAATACATTTATGTTCTTCCCCCTTCCTTCATCCCTGGGATTTCTTTTTCTGACTTTGGAGAAGGCTGGACAAATGATCTCTGAGATCCAATGTCCCAATTCCATCAGTTTATAACTCCCAAATATAGGGTAAAACCCCACCCTTTTGATACCCTGAAGTGACTTTTTTGAATACCACAATGTTAAGTATTAAGTAATGAAAACCTTACCCCTGGAACTTTATAGTATTGTACTGAAGTGAACTCCATTACCAAAGTCAGAAGTGGAACTCGGGGTAAGGAGAAGGAGGAACAGCTGCCACATCCAGGGACCTTGAAAATTAAATTATTTCCTCCTCCTGTTTTTGGACTCTTCCATGTTTCCTGTTTGTCAAAGCCAATCCAGACGGACGTTATCCAGGCTTTCTCAGAACTGGCTTATTAGGGATAATTGGGTAAGGAATTTTCAGTAGGTCCTGATGTGCCAGTCTTGGTAAGTTTCTCCTTACACTCACCTCTGTGTCTGCTTTTTTCCTCCTGTGAGTGTCTGAGAGATGAGAGGCTCACATCTCCATCTCTTCCATTTTAAAAGTGAGTAAGTATCCAGCATATATAAAGAACTCTTACAACTCAACAATAAATGACAAATAACCCAATAAAAATGGGCAATAGATATGAATAGATATTTCTCTTAAACAAAAAGACATAAAACATCCAATAAAGCACATGAAAAGATTCTCAGCATCACTAGTCATTAGGGAAATGCAAATTAAAACCACAATGAGATATCACTTCATATCCACTAGAATGGGTATAATCAAAAAGACAGACAATAACAAGTATTGGTAAGGACAGGGAGAAATTGGAATCCTCATATACTGCTGGTGGGAGTGTAAGATGGTGCAGCATCTTTGGAAAACAGACAGTTCCTCAAAATGTTACACATGGAGTTAGCATATGACTCAACAACTCCACTCCTAGGTATATACGTCAGTGATTCTCCAATTCTCTGACACCAGTAGGTGTCCTACAATTCAATTCTATTCTGACACAAACTACCTGGAGTTAAGACTCCACAGGTTTAAGGGATGATTCCTACAAGACAGCCCTCATTTCAGATGCCAGTTGCAAGTCTCTGGTCCCCAGGCCACCTGCACTTCTGTCTGACTTGATTACAACTTCATTGGGGGTGGGGGGAAGCCCTTCTCAAGTTCATTTGCTAGAATGACTCATAGAACTCAGAAAAACATTTTACTTTTTTTTATTTGCTCTTTACTGGTTTATGATAGAGAATACAATTCAGGAACAGCCAAATGGAAGAGACTCAAAGGGCAAAGTGTGGGGACAGGTGTAGAGCTTCCATACTCTTTCTGAGCGTGGCACCTCCCAGCATGTCCATGTGTTCACTAACCTGAAAGCTCTCTGAATCTTATTGTTCAAAAGTTTTTATAGAACTCAGTCTCCAGCCTTTCTCCCCTCTCTGGTCAGAGGTCAAGGGGTGGGGCTGAAAGTTCAACCCTCTAATCTCACATTTGGTCTTTCTGGTGACCATTCCCCATCCTAAAGCTATCTAGGGGATCCATCCTGAGTCGCCTCATTAGCACAAACTCTAGTCTGGTCAAAAGACACTTTTATCACTCAGGAAATCCCAAGGGTTGTAGGAGCTCTGGGCCAGGAACCAAGGATAAAAGATCAAGTCTATTTTTTATTATCATAATACTCAAGATAATTAAAAACATATGACCACACAAAAACTTGTACATGAGTGAATGTTCATAGCAGCATTTTTCATAATAGCTCAAAAGTGGAAGCAACTAGAATGTCCACCAACTGATGAATGGATAAAAAAAAGTGGTATGTTCAACATAATGGAATATTATTTGATCATAATGGTGGTTATAGTGGTTAAGGCACAGAATCTGGAGTCTCTGACTCTTTAAGAAGAAAACTTGTCTCTGGCACTTATTAACTATGACTTTGGGCTTCTTGGTTTCTTAGTCTCAGTTTCCTCACCTGTAACACGAGGATAATAATAGTACCTGCTTCATACAGTTGTTGTGGCAATTCTATCAGTTATATGTATAGAAATTACTTAGATCAGGGCCTAGAACATTGTGTACTTAGAATATAAGTGGTCAAAGATTATTAAAGAAAACTTCACAAAGATTCCTTTGAAGTCTCACTTCCTTCTCTGACATTCTAGAACTTGATGCTTTTCTTCATTAAGTGAATCTTTGTTTAGTTTTCTAATGCCTATGTTTGGAAATATGTGTGGGTTTTAAGTATTTTATTTGAGATCATTAGTTTTAAAATACTTTGCATCAACATTCTTTACCAGTCTGTGGAGTTAAGATGCCTGTATTCTTTGGTTCCTATTCAAACGTAAGAGGAGGAAATCTGTGAGTCACAAAATGGAGAGAGATGATGAATTCAGATCTGGGCGTGCCATGGTACATCCAAGTAGAGATGCCAGGGAGCTTTAGATTTTGAGTTCAACGCAAAATGATTGATTAATGGATAAATATGAGCTCAATTACAAAAAATGTGAACTTTTGACACCGGGAAGTACATTTTAACCAAAATAATATTTAGTGTGGTGCAATGGAAAAGAGTGTGGGCTTGAGAGTTAAACAGGTTCAAGCCTGCCTTTGTCAAGCTCTGTAATTCTAGGCAATCACTCAACCCCTCTGAAATAATAACAGCAATCTCAAAATGTTGTGTTAGTATCATATCAAACAATGAATGTCAAGTAAATAAGAATTGAAGTTATCCTCAATGCTAGAAGCATTAATTTTCTTTTTAGCTTGATGGTTTTTAAAAATGTATGTGAAATATTCATATGCTAATTTGGCAATTAATACCAACAAGTTTAGTAATATGTTTTGTATCTACACAGCAGGAGCTTATTACCAATTTGAAATTTTCCACATTTTAAAAAAAATATGTAATGATCAGAGCAATCAGAAATCCATGTCCCAGTGCAGGTGTACATGTGCCATATGTCACCATGAGGCAATGGTAGTCATATTCTGTACCTTTGCTTATTGAGCTTGGTGAAGCCAGCCTGGAAATTCAGTACCCATACAAGTACCTATATTCCATATTTCTTGGTCCTAAGAGTAGAGAGTGGAGAAAATTCTATTACTGTATTCAGTATTACTGAATAATGTTTTAGTTCGACTGATGATATATTCACTTACATAACGGCAGAAGGTAGCATGTAAACATCATGAGTGCCAAAAGCTATTTATAATTTCCTTGCTAAGTCTTGGCTAGATGATTAAGGTCAATAAAATCAATAGTAACTTCTTGTTAAAAGCACCATGGATTTATCTGTGCCATGTAAGACTTGCATGGAATTCCAATTTTACATTTGATTTTATACGACTAACGCCCTTGGGATAACATTTCCTAGGGGGCAGGAGGGAGGATGGAATTATAAGCAACACCATTTTATCAGTTTCATGAATTGATGTGTCTTGGTGATGGCATAAATGTCATCAGTAGTACGACGTAATGAATTACACATATCTGTAGCTGATGTAAAGAAACTAAAGTATAGACAATCAAAAGAAGTAGATTATGTTAAAGAATCATTTTTATTTGGCTTTTTGGGTGAGCTGTGCTTAGAGTTGAGCCTGTATATATTTGATCGTCCAAGATTTTGCTCCCTACAAAATCACAAAGCCTGTTATGAAGATCTGTTTTAGGTAGAAACTGTTTAATTTCCCATATTCTCATTTAGTCCTCTGCAACTGCTTTGTTCAGAAAATTGATAATGACTGATACACGGTGCAGGTTAGGAGTGTTATCCTTAGGCCTTTCTGGTACATGTGGGTGAGTGATGAGTTTTTGGTGTCAGTTTCTTCTTAAAATCCAGGCTGTAAGCAAAGAGTAAAGAGGGACCAACCAAACTCTCAATTAAGCTGAACTGATGCTGTCCAGCTGGAAGGTCAGCGTCACATGAATAAATCGGCAGTAGATAGGAATTAACTACCTATGTGTACCATGTGTACTAGCTCCTGACAGAACGTGGCTAGGGCCACACAGAAGAACAGTGTTTAGTATTCTATTTCCAAAGCCAACTCTTTAAGGAACAGTTTCTTCTTTGATCAGCGCTGTTAGTGTAAAACATGCAGTTCTGTTTCTGTACCAGGTTTATGAAGAATTATGTTATCTGGCAGTGCTTAAACAATAGCTTTTTCCAGTTCACATATTCCTTTTTATATTTATGGTGAAAGGTGGGCCAGCTATCTATTCTTAAACTGGAGGATACATATTTTCTTTAAACCACATAGTCAAAAGGTACAAGAAAAAACTGAAAGTAAACATAAGAGTATACACCTGCTTACAAGTTCGACATACTTCTGTGTTTTCAAAAATGGACTTATAAATGTTTTAGATCTGCAGAAATATTAAGATACTTAAAATGCCTATGCACCACTATTATTTTTAAAATCTACTTATTCTTTTATCTTATTTTTGTCTGTAAATTTTAAGGTGCATTATTTTTTTTAAGGTGCAATATATTTTTGTAAGAAGAGGGACAATGACTCCATGGCTGAGCTGATACAAACTCACTGCCTATCACTTAGGAGGCAGGATGGACCCCTTACAGGGTCATTTGGCCTGCACCTCTGATGACCTGGTCTGTAGAATACTCAACATACTCCTCTCTCCTTTCCTTCCATCCCGTATTTTCTTCTTTAAATTTATTTTGTCACAAGGAAACTTAGGAGAAAAAGGAATCTTAATTTATCAGTAATTTTCATACATGAGAATTAAAGGACTCCAGCTATTTGTTATGTCATTGTAGTTTACAAGGTCATAAAACTGTGCTTTATAGGTCATATATTTCCTGGTCTTATCAGAAAAGTAGGACAGAATGGCAGCTAAATACCATGAGCTCCAGAGTCAGACAGCCTGGATTCCAATCCTTGGCTCTGCCACTTACAACTGGTGTGAC
Source organism: Lemur catta (assembly GCF_020740605.2). Lineage (NCBI taxonomy): Eukaryota > Metazoa > Chordata > Mammalia > Primates > Lemuridae > Lemur > Lemur catta. The sequence goes on along the minus strand of NC_059128.1, from coordinate 44,156,013 downwards.
TTTATAATCTTTCTGTGTCCCAGTTTTCTCATAGGAAGATGTGTGAATTACAAAGATTAAATGAAAAAATGCTGTGAAGAGCTTAGAACAGTGTCTGGCACACAGTAAGTGCTCAGTACATTTTAGCAAAAAGCATGAAATACAGCTTTCCAAATGTAATGATTACTGTCAGGCTAATATGATAAATCTAAAATATTGGGCTCTATTGCTAATCATTAATTCTCCTCTTACTGATTATTTTCTTTATTAAACCAACCTTTATCTAACATTTACTAAGCCCAGAAATGGGGTAAAAGAAGATATTTAAGAAAAAGTCTATGACATTGAGCTATTAAGGTCCAGTGGAAGATCCTAACATAAGTAATTATAATACAGTGGAAGGATGTTCAGTGTGAGAACACAGATTTGGGAGCTACGGAGGGGGGTGAGGTGAATAGAAGACAGGGCTGGAAAGACAGTTTGGATCAATCTGTGAAAGGGAAGGTGATTGAGATGACCAGATTTGTTTCCGACAATCAGGTACATGAGGACTGGAAACCACAGAGTGGATGAGTTTCTAGAAACAGGCATGTTGAGGAGGAGGGAGAAGTCAATGATGTTTATTTATTCATGACTAGAAACTCAAGAAAAGTTTTCTTCCTTCTTCAGCTTAAAATGAATCAGTCAAAATGAAGAAAACTCTCTCTCTGCAGTTAAAAAAACCCAAGAGCGCCTGTGATGAAAGCCAGCTGGGGTGAGGGATGCTGCTGGTGCAGGTTAAAACTCCTATCAGGGGAAGCAGCCTCCGGTTCTCGGTTGGTCAGCAGCCTGGACTGGTCGGAGGCCGGCGAGGCTGGCTCATCGGAGCCGGGCTTGGCAAGTTAGTCAGGTGATCTGAAGGTCTGGTCTAAGAAAATGGTGGTGGGCAAGCCGGGTGGACAAGGAGAGAGGGAGGAGCTCAGCGGGGAAGCTGGAAGGCCAGATGGTGTCAAGGAGAAGGTAGATGGGATTGTGACTAGACCCATGGCTGCCATGCTTGTACTTGAAAGCAGGAAAGTTAAAAAGATGGCAAAGCCAGGGACAAACAAAAGTGAAATGATGTTGTGGTGATTTTCCTAATGCAGATGAGTAAACAGGGCATAACTGTTGTCAAATGCATTTTGCTGGAGTTTTCCTGAGTACTCTCACTTGGAAATACTTCTCAGTTTAAGACAGGGGCTGTGTTTAGGGTTAGGGATGAAACTGCGGTAAGAACACCCTAGGGAAGTGTTTCTGGCTTTGAGATGTCCTCTAGGATGAATTAGATATGCTGCTGACAAAACCTAGATCTGGTCTATGGTAGTCTGGGTGTACTGCCAGTGGCCCTTTTATAGATAACTCTTCTCCTAAAGTTAGAAACTGGAGACAGGTATTATTATATGGAATAGAAAAAAAGAAATAAAAAATAAAGAAACTGACCCCAAATGTCAATATGAAAATATTAGCAAAGCCTGGAATGTAACAGGCAAAGTACTACTCATTTAACTTTCACAAACTGTTGTGCTATGTTGTTCCAGGAGCAACGCTAGAATTGTAACATTTTGTCTTTTTTTGCTTTATCAAAAGTATTTTTAAAACAATCTATTTCTATCTACCACAGTTTAATGAAAAACTCAATTAAACCACTCATTTGGCATCGTGTATGCAAAGCCTAAATGTAGTCAAAAGTAGATCAAAGTAGTTTTTTAAAAATTATATTACATTAGTATTCCTCATGCCTAAAATCATTTTTCAGAGTTAAATTACCTATAATAGAAAGGGAGGCAACATGTATTCAAGTCCATATCTATAAATACTACAAAACTTATGTTAACTGTTTTTACATCTTTAACTTTTAATGTTTAAAGAATAACATAAATTTGCTTTAAGAATTAACATAAGATTTAAGGATAGGCTTACTGCAGACTCTAACCCACAGGCTGGAATTTTAGGGTATTCTACTCTGCATACATAAGAAATTAATAACAATTAACTCCTTCTAACTTATTCATTAATCATTGCCTGGACTAGTGTTCCCCAAACCTGTGTGCCACTCAAAAAGAATTTCCAAAGTTGACTAAGTTTGGAAAATGCTAGGTTGAATAAAGTAGCTTTCTTTGCTGTAGGTATCAGTATATTAATATAATAATGTACAATGTGAACTTTTAGGAGTGTTCTTAGAGTAGAGAGTCTCAAACATATTTAACTATGGACAATTTTGGGGGACACAGTTTGGGAAATTCTGACCTAAAGTATGAGTCAAAAAAAAAATGAATTTTGGATTGCTCATACATATCTTCAGAGGTTTCTTGCCTTTGAAAACAACAAAATTGATTATTGTCAGAAGTTTGATTTCAGAATCTTCCTGTCTAGTCTAATACTCTTAAAAGTGCCTTCACCTCATCCCTGTCTGGTCTAATACTCTTAAAAATGCCTTTACCATATACAGTAATTTAGAATTGTTTTTTTAAAAATGCCCTTAGGCCTCTTTGTAAGCAGCCTCACAATAAAAATAGTTGAAGAAACCAGCCAAGAGGCTAGTAAAGGCTGTCTACCCATACTGAATGGGTAGACCACATTAAATATTCTATGATTTCTGCTTCATTGAATCAAAACTGCCTCTCCATTTGTATTTATGGCATCAGAATGCAACCTTTTTTTTCTTTTTTGATTCAGGGTCTCACTCTGCTACCCAAGCTGGAATGAGTGCAGTGGTACAATCAAAGCTCACTACAGCCTCAAACTCCTGGGTGATCCTCCTGCCTCAGTCTCCCAAACAGCTAGGACCACAGGTGTGCACTGGCCATGCCCAGCTAATTTTTTATTTTTTGTAGAGATGGGGTATTGCTATGTTACCCAAGCTGGTCTCAAACTCCTGTCCTCAAGCAATCCTCCCACTTCAACCTCCCAAAGTGCTGGGATTACAGGTGTGAGCCACCATGCCCAGGCAAGAATTCAGCCTTCTAAGCATAGTATTCTAAAGACAATATCTAGAATTAATAAGAATGAGAATCGTCAAAGACAAAGGCTTATATGTGTTAATTTATGTGCTTTTGCAAGGAAGGACTTCTCTGTTGAAAGTGGCAGGAAACCAAGGGAAACTAGCTAAAGAAAAAAAAAGGACTCTCAGTGGACACTGACATGGGTAAGAAATTAGAGCTGTTGTAATTCACTGAGATTTAAAGATTGTTTGTTAGGGCAGAAAACTCAGTCCAAGCTGACTAATACAGAGAGTGAACTTAGTTTCTAGCTTTCCAGTTCCACTCTCCTTGTGAGTTGATTTTATTTCAATTCCCATGAAATCCTCTGAGATCACCTAAGTGGGTTTCTGGCCTGTACAACCAACAATCCCTGCTAAAACTGATAAAAAATGATATTTATCTAGAACTATTTTGTTCTTAAACATTTGTCAAGCAATAGGTTCTACCCTTTCTATGCCAAAGTTAATTTATAGGCATATACACAGTTTGAAAAGTCCGTTAACTTGTTTAGGTGAGGGAAGTGCAATTTACTGTACTGATGATAAGGATAATTTTTTGCCTGTACATTATTCATAGTACCCAATAACAGATGGCTGAATAATTTTCTCTTACTGTATGCAAACTGTGATTTGACCTGAAATCCCAATTAATAACATCTTTTCATAGCATATACAGGAAAAGCAATTTCTAGTACTTCAAAGTGATAACAATATCTTTATTGGACAATCTGAAAAAAACTGACTCATACCAGCTATCATTTTAGCTTTGTTATGTAAAAACAAAATACTATTGCTTAATACATAAATCTTTGTGTAGTATTCTTATTTCTTGAGCTTAATTCAACTGAGTATTCTCTCTGGACCCATGAGGATGTGGCTCCCTCTTTTAGGCCACCTTCCAGAGCAGCCTTGGACTACACTCTATGCTCTGAAAGGAAGAAGCAAAGTACCCTAAATTGGGAGGTAAGGTTTTTATGCAATAATTGTTAACCAGTGAGACACTGACTTCTATTTTACACAAATGGTTTATAGCTGTGCCAAACTGAAATTAGTAAATTATAAACATCATTTTCTCAAAATCCTTTCACAGATACTGTTTTAACTCCTTTACATCCTTGTGGATGGGAAGCACATGGAGGTTCTGAGACTTGCTTAAAGTCTCCTACAAGTAAGTGGCAGCATCAGTTCTGGAACCTGGATCTCCTGTCACCTAGTTCTTTCCATTACACCTTAGTACAAAGAGGAACAACTGTCTTCTCTGTAACATTCTCTTTAAAATCTGTAAAAATGTTTACATTACACACAGAATGTTTTCATTGTACTAGAAGTAAAAGAAATTTTAAAACATGAACATATGCTACCTGTTACATTTACCACAGGAACATATAAATTATAATGCATTTACTGCTGATATATGGTTAATTGAATATCATTTTAGTAGCATTATATAACACATTTTGCTACACAAGTATTTAATGAGATGCCACCATAAAAGCTAAGCAGATATTTTTTCCAGAATACTTTGGAAATAAAAGTATATAAACTGACAATTTTTTAAAGATGTCACTTAAATTGCAAATCTCCATCAATAAAAGAAACAAAGGTTAGAGAGAAATAACATTTGATACAAAGATTCAGAATGAATAGTGTTTAGGATAGAAAGAAAAAGAGTATCTTTGCTCATTAGCACAAACACAAAAGAATATTTACAAACATATTATTGATTCAGTGATTGGTAAAACACATCAGGAATTCAAGGATAATGTTAGGATTTAGGAATGTGAACTGCTTAAAATTACAAAGAAATAACAGTGGCTCCAACTGCCTATTTTAAATTGTCTACAAAACCATTTTTTTTTTTTGCATTGCAATTCTTTTAGCAACCTAAGTTGAATAAAGGAATACAGCAAGTGATGATGCTAAATAAAAATTTCTACCAGATATTCGACTCATAAGACCACGTCACGTAATGTTATTTTTCACGCATCTTGGAGGCCACAAATATCTGAAAAACATTTTAATTTGGTCAATTGACAACTAATGAATTTCAACGAGTTGTTTTTAAAACCACTTAAAAAATAAACTTCAACCATTTTGTCTTGAATGTATAAGATGATGACATATGCCTGTGGGAAATACTTATTCACAGGATATTCTTATCAGTAGAAATGATTAATATGGTAGAATATGAATGAAAACAATTCATAACTAACTGATATGATAACTATTGATAACTAACTGTCCAACTTTGGGAGACATGCTTAGTTTAATTCTTTGCTCATTGGTTTTTGAAGGACATAGAAATTACAGCTCATGAGATTTTGTGGAGATAGTGGTATCATTAACTAAAACACAGACTATATGAAAAAATTAGCACTAACACATTAACTTTCTTATTAAAGAAATAAGGTGGGGGAGTGATGTTTGTTGTTCATCTAACAGATGACAAATGAATGCTAAAATCTGTCATCCATTTGCCTTACTTATTCTTGGTAGTTTAATAATCCTTATATTGACTGAACAAAAATATGCCAACTTACTGTTTTGGAAAAAATGTGTAGAAGATCAGAGAATAAATGGTCTTTTAGCCTATTTATCTTATGTCTCAAGAGTTTTAACATTATTCTTTTTTAGCAGAGATATCCAAATTTTAACACAGTCAGTACCACAGTGTCTACTCAACAACTTCTATTACCAATAAAACAAATGGTTTAACATTTCAAATCTACATAGGGCTTGACAGAGATTTAAAGGTTCTTTTTGGTCTTAATGGATCAAGTATAGGCTTTTCTTCACAGAAAAATAAAGCTGTGGTTTGACCATGCTAATTAGCTTGTGGCTCTAAGTTCTTTTTCCAGACAGGAAGATTAATTTCCTATTTCCAATGATACTTTTAGGGCAATTCAACATAGGCTACAGTTAGCAGTTTAAGAGTGAAATCATAATATGAAGAAAAAATTGGCTGTGAACTAAAGTTTTGAAAACTTTCAAAATTAAATATCATTTTTAAAAGCTGAAAGTGTTTTAAAAACAGTGGTGTGTGCCTAGTGGGTTCAAATTTGTGCTAAATGCAATTTCCATCAGTACAAACATGGTTTGATTGGTTATATGTGAGAATACAATGACTGTAAACATGGATCACAATCAGTTGGGATAAGGAGCTGAGAAAACCTCCATTGATTGCTGCAAATGGTGACATTTTATTTTTTTCTGGCTGTAAATAAAATATCAGTGTTTCAGCCTTAACCTCAGGGTTAGCCACACTCAAAGGGCAGCCTTTCTGTTCTCGAAGGAATGCTGTGAACTCACAGTGGGGCCTCAGCTGAGGCAAGAACACCCTCTTCAGTCCTACCTCATTCTTGGGCATGCATCCCAGTGATGTAAAGAAAACCTCCCTCCAATAATCCTGAACCCCTATCGTGCCCTCCACACCCCCAACTAAAAGGACCATTTAAAAAGTCAAAGCCAAATTTATGCACCTCTCCTGGAGTGCTTTCCTTCCTTCTAAACAGTGTAGGCATAATATTATAAAGATCTCTTTTCTCATGAGGCTTATTTTCTAGTGTGTGTGTATTTGTAGGGGGAGCAATAGGTAAAATACAAAAATAACATGATAATTAAAATATACAGCATGCCAGATAGTGATAAGAAGTACTACTGAGAAAAATGAAGCTGGGAGGGAAGTAGGGGGTGTCTGTCTAGGTGGTGGCACTGCAAAGGTGACATCTGAGCAAAGACCTGAAGGAGGCAAGTGAGTGAGCCATTCTGATCCAGGGGACTGGGGAAGGAGAGTCTCAGGCTCAGGAGGCACGGAATGCAAAGGCCCGGGGGTGGAGAGGTACCTGGTGTTGGCTGAAGAACAGCAAGAGGCACAGTGTGGCTGGAGCAGAGGGAGTGAGTGGGAGGAGGCCAAAGGGGAACAGGCCATGTAGGTCCTGCTATTCTACCGACCATCTGAGAAGCATAGGGAATCACTGGAGGGTTCTCAGCGGAGGAATGGCACAACCTAACATGTAAAGCACTCTTCTCTTCTTAAATAGCCATGGTGGAAGCATCATCGAAAGAGACCAGAAAGATAAATCTGATAACAGGTGTCCCAAAGTTTGCACATACAACTACTGAAAGAGGAAAAGGGTTGAATCCTGGAGGCACGGTGTGTGGTAGCTGGAAGAAGGGGGTTTCCCAGGGAGACATCCGCCTGACTTTCAGGCCCCGACCGCGCAGAAAACTCGGTCCTTGGCACACCAATCCCAGGTCCCCCTCCCAGGAGGGTCAGGGCCCGAGCCTGCACACCACATTGCTATGGCAACTGTAGGCTCCCCTTTCCTCTCTGCTTCCTAAGCGCTAGGGACCCGGACCGCGCGTTGCCTTCAGCTGGAGCGACACGTCTGACCCAGTGCGGGTTCATCAGCATTCTGCCCGCGGCGTCTCCCCCGCCCTCGCCTTGCCACACAGCTCCCGCCTATCCAGCAGCTACAGCCTCCAGCTGTCAGTGAGACCCCACCGCCCCCACCTTGTACCCTCCCCGGGGGCTCACAGCCCACCTTGCCCTGGACGGTGCCTAGCGGCCCCGGGCACTGACACGGCTCTGCCTAGCTACGCAGCGCTTTCCTTACACTGACCGCGGCCACAGGCTGCAGACCCACCGCGGAGAGGGGGCGCCCCGCATCCGGCTCGCAGGCAGTGCGTCCCGGTAGACTCGCTCTTAAGGCATCCCTGCAACAACTCTCTAGGGACATTCAACTCCCCTGTGAGCCGCTTTAAGATCCCCCCACGCCTCCTGCAATGCACCAGACCGGGGAGGTAAACATGGAAGGCACCTGCATTGCGCCCCCGCTGGGATGCGCTGTGCGCAAAAGAGGAGACTGCGGCCAAGCCAGAGAGCATCGGAGGCGCAGAGAGTTAGGAGTGGGTTTTCTCAGGACTCACCTTGTGCAGTTTCCACATGGCTCCCAGAGCCTTGACTTCGTGGCTGGAATGTTTGCCCTCCTCCAAACACTGGTAGCACACGGGCATCTTGCACTGCACGCAGTACATGCTGTGGTTCTCCAGCTCGTGGTCTGTGCAGGTGGAGACCTTTCGCGGGCTCAGTCTCCGGCTCACGCGGCCCTGAGCTGGGGGCACCAGGCGGTGCTTGGCTAGGGGTCCCCGTGGCGGGTGGCAGCGCAGGCGGCACGGGTCGCAGTAGAAGACATCGCACTGTTCGCACATGACCGTGGCCTCCTTGGGCGCCTTCTCGCAGAGCTGGCACTTGAGGGCCGCGGCTTTGCTCTGCTGGTAGCGGTCAATCACCCCTTCCAGGACACGGTTCTTGGGGAAGCCGCGGAGCCCCCGGTCATCCAAGATGAGACTGCGGTGGCACTGGGGGCAGGTGATACAGGAGTTGCGGGGTATCGGGGCCAGGGCCGGTGACAGGTGGGTGGCGGGTGGCGGCATAGCTGGGGGAAACACGCGGACGCCGTTGGGGGACTTCTGGCACGGGGTAGTGGGGGCGCTGGCGAAACCCCCGTAGGAGCCATAGCCGCTGTCCGCCTCGCTGTACAGGCTCATCTTGTCCAGGTCCAGATAGTCATAGTCGGAGACCCCAGAGCCCGAGGCCCGACGGCTCTGAGGGGACTCTGATTCCGGGGTCTGCACCAGGATGTTGCGGGCGCACGCCTGACATAAATTGTGAGAGCAGGGCAGGATGATGGGCTCCCGATAGAAGGAGCCACAGACGGGGCATTTTAACTCCTCTTCCATCTCTTCCATGGGGACCGGTCGGGGAGCGAGGCAGCGGCGGCTGCAGCGGGTGCCGGAGCTGGCGAGCTGGCCCACGGGCCTGTCTTGTCCAGCACCTTGGCCAGCGGCGGCGGCGGCGGCGGCTGTGGTGGCTGCTGTGGTGGCGGCTGCTGTAGTGGCGGCTTCCCGCGTCGTCTTGGCGCCGACACCCAGCGAGGCGCTCTCTCTCTCTGAGAGCCGCGGAGCCGCCGCGCCGCGCGCCAGCTCAGGACCGCCCCCTCCTCGCCTCCTAGTCCCGCCCCGGCCCGTGAGCCGTGGCCCATTGGGCGGCGGGCGAGAGAGCAAAGCTCTTATTGGCCAAACGCCCTGTCCGTCTCCTCTCCTCCGCAGGCCACAGGAGGTTCGGTGGCGTCTGGGGTTGAGGGGAGCCTTTGCTCCCGGCTGCATGATCGCGGGAGGGGGCTGGCGTGCGGAGGCTAGGGGACCGGGAAGGAGGAATTATGCGGGATGACTCATCCCTCGCCCCACTTCCTTCCGACCTCCCGTGCAGTCACCCAGGAGCAGGGGGCGTGAGAAATCCCTCCCCGCGGCGAGGGGGCTGGCGGAGGGGGCTGGGGCTTCTCGGCGACATTTGCGTTTGGCTTACAGCTCTGATCTCCGCGCCCACCTACCATCGGCCGCTGCTGCGCAGCGCGGGGGACGCCCCTTCTTCCGTTGCTGGCAGCCTCGGCGGGCGCCTCACCCAGGCCTGAGTTTCTGTGCCGCACTTGGGCTTCTCCCACCTCCTGAAAGCCGCTGAAGCCGCCCCCTGGCCCGCCGCCCCCCATCCCGGGAATGTGACGGTGCTGCTGAGTCGTGACGAGACTCTCTGCTTTGCACCCTCAGTCCCTCCTTTCTAAAAGAGGATTAATAATATCGGTTTCCTAGTGTTGCCATGAGATTTAACTAGGTAACTGATGTAAAGGCTCAGCATTAGTCAAAACCTACGCCCCCTTCATTTCACGCTTTAAATTCAAGCTGGGCCCAGAGGCGTCTAGGCTTTGGTGTCAACGTGCTCCTGTCCCTCCGCCTCCTCCCTGCCTCCCAAGGCTGTGCTCTCACCCTGCTCTCAGCACCTGTCTGAGCTTTAACCAGACCTTTGGTTCAATCGAGGCAGGAACAGTTTGTCTGTTTCTGGGTCCCCACAGTTTAGTAACTAGCTCTGTAAATGAATCACTGTGCCACTGCGGAGTCTCAATGTTTGACTCCAAACAGCATTATTCAGTGCCGCGTGCCCTGAGCATTTGCCACAGCTTACAGCAGGGTATGTTTTTCCTCCAGTGACGTAGGTGGTAATGATGGTGGTGGTGGTTCTCGTGTTAGTCCATATAAAGGGAGGAAGGGAGAGAGGGAGGAAGGAAGAAAGGGAGGAGAAAGGAATGGAAGGAGGAAGGGAGGGAGGGAAAAGAAAAGAAAAGGAAAACCTTTAAGTGACTTTATGAGTTAGTAACATTTCAAATAGTACATGGCTGGCTTTTGCTGAATGATTCATGAAGTAAATGACAAAAAGTCTTTGCAAGTTCTAAGAAATCTTGCAATTTTCCATCTTACAGAAAAGAGATAATTGATTATATGCAGCTACATTTACAATTTAAAACCGCTTTATTACCCAGAAAGAAACAGGACATTTTAGAACCCTGCCCTTATAGAAATAGTCCAATAAACTAAGTTATCTTTCCAACACCTTCTTTAGTTGCAGTGAGAACAGTAGTTGATCATTGTTATTTAAAGCCAGGTTGATCATAAATGCTATATGATTTATTTTAAACCTGACTTTTAACTGGTTCAGACCAGAGCATCCAAAGAGGTATATGTACTCTTGTTTACAGGCATAGAATTTCTTCAAGTGTGGTTGGGACATTATCTGTACTTGCAGGACATATCTGTACTTGCAGGATAGATCTAATTTATGGGTCTCAAGAGAATTTACTTTTAACAAGTAGTTAATTATTGAGAAATTGTTAGCAAGGCATGTCCTTCCACAGTTTTTGTATGTATTTGGCCACAAGTCACAGTAGCCTTGGGTCACAAATGTGAGCAGCTGTTACTCTTTTTATGAGTTTGAACTTTGCTTATCACAGTATACCATCTAAGAGGTCTGCTTATTAGCAGAAAGCTTATGCCTAAAAGTAAAGATAGCATTAGCGGATGTCTGACTGTAATATAATCTTGAGTTTACAAAGAGAACTATACAGATTTATAATACAGTCAATATAGAAAGATTTCATCTATTATGAAGTGTCTTGACATGATTTAATTGTTACATCAATTTGGTTAGGAATAAGCTAAATCAGTCAATCCTAGGAGAGCTCTTAGAATCACTCTCATTTGTTGAGAGTTCACCCTGTTTCAGGCAGTGGGTTAATTTGTTTATATACATTACTTGGTTCAATCCCTATAATTACAAGAAGAGCTAGCCACTTTACAGATGAGTAGACTGAGGGTAAGCAAAAAGAGGTAAGTGCTCAAGGTCAAATATTAGTGAAGCTAGGATTAGAATCCAGCCACTTATAAGTTTGTTTCTTTGTTCATGCGTTCATTCAACAAACGCTGAGTTCTACTCCCTGTCAGGCTCTGTGTGTAATAAATACCCAAAATGCTTTTTGTTAACTTTTATGATATTCTGTTTACCTTGACTGAGAGTTTATTATTTTTCTTGAATTCATTTCTCTAAAATATTTTCGTGGCTTTTGAAGATTTTCCTGTCATGTTGCACTATGTGGCTGTAATGTACTTTAAAGTCCTCCAATGAGTCATGTTTAAAGGGGAGTGAAGATCGGATTGTAATTGATGATACTGTAGAAATGCTATACCATTGGGGGAAAAGCTTCTGTATCCCAGCTGGTGATCTGTCCATGCCCTAAAGCACAAGGATTGATAGCCCTGTAATTTCATCATTCCTGGGGTGACTGCAGATGTTCTCATTTGTATAAAGTGCTTGATTATCCTCTGAAACTTACTATTCACCCAGATGATGTTCTTTAGCAATGAGGTGGGCAAATTTAAAATGTAGTGGCAGATTTTCTATTTTTTTAAAAAAAGATAAATGTTTCTCAATGAAAAATTGAGTTGCTTTCCTATTTGCTTTGGACTACAATGCTTGATTATTAACAAAACAGTCTCTTTGAGTCTAATGAATGAACACAGAGAAGAAAGCATTCTCTCTCTTATTTCCTCTCCACATTCTCTCCTACAGCCATCTACCCCTAGTTGAAGGGGGCAAAAAAATCAACGAAAGGAGCTGAGCATAGGCTCTGACTCTTTAAGATTCTCTGAAACATATACAAAAATGGTTTATTAAAGTGTTTGATTAAGGGTATTGCTGAATGTGATTTATAAAAATAGCATCATTTGAAAAGTGATGGATGTGATGTTTCTATTTTCAAAAGAAATTCTGAGGAAACTTCTTTTTATAAGGTACTTTACCCCATTAATATTTAATTTTATACTTAGAATATTTTGTTTCATCCTTTAATAACATACATTTATTTATTTTTGATGTCCTTTGACTTTTTTTTTTTTTTTTTTTTGAGACAGGGTCCCATCTCACTCTGTTGCCTGGGCTAGAGTGCAGTGGCATTATCATAGCTCACTGCAACCTCAAACTCCTGGGGCTCAAGTGATTCTCCTGCCTCAGCCTCCTGAGTAGCTGGGACTACAGGTGGGCACCACCATGCTTGGATAATTTTTTAGTTTTTGTAGAGATGGGGTCTTGCTATTGCCCAGGCTGGTCTCAAACTCCTGGCTTCAAGCAATTCTCCCACCTCAGCCTCCCAAAATGTTAGGATTATAAGTGTGAGCCACCGTTGTTTGGCCTCTTTGATATTTTCAATTATGTGATTAATATAGTGAATTAGGAGCTTTTTGCCTACCTAGTACTACTGGAAGATGACCTTATTCAAATTCTGTAGTATTTCTAACTGTAAGTAATATATTGGTAAGGCTTTGAGAAGGGTAGACAGGAAAATATGAGAAAATGAAGGTTTAATGAATCCTATATTGAGGTAAGAGAGTTGGAGGATAAATCCAGGAGACCTAACTTGTGAATAATAGAAATCTCAGAATGAGGAAATAACACAGTTGAAGAAAAAACACAATTGAAAAAAATAATTTCCCTGTACCAAAAAATGACATGAGATTAACATATTGAAAGGACTTTGGAATTATAGATGACATTGATGAAAAAAGACCCAGTCACATAGAGATATAATTCTTAAACTCAGAAGAAAAAAAGAACATCTTACAAGCTCCCAGACATAAAGAACAACTTAATCATAAAGAAAAAAGAACGAGATGGGAATCAGATTTCTTTCTGCAACCTTAAAGGTGAAAAGAATGTGAAATAAATTCTACAGCCTACTAAAAGAAGCCACCCTGTCTTAGTCCGTTTTGTGCTACTGTAACAGAATACCACAGACTGGGTAATTTGTAATGAACAGAAATGTATTGACTCATGGTTTTGGAGGCTGGGAAAGCCACGATCAGGGCACTGGCATCTGGTGAGGGCTTTCTAGTTGCATCATCCCATGGCAAAAGGACAGAGAGAGGGAAGAGGGGGCAGAATTTGTCCTTTTATAAGGAAACTACTCCACAATAACAAACTCATTAATCCATCCATGACAGTGGTGCCCCCATGACCCAAACACCTCTTGTACGTCCTACCTCCTAACACCTCTGCATTGGGGATCGAGTTTCCAACACATGAACGTTGGTGGACACATTCAAATCATAGTACATTGTTAAACTTCCACTGATAGTGTCATGGTGGAACCAACTATATTGCACCCATACCAGGGAATATGATGAATCCATTTAAAAGGAATGAAATTCATTAGCATTTGATTTAGAGGGATTTCCATTAAATATTATTGATTGAAAAAAGTAAGATACATAGGAGTGTACACAAGATAATTTTGCTTTTGGCAGGCTGACAATGCCCCTCCTTAAAGCACCTCTATGTACATAAGTTTACGTATGATCATATGAACATATAGAAGCTTATTAAAGCACCAAGTTGTAAACTATGGTTACCTGGAAAGGTAGAAGCTATTAAAAATGCATCAATTTTACTTCCCCAGCACATAGGAGATCCTACTTTTGTAAGCTAAGTTTATGAATGGCTATGTGTTTCAGACACATATCTGTATTAAAAGAAAAAGACATAGATTGATAGATATTGACATATATGGTTACCCTAAAATCCTGTCAAATGAAAAAGAGCAAGTTGCAGGCTAATGTGTATATTATGATTCTCTTTTCTTAAAAAGCAACCAACCAACCCACCTACCCCTAGGTACAAATATATTCACTTGAATTTATAAGTATGAACACGGAGAAAGAGGGCATCAGGATACCATGTCATTAGCACTGCACCTGAGTTGGGGCTGGGGAAGGAATATAAAGGGAAATGATTGGCTTTATCTTTACATATCATTGTAATAGATTATTTTACTTTTTCTAAAAAAGGTGTGATATAACTGTATTATAATTTGAAAAACATCTAATAGATAATTTTTAATAGAATGTTGAACTAATTTCTGAAGGAGTGTGAGCTCTTCTACTTTGGGATTCCAGTTCTCCTACCTGATCTTCATTGTTACATGCTGGAATTCTGAAGCATCTCTTATGTTTCAAATCTCAATTTCTGGAATTCTACTTTATGCTGTTATAGTGTTAATCTTATTTTATATCATTTACTCTGTCCTTATTAGAAATCACAGCTACCTTCTTAAGCCTGCCAATACAGTCCCATTGCCTTTGTTCCTTATAATGTTTTCTGGAGCTGTCTTCCTGGTGAATTTCTCTACACTTTTTAAGTTTTTAAATATTTGTCCATGGCCTTTAAGATGAAGATAAGATGCTAGAAAAATAAATTTGTTGGTAGAATCCCTTTTCTTTAGGTGTTCACTAAGTGCTGACCCAGTCTCTTCTATAATGTTTAAGTCTTAAAGTCAGAAGTTATTCACACCCTAATTTTTCTTAAAGGTAGCTGTCACTGCTTTTGGTAATGCTAGCAGATGCTGAGTATAGGAATTCTTCTCTTAGGATTTTGAAATTGGGAAACTGAAAGATTGAGTATCTTAGTTGAAGGGCTAGGTAAAAAGGTAATGAGCTGTACTAGAAGCCAGATTAGCCAATACGGTTATATGGAAGCTCAAGGACATGTTTGGTGTGGTAGATATAACTAGTGCTTAGCAATATCTAGGTCTGTCTTCCTTCCTGGGCATATGAGAGACTACACACCCCCACCCTTTGTTATTATCCAAGACCTTGTGACCAGTTCTGGCCAAAGAAACGTGTGCAGAAGTGATGTGTGTTACTTCCAAACTGAGTCAGTAAAAAGCTTCTGCACAATGTTATGGAGAATGAATTGAGATTTTATTTAACCATAAAATCAAAGAAAGATGGTGGGATTGCTGAATCTCCACATGGAAAGCAGTTATCAGAATCACTGAGTCACTGCTTGGATAACAAGAGGAGAAAAATTAACTTTCATTGTATTAAGCCAGCGATATGAGGGTTGTGTGTTACTGTAACATAGCACAGCCTAATCTTCCTAATACAGTAGTAAAAAGAGATGAATGAAAGAAATGGGCAAAGAGGAGTCATGAGTGTGGCCCTTGAGAGAGACAAAGTAGCTGCATTGCTTCTTAATGGTTTATTAGTTTCAGTTCCCCTTAGGCCTCACATTACTTTGGTTTCTCTACTTGTATGTCCATGAATCTATTTGTATCTTTACAATAAATTTAACTTTTCTGGTTAGCTTAAGTTTGCTCTTTTTCCTTGCAATCAAAAGACCAAAATCAGGCCTGGCGAGGTGGCTCACGCCTGTAATCCAAGCACTCTGGGAGGCCGAGTCGGGTGGATCGCTCGAGGTCAGGAGTTCGAGACCAGCCTGAGCAAGAGCGAGACCCCGTCTCCACTAAAAATAGAAAGAAGTTATATGGACATCTAAAAATATATAGAGAAAAAAATTAGCCAGGCATGGTGGCACATGCCTATAGTCCCAGCTACTTGGGAGGCTGAGGCAGAAGGATTGCTTGAGCCCAGGAGTTTGAGGTTGCTGTGAGCTAGGCTGATGCCATGGCACTCTGGCCAGGGTGACAGAGCGAGACTCTGTCTCAAAAAAAAAAAAAAAAAAAAAAAAAGACCAAAATCAAATTATTCAGTTAGTCATATTTTAACCACTTAACCTATTTGGATCTCCATTGTAACAGATGCTGTTCTTGCCCCATCTATTTTTTTCCTTAGCATATACCTCTTCATACTTAAGGCCATTTAATGCAAAATCCTATAAGTCTTTGAGGGATTTTCCTGGCTAAGGGAGCGAGCTCAGCCCATATACTGGGCAAGTCAGGAGTTCCAGGGAATTAATGCCCTTGGAAATAGCCCAACCAATGGTGCTGGGTAGGTGAGGATTTGGGTGGATAAATACCAACATTCCTTGTCTCTTAGTTGAGATAGTTTTGAGGTATGTTTCACATTGTCTCCCAGAGTTCCCCAGTGGGATGAACTCAAAGTGGCTTGCCTAAAGTGCAACAAGTTGTCTACAGTAGCTTTATTTATTAAAGGGTGAGCCCTTTATTGGCTACCTTCTCATGTTTTCTTATCTCACTTCCTTAATGTTGTTTAGGATTACCTTCAAATGAAATATTTTCACTTAATGTCTCAAGGTATACTTCTTGGAGAAATCCAAACCAAGATAACCATTGATTGTGTGTGTAAGTAGGCCATAAAGAGAAGTTTCATCTCGTGGAGTTGTCATTTTTCCTCCATTTTTAGTGATGTTCTATCCATTCTGCCTTTTACGTTACCTATTTTGCTTTCATGATGATATCACTACACTTTGATATTATTTTTCAGAGAGTGCTGATTTCTTCCCTTTTCCTCTTATCTGATAGAAGCCTAAATGTCCATTTGTAATTTCATACTTTCTATTCTGCTCACTCTGACATATGCATTCTTATGCTTCTTTTGACTGATATATCCCATTTTTACACCTGTCTTGACCACAGATATCTGTGCTTTAGAGAGCTTTATAGAATGGAGACATGGATTGTGGCTATGAGACTCCACTGGCATGGCTTTACCCTTGGTGTGAAAAATTGAAGGTACAAATTAATATACAATTCACACATTTATGTTTAACCTATAAAAACTTGGCTATCAATATCAACAACAAAAAAGTTCTTAGAACTAGTAAGTGATTATAGAAAGGTTGCAGGATACAAGGTTAATAGACAAAAGTCAATTGCTTTTGTATATACCAGCAATGAACAACTGAACAACTGGAATTTGAAATTAAAAACACACCACCATTTACATTAGCAGCAACAAATTAAAAAAAAAATGGAAGAAGAGAAGAAATACTTAGATATAAATCAAGCAAAATATGTATAAGATCTGTATGAGGAAAACTAAAAAACTCTAATTAATCAAAGAATATTGAAATAAATGGAGAAATGTTCCATGTTCATGGATAGTTGTGGGGAGCGCGGACGCCATTACAAGATGGCGCCGATTTCCGGTGGCTTGGCTGAGGTAAACAAGTGTGGCGCATGCGTAGTACATCTGTAGGTCTGTTACATAAGTATGCACATGAGGTTTTCTGACTCGGCCTATTGGTGACCGCTTGTGATTGACTTTGACCTATCTCTGTTACTTCCTGTTTCCCTGAGGGTATATTACTGTGTGAAAGCTTGTGCTCAGGGTCTTCCGCATCTTGAAGCTTAGAGGGATCCCCAATAAAGCACTGTAGAAGAACTCCTGTTGCCGCGTCTTCCTTGCTGGCGAGGCGGGCGCGACAGATAGTAAGACTCAATGTCATTAAGAAGTCCTTTCTTCCCAACTTGATCTATAGTTTCAATGCAATTATAATCAAAATCTGAGTAGGTTGTTTTGCGGATATCAACAAATTGATTCTAAAGTTTATATGGAAAGGCACAAGACACAGAATAGCCAACACAACATTGAAGAAGAAGAACAAAGTTGACAAACTGACACTACTGATTTCAAGACCTACTACAAGGCTACAGTAATCAAAATAGTATGCTATTGGCAAATGAATAGACAAATATATCAGTGGAACATGATAGAGAGTCTAGAAATAGACCCACACAAATAGAGTCAACTGATTTTTGACAAAGAAGCAAAGGCAATTCAATGAAGAAAGAATAGTCTTTTCAATAATTGGTGCTAGAACAACTGGATATCCACATGCAAAAAAACGAATATAAAGACAGACTTACACCTTTCACAAAAATTAATTTAAAATGTATCATAGATCTAAATGTAAAATGCAAAACTCTAACATTTCTAGAAGACAATATAGAAGAAAATGTTGGTGACCCTGGGTTTGGTCATAAGTTTTTAGAAACAATACCAAAAGCATGACCCATTAAAAAAATTGGTAAGTTGGAATTCACTAAAATTAAAAACTTCTCCTTGAAAGACACTGTTAAGAGAATGAAAAGACAAATCACAGACTGGAAGGAAATATTTGTGAAACTTATATCCAATAAACAATGAACATCCAAAATATGTAAGGGACTCTTAAAACTCAACAATTGGTAAACAACTCAATTAAAAATGGAAAAAAGATCTTAATGTACACCTCATCAAAGAGAATATATAAATGACAAATAAGCATATGAAAAGATGCTTCACAACATGCCATTAAGGAATTGTAAGATAAAACAACAGTAAGATGCCACTATATACCTATTATAATGGATAAAATCTAAAACACTGACAATTCCAAATGCTGACAAGGATGTGGAGCAACACAGGAACTCTCACTCATTGCTGGTGATAATGCAAGAATGCTACAAGAATGCTATTTTTGCAATTTGGGCATTTCTTACAAAGCTCAACAAAATCTTCCATATGATCTAGCAGTCATGCTCCCTGGTGTTTACTCAAATGAGTTGAAAACTTATATCCATACAAAAACCTGCATAGAAATTGTCTTAGTCCATTTTGGCAGCTCCTGAAAAGTGAGAAAATCGTATGCACATTTCACTCTTGTCTTCTCTTTCCTTCCTAAGAAGTCTCAGACTGGGCATTTTCTCTGATTGTGTTGAGCTGTGTCAACTTGGGTGAGGGGCGATTGCAGGTAGAAGGCAATGGCTTTTGTTTCAACTCAGCTCTTCTCAGCTTCGTGCTCACCTGGGATACTGCAACTTCTTAATTAGTTTCTAGAGTTTCAATAAAGATATTTTGGTCCATACACTGTTGTTAAGCTGGTGTCTCTATGGGCGAGTTAGGACTGGAGCCTCCTAATCCATCATATTGCTGATGTCACTCTTTCATTTTTACGTAGAATTCATTTTATTTGTATCTATCTCTACCCCATAGAATATAATTTTTGCTTTTAATCTTTAAAAACCTTTCTGGAGATCACAGGATACATAACAAGGGTTCCTGTGTTCATTCAGGGCTATATAATATATAGAAAATGTCCCATTCATTATCTAACCTGTTACAACATGGGAAGCAATCAAGGAAGGCATCTTAGTTTTACAAGTGCAAAAATTAGGATATAAAGAAATCTCATGACTTCTCCAAGGTTACATAATAATGAGCAGAGCCAAGTCTTTAAGCCCAGACTTCTGGCATATAGTCCAGTTCTTTTTCCACTATACTGATCTAGCAGAAAAGCAAGAATGAAATTATTATTTTTTATTTTTGAAAAATATTCATGAGGGAAAGAACAAGGTAAGAGAATTTGTAAAGATCCTGGACTTGAATGTAAAGATCCTAAATGGGCTGATTCTCTTAACTGACTGTTTCTTGAAGACAAAAAGCACAAATTGGTGGTTCTATAATAAAATTAGATTTCTCGGGATCATGTGAGCTCTGTGATCTTGTTCAGGTCCTGTACCTTTTGGGGCCTAAGTTTCCAAGTCTTAAGAATGCCTAGATGGTTTTCAGGCCCCTTAAAACTTTGCCAAACTCTGACTTTAGTACACACATTATATTTCTGGGAAAAAGGAGAAAGAGAAAGAGGAGGAGGAAGAGGAAGAAATGGAGGAGGAGGAGGAGGATGGAAGAGGAGAAGGAGGAAGAACAGAATCTGCTCTTATTCTCTAAAAACAAAAAATGTTTCAGATTATTTTCCCCCCAGCCTAATGGGAATGAGGATGGGCTCCGAGGCCTACTTAGTGCTTAAAGCATCCTGTACATGTTTTTGCCATAGATGAAAGGTCAGAACCACTTGCTAAGTGATACCTAAAGAGGATAAAATAGAGCTCAAACTCATTCAGAAAAGGAAAATTGCTAAGATATGTCTGTAGTATTACTAGGCATTTTATTATTAATTTCTGTTCTGTGCTATAAATTTTTATTCAATTTATCAAACAGATGATATCTATTTATGCTTTAAAATAAAACCCAAGTTTAATGTAAGTATTTGCAAAAGAATTAGTACATATTAGCTTGATAATGTAAGCAGAGAAAAAACATAATATTTTTGGTATGGTACCTAATTTTTCACTAACACTCTCATGTATTTGATCTCATTTGGTCCTCATAACCCTGGTGAGTAAGTGACTTTAAAGAAATGGAGGCTCTGCAAGGTGACATAGTGTGCCCAGGACAGTGGTGGAGTAGAACTCAGGTTCTTCATAGGAGCAGCCAAATCAACTTTGTAAGAGAATATTTTGTTGTCATATTTTTTGGAAATGGCATTCTACTATGTAACAATTTTCTCAGCTTCAACAATATTTATTGAGTAGTTACATAGTAAAATGAGACACCAAATTTTATGAGATGGCCAATATTTATTGCTTTATATTTTTCTTCTTTAATGCTGCTAATGGACACTCTAGTAGAGTGCCTTATGTAAATTTTTGGATAGTTTCAGTGTTGGTTTTTGAGCCCTAGCTTATCTGATTTTACAGACCTTCTGATTTTGCTTCTGATGAGAACCTGAATGGAAATGATCATTTTCTTTGCCCCAAATACACAATTTAAATCTTTTTGAATTGCTTACAATCATCCCTTAATTAATTACCTATTATTTTATACCACTTTACAAATTTGGATGGTTCTTCACTGCAACCTCCAATTCTCCTGGAATAATTCCTTGTGCAGTGTGGGTGATAATTAATTATTTATGGATCAAATGAACATCCTCTTTTATATTCTTACATACTCAAATTAACTGTAACATGGGGGCTTTTGTGTGAGGGGCACGTTTCTTTGTGGTTTTGAAAATACCCAATTCTCTAAAATAGCAGTTCAAAAAATCTGAGTAAAGATAATTATGGGCTTAATTTTAAAGAATGACACAATTCAATTTTTAAAAATTTGTTGATTTGAATACCCTTGAGGAAGCCATCCCTGCCCTTTCAGAGTTAATATTTTATTAGAAAGAGTAAGACAAAAGCCATTCGTGATCAGAGTGTAAAACCGTGAGTGTGAGTAAAGGGGTGCAGAGTGTCACGGGACTCAGAAGAGGGAAGCAGCACATGTGGATGAGGTCTGAAGCCTTCACGGTGGGATTTTAAAAGAAACAGCTAGGGAAAGGAAGACCATATTTAGCGGGGTAAGTAGTAAGCAGAGAAACTAGAGTTTGGGGTCTTTGAACATATAATTGTAGTAAAGGGGAGTCAGTCGTGAGTTATTATTTTGGTCGTATAAGTCATGAGAACACAGGGATGGAAGAAGCAGCTAGACTCTTTCCAAAGGGGGAAAAAACATGTCTGTGAGTCTTAGCATCCTCTAAAAGACTCGGAATAACTCCTTGCTAACTAGTGAAAATCTGATATTCTCCAGAATCTAAATAGGAAAAAGGCTCTTGAGCAATATACTTTTTAGTGACAAAAGTAATATACATTTTTTGTTTTAAAAAATAAACAATTTAAAACCAAGAATTGAAATGCTTTCACTTTTGTGGTACTGTGTCTCTTAGCGTAGAGTGCAGCTGAGGCAGGACCACGTAGCATCTATTCAGGTTACTCACATATTGCAGTCTTCTCTCTTTGAGTTTCTCCATTCCAGCTTTCATGTGTAGAGGAAAAACCATGAATATTGGGATATGGCAGATCTGGATGTAAACCACTTACTAGCCACACGAACATGGGCATAAATTCCATCAGGATTTTGTTTTGTTCGCTACTTTATTCCCAGCAACTAGAACAGGGCCTGTAACATAACGAGTACTTCATAAATATTTGTTAAATGGTATTTTGTGAACCTCAATTTTCTCATTAATGAAGTGGGAAATACAATATCCAATTCAAAGAGTTGTATCGAGGAATTAAACAAGAAAATGTTAGGAAAAGCATCTAACACAGTACCTTTCACATACTTTTTTTTATCCTCAGATAAAGATTATACTCTACTATCTATTTCCCAGGGTCCTTGAAAAACAGATTACACTTTACTATATGTTTTAGTAATTAGTTCCTTGTTTGTTTTTGTGCCTATACATCTGGCTTTTTAAAAATATGTGATTTAATATCTGTAGATTATGAAAATGTGACTTTATGTTGGCTTTGATGCTTTTTGCTAGCTCAGCTGCAGCCTGCCCTGAATGAAATGGAGATAGAGTACGGAATGAATGGTGAGATGAATCAGTAACTCTCTCTTCTTTGTTTCTCTGGGAACACTAGTGGGGTTACCTGTTTTCAATGATTTGACCAATTTAGTTTTAAAAGTGAAAACAGGACAGTTGAACTGCACTTTGTCCTTGGATGCAGCTCAAGTTAGAAATAAGTCAGGCTAGCTCCCTTTATTTAACAAAGGTAAATTTCCTATACTGATAGTTCCATAGAATTTTATCAAAATTCAGTCCAATAAAATGTGTGCCAAGAACTATGCTAGCCAGGTCTGGTGGCATGCACCTGTAGTCCAAGATACTCAGGGGGCTGAGGTGAGAGAATCTTTGAGCTTCGAGTTTGAATCCAGCCTGGGCAACATGGCAAGATCCCCCCCACTCCAAATAAAATAATAAAATAAAATTTATTTTTTAAAAAAGAACTATGCTAGATGCTAGAGATACAAAGGTGAGTCAGAAACTTCATTCTGATTTTAGATTCAGAAGATTTTCAAGTAACTAAGAAGATATTGCAAGGCTTTACCTTAAGTAGATGGCCAGGCTTCTGAGAATAGCTTAGATATGACATGAAAAGTGGTGTCTCTTAGGACCATAGCTGGTAGGCCTCTGAGCCACAGAGGTTAGCTCAACCTCAAAAAATGAACTCTCCAACACTCTCATACATCAGATGGCCAGAGAGAAAGGGAAAGGTGCTCCTCCATGCGCATTGCAAGACCCACCTCCATACCTGTTCAGAGATGATTGGCAATGGGCTGACAAAAGAACAATCCATTCTCTTTAGCAATGAATCCTCATCAGTCAGAGCTTTTGGTCCCAGGTCTAGACAGTCCAGAGAGTTGATGGTACCTTTCCTGAAGTCTGGCTTATTCAGTTCTTAATCACTAGAATAAACAATAATTTTCAAGGATAGTACAACCTAGGGCTAAACTTAGTTTAAAATTTTCTTCTAGTTATACTAAGGGCAGACAAAGACCCAATACCTTATGGAACAGAGCACTGAACATGTCAATTGGAAGTATTAATACAGCCATTCCAGTTAATGCTGACCAGGCACAGGTTTCCACAGAACAATAGATAAGAATTTCCTTCGTCAGGTGATTTTCACTAAAGAAAAGAAATCTGTTCCATTGATGTTACCACCGCTAAAGACAAAAAACATTTCCCTTTTAAATGATATTCCCCCAGGCAAATGTCCCCATCACCTGCTGCAGGGACTGAGGAAGTCTCAGGCTGTGAGTATCTGTGGTGTGTCAGTTGTGTCAGTGACTGCACATCTCTGACAGTGTAGACCTGAGTTACACTTTGGTATCTTCTTTATCTCTTAGTTTGTTAATGACATCTACCAAATGTTTTTCTTTCTTTCTTTTTTTTTTTTGTTTTGTTTTGTTTTTTGAGACAGAGTCTGGCTCTGTCACTCCAGGTAGAATGCGGTGGCATCATCATAGCTCACTTCAACCTCAAACTCCAGTGATCCTCCTGCCTTAGCCTCCCAAGTAGCTGGCACTACAGGTGCACACCATGACACCCAGCTAATTTTTCTGTTTTTTTTTTTTTTTTTTTTTTTTTAGTGGAGACAGGATCTCACTCTTGCTCAGGCTGGTTTTGAACTCCTGAGCTCAAGCAATCCTCCTGCCTCAGCCTCCCAAAAGTGTTAGGATTACAGGTGTGAGCCACTATGCCCAGCCATCTACTAAATGTTTATAGGGAGCATTGCATTATATTTGCTGCTTTTAGTTTCACTTTTAACCTCTGCATAGTCAAGTCAGTGATGTTGGGAATCACTGCATCAAAGACTATGGGTGTACAGGGGCAAATAAAGTTTACCTGTGACTAGCTAAGGAGCCTAGGGAATGAGGTCACCTGAATAGTCAGGAAAGCTTCTTGTTGATTGAAAGATGCAATACAAAGGAAATCAAATGCGGTCCTGTCTTCTATCCTCATGATTTACTATGAGATGTAAATGTCAGGAGGCTAAGCCAAATAAACCAATTGAGTTGTCAGTTATGAAAAGTGGAAAACAAATACCAACATCTTTACTGGGTTTCGTGATCTCTGAGCAAAAATATATATGCAATAAAGGTTCAGTTATACCACTTATAAAAACTACAAGTTAGCCTTTACTTTTTTCTGCTAGACCATGGGGAGGTGTCAGGATAACAGGAGCTAAGGGAACATGTCATAGTCGTCACATCTGATGGCAATGTTGAGAAATGGTTTTCTGCAAGTCTCATGTAAATAACCATTTACAACAGAGAATTTCACTTCAATTTAAAGGAAATCACCTTGTTTACATTCTTCTTGAAGAGGTCATTAATTATAAAAGCAGTCTAGAAAAATCGAACCTTCATCTAATTCTCTTGGGGGGAGGGCGGAGATGTTGAATTACCAGGCTAATGATATACTCTTAACAGCCATGCTCCAAGAACTCCCAGACGCCTGATATGAGAATGGGAGCCAGTTGTACCCTGATCTCAGCCCTCTGCTCAGGATTTCTTGGGTCTGTGGCACAATACTGCCAGCGGTATTGCACAGTGAAACAGATAAGGGGGAGTTCTTGAGAAGAGGAGGTGTAGTGGGCTGTGGGTACCAAGAGTGGAGGAAAAGGCCTGGCAAGAACAAAGGGGACAGAATAGAAGGTACAGCTGCAGGATGGCAACATTGTGGACTCAAGATTAATGAACGGAGGAGACATCTCTTGCCAGAGTTGGGATAAAGACAAAGAGGAGACAGCTCATTGCTGCTGGGAAGGAATAGCCAGGTACAGACTGTCTGTGCACATCAGAAATGCAGCTTAGAAGGAAAGCTACCTCCAGTTTTATGTTTCTATGTTGGTATCTGGCTGGTTCAATATCAGCTTTAAGTCCATTTATTGATAAAATCATGGGAAAAGACTTGAAATATACAGAGGATGTTAATGTGCTCACTTCTAAAATTCCAGACCCAAAGCTGTTGTGTTCCTGCTTCCTGGAGGGGAAACAAGGCAACATGACATATTTATGTTGACTGGGTAGAGTGCCTTGTAAGTAATTAGCTCTGAGTGATCTGTTTCATGACGTTTTTGTAAAACTGTGGGATAGGAGAAATGGTGTAAGTTTTAGTGATGTCTTCTCTTCCCATGTTGAAAGTTGTGGTTGCTAGAGAAACCATTTATATAACACTAAAAATAATTTAAATGTTGAAATTCAGAATATTTATTTGAAATTTAATGTGCCTGACCTGAAGCCACAATTATTAGATAACTGTTCTGCAAGTTACGATATTTACCTGAGAACCTATGTTTAAGAACTTTTCCTAGAAAATTAATTAGAAACAAGCTGCTTCCTTATTAGTATTAACGGTTTTATAAGCTATTGGTTTAACCATAGTCACTGATAGTTCTGTAAGTTTAAAATTTATTTCATTTGTTGGTGTAGGCATTTTTCTCCCAGAGTAGACTCTTCTCTGCCTATTTTATTGTAAGATTGACTTTGCTTCCATTTTTCCACTATCCTCATCTACATTTTGGATATCAAGACCACACCCATAGCTTCTGATGGCACCTATATGGGAATTAAGGGCCCCTTACGAGTGAGAAGCCACTAGTGCAGTGTGATCCATTAATAAATATCTTTTGAGTATCTACTGTTTAAGGATAAGGGATGCTGCAGAAGCACTGATTTCATCCATTTGTATCCAGTTAAAATTCCAGTATAATAGTAATAGTAGTAGTAATAATAGTACTTTATGAAGTACTAAGTGCCAGGTACCCTGCAGGCACTATGCTAACCAATAATGTACCTCATTTCATTTAATCCTCACAACCACCCCATTAGGTAGGTGTTATCTCCATTTACAGTTGAGAAAACTGTAGCTCAGATTGTTAACTGTCTGAGGTTTCACAGTTTCTAAATGGAAGAGTTGAGATTCTAACATAAGTTTGACTGACTCCAGTCAGTACTAGTTTGCTAGGGCTGCCATAACAAAGTTTCACATGCTGGATGGTTTAAACAACAGAGATGTATTTCCTGACAGTTCTGGAGGCTGGAAGTCCATGATCAAACTATTAGCAGGGTTGGTTTCTTCCAAGGCCTCTGTGCTTGGCTAGTAGATGGCTGTCTTCTCCCTCTGTCTTCACAGGGCTTCCCTCTGTGCCTGTTTGTGTCCAATACTCCTCTTGTTTAGAAGGACGCCAGTCATAGTGGATTAGAGCTCACCTCGGTGAACTCATTTAACTTTAATTACCTCTTTAAAAACCTTATCTCCAAACATAGCCACATTCTGAGGTACTGAGGATTAGGGTTTCAAGGTATGGATTTTGGGATAACACAATTTATCCCATAACAGTCCTTAAAAGATGAGGTCTATGTATTGTCTAGAAGAGGAACTGTCAAGCCAGCATTTCCACTATGGTTTGAATTAGTTTTTCCCCAACTAATTTCCTGCAGGCAGATTTTGATGATGAAACTGGTGGAGAAAGTTGGGGGTTGGGTCCTTTAGGGCTGCAGTCCCCAACCCCTGGGGACCGGATTGCAGAGCTCCGCCACTGTCCTCCACTCTCTCCCTCCCCCCGTCCATGAAAAATTGTCTTCAATGAAACTGGTCCCTGGTGCCAAAAAGGTTGGGGACCAGTGCTTTAGGGAATGAAGAAAAGCCACCACAAGTGGAAACAAGGAAGGCCAGCATCTCCTAATCTGCTGTTTTGGGTAGCACCAAACTTCTGGAAGTAAATTAAACACAGCATGATTTTCTAGTTTTTGTTTCTGTATTTTGTCTTTCTAGTTTCTTCTCATTTTTATTCTGAAAGCGTTATTGCTATCCACCCAAGCCAGCAGGCTCCTCAGCTCTTAGAAAAGCTCCTTAACAAATCCCATTGTCACTTCTGAAACAGAGCCAAAAAAAAAAAAAAAAAAAAAAGTAATAATCTGCCAGATTCTAGATTCTCTATCATTTAAAAATAAGTTATTAAAAATTATAGACCTCTGTTGATATAGACTGGAATTCAGAAATTATTAGGGGGTGTTTGGAATGTTTAGTAAGAATTCACAGGAAGCCAATCAACATCATGGATGGTTTTTCCTGGTGAACTCCCAATTTCCATCAGAGCTGTTTCATCTAAAGGAGTGGCTCAGAAAGTAAATCAGAGCACTGCTCATGCTCTGCCTTCCAAGAGTTCTTATTTCTATAACCTCTTAGAAGGCAAAGTCAATGAAGAAAGCAGGACCTTCCTTTCACCCTTACATCTATCAAGAACCAGATTCTCTCATTGCTTTTTCTTTTCATATGCCGTGAGTTTGTCCAAGGATGCATCCTGCTGAATTTGCCACTTGTCCGGAGGCAAAAAAAATTAACTACCATTTTACTTTTGGACCCTAAGCTCAATGTTAATAATCCTGCTTGACAGCCCGTTAAGTGCCTTCTGAGTCAGGAAGGGCTAATAGGTTTCAGTTTGCACACCAACTCCAAATGATTGATTGGTAGTGACTGTCTAGGTGAGGGCAATATGGAGAAGGTTGTGAGGCCAATTTTTTTTTTTAAGAAAAAAAATGCCATAATCAATTAGTGACGTCTACTGTGGGAGAGGGAGTAGTGGCACGAGAATAAATTATCTTTCATCAGTAATAAATTCAGTGCTACAATTTGTAGCAAGCTTACGTTGGCCAGGCACTGGGCTAAACCTCGTATGTGCATTACTTCAAGTGAATCTTCACAACTCTGCAGGATAGGTGCTCTATATCTCCATTGTAAGGATAACGAAACTTGGGCACAGTGGGCTTAACTAACCAGCCCAAGGTCACCTAGCTAGTAAGAGCCAGAGCAGGGATTTGAACCCTCGCAGTCAAGATATATATTCTTGGAAACAATACACTGAGTGTGCGGATTAGGATTTGAGCTGAGGCTGCCACAGTTGAGGCTGTAGCGCTCCAATCACTTTGAGACTGCAGGACACCACCAAGGACCCAGGAGCACCACTTCCTTAGATGTGCCTCAATACAGCCTTCCCGGCTTGGCAATGGCAGGCTTGTCTTCCAGTAATTGAGTCCACAAATACTCAGTGAGCACTTACACTGTGCCAAGCATGTGGGCTTGCAGCAGTGAGTAAAATAGAGTTACCTGTCCTCGAGGAGCTTATACTCAAGTTCAGAGAGCCAGACAATAAACACATACACAAACAAGATATTTTCGGGGCCAGATAAATGATGTGCAGTTGCTTAAAGGGGGGTCACTGGGTGGGACTGAATAGGAGGAATTACTTTAGCCAGGGATGAAGATGTCTCTGAGAAAGGGAAATGAAAGATGGGAAGGAGGCAGCTTTGGGAAAGTGTGGGACAAGCATTCAAGACAGAAGGAGGAGCAAATGCAAAGACCCTGCCAATAAGGACCTGCCGCGTTTGCAGGAAAAGGCTCAGTTATTTGTCATTCTATCCTTGGTATTCTCAAGACTAAAGACATGGCCATGCTTCAGTGATGGTCTGGAGTTCGGCACCCTGCAGAAAACCACTAGTGGGGGAGACAGAGGCAAGTGATTTTCCCTCTGTTTTCTCTTTTCTCCCTTCTACCCTCTAAATGCCTCACATCAATAAGTCAGTACGGAGTCACCCGTGCCCAAACATTCAGCATTGTGGAGAACTGAATTAATTTGCATAGAGAAGAATATGAACTTATAGCATGTCTTATAGAAAATGCCTATTGATATTATATACATCTAAAAAACAAACTAGTATTAGGGAGAATATTTTCATTAACACAATTTAGAGAGTTTATTTTTGTACAGTAGAGAATAGGTTAGAAAATTCAAGAAAAAGGAAAGTCATTTTCACTAGTCTTGATGCACTAATCACATATTTCCCATAAAGTAGACTCTCTTTGTTGTAACCACATGACCCTTTGGAACAGCTGTGGAGGGGAGGACATCTCAGGTTAAGGGATTTCGTGACATAACAGGGTTTTTTTTTTTTTTGAGTCTTTTCAAACATTGATTTACATCAGTTTATGTATTGTTTTAAACTAAAAGAATGTACATGCATTTCATGAGGTACATCCTATAAATAGGACAATTATTAGCTAAAAGCCTAAATTAACCTTTGAAAAATGGCTTAAAAAAGCTTCCTTCCTCCTGGGAAGAAACCTTTGTCATTGCCGTCCCACACGTCTCTGCTTAGTTAACCTTATTTGAAAAGCATTTACCAAGACCCAGCTATGTACCCAGAAAGTGCTAAATTCTATGGGAGATAAAATTACAAGCAGAAAAATCATTTTTTCTACCCTTGAGAAACTTGCATTTAGTTGGCGATAAATATTTGCAAGAACTAAGGAACAAAGCTAGAGTAACTAAGATGGCATAAAACACCATAGATCTTCACATGCTTTTCTTTGTTTCACTTGCACATTGGTCTTTTGAGATAGTTATTGATATTTCCCATTTCACAGATGAGGAAACTGAAGCTTAGAGAGGTCAAATACCAAGACAACGAGTAATGGGTGGGGGCAGGACACTGCAGTAAGTTAAGAGCACAGGCTCTGGGATCAAACTGAGTATTTCATTTTGGCTCCAACTCTCAGTAGTTTCGTAAGCTTGGGCAGGTTTTTTACCTCCTCTAAACCTCAGTTTCCCCATTTGTAAGGATAATAGTGGTATTGACTTCCTCCAGGTGTTGTATTAAGTGAGAAATGTGTTGAAGAAGCTTAGCACAGGCCTGGGACCACAGTATGCACTCAATGAATGCAGCCCTTGTTATGAGGAAGCACCAGAGCTGGGAGTGGATCCCAGCATCTCTGCCATTCAAATACAAGGCCCAGTGTGTCATGTGGATTCTAGTGGCTCTCTGCTTAGGTAAAAAGCATGTCTTGGGCACTTACTTACAAGTAGAACCATGGGCAAGTTACTTAACAACTCTGTGTCTCTGTCCCCTCACTTGTGAAATGGGGCTAGTATAGTGCTACCTCATAGGCTGATGTAAAGATAAGTGCTACATACACAGCACTTACAACAGTGCTTAGCCAACATTAAGCTCCCTAAAGAAATTCATCATCAAGGAGGAAAGTTGGGGGTGGAGTGTTAGGACGGCTTCTTCCAAGCAGCACTTGTCACTTACATCCTGATGGAACAAATGCCAACAGGAGCTGAATCGGCACATGCTGCTTATCACCTACCTCGCACAGTTGGGGGAGGCATCATGGCTAGATTTGCAAACCTACCTCCACCGCCTCTCTTGCACCTGTCAAAACTTCAGGGGCTGCTCAGCAACACATGAAAAATCCAATTTGCAATAAAATCATTTTTTTTTCCATATACATCTGTCTACACTTGAAGGAGTCAAAACAGATTTGAGAATTCGCAATCCCACATAGAGGGTATGAACTTGTCAGCTTGTTCTGTCAACAGGCTTGATGTCTGAGCATTGTTGTCATTGCAGAACTGCTTGTTATCTGCCAAGCTTGATTGTTTCCCTCTCAAGTGGGAATTGGAAGGTTCTTAACAGGAGAAGAAAGCTTTATCAAGCCCCAGATATAATGAAAAGCTACAGCCCTTGACTTTGTAAAGTGGAAGGTTTCCCTCTGTGTGCTCTTAGCTACGTTTTGCTCCATGGCCCTAAGAACATTCCCCTTTTCCCTCTTTCCCTCCCCTTCACTTTTTATTCCCTTTCTCCCCTTCCACAGCTCAGTCCCTCTAATGGGATCAGGAATGAGGTCAGCTTTGTTTGCCACTCTATAAACATCTGTCAAATTAAGTTGCCATTTACAGTTTGTTTATCAGGTGCGGTTCATACATGACCCTTTTTAGTCCTTAAACAAACCCCCTGAGGATTTGAACATAGGCTTGCTGATGACAGACCAGGAATTTAAACCATAATGCTTCCCCTGAGCATGTGCAAAGAGCTTGCCTTTTCTGCCAGTGAGCGAAGGAAGCCTTGGTTTTTGTAATAGGAGACTGAATTTCAATTGTTACTTACATTTTGGACAACTAAAAACGGTCAAATATAAGCAAGTTGTAGATTACATTAAAAAGATGAGGAAATAATCCTAGATCTAGAAATTAAATTAGATGAACCTTGTTGACTTACAGGTGTCATTTAAATACAAATAGGTTTTATTAAAATCAGTGTAAGAAGTGGATAGGTCACTGGCTTTGGAGTTAGATTCACGTGGGACAAAATTTTGATTCCATATATGGCCTGGGGAAAGTTATTTAATTTCTTTAAGAGCCTTAATTTCCTCAACTGTAAAACAGACACAATAATTTCTCAATTATAGAGTGGTCATGAAGGCTAAGTAAGCTAACATATATAAAGCACTTGGCTTATAAGTAGTACTAAATTAGTTTATATTTCCCTCCTTTTGAATTGAACCTCTCTTTAGCGGAAACAGAAAGAGGCATTTTTCAATAACTCAAGAACCACAACATGAATGAAATTTTATTATAAAAGAAACAACAGTCTCTTACCAAGTCCTCCCCAGGCAAGTAAAAAAAAAAGGTAGCAACAACAACAAAAAAATCCCCAAAACTACTTAAAAATTTAAAACAAGGAAGACTAGTAAGGCAAAAATATATATATTTAATAGTGGCATCCAGCCATTGAGCAAGGTGATTTTTGACTTTTGGCTGCCATTACAGCCTTTTTAAATTAATTTTTTGGAAAAACTTTGCCAAATAACAAAATAAATTGAGTAAAATTAATAGAATTTTCAGCTTCTTAGAGGAAGCACCTTTGGTAAAGAGTGTAATTGCCAGAAGTGAGTATATGTTTTGAATACTGGTAATGACCTTAGGAGATCCAGGTTGAACTTAAGAAAGAAACTGGTTCTTAGGTCATTTTTGCTCTGGAGGGTTCCAGTTTCCTGTCCAACTGATGGAGCTCAGTGCCAAGGTCGACTGTTTATCTTAGAAAAAAATAATGCAGATGTGGGCATCCTTTGTGGCTTCCTGAAATATAAAAAGATGATACAAGCCATTCATTGGTATCCTAAGTATCATAAAAAGTTACCTGGGAATGTTGCTTTTTTCCATAGACTGGCTTTGGGAGTAGTTATCCTGAAAACAGCTCTCTTTAAGTTGTTTAATTGTAAGTTGTTAATGAAAATGGCAATTAATTTCCTGGTAGAAACAGAACCAAACTTTAAAACAAAGATACATTTAATGAGGGCTTAGAAACTATTTTTCTTTCTTTAGAGCACTGTTTAGCTCTTCTTCTTGGCAACTTCTGCCATGTCAATTTTAGCAATAACATATGGAGAAATGATAATCAAGTTCCATCCATTAGGTAAATGTGATTTATCCTTTGGTTTTTAACCAAATGGCTTGGTGATTTTCACAAAGAGAGATGTTTTGTTTGTGTTACATGACTAATGGTACAATTTGTTTTACATTACCAAAAAAGGAGAGTGACTGACTTAAGAACTTGTTTGGAAAAAATTTCTGAAGAAGCATTCCATCTTCCAAGAATGGGTACCTGAAACATGGATGAAGGGCCTAATCAATCCTCCTTTATTTTGGAAAATTAGAGACTGTTTTTTAAAAAAGAACAGAATACAAGGAAAGGTTAGTTTTTAGAAAAGGCACTAAGCAGAAAGAAAAGCTGATGGATTTAAAAGTTAGGAATTTAAAATATTAATATTTGCATCTTCTCCTTTTGTAGTATCTATCTTCCATAGGCTTTTAAAGTGTAACAGTGAGGGAATTATTGGCTCATATGGCAATATCCTTTCTAGGATAATACCCAAGAGAACTGAAAGCAGGAACTCCAACAGATACTTGTACAACTATGTTCACAGTGGCATTATTCATGATAACCAAAAGGTAAAAACAACCCAAATGTCCACTCATAGATAAATAAATAAACAAAATGTGGCATGTATTAATACATACAATGGAATATTATTCAGCCTGAAAAAGGAATAAAATTCTAACACATGCTACAACATGAATGAACCTTGAAGATATTAAGCTATGTGAAGTAAACTAGTCACAAAGGGACAAATATTGCATGATTCTTCTTATATGCGGTACCTAGAGTAGTTAAATTCATAGAGACAGGAAGTAGAATGATGGTTGCCAGGGGCCACAGGGAGGGAGGAATGGGGAGTTATTATTTCATGAGTACAGAGTTTCAGTTTGGAATGATGAAAAAGTTCTGGGACTGGATAATGGGAATAGTTGTACAACATTGTGAGTGTACTTAATATAAACACCACTGAACTACATGCTTATAAGTGGTCAAAATGGTAAATTTTAAGTTATGCATATTTTACCACAATAAAAAAATCAGTTTTGCTATTGATCAATCACTCTGCAGTTACAGACTCCTAAAAGTCACAGTACAACCAGAAATTTCAGCCAACTGGGCTAAGCATACATCAGAGACGGCTCTCTCCTGCATTTCCTGCACAAGCTGGGAAGAGTGAACCCAAATCTTCTTTGTTGCAGACAACCTTGAAGACTCAGGTCAGGGCACTCAACGACCTCGCCTCCCCAGAATTTCACCAGATAGTCTTAATGCAGACTGACAGAGGGAGTCAGAAAACAGACCGAATCCATCTTCATTCAGCATGTGTTAGACACAGACAGCATATGGTTGCCTTATAAACTCTTGAGACAGATCTGCTTCTGGAAACCTTTCATTGTCCTGTTGCTGTTGCCATGGCAACTGCCAGGGCTTTTGGTTCTGTCTCAGCCCTTCCTCCAGCACTTAACCACTGAGGTGTGACTTCTGTTTAGTATGTAGGAGAGCCCAGTTTCGTAGACTGCATTGCAGTTTATGAGTAGCATAAGGGGAATTGCGTCCTCTTTTTGCTGCTCAGAGCACAGCTACTATTTTGGTCTGAAGCTCTCTTTCTGTGGGTGCTGCTCAGAGGATCTGGGTTTTTCCCTTCGGGCTGGGTGATTATGTAACCTGGAGGTGTGATGGGACCTGCTCCTCTTCCATTGTCAGACTCCTACAGCGGAAAAATAATTACAGTCATGGCAGTGAGTAAGTAAGGAGAAAGCAAAGAATTCAATGATGTGCAACTACTTGCTGCTGTGGTGTCATATGACAGATAGTCTTGTTTTAGGGGAGAGGCTCTCAGAGGGATGGTTGGTGTCTTTACAGTGTTTCAGGATAGAAGCCACAGCCAACACTGAGAAATATCAAACAACAATTTAGAAAATGTTGCTTTCAATTTCCAATTATGTTAACATAATTGTCTAGGTTAGTGGATTAAATACAATAGATAAGCTGACAAGTTGATTTGTAAAATCTTTCTAGACTTTGTTTTAATACAAGACAATTTCAGGTCATTGAGGTATGTGATTATGACATTTTTCCACACTGGGGGACTTTTGTTCACTAACTTTTCTTTATAAAAAGAAATAATTTTGTGGGAAATAAGGAATAAGTCCTTATATTTAAAATGACTCCTTTCTTCATATTTTACTTATTTACATAATTAAAATTTACAGAAGTATTGAAAAGGCACTGGGTCCAGGGCTGGTCAGATCTTAATATAGTAAAAAGAAATTAGTTTTCTGTGCAATAAGGGTTTAGGAATTTTTAATTCATGGCCATTATCACTTTGCCGTGCTTCATCTTTTTGCATTGCTTATCACAGTGTATTAACGGATATTCATTAAATCCCTATGAGCAAAATCCAGTCAAGATTGATATCATCGCTGTCTTACCTACTTTGTGAGAGGAAAGAAATGAAGATGGATTGAGTTTATTCTTTCTTTCCTAGAGGAATTTGGCTAGAATAATAATTCACTTGCCTAAAACTGGCTGGAAAACATGGGAGGGAGGAGGAAACGAGACAGGAAGGGAAGAATAAGGCATATATATTTTTAAATTTTAATTATATTCCAACCCACTGGAGATTGGAAAGCAGGGCTCTTGGTTTCATCTTGACTTTCCATCACGTTGCTTCCGTTGGCAACTATGCAAATGAATTCATAATATTTAGCACATCCTAACTCACGTGCCCCTTCTGTTTTCTTCACACCACATTGCAGATCTGCTTGTTTGTGTTCTCTCGGTCTCTCTGAAGCATTCGCCTCAGATGCCATAACACCAATGAGGCCTTTGCTCAGAATGGTGGAGGGTGCAGCCCAGAAGCACAGATGTCTCACAACAGGGACATCCTAGAGTCCCTGTTCCCAGCCCAGAGGTCTCTTCACCTGTTATACAATAGATCTTCAATCACGTGACCCCTGGGAACAAGGGCTAATGCCCCTTAAAGCAGTCACCATTATTTACCATCAGTGTATCAAACTTCTAAAGTTACCATTGCTCTTCCTGGTTGGCCTTCCTCTTTGATTTTAACTTTTTGTTTTTGCTATTTTTCAGTTAGCCTTTATTAAAGAGGTCTTTTTTTGTTATAGTCTGTATTTGAGTAGAATATCTCTGTTTTGAAATTGATGTTCAATTTCACACTTTTCCTAAAACATTCATTTACACAGAAAAGATATGTATGGATGCATATGCATATGTAGCAGGAAGAGCATTTGCTATTTTGAGGCTTGACAGAAATTAAGGAGGTGCAAGGAGGGAAGGGAGAGAAGTCTGTTCAGGAAAAGTGGAGAGAAAGAAGTTAGGCCTGTCAGGGATGGCTGGTGACTTCAGAAACAGTGATGTCTGAGATATATATAATTAGTCACCTGGTTCAAAAATCAAAACTTGAAATCTTCCTCCTCCCCTTGTCCCCAATTCATCCAGACCATCTCTCCAGCATTCCGTGCCCTAATAATTGTTGTTACTATTTTTTCAGGAAGCTTTCCAGTTTCTCTGTGCATACACAAGGAAATATAAATAAATCTATTTATTTATTTGTTCATTCAATATATTACCAAATGTTTCAGGCACAAAGATTTCCTGTCCCCCAGAAGATTATATTCTAGCTGGAAGAGACAGATGATAAACAACAGATGTAAAAATTTGAAAACAATATTTTCCATTAGATTAGTGGGGCTAAGGAAAAGGAAGGCAGAAAATGTAAGGAAGGAGAGTCAGGATGGGGAGGTGGGTTGCTGTTCTCAACATGGTGGTCAGAGGAGGCCTCATCGAGAAGGTCATATCTGAGCAAGGACTTCAGCTGGGAAATGACCATGGGGCGGGGGTGCGGGAAGCTTAACCCCACTCATAATGAGGAAAATGGTTGTCACCTGTGTTTCCTATGCACACAGTGGCATTCTGATTACACTGGGGGGCCCGGCACTCACTGCCACACAGACGTGAATACACATGTTCTTCTCCATTGACCTTCCTCAGGAGAACAATCTCTCTTTCTTTGTATCTCACCAGTGTCAGCAAGGGGAACCCCCCTGCATCATGTTTGCAATATATAAATTTCTTCCTCTAGGAAGAAACCAGAAGAAGCTGCTGTAGTTCCACTCTGGTGGCCACATTTCTGAGCTGAAGGCAGAGCAAGAGCCAGAAGGAACAGCGCTGTTCCTTTGCTTCCAGCAGTGGCAGAGGGTGGTGGGGAGCGTCACACTAACTCTTCTCATTTACTGAGCACTTACTGTCCACCAGGCACACTGCTAAGGATATGATCTCATCTGACCCTTACAACAGCCCTATGTTGTTGTGGGATAGGCATTTTTATTTTATTCTGACAGATTAGAATTTATTAATATTATGGATAAAAATTTTAGACTAAGGTTATGGAAACTGACCAAGATCACATAGATCTTAAGTACTCAGTTCTGAAACCTGTGGTTCTGGAGTGGGATGAGCTCACTGTAGTCCTTGCCTTTCAAAGCAAATATCAGGCAGAGGGGATGATCTGTGTTCTGTCATTCAAGTTCAGAGAAGCTTGGCAGTGGCTTTAAGCAGTACAAGTAAACATGTGAGCTATCTCCTCGCAGGTCATTCTCTTATTACTTACAGGATGCATGATATTTGGCACTTGGCTTGACTTTCTTGACTCCTTCTGTAATGAAATACCATATCAAACCCACTCCTCTAAGGCCATCAAATATCCTCATTGGCTGTCAGAT
This sequence comes from Lemur catta, assembly GCF_020740605.2. NCBI lineage: Eukaryota > Metazoa > Chordata > Mammalia > Primates > Lemuridae > Lemur > Lemur catta. Next base: position 44,118,768 of record NC_059128.1, on the reverse strand, counting down.
CTCTAAGCCTACCTGCAGATTGCTAAGGGAGTTTTAAAATTAATTACAAGACTACCATATGAAGCTCACAGAGTCATTGGTTTGTCACTCTTTATTATAGAATTGTGCAATTGTCTATTGTCATTTGAAAGTTAACAATACCTCAGCACAGTTTTAACAATGTATCACATAGCTTCCAGAACATTGTTTGTCAGGTTGCAAAATTCCTTGGCTTGTTGCTGACAGGGTTTACAGGAGAAGGAGAAAATTTGTAGTTGAGAAGATCTATTTTAGGACAAAAGGGAGTGGATCTTACACAAATGTTTACATTTTAAAATTATATCTCTGATGTTCTTTCAATCTGAATTCTAAGTACTCACTAAAAGTAGGAAACATATCATTCTTTATGGGGAAAAAACCCATTCCTGTGCTATTGCCAGAGTGAGTTGCTAGAGCTGGATTTTCAATTCTGTAATTAAAACATCAATATTTAGTCCTCCAAAATGTGGTCATATTGAAATTCTCCTATTATTCTGTTTGATTCTCAGAAAGTAAGAACTAGGCTGGGTGCAGTGTCTCATGCCTATGATCCTAGCACTCTGGGAGGCCGAGGTGGAAGGATTGCTTGAGGTCAGGAGTACGAGACCAGCCTGAGCAAGAGAAAGATCCTGTCTCTACTAAAAATAGAAAAAAGAACTGGGTGTGGTGGTGCACACCTGCAGTCCCAGCTACTCAGGACGCTGAGGCAGGAGGATCGCTTGAGATCAGGAGTTTGAGGTTGCTGTGAGCTAGGCTGATGCCACAGCACTGTAGCTTGGGCAACAGAGCAAGACTCTGTCTCAAAAAAAAAAAAAAGAAAGAAAGAAAGAAAGTAACAACTAAAATAAACTTTAAGTTCATACCCCTGATGAAGAATTGACCCAAACACTTCTTTCTGTCATTGAAGTTGAAATGTGCCTTCTGTATTTTAGTTATTGAAATGTCAGCCTTGGAAGTATTGCATTTTGTGGAAATTAAATGTCTGGGAAGTTGGTCAGTTAAGATCCTTTTATTTGTGACTGATTTATTTATCAAATACATATGTGATTTCAAAGACATGATTTTAAGAGATCTATTAATTTGTTATTTCTCAATATACTTCATATCTACTTTTCATTTTAAGATGCTTTAATCCTAAGTGATGCTGATATAGGAATGATATAGGGGAGACAGAGATAGAAAGTAAATTTCTGCCATTCTGGTGTGTTTTTAAAATTATTTGGAAGCAGTATGCAGAAATATTCTCTAGGTAGTTGTTAGCTTTCAGCCTGCATTTTGTAACAATCTCCAATTTGACATCCAAAAACACTTTTTTATAGGAGGAAAACACAAATCATAAATGTAGATATATACTTGGCACTTTCTGGAAATTCTTATAAGCTGCCAAACAATTCTACCCTGGAGTACAGGAAACAAAACAACTGAAATCACTCATGTGGTTGCAAAGGCAAAAAATGTCTTTGTATGTTTTGCTGTTATTATCATCATTATGATCACTGACTCTGAGTTTAGGAAAACTTTACTTTTCATTGGGTTTAGGTGTATCTTTGGCCACCTGCACATAGTAGATGCTTGATAACCACTTTTTGAATGGATGAAATGTCTGTTTATGGCTGCAGCAGGGAAAGAGTTGGAGGATCTTAAACATTTCAGAGCTGTTACGTGAGTCAGCCCTGCAACACCCATGCTAAAGAGACTCTTTCAGAGTTCATCTTTTCCCAAGTTGTTTCCTGCATGAATCGTTCTGAAGTTCTTCCAGACACAGTGGGACTCCCAAATGCCTATGATGTAAGGCCTCCGTGATGTGTGAATGTGTAGGAAGTGTTTTTGAGATTTTTCTTTCCCAATCATCTTGCTTTTTGGCAAATGACACAATTAAAGTGCAATATGTAGGTGGACATTTTCTAAATTATAAAATAAAGAGGCTAGTGGGTGAGTGCAGAGGCAATGACATTCATAGAGAAGATTAAAAATTTGAGAATTAGAAAAGGCAAAAATTCTTTCACAATTTATAAAGAGCCATGAAATTTTATTCTAATGAAAGAATGAAGAAACTAAAACACCCACCCAGCATTCTGAAGGAAGGGGTGACCAGAAAGGCAAGATCGTTTTATTTTTGGACTCAAACTTTTATATGCTCTTCTACCAACCTAATCTCCCATTTTCGGATTTTTAAACACACACACAAACACACACACACAACTATATGTGAAAAGTATAATCATGTAGGCAAATGTGATTTATAAAACAGTATCAGTGCGTGAAGTAGCTTCTGAATATAAAAATAAATTAGAAAAGTCCAGTTTGTAGAAGATTTCCTATGGCAACATGGGGCAGTTCAGTCCCAGGTCACTTTACCAGGGAGCGTGAGCCCTGTGAATTTAGCAGCAACAGGGTTTTGACCCTCAGCCTTGAAGATCAACACTTGGTTTTCTTGGCACACCAAGAGTGGATCCATCTCTCTAGGGCTCACTTACTAGAGACTGAAGAGAAAAATCAAATGACCAGTTCTTTCTTACAGTTCCATGACACATAAAACTGTCACATAATCAGGAGTCCTCATATCGAGATGCCTAGCACATTCTGTCCCTATAGAAGACCAAGAAAAGAAGTCAGGCCAGAACCAGAAAATTGTATGATGGACATGGACTCAGAATACAGAAAGTGAGAGCAGTTGATTAGCTGAAGGCATCAGGCCTGGGGTGGCCAACACAGATGCTTCCAGGGGCCAGGCGGGTTAAGAGAACTGAATGACAGTACCCCATGGGGGCGAGGGACAGGCAGAGAGCAGTCTGCAAGGGACAGCACTTATCAATTCTGATTGTTGTCATGTGGGAATGTAGGTTTATTCAGGAAAAGTAATAAATGGAGACTCTTATATAAAACCTTTTCATTTAAAAACCATTTCCAGTATAAAAGAAAATAAAGTAACTAAGCTTAAGGCTTTCTAAAGTGGAGTCAGAAGATTGCAACAGGATTGTACTCAAAATTGTTAAAGGTCCAGCCACAAAATGTTTCCATAAATGTGAATAAACAACTGAAGTCAGTAGCCACTGGCCTTCAACATCTCTCAGCTGGGAGTACCCTAATTAACTAACCAACCAGAACAGGTTTGTGATTAAGTGTTTCTGTCCAGCCAATGAACTGCCTCTGAGAACAACTGTTCGTGGAAATCCCCTATAAAAAGTCTCTCCTGTGTTTGCCTTAGGAGACACTACTCGGAGGTGCTCTGGTTTAGTGTACCTGAATTGCAATTCTTGGTTTCCCAGAAAAATGCTATTTCCTTTGATCTCTATGGTGATCTTACCTCTGAGTGGACCTCTGTTCTTTGGAATCAGGGAAGGTACACACACAAAGAGCCCATTGTGCTCTGCTTCCTTGCGTCGCCTGCACCCTTGCTCACAAGTCCTGTCAGCTCCAACCTCCTTCCCTTTGCTTGAAGTCCACTTCTTTATTTGTGAATTTGGGAGTGGTTGTTCCACTTGTGCCAGCAAAAGCTTTTAGCCTATGTGGTAGTTTTCCCAGTTTCCTAGTTTTCCAATGGTTGAGTTTTCCTAGTTGTATTATTATTATAAGTATGGGACTCCTTAATTCTGAATCTTGTAATGATTGTCCCCCTTCTGGGATTCCAACTGGTTATATGTTCAAAAATTATGGGCCCCCCACCTGCACTTATTGGGAACAATGGACCTTCTATATAAAAGATGCTTTTACAGCTGCCAAAGTGGAGTTCCTTTGATATAACAAAACTAGGTTTTCTCAGAACCAAATTAGAAGGCTGTGTTCTAAAACAAAACAATCTGAATGGTGTGCACCCCAATTATCAGCTCCCCTTGTTCCTCTTTGTGCATGAAAGGTGTCAACCTAAATGACAGAGAGACTCTCTAAGAGAAAATGATATTTATTCAGGAATGGGCATTGCAATGAGAATATGCATGCCATAGCAAACTATGTATGTATTTGAGGAGGTTGGTTGGGCCAAAGGGAAGTATTTAAAGGCAAAATGAGGAGGACTACATGAGTGGTTTTGAAACAATAATCCTAGCTACAAGTATCAATAACAAGGGGGCATCAGTCCAAGGTTGGATAGGCAGTTGCTGGGCTGATGTTCTCACAGAAGTATTTTCCTGTGTAAATTGCAATAGCCTTTATGCAAGTTGTGTTTTTGCAGTCTTTTGTGATAGTTCTTGTTATCCACCATTCCTGCATGAGAACCTTCCCTTCATGGCCTTCCCCAGCTCCACCTGTCAGGGTTTTAAAACAAATGACTCCATTTTGATTTTGACAATTTTCACACTTCCCCCTTTTGATCAAGATCTTTTTGCAAAAGCATCACTGATCAATCATTCTGTAGTTAGGTTTTAATTGTCCTTTGATGCTTGGTTGGATCTGTCTCAGTTTGTACATATGGTCCCACGTTGGAGAAAGTGGTAATGAGAAGTCAGTGTCAAAAACCTTTTAGCCACATTTGAGGAACAAGGTGGGTTTGGCTCTCAGACTAAGTCTGCCTGGAGTCCATTGTTAAGTTCAATTTTGTCTGTTCCTTAGGCATTGGCTATCATCTTAAAGTGCTGAGCCAGCATTATTCTGTTAGGAGTTGTATTAATACTTCTGCAGAAATGTAACAAGTAATGGGTACAAACTTTTAAAAAGAAAACATAAAGTAAAATTAATAGTAATATAAGATCCCAGTAGGTATAATGGCTGGGAGCTATCAACCTAGGCTTAAAGACAATTAGCTGAATAAATCAAATAACCCTGGGGAATTGCATGAGACCTATTGTAACCATATGACCTGTTTTTTATTTTGTGTATGTGGGTCTCAGCTTCCCCAGAGGAGTTTATCCCAGTACAGCATGTAGTATTAGCAATAGCACAGACATTTCCTTATTTAACTGATAGATAATGTAGAACAATTTTATCATCCAGGATCCCATGATTGGGTTGAATTAAAGCAGAGAGCAAGCAACAGTTGTATTAGGGATTTGCCAAAGTTACCTACTAAGTGGACCAAAGGATCTCTTAGGTCTCATTCTGTCAAGTGTCCAGCAGAAGCTACTAATTGGCAAATTTCAATTGTGCCACTATCCTGCCAAGTGAAAAAGTCCTACCTCTTACTGGTAAGAGGGGTAAAAGTCTCACTGTGATATGGAGTCTTATTCTGACATCTTAGAAAGCTGTCTACAGTATGAAGCCACTGACTTCTCATCCTGGTTTGTAGTTTGAATATCTCTGGTTATGGCATTGGGTTGTCTGAACTTTCTCTGTGGCCCATATATCAGACAAAAGACACTTCTTAAAATTGATCTAGTCTCAGCTTATAGGGTTTCAGAAACAGAGCAGTTTCCATTTTTAATAATTTTATGGATGAAAGTTAGATTGGAGGAAACTAGAAGAATTTAGGATCCAGTCTAGTCTACAGGTAGATAACAAAAACTTAATGCATAGGCCTACAACCTAATAATAGGTCTAGTATAGTTTTTCTTTGGAAACATAACTTCTCTCTCCACACTCTTATCAATTTCTACCAAAGATAATCAGAGAAAGGCAAATTGGTTTGTAAAATAATTAGTCTCACCAATTTTGGTCTGATTATTTGTAATATGTAAGTGCAGCAAGGATAGCAATTCATTACATAGGAATTTCAGAATTAAAAACTTCTTGAGACTAGGAAGCCAAACCTAGGCAGACTTCATATTTTACCTACTGTCTTGAGGTTCTTG